>NC_081840.1:164854052-166237802 GCF_963259705.1 Myotis daubentonii | reverse complement strand
TAAATTTGTATTTGAGGGATCAGAAGAGTCACATATTATTTAGGTCTGTCTTTCCCAAACAGAAACCTGTGAGTTCATCTTTCTATTTACAGGGGTCAAGCATCTCCACTTTATACTCTATCAAATCTCCCAGAATAATTCTGACATGATCCAATAAAGTAAAAGTTTTAAAAAAGGTAGAAAATTTCAGTTGCCAGAAGGAACCAAGACAACTTCATATAAAATATACAGTGAAAGGAGCAAAACCAAAAAACAGTTATGGAAATGGCTATAACTATAGTCTGGAATGCAATCAGTACAGATAAATTCCTAGGAGCAAAAGTAAAAATACATATAGAAGAAGAGAAGAAAAAGGGGAAATAACAAAGATCAAATAAAAGTAACATTAAAAAACAAGAGGAAAATGGGAGTGGGATAAGGTTGAAGAAGTGAAAAAAAGCTGTTCTAAAAATACCACCACATACCCTGGCCAGCATGGCTCAGTGATTGAGCATCGACCTATGAACTAGGAGGTCACAGTTTGATTCCCAGTCAGGGCACATGCCTGAGGGCTTGAACCCCAGTGTGGAGCATGCAGGAGGCAGCCAGTCAATGATTCTCTCTCATCATTGAGGTTTCTATCTCCCTCTCTCTTCCTCTCTGAAATCAATTAAAATATATATTTTTTAAATACCAGCACATAAAGTCAGAGAAACATGACCAAATAGAGTCCTGGTTGTGCCTGATACTTAGTCACAGTGTAATAGAATGAATGGAAAGCAATCATCATAGAACCAGATACTTTCAAAAAGATTAATTTTGTTTATGTCAATTAAGCCTCAATAAAAGTGACAGGCAGGCAGATAAAGAGATAGACAGATAAGCAAACCAACCACACTGGAAGAAAATGAGGATAAGATTAGAACACTAAATAACAAAAACATTTGTCAAGGGAATGAGCAGTGTTAAAGCATTTGATAGACTTTCTTTTCTTTGGAAGAATGACAAAGATATTAAGTTTAGACCCCATTAGGCTAAATATATATGTTAAAGTTCTAGTGTAACTACTAAAAAAAAATACAAAGTGTATATCCAATATTAGGAGAGTGAAAAGGACAGTAGACTATAAGTTCCCAAAAACAAGGACCATGTTTTATTCTTTTCTTTCGCAGTTACTAAGTTTAGTACTAGCACATAGCAAGAATCCAAACAATGCTTGTTCAATGACTAAACAGTAGCTGGGGTATCTTATAAGAGTCTAAGCTATTTCTACCACTGGCATATAGATGTGTCTGAATCAAACAAACTAATGGGATAGATAATCACTGTGAGACATCTTGTGAGAAAATTCATTCTATGAGAGAAAGTATCATTCAGATAACCTGAACCCTGTTTTTAAAAAATTAATGATAAAAAGTAATGGCAGATTCTGAGGACAATATGGTAATTGTTACTCGATTTGGTCTTCCATGGACCCTTGTCTAAGACCTTAGTGTAAAAGTAGGAGAAATTAAAAACAGAGCTATTATGCCAGAAATCTTATTCCTATTTAAACTTCATTAATATTACCTCCAATCTATTGTTATGCCTCTGATCCACACTGAGAATGCCTTCTAAAGCTATCACATAGTCAGAAGAATAAATATCAGAGGCAGGGACAAAATGAAGAATCCTAGGTCAACTTATTTTATATTTTCTCTGATCTTTTGTCTGTTTAATAATGAAATACAGTATATTTTAGCACCTAGATACATGGGCTATATAATCAATTGAAGAGGCCTTAGTGAAAGTCTAGCTCTGCCACTTAACAGCTACATGATCTTGAATATGTTATTTATCCTCTTCAATCCTTGCATTTCTCAATGATAAAATACATATATCAATAGTAGTTACACAGAGACTGGTGAAGATTAAATGAGGTGAAATATGTAAAGCAGGGTAGCACAGGATCTGGCTCACAAAAAAGCAACAGTTTTTGTATAGGTTATTTCACAATATAATACTTCTTGGAGATTTTATACTGATTTTCCCTTTATAGCAGCACGGTCTAGTCTAAATTATTAGAATATTTTAATGTTCATAGCAGCAGAATTTACAATAGCTAATATTTGGAAGCAGCCTAAGTGCCCATCAGCAGATGAGTGGATTAAAAAACAGTGGTACATCTACACAATGGAATACTATGCTGCTGTAAAAAAGAAGTAACTCTTCCCATTTGCAACAGCATGGATGGACCTGGAGAGCATTATGCTAAGCCAGTGATGGCAAACCTATGACACACATGTCAGAGGTGACATGCGAACTCATTTTTTTGGTTGATTTTTCTTTGTTAAATGGCATCTAAATATATAAAATATCAAAAATATAAGCCTTTGTTTTACTATGGTTGCAAATATCAAAAAATTTCTATATGTGATACGGCACCAGAGTTAAGTTAGGGTTTTTCAAAATGCTGACATGCCAAGCTCAAATGTTCACCATCACTGTGCTAAGCGATATAAGCCAGGGGGAGAAAGATAAATATCACATGATCTCACTTATTTGTGGAATATAATCAACAAAATAAACTGATGAACAAAAATAGATCTAGAGACAGAAACATCGAACAGACGTCCAACCTCAGAGGGAAGGCAGGGGAGGGAGGGGGTTGGGGTGGAGGTAAGAGATCAACCAAAGGATTTGTATGCATGCATATAAGCATAACCAATGAGCACAGACAGCAGGGGGGGTGAGGGTATGTACTGGGGGGGGTGGGAGCAGCTGGGGAGAGGTCAATAGGGAAAAAAGGAGACATGTAATACTTTAAGCAATAAATAATCTAATTTTTTAAAAAAAGAATACTTTATAGTAAAAAACTATATTAATGGCATACTTTTTTTTTTTTTTTTTACTTACTGAACTATATCATACTGTCCAGGACCTGGCCCTGACTTTATAGGTAACTTTAGTCTTCCCAAAGATTTGCCAAAATGTATTCCCTTGTATTTTAAAGTTGCATTGGAAAAACCCTATTAAAAAAAAAAAAGTAAAGATGAGACATAGTTTAAATAAGTCACAAAAGAATATTTAAGTTTATTTAAGTCTAAAGCTAAAGCAAGGATAACCTTAGACAAAGGGGTTTCATGGGTAAATGCTAGATCTCAAGGTAAGTTATTACTGCAATGCTTATCCCATACCTGAGTCAGACAGGATTTCTAGAGAAATGCCTCTCATTTTAGCGTGTCCTCAACCAATAAAAACAGTTTTGCTCTTGGCATACATTCATTTAAAAAAAGGGAGGAGGGCAGAATTGTATGATTTAGGGAATGGGAAATTCTATTAAAAATGACCTTAATAGAAATTATATTAATTTCAAGAAATCCAATTAAAATTCAAATACCACTGATAGATATTAAATAACTTCTAATTACCTGATATTTAAAACTCTAACATATTTATGTAAAGTTTTCAGAATAACAAGTATATGACAATAAATTAAACAACACCCCCATTTCATTTTATTATTAATGCTTGAGGTCACGATCAGTCCTTTAATGTCAAAGGAATTATTTATGACATAAGAAATCAACAATTATCTAATACTTGTTAAATAGGTATTAAAATTACATATGACCCGTTAAAAATTTCACTTTAGAGAAGTTAAAGCACCTGGTTTTAATAAAAACTAATGAGATAACAAAATATAATACAATAACAAAATATAATACAAGCTTTTTTTTTTTTTTACAAGAATTCTCATCTGTTGGCCTAATACCTTATATATTGAGCAATCATTTAAGAATATTTTTAAAACTCAATTTTTAAACTGATGGTAAAAAGTGACTTCTAATATATTTATCTTACTTTTAATTCACATTTGTAAAAAGAGTTTTAAAATGAGCTTGAATTATTAAAATAGTTGACATATGATACTGAATAAAATTCCCATAACATAAACTTATAGTTTAACTGCATTAAACAGTTTGTCAGCTGTTCTAGGTGACTGTAACTATTCTAGAATAGTAGACCCAATCTCTCGCTATTACTGTTATAAATAAAAATAAATAGCAATATTTGTGATAATTCTAGTTTTAAATGATTACTCAAACCCATATCTGCTCTGCTCTCACCAAAATTTCAAAAGAAGTATATAAAATAGATACAAATTATCAGTGCTACAAACTAAGAGAAGGTATCATTCACATTCCAAAACTCTGAGGAATTTCTGTGAAATACAGCACAGCAAAGACTAGAACCAGAAGAAAAACCTCACTGAATGTGAAAAGAACCTCAACTGAACCTTATTAATGTCCCCAGAAAGACAAAAACTGGAAATAAGGATGGACTTTTGGGCAGTGAGTAGGGAGCAATTCTCAAAACTACTAATGCCCTTGGAGATTTGCACCAGTGCCATTACATGAAGTGAAAGAATGCTAACTAATACCCACTCTATTCCTGGCAAGGATGATTGGAATAAATCAGAAACACTGCCGTGAGTATCTAATGAAGACAGACTTTCTAGTTAGAAAGGTACCATTCCAGAAAGCTTTGGGACGCCACAACAAAATCCAAAAAGAAGCTGACACGGCACTAAAATTCCCTACGAAGTGACGCCTTTTACTTCCTAGAATGTAGCACTAAGAACTAGCCTTCCGATGTTATAAAATGCAAACACAATAAAACTGAACTTTCCCTTCTACACCCTCCTGATGTTAAAGAATTAAACAGGAGCCAACACAAACTCTGACAGAAATTTGATATTTGCATGAAGTGAAATGGAACCTTTGTTATTCTTTTTTCATAGATGCAATCTCATAGAGAAATGAAATGACAGTTTTCTAAAGCTTTCCGCTGCTTTGATTTTAGCAAATCCCCTTGCTCATTCCTTGCTTAAGGGGATGTTTGAGCTGAGAGAAACAAAGTTACCAGCCATATCCAAGTAAGATTCAGACATGTTTTGGAATGTCTGGTGAACAAATAGAGCAATCCAATCAGAAGGTGAATGTGAAATCTAATCCTATGGGAAGCAGGTAATTATGATGATCCTCACCTAGTAAGAAAATCTTAGTGGCAAGAGTAGCAATGCCAAATACTGAGTCTTTTCTGTTGAATGAATTTGCCTCCTAATGGACAGTCCCCACTGGATTTATGCCTGTGTCGTATAGATTGCAAAGGGTTTACGAGAGAAATCTAGAAGACCTGTTTCATAAAAACACCAGTAGACATCAGTACGACTTACAGACCACTCTAACAGAGAATAATGCAAAGGAAGAGCAGCATTATCCCTCCAACTTCACCCAGCTCAGCACGCAGCTTTAGTTGTTATCAAGGGCATTGGTGGAAATGCCCAGCAGAGAGCTCCATCTGGCAAGAGACTGACACATCTGCTGGAGCAATAACTGTCCCAGTGAAAACACACTTGTTTAGGAGCATGGCTGAGACAGCCCCTGAGGACTTCCAGAAACACCTGAACAGGGGAACGCTGCAGAAGACTAGAAATCCTCTCACTCAATAGTAGACAACAAACATATATTTGAGTTATTAACATAACTGTGACTCTATATCACAATCTAATGAAGCCTGGGAAAACTTGTTACATAAGTAAGAAGAATTAATCCTTATTTCCATTAGGAATATTTCCAGCACTAAAGTGGTCTCAAAGTGCTTAGATTAGTCTGGCCAGTGTGGTTCAATAGTTGAACATCGACCTATGAACCAGGAGGTCACAGTTCGATTCCTGGTCAGGGCACATGCCCAGGTAGTTGGCTCAATCCCCAGTAGGGAGTGTACAGAGGCAGCCATTCAATGATTCTCTCTCATCATTGATGTTTCTATCTTTCTCTCCCTCTTCCTTCCTCTCTGAAATCAATGAAAATACATTTTTTTAAAAATACACTTAGATTATTGATATACATATCCCTTCCAATAAATTGTAACACAAACAGCAGAAAGGTATTTTTCCCTCTTCACTATGGACGTTTAGCTTTAACATACTATGAAGCTACAACACTATAAAGCACTAGTATTAGTAGTAGTAGGGGTGTTATTAGTTGCACTATTAGCAGTAGTGGCATTACTATTACTATAAGTAGATTGTCTAGTTGATAACATGATTCCCAGCCTAGAACCTTGTCAATCCTATAAGGAAAAGAGCTATGAATAAAAATTGAAAGAGTTGAAAAACCAAGATGGCAGCATAGGTAAACACCGGAAATTGCTGCCTCCCACAACAACTTCAAAAATACAACTAAAAGACAAAACGGACATCATCCAGAACTACAGGAAGGCTGGCTGAGTGGAAATTCTACAACTACAAGGAAAGAGAAAAGCACACTGAGACTCAGAGGAGGTGTGGAAGTAAAGTTCAGAGGTACGGAGGCGCGCGTGCAGAAAGGAGCTGGCAACTGAGGATGCGGCTGTCTTTTTGAATCAAGAGGGCGTCACAGGCCCCCGACTGCTCTGAACTCCAGTTACTGGAAGTCTCTGGGGACCCAGACTCATACGGGGAGAAACTGGACTGCCTGGCAGCAGGGAGAACTCGGAACTCAAGGACGGCTTTCTCTCAGAGGTGCTTGCAGCAATTACCAGGACACTGAGACGTGGGGCCTCTTAGGGCAGGGCTGATGATCAGCCATAGATGTTTTCTCCACCCTGTTGATTCCCTGAGACCCCGCCCCACCCAAGCTTCAGCAGAGGCTTTTGCATATGAGTGCCATGGCCCTTTGCAATCTGAAAATTATCTAACAAACTGCAGCTGGGCCAGACAGACCCAGAACTTCCAAGAGAAGGCCCAAGGCCCTACAGAAGCTTGCACTGCTTCACAGCTGGGCCTCATCTGGGCACCTCCAAACCCCAAACAAGGAAGGGGAATCTGCAGATCCCTTCGTAGATCCTGCTGGATAGCCTCAGGCAGAGGCTAAATTAGCACCTCCTTAGATCCAAGAGCCAGTGAACCCAGTGGTCAGAGGGGGACCATCCACATTACAACTCCTCAGATCCATAAGGGACACACTTAGGGGGCAGACTCAGTGAGCACCAAAGCCCAACTGAAGCAAGTCTTGCCTCACAAAGGTGTCTTCAGCATAGAAGTTCTCCCACCGTAGACGCAGCTGATTCTCACAGGCAATTTCCTCCCAGTGATACCTACAACAATCAAGGCTTAACTACAACAAGGCTGTGCACAAAGCCCGCAAAGGGGTGTGCCAAGAGTGTCCACCTCAGGTCACTGGGGAGGCTGAGCCACTGGGCCCTATAGGACACCTAGCACACAAAGCCACTCTACCAACACATGGAAGCAGCCAAAATGTGAAGACAAAGAAACAGGTCACAAATGACAGAAATGGAGGAAAGCAAAGTACTGGATATAGAGTTCAAAACCACGGTTATAAGGTATTTCAAGAATTTTCTAGAAACCGCCGATAAATTTAGTGAGACCCTGGAGGATATGAAAAAAGACCAACTAGAAATTAAGCATACACTGACTGAAATAAAGAATAATATACAGAGATCTAATAGCAGACGAGAGGATCCCAAGAATCAAGTCAAAGATTTGAAATACGAAGAAGCAAAAAATACCCAACCTGAAAAGCAAAAAGAAAAATGAATCCAAAAATATGAAGATAGTGTAAGGAGCCTCTGGGACAACTTCAAGCGTCCCAACATCCGAATTATAGGGGTGCCAGAAGAAGAGAAAGAGCAAGATATTGAAAACCTATTGGAAGAAATAATGACAGAAAACTTCCCCTACCTGGTGAAAGAAATAGTCTTACAAGTCCAGGATGCACAGAGAACCCCAAACAAAAGGAATCCAAAGAGAACCACACCAAGACACATCATAATTAAAATGCCAAGAGCAAAAGACAAAGAGAGAATCTTAAAAGCAGCAAGAGAAAAACGGTCAGTTACTTACAAGGGAGTACCCATACGACTGTCAGCTGATTTCTCAACAGAAACTATGCAGGCCAGAAGGGAGTGGCAAGAAATATTCAAAGTGATGAATACCAAGAACCTACAACCAAGATTACTTTACCCAGCGAAGCTATCATTCAGAATTGAAGGTCAGACGAAGAGCTTCACAGATAAGAAAAAGCTAAAGGAGTTCATCACCACCAAACCAGGATTATATGAAATGCTGAAAGGTATTCTTTAAGAAGAGGAAGAAGAAAAGGGTAAAGATAAAAGTTATGAACAGCAAATACATATCTATCAACAAGTGAATCTAAACATCAATTGAATAAAAAAATCTAATGAACAGAGTAAACTGGTGAATATAATAGAACCAGGGGCATGGAACGGGAGTGGACTGACAATTCTTGGGGGGAAAGTGGTATGGGGGTACAGGAAGAGACTGGACAAAAATCATATACCTATGGATGAGGACAGTGGGGGGGGGGTAAGGGCAGAGGGTGGGGTGGGAACTGGGTGGAGGAGAGCTATGGGGGGAAAAAAGAGGAACAACTGTAATAATCTGAACAATAAAGATTTAATTTAAAAAAAAAATTGAAAGAGTTATTCCACCAATCTCTAAACACCTTGAATATATGGTTTTGACACTCCTGAGTATAACACAAAAGGAGATTAGGCAGTCAGATCATCCAAAGGCTTTGGGTCTGGAGTGCAGAGACAAAAGCTATAACAACTAGCAGAGCAGCAAAGAAAAACTACACAGCCTGCATGTCCAGCAGAGCAGCAGGTGGTAGTAGAGAGGTACTGGAAGAAACCAGGGCATCCACTAGAGTAGCTGAAAAGCAGCCTGTTCCTTTGGTTCAGTGGTAACTCCAAAGATTGCTGCACCCTATAAAGTTTCTGGAAAAGAATATGGAGCCTCACAATACTTTCTTTTGTTAAAATAAGTGTTAGACATCTAGACCATCTTTCAAATGGAATTACCTAATATAGCCATGAATTTTAAAGATATATATACAGTTCTGATGGCATAAAGAGCAAAATTTCTCATTTGTGTTGTACTTTCTTTTTATTTAGAAATGAAGCAGAATTCCATAATTGTGCCAATTTTAGGCATAATCACTAGTGAAGTACACAAATGTAAAACTCTGGCTAATATAATGTATCAATCTATAATAATAAAAGCATAATATGCTAATTAGACCTGATGACCTTCCGGACAAAGCCGGGGCTGCGAGGGAAGCCCAGGTCCTGGGTGCCAGAGGGAAGCCGGTGCCAGCAGACAGAGGAAGGAAGACCTACTCTTGCATGAATTTCAAGCATCGGGCCTCTAGTGTTAGATATATTGGACTAGAGGCCCGGTGAACAACATTCATGCACTGGGGGTGGGTCCCTCAGCCTGGCCTGAACCCTCTCACAGTCTGGGACCCCTCAGGGGATGTCCGACTTTTAAACCGGCAGTCAGACATCCCCCGAGGAGTCCTTAGCGCTACTGCGGAGGTGGGAGAGGCTCCTGCCACTGCCACTGCACTCGCCAGCCATGAGCCCAACTTCTGGCTGAGCAGTGCTCCCCCTGTGGAAGCGCACTGACCACAAGGGGCAGTTCCTGCATTGAGCCTCTGCTCCCTGGTGGTCAGCGCACGTCATAGCGACCGGGCGTTCCACCGTTCAGTCTATTTGCATATTAGGGTTTTATTATATAGGATATTTGATATATTTCAGGCAAAGTATATCTAATATATTGATTTACTATAGCCTATAGATTTCTTTAAAAGCAATATTTTAAAACAGAGCACTTTAATAAATCATCTTTTACATCATAATTTATAGCCTAAAAAATATATGCTAAGGTTTTATATTAATTCTTTTAACACAGCAATTCAAGACCATGAGCAAAATTATGTCCAAGAAGCTTTCTTCAATAATTCACATTATTGTGATTTTGTGGCTCAACTGTTAACAATTCTTTAGATAATCCAGTAGAAGGAAAGATTATGCATACATATACACATACCACTTAAGACATTAGCAGATTCCTTTCCCTGTGTATACACTAAAATTGTTTTTATTTAAACCATGAGAAGAAGCAAGCACTTAACTCACTAACCTTGCTGTACTCAGGTAAATGTTCCCATCTAAAATGTAATTCAAAAGACTTTTTAAAATACAGACAGAAAATGAAAACTAAATTGATGCACTCTTAACTCTAAATCATACTCTCTTTATGTCAAGAAGTGTTGACAATACCAACTCCAAGGTCATTGTCAACTTGGAAAATCATTAGCAAATAAAATATGACTTGACTGAAACAAACTCAGCATGGAGCTGCATTATTTTAAGTGAATGTTGTAACATAACTTGAAGAAGAATTACTAACTGTCACTCCCAATGACAATGAAATAAATGAAGTGGCTATGTAACTTTTCCCCCAAGTCATTTCTATAATTAAGTATGGAAATAGAATTTATGAAGAATATAAAGTCCCAAAGTGCATCAATTTAAACACTAATGGACTGCTTTCCAGTGTGGCAGCACACAGGTAGTTCCCAGCATGTTATCATTAGCAAATATGTCAGTGTCATAATTCCAACTGCAAACTCTGCTTGTGAAATCTGCCTCTGAAAACTAAATGTCTAATGATTACTTGGGCTCTTCGAAAACACAGAGAGAGAAAGGCTAAATTTTATAATTCAAAATGTTATATAAAATAATTTATACATAAAATTTCTCTTTATACATTAAATATAGCTAAAACATCACTTATTGGCTAGAGTCTAATACAACTCTCAATTTCAGAGTTGCTTCTATATTTAAGCTATATAAGATTCCTTCAGTAGATGCTATTCACCAGTCCAGAAAAGAACCACAATAATTATCCATTTATTGGATTATTTTCTTAATTTTCTGTTAATATTCACATCTGGAAACTGAGCCCACAGCTTAAAAAAATGGTATTATCAGAAATTTGGATAAGATTTGAATTAACATTCTTATATTATCACCTTCACAGTAGCCTGTGAGAAACCTGGGGGGATTTTTTCTGCAAGAAAAACAAGAAAATAAAGCCTTCAGCTACTGAGCTTTACCACCTTATCTCCAGTTTCTCTCAAATTCAAGATGGATATTTCAGAAAATATCACAATTCAATTCAAATTAAACTTTGTTGAATCTTTTTTGAATATTAAGAACTGTGTGTTTAATTTATATATAAATCTATGTTTTTACATAATATGCTTTCTTAAAACAAATCTAGATATTTAGGCTAATAAACACAAGTTGGATTGACTCAATAATTACTAAAATAAGTTGTCAAGTAAACTAGACTTATTAAAATTGTGGGATAAATTTTCTTCTTATTTTGGTCTTCTATTAATAATATTTAGCCAGAATGAAATCAAATGTTAAATGTCAAAGTAATGTTTATCTATATGTGAAAAGGTTTTGATTTTTTTCCAAGATTTGTTTTTGCTTTTTAGAGAGAGAGTAAGGGAGGAGAGAGAGAAACATCAATCTCCTCCATGACCCCGCAACTTGGGCATGTGGCGTGACTGGGACTCGAACCAGCAACCTTTTGGTGCATGGGATATTCCCCAAGCAACTGAGCTACAATGGCCAGGGCTATGAAAATGTTTTGTACATCTGGGGAGGCTTGGAGGCATTACTCTGGTCTTCTAATAGATGACATATGATTCCAAAATAAAGAAATAACCTAAATAAAAATATAATTTTAAAGCAAGAATAACATTTTGAGATAGGTTAAGAGTAATGAGAAAAGTGTTTAAACCATTATTTTTGTTATTTTTCCTTGCATAATTTTTGTTAAATACTGAACATTTTAAATGGTAGAGTATGGCAACTCTGGAAATCAGAATCTCCCTCACCCCAAGAGGTTGGTTTGTTTGTTTGTTTAGTGATTTTCCTGGACCAGTTCTTTAAATTCTGTATTCATCATGTGTGTCCACTTAAGTCTCAGACTGAATAGCTGAGTAGTCAGCCGGGTAATGGTTGGAAAGAGGTTTCCTTAAATGCTTTGAACCAATAACTCTCCAACCTTTGCAGACATGCTCTGTGCATGTGTTGAAGCACACCTTCACTACTCAAGGAGGCAGTTTAAAGGTTGTGCCTTAGCCTTCACTTCCTGCTTGTGTAGAGCTTGAAGGTCACATAAAGATAAGAGCTTTGTACCTTCTTACATCTGTTTTTGCAGTGATGGGTTAGCAATTCTGTAACTACTTTCAGAGTTTTATAGGATTAAGCAAATATACTGAAATAATGGGAGCCAGATTTCTCACTGTAGGAGAAGGGAGTTCAAACATGCAAAAAACTAGAATAAACCTATGGGGTTGGCTTAGAATTGGGAGGTTTCACTACAAACTCACAGTTTTAACAGATAGAGAAGAAATAAGTATATATTTCTAATTTTGTCCCCTGAGGAGGCCTAAAAACAATAATAACACAGTAACAATGAATGTATCTAGTCACTAGTGCATTGATCTTGTTTGGATATCATTTTCCACTAAATGGAAGTAGGGCTTCTTGAAAAAATGACTAGTTCCAAGGTTGGGACAGGGGGGAAAATGAGGTGAAGCTGAAATGTCTTACTGTGCCCGAAGGTGAGGAAATGCTCAAAAAAATGATGGGAATATGTAAAAAACAAACAAACAAAAAAGATGCAAGAAGCAGTTTGAAAGGGCTCCCAAGGATCAAGTCTGAGGTAATTTAACCTCAAAATAAATAACGAGTAATAAATTATAACCCTTTCAGTAAAACAGAAATTCTGAATCCATACTGATATAAATGAGAAAGAAGATAAAGTTCTTCTTTACACAGTGTCAAAAAAATATATGTGAAAAAGATGGAGTTAGAAAATCACAATTTGATAAACATCACAGTAAAACCAATTCAAGCATCATCAATGGATGTTAAACTAGTGAGAGTTTGATGAAGAACATAACATATACTTATTCTCAGAGTAACTCCTCTATAATAAATTTTTAAAAATAGTAACTACATTGAATAAAAATGGAAGACACCACTTTAAGTTAACATCAGCAATTACAGGATAAATTACATCCTGTGCTTTGTATGTCGTGCTTTGAGAAGCATATATCACGTCTATAGTATTCCTGCCAAAATATATTCTAATCATGAGAAAATATACACAAACCCAAAATTGAGACATAGTCTACAAAATAAATAGCCTGTACTCTTCAAAAAGTCAAGGTTGCAAAATACAAAGAAAGACTAAATAGCTGTTCCAAATGAAAGGAATCTAAAGAGGCATGAAAAATAAATGATGTAATACCAGATTGGCCTCTGGACCAAAAAAAATTTTAAAAAGATCATTGAGGTAATTAGCAATATTTTCAATAGATCTATAAATTAGATAATAGTATTATATGAATGAAAGTTTTGTGATTTTGATAATTATATTCTGGTTATAAAAGAGAATGTCTTGTTCTCTGAAAATTTACAGTGAAGTGTTTAGGAGTAAAGGAGCATCATGCCTTAAGCATACTCTCTAATTTCTTAATAAAAATAATAAATGTATAGGGAGAAAAAATGATATAGCAAATGTGATAAAGTATTAACTGCAGGATCTGAATGAATGGCATATGAGAATTTTTTGTATTAATCTTATAACTTTTCTATCAGTCTAAAACTATTTCAAAATATAAATTATTTTTTAAAAAAGAAATTAACTATAAACAATGGATGAATTAGATCTAATATATGTATACATATATATACATATGTATATATATATATATGGTTAAACCTAGAAAATATAACATTAAGTGAAACAGTAAGACACCTATATACCAGATGCTACCTTTTACTTGTATGTTTTAAACCATACAAGTTTCATGCATATAATAAAATTTAGTGTTTACTTTAACAAAAGGAGAAGAATGAAGACAGGGAAATTGGGTAGGTTAATAATTGTAATAATGTATTTATTTTAAAATATATCTAATTCAAGTGTGAGAAAATTTTATGTTTTATATGTTATGAAGTGTACATGGTATCAGTTATTATGTTTGTACTATTAAATGTGTAATTATATAAATTACATTAAAAATATTTTAAGAAAAAAACTTTCAATAATTCAAAGAATCTAAGACCCAAAAATGCCTTAATATACCTATTGTCACAAACAAATGGTTTCTGAAGGTGAGCCTAAGCCTAAAGTTGGAGACATAAACAAACAAAAAACTATTGGGAATGAAGGTCAAGCCAAATCCTGAGAGTACCTATTCTTTTCCCAAGGTGTCTCTTCAACCTCTTCTTAAATCTACACTTAACTTTTGCCATTTTCCTCACTAGGATTACATCTTCCAGATCTCATAAAAGTGTGAAAATGCAATACATTTAAAGCACTATATATTTCAGTCTACTAATTAAGTAAAACCAGACATCTCACCCATCTATATTTATTCTCTGTATTCATGGGTAACTCATGAAATCTTGCTTCAATTCAACTTTTGCCAAGTTTGAAATTTAAAACCTAGACAAGATCGAGCTTATATATAGGGTGTCCCAAAAAAAAATGTATACACACTTTAACAGCTGGTAACTCAATTTTCATTCCATTTCAGGGTTAACTGATTTGAAATAATGGGTGAAGCCAGACTAAGTTTTGAATGAAGAAAATTTATCTTTAAGTGCCATTAGTCTTTTTCTATGGGGATACATAAAAAACAAAATTTATGGTACAAAACCTGCAACAGTCAATGAATTGAGGGTGCACAAATACCGAACAAAATGATTCTTGATGTTTGCGATTCCGTTGCTTTGAGTTATCAGCAGTGCCTGGACCACAATAGTCATCAGTTTGAAAACAGGTATTGACAAAAAAGATTTATTCATTCCTATATTCATTTAAATTTTGAAAATGAACTGTCTCTTAATACTGACTTTATAATCATTCAAAGTGCATATACATTTTTGGGACACCCTGTATTATGTTTGATATTTTAATAAGAGAAGTTCCTTACCTTATTTATAATCATTTATAAAATAAATAATATACTATCAAATTCTAATTCCTTTATAATTAAATTTTCTTTTTCATTTTCAAATTCAAGAAAAGAATATCTATGTATTGCATATGATTATACATTATAGCAGAGACTTCTAGACTTCTAGTATTTCCTCTTTTTCCTAGACTATATATGTCCCAGACTCCTTTGGCATTTAAGTGTGTCTATGTGCTAGAGCTTCAACTCTCAGGCCTGGCCTACAAAATCCTCCCACTAGCAGTCCACCATCCTCTTTTCCTTCTGCCAGCTGGACGCAGAAGACAACAAGCTCTCAGGGTATGAAAGTAACGCAAATGGAATAAACCTGTGTCCCTGAATCTCTACCTGGAGGAAAATCTAAGACTGCCCTTATTATTGAGGAGAAAAAAAAGATTTCTGATGTATTAAGCCACTAAGGTTTGGGAGTCTATTTGTGACTGCAATTAGTGTTACATTAACCAAAATAATTATAATTAATTTTTCTAATTGTCAATATGAAATGCTTTATACTCACAAACTGAGGTTTATAGTATGCTGGACCTAGTGTGATATCACTAGCAGGTGGAAGATGTTTTATAATACTGCCATCCTCATTAATATGATAACCATATGATCGTCCATAAGAAGGAATTGAAGGAACAATCATTCTGAAAACTGAAGGTAACCTTGAAATTTTCTGTAAAAAAACATTTTATATTATTTACTCAAAGGCAAGAGAGAAGAGAAGGAATGAAGAATCAAATATTGAAATTTACTAAAAGGCAACTATTAAATATTGATTTTATGAATTTCATAATATAAACCAAAAATCAACAATCAACATTACTTGTGTTATACTATCAGAGTATCTGCTATGCAAAAACAAACAATATATTCTGTAACATTTCCTGATTTCATTCCTTCCCAGCTCCTGACTATCTCCATATTATTGGTGCCCTTTATTAATAATCTAATTGTGCAGATTGTGTAGCAAGAAAAATGTCTATGACATAATGCTAAAAGGAAATAAAAATATAAATATGAAATTTAATCTATGACTACAGCTATGTAAATTATGTGAAATTATATATAAGTGAATAAAGTGATATACATACATGGTTTAATACTGAAAGGAACTATGAAAAAATTAACATAATATCAATATTAGAGTCATGAGTTTCAGGGTAATTATACTTCTTTCATATTTTTCTTTAGTAAAAAATATCTTATATGCCCTGGCTAGTTTGGCTCAGTAGATAGAACGTTGACCCATGGACTGAAGGGTACTGGGTTAGATTTTGGTCAAGAGCAAATACCTCAGTTGCAGGCTTGATCCTCAGCCAGCCCTGGTCAGGATGCATGCAGGAGGCAACCAATCAATGTGTCCCTCACATTGATGGTTCTCTTTCTCTGTCTCTCCCCCTCCCTTTCACTCTCTCTAAAATCAGTGGGAAAACATCCTCAGATGAGGATTAACAAAAAAAGGAAGAGAAAGAAAAAAATACTACTATAAAATATATCAAAATACAGACATTTAAGTCATTTACCAATCTGGAAAATTCCTTATTAAGAATATACTGATCCTCTATAATAAATAAAGTTATTAAGTTAATTAAATAATTGATTTTATAGTTGGTGCACAAATGCCCAATATATAATTATGTTATGAAAATACTGTCACTGACTGAAATTTTTTTATCATTAGAGACAACTATTAAGTAGTTTTAGTGATATTTAATGATACTGATTACCAAATTAAAACAGGAAAGCACTAAATAGCTTCCCCTCTACTCTCTACTTTCAAAACTTATTTGCATCATGTCAAGACTTTCCAAAATACGGCCCCCACCTCCTCCCCAGCTTCTATTCCTGCTACTCTCCTTTGCACCAAGTATTCCAAAGAACTTTGTTCTCCTCTGAACACACCATGTCATTAAATACCATAATGTCTTTATTCATGTGTTTTTTCTCTGCCAGAGTGGGGTTTTTTTACAATTCTTTTTAACTACTTAGTGAATCCTTCAAGATGCAGTTCAATTGTGATATCCTTAATCACTCAAAAAACTCTCTTCTTTGGGCTACTACTAACATTTTATTATGATACTGGAGGCCCATTGCATGAAATTTGTACACAGGTAGGGTCCGTAGGCCTAGCCAGCGATCAAGGCCAATCAGGGCCTTCCAGCTGCTGTCTGGGGCCTTCTATCCCCAGCTGACAGCTGCTGGCTGGGGCCTTCCTTCGTTCCATGCTGCCCCCTGGTGGTCATCACATGCCATAGTTAGCAATAGAACTCCCGGTCTCCCAGTCCAACTCCCATGGGGACACTTTGCATATTAGCCTTTTATATATCCTACTAGAGGCCCGGTGCACAAAAATTTGTGCACTCAGGGGGAAGAGGGGGCCGCTCAGCCTGGCCTGTGCCCTCTAGCAGTCTGGGACCCCTCAGGAGATAACGCCCTGCTGGCTTAGGCCTGCTCCCGGGTGAGAGAGGGCAGGCCCAATCCCTAGGTGCAGCCCCTGGTCGGGCTCAGAGCAGGGCCGATTGGGGAGTTGGGGCGCCACCCCCTGTCACGCACAGAGCAGGGCGGATCAGGAGGTTGCGATGCCACCCCCAGTCACGCTCAGGGTAGGGCCGATTGGGGGGTTGGGGCACCGCCCCCTGTCACAGTCAAGGCAGGGTCGATGGAGAGGTTGCGGCGCCACCCCATCACGCACAGAGCAGGGCCAATCCGGGAGTTGGGGCGCTGCCCCCTGTCACGCACAGAGAAAGGCCCATCAGGGGGTTGAGGAGCTCCCCCCTGTCACTCATAGAGTAGGGCCGATAGGGGAGTTGGGGCACCGCCCCCTATCACACACAGAGCAGGGCGGATCAGGGGGTTGTGGCCCCACCCCCTGTCACACACAGAGCCGCAGGGCGATCAGGGGGTTTGGGCGCTGCCCCCTGTCACGCTGATCCCAGTGCCGGGAGGCCTCTCGGCTCTACTGATCCCGGTGCTGGGAGGCATATTACCCTTTTACTATATAGGATAGAGGCCTGGTGCATGGGTGGGGCTGGCTGGTTTGCCCTGAATGGTGTTCTGGATCAGGGTGGGGGTCCCCACTGGGGTGCCTGGCCAGCCTGGGTGAGGGGATGATGGCTGTTTGCAGCTGGTCACACACCCTTCAGGGTTGGGGTCCCCACTGGAGTGCCTGGCCAGCCTGGGTGTGGGGCTGAGGGCTGTTTGCAGCTGGTCACACACCCTTCAGGGTTGGGGTCCCCACTGGGGTGCCTTGCCAGCCTGGGTGAGGGGCTGAGGGCTGTTTGCAGCTGGTCACACACCCTTCAGGGTGGGGGTCCCCACTGGGGTGCCTGGCCAGTCTGGGTGAGGGGCTGAGGGCTGTTTTCAGGCTGGCGGGTGACGGAAGCTCCCAATCGCTCCTTTTTTTCTTTTTTCTTTTTTTAATTCTGGGCCAGCTTTAGCTCTGAGGCTCCAGCTCTTAGGCCTCCGCTGCTGAAAGTAGGTAATCAAAACAATGTATAACTCCAGCTCTGAGATTCCAGCTCGCTGAAAGCTGGTTTCTGGGGTTTTTTTTAGCTTCTATATTTGTTAAAATGTTTCAAACTGCAGGCTCAGAGGCCGGCAAGGCAGGCGGGGAACGTTGGAATCCTCCGTCACTGAAGCAAGCAAGCCTCATGTTAGTTTCAAGCTGCCTGGCTGCCGGCCGCCATCTTGGCTGACAGTTAATTTGCATATCTCCCTGATTAGCCAATGGGAAGGTTAGTGGTCATACGCCAATTACCATGTTTCTCTTTTATTAGATTAGACTAGAAGCCCGGCTGCCTCAGCCCTTGCAGCCCTGGCTTCATCCAGAAGGTCGTCTAGAAGGTCATCTGGCCAGTTCTGCTGTTCAGCCATTCAGTCGATTTGCATATTATGCTTTCATTATTATAAATATAATAAAAGGTTAATATGCAAATTGACCGAATTGCAAAATGACCAGTCGCTATGATGTGCACTGACCACCAGGGGGCAGACACTCAATTCAGGAGCTGCCTCCTGGTGGTCAGTACGCTTCCACAGGACAGCGCTGCTCAGCCAGAAGCCAGGCTCATGGCTGGCAAGCACAACAACAGTGGCAGGAGCCTCTCCCGCCTTCGTGGCAGTGCTAAGGATGTCCAACTACCAGCTTAGGGCCAGCTGGCAGTTGGACATCCCCTGAGGGCTCCTCGACTGCAAGAGTGTACAAGCCAGGTTGAGGGACCCCCCTGAATGCACTAATTTCGTACACTGGGCCTCTAGTATATATGTTTATTAAAATATCATTTCATCAACTTTTTTATACTGAATTTCATTCATTATTTTCCTGTTAAAATTATAGATTCCAGGGAGCAGTGATTTGTATTCTATATATTATCAGTACCCGGCTTTATGGCTGATACTCATAGTTACTGAAAAAATGTCTGGTAAATCCTTACATGAGTAAGTAAACATGTACGTGTCTCCACACGTGAAATGGAGAAAATTTAAATCCTATAATAAAAGGCTAATATGCAAATTGACCAACCAGCAGAACGAGCACTTGCTATGACACACACTGACCACTAGGGGACAGACACTCAACGCAGGAGCTGCCCCCTGGTGGTCAGTGCACTCCCACAGGGGGAGCACCTCTCAGCCAGAAGCCAGGCTCATGGCTGGCAAGCACAGGGGCAGCAGCGCTAAGGATGTCCAACTGATGGCTTAGGCCAGTGGTAGGAAAACTCATTAGTCAACAGAGCCAAATATCAACAGTACAATGATTGAAATTTCTTTTGAGAGCCAAATTTTTTAAACTTAAACTATACAAGTAGATACATTGTTATTAACTTAATTAGGGTACCCCTAAGGCTTAGGAAGAGCCACACTCAAGGGGCCAAAGAACTGCATGTGGCTTGCGAGCCGCAGTTTTCCGACCACTGGCTTAGGCCCACGAGGGAGCAGGCCTAAGCCATGAGGGGGTCATCCCCCAAGTGCTCCCAGATTGCAAGAGGGCACAGGTCAGGCTGAGAGAACCCCCCCGCCAAGTGCACAAATTTCGTGCACCAGGCCTCTAGTATACTAATCTCATTGTGATTGCACTGACATTATTCAACTGAGTACTGAACCCTAAAATATATTCTCCTAAACAAACAGGAAACTAATTCAAATTTAATTAATATGAGTTATGTGAAGAAGTTATGGCAAGAGAAGATGGAACCACTCAAAAGAAACCATGACCAAAATCTGAAAGATTACATTATTTATTTCAAAGAGGTAGGCCTTTGGTGTAAAAATTATTCATTTACATAACACCAACATACCTTTACAAACATATTACCTGCTAGTCCCCTACACAAATTCCTCATTCCAGTCAAATAATATTTTATATATATATATCTTTACCATTTAAATGTTAAGCTTTTTATTTCAGGAATTATGTTTTAAATTTCACTGATTGTTTTAACCACTTGGACAGAGTTTCATATATAAACACATATACAGGTAAACCATTGAGATGGTTTCTAAAAATCTTCCTTACTTTCTGTTCACCATGGATATAGGAAGTGACTATAGATTTATCCAAAGCAAAAAAGAAGTCAGATGGCAATACAATTAAAAACTTAAGTATACAAAATCAAGTGTCCATTTAACTATAAATAACTATTATATGGATACTAATATACCTACTACTTTTTATAGTATTGCTTTTTAAATGCACTTAACATCACAGAAAACACTGAACCGTTTCTACTTTAACTAAAAGAAATGTCATTAGAAGCATACTTTAAAATTGCAACCTACTGATTGAAGATGCTCTTTAGCCTCTAGAACTTTTCTCTTCATGGTATCTAAGGCTCCAGGACAAAACTGATCATAGCTTGCCGGTCCTGGACTATCGGAAATAAACTTCTTAAAACGTTTCTCCCGGTTTTGTAGACTATGGCCTCCTTTTATATTACACTAAATTGAAGAGAAAAAAATGAAGTAATTAAAAGAAGCACTTTATAACTAATACCTATTTGATAAGTACATGCTTATATGAACAAATAGTTTTTAAACTCAACCTGAGAAAATTAAGGCCCATGACTGAAGACCTAGTCCTAAGAGGATGAGAAACTGACAATGATACCTGTCAGTTTTAACTCTAAACTCAAACTAAAATTTACTCAGAGCACTCTAAGAAAATGAAAAACTCAGTTTTAGAATAGGTATCAGAGGCACAGGAGTCTCCAAAGCTGTGGAGCAAAAATAAAGAGTGTATAGCCCAGCCAATGTGGCTCAGTGGTTGAGTGTAAACTTATGAACTAGGAGGTCACAGTTGGATTCTGGGTCAGGGCACTTGCTAGGGTTGCAGGCTCAATTCCCAGTGGGGGTTGTGCAGAAGGCAGCCAATCAACAATTCTCTCTCATCACTAATGTTTCTATCTCTCTCTCCCTCTCCCTTCCTTTCCAAAATCAATAAAAATATTTGTATTTAAAAGAGTGTATGCTTACAGGCTCATGGAGAATTTATACCTCTGAAATGAGCTAAAAAATTCTGGTATTTATATTGCAAGGAAAAAGTAAATCTTCTAAGCTTGCTACGATTATTTATTTTTGTGAATAACATTTTGGTCATTTCTAATGATATTTATGTAGCTTTACTGGCACTTGCTTGATTTTATGCTCGGATTAATTTTAAACATTTTTCTTATTGCAGAGAAGGCACTAGGAAATGTCTTCCATGCCTAATATCTGAATTCTCTCGAATCAGAATTATCAACTGGCTAATTGCCAGTTTATTCAGATAAAATTCCATCACAGTTTCTATAAACAGTCATAGTGCAGTCATTCCAAAGATGATTCATAATAGTGGCTGGCATTTGACTGATCAGATACAATTTTTTTTAAGTCACTGATTTACCAACAGATTTTTTCACATGAGATACATATATATATATATATATATATATATATATATATATATATATATATCTCAACACTAATAAAAAAGAAAAATGGTAATTGGCGTACGACGATACCCTTTTCATTGGCTAATCAGGGCTATATGCAAATTAACCGCCAACTAAGATTGGCAGTTAACTGTCAACAAGATGGCGGTTAATTTGCATATGTAGGCACAATGCAGGGAGGCGAAAGGGAAAGCAGGAAGAAGCCCCCTGCCACTGACAGTGATCGGAAACCCAGGGGGAGCTAAGAGCTGGGGGGCAGGGCAAAGGCGGCCCTGGGGCCGCCTTTGCCCTGCCCCCCAGCCATGATCAGAGAATCAGGTGCCTTTTCCGCCCTGGCCAGTGATAGCAGGAAGTAGGGGTGGAGCCAGCGATGGGAGCTGGGCACGGTCGAAGCTGGCAGTCCCAGGAGCTAGGGGTCCCTTGCCTGGGCCTAAAGTGAAGCCCACAATTGCGGGGCCGCTGCAGCTGCGGGTCCCCGCTGCCCGGGCCAGACGCCTCAACCAGAGGCGTCCGGCCTGGGCAAGGGGCTGATCCTGCGATTGGAGGGTGATGGGGGTCAACGCCTGAGGGCTCCCAGTATGTGAGAGGGGGCAGGCTGGGCTGAGGGACACCCCCCCACACACACCCAGTGCACGAATTTCGTGCACCGGGCCCCTAGTATATATATAATCAGTTGTTCACAATCACTATTCACTGAGCTTATCTCTAGTTTGCATCTTATTTACCTTCATTTGGCTTTTAAGAAGTACACAGTAGAGGTCTTCTTTTAAAAAAATGAGTCAAATTATATTCTTAAATAGCCAATTCACTATTTGATTACTGTTTTAATAAGATCAGAATTCCTATGTTTAAAGAGATTGGATCTATAATAAACTTTAATGATTTTGCAAAAAACATTACAAGTTATATAAAAAGTTAAATCACTCTAAGAGAGAAGGCCTCCTCAAATTTTGATTATTTGAAAGCCATTACTATGGTCTCTGGGATCTTAAAACTCAAACTGCAATTTAAATTTACATTGAATACTTTTACAGAAGATTTAAAAATTGATCTAGATTTTTTTAAACTATGATACAAATTAACCAGAATATTTTCAGGTTATTCATATTTCATAATTACCAATTCTACTGATTTTATAAGAGGTTACAAAAGGAACTGCCGTATGTCAGATAAATGACCCAAAAATATATTACCGATTGTGCATTTTATATGAAAACCTCTGAGAAAATGGTTTTACTACTTTTTGAGTACTGACTTTTGTCTAAATACTATAGTTATTTGATGAGTTATTACATTGTCAGCAACCCCCCAACACTATAGGGGCAATTCTCATCTGAAGGATGAGGACATGTACTGTATCATATGTGATGTCCTATCACTCAGCTCTAGTGAGAGATCTCTCTCAGATCAAAAATCAAACCTAATTTGGACATCTATTCCTAGGCCTACATAATAAAAATTATGAAAGAAACTATTTGTCTAGACCCAGAGAAGAGATTCCACATCTAGAACCATTCTCATGTAGCAAGAAACAAAATGGTACCTACCAAGCAGAGATAGGTCAGAAATTGGAAAAGAACGGGACCAGAAAACATAAGTGAATTTTGTACTGACACTTTGAAGTAAGAATGCTAGGAAACAGGATATGAACAGAACAAGGCAGGTAACTTAAGGGGCTAATTATCTACTAAAGGATCAAAAGCCTGTACTTTGTAAACTTGATTCTTCTCCTTTTATTTTAATTCCTTTATGTTCTTTTCTACTAAACAAACTTCCTTTCAAAAAACTCAGCATGCTGCATTATATTCCACAAATAAGTGAGATCTTGTGATATTTATCTTTCTCTGACTGGCTTATTTCACTTAGCATAATGCTCTCCAGGAGGTGGGGGGGGGGGTAGGAGTAGGAGATCAACCAAAGGACTTGTATGCACACATATAAGCATAACCAATGGACAGACAACTAGGGGGGTGAGGGCATGTGCCAGAAGTTGGGGGTGGCTGGGGGGAGGTCAATGAGGGAAAAAGGAGACATATGTAATACTATATGTAATACTTTAAGCAATAAAATAAAATTTAAAAAAAAACTTAGCATGCTTTAGATATGCTAAAGGAAAAGTGATTTTGCCATAACTGGGCAAGAGTTGTAAAGGCAAAGGTATACCCAACCTCCCTCCCCACTCCCTACCCCCTGCCCAACTTTGGAATAGTAATAATGACCATAATCAAAGTGAAATAGCTTTAAGGGATACAGAGAACCACACAAGACCAAATTATGGCACGCAGTTCCAACACCTAAATGTTCTACTTAATAAAGCTTCAGGTATTTTGTATTTTACACTGGAGGTAGGCCCTCACAACCACAACCCACATTTTAGGTTTTTCAAAATGTCATTTGAAGTCCCTAAATAATATTTACTAGTACTAAGTATTACTGATAGAAAGCAACATTTCAACCCATGCTTCCAAAAGAAAAGTTTTAAAAAAAGTTAAATACGCATATTAATTTCCAATAGTATTATCCCTTTAATTATGTTCCATATTTACAGAATAATTATGTAAACTATGTCACATTACAATCATGTTTCCTAATTCATCCATTTGAAATGAAATAAACTTTTTTTTAAACAGTGTGATAAATGCACACTTCTTAAACTTCTAAAAGTTCTGCAAGAGTTTAGACTAAAACTACACCCCCCAGAAAAAAAAAATCAACAGCAATTAAGTAAATAAATTAGAAGTCATTTTATAAACCAAGGAAATCAATCTTCTTCTGGCATTTGTTTAAAATTTTAAGAAGAAAAACAGAGACTACTAGAACTTTTTTCTTGATCATTCATTACATAAAAAAAGCAGAATTCCTAATTCCTTATTCTTTAAATCCAAGAAATTTACCCAATTTGAAATGAAGTAAATTTTAATCTAGATTGTACTTTATATTATCTCACATGGAATTGACTAAAATCAGTATTAATATAAAATAACATTCCAACATCCTGACACATAATTTTTAACAAGTTTAAATTCTACCTATTGTGTATTTTACTACATTTCCCTCTTAGAATACTGGAGTTATGTATCAGTTTTAATAAGGAAACTGTTGGTAAAACTAGAAAGCCCATACATCCATTAATATGCTAGTCTGTGGACCATGGCATGGAAGTAGGTGTGACACTTCTAATGATTACATTTAATGACCCACTATCGAATTTTTTGCTTTTTGTCCTCTAAGCTCTAGCATTCTTAAAGTTTTAAGACAGGGAGAAGCAACGTATGTTCCATTGAATTGGAAGTTGAGACCACCAACTGACCATTCCAGGGTCTTTATGCTACAAAGCAAAAAGCAAAATAAGAACCTACCCAGTTTGTCAAAGTGGTTAGAGCATTGCCCAAGGACTGAAGAGTCCAGGGTGTGATTCCAGTCAAGGGCTCAATCCCCAGGGCTGGTTGAGGTTTGTGTGAGACAACCAATTGATGTGTCTCTCTCACATCAATGTTTCTCTTTCTCTGTCTCTCCCTCTCCCTCTACTCTCTCTAAAAATCTATGGGGAAAAAATATCCTCTGGTAAGAATTAACAAAAACAAACAAACAAAAAGCAAAATAAGGCGGTTAGTGCATTGACTAAGGTGTTAACCTAACCAGGTCTGAAAAACAAGACTAATGAAAGCCAAGGTTAGATGGAACACCAGGGACACCCTACAGAGCTTTCTCACACGGTAATACAGGGAAAATGCTAAAAAAAAAAACAAGTTTATTTAAAGGTGATGGCTTAGGTGAAACAAGCCTGAGAATCAAGAGTTCAGGCTCCTTAGAACTGAAGATTCTGATCACCCCACCAAACTAAAAACTACCAGATAAAGTGCTTGTTGAAAAGATGGGGAAAGTGGAATGAGTAATGGAAAAAATTCTTAAATTACCTATAACCTCATGATCAGTTACAAAATAGGTTCCTACCACTATTTCCTTACTTCCTCCATCCCTTTCTTTCCCTCTTCTATTATAAAATGGCAACATTAATAATGTTGAAGTGTATTGAATGCCAACTATAATCAGGCACTGTTCTAAATGCTTATTAACATTTAGTCCTTAGAAAAAGCCTATAAAATTATTACTCCTATTTAAAAGTTGAGGAGACTGAGGCCCAAAGAGCTTAAAGGTTAAGATTAAGTCTCACAGCTTAATCAGTAAGTGGCAGAGACAGATTTTGAATCTATGTAGTCTACCTCCAGAGCCTACAGTCCAAACCACTTCTTTATACTATCTCATGTTATACTTCCTACTTAATCTATAGGTTGCCAAATAATGAAATAGAAATGTGAAAGAACAAGAGAATTAATGGCTTTAATTTATTAATACAGGATTCATTTGGTAGTAGTGACACTGTAATATCACCTCTTCATGCAGTAGCTAGATAGTAGTTTGGCTACTCCCAGGAAGATAATTGCTTTTGTTTTTTTTTAAATATATATTTTATTGATTTTTTACATAGAGGAAGGAAGAGAGAGATAGAGAGTTAGAAACATCGATGAGAGAGAAACATTGATCAGCTGCCTCCTGCACACCTCCCACTGGGGATGTGCCCGCAACCCAGGTACATGCCCTTGACCGGAATCGAACCCAGGACCCTTCAGTCCGCAGGCCGATGCTCTATCCACTGAGCCAAACCGGTTTTGGCAAGATAATTGCTTTTTATAAATTACATATATATGGTAAGAATAACTCAGTGTGTGTGTGTGTGTGTGTGTGTGTGTGTGTGTGTGAGTGTGTGTATGTGTGTTGTGTGTTGTATACATGAGAGAGAAGAGAACTGGGCAGTGAAGGGGTGAAATGTAATGGAAATTAATTGTATTGATCTATCCAGCATCTCTTCTATTATCTACTCAACTAGAGGCTCGTTGCACGAATTCATGCACTGAAGGGGTCCCTTGGTGTGGCCTGTGGGGATTGGGTTGTAACTGGCAGTCCAATGCTGCCTGCCACTCCTGCCTATTGCTCCCACTCATCCCGGCCCACTGAGCCTGCTGTGGGCTCATGCCCAGTCAGTTCTGATTGGGAGAGGCTATGCCACCGCAGCCCATCCTGAGAGGAGTGAGGGTGGGGGCAGTACTCTATTGGCCCTCTGAGCAGGTGGTGGTATGCCCTTGTCGGCCCGGGATCCGGATCTGTCCTGCTAACATTCATGCTGGTTGTCGGGAGCAACCTGGAGGCCACTTTCATATTATTTCTTCCTTGTGGGGTGTCTAGGGAGAGGAAGCAGCCGCACTGCCCGAGGCTGACTTCCAGGAGGCTAGTGGTGCTGTCGGGTCCATGCCAGCGGAGCCGATTTGTTGGTGCCTGGTCCGTTCTCCAGAGATTAGACCTGCAGGACTACTGAGGGAGTGAGTGGCTGCTGCCAGGCTGGTGGGGTCAGTCAGATGAGCGGCACTCTCGCTGCGGGAGCACACTGACCACCAGGGGGCAGCTCATGCTTTGAGCATCTGCCGTCTGGTGGTCAGTGCGCATCATAGTGACCAGTCTACCAACTGGTCGTTTGGTTGCTAAGGCTTTTATATAGAGACTAGAGGCCCGGTGGACAAAACTTTGTGCACTCAGGGGGGCAGGGGGCCAGGCCTGTGCCCTCTCGCAGTCTGGGACCCCTCGGGAGATAACGACCTGCTGGCTTAGGCCTGCTCCCGGGTGGCAGAGGGCAGGTCCAATCCCTAGGTGCAGCCCTGGTCGGGCTCAGAGCAGGGCTGACTGGGGAGTTGGGGCGCCGCCCTCTGTCATGCACAGAGCAGGGCGGATTAGGAGGTTGCAATGCTACCCTCAGTCACCCTCAAGGTAGGGCTGATTGGGGGGTTGGGGCACCGCCCGCTGTCACACTCAAGGCAGGGTCGATGGGGAGGTTGCAGCGCCACCCCGTCACGCACAGAGCAGGGCCAATCAGGGGGTTGGGGCGCTGCCCCCTGTCACAGAGCAGGGCCCATCAGGGGGGTTGGGGCTCCGTACCCTGTCATGCATAGAGCAGGGTTGATCAGGGGGTTGGGGAGCTCCCCCATGTCACGCACAGAGCAGGGCCCATCAGGGGGGTTGGGGCTCCATACCCTGTCACGCACAGAGCAGGGCCGATCAGGGGGTTGGGGCGCTGACCCCTGTCACACACAGAGCCGCAGGGCGATCAGGGGGTTTGGGCGCTGCCCCCTGTCACGCTGATCCCGGTGCTGGGAGGCCTCGTGGCTCTGCTGATCCTGGTGCTGGGAGGCATATTACCCTTGTACTATATAGGATAGAGGCCTGGTGCACGGGTGGGGGCCGGCTGGTTTGCCCTGAAGGGTGTTCTGGATCAGAATGGGGGTCCCCACTGGGGTGCCTGGCCAGCCTGTATGAGGGGATGATGGCTGTTTGCAGCTGGTCACACACCCTTCAGGGTGGGGGTCCCCACTGGGGTGCCTGGCCAGTCTGGGTGAGGGGCTGAGGGCTGTTTTCAGGCTGGCGGGTGACTGAAGCTCCCAACTGCTCCTTTTTTTCTTTTTTTCTTTTTTATTCTGGGCCAGCTTTAGCTCTGAGGCTTGGCTCCAGCTCTGAGGCCTCGGCTGCTGAAAGCAGGTATCTGGTTTGTTTGGGTTCTATAATCGAAACACTGTTTCAACTCCAGCTTTGAGATCCCAGCTGGCTGAAAGCAGGTTTCTGGGGTTTTGTTTAGCTTCTATATTTGTAACAATGTTTCAAACAGCAAGCTCAAAGGCCGGCAGCGGCAGGCGGGGAACGTTGGAGTCCTCCGTCACTGAAGCAAGCAAGCCTCATGTTCGCTTCAAGCTGCCTGGCTGCCAGCCGCCATCTTGGCTGGCAGTTAATTTGCATATCTCCCTGATTAGCCAATGGGAAGGGTAGCAGAGGTATGGCTAATTACCATGTTTCTCTTTTATTAGATAGGATAACAGCATATTCATCAGCCTTGGGATAATCAAATCCTAGCCCCCTTCCCAAACTTTTGTGGGGGTTTTAAATTTTTTTAATTTTTAATTTTATTGAATTTATTGGGGTAACATTGGTTAATAAAATCCTATAGGTTTCAGGTGTATAATTCCATAATACATTATCTGCATATCATACTGTGTGTTCACCATCCTAAGTCAAGTCTCTATCACCATTTATCTTCCTTTATCCTCTTTTACCTCCCACCATCCCCCTTCCCCTTTGGTAATCATCACACTGTTATCTGTGTATATAAATATTGGGGGTTTTCTGGCTTATTCCTTTGAACTTTTTCACATAGTCCCATAACCTCTCTCCCCTCTGACAGCTAAAATACTTTGTCGTTTTTAAAGTAGCTTACAAACACAGGATATCCTATCCCTGGAGTCACAGGTGTTGTTCCATAATGAAACCAGACCAATCAGATTCTCCCTATTGAGAATTTTAATCCTCAGTGGAGTCACATGTAAAAAATGAAAGGAAGCAAAAAAAATTTTTTAAAACATGGAGGAGGAGGAGGAGGAGGAGGAGGAGGAGGAGGAGGAGGAGAAGAAGAAGAAGAAAGGTAGTGGGGGGAAGGAGGAGGAGTTTAGAAGGAAGAGAAGGAGGGGGAGGAAAAAAGAGAAAGAGAAGGAGAAAGAAGAAAACATAAATAATTATATCTAATGGCAGTTTCCTATTAAAAGGTGCAGAAGTTTCTACTACTGAAATACCTAGAATTATCTTAGTCCTATCCTGCCTTAAGACTTGACTATTCAATATTCCTTAAGTCTTTGAGCTTCTCAAGTGCCTTTCCTATAAATCTTTCATTGTAAACCTAGTATCTATCTTTAAAATCTATTTTATTGCTTGCAACCAAAGTCTACTAACTGACAGAATGGTTGCTATTCTCAACTCAGGGAGATTAATGCAAAAGTTAAGGCCTCAGTGACTGCATCTGGGCCTCCAACAAGGGAGATACGGTCTGGTGGGGTCAGCGAGGAATCATTATTTATGAAGGCAAAGTGTGTGGAAAGAGTAGAAGGTGATATTCGTGATTATGAAGATATTGGAGTTACATCACTGTTTTTTAACATGAATAGAATATCAAAAATATTCTTGTCACACACTCTTGAGAATGTATAGAATTAGGAGACATATGATTCAGTTTCAATAGTTCTGGCTTTACAATATGTGTTCAACCAGCATTGAAACGCATTTACTTTCTCTTATTCTAACTACAAAATATAGATCAAAAGGAGAAAGAAGATAATATGAAGGGAAAAAAACAATTGACATGATAGTCTATTAAAGGAAGAAATCATAATTTTTATTAACTTATATAATTATCACAATTATTATAAACTTACCTTTTTTTCAGAAACATTATAGTGTGCTGGACCTGGAATAGCTTCCTCAGTGTTAGGGGCAATAGTGTTTCTGGCAGCCAAAGAAAGGAATGGTGCGTAGCCACCTATAAAAGTAAAATCATATCGGCGGCAGGTAAGATTCCAATGATTTCAGAGAAAAAGCGCTCAAAATGCACAAAATCATTTATTAACTACAACTGTTGATACTATACTATCAGAACTAACAGCTAGCTACAGAAATTGTTGCATTTTAAAGATTCTAATGTAAAAGCAGAATTTCTATTAATATATGTATTAAATATAAGAACCTGAATTTGCAAAAATACCTAAAGAAAATAAGAAACAAAAGTCTGTTTTCTTCTAAGCATATGTGGTTGGAATAAAAATGGCAGTTATATTTAGCTGATAAAGTATTTTCATCCTCCAAAGACCACTGTTTTGTATTTTGGAACAGCATCTATTATTTGTAGACAATGACATATATAAGTTTATAGAGACAGCCTAAGTAGAAATAACTTAAAGTGAGTTTATAACAAGTAATTAATAATGTCCCCTTGCTTTGATACATAGTTGGATTGCCACACCCCAAAGGTTTATAAATAAAAGTTACAAATTTCACTGTAAAAGCAATCATAAACTTAGACAAACTTAGTAGATAGACAGTAGACAGACTTAGCCTGCTGAAAGACTGTTAAAATATTTCAAGAACTGTATCAAGAAAATTAGTATAGTTAAAGCAACATAGATATTAAAGAAGAGATGGGAGCCCTAGCCAGTTTGGCTCAGTGGATAGAGCATCAGACCATAGACTGAAGGTCCCAGGTTTGATTTCAGTCAGGAGCACTTCCCTCAGCTGTGGGCTCAATCCTTGGTCCCGGGCACATGTGGGAGGCAACCAAGTGATTTGTTCATCTCACGTGGATGTTTCTCTCTCTCTGTCTCTCCCCCTCCCTCCCACTCTCTCTCTAAAAAAAAAAATCAATAAAAAATATTGTTTGGTGAGGATTAACCAGAGAGAGAGAGAAAGAGAGAGAGTGGGGGGGGGGAGATGGGAAAGAATATAGCAGCTATAGTCAACCGGTAATAAAAAAATGAAAGTGAGGACTCAAAACTGGTAAGAATTTTATACACTAACAGAAACTGAAGGCTAGTATGAAATTTTATGGTGATAATTAGAATAGTTTAAAATCTCACTAATCAGACTAATTATAAAAGGTATTCATTTTAAAACTAGAAATAACGTGTTTCTTTTGAGGCCCATGTGTATTAAAATGTGACTGAAATCAAATATTATTTATTTATGTTAGGTATTACAGCATAAAAGAAGCGAGTAAAATATAGAACTTGCCCTTAAAAAGCAATAGTCTATCAAATATTAAGAAAACAACTAAAATAATTTTAAATAAAGAAAAATATATCAAGTGCCAAAATGCTTAGAAGCTCAAAAGAGGAGAACTTTTCAACCATGCTTTGATGACTAGGAAAAGCTTCATGGATGATGTTAAAACTCTGATGGTTTGAATTGGCTGTGTCAAAGCAAAGAAAAAAAACAAAACAAAACACTTGGATAGTAACAAAGACCACAAGAACAGAAATCCTTAAAAGTAAGCCAATGTTCACTTTGAAAAAGCAAGTGTTGTTCAGTAGAGCTGAGAAACACAGGACATGAGAGAAATATAACAACTCAGGGTAAGAAACTAGAGAACAGTACTCAGGTTTCATTCAAGACACACAGATAGCACACACTAATCAAGCTACAGATTATATAAAGTCAATAGTGCAAACTACCAAAACGTCTTCTTCCAAGTGGGAGGAAAATAAGTCCTATAAACAGGAAAAGAGTCAATGAAAAGAAACAGGTCTAGAAATGAGAAGATGGAGATAGCACATACAAACATTAAAGTATCACAAAAATTCTTCATATATTTAACAAGGTAGAAGAAAGATGAACATGATGAAAAGATAAAGGAAAGATACTACATTAAAAAACTCAAATCAATTCTAAAATGAAAAGTGCCACTGGATAGAATTAACAACAAAATTTATGTGAGTTAATAAAAGAGTTAATAATATGTGAAGTGGTACAGTATTTTTTGAAGGTAGATTGTGATAAGTTAGACAAACCCTAGAGCGGTGGTTCTCAACCTGTGGGTCGCGACCCCTTTGGGAGTTGAACGACCCTTTCACAGGGGTCACCTAAGACCACTGGAAAACACATATATAATTACATATTATTTTTGTGATTAATCACTATGCTTTAATTATGTTCAATTTGTAACAATGAAAATACATCCTGCATATCAGATATTTACATAATGATTCATAATAGTAGCAAAATTACAATTATAAAGTAGCAACAAAAATAATTTTATAGTTGGGGGTCACCACAACATGAGGAACTGTATTAAAGGGTCGCGGCATTAGGAAGGTTGAGAACCACTGCCCTAGAGCAACCACTAAAAAAATAAAACAAAGAATTATAACAATAGTGAAGACAAAAACAGAACAATTTAGCCCTGGCCAGTGTTACCCAACTGTTAGAGCATCAGCACGTGCACCAAAGGGTTGAGAGTTTGCATCCTGGCCAAGAGCATGTACCTGGGTTGCAGGCTTGGGGTGAGGGCAGGAGCAAGCAATTGATGTGTCACTCTCACATCAATGTTTCTCTCTCTCCCCCTCGCTCCCTCCCTTTCACTCTTTCTAAAGATCAATGGAATACAGATCTTGTAACATAGAAACCCACATCTGAAACCTATATGATCATGCTGACAAATTTCACCCCAATAAATTTAATTTTTTTTAAATCAATGGAGACCTAGCCGGTTTGGCTCGGTGGATAGAGCGTAGGCTTGCGGACTGAGGGGTCCCGGGTTTGATTCCAGTCAAGGGCATTTACCTTGGTTGCCAGCACATCCCTAGTAGGAGGTGTGCAGGAGGCAGCTGATTGATGTTTCTCTCCCATCGATGATTCTAACTCTCTATCCCTCTCCCTTCCTCTCTGTAAAAAATCAATTAAAAAAAAATTTAAAAATCAGTGGAAAAAATATCCTCTGGTGAGGACTAACCAAAAACTAAAATAAAATAACAACAAAACAAACAAACAAAAAAAAAACACAGAATAATTAAAAAAAAAAACAAAACTCAACTCATTCAATGAAAGTTGAGAAAGAAGAAAAAGGAAATAAAGAATGGATGAGATGAATAGAAAACAAATAGCAAGAGAGAAATTTAAATGTAAAAATATTGATAATTAAGTGGAAGAATTCCAAACACCTCAATTAAAAGACCAGATTATCAGACTGAATGAAAAAAGCAAAACCCCCATTTTATGCTGTCTACAGTAGACCTTCTTAAAACATAAGGACACAGGTTCAAAATAAAAGGATGAGAAAAATATACCATGTACCCATGAATCCATTAAAATTGTTTTGACTATATTAAAATCAGATGAGGAAAAGCAGGGATAAGAGAGACATTTCATTATGATAAAGGGATCACTTCATCAAGAGAATTTAATAATCTGTAAAGAAAAGCAAAAAGTGATAGCCATAAAAATCAGAATAGTGCTTATCTATAGGGGAATGGAAAAGGATTATGATTAAAAAGGAAATTTTGGCAATGCTATATTTCTTGAGTATTCACTTTTTAAGCCATAAATTTATATTTTATACGCTTTTCTTCATAAGTATTTCTCACAATTAAAAGTCTATTTCTTCTAATTTAAGTTCATACAGACACTAAGTTAATGAGACCTAACATGTGAGAAATATAAGAAAGCTAAGCTCAGGCTAGTTCTGAGGCTACTGTTATCCAAGCATGCAGAGATTCTAACTGAATTTATCTAGACAAATGTAAAATTAAATGCAAAATACTGAAATTAATATAAAAATGCAAAAACAAAATACACAACAGCCCCATGAATTCAAGACTCATCAAATCTTCACTGAAGTTTTCCAAAGGTAATTATTTAGAATCTTTCATCAATGGGCTAACAGTTTATATGAAACATTGAGTTCAAATAAAACCACAAGAAAATTAAAATGTTTATACTGATGATCTCCATGAGAGAATGGAGTTTTCTGTTTTATGCATAGCACTAGAGGCCTGGTGCATGAATTCATGCATGGATGGAGTCCAGCTGGCCCACCCTGATGGGTGCCGATCGGGCCAGGCCAGCTGAGGGGAAGGAACGCGGAGGTTGGCCAGCCCCCTGATCAGACCAGTTGGCCAGCTGCAGTGCACGTCATAACGACCAGCCATTCCAGTCATTCTAGTCATTCCAGTCATTCTAGTCATTCCGGCGTTCCAGTCGCTTGGCTTTTATATAAACTACTAGGGGCCCGGTGCACGAAATTCGTGCACTGGGTGGGGGGAGGGGGAGTGTCCCTCAGCCCAGCCTGCCCCCTCTCACATACTGGGAGCCCTCAGGCGTTGACCCCCATCACCCTCCAATCGCAGGATCAGCCCCTTGCCCAGGCCTGACGCCTCCGCTAGAGGTGTCAGGCTTGGACAGGGGACCCCCATCTCCCCCCGATCACTGGCTCTGACCCCCGCCCAGGCCTGATGCCTCTGGCCTAGGAATCATGCATGGGCAGGGGACCCCCATCTCCCGCTGATGCTTGCTCCACCCCCCCGCCCAAGCCTGATGACGTCTCTGACCCATGCTTCAGGCCTAGGCAAGGGGACCATCATAACCCCCCAATCCCTGGCTCCGCCCCCCACCCAGGCCTGATGCCCCAGGGCCGCCTTTGCCCTGCCCCCCGGCTCTTAGCTCCCCCCTGGTTTCCGATCACTGTCAGTGGCAGGGGGCTTCTTCCTGCTTTCCCTTTAGCCTCCCTGCATTGTGCCTACATATGCAAATTAACCGCCATCTTTGTTGGCGGTTAACCACCATCTTAGTTGGCAGTTAATTTGCATATCGCCCTGATTAGCCAATGAAAAGAGTAGCGGTCATACGCCAATTACCATGTTTCTCTTTTATTAGTGTAGATACCTAGTGTTTACAATTAGGGTGACACACTGTCCTAGTTTACCCAGGAAACAGGACTTTTAGGGCTAAAACCAGGACATGTCTAGATAAACCAAGATAATTGGTCATCCTATCATAGTGCCCTGCATATTAAACAATAAATATCGAATTAATAGGTGATATTCTAAATTACACATTTAATAATTTATTCAACAATACTGACTACTTTATTAGATGTCAGAGAGGCAGTGAGGGTACAGTAATGAAGAAGCTAAAACCCTGGCCTCAAATAGTGAGAAAGCCAGACAAATAAGCAAATAATTACACTATAAATAGTGCTGCTATTAATTATGGTATAAAATTTAGGAGATGAGAGTTCTGGGGAATTAGAGTTGGTGGAATGTAACAGAAGTTTTGTTTGGGGCATATGGACCTATTGGCATGTAAAGTGTGCAACTACAAATGATAAACTGTCAGGTAGGAAGAAAATAAGAATATAGAAGAGGAAAAGATTTCAAAAGAAATAAATTTATTTTGGGATATATTGAGTTTGAGGTGCCAACAGCAGGAGATAAATCAAACTGGCATGAAGCAATAAAATCAGTCCATTCTGAGAAAGAGGGTGGGCAGCATGTGATTAAAAATAAATTCCACCCATACAACTATAACCACAAAACAAAAAAAGAGTATTCCCAACATAAAAGTAGATCTTTGAGCATATACAGCAGCAATTTTCAACCTTTTTCATCTCATGGCAATTTTAGTAAAGTATTTACTAAAATTATGCAGCAAACCAAAAAATATATGTATGTATTTTTGCAGATCTGATACAAAAAATAGGTATAATTTTGATTCATTCACTGGATGGCTATTGTGTTCGCCATTTTTTATTTGACAATCTAAAGGAGAAGAGGTCAGTGCTCCTGACTACTAGTAAATAGTCAGATATAGCATGTTTTAAAATTCTTGCAGCACAGGTTGAAAATCACTGATATTGAGCAATCAAATTAATATTGTTTATTTAAACTTAAATAAAGATAGATTGCACAACCTGATGTGATCTCCTTAAATTCTGATTCGCTAATAAAATAAAATCATCATTGTTGGCATAAGCACATGGGCATAAGTACAAGACCACAGGCAGCTCATGCTTCTGTGGCAAATAAAGCTAACTGCTCTCCAATCAAAGAAAAAAAAAATGGGAAAGAATATAGTATTTATGGACTTATGTCACCCAGTTTAGAAAACTAATATAGAACCGAATCACAAATGACTGTGAGCCTGGCTCCTATCAAGAGTAAAGAACAGAAGATTCAGGAAGATGGCGGCAATATAGGCAGACGCGACCCAGGTCGTGTCCCGGAGCAAATGGAGTGAGCAGCTGAAACTAATAACACCCACCCCGAAATGGCGAAATTGCTCAGCTGGTGAGACCGTTTGCAGCCGGGAAGGGCAGAATTCCCCTGGAAAGCAGATCCAAGCAATAGCAGCCTCCTGAGCACCACACCCTCTGTTGAGGAACAGCAGCTGTACGTGAAGCCTCCCCCACCAACCAGAAGAGCCACCACAGCTGTGAACAGCACCCACCAGAGGAGCTGCTGCCAACTGAGGAGCAGCTGCTACCGCAATCGCCCGAAGAACAACCACAGACCAAGGAGTCACTGCCACCCAGGGAGCAGCCACTGAACGACTCAACATCTAGATATGTCAGTGAGATCAAGCATGGATAGACAAAGAAACCCCCAAAGGAAAGAGAAGGTGGACTCTCCAGAAAAGCAGCTAAGTAATACAGAGGCATGCAACATGACAGAAAAATAATTCAGAATAAGGGTCCTAGAGTGCATAAACTGAATGGAGGAAAAAATCAACAACTTCTACAAGAAGCAAGAAGAAACAGATGAAAAAGTCAACTACCTATGCAAGAAGCAAGAAGAAACAGATGAAAAAATCAATAACATATGGAAGAAGCTAGAAGAAACAGATGAAAAAATCAACAACTTAAGTAAGACCCAAGAAGAAATGAAGAGTGATATAGCTGCAATAAAAGACACCATTGAAAGTATCAACAGTAGACTAGGAGAAGCGGAGGACCGAATTAGTGAATTAGAAGACAAGGAAGCAAAACACACCCAAAATGTACTGCAATTGGAGAAAAAAATTAAAAGACAGGAGGAGAGCCTAAGGGAGCTTTGGGACAACATGAAACGAAACAACATACAAATAATAGGGGTGCCAGAACAACAGAAAGATGAACAAGGATTAGAAAACCTATTCGAAGAAATAATATCAGAAAACTTCCCTGAGGTGGGGAAGAAAAAAGTCACACAAGCCCAGAGAGTCCCAAACAAGGTGAACCCGAAAAGACCCACACCAAGACACATCATAATTACCATGGCAAATGTTCAGGACAAAGAGAGAATCTTACAGGCTGCAAGAGAGAGATAGAAAGTTATATACAAGGGATCTCCCATTAGATTATCAAATGATTTCTCAACAGAAACACATCAGGCCAGAAAAGAATGGACGGAAATTTACAAAGTGATGCAAAGCAAAGGACTGAATCCAAGAATACTCTATCCAGCAAGGCTATCATTCAAACTTGAAGGGGAAATAAGAAGCTTCACAGACAAAAAAAGGCTAAGGGAGTTTATCACCACCAAGCCAGCAATGCAAGGAATGCTAAAGGGACTGGTATAAAAAGAAGACATAAAAAGCTCAGAAAGAAAAAAGCCACACACAAAAAGAAATGGCTACAAACAAGTACCTTTCAATAATAACTTTAAACGTAAACGGACTAAATGCTCCAAACAAAAGACATCGAGTGGCTGAATAAATAAAAAAAACATGACCCATACATCTGCTGTCTACAAGAAACCCACCTCATTAGAAGGGACTCACACAGACTGAAAGTGAAAGGATGGAAAAATATCTTTCAGGCAAATGGAAAGGAAAAGAAAGCTGGGGTAGCAATACTTATATCGGACAAAATAGACCTCAAAGTGAAGGCCATAACAAGAGATAAGGAAGGCCATTTCATAATACTAAAAGGATCGATACAAAAAGAAGATATAACCCTGGTAAACATATATGCACCCAATGCAGGAGCACCCAAATTCATAAAAAAAATTCCTGGAAGATATCAAAGGAGAGATCGACAACAATACAATCATAGTAGGGGACTTTAATACACCACTGACAGCACTGGATAAGTCCTCTAGACAAACAATCAGCAAAGATACAGCAATCCTAAATGACTCACTAGATCAGATGGACTTAATAGACATCTTCAGAACACTTCACCCCAAAGCCAGGGAATATACATTCTACTCATGTGCTCATAAGACATATTCAAAAATAGACCATATATTGGGTCACAAGCAAAGTATCCCCAAATTCAAGAAGATTGAAATCATAAAAAGCATCTTCGCAGACCACGATGGCATAATATTAGAAATAAACTACAATAAAAACAACCCAAAACACTCAAACACCTGGAAGCTGAATAGCATGCTATTAAATATTGATTGGGTTACCAATGAGATCAAAGAAGAAATTAAAAACATCCTGGAAACTAATGACAATGAAAACACAACAATCCAAAACCTATGGGACACAATGAAAGCAGTCCTGAGAGGGAAGTTTATAGCTCTACAGGCCTATCTCAAAAAACAAGGAAAAATGGTAGTAAATCATCTAACTCTACAACTCAAAGAATTAGAAAGACAGCAACAAGAAAACCCCAGAGTGAGCAGAAGGAAGGAGATAATAAAGATTAGAGCAGAAATAAATGACATAGAGACCAAAAAAAACAATACAGAAAATCAATGAACCCAAGAGCTGGTTCTTTGAAAGGATAAACAAGATTGACAAACCTCTAGCCAGACTCACCAAGAAGCAAAGAGAGAGGACCCAAATAAACAAAATCAGAAACGATAGAGGCGAAATAACAACAGACCCCACAGAAATACAAATGATTGTTAAAAAATACTATGGACAGCTCTACTCCAACAAACTAGACAACCTGGAGGAAATGGACAAATCCCTAGAAAAATACAACATTCCAAAACTCAATCAGGAAGAATCTAAAAATCTCAACAGGCCAATAACTATGGAAGAAATTGAAGCAGTCATCAAAAAGCTTCCATCAAACAAAAGCCCAGGACCAGACGGCTTCACAGGGGAGTTTTACCAAACATTCAAGGAAGAACTAAAATCTATCCTCCTCAGACTACTACAAAAAATTCAAGAGGAAGGAACACTTCCAAGCTCATTCTATGAAGCCAGCATCACCCTAATACCAAAACCAGGTAAAGACAACACAATGAAAGAGAATTACAGGCCAATATCCCTCATGAACATAGATGCCAAAATCCTCAACAAAATCTTAGCAAATCGGATCCAGCAGTACATCAGAAAGATCATACATCATGACCAAGTGGGATTTATCCCAGGGATGCAAGGATGGTACAATATCCGCAAATCAATAAACGTGATACATCACATAAACAAATTGAAAGAAAAAAACCACGTGGTCATATCAATTGATGCAGAAAAAGCATTTGACAAAATTCAACACCCATTTTTGATAAAAACTCTCAGTAGAAGGATCATACCTCAACATAATAAAAGCCATATATGACAGGCCCACAGCCAACATCATACTCAATGGACAAAAACTAACATCATTTCCCCTAAGAACAGGAACAAGACAGGGATGCCCCCTCTCACCACTCCTGTTCAACATAGTACTGGAAGTGTTAGCCATTGCAATTAGGCAAGAAGAAATAAAAGGCATCCAAATTGGAAAAGAGGAAGTAAAACTATCCTTATTTGCAGACGACATGATATTATACATACAAAACCCTAGAGACTCCATCAAAAAGCTACTAGACTTAATACATGAATTTGGCAATGTAGCAGGATACAAAATTAACCCCAAGAAATCTGAGGCATTTCTATACACCAATAGTGAACTTTCAGAAAGAGAGATTATAAAAACAATCCCGTTTACCATTGCACCAAAAAAATTAAGCTACCTAGGAATAAACTTAACTAAAAAGGCAAAAGACCTCTACTCAGAAAACTATAGGACATTGAAAAAAGATATAGAGGAAGACATAAACAGATGGAAGAACATACCGTGTTCATGGATTGGTAGAATCAACATCATTAAAATGTCCATACTACCCAAAGCAATCTATAAATTCAACGCACTTCCCATTAAAATACCAATAGCATACTTCACAGATCTAGAACGAATCTCCAAAAATTCATCTGGAATAAAAAAAGACCCCAAATAGCTGCAGCAATCCTGAAAAAGAACAAAGTAGGTGGGATCTCAATACCAGATATCAAGTTGTATTACAAAGCCACTGTTCTCAAAACTGCCTGGTACTGGCACAAGAATAGGCATATAAATCAATGGAATAGAATAGAGAGCCCAGAAATCGGCCCAAACCAATATGCTCAATTAATATTTGACAAAGGAGGCAAGAACATACAATGGAGCCAAGATAGTCTCTTCAATAAATGGTGTTGGGAAAATTGGACAGATATATGCAAGAAAATGAAACTAGACCACCAACTTACACCATACACAAAAATAAACTCAAAATGGATAAAGGACTTAAATGTACGACAGGAAACCATAAAAATTCTAGAAGAATCCAAAGGCCACAAAATCTCAGACATATGCCGAAGCAATTTCTTCACTGATACAGCTCCTAGGGCACTTGAAACTAAAGAGAAAATGAACAAATGGGACTACATTAAAATAAAAAGCTTCTGCACAGCAAAAGAAACCATCAACAAAACAACGAGAAAACCCACTCTGTGGGAAAACATATTTGCCAATGTCATATCTGATAAGGGCCTAATCTCCAAAATTTATAGGGAACTCATACAACTTAACAAAAGGAAGATAAACAATCCAATCAAAAAATGGGCAAAGGACCTAAATAGACACCTTTCAAAAGAGGACATTCAGAAAGCCAAGAGACATGTGAAAACATGCTCAAAGTCACTAATCATCCGAGAGATGCAAATCAAAACAACAATGAGGTACCATCTCACACCTGTCAGACTGGCTATCATCAACAAATCAACAAACGACAAGTGCTGGAGAGGATGTGGAGAAAAAGGAACACTTGTGCACTGCTGGTGGGAATGCAGACTGGTGCAGCCACTACAGAAGACAGTATGGAGTTTCCTCAAAAAACTGAAAATGGAACTCCCATTTGACCCTGTGATCCCACTTCTAGGAATATATCCCAAGAAACCAGAAACACCAATCAGAAAGGATATATGCACCCCTATGTTCATAGCAGCACAATTCACCATAGCTAAGATCTGGAAACAGCCTAAGTGCCCATCAGTAGATGAATGGATTAGAAAACTGTGGTACATCTACACGATGGAATACTATGCTGCTCTAAAAAGGAAGGAACTCTTACCATTTGCAACAGCATGGATGGAACTGGAGAGCATTATGCTAAGTGAAATAAGCCAGTCAATGAAGGAAAAATACCACATGATCTCACTCATTCATGGATAATAGAGACCATTATAAACTTTTGAACAATAATAGATACAGAGGCAGAGCTGCCTCAAACAGATTGTCAAACTGCAGCGGGAAGGCCGGGGAGGGTTGGGGGACAGGAGGTACGGGGGTAAGAGATCAACCAAAGGACTTGTATGCATGCATATAAGCATAACCAATGGACATAAGACCCTGGAGAATAGGGGAGGCTAGGGGACTGTCTAGGGCGGGGGCTGGGGGGTAATGGACACATATGTAATACCCTTTGCATTACTTTAAGCAATAAAAAAATAAAAATAAATAAAATAAATTTTAAAAAGAGTGAAGAACAGGTCACTGCATCAGGATTAAAAAGCCTAGCATACCTGCTTAGTGTGCCCTACTCCCAGACCATGTGCTGCGCACCTTTCTGCAGAAATAAAGGTATTTGCCTTGCTGCCTGGCTCCCAAGTAAAAAAAAAAAAAAAGAAAAAGAAAAAGAAAACTAATATAGAACCAATACAGATAATATACAGCTAATGTGAGGTGCCACTGATTATGTAAATCAAGCTCAAAACCCAATGGAAAAAAAGAAAACCAATGAAATACTGCTTAAGCACAGTAATACCAGGAGCAGATTATTAAAGGGTTTATATTTTTAGTGTATTTTGCCAAGGGGGTTGTCTCTTGGGAAAATTTGCTTTGATGAGATAAGATAAGCTTGCTTCTCAGACAATTGTGAGAAAATCAGAAATAGCTCTTATTACTCTGGAACTGGAATATCCATTATCTCTCCTACTCCTTAAATCAGAACAGCTAAGTCCTGTGCCTTTCAGGCTGCAAATCTATAAAAGTCTCCCGGATCAAATGACCAAAAGCCATTGAAATGGTCAAAAGGCAATGAAGTTTGAAAATTAGGGTGGAAACAATTTCCTGAGGAAAATCTTACAGTACATTGCAGGATTGACAGAGTGGGCAACAGTAAAAGGAAAGCAGTAATTAGGAAAGAGAAATGCCAAAAACAAAGAGTATTTGCTTCTTTCTTTTGAAGATCTAAGACTCTAAAGCAGCAATTGTCAGCCTTTTTCATCTCATGGCACATATAAACTAATTACTAAAATTCTACACACACCAAAAAATGTTTTTGCCAATCTGACAAGAAAAAGGGTATAATAATAATTTTAATTCACTCAAACAGGGCAGCTATTATGGTGTTGGCACATGTTACATTTTTAATTGATAATCTAAGAGAGAAGTCAGTATCTGTGACTAAATAGTCGGGTATTGCATGTTTTAAAAATTCTTGTGGCACAGCGGTTAAAAATCACTGCTGTAAGATCTTCACCTCTTGTGTAATTCAAGGTAACAAGTTATATAAAGTCTCCACATCTGCTCTTCATACATCATACTCTATAAAATCTACCTAACCATTTATTAAATTACAGTTTACTTTTAAAATTATTTTGTATTAGTTTAAGGTATTCTGCATAATGGTTAGATACTCATATACTTTACAAAGTGTTCCCCTGATATTTCCTGTACCCACCAGGCACCATACATAGTTATTACAATACTAGTGTCCCGGTGCACGGATTCATGCACATTGAAAGGAAATTAATTAGAAGAAATATTTTAATATTGCTACTCACCCTCTCTCTATAATAGAAGTGTCAACCAAATTCACAATAGACAATGACAGATAGAAACACGTGTGCGATTTGTGCCAGTGAGAGCTTTATATGTATTGTGCATGTGCCAGTCAACTTAGCCTTTTATAGATATAGAATAAACGTGCTTAATTAGGCCTGCTTTCTGATTTAGCTAAACTTTTTCCAGCCCTGTGAAGCACCCCAACTTCTCTTTCAGGTAATTGTCAACAACACAGCAGTAAATATCAACATGGAGCAAATTATTATTATAGATCGCACAAGGAGAATAAAGGGTAAAATATTTAACTGTAGAAGTGTTTGACTATATTCTGTGCAGTGAGAAAACCTGAAGTCATTTCAAGTTCCACCATTTCTTACTTCTTTTCAGTCGGGTCAAGTTTCTAAACTTTCTAAATCTCTGTTTTCTGGCTAATGAAAATAGGATTCCACCGAGTCTCCTTTCAACCTACTCCAGGACTTCTGTGAGGATCAAATAAGATGAGGCATGGGAAAACACTTCATGGACATTTGGTTAAAGTATAAAATGTTTCCACCTGCTATAAAGCAAGTCGAGCAAGTCATATTCTTGGGATGAAGAAACTCCAAGGAGGCTAGTCGCTAGGGAGAGGAAGCCAGGTGTTGCTACGTGACGTCATTACCTGGTGCCCACAGCCACCATTTCCAGGCTGGGCTGGGCTGTATTTTGCACCATGGGGTCTTAGCAGCATTGGCTGTAATTTGGTGGGGTGTTGCTCCGGGATGGTGACAAGGCCTGTATCCCACTTGGGTGAAGCCGAGTGTTGCTTTGTCGGCACCAGGTCCGGGGTGCCATTTATTTTTAAACTAGAGGCCCAGTGCATGAAATTTCATGCACTGGGTGGTCCCTCAGCCCAGCCTGTGCCCTCTCGCAGTCTGGAGCCCCTTGCTTCTTACCACCCTCCTGCAGCGGAGGCAGGAGTGGCTCCTGCCACTGCCACTGCACTCACCACTCTGAGCCCAGCTTCTGGCTGAGCAGAGCTTCCTGAGTGCACTGACCACCAGGAGGCAGCTCCCACGTTGAGCGTCTGCCCCCTGGTGGTCAGTGCATGTCATAGTGACAGGTCAGACAGATAGCCTTTTATATATATACTAGAGGCCCGGTGCACAAAAATTTGTGCACTCGGGGAGGGAGGGGGGTCACTCAGCCCGGCCTGTGCCCTCTCCCAGTCTGGGAACCCTCGGGAGATAACGACCTGCTGGCTTAGGCCTGCTCCCGGGTGGCAGAGGGCAGGCCCAATCCCTAGGTGCAGCCCCTGGTCGGGCTCAGAGCAGGGCCATTTGGGGAGTTGGGGCACCGCCCCATGTCATGCACAGAGCAGGGAGGATCAGGAGGTTGCGATGCCACCCTCAGTCACACTCAGGGTAGGGCCGATTGGGGGATTGGGGCACCGCCCCCTGTCACACTCAAGGCAGGGTCGATGGGGAGGTTGCGGCACAACCCCCTGTCACGCACAGAGCAGGGCCAATCAGAGGGGTTGGGGCGCCGCCACTCTCACACTCAGGGCAAGGCCGAAGGGGAGGTTATGGCTCTACCCCGTCACACACAGAGCAGGACCCGTTGGGGGGGGGAAGAGGGGGGAGGGGGTTGGGGCACCACACCCTGTCACACACAGAGCAGGGCCGATCAGGGGGTTGGAGCACTGCACCCTGTCACACACAGAGCTGCAGAGCGATCAGGGGGTTGGGCAGCTCCCCCCTATCAGGCACAGAGCAGGGCTGATCAGGGGGTTGGGGCGCCTTCCCCTGTCCCGAACAGAGCAGGGCGGATAGGGAGGTTGTGGCCACGCCCCCTGTCGCACACAGAGCCGCAGGGCGATCAGGGGGTTCAGGGGGTTTGGGCACTGCCCCCTGTCACACTGATGCCGGTGCCGGGAGGCCTCGCGGCTCCGCTGATCCCCATGCACTGGGTGTGTGTGGGGGGGGAGTGTCCCTCAGCCCAGCCTGCCCCCTCTGACATACTGGGAGCCCTCAGGCGTTGACCCCCATCACCCTCCAATCGCAGGATCGGCCCCTTGCCCAGGCCTGATACCTCTGGCCTAGGCGTTCGGCCCGGGCAGCGGGGACCCGCAGCTGCAGCGGCCCCATGATCCTGGGCTTCGCTTTAGGCCTAGGCAAGGGACCCCTAGCTCCTGGGACTGCCAGCTTCGACCGGACCGTGCCCAGCTCCCATCGCTGGCTCCACCCCTACTTCCTGCTATCACTGGCCAGGGCGGAAAAGGCACCTGATTCTCTGATCATGGCTGGGGGGCAGGGCAAAGGCGGCCCCAGGGCCACCTTTGCCCTGCCCCCCAGCTCTTAGCTCCCCCCTGGGTTTCTGATCACTGTCAGTGGCAGGGGGCTTCTTCCTGCTTTCCCTTTGGCCTCCCTGCATTGTGCCTACATATGCAAATTAACCGCCATCTTGTTGGCAGTTAACTGCCATCTCAGTTGGCAGTTAATTTGCATATAGCCCTGATTAGCCAATGAAAAGGGTAGCTCGTACGCCAATTACCATTTTTCTCTTTTATTAGTGTTGACTAGAGGCCCGGTGCACAAAATTCATGCACTCGGGGGGGAGATCCCTCAGCCTGGCCTGTGCCCTCTCACAGTCCGGAGCCCTTGGGGGATGTATGACTGATGGCTTAGGCCTGCTCTCTGTGGGGAGCAGGCCTAAGCCATCAGTTAGATATCCTTAGCACTGCCGCCAAGGCAGGAAAGTCTCCCACCACTGCCGCTGTGCTCGTCAGCCATGAGCCCAGATTCTGGCTGAGCAGCGCTCCCTCTGTGGGAGCACACTGACCACCAGGGGACAGGTGCTGCATTGAGCTTCTGCCCCCTGGTGGTCAGTGCACATCATAGCGACCACTCGTTCCACAGTTTGGTCAATTTCCATATTAGTCTTTTATTATATAAGACTGGAGGCCCGGTGCACAAAAATTTATGCACTGGGGGGGGAGGGGGGTCCCTCAGCCCGGCCTGTGCCCTCTCGCAGTCTGGGACCCCTCAGGAGATAACAACCTGCTGGCTTAGGCCTGCTCCCGTGTGGCAGAGGGCAGGCCCAATCCCTAGGTGCAGCCCCTGGTCGGGCTCAGAGCAGGGCCAATTGGGGAGTTGGGGTACTGCCCCTGTCATGCACAGAGCAGGGCGGAACAGGAGGTTGCAATGCCACCCTCAGTCACCCTCAGGGTAGGGCTGATTGGGGAGTTGGGGCACCGCCCCCTGTCACACTCAAGGCAGGGTCGATGGGGAGGTTGCGGCACCACCCCGTCACGCACAGAGCAGGGCCAATCACGGGGCTGGGGCGCTGACCCCTGTCACTCACAGAGCGGGGCCCATCAGGGGGGTTGGGGCTCCGTACCCTGTCACGCACAGAGCAGGGCCCATCAGGGGATTGGGGAGCTCCCCCCAATCACACACAGAGCAGGGCGGATCAGGGGGTTGGGGCGTCGCACCCTGTCACACTCAGGGCAGGGCCGATGGGGAGGTTATGACTCTACCCCATCACATACAGAGCAGGGCCCGTGGGGGGCGGTTGGGGCATCGCACTCAATCACCCACAGAGCAGGGCTGATCAGGGGGTTGGGGCACCGCCACTGTCACACTCAGGGCAGGGCCGATGGGAAGGTTATGGCTCTACCCCGTCACACATAGAGCAGGGCCCGTGGGGGCGGGGGGTTGGGGTGCCGCACCTTGTCACACACAGAGCAGGGCCAATCAGGGGGTTGGGGTGCTGCACCCTGTCACACACAGACCAGGGCCGATCAGCGGGTTGGGGCACCGCACCCTGTCACACACAGAGCCACAGGGCGATCAGGGGGTTGGGGAGCTCCCCCCTATCAGGCACAGAGCAGGGCTGATCAGGGGGTTGGGGCGCCTTCCCCTGTCACGAACAGAGCAGGGCGGATAGGGAGGTTGTGGCCCCGCCCTCTGTCACACACAGAGCTGCAAGGCGATCAGGGGGTTTGGGCACTGCCCCCTGTCACGTTGATCCCGGTGCCTGGAGGCATATTACCCTTTTACTATATAGAGGCCTGGTGCACGTGTGGGGGCCGGCTGGTTTGCCCTGAAGGGTTTCCTGGATCAGGATGGGGGTCCCCACTGGGGTGCCTGGCCAGCCTGGGTGAGGGGATGAGGGCTGTTTTCAGGCTGGTGGGTGACTGAAGCTCCCAACCGCTCCTTTTTTTCTTTCTTTTTTTATATTCTGGGCCAGCTTTAGCTCTGAAGCTTGGCTCCAGGTCTTAGGCCTCCGCTGCTGAAAGCAGATTTCTGGCCTTTGTTTACCTTCTGTATTTGAAACAATGTTGCAATCCTGCTGGCTGAAGCCCGTCAACTAAAGCAGGTTTCTGGGGTTTTGTTTAGCTTCTATATTTGTAACATAGTTGCTTAGAGTTGCAGGTCAGAGGCCTGCAGCGGCAGGCGGGGAACGCTGGAGTTCTCCGTCACTGAAGCAAGCAAGCCTCATGTTAGTTTCAAGCTGCCTGGCTGCCAGCCGCCATCTTGGCTGGCAGTTAATTTGCATATCGTCCTGATTAGCCAATGGGAAGGGTAGCGGTCGTACGCTAATTACCATGTTTCTCTTTTATTAGATAGGACTAGTGGCCCAATGCATAAAATTTGTGCAAGAGTAGGCCTTCCTTCCCCCAGCTGCTAGCACTGGCTTCCCTATAGCACCCGGGACCTGGGCTTGCTTCCCTCCAACTGCCTGCAGGCCCCTGGGACCTGGGCTGTCTTCCCTCTAGCTGCCTGCAGGCACCCGCAATCTAGGCTGGCTTCCCTCCAACTACCCACAGGCACCCGGGACCTGGGCCTCCCTCTGGCCCCATCTTCGTCTGGGAGGATGTCTGGAATGTTGTCCTGAAAGATGTCTAGTGTAATTAGCATATTACCCTTTTATTATTATAGACTAGAGGCCCGTTGCACGAAGATTCGCGCAATAGGCCTTCCTTCCCCTGGCTGCCGGCACCGGTTTTCCTCCAGCACCCAGAACACAGGTCTTTTACTGCTCTCTACACAGAGTTCACAAAGATTATATTATATGAGTTTTTATACTGCTATGTGCCACTTACTAATTTTTTTTATTTTATTTCAAGAATTACTATAGGTTTTTTTAATTAAGCACTTATCTTGAGCTAAAACCTGAGAATAACAGAGTAAAAATCCTAATTATTTCCCTCAAGAAAGTGACATTTTTGTGCAGCAGCCAGATGATTAACAGATAATTGCAAGATAGTATCAAAGTGCTATCAAAAGTCAATAAGAAGTCCAAGAAGAATTAAGAAAGAGTAAAGTAAGAGAATAACCTCGCTTTACCTGAGTCTCAAAGAATAAATAGGAATTAGCCAGGTGAGGAAGAAAGAGAGAGCATACCAGGCAAAGGTATCTGGAGGTACAAAGGCATGGAGGTGATTAAGCATGAACTTCTAGAAAATGCAAAGTTGGAACTGCTGATATGTAGGTTAAGTCTTGGTGGAGGTGTGCCTGGAAAATTCAGTAAAGCAGGAGAGCAGGTCAGGGATCATATCATGAAGACTCTTATGTACCATATTGAGGAATTCAGATTTTAATCTTAGTTTTAAAAACAAATAACATAACTCTAATGATCATGTGAGCCATAAGACAGAAGTTGGATTGGAGACTAAAATAGAGAGAAACCAGCAATGTCTTATGGGTTTATTTCAGAAAAAAAAAAAATAATGATACCTGAACTAAGACAAGGGTGGTTAAATGAAGAAAGAGGACTAATTTGATAGATAATAAGAAGATAGAATCAATAGGTCTTTAAGATCAATGGAATGGTCAGTCAGAGAAGAAGAAGGAGCCTGGATAATTCTAAAGCTTAAATTTTATAAATGACTGGTAGGGAATTTTTTTTTCAAAGGAGCCAGTAAAGGTGGGGAAAATGATGAGTTCAGACATTTGGAATTTCAGAGGCCAGAAACCACCCAGGTGGAGATGTCCAAAACAGAAATTGGCAATGCGGAGAACTTAAGATAGGGAGAAAGCTCATCTTAGAGATACAAATCACCTGTATCTCTAAAGACTTTCTTTTGGGAAGAATCAGAATGTGGACAGTGGTTGAAGCTATGGGTTTGAATGAGAAAGTACACATGAGAAAAGCAACAAGCAAAGAATAGAAAGTACAGTATATAAATGTTTAAAAGATGTTTAGAAAAATGTAAACTTTTAAAGAAGACTATGAAGGGTTGGTTAGAGATAGAAAATGATTCCCTGACTCAGCATGTATTAGGCACTATTCCTAACTGGTGTGGCTCAGTGGTTGAGTGTCAACCCATGAATCAAAAGGTCGCCAGTTTTGACTCCCTGTCATGGCACCTACCTGAGTTGTAGGGTCACTCCTTAGTAAGGGGTGTGCCAGAGGCAGTGATTGATGTTTCTATCTCTCCCTCTCCCTCTCTAAAAATCCATTTTAAAACATTCAAAATAAAAACAGAGTGGTCAGTTATGCCAAAATAAAATCATACGTGTAATCACTGGTAGCTAGTAAACTCTTAGGGAGTTATTGTTTTTAACAACTCAACTGCATTAAAGACAGACATGGTAAGCTCCAAGGATATTGAAATCAGATGCTGACAACTAGTAAAACTCAATATTAAAGCAAGGACAATTGACAAATATGTCCTCCACCCAGAGAAACCCAAATTAACCTAAAATACTAATCTGATCAGTCATATCAACAGAGTAATGGATCCTGGCATTTGTTTAAAAATACAGACATAGCCCTAACCAGTTTGGCTCAGTGGATAGTGTCAGCCTGCGGACTGAAGGGTCCCGGGTTCGATTCTGGTCAAGGGCATGTACCTTGGTTGTGGGCACATCCCCAGTAGGGGGTGCAGGAGGCAGCTGATCGAGGTTTCTCTCTCATCGATGTTTCTAACTCTCTATCCCTCTCCCTTCCTCTCTATAAAAAAAAATCAATAAAATATTTTTTAAAAATACAGACACAAAATAATAAAAATACAGACATAGTGTAGGAATAGGAAAAATGCAGATTAACAAGGAAAAAAACTTTTAGTTTGAATGGTATTAAACTCCACAAAATCAGCAGATTAGGAACAGCAGAAAGCAAATTGAACTATTTTAACTTCATAAAAATCCCTCCTAAAGTCACTAGCTGCAAACAAATGAGGAGAGTGAATAACTGTTTAAATGATCCATTCCCACTTCATCTCTCAAGATGTAAAGCTTGACTTTGCACAGAATGGGGGAATGAAGGGACTGCTCAAAGAGAACAGGGGTTTGGTCATACAAGAGGCATCGAACTGAAAAAACACATGGAACCATCTTCAAATGACATTGCAAAGCAGAAACATAAAAATTACATTTTAGTAAATCGATGTGTCTCTCGCTAAGGGTAGGGCAGGTGTGTGACGCCAACAGGGTCGCCATGGGAAAGGCCGGCGGGCGGTAAGAAGGACATCTGGAGCCTGTGACGGCCCACAGGGCGGGAAACCGAAACCTGGCATCCAGCTGCACCCCGGCAAGAACGATGTGGGCGGCCAGGGCCCTGTGACCAGCTGGCGCCCGTAAAGACGGGCGGCATCTTCCTGCTGCTTCCTGTGGGTGACACCTGGGAAGGGGCGCTATCCCATTCACCGGCAGGCACCCCACGGGGCGGGAGGGAAGGGAGGCGCCCTGCGGAGGCCTGCCTTGCCCGCACCTCACCTGCTGCCTGCTGCTTCGGGAAAGGCACCTGGTAGGCCCCGGGCCCCACATGGTCCGCGGTGCTGCCGCCGTCCGTGAATCTGAGCACGCGGGGAGCCCGCTCATACATAGCGGCCGGCGGGCGGGCTGGGAGGGGGCGGCTGAAAGGGGTAAAGACACGTTGCTTGCAGCACAAGGAAGGCCTCGACAGCCCGAGGAGCTGGCAGCCTCTGGGAAGAGGGAGCTCGCATGGGCCGCCTCCCCACCTGCTCGGGTGCCCGAGGGACCCCGGGGAGCTCTGGCCCTGTGGTAACGGGAAGGGCGCGGAACGGACTTAAGGCATCTCGCACAATCACCGGTTCACCGCTGAGAGCAGCGGCTGTCGCCCCGTAGGAGATCTAAGGACTGGTCTCCAGCCCTCTGCTTCCGGCGCTGGCCCCGCCCCGGAAGTTCCCGGGGAGCGGCTGCAGACTCTCCCTTGTGAGGCCCACGGAGCATGCGCATAGCGTGGAGCCCGCCTCGCTTGTCCCACCCTGAGCTCTACGTCAACTGCTGTAGGTCCTGGTTTCTCAGAAAAGCTGTAGGAAATGAGTTAAAGGGGTTAGGGCTTCTGATGCATTTTCGCAATAAATGAATTAGGGCGACATGGAAGGGACTAGCAAAAACTGTGAATGAAAAACTAAGCCTTAGTGCCAAGCAGAGCCTGGGTCCTGCCACGCTCACCGCCCAACCCCTACTGGACACCCCCGCACTCACAGAGAAGCACCTCGGACTTTATCCTATGTATAACAGAAACTCTGCTAGAGACGCAATAAGCCGGTCAGAGGAAGAGAACTATCACATGCTCTCACTCATTTGTGGAATATAATGAACAACATAAACTGATGAACAAAAATAGAAATTAAAAAATGACTCATTCCACCTGATTCAAATGACACTGTGATGAGAAAAATCCGTTTCCAAATGAGGTAAACAGATATTGGAAGCAGAGCCACATCTGGTCTAGCGAGGTTCATCATAGGAGACATGTGGAGAGGCACTTGGGAGAGCTTTTGTCACACAATGTAGGGTCGTGAAGGGAATGATGCAAGTTAAATGAAGTTTACACACTTAGGAATTACTCAGGAAGGGACAGATAGAACGTCTCTCTTACTAGCTTTGACCAAAATTAGTGTACATAACAAATCACCTGCCTGAAAGCAGTGGCCACTGCTCATTCTTCTGATGGCCTGTGGAAACTGCATTTGAGAGCAAAGCAAATGAGGTAGCCTGATACTTAGATTGCTTTCCCTGTCCTTATCATGAGTTACTGTGAGTTTGGTTCTCCTAGCGTGGATAGCCCTAGTTAATAATAGACTGGTAATACAATTGCTAAGATTTGGAAACAGCATAAGTGCCCATCAGCAGATGAATGGATTAGAAAACTGTGGTACATCGACACAATGGAATACTATGGTGCGGTAAAAAAGAAGGAATTCTTACCATTTGCAACAGCATGGATGGAACTGGAGAACATTATGCTAAGCAAAATAAGCCAGTCGGAGAAAGAGAAATATTACTTTTGTGGAATATAATGAACAACATAAACTGATGAACAAAAATAGATCCAAAGACAGCGAAGCATCGAACAGACCGTCAAACTTCAGAGAGAAGACGGGGGTGGGGTGGGGGGTGTTAAGAGATCAACCAAAAGGCTTGTAGGAATGCATACAAGCATAACCCATTGACACAGACACTGGGGGGGGGGGGGCGGGGGTGGCCAGGGAGAGGTCAAGGGGCAAAAGGAGATATGTAATACTATATGTAATATTATATGTAATACTTTTAACAATAAATAATTTTTTAAAAAGAAATAAACATTGTTCTGAGTGAAAAAAAATAGACTGGTGATATTTTTTTAATAGTGTGAAAATAAGGAAAACAATAGCAAATGCAGTATTTTCATTTTACAAAATGTGAATGAAATGGTAAGGCATTATACTTTTCCTTCTAGGAAAGTGAAATGAAGACTAAATGAAAATCTTTTTAAAATCTGGTGTGTGCATTTAAAAGATTGGAAATCAGCGATTTTGACACCTATCATCATTTAAATTCATTATGTTAAAAATGAAAAGCATGTGGGTATTAAGATCTGAATCTTGTGGCTCAACTTATAATTTGTTGATAAAAAAATGTAAGAACATTTTTACATGATACTTTTTTAAAAATCTTTATTGTTGTAAGTATTACATATGTCCCCTTTCTTCCCCCATTAGCCCCTTCTAGCCTGCTCCCCCCACCACCCACCCCAGGCCTTCACCACCCTAGATCCAGAGACATATAAGCATGGTACATGACACTTTTTAAAACCTACTGTCTTACATAACATCACAAAGGAGCTTATTGTAGTTTTAAAAGATTCTTAATTGTTGGAATTCTGTCTCAGCATTGTACAGCACTTTACTAAATATATGTAGCTGTGTTTTTTCTGTGTAGACCATATTAATATGAAACCATATTAAATTGACTTGTAGTTCACATCCTATGTAATAAAAGGCTAATATGTAAATTGTCCCCTCGGGAGTTCAACCACTCGCTATGACATGCGCTGACCACCAGGGGGCAGCACGGAATGAAGGAAGGCCCTGGCCAGGAGCCAGAAGGCCCTGATCGGCCCTGATTGCTGTCCCAGCCTAGGGACCCTACTGTACAAGAATTTCATGCACTGGGCCTATAGTTGATTAAATAAATCTGCTGGCTACAATCTAAGTACTCTTTTATTCTTTTATTTTTTTTACTGATTTCAGAAAGGAAGGGAGAGGGAGAGAGAGAGAGAAACATCAATGATGAGAGAGAATCATTGATCAGCTCCCTCCTGCAAGCCCCACGCTGGGGATTGAGCCCAAAACCCAGACTTGTGCCCTTGACTGGAATCGAACCTGGGACCTTTCAGTTCACAGGCCGATGCTCTATCCACTGAGCCAAACCAGCTAGGGCCTAAGTACTTTTTTAATGTCTTTATTAATATTTTATTATTTTTAATATGATTTTAGAGAGAGAGGAAAGGAGAGGGATAGAGAGATGGCAACATAAGTGAGAGAGAAACATTGATCAGCTGCCTCCTGCATGCCCCCTACTGGGGATCAAGCTGGCAACCTGGGCATGTGCCCTGACCAAGAATCCAACTGGAGGCCTCTTGGTTCATGGGTCAATGCTCAACCACTGAGCCACACCAGCCAAACCAGTCTAAGTATTTTTTAAAAATTACCTTAAATAGTATTTAACCTTAAAAATGAAATCTTATCACATGCTACAGCATGGATAAAACTTGAGAACATTATGTTAAGTGAAATAAGCCAGTCACAAAGACAAAAATACTGTATGATATCGCATATATGAAGCATCTAAAGTTGTCAAACTTATAGAAAGTAGAATGGTGGTTGCTAGGCACTGGCCGAAGGGGAAATGGAGAATTGCTGTTTAATAGATACAGAGTTTCAGTTTGGCAAGATGAAAAAGTTCCATTGCACAACAATATGGATGTACTTAAGGCAACTGAATGAATGGTTAAGATGTTAAATTTTATGTTATGTATTTTTTACAATGAAAAATAAAATAATTACCTTAAGTTACATGAGTGTTTGTGAAATCTCAGACATATGAAATATACTTTCTCTCAATGGATGTACTAGATATCAGATTTGTTGATAACATGTTTTTACCTGGGTAAAAGAAAATTCCTCTGAATCCAGAAAACTACATAACAACTACTTATCAATTGCCTGCTATGAACAAAACATGAGAGGTATGCAAAACATTTCACACATATGCAGATATGGATATAGATAAAGTTGCTGACACAGGTCCTAAAAATATTAATAGCAATTCACAATACAAAAATTTTCAAGAAAATAATAGAAGTCACAAGATGATACATGATTAATAGTTAAGTGAAGGTAACTAGATAAAAGAAATCTTTAGCCTAATTGAACAGGCATAATAACTAATACAAATGATCTGTATATGTCCCAATATACAGGTAGGTAGTTACAGAAATTCTTCCTAAAGTTTTGTGGTGAAAGGAATTGATACTTGTTACATCACTATGTTTCTGCACAACTATTTTAAAAGGTACCTGAATTTACCTGACTTTGCTTCCACCTCCACTTTTTTTTAACATATGAAAATTAAGTCATCAAAAGTAATCAGGTAATTCCAAAGTCACAAAAACCCAAATCTGGATAAAAGTAACTTCAAAGATTTCTGTCAGTTAATCTCTGCTGCCAGAACACTGAACTATAATTTTTCATTTTCTCTACCTTCTCCCTCACATTTCCCATTTATCCTAATGCAACTCACAACTCCTCTCTTCTTCCTCTTATGAAAACATGCATGCACACACATACAAAAACCTCTACTTCCCCCAATTCTCAGGATAGGGCCTAGGCTGACAATATAGACAGGGGAAAGACAAGGAAGGGGACAACAATCTTGAAGCCAGACTCTTCAAGATCCTGCCTTTGATGGCCCTTATCAAAGCTGCAGTTACTTCCCTGTGCCTGCTGCAGGCAAAAAGAAGCCCAGAGGGACAGTTTTCCGTGATGGCCAACACTCTGTCTGCTGTAACTGATCTGCAACATTTCAGGAAAATACAGTTCCGAAAGGGAAAAAAAAAGATTTTCCCTTCATTTCATCACCAGCCACCAAGAATCTCATTATTTGGTGGCTTTTGGTCTCACACTCCTCTTATCTCTACTCCCCAATAATACACACGCTCCATAGGAAACATTATATTACATATAGCAAACAAAATCTTAGGAAATGCTTGGAATGACCTCACTAATTTCTAGGGATTGGCTAGAATTTCCTTCTGTGCTTGGAATACACTCTTCCAGTAATATGTGTCCTAAGTTTATTTTATTTTGTACTCATATTGCTTATCTTTCATACTTAGGAATTGGAAAAATAGTTTCCTAGACTCATTTTTAATCAGTAACATTTAAAAATTGGGGAAGCTGAAAAAAAAAATTTTTTTAATACAGTTTTTTCATTAAAGGACACTAGATGGCACAATTTCACCAATTTATGCTAATAAAGTCATTCATCCTCTTATCAATTCGCAAATAAAATAATTTGTCTTTATAAATAGTTATACCTAAATAATCTAACAGGAAACTTATATAACCATAAGAAATTATTGAGAATATAATATTTCCAATTTAACATGTTTTATATTCTTATTTATGAACACAGTAACCAGAATTCCAGTGTTGGATGAATAATTTAAGGAACCCAAAGAAAATAGCAGCCTCTCTACAGTGAAATACATCAAGTAGTTATAGATGTTAGACATTAATATCTATCAAATGAACATTTTTATAGTGTTACTAACATATAATAACACTCTGTAACATAATAAAGTAAGCTGGTGATTCCATTCATTATGCATATTTAAAATGGGGTAAATAGACAAGCCAAAAATTCAACAGTATGAATTTTTCTTACTTTATTGCTTGCCTTAAGCAAATTATACACAATTAGGATCTTAGTTTCCTCATATGTAACAATGAAAAAAAAATAATCTAGAAGCAATAGAAAATGATTTGAGTCTACCTGATTTAGCATCCACTTGACCTTTTATTTGCTAAAAATACCATATTTATAGCAAAAGTAGCAGATGTATCCAATGTTTTCACTATCACTTCATTTTCTGGAATTTTTGAAAGTGTATTAGCTCTTGAGCCGTATCTTGGCAGATAAGACAGCACATCAGCCAAACAAGCAGAATGTACACCTCACCTGGATCATCTCCCAACCCTGATTATACTCAACCCTGGCTGGGGTTCTTGGAGAACTCTTGCCTAGTTACATAGTGCATACTCTGGCCAGATGGTGCAATCAACTGTGGTAAGTCTTTGCTTAAGAGATTCTAATAGGGTGAGTCTCCACTTAGGTACTCTTACCTAATGAAAAGTTCTCTTTAGATAAAAATTATCATCTTGGGCAAAAGGAACACCTCTGGAAGGCCACATATAAAGAGGGGAGTAAAAAAACATGACATCTGCATTGTTAGCTAGACTGTCCCAAGCTACACTAGATATTAATGTAGTGACATGTTGTATAGCCAAATTGCCCTTAGATTTCAACAAACTGGAGTGGGGTGTTGGATGGGCTGAGGAAGTGAGAGAAGTTAGACAATTCCTGGAGAAGAACTCTTAAAGCAATACTGTAGATCTTTGAAAGTTAATGAGTCTATAAGTAGCTCATCAATGGTGATGCTAAATAGACAGTGATTTCTAATAGAGTTGTTCTGACATCTAAGGTGACTTACCTATAACAGCTGAACCAATATCAATTCTACATGTTTTTACATAAAGATTTTTAAGAAATTCCAAATTTGATCCATCAGCTCAAGTTACTCAGCTGTCTCTTTTTAAGATAGTTTACTATGATAGAGTAATAAAAACAGATTCTTTTTGTTCTCAAATGCTAGGCTTCACTTCAAAAAGCATCTTTTTTTCCTCCCCCAAAATAATTTTTAACCAATATCTGAATCAACATATATTACGCATTATGGAAAATAAGGAGGAAAGTAGAATACTAATAATATGATAGTATTCTTTGTAAGAAAAACATATCATAAAGAGAGAATATATAAACCCATTTGGTAATTCTCAAAGAAGCATTGTAATGTGAGTACATAATATATATTGTGGTTTATTCCCCAGTCATTCTATCCCAGAAGACTTCATGAGCAAATTATGGAAACTCATCCCCCATGACAATGATTCTTTCAGGAAAGAGCATGTGATCCAACTGTGGCTGTTGTAGGCATAATTCTAAAATGCTACCCCTCACAAAGATGTTCTACCCTAATCCCTGAAACCCATGAAAATGAAGAGATATCACCCTGGTGATTACGTTACATTATTTGTATGGTTAGTTTTTTAAAAAGGGTAGACCTGATCTAATCACAAAAGCAGAAAGGTTTCTTCAATTGATGGGAGAAAGGAAAGTCAGAGAGATTTGAAGCACAAGAAGGATTTAAGTGAACTCCTTGATGACCGTAGTCAGCCCCAAGGAGCTGAAATCAACCCCCAGTTAAGAGCCAGCAAAGAAACAGTGACCTCAGTCTTAGAACCACAGAGAACTGGATTTCACAAACAACCTGAATGAGCTTGGAAGTGGGTTTTCCTCTCAAGTCCTCCAGTCAGGAGGCCAGCCCAGCCTTCACATTGACTTTAGCATTTAGTACACAGAGGACTCAGTAGAGCCCACCTGGACTTCTGTCCCACAGAACTGTGAAGTAATAAGTGAGTGTTTGCTATAAGCTACTAGGTTTGTGGTGACTTATCATGATAGTATTAGAAAACTTGGTTCTGAGGAAATTTTATTACTTCTACAAAAGAGCCACAGGACCAAATTGTGTCTCTTCTTTCTTTGAATGTTGCTGTCTGAACCTAATGGCTACAGCTGACTTATAGATGTGCATGATTATGTCAATGGCGTTCCTAAAAGTAAATCACCCTGACAATCATAGACTAACCCCTACTAAGACATAAGCAGATTTAAAGATGGAACAAAGGTAAGTCTTCATGCCAGTAAAGAGACTAACCCTGCGGTCCACTCTACCTCTGGAATTACTGATACGTGGGATAATAAATTTCTTTATTGTTTAAACCAATTTGAGTCAGGGTTTCTGTTACAGACAAAATATTTTAAGTGATAGCCTTATTTGACATAAAGCTGAAGACAGTCCCTGATTCATAATTGTTTGATTTAGGATTTTTTGACTTTATATTAGTGCTAAAGCAAAATGCATTTAGAAGAAACTTTAATTTGAATTTTGATCATTTCCTGGGCTAACGATATGCAGTATGATACTCTCTCATGCTTGGCAGCGGCTTAAAGCCACAGCTCCAAGTCAGCCACACAATCATGAGAGTAAACAACCAATACTCTACAGCAGTGGTTCTCAACCTTCCTAATGCCGCGACCCTTTAATACAGTTCCTCATGTTGTGGTGACCCCCAACCTTAAAATTATTTTTGTTGCTACTTCATAACTGTAATTTTGTTACTGTTATAAATCATAATGTAAATATCTGATATGCAGGATGTATTTTCATTGTTACAAATTGAACATAATTAAAGCATAGTGATTAATCACAAAAACAATATGTAATTATATACATGTTTTCTGATGGTCTTAGGCGATCCCTGTGAAAGGGTCGTTCAACCCCCAAAGGGGTCGCGACCCACAGGTCGGCGACCCACAGGTTGAGAACCGCTGCTCTACAGTGTTCTGTGTTGCCAGAGTTTTTTGGATATTGTATTATTTGAATATTGTATTATATGTTTTCCTATCCCATCATGTCTACAAAATGCCTGCCTGTGTATCCTGTTTCTGGTGAGAGGAGGAAGGCAATTACTCGTGAGATTAAACTCAAGATAACTGCTCAACTGTAGGCTAATGTAAGTGTTCTGAGCACTTTAAGGTAAGCTAGGCTCAGCTATGATGTTTAGTAGGTTGGGTGAATTAAAAGCATTTCTAAACTTATGATATTTTCAACTTGTGATGGGTGAAAGGGCGAGGACTACGCCCTCCATCTTACCCTGGGTCCTCCATTTTTGGCAGAGCCATGTGCTTGGCAAGGCTTCTTCCCGGAAGAAGTCTCTGCTAGCCACACCCAGGATTTCTCTGGACTAACCAATGGTAATCAAGGGAAGTGCACGCCATGGAGATGACCACATCCTGTGTAACGAGACTCGTGCCTGGCCAATCGGCAGGGCCCACAGTCCCCTCTCCTGCCCTTACTCCACCCCCCTATAAAACTCCTCGTCCCATCAGGCTTCGCTCTCTCGGCCACTTGGCTTGCCGTTGTGTCGGTGAGTGTGGTGGACGGGGAGCTCGAGCTAGCTTGAAATAGAGGACTCTTTGCTTTTGCATCAGACTGGCTGGCTCCCTGGTGGGCTCTTGGGAGCCTTGAAATCTGGGCATAACAATGGGTTTATTAGGACATAGCCTCAATCTTAAAATGAGCATCTGTAGTATAGTTATATCTAGAGAGATACATAAAAGAATATTGGACATTGAAATGAAAAAGTTGAGATAACATATCTACCTACAGTTGTATATTTATTTAATTTCTCACACATTTAAAAAGTATCTAATTTTCTTCCCTTTTTAATCAACATATCTAATGAAATAGAAAAAAAATTCAAAAGAATAAGATTATGTGGAAGCTATGTCTAACATGAAAAAATCTGCCTAATACTAATACATATGGTTGAGAAACTTAAAGTTTGGGCAATAAAATGATTATTTTCACAGTTTAAAATGCCAACACTTCACCAATACTTGAGAATTGGTATCTAGTTAGTTATGTAAGTATGAATTCAGGAGAGATAATGGTTGATATAGAGATTTAAAGGTCAGCATACAAGAGGTAATTAAAACCACTTTAATGTTTATCCAACATGAGGGACAAAGAGAGAAAAGCCGGGCCTGCAGACAGGAAGACACTCAGAAACAACTAAAATTAAAGATTTATAGGCAAAAGAGGAGGGGCCTGTGAAGGAAAAATAGCAAAATTGGTTAGGCATATGTGATTAGAATCAGAATAACTAATGTCAAGGTCACAGAGGATGGAGTTTTGAAAAGTGCCTGTGCAACAATCAGAAATAGATGAGAGATTCCGTAAAATTAAAAAGAATTCACTGAATATCATAATTATAGTGCATTATTTTATTTCAGTAAAGATAATTTCATTCATGGGGTGAAGGAAGTAGAGGATAGGCAGAAGCCAGATTGTTGTGGGTTGGATAGTGGGAGGGACCTTTTATCTTCTGAGACAGGAGAGAAAGAAAATAAAGATGAATGCAGATGTTTATCACAATGGAAATAACGCAAATAATACAATAGCAGGATACCTAAGCTCAAGTGGAGAACTTACAAGGAGTAGTAATGCTTAAGAGATTTCCTAAAACACCATCTCACACAATCAGAATAGCTATTGATGTCCTGGAAATGCCACCAACCCCAAATGCAGTGATAAGGAAATACTAATTTACTTACCTACAATTGTCAGTACAGAGTGTTACAGGGAGTGATCTCATGAGAATTGGGTTGTTGGGTAAATAAGATTGTCCTTAAAGAGTTAAACTCTGTACTTACTTATAATTGATTTATTGGCAGTCACCAGAAAGACAGAATTCCTGCCAAGTCTGTAATTTTTTACTATACTTTATTAAATATATTAATATAGCTAATGAAAGAATATATCCATAAAAAAGGGGACATTAATTGGCTACAGAAGTAGAGTAAAAGGAGATTCATATAGGCAAACCCACCCAAACACAGGGATGAATATGCTTTTCCTGCTGGCAGAACTATTCTCAATGGGAAAATCAATATAGAAAATATATGCCCAGAAATTATTACAATTCAACCTATAGACAGAAAGACATGGGAATTAAGAGAAAAGGGAGATGACTTCTAATTGATCAATGGCATATAAGTCTTGAGGCAGGGAGGATAAACATAAAGATTGTCAGGCATATGGAAGAATTTGTTAATGTTCTATAATTTTTTTCATTTCTATCTGTTTTGTTTTCCCAACCATGTTATCAAGTTCTTTCCTGTCAGGGACTTATAATAAGACTTAAAGGCCCAGCATACAAAATCGTGCGCATGTAGAGTCCCTACCCTAGCCTGCCATCAGGGCCCACCACACTCCGCAGCGCTGCTCACCACCACCTCGGGACACTCTGTGATGCTGTTTGCCACTGCCCCAGAACGCTCCATGACGCCGATGCCACTCTGGGACACTCGGCCATGCTGCCGCTGCCCCATGAGTCCAATCCCCAGTCCCACCCCACCACCACCCCCTATTCGCCATGGCTCCCTGTTAGCCATGCTGCAATCACAGCCTGCCAGATGGGAGGGTGGGGGGGACAAGAGGTGGTCAATGCACCTCATGGCGACTGGTTGAACAGTTGTTTCAGTCATGATGCTTATGGTCTGGCCTTTTATTAGATAGAATTTTGCTTATCTATTCATCAGTTGATAGACACAGGCTGCTTCCATGTTTTAGTTACTGTGAATAGTGCTGCTATAAACATAGGTATACAAATATCTCTTTGAGACTCTGCTTTCCATTGTAGGCAGCATGTACCTTAAATCATATTGTAATTCTAATTTTAATTTTTTGAGAAACCACCATAATGTTGTCCACAGTGGCTGTATTATTGATTCCCACCAACAGTATGGAAGGATTCAAATTCTCCATATCCTAACCCTTCAAAATGGGTGTGAGATAGATCTCATTGTAGTGATTTATATCTCTAATTATTAGTAATGCTGAGGATCTTTTCATATGTTTATTGGTGTTATGTATTTCCCCTTTTTGTTTTTTCTTGTATGGAACGCTTCATGAATCTGTGTGTCATTCTTGCACAAGGCCATGCTAGTTCTCTTTGTATCATTTCAATTTTAGTGCATGAGTTGCTGAGGCAAGCACTGTGCATTTTTCTTGGAGAAATGTTTATTTGAGTCCTTGCCCATTTTTTAATTAGGTTGTTTGGCTTTTTATTGTTTAGTTTGAGAATTTCTCTGTATGTTCTGGATATTAATCCCTTATCAGATATATGGCTTGCAAATATTTTTCCCATTCTGTGGATTGCCTTTTAACCCTGTTAGTAGTATTTTTTGATGCACAATTTTTTTAAATTTTCATAAAATCCAGTGTGTCTATTACTTATTTTTGTTTCTTCTGCCTTTGATGTCATCCAAAAAATCAATACCAAATCCAATGTCATGAAACTTTTGTCATTTTTGTAAAGATTTTTATTGTTTTAAGTCTTACATTTAGGTCTTTGATCCAGTTTAGTTAAGTTTTATATATGGTGTTAGATAGGATCCAACTTTATTATTTTCCATGTGAATATTCTGTTTTCCCAGCATCATTTGTTGAAAAGATTGTTCTTTCCCTATTAAAGGTCTTGGTACTCTTGTCAAAAATCATTTGACCATATTAGAGAGGGTTTATTTCTGGATTCTCTATTCTTTTTCATTGATCAATACATCTGTCTTTACAACTGTACCACACTGTTTTGATTACTGCTACTATATAAGTTTTGAAATCAGAAGCTATGAGTCCTCTAGCTTTGGTCTTCTTTTTCAAAATTATGTTGACTATTTGGAGTACCTTGAGAGTTTATGTAAATATTAGAGGCCCAGTGCATGAAATTCATACACTCAGCGGGGTGGTGCCTCAGCCCGGCCTGCACCCTCTTCCAGTCCGGGAGCCCTTGGGGGATGTCTGGGGGGAGCAGGCCTAAGCTGGCAGTCGGACATCTTTAGCACTGCTGTGGAGGTGGGAGAGGCTCCCCCCACCACCACTGTGCTGGCTAGCTATGAGCCAGCTTCTTGCCTGAGCAGCGCTTCCTGCGTGGGATCAAGCAGAAACTGGCTCTCCGACATCCCCCAAGGGGTCCCAGATTGCAAGAGGGCACAGGACAGGCCGAGGGACCCCACCAGTGCATGATCAGGGCCAGGGAGAGATGTGGGAGGTTGGCCAGCCGGGGAGGGACTGTAGGAGGGCTCCAGGATGTGTCCATCCTGTTTCACTCAGTCCCAATTGGCCAGACCCCAGCAGCAAGCTAACCTACCGGTCAGAGTGTCTACCCCCTGTTTGTCAGTGCATGTCATAATGAGCAGTTGAGCAGCCTTAGCATACCATTAGCATGTCAACTGGACACTTAGCATATTAGGCTTTTATTATATAGGATTAGAATGAGTTTTTCTAAATCTGCAAAAAAACATTGCTAGGAATTTGAAAGAGATTCATTTGAGTCTATAAATTGCTTTGGGTAGTATTAACACCTTAACAATAGACATATAATCCATGAACATGCAATGTATTTCCATGTATTTATGTCTTCTCTAGTTTCTTTCAGCAATGTTTTTGAGTTTTTATTGTACAAACCTTTCATCCTTTTAGTTAATGTCTAAGTCTTTTGTTCTTCTTTATGCTATTGGAAATGGAATTGTTCTTGAAATTTCATTTTCAAATTGTTCATTGTTAGCGGATAGAAATGCAACTGATTTTTGTGTTGATGTTGTATCCTACTACTTTGCTGAATTCATTTATTAAAACAGGTTTATTTGTGTGTGAAATGTTCAGAGTTCTCTACATATAAGATCACACAATCTACAAACAGAGGTAATTTTACTTCTTCCTTTTTGGGTGTCTCTTATTTCTTTTTCTGGCCTAATTGCTCTGGCTAGCACTTTCAGTACAATTAGTGATAGTTTTAAAGAATTGTTGTAACTTCATACATTTTGTGACTTCATAAATTTCCCATTGCTTAGTATAAGGCTTAAGTTGGATTTTGTTTCTTGTTTTGTTTTTCAATTTTGGTAAAGGCTATGCTGGGGATAAAGGTATTTCAGGTATTGATTATACTAGTAGACATTAATCAAAGGTCACTCTCACATGTGCTCAGGAAAGCTCAACTAAGCATGTGTTTTTCTGCATTGATCTTTTGACCACACCCATGAAGTCTATTCATGATTCATTTTAAAGGAACATCATATTTTAAAACAACTCAAAGAATGAAAATTAACACTTCACTGAATGCACCATCTATTTCTTAGAAGAACTGTGTAATTTTTGTTATTTACACAAGAGAAAAGTAGAGTTCAAAATCATTGGTGATGAATGTGTGACTTGTAAGTTAGAGAGCTAAGATAAAAGCACAGTTCTGATTCCAGAATTCTTTTCACATGCTATAGTGCTTGCATGTTATTATCATACAAACAAGTACAGTGGGGCCTTGACTTACGAATGTCCCAACTAACGAGTTTTTCGAGATACGAGCCATCTCTCGGCCGATTTTTTGCTTTGAGTTGCGAGCTAAAATTCGGGTTACGAGCCAGCTTCAGATACCCCACCGCTAGTTGGTGCAGCAAATGTCACAACATCAGCCCAGCATCACGTGTCTCACTTGTTCACTTCTTGATTTGACATACGAGTAATTTGAGTTATGAGCTCCATCACAGAATGAATTAAACTCGTAGTCAAGGCCCCACTGTATTTGAGAGCAATGAAAGAGAAAGAAATGACTAAGGACAAAATAATTTGTAAAGTGACTTTTATATTCCATTTATGTATTTTTCAAATTTGAGTTTGAAATGTAAGAACTTAGGGTCTGTGGAAAGAAATTTTTCTGCACATCACTGCAGTAATATCTAATAGATATTAGATACTTCTAATAGCAATGTCTAGCTACTAGAATATCCAGTAGCTTCTCTAAAGACATTTGAAAAGAAAGATATTCATTTCAGTGAATTCCCAAACTATAGAAGTATTCAAACTCACCTTAACTACACAGATACAAAAACTAAAGAAGAATAAAAATAAAAAATGTATATGATGTGTTGATGGGTTTGTGGATTATTTTACCTTCTTTTAACAAATAAAGGTGTCCTTCCAGAGACACAGAAGCATGAACAGACTGTTGAACATCAGAGGGAAGGCAGGGGAGGATGGGTAGGAAGAGATCAGCCAATGAACTTGTATGCATATATACATAACCTGTGGACACAGACAATGGGGTGGTGAGGGTGTGGAGGGGGGTATGGGAAGGAGGGGTGGGAGCAGCCTGGAAGAGGTTAATGGGGGAAAAAGGAGGACCTATGTAATCCTTTCAACAATAAAGCTTTTTTAAAAAGTGTCCTTTATTGCTATTATCTTTGCTTATTTTACAACAAATAAACATCAGGAAGAAAAATACTACAGTGGAGTTTGCTTCTTGATTGCACCTTTAGCCTCATTGAAAAAATTACCTTCCTTACAGAGAACAGACTGATGGTTGTCAGAGGAAAGGGAGGGTGAGGTGGGAGGCTGAAAAAGGGATTAAGAACTACCAATTGGTAGTCACAAAATAGTCCTGAGGATACAAAATACAGTTTAGAGAATCTATAATAATAAAAGCATAATATGTTAATTAGATCAGACATCCTTCTGTCCTTCCAGACAAAGCCAGGGCTTCGAGGCAGGCCAGGGTCCCGGGTGCCAGCAGCCAGGGGAAGGAAGGCCTACTCTTGCACAAATTTCGTGCATTGGGCCTCTAGTATAGTCAATAATACTGTAATAACTATGTACAATGCCAGATGGGTACTTGAAATATTGGGGGACCACTTTGTAAAATATATTATTGGCTAGCAACTATGCTGTACACCTAAAACTAATATGAAATAACTAGAGTCCCAGTGCACAAATTCATGCATGGGTGGGGTCTGGCCAGCCCGGCCCAGATCAGGGCCGGGCCAGTCAGGAGGAGGAGATGGGCCCACCCCGATCAGGGCCCAATCAGGGCCAGGCCAGCTGGGGAGGAGGGGCCACAGGTTATTGGCTGGCGGGCCCCAAACCTGATTAGGGTTGGGGGGCTGATTGGAGGTAGAGCTGGCTGTGGGAAGGGACTGTGGGTGGTGGGCCGGCCAGCCCCACCCCTGATTGGTGTGTGTGTGTGTGGGGGGGGGGGGGGATCAGGGGTGGGGCCAGCCAGAAGAAGGGGCTGTGGCTGGTGGGCTAGCTGGCCCTGGCCCCAAATGGGGAGCAGAGGCTGTGGGTGGTTTGCTGGCGAGCCCTGCCCCTAATAGGGGTGGGTGTTGATATGGGGTGGGGCCACGTGGGGAGGGAGGCTGCAGGAAGTTGGCTGGCTGGCCCCTCCCCCAGTCTGGGCAGTTTGCTGGCCACAGTGGGTGTCATAGTGACTGGTTGTTCCCGTTGTTACAGCGTTCCGGTCCCTGAGTTTTTATATATATAGATATTGAGTGTAAACCGTAATTGAAAATAATTTTTTACAAAAATAATGAAAGAATGTACAGGTGAAAATCATTATTTTTCCGAACCGTGGAACTGATTGAATTCTGGATGAACTTATTTAGAATTAGCCTTTTGGACTCTTTTACAACACAAATCTTTTGGTCTATGCTGAGTCAGTTATTTCTGTCCCCCAAGCAACTTCATGTATATCAAAGCTGAAGGTCAGAACAAAGTGAGTGCATTTCATTAAGGTAAAATAGAATTGCTTTGACTTTCAATTGGTGCTATTTGTTTTTGTATATTCAAATGTCCCTATTACCACTGTTGGTTAATTCTAGGTAGTTTGAATCTCTCATACATTTCAAGTTTGAAGCATTTTATGGAAGAAAAAAATAAAATTTAAAAACTGAACGGTAGTTATACAAAATAATTAATAAATGATAATTTTTATCTTTATTAGTAATAAAAGACATTGAAATCCAAACAACGAGATAACATTGTTCTAATATCAAATGAGCAGATTTAGAAAATAATACCCAGTTCCAGTAAGGGTGCAGAGAAATGTTTCTTGTTTTGGCTTTGCTGTGGGTGGTGAAAATGGCACCAGGTGTTAGACTTTTGAGGTCAGATGGGATTTGGGTTCAGCAACCTCTGCATTTGAGTTCTGGCTAGGAAAGAATGCAGAGCCAAGACTCAAAGAATAAGAGAACATTTATTTGGAAAATCACAGCGGTATAACAAGTACTTTGTGGAAGAAATGGGTTTAGGAAACAAGTATAGAGGTAAAAGAAGGTCCCTTGAAGTTTAGAAGTGAGGAAGGTGACAGGTGCTGTGCCTGGGGGCATGGGGAGGGGGAAGAGAAAGGCTAGACGTGCTCCTGCCACTGGGTCCCATGTCTTAAGGGTTTTAAGGGTGGAGACTTTAGGGGAGGTCTCAGGGGAAGATCTCAATAGAATATTCAGCAGCTTTCCAGGTGTGTCTTTTCAAGGTCTAGATCTCCACTGATTGCTTGGTTTCTCTAGGGGATCATTATCCAACGCAGCTGGTCCTGAGGTCAGCTGTGGGGTCACTGTTCTGGTTTTGTTGCTTTTCTGGGCCTGGAGCTGAAATACAGCTGAGGAAATATGTTAACTCTAGGGAGAAAAGGTCAGGGGTTCAAACAACATGACCAGCATATGCTAGGGGAGGAAAGGTCCCCCCGCGGGGGAGGTCCCACCCTACAGTCCTTTGCTAGGCACCTGGGGCTTTCTACCCTGTGACCTTCGGTGCCTAGCCTTGCTCTGCTTATATTTGTCTAACTGCCTACCATAACTTCACATTTCTACAGCTTTCTAGTTCAGATATTCATTATCTCCTGCCTAGAAAATCTCAGTAACTCTCTTCTAACTTGTCTGCCTGATCCAGTCTTGTATTTCTTAAATCCCACGCTGCAGCCTGAGAGACCTGTCTAAAACATCATTCTAACCCAATTACCACATATGTTTCTCAGCCTCTCAGTTTCCAAGGTGGAAGAGTTACTAATACCTTATATCTGTAAAGAAAAAGCTAAATGCATGGCTGTGTTGGGGATGAAAACAGCACCAGGTGTTAGACAGATGGAGTCAGATGGACCTTGGTTCATCAACCTTGGTACTTGAGGTCTAGCTAGGAATGAATTCAGAGTCAAGATTCACACTATAGGAGAAAGTTTATTTAGAAAGTCACAGAGGTTGAAGTAAGCTGTAGAAGAAATGGGCTCAGGAAACAAGTTACAGAGGCAACTTGTTTAGGAGAAAGAGAGAGGTAAGGAAACAGCGCCTGGGGGGCGGGGTGGGGAAAGGTGCAGAGTACTCCATAGTGCAGTGGTTCTCAACCTTGGCTGCACATTAGAATCACCTGGGAATCTTTTTAAAATCCTGATTTCTGGGCCTCGACCTCCGGAAATTCTGTTTCTTTGTTACTAATGTTGTGGCCTCACACCATAACAAAGAAACAGAATTTCCGGAGGATGAGGCCCAGAAATCGGGATTTTAAAAAGATTCCCAGGTGATTCTAATGTGCAGCCAAGGTTGAGAACCACTGCCATAGAGAGAGCTGCACTGTCTTCAGGGTGTTTAGCTGGAGGTCTCTGGGGAGGATCCCAATAAAATATCCATCAGTTTTCCAGGTGTGTTCTTTCAGGGCTGTGATCTCCACTGATTGGTCGGCACCAGAGCTCCTTTTAACGCCTTGGAAGGAGTGAACTGCTTTCTTCTTCAAGCTGACCAATCAGGGCCTGTCCCATGTCTCCTGCCCTTGTATGGAAATCAAATGGGGCTTTCTGCCAGCCCCCTTGTTCTTCTCTAGGGGTATAGTATGTGTGTGTGTTGGGGGGGGGGGGGTAAAGGTGACAGGTACCTCGTCTAGGGGGATAGCTCCAGCCACTGGGTCCCCTGACCTAAGGGTTTTAAGAATGGAGATTTTAGGGGAGATCCCAAGGGAAGATCTCAATAGAATATTCAGCAGCTTTCCAGGTGTGTTGTTTCAAGATCTAGGTCTCCATTGATTGCTTGGTCTCACCAGGGGATCACCAGGTGTGTGTGTGTGTGTGTGTGTGTAGGTGGGGGTGGGGAGGTGGGGACGGGAATCCTACTGCCTGACAAGCTACACGTCATGGGGAGGCTCTCACCCAAATGACCAGAGAGATGATCTAGGGTAGGAAAGGTGTCTCGGGGCAAGGTCCTAATTAACAATACTTATCTCCAAGTATTTGCTCTCCAAGTTCTGCCCATTGCTACTTAACCGTTGGTAGATACGCTTATTTCTGCCCTGGTGACATTTTGTACCTGGCCTATTGGGAAGCTTGTTAAAAACTTTAATCATTTTGTACATATCTATCACATATTGGCTTCTCTTAAAATGTAGCACTGAGGATGACCCTACTTTTCCATTCTCCTTAAATTTAACAGTAGATCATTTTAGGATAACATAGAATAATCGGTTTTGCCTTTAATTCATGTTAAAGAGTTTGAATTATGGGCATAGAGTTTAGTAAAAAGTTGTCATTAATTGCTACATTTACATACTTCTCTTATTCTTTTATCTGAGCTCTGTCTTTGAGCAGCAATGGTTAAGAAATCCTTGTAGCATTTTGTACTCCAGGAAATGGCTATCCAGAAAGCACAACCCTGGCCCCTCACAGTCCAAGATGCTTCCATCCTTCCTCCTAACTCCCCTGTGACAGATGACTTCATTGTTTATCTGCCTCTATAAAATCCTAGGCCCTCCCTTTCCTTAGAGGATGTCTCTCCATTGCAATTGTTTAAATAAAATAATCTCCTTAATTGTCCAGTGCACTCTGTCTTTCATACCAAATCATAATGTTCAATGCTGCCTTAACACTAAGTTGATTAAGTTTTAATGAGGATTAAATAAGTTAATATTTGTATATTATTTTGAATGGTATCAGACATCTAGTACATTACAACTTCAATAATCTGTAATACCTAAATTATCTATAACTAGAGGCCTGGTGCAACCTCTCACAGTCCAGGACCATTGGGGGGTGTCTGTCGAGGGGTCCTTAGTGCTACTGTGGAGGCGGGAGAGGCTTCTGCCACCACCGCTGTGTTTGCCAGCCATGAGCCCAGCTTCTGTCTGAGCAGCACTCCCCCTGTGGGAGTGCACTGATCACCAGGGGGCAGCTCCTGCGTCGATGTCTGCCCCCTAGTGGTCAGTGTGCATCATCGCAACAGGTCGATTTGTATATTAGTCTTTTATATATAGGACTAGAGGCCTGGCGCACAAAAATTTGTACACTCGGGGGGGGGGGGGGGTCCGTCAGCCCGGCCTGTGCCCTCTCGCAGTCTGGGACCCCTTGGGAGATAACGACCTGCTGGCTTAGGCCTGCTCCCAGGTGGCAGAGGGCAGGCCTAATCCCTAGGTGCAGCCCCTGATCGGGCTCAGAGCAGGGCCGATTGGGGAGTTGGGGCGCCGCCCCATGTCATGCACAGAGCAGGGCGGATCGGGAGGTTGTGATGCCACCCTCAGTCATGCTCAGGATAGGGCCGATTGGGGGGTTGGGGCACCACCCCCTGTCAGACTCAAGGCAGGGTCAATGGGGAGGTTGCGGCGCCACCCCCTGTCACGCACAGAGCAGGGCCCATCAGGGAGTTGGGCGCTGCCCCCTGTCACGCACAGAGCAGGGCCCAACAGGGGGGTTGGGGCTCCGTAACCTGTCACACACACAGCAGGGCCCATCAGGGGGTTGGGGAGCTCCCCCCATCACTCACAGAGTAGGGCTGATAGGGGGTTGGGACACCGCCCCCTGTCACACAGAGCAGGGCGGATCAGGAGGTTGGGGCACCACCCTCTATCACCCACAGAGCAGGGCCAATCAGGGGGTTGGGGCGCCACCACTCTCACACTCAGGGCAGGGCCAATGGGGAGGTTATGCCTCTACCCCGTCACACATAGCGCAGGGCCCGTGGTGGGGGGTTGGAGCGCCGCACCCTGTCACACACAGAGCCGCAGGGTGATCAGGGGGTTGGGGAGCTCCCCCCTATCAGGCACAGAGCAGGGCTGATCAGGGGCTGGGGCACCTTCCCCTGTCACGAAAAGAGCAGGGCAGATAGAGAGGTTGTGGCCCTGCTGCCTGTCACACACAGAGCCACAGGGCAATCAGGGGGTTTGGGCGCTGCCCCCTGTCACACTGATTCTGGTGCCAGGAGGCCTCTCAGCTCCACTGATCCCGGTGCTGGGAGGCATATTACCCTTTTACTATATAGGATAGAGGCCTGGTGCACAGGTGGGGGCTGGCCGTTTTGCCCTGAAGGGTGTCCTGGATCAGGGTGGGGGTCCCCGCTGGGGTGCCTGGCCAGCCTGGGTGAGGGGATGATGGCTGTTTGCAGCTGGTCACACACCCTTCAGGGTGGGGGTCCTGACTGGGGTGCCTGGCCAGTCTGGGCGAGGGGCTGAGGGCTGTTTTCAGGCTGGTGGGTGACTGAAGCTCCCAACTGCTCCTTTTTTTGTTTTGTTTTTTATTCTGGGCCAGCTTTAGCTCTGGCTCCAGCTCTGAGGCCTCTGCTGCTGAAAGCAGTTATCTGGTTTGTTTGGGTTCTATAATCGAAACAATGCATAACTCCAGCTCTGAGATCCAGGCGGGCTGAAAGCAGGTTTCTGGGGTTTTGTTTAGCTTCTATATTTGTAACAATGTTTGAAACTGCCAGTTCAGAGGCCGGCAAGGCAGGCAGGGAACGTTGGTTTCCTCAGTCACTGAAGCAAGCAAGCCTCATGTTCGCTTCAAGCTGCCTGGCTGCCGGCCGCCATCTTGGCTGACAGTTAATTTGCATATCTCACTGATTAGCCAATGGGTAGGGTAGCGGATGTAAGGCTAATTACCATGTTTCTCTTTTATTAGATAGGATTATTATTATTTACTTATTATTAATTCCCAATCAATGTTAGGGAATAAACATTATTCAAATTGGTAAAGAAAACATTATTTATCTCACTTGTTAAAGACAGTAGTGCAGACTATTCAAGGGAGATCATGGCAATGGGTGTAGGGAAACTGCAGTGGGGTCTTGTAGCAGGGGAGAGATTGTACTCAACTTCAAATCCAGCACAGTCCAATGGGAATGTATAGCCAAGGAGCATGGTGGGGTCATTACTAAGAGGAAACCAGAGGTGACTTTGGCCAAACCAACTTAACAGGATTCTTGCTAAAGGCAGGTCAGGATAATCAGATATCACCTGGGGAATGATGGCAGATGAGAAACCCAATTAGATGATGAGAATGATCAGATATGGAAGATGAGAGATTCTAGTTAAACTGACTTATCAGGATTCTTGCTAAAATTGGGCAATGCTGAGAGGAACACCAAAGTGCAAAGGTCAGGCATAGTTGCAAAACAGTTCAGCAGAGACAGAATAGTTTGGTTAAGAAGAAAATCTTTGTCGTTAGGGAAAGAGGCTTAGAAAAATATGCTCATATATGGGGGAGAACCAAGATGGCGACATAGGTTAACGCCGGAGTTTGCTGCTTTGAACAACTACTTCAAAAGTGAAACCAAAAAACGGAAGGGACATCACCCAGAACCACAGGAACGCTGGCTGAGTGGAAGTCCTACAACTAGGAGGAAAGAGAAACGCACACGGACACTCAGAGGAGGCGCAGTGCTGAGGTCAAGTTCTGAGGTGCGGAGTGCGTGGAGCGGGCTGGCGGCGGAGGGCGCGGTTGGCGTTTTCAATCAGGAGGGAGTCGCAGACTCTGAGCTCCAGATCCCGGCGAGTCTTTAGGGACCCAGACTCAAACGGGAGAAGCGGGACTGTCTGGCTTCGGTCAGAGCGAGTGCAGCTTTCTCTCCCAGCTTTGCAGCGGGTGCTGGGACTCAGAGAGGCAGAGCCCCTGGGGACAGGACTGAGAGCCACCATAACTGCTCTCTCTGGCCCACCCTGTTGATCCTGTGCGACCCGCCCCGCCCAAGCCCTGCACAGAGGCATTTGCCGGATAGCCTCAGGCAAAGGCTAGATTAGCACCTCCCTAGAGGACAGAAGTTCTCTCACTGCTGACACAGCTGATTCTCATAGCCACTTGGCCTGGAGGTCAAACCCTCCCTGGAATTAGCTACAACAATCAAGATTTAACTATAAGACTTCGAACAAAGAACACTAGGGGGTACACCAAGGAAGCATAACAAAATGCGGAGACAAAGAAACAGGACAAAATTGTCAATGGAAGATATAGAGTTCAGAATCACACTTTTAAGGTCTCTCAAGAACTGTTTAGAAGCTGCCAATAAACTTAATGAGATCTACACGAAAACTAATAAGACCCTCGATCTTATATTGGGGAACCAACTAGAAACTAAGCATACACGGACTGAAATAACGAATATTATACAGACGCCCGACAGCAGACCAGAGGAGCGCAAGAATCAAGTCAATGATTTGAAATGCAAGGAAGCAAAAAACATCCAACCGGAAAAGCAAAATGAAAAAAGAATCCAAAAATGTGAGGATAGTGTAAGGAGCCTCTGGGACAGCTTCAAGCGTACCAACATCAGAATTATAGGGGTGCCAGAAGATGAGAGAGAGCAAGATATTGAAAACCTATTTGAAGAAATAATGACAGAAAACTTCCCCCACCTGGTGAAAGAAATAGACTTACAGGTCCAAGAAGCTCGGAGAACCCCAAACAAAAGGAATCCAAAGAGGACCACACCAAGACACATCATAATTAAAATGCCAAGAGCAAAAGATAAAGAGAGAATCTTAAAAACAGCAAGAGAAAGAAACTCAGTTACCTACAAGGGAATACCCATACGACTGTCAGCTGATTTCTCAACAGAAACTTTGCAGGCCAGAAGGGAGTGGCAAGAAATATTCAAAGTGATGAATACCAAGAACCTACAACCAAGATTACTTTATCCAGCAAAGCTATCATTCAGAATTGAAGGTCAGATAAAGAGCTTCACAGATAAGGAAAAGCTAAAGGAGTTCATCACCACCAAACCAGGATTATATGAAATGCTGAAAGGTACCCTTTAAGAAGAGGAAGAGGAAGAAAAAGGTAAAGATACAAATTATGAACAACAAATATGCATCTATCAACAAGTGAATCTAAGAATCAAGTGAATAAATAATCTGATGAACAGAATGAACTGTTGATTATAATAGAATCAGGGACATAGAAATGGAATGGACTGACTATTCTTGGGGGGGAAAGGGGTGTGGGAGATGTGGGAAGAGACTGGACAAAAATCGTGCACCTATGGATGAGGACAGTGGGTCGGGGTGAGGGCGGAGGGTGGGGCGGGAACTGGGAGGAGGGGAGTTATGGGGGGGGAAAAAAGAGGAACAAATGTAATAATCTGAACAATAAAGATTTAATTAAAAAAGAAAAAAAAAAGAAAGAAAAATATGCTCATATATGTATTTTATCTGCAGTGCCGAAACGTGACCTAAATTGCCCAGAAGGGAAAGGTTAAAGGGGGAGGTAGAAGGGTACAGCAAGGCTATTCCCCTGGATTCCCAATGCTACTTCTTGACAATAAGTAAGGACCTTCTCTAACAATCTAACCATTTGAAACATATAACCTCATTCTAAGTCCCCTCCCCACTTGACAGTGGTATAGCTCTCATGTAGCAGACATCTCTCCCTTCTCCTTCAATACATAAGCCTACAATACATTCCTCTATGTCAGTATGTTCTGCATCCTAAGGCAACTTAGCTCCAGTTCCCTTAGTTCCCATTTCCCTCCTGGACTTGCAGACCTCGCTCTCCATTCCACCAGCCAGTCACCTGCAAGGCCTTTACTTTGATCTGCTCCTCATTCTAATGAGCAATCCTCAGATTCTTTTTTTAAAAATTTCTTTATTGATTAAGGTATTACATATGTGATCTTATCCCCCACCATTACCCCCCAACCCCTCCCCCCGACTCATGCCCTCACCCCGTGGTGTCTCTGTCCATTGGTTAGGCTTATATGCATGCATACAGGACCTTTGGTTGATCTCTCCCCCTTACCCCCACGCTCCCCTACCTTCCCTCTGAGGTTTGACAGTCTGATCAATGCTTCTCTGTCTCTGGATCTGTTTTTGTTCATCAGTTTATGTTGTTCATTTTATCCCACAAATGAGTGAGATCATGTGGTATTCATCTATCGCTGACTGGCTGATTTCACTTAACATAATGCTCTCCGGTTCCATCTATGCTGTTGCAAATGGTAAGAATTCCTTCTTTTTTACCGCAGGGTAGTATTCCGTTGTGTAGATGTACCACAGTCAGATTCTTTACATCAAAAATCCCTCTCTTTTAACAGGATTTCTCTTTTACATGCCACACTTCCACTCTTACCATACAGAGGCCAACTTGCTTTTTACCTTCATCACAACTTGCAGTTACCTAAGCAGTCCCTCTTTCTCAGGTTAAGTTACTAGATATATCCTTGCTCTGGCTGGTTTGGCTCAGTGAATAGAGTGTCGTCTGTGGACTAAAGGGTCCCAGGTTTAATTCTGGTCAAGGGCATGTACCTGGGTGGCAGGGCACGTGGAGGAGGCAACCAATGGATGTGTCTCTCTCACATGAATGTTTCTCTATGTCTCTCCCCTTCCCTTCTACTCTTTCTAAAAATCAATGGAAAAATATCCTTGGGTGAGGTTCCCAAGACTTTTTTCAAACTCTACTGTGTCGGGGATGTTTTCAACTTCAGGGAAAGAAAATCCCAACCAAAAGTGGATTAAGTCTAAATTCTCTGAGAGTTTTAAGTGGTTAAAAGCTAAGATAGTGATCATTTAGTATTTGGAGAAGGCATTTAAGGTGTGAGGGATTGTCTCCAGGACTGAGCAGCTTCGTCCCCCTACCTACATGTGGCATATACATGTTATCATTTCTGTGTGGGCCAGGATATGGAAAGGATGAGAAGCGCTGGCTTAAAAGAATAGAAATTTACTATCTTACTTCCAGACTGGTGCTATGACTCAAAAATGCCACTGGACACCCAGGCTCTTTCTACCTTTTTGGCCTGTCACTTTTATCTTGCTCTCATCATCCTCTTACTTGCTGCCTCACTGTACCAAATAGTGTCAATGCCTCCAGGCCTCAAAACCACAAATCACATCTGCTTACTCTCATTGGTCAGAACCATGTCACATGGGCACTTTAGTTTCCAGAGAGGCTGGGAAATTAAATTTTTAGGTTTTATAGCTGCTATAATAGAGTCAGGTAAGAAAAAGACAGGGAATGAGTGTTATATGAGCCAATCTATAATATGTGACAAGCTGAGACTCCAAGATGACAATATTTAATATAGCTATATCTAATAGAATTCAATACTCTAGAGTCTAGGGCAGTGATGGTGAACCTTTTGAGCTTGGTGTGTCAGCATTTTGAAAAACCCTAACTTAGCTCTGGTGCCATGTCACATATTGAAATTTTTGATATTTGCAACCATAGTAAAACAAAGACTTATATTTTTGATATTTATTTTATATACTTAAATGCCATTTAACAAAGAAAAATCAACCAAAAAAAATGAGTTCGTGTGTCACCTCTGACACGCGTGTCATAGGTTCACCATCACTGGTCTAGGGCCTAGACTAGACATTCCTAACCATGCAGGGGACCTATGATATCTCACTGAACCCCAGTGTCTGCTTCTAGCCCCTTCAGCAGCTGGATAATTATTCATTCTCACTCTCCCGTGGAAATTTCATTCTATTGAAGCTCAGCTTTTCTAATACAAGCCTACTTGTAGTTATTACTGGTCTTTCTTTTAAATGTCCATCCCTTCATAGGAATGAAAAAAACAAACAAACAAAAATACCCCATGATCTACTAGTCATATAGTAGATCAAACTCCCCTTTATGCTTTTAATACCAAAAACAGAAAGAGGAGTGGGGCCAGGTCAAGGGAAGAGAGGGCTATTGTGAAAACTTAAGTTGAACGGAGTTGATCAAGATGGCAGCTGTTACTTGGCAGCAATGTGGATAGGCGGGGCAATGAATTCAAAGGCTTACACCACACCAAAATAGAGTTATTGGGACTGCATTGGGTCCTACGCTGCATTATACTTGAACCTGTTCTCCTCAGAAGGCTCTGGTCCTGCCCCCAAGAATGTGCCACAAGTATCAGTCACCGCACTCTGAACCCAACGCATGACAGATAAATTCAATTCAATTTCTATTTCTTTCCTGGGCATTTTACTTTGTTTCAGTTCTACATTTTTAAGTCCTCACAGGACAACCCCAGTCAGTTGTTTCTGATCTGCACAGGAACATTAGAGTGATATTGGAAGCAAAATGGAAAAGAAAGTCACCTGCATTACCACCCCTATGGGTTAGCGTCCAATTTGTAGCAGGTAAGCTGTGAAGAGCTTTTTGCACAGACTGCCAGGAGGAAGAAAGGTGCAGGGTACCTTGACCTAGAGCAAGGGCTGAATCTTGCCACCCTGGTTTAGAAGAATAGGAGCTTTAAAAAAAAAAAATCAAAGCTGCCAATGGTTTTTGGAAACAAATTTATGACAAACAGCTCCTTTGTTCTGATGAACTCTCTTGCATTTTTTGTTCCGTGAATATAAAGCAAATACAAGTATAAAAAGAAAGGTTTTGTTTAATTATGTAAAAGATTGTTCACTTGGTAGACAAGCATTGAATTTCCACGGGTTTGGTTCCCTTGAGTGAATGTCTCCCCTGAGAGTACACTCCTTTGTACCTGAAAAGAGTTGCTTTTCCTGGGAGATGTGAGATGAGGACATTGCTGACAGACAAGGAGTGGGGGCCAGGGGTTGCAGGAACTGTTTACATAAGACACACTCTGAACTGTGCTGCTTTCCGCTCCAGATTGTGAGGTGTGATACCCAGCTGAGGAGGCGGACTCCCTGCCCAGAATCTTTCATCAACTAACACGCTGAGGAGTGTCAGCTTTTAGAACCTCAGACCTGGAAACAGCACTTGATGTATCTCTCTCTCTCTCTCTCTCTCTCTCTCTCTCTCTCTCTCTCTCTCCCTATCTTTTTGTATTTCTAATCTCTGCTATCTCTCCGGGGGTTTCATTATCTCCTACTACAAACAAACATTCTCCACGAGATAAGAAATAGACCCACTGGCATCTATTTTCAAAACCTTCTAACTCTCGTCTTCCACGGCCAGGCCTTCCTTGCTATCTCCATCTGGTGGAATGGTATGACTTGGATCACATGACTTACCTCACCAGAGGGAGAAGTGTTCTGACTGACCTGGGCTGAGCCACGTGCTCAGGGATATAAAAGCTTTTGCTACTAGAAAAAAAGTGTCATGGAAACTGGCCAGTAATCTGACTGGTGTCCTTGGAAGCTAAAAACAATAGCTAGCACTTGCATTTTGTGAAAAGCCGAGTAAGAGTTATTTCTCAACTCTGGGCATATATCCACTGCTTCAGAGCCTCATCTGTGCCACCTCATTGTCTCAGCTAAGCCCTTAAGGAAACAGAGAAAAGACATAACAATAAATTGTCCAAAGCTTGAACACTAGCACTAAGAATGAGGGAATAAATGAAAATCCGGACCTTTCCCACCACCTACTTTGTTCATCCTGCTCCATCTTCTTCAGGTAATGACATCACCTATGGGGGTTGGAGGTGGGTGGGGGGCTAAGAGGAGTGGTCTTGTCTGTCTGATTCTTGACTGGATAGAGGGGGATGAGGTTTGAGGGATGCAGTTTATTTTCAACAATGAATTTTGAGCCATTTAATTCTCATAAGTCTGTGAAGTAGGAATCCCAGATGCTGGATTTTTTTTTTTTTAATATATTTTATTGATTTTTCACAGAGAGAAAGGGAGAGGGATAGAGAGTCAGAAACATCGATGAGAGAGAAACATCGACCAGCTGCCTCCTGCACACCTCCCACTGGGGATGTGCCCGCAACCAAGGCACGTGCCCTTGACCGGAATCGAACCTGGGACCCCTCAGTCCGCAGGCAGACGCTCCATCCACCGAGCCAAACCGGTTTGGCAGATGCTGGATTTTTAAGTGTGTTAATCAGCCCTGGCCAGTGTGACTCAGTTGGTTGGAGCCTTGTCCCATACACCAAAAGGTGGCAGGTTCCATTCTCAGTCAGAGCACATATCCAAGTTTTGGGTTCAATTTCTGGTCAGGGTGAGCTCAGAAAGCAACCAATCTCTCTGTTTCTCTTTCTTTCTCATTCTCTCTGTTAGGTCTGATCAAATAATTGAATCAATACCCCCTCTCCTGGGAACTGACCTTTTAGATCACTTCACAACCTACATCCCCTTTTGCTGAGACCACATCCCACTTGCTGAGACCATTATCTTTCCTCTCCGGAATTTCCCAGGAACTAGACCTGTCCAGAGAGTTTCTCGCCGAAAAAGCCTGCCAAGAGTCCTTTAAAATCTCTGACTCCCAGAGCCTGGGTGCTAGCACCACTTGGAGGCTCAACATCATCTGAGCCCCCAAATTTATAATTCCTTACCACTTTGGCCCCATGTGTTCCTCCTTCGGCAACCCTAACACCCTCTTTTATAAATAAATAAATAAATTAAATAAATAAATAAATAAATAAATATGTTAGTATGAGTGTAATCAAGTTTAAACTGCATATAGGATCAGAATAGGATTTTTTTAAATTTATATTTATTGTTGCAAGTATTACAGATGTCCCCTTTGTGTTTCTTTTTACCATTGACCCCTTCCCCCCCCCATAACTGCCCCTCCCAGGCCTTCACCACTCTATTATCTGTGTCCACGGGTTATGCATATTAAGTTCCCCAGTTAATCACTCCCCTCCCACCCATCCCCAACACTGCCTTTTCTCTGAAATTCGTCAGCTTCTATGTCTCTAGATCTATTTTACTCATCAGTTTTTTTGTTCATTAAATTACACAAATGAGTGAGATCATGTGTTACTTATCTTTCTCAGACTGGCTTACTTTGCTTAGCATAATGCTCTCCAGGTCCACTCATGCTGTTGCAAATGGTGAGTTCTTTCTTTTTTATAGCTGCATAATATTCCATACTGTAAATGTACCACAGCTTTCTTATCCACTCATCTGCTGATGGGCACTTGGCCTGTTTCCAAATCTTAGCTATTGTAAATTGCACCACTATGAACATAGGGGTGCATATATCCTTTCTGATTGGTGTTTCTAGTTTCTTAGGATATATTCCTAGAAGTGGGATCACTGGGTCAAATGGTAGTTCCATTTTTAATTTTTTTAGGAAACTCCATACTGTCTTCCATAGTGGCTCCACCAGTCTGCATTCCCACCAGCAGTGCACGAGGGTTCCCTTTTCTCCACATCCTCTCCAGCACTTGTCGTTTGTTGATTTGTTGGTGATAGCCATTCTGACAGGTGTGAGGTGATATCTCATTGTCATTTTGATTTGCATCTCTTAGATGATTAATAACTTTGAGCATTTTTCATATGCCTTTTGGCCTTCTGTATGTCGACTTTGGAGAAATGTCTATTTAGGTCTTTTGCCTATTTTTTAATTGGATTGTTTATCATCCTTTTGTTAAGTTGTATGAGTTCCCTATAAATTTGGAGATTAACCCCTTATCAGATGTATCATTGGCAAATATGTTTTCCCACGTAATGAGCTTTCTTGTTATTTTGTTGATGGTTTCTTTTGCTGTGCAGAAGCTTTTTATTTTGATGTAGTCCCATTTGTTTATTTTGCAGGAGGCAACCCATCGATGTCATTCTTTCTCTGTCTCTCCCCCTCCCTTCCATTCTCTATAAAAATATAATTAATAGAAAAATATCCTCAGGTGAAGATTAACCAAAAAAAATCATTTAATAGTTCAGTAAAGTATGTTTGCTTTCTACTTATGTCTTAAAGATATATCAATTTAAAACATAGATTCTTGCCCTAACTGGTTTGGCTCAGTGGATAGAGCGTCGGCCTGCGGACTGAAAGGTCCCAGGTTCGATTCCAGTCAAGGGCATGTACCTTGGTTGTGGGCACATCCCCAGTAGGGAGTGTGCAGGAGGCAGCTGATCGATGTTTCTAACTCTCTATCCCTCTCCCTTTCTCTCTGTAAAAAATCAATAAAATATATTTTAAAAAATTAAAAAAAAATAAAACATAGATTCCTTCTTCCATAGGAATATTATCCTATATATTAACAGAATTATTCTGTAATTTTTTAAAAAATATGTTTTTATTGATTTCAGAGAGAGGGAGATAGAGAAAGAAATAGAAACATTGATGGTAGAGAAACATTGATTGGTTGCCTCCTGCACATGCCTACTGGGGATTGAGCCTGCAACCCAGACATTCCCAGGGCCTGTGCCCTGCCTGGGAATCAAACTGGTGACTTCCTGGTGCATGGGACGACGCTCAGCCAACTGAACCACACTGGCTGGGCTATTCTGTGATTTAACCATGAACAGTTTTTAGATAGAAGTGGTAGAAATTATTTGGTATTTATTAAATATACAAAATTCATGGTCTTTATAATATAACTAGAGGCCCGGTGCACAAAAATGTGTGCACTGGGGGGGGGGGGGAGTTCCTCAGCCCGGCCTGTGCCCTCTCACAGTCTGGGACCCCTCGGGAGATAACGCCCTGCTGGCTTAGGCCTGCTCCCGGATGGCAGAAGGCAGGCCCAATCCCTAGGTGCAGCCCCTGGTTGGGCTCAGAGCAGGGCCGATTGGGGAGTTGGGGGACCGCCCCCTGTCATGCACAGAGCAGGGCGGATTGGGAGGTTGTGATGCCACCCTCAGTCACGCTCAGGGTAGGGCCGATTGGGGGGTTGGGGCACCGCCCCGTCACACTCAAGGCAGAGTTGATGGGGAGGTTGCAGCGCCACCCCCTGTCACGCACAGAGCAGGGCTGATCAGGGGGTTGGGGAGCTCCCCCCCATCACGCACAGAGCAGGGCCCATCAGGGGTTTGGGGAGCTCCCCCCTGTCACGCACAGAGCAGGGCCCATCAGGGGGTTGAGGAGCTCCCCCCTGTCACTCACAGAGTAGGGCCGATAGGGGAGTTGGCACACTGCCCCCTGTCACACACAGAGCAGGGCCGATCAGGGGTTTGGGGCGCCGCCACTGTCACACTCAAGGCAGGGCCGATGGGGAGGTTATGGCTCAACCCCATCACACACAAAGCTGGGCCCGTTGGGGCGGGGGTGGAGTTGGGGCACCGCCCTCTATCACCCACAGAGCAGGGCCGATCAGGGGGTTGGGGCGCCTTCCCCTGTCACAAACAGAGCAGGGCGGATAGGGAGGTTGTGGTCCCACCCCCTGTCACACACAGAGCCGCAGGGCGATCAGGGGATTTGGGTGCTGCCCCCTGTCATGCTGATCCCGGTGCCGGGAGGCCTCGTGGCTCCACTGATCCCAGTGCTGGTAGGCATATTACCCTTTTACTATATAGAATAGAGGCCTGATGCACGGGTGGGGGCCGGCTGGTTTGCCCTGAAGAGTGTTCTGGATCAGGGTGGGGGTCCCCGCTGGGGTGCCTGGCCAGCCTGGGTGAGGGGATGATGGCTATTTGCAGCTGGTCACACACCCTTCAGGGTGGGGGTCCCCACTGGGGTGCCTGGCCAGTCTGGGTGAGGGGCTGAGGGCTGTTTTCAGGCTGGGACTGAAGCTCCCAACTGCTCCTTTTTTTCTTTTTTTCTTTTTTATTCTGGGCCAGCTTTAGCTCTGAGGCTCCAGCTCTTAGGCCTCCGCTCCTGAAAGAAGGTATCTGGTTTGTTTGTGTTCTATAATCGAAACTCCGTATCAACTCCAGCTCTGAGATCCCAGCCGGCTGAAAGCTGGTTTCTGGGGTTTTGTTTAGCGTCTGTATTTGTTACAATGTTTGAAACTGCAGGCTCAGAGGCCTGCAGCGGCCGGCGGGGAACGTTGTAATCCTCCGTCACTGAAGCAAGCAAGCCTCATGTTAGTTTCAAGCTGTCTGGCTGCCGGCCGCCATCTTGGCTGACAGTTAATTTGCATATTGCCCTGATTAGCCAATGGGAAGGGTAGCGGTCGTATGCCAATTACCATGTTTCTCTTTTATTAGTGTAGATTAGTGTACATTTTCTCTTAGACACTTTGATAGGCAGCTATGATGGCAAGAACCATGTTCATCGAGAGATCTTCACTGGGATTTTGTACAGGTTTGGTGTATGGCACAGAACAACTGCTGCAATAAGCAAGTCTCTTTTATGCTCTAGATGTCAAATCTTGGGATCTCAAATGAGGAGTTGTTTGAATACTGTAATGAAGGCAAGTAAACTTTGGGTTTGGCTCCCAAAGCTAGAATACTTTAAGCTAGAACACTGGTAAAGAGCTTCAACCTTTACTAAAAAAAATTAGCATTTCACCTTGCTCATCTGATTGCCAAATTACATATGCATTTACTGTTAAGGACTTCACAAGATATGTCCTCTATGACTTTGATAGAAAATACAACCTTGATCTATGAAAACCAGTTTTTACTAAATGAGGAATCACATCAAAATAGGCTGACACATATTGGGTTATTAATAATATATAATACAAACAAAAATAAAAATAGTGACAATAATTAATATACTTCTGTATCACTGACCATGTGCCAGAGACATTTTACATATTATATATATATATATATATATATATATATATATATATATATATATCCTATATAATAAAGAGCTAATATGCTAATTAGACCAAACAACCATCTGGACAACCTTCTGGGTGATGCCAGGGCTGCAAGGGCTGGCTGGGGCTGCAAACGGCTGTGAGGGCCAAGCCCCTTGCACAAATTTCGTGCTTTGGGCCTCTAGTGTGTGTATATATATATATATATATATATATATATATATATATATAAACTTTTTTTCTACTGAACAGAAATATGAGGTTGATGTAATTATGAGAGTAGGCATATTCATATCTTTAATGTTGAGTTTTTCATCATCTGTTGCTTGAATTCTTGCAATAACCTCCTGTATGGCCTGCCTTTCTACTCTTGCCCCTGTACAATTCAATCCAGAGACTGCATCTTGATGGCTTAATAAAAAAAAAGGAAATCTGATCATATCTATCCCTTTTCACTCCTTTTTCTCTTTTCCATTGGCTTATGCTTCAAATCTACACTAATAAAAGAGAAAAATGGTAATTGGCGTACGGCGATACCCTTTTCATTGGCTAATCAGGGCTATATGCAAATTAACTGCCAACTAAGATTGGCAGTTAACTGCCAACTAAGATTGGCAGTTAACTGCCAACAAGATGGCGGTTAATTTGCATATGTAGGCACAATGCAGGGAGGCGAAAGGGAAAGCAGGAAGAAGCCCCCTGCCACTGACAGTGATCGGAAACCCAGGGGGGAGCTAAAAGCTGGGGGGCAGGGCAAAGGCGACCCTGGGGCTGCCTTTGCCCTGCCCCCCAGCCATGATCAGAGAATCAGGCGCCTTTTCCGCCCTGGCCAGTGATAGCAGGAAGTAGGGGTGGAGCCAGTGATGGGAGCTGGGCACGGTCGAAGCTGGCAGTCCCAGGAGCTAGGGGTCCCTTGCCTGGGCCTAAAGCGGAGCCCATGATCACGGGGCCGCTACAGCTGCAGGTCCCTGATGCCCGGGCCGGACGCCCAGGCCAGAGGCGTTAGGCCTGGGCTGGGGCGGAGCCTGCAACCGTGGGGAGCTGGGGGGGTTGAGCCGGGGATTGGGGGGATATGATGGTCCCCTTGCCCAGGCCTGAAGCCTGGGTCAGAGGCGTCAGGCTTGGGAGGGGGGTGGAGCAAGCGATCAGAGGGAGATGGGGGTCCCCTGCCCAGGCATGATTCCTGGGCCAGAGGCCTCAGGCCTGGGCAGGGGCCAGAGCCAGTGATCGGGGGGAGATGGGGGTCCCCTGTCCAAGCCTGACACCTCTGGCGGAGGCATCAGGCCTGGGCAAGGGGCCAATCAGGCGATCGGAGGGTGATGGGGGTCTACGCCTCTGGCCGAGGCATCAGGCCTGGGCAAGGGGCAGAGCCAGCAATCGGAAGGGTCTGGGGGTCCCCTGCCCAGGCCTGATACCTGGGCCAGAGGCATCAGGCCTGGGCTGGGGGCAGAACCAGTGATGGGGGGAAATGAGGGTCCCCTGCCCAGGCCTGTCACCTCTGTCAAAGGCGTCAGGCCTGGGCAAGGGGCTGATCCTGCGATTGGAGGGTGATGGGGGTCAACGCCTGAGGGCTCCCAGTATGTGAGAGGGGGCAGGCTGGGCTGAGGGACACCTCCCCCCCCCCACCCAGTGCACGAATTTCGTACACCGGGTCCCTAGTTTCTTATAATTACTTATCTCTAACTTACTTTTCCAACATTATCTGCCTCTTTTTCCCCCTTTTTTGTTAATCCTCACCCAAGGATATTTTTGCATTGATGTTTAGAGAGAATGGAAGGGAGGGAGAGAGAGAGAGAAACATCAATGTGAGAGATACATCGATTGGTTGCCTCTTGCACATGCCCTGACCAGGCCCTGGGATTGAGGTACATGCCTTTGACCTGAATCAAACTCAGGACCCTTCAGTTCACAGGCCAATGCTCTATCCCCTGAGCCAAACTGGCAAGGGCTCATTATCTGTCCTCTTCCCACTACACTAAATTTGGACTTCTTGGGAACTGTCATTATGTTTCGTCTGCTTTACTTTTGGTGTCTCTTTCCCTGTCCCGTCCTCCTACTACTGCACATCCTCCAGGTGTCACTAACTGTCATTGATATGAAATACTTTCTTTGCTCCTTCCTGGATGTTCTCTAGCACTGTGGTCTTTCCTTATTATAATACTCTTAATACTCTTCACACAACTTTTATTACTTACTTAAATTCTATCTTTTCATGTAGAATGTCAAGTGTGTATAGATGAGATTGTGTCTACACTGTTTCTTTGCATATCCAGCACTTATCTTGGACTATGCTAGTCATTTTAAGAATATTCTTTGGCTGAAACCGGTTTGGCTCAGTGGATAGAGCGTCAGCCTGAGGACTGAAAGGTCCCAGGTTCAATTCTGGTCAAGGGCATGTACCTTGGTTGTGGGCACATTCCCAGTAGGAGATGTGCAGGAGGCAGCTGATAGATGTTTCTCTCTCATCGATGTTTCTAACTCTCTATCTCTCTCCCTTCCTCTCTGTAAGAAGTCAATAAAATATATTTTTAAAAAAAGAATATTCTTTGAATGAATGACTGACACTTTCTTATGTGTTGGATAATGAGTCATTAATTTAATTAACTGACCCTATTCCCAGAATTTCCCAGGTATAATACTTTATTTTGTAATGATAATGAAATTCAGATTATAATATGGTATTGAAATACTTAAGTTTTTAATTGGCAGGTCATTTTGTCCAATTTCCCATATCTTTCTCATTGTGATCAAACATCCTAAATAAAGAATACATTTCCACTAAAAATGCAAAGTAAAAAAAGCAAAACAAACAAGAATAGGTTAACTTAGGCAAGGGTTTATATGGTTTGCAATGGAGTCCTCCAACAAATTCAAAATGTGGTGAGAGTGGGTGAGGAAATTCAAGAACCCAGTACACTACATTTGGACTTCTTAGGAACTGTCATTATTTTTCTTCAAATGAGCCATGATTCAGCCTTCCCCTTTAACTCACAGAGTGTAGGGGTCTTCCTGAAGGGGGGGAAAGAACAAAAACAAACAAACAAAAACCACAAGCAAATGCTGGGGAAAATGAGAATATTGTAATGTGAATACACCAGGTAATTTTCTGAAAGTAACTTGGAATAATATAGCTAAAGATTTGTAAATGTGTCTTGGTTTGAAAATACAATTACAAATATATATATTTTGTTCATATATAAAAAAAGTATAATAGACTTTTATCACAACTGTCACCTCAGTACAGTCAGAATCATAAACAAGTATTAAACTAAGCATTAAAGAATTAAACATGCATTTGTTTATTCTGTAAAGATTCAAAATTAACTAGTGCAAATGCAAACAATGATTTCTACAACTTAATTAATTAACCCTACCATACCCATGAAGACACCTTTCCTTAGAGTACTCAGTCTACAATGTAGCAAGCTATTCCCTTATTCCTAAGGTTTCCAAGTCAACCGTGAGGGTTCTGAGAGTATGGCTACTACTGCAGTTGGATCATGTTAGGAGCTTAACAATATTTGTGTATTAAATAAAAGTATTTTTTAAACAGCTGGAAAATGTTCATAAAGTATGGAAATAGATGTGCTCACCCATAAGTTTGGCTCATTTTCCTCTAGTGAGAGACATAGTTTTTGAAAATATAGAGTAATAACATGTATGTCCACCCTTCAACAAGATTTTAGACCTTTAAAACAAATAATTTGTAAATACTTAATGAAGGAATGTGTAATGATTAGAAACCTAGAATTATAGGTTTCTGAATCTGAGATAGGGCCACTTTATCTCTCAATTGTGAAGGAATCCTTCAGGTAATATGGGAAAATAGTTTAATTTAAATGAAGCAAAGCTATACAAGGGGAAACAATTTCCTCAATGCTCCATAAACTATGTGCTAGAAATATTTAACTCCTCAATCTACATGTCTGCCTGCTTTGATGAAGATATTTAGTGAAATTTCTAATGCCGCTTATTGACATTGGGGAAAAAATTATAATAAAATTGACATGTAGAATGAATAGGCAAAGCACAGAGGACTTTTTAGGGCAGTGAAATACTCTGTAGAATACTATAATAGTGGATATAAAACATTATAAATTAACACCAAGAGTGAATGTAAACTATGGACTTTGGATGATAATGATATACCTACATCAATCGTAACCAATATACTTCTCTGCTGGGGGATTTTAATAACATAGGAGGAAATGTATATATGGGGGCAGGGCATATATGAGAAATCTCTACTTAATGTTGCTATGGGCCTATAACTCCTCTATAAAATAAAGCCTATTACAAGCAAACCAATAAATAAGAATGAATATGTGATTGCTTAAAGAACTCGTCAGTGCCTCAGTTTGTGGTCTCCAACTTCCAGAAGTACTTGTATTAATAATGGACCACAGGGTTCAAACTGATCTTATAATTTATTTGCAGGTTGAAAGACCATTTATATTATTTCATCATTTCACTTTTAAAGACAAATTTCTCTGACTCTGACTTTATACTTATGCAAACTCACTTTCTAAGACAGTAGGAAATTTAGTTTGTGCTACCAACTAAAAACATGACTTACCCAGTGCTTCACTATAAAATTGGTTCCACTTCTCATTAAATGTTTGGAACCAAAAGTCAAAATACTAGTAAAGCACATAGATCATAATTTTTATCCTCTCCATGAAGGTCATTTGATCACTTAATTCTGACATAATAACAAGTACATAGGTTGGAGGGATTGGGAGTTCTTCACTGTACTTTTCAATTGTCTAGCCAGGAAGGAAGCAGAAAGTGTACACTAAAGGTATTTTCAGTAATTCAGCCAGCAGCTGACCACAGGGAATGATGGCATCTGCAAGAATGATTCTTGTAGTTTTGTTATGTTTCCTATTAAAAATGATATTTTTACAGAGCTTTTCAATAAAATCAGACAATTCCCAAAACATTTCTTGCATTAGGTGAAAAAAGCATCCAAAATGTGTCTTTTGGCAGATCACATGTCTATTTATTTGGTCAGGTACATGAAAACACATACCATGATATTATTTTTTATTGAAGATGTAGGGTAAATCTCAAATTTAATAGCAGATGGTTTGTTGGGATCAACAAACACGGAAGCAGAAGATGTCAGAACAATCACTTCATGACCACTGTGGACAAGTTCACCCAAGATTGTCTGCATATTTATCCAAAGGCTGTATTCTGTGGGATGTACCAGCACCTTTCCACAGCTCCCAGGCTACAGTTACAACTCAACCATAGCAGCAGAAAAACTGAAATCCATTTCATAGACATCCTGGTGGGCACAATGGTTCTTTTCAAATTGCCAATCCCTTCTGCCATTGCTCATGCTTATGACCAAGGAGAAATCAATCCAAAGTTAAAATATAGCCCAGTCAGTGTCACTCCGTGGTTGAGCATTGACTTATGGATCAGGAGGTCACAGTTGGATTCCCAGTCAGGGGACATGCCTGGATTGTGGGGCTTGATCCCTAGTAGAGGGTGTGCAGGAGGCAGCCAATCAATGATTCTCTGTCATCATTGATGTTTCTATCTCTCTCTCCCTCTCCCTTCCTTTCTAAAATCAATAAAGATTTTTTTTAAGTTAAAATTTAACTCCTACACTGCAAAGTGTAACCACAGAACCAGCTCAAACTGGTCCTATCCTATTTCTAACAAGACCCAGAACCAAAGTTTAAACCTTGGATATATCACTTAAGAGTAACACTGTGAACACCATTAATGGGTAACACTTGTGAACCCTTTACTGTTCCCTTCAGTGGAACCAAAGGGCCTGGAAATGACCAGAAACTCAACACCAGATCCTTTTCAGGAGGGAAGGATACATTGTCCAGGAAGATCGGAAGCTGAAACCTCTTAAACCTGCCCTGAACCCTGGATTGAGGAGACAGATTGGAGTCCTGCCTCCTGTCTCCTTGTCAGTCGACTTGCAAATAAAAGCCTTCTCTTTTCTCAAAAGCTGATGTCATAGTATTGACTTCTATGCACACAGAGCAGCAAGCCCTTTGTTCTTTAACAAAAGTAAATGCGTCAATGCCCAGTCAGAGCATTTGGAGGGCAAGTGGGGAAAGTAAAAGGTAGATGAATACTAAGGCAAGGATGATGACACACGTTTTTACATGAAAACAACACACACATTCACAACAGGTAAGGTTATTAACTATATGGAATGATGATTATTTACTCTTCATTAAGTAGAAGTGGATCAACATAAAAGTCTCCATCCCCTTGTCGTCACGTTGAGTAGGCTGAAGAGGAGGAGAAAGAGGAGTAGTGTTCTTGCTGTCTTGGGGGTGGCAGAGGCAGAAAGTTGGAAGGGGAGACACGAGAGGCAAGCACACTTGGTGTAACTTTACAGTAACACAATTTCTGTCTGACTCTTTTACTTTTCATTTTTCAAAAAATGCTTCCATGCAGTGTCAATCCTTCTTCCAAGGCTAGCTTTAATTTCAGTGCCAGTTTCATAGAAGGGCCCATGTCATAAAACCTTAAATATAAGAAACCTTCTGCAAGATGTTAACCACCATGCTATGGTGACTCACCTGTCTGGGTTACAGTTATTTTTAAAATGTAACATTTATAGTTTCCTATTTTAAAAATATATATATTTTATTGATTTTTTTACAGAAAGGAAGGGAGAGGGATAGAGAGTTAAAAACATCAATGAGAGAGAAACATCATTGACCTGCCTCCTGCATACCTCCAACTGGGGATGTTCCTGCAACCAAGGTACATGCCCTTGACCTGGATCCTTCAGTCCACAGACCAACGCTCTATCCACTGGGCCAAACCGGTTAGAGCTTTTCCCATTTTTATAGCTATCTCTTAACTGTACTATTATTACAAATTATTTAAATATAGAAATTTTCCAGCTATCTACCACTGTATTACAAACTGCTCTCAAATGTAAGGGCTTAGAACATCAACAATCATTTTATTATCACTCTCATAGTTCTGGGTGTCTGCTGGGCTCAGCTAGTTAGTTCTCTCTTGGGTTGGTTCTTGGTTCTTGGCTTCTCGGGTGGATCAGGCACATGGTGGCTGGAGCTGTAATCCTCTGAAGGCTGTTCACTCCCACATCTGGTGACTAGTTTGAGAAGACTCAAAACTGCCGGGGGCTGGAACAACTGGGATTCTAAGGCACATTTTTGTAATCTCTCTACCACTTGGTCTTTTATCGTGATACTTCAGGTGTGACATAGGGTTCCAAAGTGAGTGGATCCAAAGAGAGGGAGGGAAAGAGAGTGAGAACGAGACAGAGAGAGACTATATTGCCTTTTCTGTCAGAGCCTTGGAAGTTGTTATATCAGTTCCACTGCATTCTTTTTGTTGAGACAGCTGCAAGGCCTTCCACAGTCCAAGGGGAGGAGATGTGATGGGAGTATTTTAATCTTGTCTCAAAATCACTGCAAATATAACGTTTTCCCCCCACTACTTATAAATTAGAAATGTATTTATTTATTTAAAATGTATTTTTGCGAGTATTATAGATGTTCCCCATTTCCCTTCCCCTGCCCCGCTCCACCCTACCCCAGGCCTCTACCTCACTATTGTCTGTGTACCTGGAAATATAACCTTTTGAAGTAAGCCAGCAGAGGCCACTAAGCTACTGTAAAATTCATGACATGTTGACATGCAAAACACAGCAGCATCATTAAGAATTGTGAGAGTTTAGATTTTCACATGTGCTAAATTAGGAGCCTGACCTTCAGGCAGCTGCTTTTAAAATATGCAAATAGGACAAGATGGAAGCTGGGCTTTTCTGTCTGCCAGTTCTGCACTGCGTCCTGGGGGCCAGCCACAGTGAGTCCTTTCCAGCCTGCCAAGAACTGTGACTGTTTGCTCTGGTTCTGTGGTTGTGTGGATACAAGCTCCATTGGCTTTCAGAACTAGGTGTTCTGGGGGGCTGTCCCTCAGGTGGAAGTTTTGCTAGATGTAGTGCTAGATGTTCAATGCAAACTCTTCATTCTCCAGGGATAATCTGGGAGTTGTGAATTCTTCCTGATTGTATGCTACTGTGCCTGTAGTGGGGTTTATTGTGGGGTTTATAGTGGGTTTAACTTGGGTATTTTCTCATTCACCCAATCTATAGGAGTCATTCAGGTAATTTCTGGATTTCTTTCAGAGGAAAATGCTTTGTGCATAGCTGTAGACTTGGTGTATCCACAGGAGGTGAGCTCAAAAGCTTCCATCTTGGACCAGAACCCTCTTGCAAACTCTATGTGCTTAAGATAGTTAGTTCTAAAATCTTGGTTGTCAACAGTTGTTGTTCATGTTAAATGGTCATCTGTTCACAGTATTAAAAACAAAACAAAACCAGAGAAAGCAATAGTCAGTATCTCATTATGAGTTCCTGACTATTCTCTAATGTTTTATGTATTTGTTTTACCCCCTTCCCCAAATAGATGGCAAATTCCATTAGATATCATACATTTGTGATAAAGTAATCCTGGGTTGAGAATGTATATTAAGACTATTTAGAACTCTTGATGAAAGTGGGGAGAGAATGGATATTTAATAGGCAACAAGTACTGTCTGCTTTTTATATGTTCACCAAATATAATAAATATCAGTGGTTATACTTGAACTAGAGGCCCAGTGCACGAATTTGTGCATGGGTGGGGTCCCTCTGGGTGACCTGCAGGGACTGGGTTGAAACCCGCAGTCCAATGCCACCTGCAGGTCCTACCTGCTGCTCCCGCTCATCCCGGCCTCAGTGTGCCTGCCACGGGCTCGTGCCCAATCAGTCCCGATCAGAAGAGGCTTGCGCTGCCGCAGTGGTGCTCACCAGCAATGAGCTCTGCATCTGGCGCCCTCCCAAGGGGAGTGGCCTGCGGGATTGGGCTGAAACCAGCTCTCCAACATCCCCTGAGGATGGGAGAGGGCACAAGCCAGGATGAGGAACCCCACCGATACACAATTGGGCCAGGGAGGGACTGCAGGAGGGCTCCAGGGTGTGTCTGGCCCATCTCGCTCAGTCCCAATTGGCTGGACCCCAGCAGCAAGCTACCCATCTGCCCCCTGGTGGTCAGTACATGTCATAGCGACTGGTCGACCAGTTGACTGTCTGCCCCTTGTTGGTCAGTGCACATCATAGAGAGCAGCTAAGCAGCCTTAGCATATCATTAGCATATTATGTTTTAATTGGTTGTTCGGTTGTTCTGCCGTTTGGTCTATATGTATATTACCCTTTTATTATATAGGATAGTAAGAATATGAGTGAGTATACTTTTTTGTATTGCTTTATTTTCAACGTGGGTGTGTGTGTGTGTGTATTTAATTGAAAAAGAGCCCAATAAAGCTATTTTCATTTGTGGGGAAAACAGAAAATTTAAAAATTTGTTTTTATAGGCTGCACCAAAATATTGCTGGTATTAAATGTCTGCTTCAAATGATCATGACAAAATATTCTCACTAATGTATAACGTTGGACATATACTCTCTGAGCCTCAGTTAACTTCTCTATGAAATAAGGACATTATAGTCAACTCTCAGTTATCATAAAATTTAAATGGGATAATGTATACAAAATATTTAGCACAGTGCTCACTAAGTGGTATCTTTAATATTAATAATTAGATACATGGTAGATGGTGTAAAATAGCCATTTGATTAACTGTATGGTTTATTGATTTTACTTAGCTATATCTTTGTATTAGCTCATTTCCATTGGACATTTACTATGTGGCAGGAACCTTGCCAAATAGCTTATCTATATTAACTCATTTAAACCTAAGAATAATTTATTATTGTCACCTGCATTTTACATATGAAAATAACTGGGCCTTAGGGGAGGTAAGGAAATTGCCCAAGATTATATAGTTAGAATGTCCCAAAGCTTGACTTAGATCCAGGCATTTTGATTCCAACTTTTCATTCTTAACTAGTCTATTACAACACAAATCTGAAATTCCTCCCTTTTGAAATTATGAAAATATCATTAGCCTGGTTATATAAATCAATTCATCTAAGAAAGTGCTTTGGCTTTTTTAATTTCTTAGTTTAGCAAAAAGAACTGTAGAATCAGCTGAATAACATCCAAAAATTAAAAACATTGCAGTTTTTTCCTAACATTGCACTTTGTTGATAAGGCCACATTGAATAACTTCTAAAATTCTACTCTAAATTGTCAGAAAAATATGGATTCATACTTTTTATAAATATATGAAAACACGAGTTTTTCAAGTTAATTCATGTGCTCATTACAATTTGACTAGGTCAGTCTAGAAAAATGAACAATGCTGTGAAAAAGAATCAAGGAATCTGTAAAAGAAGGACAATATAAATAGATGCTTTTTCTCAGACATTTTACTGGTGTAACTTATTGTAGTAACTACTCACATGACTCCATTTATATGTATTAAAATTAATAAAATGACAAGGAAATAATTTTTTAGTTTAAAAAAAATCCTAATTGAAATAATTGTTTAAACAAATCACAAGTTAGCTGAATCTAAAAAAGACTATAGTAATTGGCAAAATATATTGGTAAAAAATTTAGATAATATTATAGCAAGTATCTCTCCAAGACTCCTGCATCTACCAACACAAATAAATTAAGTTCAGTAAAATGTAATAAGAGCCTAATATCTTTCTGCTGGCTATCAGAAAAGACAGAATAATATAAGAAATGAATTTTATAGCTAGTGTTTAAGTGTTTTTGAGATACAGAGGTACACAGAGGAAGGAAGGATTATATGTGGAGGTCAATCAGAAAAGGTTTAGATGGAATATAACATAATACCGTTTTGAAAGATAATAGAGCCTTTTCAGATGAATTTCATGAAGAAAAACATTCCAGGAAAAGGGACCAATATGAGCAAAAGCAGAGAGAGTATAAAACAATAGGGTAATTCTGAGTAATTGCATGCTCTTCAGCACTCCTAAACACGAATTGTGAGGAAAGAATTACTTGAGATGTTAGCAGTAAAACAGATGATTAATGAAGGCTCTTATCTGCCATAATTATAGTTTGAGCTTTATCCAAGGTCAATGGGAGACACTGAAAGATTTATATCAGTGAAATAATGTCATCTGGCATTTAAATCAATCACTTCTATCATTCTGATGGAAGACCCTTGTATCATTATGAAATATCTTCATTTGCTTCTAGTAATACACTTGCATTAAAACCTATTTTAATATTAGTATAGCTATACCAGTTTTATTTTTATTAGAGTTTCATAGTCTAGACTTTTAAACCATTTCACCTTCAACTTTTCTGCATCCTTATATTTAAAACTAGTGGTCCAGTGCACGAAATTCATGCAGGGGTGGGGTTGTCCCTCAGCCCAGCCAGCACTCTCTCCAATCTGGAACCAGTCGGACATCCCTCTCATAATCCAGGACCCCTGGCTCCTAACCGCTCTCTTGCCTGCATGCCCAATCGCCCCTAACCACTCTGCTGGCCAGCCTGCTCGCCCCCAACTGCACCCCCCCACCAGCCTTCTTGCCCCCAACTGCCCTCCCCTGCTGGCCTCATGGCGCCCAACTGCCCTTCCCGGCCAGTCTCCCGGAAAATCTCCCGGTCTAATTAGCATATTACCCTTTTATTAGATGTTTCCTTTGCAACATTTAGGTAGGGACTTTGTCCCCATCTGACAATCTTAGTCTTTAGAATATTAATCCATTTGTAATTAATGTTATTTTACTGATATAACTGTTTGCTTTCTACTTGTCCCATCCTCTCTCTTTTTTTGTTCTATTTTTTTGCTCTTTTAAATTAGCCAAGTAATTTTTTTGTTCATTCTTTCCCTGCCCAGCATTAGCTTATTAGTTACATATTTTAAATTATTATTTTAAGGATTACTCTAGAGCAGGGTCTCTCAACCATGTTATGATTGACATTATGGACTAAATAATTCTTTATGGGATGTAGGTGCTATTCTCTGTATAATATAGGGTGTATAGCAGCATCCATGGCTTCTACCCATGAGATAACAATAGCACCACCCACACTCCCACAGTCATGACAACTTCAGACATTATCAAATATACCCTGGGGGTGGGGGAAAATCTCTCCCTTAAAGCCACTGTATTAGGGCTGGGCTGTCTAGTAACCACATGTGAACATTTGAAATGTGGCTAGTCCAAGTTGAAATGTGCTCTAAGGGTAAAATATTCACCAGATTTTGAAGACTCAACATGATTTTTTAAAACCTCATTAATAATTTTTATATTGATTTATAAAATCTTAGATGTATTAGGTGAGAAAATATATTATTAACATTATTTTACCTGCTTTTTTTTACTTTTAAAAAATATAACTGCTGGAAATAGAAGAATTATTTATGTGGTTCTCATTTGTGGTCTGCATTATATTTCTTAGATATCACTTCTCTAGAGTTTATGGCATACATTGCTCACTTATTAGAGTCTACTATAAATTAATTAGTACTTTTGCAAATTACCCGACAATGCAAGGATGCAAGAACTTTAGAACATTTTCATTCTGTTAACTGCTCTTTCCCTCCTTTTGTGCTATTGCTGCCAAGTATTTTAATTCTAGATATTATAAATGTCATTTGACATTACTATTGGTGTTTTATACACTTAATATTAACCCTCATTTGACCCTTTATGTTGCTACTTACTGCTTCCTGAATTTCCATGCTTCCACTTAGGATTATTTCTTGATTGATTGGTTGATTGGTTGACTGGAGAGAGGAAAACACAGATTTGTTGTTTCATTTATTTATGCATTCATTGGTTAATTGTTGTATGTGACCTGACCAAATATCAAACCCGAAACCATAGCATATTGGAGTGATTCTCTAACCAACTGAACTACCCAGCCAGGGGCTAGGATTCTTTATTTTATACTGAAGAACTCCCTTTTATTTCTTTTCATGCATACCTACTATTGATTAATTCTCAAAATTTCTGTTTTTTCTCAAAGTGCTTTTTTATTACTAGTAAATGAATTTTTACATATGTATCTACTCATGTAGCCACACCTAGATCAAGCACTCTGGGAGTACTTCCAGCAGTCTAGGAGGCTCCACAAGGCCTCTTCTAAGTATTTCCCCAAAGGTAATACCTTCCTGACCATAATAACCATAAATTAGTTTTGCCAGCTTTTGATCTTTGTATAAATGTACTTGTATGTAGTGTTTATTGCCTGCTTTCTTTTTCACAATTCTGTATCTGTGATATTTATCCAATTTGTTGCATGGAGCAGTTTTCTGAATAATAAACCAATAGTACTACAGTTGGTTTATCTGTTATCATGTTGATGTAGATTTGGGTTGTTTCCAGAATATTGAGAGTATGGGTAAAGCTGTTATGACTATTTTTGTACATCTACTTGGTGAACATAAACACTCATTACATATAAGGAACAGAATTGCTGGGTCATCTGGTATACTGCTTCATAGATAAAACAAATTTCCAGTCCTTTGTTTTTTCAATTATTCCATGAAAAGTAATTTCTTCCCAGTGTTAATTTCTTTATCATCTTTTCTCATTTAGCTCTAAATTAATAAAAGTGTTGATTAAGAAAGCTGTTAATCATGTATTTCCATAAAGATTTACATGTCTGGAGCATGGATAGAACAAACACCAAAAGGATATAAATGGAACAAAAGTAGCAGATACAAGTTTAAGCCGAAGTAGATCTGATATTACTGGTTTAGAGAGTAGACACTGAAGTAAAACTACAGGTTGTAGAATATGGCTGTCTAATTTGTGTCCTGCCTTTTCCACTACTACTTGTGTGACATTGGGAAAGATGCTTAATCTCTGAACGCTTCCTTTTTCTTATTGATAAAATGAAAATAACAGCAATCCCTATTCCATTGGGTTGCTATAACAATTAAATGAAATAATGTGTGCAAAGTGCTTAACACAGTGTCAGGCATGAAACAAACTGTACTCAAATATGAAAAGTACAGGCATGTAACAAACTGTACTCAAATATGACAACTTCACTCATTAAATCAATGAATTTCAATGATTCAAAAGCTAAATGCTTATTTTTTTAAAAAGAATTATAATTATAATTTTTCAATATTATATTAGTTTCAGGTGTGTAATATAGTGATTAGTCATTTATGTATTTTATGAAATGATCACCCAATAAGTCTGGTACCCCTCTCACTTACATCTCTGTGAGTATTTTTGTTGTTATTGTTAACCTTTGCTTGAGGATATTTTTTTCCATTGATTTTTAGAAGCAGTGGGAGGGGAAGAGAGAAAATTCGGTGTGAGAAAGACACATCAGTTGGTTGCCTTCTGCACACACCCTGATGGGGCTGCGGAAGGAAACTGCAACTGAGGTACATGCCCTTGACCGGGAATTGAACCCAGGACACTTCCATGCAAGGGCCAGTGCTCTAACCACTTAGAAACACCAGCCTGACCCCTGTATTTTTATAATTGGCATTAAATGCTTGCTATTTTGTCTAAAAATAATAAGCAAGTTTATATTCAGTGCTGAATAAGTGGAACATTGACTTTACTTTCTTTTTTTTAACTTTTTTTACCTTTAATATTGTCTTCATATGAATGTGGTAAGTTAATGTGCAGTAATGCATTCAGAAAACATCCTTCATTCTTCAAGAAATTTACTTTATCTGTGTGAATGGAAGAGAAGAAATTTGTTTGCCCTATGCTCACATTTCCCTTATATTCTACAAATTGAAAATTTTGAAAATGAGGTAGATACATTGTGTTCTTAAGACTCTTTCAGTTGTAGGTGGTAGAAATACAATACAAATTATTTGGTACTCAGAGCCAATATGTGGGCCAAGTAACTGCAATGCGCAGGAATGGGGCTGGCCTAGACTCAAATGAATTAAGGCTTTCAAACTGCACTGTCACAATTGTCACCTTTATCATCTGTATTGATCTCTCTGTGTCTCTTTCTCTGTTTCTCTCATCTCTCCTGGGGGCTGGGGAATTTGTATTGGTTTTCTTGTCACTGCTTTAACAAATTACTACAACCTTAAAGGCTTAATAAAACAACACAAATTTATTCTGTTAAAGGTGGAAGTCAGAGTGCAAAATAAGTCCTGCAGGACTAAAATCAAGGTGCGGTCAGGGCTAATTCCTTCTGGAGGGTCAAGGCGATGATTTGATTCTTGCTGTGGTGGCTAATTTAATGTGTCAACTTGACTAGGCCACAGGGTGCCCAGATATTTAAGTAAATATTAATTCTGGGTGCTTGTGTATGGGTGTTTCTGCATGAGATTAACATATGAATCTGTAGACTGAATAAAGCACATTGCCCTCGCCAGTAGAAGTGAAGCTCTTTCAATACATTGAAGGATAAAACAAAAAGGCAAAGAAAGAATTCTCTCTCTGCCTGTCTTCAAGATGGACATCAGTCTTCTTCTGCCTTCAGACTTGAACTCAAACTGGAATTTATAACATCTGTACTCCTGGGTCTCTCTAGCTTGCCAGCTAAGTATCTTGGGACTTCTTAGCCTCCATAACCACATGAGCCAATTCCTCATAATACAGCTCTTTATATATTATTTTCTGTTTCTCTGGAGAACCCAGACAAATGACCTTGCCTCCTCCAGCTACTAGAGGCTTCCAGCATTACTTGGTTTGTGGCCACATCACTCCAATCTCTACTTCCATGGTCATTTTGCCTTCTATTCATTCTGATCTTTTGCTCTGTCTCTTAGAATGACTGATGACTACAGTAGGCCCACCCAAAATGCAACATCCAAATAATTCAGTTTAATCTCAACAGCTTAATCAAGTCTGCAAACTTTCTTTTACTGTGTAACTTATTCAGAAGGTCTAGAGATGCCAATATATTTAGGGGGGGGGGGGCAGCATTATTCAGCCAACCACAGAAGATGTCTTGTACACCAACTTTAATTGTAAAGTCCTAGGAAGCATTCTTTTTGGCCCAGTTTGAGTAACAAATCCATCCCTGAGCCAATCACCATGGCCGAAGGGGTGTCAAGAATTGGTTAACTGAATTTGTATGCCCACTCCTTCTGAAAGATGAAATGAGAATGTTTTGACAATGGTTCCACAAAGCCCATAGGAACTGGAGAGGAATGGTTCCCCCCAAAAAGTCGTGGCCAACGGATGGTGAGTAGAAGCAGCAGATGCTCACTACATAGTTTCATTTGAACTACACTGTCAACCCTCCGATAACAGCAGCAGGACTGTTCTTATTTTAAAATTCTATGTATGAGAGAATGAACTTCCTATGCTTTTTGTGTAGACAAAAATAGCAGTGGATAAGGGCATGGGATTTAGAGTTAGAAAAACCTGCATTGATAGCCGAACTCGACCCTTTCTAGCTGTGTAACATCACACGTCATTGAAAGTTCCTGATTTGCAGTTTCCTCACAGGTGAAATAAAGTTGCTTTCCATATTGGACATGGATATTTTTTTCATGTTTTCTGACTACATAGTACATTTTGAAAACATCTTTACCTTACTGGAATATTCCTAGTTTAAGAGTCCTTGCTTCCACAAGGGAGAATGTAGAAAACAACATTCTCAGCCTCTCATGTAGCGGAGGCTAGGGCTATGACAGTGACCGTGGCTTCTCCGAGCAGACTCACACTGACCAGAATTGGACCAGTAAGTAAGCAACAAGAGGAAGGAAGCTCCAGTCAGAGTCCACTTTGGCTGGCAGGGGAGGCTTCTTGCCATGATAGCAACAGCAGTGCAAGCACTTTCTCCGTGGTTTCTAGGTCAAGTTCCTGGCACAGAAGTAGCCTAGATGGGAGCTGGGAGTTGGCAGCACCTTCGCTAGTGCTCTGTAAGACAGCAACGGAGGAAACAGTTTTCTCTTTGGCCAACTGTGCCATGTGGTTTTCAGAATTGTTCCCAGGAGCTTAGCATCAAGTTTAGTTTTCCAGTCCTCCCAACAATTCTGTGAATCAACCAATATCCTATTAATAAACTTCCATTTTTTCTTAATCATGTTTCAGAATTAGCTTTTGAGGGAACCCGATGAAGACAGACCCTATTAATGGAAGTCCAATCTCAGGAAAATATTGCACATTAACTTTGAACATTTTACATACAAATAGGCATTTAAGACTAAAATTCCAAGGTAAATGCCTCTACCATTGTCTTCCTCAAGTCAAAATGCTAAAATACTGAATTTTATCTTTTAAAGTTTGAGATAATTCCCACAACTTCTATGCCGTTAAGGTATCTGGCATACATTATTTATTTTCCACAAAAAAAAAAAAAAAAGATGTTGGCAAAATTTCCTGGAGGGAACAGTCGTCTTCATATATCAAGTAATCTTTTTGTTTATCTCGGAAGTAAAGGTTTAATATTTAGTGCTGAAATTTTAGAATGCATTCAAAAGAATAAGATTAACATTCTGTAATATCCTACTGATTGAAATGTAGTGTATAAGAAAAACCAATTACTTTTACAGAGGAGTTGAAAACCTTAGGCCAATAATATGTGAATGATTTTCATTTGAACAAATTAAGAGGATTGATTCATCTTTGTTGCAAAGAGATCCTGTTACATTTAGTCAAGGAACATTCATAACATTTGGACTCAGTGTTTCTGGAAACTTAAAGGAAAAAAAAATCACACACAAAAATACTAGAGTACATTTTCCCTGCAGGCTTTAACTTGAAAATTCAATTAAGATTTATTGATAAAAGACTGCACCAGCTAAAATATATTACCCTAAGTTAGGCATCAATAAGCATTTCTGTGATTTTTATGTACCATAAATTATGTACTTTAATTTATGTCTATCTGATGTCCAAATGTGTTGGTAAATGAGAGGCCTAAAGCAATGTGGGGATAGACTATAATTCTGTTAATGTTGAAAAGAGGGGACACTTATATTCTAATCATAACAGAGCTTATGTGGACTGTTTTAACAACTTGCACACTAGACTCATTATATCTATACAGTGGCCATTCTTTCTCCAGTCTTTTGCACCTGGCGGATCCACCCACATACCAAAAAAGATTTACTGTTTTAGGCAATTGCCTCCTCACTTTCCTTTTTGTCTCTCCTAAAACTCATACCTCCTTCTGTCCTGCTTTGCTTTCTGATAGTCTGCATATGTAACAGGGCCCAGGTGAGGCTGAATGTAGAATACTGAGTGAGAAGTTGGCAGCATTTCTTGGTGTTGGTATCTATAGCCAGTTCCCTTGGAGATCTCTGTTTTGCTCTTTGTTATGTTAGATATTCAAGCACCTGTTCTCTTGGGGTAAGTCTCATAACCTGATGTTTTCCATCAAGACTTCTTGATATACATGGCCCTACCTGGTTTGGCTCAGAGGATAGAGCATTGGCCTGTGAACTGAAGGGTCCCAGGTTCGATTCCAGTCAAGGGCACATGCCTGGGTTGTGGGCTCAACTCCCAATAGGAGGTGTGCAGGAAGGAGCTGATCAATGATTCTCTCTCATCATTAATGTTTCTATCTCTCTCTCCCTCTCCCTTCCTCCATGAAATCAATAAAATTATATTTTAAAAAAGATTCTCCCAAAATTTAATAGGTTAATTCAATGTCATCGCTCAAAAAAATCCAAAGAGGTTTCTTCTTTTCTCTTTGAATTTGAAAAAATAATACTAGAATTCACCTAAAAAATAAATGTATGCGCAGAGCCAGAACATTTACAAAAAATGAATGTGGAGGGAATATGACTACCTGCATAAATATGTATAAAGCTTCAATATTAAGGAATGTTATTATTAGCCAATGGTCTGTTAAATCAAAGAGAATTTGGAAATAACCCTCCAAACAAACAGGAATTTAGAACATAATAAATATATCCCTTCAAATTATTGAAGAAAAATGAATTATTCAATAAATGCTGTTGAAACAACTAAGCTAACAATTTAGAAAGATCTCAAAATAAATTCCAGATATATAAATAATTAAATGTAAAAGTTAAATCATAAAAGAACTAAAAAAAGATGAGATAATTTTTTTTACAATTTAGTGTAGAAGACTTTTTATAAGAAGGTTGAAAATCCAGATGTCATTAAGAAATGGATTAATACATATGATTACATAAAAACCAAGAACTCCTGCAAGACAAAAGCAAATACTACAAATAAATACTAAATATAACCAAATAACTGGAGGAAAAATAATTTTCGACAAGTGACAATAAAATTCTATTTTTTTAAATATAAATTTAACACTTGCTAACCAATAAGAAAAAAGAAGGAACAGAATAGACAAAATTTGACATAGGGTGTAGACTTAAAAATCAACTTAAAATATTTTATTTTAAAAAAATGATGCAGGCACAAAACAAAGCCTCCTTCATGAGTTTTAATTCTAGTAGGAAGGCTTGACACTCAGCTGAAGTCCCTTCTATGGCCGTATTAGTTGCTTATGACTTGTGCCTAATCTGGTCAGTACCCATGCCCCTTCCAGTTGTTCAGTAGTTTTAATATCATCCCTGCTAGTAGAGGCTTGAGTACCGATAAACCAACAAAGCATCTCAACCTCTAAAGTATTGACATTTCAGAACGGATAGTTAATTCTTCGTGTTGGGAGCTATCCAGTACATTGTAGGATGTTTAACAGCGTCTCTGACAGCTAACCAGTAGATGGCGGTAGCAGCAGCTCGTCCTCCCCAGTTGTGATAACCAGAATTGTTTCTAGACAGTGTCTCATGACCCAAGCAGGTAAAGTGCTATACAGTTGGATAGAGAGAGGCAGAACAGAGAGGAGACAAGTGTACTTTCAGGAGGGTGGGTAAGGTAAGAGCTCTGAAAAGATGCCATTTGAACAGCAAAACACAGTAAGCGAGCCATGCTGCTCTTGAGGGAAGAGATTCCAGGCAGAGGGAACAGCAAGAGCTAAGGCCCTGAAACATAAGTATGTCTAGCATGCTTGAGGAAAAGCAACAACACCAAATTTGTTGGAGCAGAGTAGGAGGAGCAGAGAGAGAGAGAGCGAAAGAGAGAGAGAGACAGAGAGAGAGAGAGAAAGAGAGATTAGTATCAGTATTAGTATTAATACTAGTACCTATTAATAGGTCAGAGAGGAAGCCAGAAACCAGATCTTTTACTTTGGATAAAATTGATAAACACAGGAAGGTTTTGAGAGAAGACTGATATAATCTACCTCATGTTAACAGAAAAAAAGGAACAAAAATAGCTAAGAATCTTATGAAAAAATAATCAACTTCAATTGTAATTAATTCAAAGGGCTTTTTAAAAATTGATATACCATTTTTTTTTCACCTAGGATATCAGCAAAGATTAAAAAGTTGAAGCACCCAATGATGGTGAATATTTAAGGAAATAGACACATATTTCTCTGCTTTTAATTTATGTAAATTTCTTTGGAGGACAATTTGTCCATGCCTATTAACATTTTTAAATTGATACAAAATTGCATTTAAAAGGAACTGAACATACAAATGTATTTGCACAAATGTGCAAAACTATAAAATTACTTTGTGTTACATTGTTTGAAATAGTAAAATCTCAGCATTTTGTTTAGGGTTCACTAAATTGGACTGATTATATAAATTACAGTAAATCCATATAATACAAAACTGTGCAGTACTCAAAAAGTTTAAGGTAAATCTATATAGGCTGACATGGAAATGGCTCCAAAAATATTTTTAGTTTAAAAAAAATTAAGTACAAAAGCAGCTTATAATATAATTCCATTGTTACTTACAAGAATTTGAAAGGCATATGTGTGTTTGCTTTAAGGATATCTATTTTCTTTATATTTGGTTCTAATTAACTGATTTGTTCCCTATAATTTTCACTGAACATAATAAAAAATGATTGCTAATGAATGATTCCTTTTACTTGGGTGCTTAACTTTTAGAACTTTGCTTATTTTTTGGATTTACTTTGGGGAACTCTTCCTTTTAAAAATATTCCATTCCTTACATTTATATTTTAATATAATTGTATGATAAATAGCATAATAATTCTAAAAGTAGAAACTCTGTACTAACAAATGGCAGAAAATTCCTCTAAGGATCCATAAGAAACTGTTAAAATGGTTATCTCTGAGAGTGAAAGCAGAAGTGAGGGAGGGTGGGATATTTTATATTTCATTTTATATCTCTATGAAGTTATTAAATTTTTATTTATGAGCATATTTTCTATAATATTAATAATAATTTAAATTAAAACAAGAAAATAAAGTCTTCTAGAATATCAATGCCATTCCATGAGCAGTCTCTACACCAGTGGCTTTGAACTCTTACCTCCTGGGCCCGTCTCCCATTCCTGGTCTAGGATTACTTCTTGGAAATGATAACAAATTTGTGGGGTTTTTGTTTTGTTTTGTTTTGTTTATTAATATACTTTGATTGATTTCAGAGAGGAAGGGAGAGGGAGAGAGATAAAAACATCAATGGTGAGAGAGTATCATTGATTGGCTACCTCCTGCATGCCTCACACTGGGGATGGAGTCTGCAACTCCGGCATGTGTCCTTGACCGGGAATTGAACTGTGACCTCCTAGTTCAGTGATGGTGAACCTATGACACGTGTGTCAGAAGTGACACGTGAACTCATTTTTTTGGTTGATTTTTCTTTGTTAAATGGCATTTTTTTAATTAAATCTTTATTGTTCAGATTATTACATTTGTTCCTCTTTTTTCCCCCCATAACTCCCCTCCTCCCAGTTCCCGCCCCACCCTCCGCCCTCACTCCCCACCCACTGTCCTCATCCATAGGTGCACGATTTTTGTCCAGTCTCTTCCCGCATCTCCCACACCCCTTTCCCCCCCAAGAATAGTTAGTCCATTCCCTTTCTATGTCCCTGATTCTATTATGATCACCAGATTATTTATTCACTTGATTCTTAGATTCACTTGTTGATAGATGCATGTTTGTTGTTCATAATTTGTATCTTTACCGTTTTCTTCTTCTTCCTCTTCTTAAAGGATATCTTTCAGCATTTCATATAATACTGGTTTGGTGGTGATGAACTCCTTTAGCTTTTTCTTATCTGTGAAGCTCTTTATCTGATCTTCCGTTCTGAATGATAGCTTTGCTGGATAAAGTAATCTTGGTTGTAGGTTCTTGCTATTCATCACTTTGAATATTTCTTGTCATTCCCTTCTGGCCTGCAAAGTTTCTGTTGAGAAATCAGCTGACAGTTGTATGGGTACTCCCTTGTAGGTAACTGAGTTTCTTTCTCTTGCTGCTTTTAAGATTCTCTCTTTGTCTTTTGCTCTTGGCATTTTAATTATTATGTGTCTTGGTGTGGTCCTCTATGGATTCCTCTTGTTTGGGGTTCTATGTGCTTCCTGGACCTGTAAGTCTATTTCTTTCACCAGGTGGGGGAAGTTTTCTGTCATTATTTCTTCAAATAGGTTTTCAATATCTTGTTCTCTCTCATCTTCTGGCACCCCTATAATTCTGATGTTGGTACGCTTGAAGCTGTCCCAGAGGCTCCTTACACTATCTTCGTATTTTCAGATTCTTTTTTCATTTTGCTTTTCTGATTGGGTGTTTTTTGCTTCTTCACATTTCAAATCTTTGCCTTGATTCTTGCGCTCCTCTGGTCTGCTTTTGGGAGTCTGTATAGTATTCGTTATTTCAGTCAGTGTATGCTTAATTTCTAGTTGGTTCTTTATCACAACATCGAGGGTCTCATTAGATTTCTTGAGGATCTCACTACATTTATTGGCGGCTTCTAGACAGTTCTTAAGAGACCTTAAAAGTGTGGTTCTGAACTCAATATCCTCCATTGACAGTTTTGTCCTGTTTCTTTGTCTCCGCATTTTTTATGCTTTCTTGGTGCAACCCCTAGTGGTCTTTGTGTGCAGTCTTGTTGTAGTTAAGCCTTGATTGTTGACGGCAATACCGGGGGTGATTTGACCTCCAGGCTTACTGGCTATGAGAGTCCGCTGTGTCTGCAGTGGGAGAGCTTCTGTGCTGGATCTCTAGGGCGGTGCTAATCTAGCGTTTGCCTGAGGCTATCCGGCAAATGGCTCTGCTCAGGGCTTGGGCGGGGTGGGTCCCCGGGGATCTACAGGGCGGGCCGGAGCGAGCAGTTATGGCAGCTCTCAGTTCCGTCCCTAGGGTCTCTGCCTCACAGAGTCCCAGCAACCACTGCAAACCTCGGAGAGAAAGCTGCCTTCGAGTTCCGACCGAAGCCAGACAGTCCCGCTTCTCCCGTTTGAGTCTGGGTCCCTAGAGACTCGCCTGTATCTGGAGCTCAGAGTCTGAAACTCCCTCCCGATTGAAAACAACAACCGTGCCCTCCGCCTCCAGCCTGCTCCGCGTGCACTCCGCACCTTAGTATTTCACTTCAGCACTGCACCTCCTCTGAGTCTGGGTATGATATTCTCTTTCCTCCTAGTTGTAGAATTTCCACTCAGCCAGCCTTCCTGTGGTTCTGGATGATGTCCGTTCCGTCTTTTAGTTGTTTTTTGAAGTGGTTGTTCGAGGCAGCAATCTCCGGCGTTAACCTATGCCGCCATCTTGGTTTCCCTTTCTGTTAAATGGCATTTAAATATATAAAATAAGTATCAAAAATATAAGTCTTTGTTTTATTATGGTTGCAAATATCAAAAAATTTCTATATGTGACACGGCACCAGAGTTAAGTTAGGGTTTTTCAAAATGCTGACACACCGAGCTCAAAAGGTTCGCCATCACTGTCCTAGTTTATAGGTCAATGCTCCACCACTAAGCCACGCCAGCTGGGCAGTTTTTCTGGATTTCATTCTCAATACTCTGACTCCATTTGCACTGGCTGTTCTTCTTAGCACTTCAGGTAACCACCTCATGTGATTTAACCTGTGCCCCATCAGCTTGCATAACTGGGATCCAAACCAGGCCTGTAAGAGAGGCTTGGGTGGAAGTTCCACAAACTTCCAAGTGCAAGGAAGCAACACCATCACTTAGGAAATGCTGTTATGAAAAATATGGTAAAATTTAATAGAATTGATTTCATTAAGATGCTCAATAACTGTACTGCATCTAAATTAGAGTTAAAAATTAAAAACTGCTTGCTGTTCTTGTTGTTATACTTTTTTAAATTTATATTCTTTACTGTTTAAAGTATTACATGTCTCCTTGTTGTTATACTTTCAGTGTGAAATTATAGATTACTATGAGTTTTGTGATTTAGGGCTGTTTGAGCAGATTCATGAATTAGCAAGATTTGGTCCCTTCAAAATATCCGTGGAGATATTTGGCCTCGCCAGAAGGTCCTTGATATTTGGTTCTGTTCAAAACACCCATAGATATATTGGGTCTGCATAATTAATATAAATCTTGCTCTCCTCCAGCATTTGAACCCTGACCACACCTACCTAATCCCATGCCATTACGTTAGGCTACCGAGGCAAAAGGGTTATTATTGGCGATTCAGACACAGCACAATTATTGGACCAATAAAATACAATATATTTTTATATGTTAATCCTGTAAACTGAAAGCATAAATAATGTTATGGGCTATTTGAACCCTGGCACATTTTCTAAGTGTGGATGTTTTTGACAGAACCAAAAATCAAGGGCCATTTGGCAAGGACCAAATACGATCATGGACACTTAGAACAGGATCAGATTTCAAGCATCTGTTTGTCAGCGACCAAATGTCTCCATGGACATTTTGGACTGAATCAAATGTCCTGCAATGAATGCAGGCCTAGCGTGGAAGATTTACTCACATCATACAGCAGACATAACAATTACAAAAATAGTAGATGGTTTGGTAATTTTTTTTCTTACTGGCCTTCATTAGACCTATTTTTGGTGCCACACAGTCCAGAGAATATATGGCAATACTGTTTCAGACTGACTTGGGGAAATATGTAGTTTGCAAATAAGAATTTCTTGTCTTTCTGTTAACCACCCTTCTTCCCATGGTTGGTTTATTTTCACCAATCTTATTTATTTATCTTTATTGTTGAAAATATTACAGATGCTCCATTTTTTTTCCCCATTGGCCCCCTCCACCCCACACCTGTCCCCTCCCCAAGCCTTCACCATACTATTGTCTGTGTCCATGCATATATGCATATAAATTCTTTGGTTAATCTCTCCCCACCCACCCACCCCCATTCTTAAACACCACTTTCATAGCCATTACTCCCACCTCTCAAATCTAGGTTGAGTACTTTTCATCTCTGCTACTATGATAGGTTACCCTGAGCTGTTAACAAATGGCCAATAATAAGTGATGACATTCTTGGCATTTTCACGAGGAATAAAACAATGTACATGGGTGTATGTGTCAATTTTTTGATGTCCAAACATCAAAAACATGCTTTTTCTAACCTTTATTTTTTTTTCCTTTACATTAACATCAATTTTTGAGCAGAGTTTTCTAGATTAAAATGTCCTGATTTGTTGACATCTTCTGGCTGAATAACTGCCAGATTCCCATTTGGCCTTTATGCTTTCTTCCACACCAAGTGGGTAAACATTAGGAGGGAAAAAACACACAGATACTGAGGAACAGCCTAAATAGCATATGGTGTTTTTTTTTCCTATTCAGCCATTGTCAGTGGCATTGCAACTCCAATTAATAAGTGTGGTTTGCTGCAACAAAATAATAAACACAATTATTTTTTTCAGTAATTATATTAAGACAATATTCACATGATTATTCAGGTACCCTGCTCTTTAAGGACTGATGAGATCCTATAAAACTGACTGAAAAGCTAATTTGATTAAATCATATTTGATATTTTAATTACAGAATTGGAGATATTACCATGGAAAACAAATCCTCCAATTGCCCGAGTCAAAAGCTTTCAGGAAAGAAAAGATTGCTATGGTGATCATCCTTGCGGTTTGCTGTGCACTGTCAGATAATTGCATTCCAGGCTGGCACTGCACGGAGAGATTAGCTCTTTCTGCCTTTAGGTATTGAACATTCGGACGAATCTTAGCAGTGCCTTCCCTACTTCATCCTCTACCCTTTCATCATTTCCTTCCACTATAAAACCTTAGGATGTCTGTTTTGCCAGAATATTTCCAGGTACTACATAGAATCCTCCTACCTCTTATGCTTTTAAAATGTGCTAATGAACCCACATAGATAGTTGACTAACTGCCTGTGTATTTCTTTGCAAGATTTCTTAACTTGAAGTAATGTGCAAGTTTCTTATTTTATCAGTTTTGTAAGTTTGAAGTTTCATATATTAAGTAATGAATGATATGCTATACTATGACTATTTCATATATAGTAAGCCTCACTATTAATATAGAAATATGAAATATTGACAATAGGTCTTTAATTAATATTCAACCAGTCTCAGAAGGACAGCTACCACTTTATAAGTGAAGATCTATTTTATCTGAGATGTGAAAGGAAAGACTAAAATTTTAGTTGCTCACATAGTAATTATTGGGAAGTGACAATAATGCTGTATGTCTTTCAGAAATATGATTACATGGGAAATTAAAATGTTTTTAACATTGTAAAAATAGGTTTTTAAATTTAAGATACATGCATTTGGACTATGGATTGTAAGTTTCTTTAAATCTAATTTTAATTGCCTATTGTTTATTTAATAGTTATCATGCAAGCTGGTGTGGCTCAGTAGTTGAGCATCAACCCATGAACCAAGAGGTCACCTGTTCGATTCCCAGTCAGGGCACATGCCTGGTTTCAGGCTCCATCCCCAGTGGGGAATGTGCAGTAGGCAGCCAATCGATGTTTCTCTCTCATTGATATTTCTGTCTCTCTATCTGTCTCCCTTACTCTCTCTAAAAAAAAAAAACCCCAAAAAACAACAACAAAAAATAATCAATAGTTATCAGTTCTGACAAAGAATACTTACAATTATTACATTGCACTTAATTTTTTTCTTTTCAAGTACCTTTATAAAACAGGGTTTCTAAAGCTGAAAACATAATTTTGGGCCAGATCTTTTTCCTCTATATGCCTCATATATGTTCTTTTTCCAGAAATTTCTTTCAAGTGTCAATAAGTCAAAAGATGAAGAGGGAAGCAATAGAGAGAAATCAAATTTTCACTGCAGCTATTTATATCATTGTAAAGTCATTTCATCAACCTTAAAAGAACAGTGATATGAAGTGGTGGGAAAAGAGATCAGATAGAATAAGTAAACCACGGTTTGAATGAAGGGCTGACAAACTTGGATTTAATTTTACAAGTAAAAGAAAGTCAGTGAAATTTCCTGATCAGTGTGTTGACATAATAAAAAATTATCTTTACAAAGATTAATCTGCAAGTCTGTCACATATTAACAGGAGTCAAAGAGATGAAAAGATGATGATAAAGGAATCTGGTTATAGCCTACCCAGAAGTTCTGACCAACTGAAGTAAAGTGGTTGTTAGGCAGAGGCAGAGAGCATTTAATAAATATTTGAAGGTCCAGCTGGTGTTGCTCAGTGGTTGAGTGTCGACCTATGAACCAGGAAGTCACGGTTTGATTCCCTGTCAAGGTACATGCCCAGTTTGCAGGCTCAATCCCTAGTAGGGGGCCTGCAGGAGGCAGCCAATTGATGATTCTTTCTCATCATTGATGTTTCTCTCTCTCTCTCTCTCTCTCTCTCTCTCTCTCTCTCTCTCTCACACACTTTCTCTCTCCTTTCCTCTCTGAAATCAATGAAAACGTATTTTAAAATTTTTTAAATATATTATAAAGAATAAATGGCAGAGTTTGGAAATTGATTGGTTTGGATAACAAATGAGAGGGAAAGATAAAAGAGACTCTCAGGCAATGCAGTGAAATTTAAAAATGATCTTTTTTATTTAAGGACATCTTTTTAAGAAAGTCATAGCTGTTTACAGGATAGTAGTTATAACTTAAATATTCAATGATGGAGAGAAGTGCATAATAACTCAATATATTGCTTTTAGATAAAGTTGTATATCATGAATCACAGCCACCTTATGGCTGCTCACATTGTGTACTGCGTGGATCTTTCACATGTTGACACTGATCTGAATGCTACCCTAGGAGTTGTGCAGTGTACCAGCTACCCTAGTGTACATAGTGGTGGTGATTATAGTTCCTACATATCTTTGAAAACTATTTAGTAAAACTTGAGAAAACCAATTTATTCAGTTCTCAGATACTATCTAATCCAAAAGGGCTTCAGGGATGCTTTGCAAGGACTCCTTAATTCCCCAGGGGGCAGTCCTTCATAGTCCGGCTACCAGTAGGAGGAGAAATAGGAGGATTATATTGTTGTGAACAGTGATAGGAAAGTTCAGAGAAGGGAGGACTCTTTTCTCCTGGTCTCTCTGCTTCTAAGATAAAGTAAGGACTAAGAATCATCTACTATACAACATTAGTTTCCCAGAGCTACTGTAAAAAAAAAAAAAAATACCACAAACTTGGTGGCTTAAAACAACAGAATTTTTTTCTCTCATCCAAAATCAAGGTGCCAGTAGTGTCATGCTCCCTCTCAATGCTCTAAGGAAGGACCTTTGCTTGCCCCTTCCAGCTTCTGGTGACTCCCAGCAATCCTCGATGTTACGTGGCTTGTAGCTGCATCACTCCAATCTCAGTCTTCATCTTCAGCCTTCTAGGTGCATCTCTGTGTATCCTCACCCCTTCTTATGAGGACTCCCCTTATTGGACTGAGAGCCACCCTAACCCAATGCAACCTTACCCCAAGATCGCTAACTAAGGTCTGCAATGGCCTTGTTTCTAAAGAAGATTATATTCTGAGGTACTAGGTGGACATGAATTTGGGGGAACACTATTTAACCCATTACATATACCTAAGTGAAAACCTCAAAATGTCACAGATGTTCTCTCACATCTCTGAAAGAAAATGTTACATTTTTTACAGTTGCTTAGCTTTACAAACGTAAGGAAACATTATGTTCACTCTCTGTAGTTCAAATAGGAAAATAATAACCACAAGGCTACATTGAGAATGGTTAAAGCAAAAATGTTTTGGTTGAACAAAACAGCGCAGGGCATTAAATAAAAGGCAAGGTCTCTCAGCTCCTGCTTCACTCTCTGGAGAACATAGCCTTCCCTTGAGTGATGGCTTTTATACACAGACCTTTTCCTAAGACAAGTCCTGCTTTTATTTCCTTATGAAGGAGGAAATGAAGGAAAGAAGATAGGACATAATTCTGCAAGCTTGTTATCTAATTTTCTTTTCATAAAACAAAAACCTTTTATTTTCTTGTTAATTGATATTTAAATTGTACAATTCACATTGTACAAAAAACATCAATCAAGTTATTATCTTGATCTTTTCTTTCTCTAATTCAGCATATTTATTCATTGAAACCTGATTAGAATATTTTACTTTATCTAAAACATTCTGATTGCTTGTTAATGTAGAATGTAATGTGTGGGATTTTAAAAATATTAGTTTATAATTCTTTTTGAAGTTTGAAAAAAACTGTGGATTTTAAAAAAAATTATCAATTTTTTTCCATAATATGAATTCTTTATCCTTTGCATAAAGGAATAGGAAAGTGGTGATATGAGAAAAAAAAATTTAGATTTATAAAGCCATGGTCTTTCTTACTCGGTTGTTTTCACATTTTCATGTAGCAAATTAAAGGCAGAATTACATCACTGTAGGAATTTACTAACCTTTTCCTATATAAGGATAAATTTCTTCTCCTGTCTAAATTAACTCTGCCTCTGCAACTGAAGTATTGAACAAACTAGTGGTAAAGAAATAATTATAATATGATGCATGCTGCAGTGGTGAAATTTACATATTGATATGACATTTATGAAAGACAAGTTGGTCATTAGGAGATGACATTTGAACTAAGTCTGGAAGGATAAGAGAGACTTTGCAAGGCAGAGAGTGAGTTGGAGAAGAATGTTCTAGGCAAAATAAACAGCTGTGCTAATTCATGGAGTATGCTGTGTTCAGAAAATGCTAAGAAATTTATTGTGCCTGAAGAACAGGCTATGTGGGCCCTGGCTCAGTTGGTTAGAGCATTGTCCCAAAACGCCAAGGTTGCGGGTTTAATCAACCAATGAGTGTATAAATAAGTGAAACAACAAACCAATGTTTCTCTCTCTCAAAATCAATCAATGAATAAATAAAAAAAGAAGAGGATTTGTGTAGCAGATGGAGCCTAGTAGGGAATGAGGACAAATGATAAAGCAGATCCGGATCAGGTTGTGATGTGCTCTTTTCATGTCGTAGGGAACATATTTTGCAAATACTAAATCTGCATTTTAATATCTCAATTAAAGCATATTCCTTTGCATTTCTGTACTTCCAAAATCAAGCAGTGAGGCTTACTCATCATGTGAGGGTAGGAGAACTACTGTAAAGTGAAGTGGCCTTTGATGAGCTACAAGTCTCAAAGCAGATTGTCTTGACTTCTTTAGGAAGAGAGTATTAAGAGAGAGCTAGGTTTTGCAGGAGACAAAAGGGTTTGCTAAATTCCTTGATTTCTCCCCTTAATATTTAAAAAGCCATCCTATACAGTGTGTGTAGGGAGAACCAATCCAGTCAGGAGGGTTAAGTTGGCAAAGTCTACCCCTTTCGGTCTTGTGGGTTTTAGTAGAAAGACAAGAGGTAGACCAGGAGCATATTTTCTCTCTCCTTCTGGTTCCTACTTGGAGACAGCAGAGGAATCGCAGGTAGAGGTGGGGCATGAGAGAGAAGAGCACCTGCAATATGCTGTTTTACTATTATCATTGACAATTTAAAGACTACAAACACAGGCATCTCTTTGTAGAGCAAACAGGCTCAGTGGAACACCTACAGGAGAGTAATTTCTTGGTGCTGATGTCTAATTAGAAAATTGTGAAAAGTTATGTACTAAAATACTTCAATCAGTTTAGTGTATAACTAAAGAAAAAGAAATAATACAATGTATATATGATTGTATGGATAACCGCAAGTTAATATTATCATATTTTAATTATAGTTACAATGAAGATAGAATCAGTTACAATTCTGATAGGTGTGCTATTTTAAAAAATATTGTTTTTCTTTCAATTACGGGAAATGATAACTGTGGAAAATATTGAACTGTCCTAATAATTAGGATTAGCAAAGGGATATTGATAAACAGATTCAAATCCTAGGGCATATATTAAAACAAAAACATATATAAAATAATGAGGTCTCACTTAGCAGTAATCTCTTTGGGAGCCTCTCTTCAAATTCAGATATGAGGACCTGGGAAACACAAGCTGATGCAATATTCTAAAACATCCTCCAGGGGAAAGAACATCTACAAAACAAGCACATCAAATTAATTGCGTTCAAGAATTTAAGCCAAAATGCTAACATTAAAAAAGCAATACAGGATCATGAAAATAAATTATTTGCATTATCATTTTAAAGCATTCTCTCTGTTGGGGGACTGCAGTAGTTACTTTCAAGAATATATTCCTTATGTAAAATTTGACTACTGTAATTATTTTATCTTGGTTTTGTTTTCTTTTTAAGTATTATTTTAATGATAGCATTTGACTTAATAGAAATAATAAAACTAAAAGCTCCCTATTTGGCCACACCAACCTGAAAAATGTTAAGGCAAGTTTAATGTTCATAATAAATCCAATCGGGTTTGAGAATATTTTCATGACTATGTATATAAAAGTTCCCATGAGAAACATTTGCATTATGCCACTGCATAAAAAACAAAGCACATTGCAAATGAGGTAGAGAGAACTAAATTAAAAAAATTTCACCAAATTTTAATTCTTGAATACCTACCAAACCACTATGGTAATATTCTCATTGACTAATTAACATTGAAGAAATAATTTTTAATTTTAAGTAGTTTTCTAACAGTATAAACTATCCTGGCTCTAATCTTGGTTTACAGTTTAAAATGTTAATATATGATAATTAGGCTTCCTCCTGAATTACTAGTAGAATATACGTAATCACTGTGATATTTGTTTTTATATTTTAATGTATCCTATGGAAAAGATAGTTCTGTGAATTTAGCCAGATATCAAAACTTGTAATGATCTCTGTAGTTAAAATTCTTATACATTATTCAATACTTATACTGATATGTTATCTTTTAGCATTGATATGGATAGCAATCTCACTATTTTATAATAGTACTTATAAAATTTAGAATCCTTGCTAGAACAGGAAGGACTCTTATAAGTTACTTAGTATAAACTCTACTTTAAAACTTTGTTTCTGAGCTATAAAATCAAACATACTCAAAGTGAAAGAAAAAATTATATGTTTGGTATCCATTCATATTTTTGTTGACTATTCTGTGTCTTTGCCCACTTATACTTTTCTATTTGGTTGGTTGCCCTTTTTTCGTTGATTTAAGAGTTCTTTGTGCCTTGGACAAGTAGCTCAGTTGGTTAGAGCATCATCTTGAAATGCCAAAGTTTCAGGCTTGATACCCAGTCAGGGCACATACAAGAATCAACCAATGAATGCATAAATAAGTAGAACAGCAAATTGACGTCTCTCTCAAACCAATTTTAAAAAGAGTTCTTTGTATATTAGACACTGACCTTCTGTTTAGCAAATATATCACAAAATTGTCTTCTACTTTCCAGCTTAATGATTGTCACTTACTGTATTTGAGATGATTTTTCCATATAAATATTTACATGATAAGTTAATTGTTCATTTAGTGGCTTCTAATTTTTATGATATTTTTAAATGTCTACCTCACTCACTCATGTTTTCTGCTTATACATTTCTGATTTTGTTTACCAAAGATATTGAGATAAATGTTTAGCAATCATTTATGTAAATGAAGGTATAGTTTTCTTCAGAATTAGCACACTTAAACATAATATTGAGAAATTCACCCAAAAATAGAAATTAGGGACAAAGAGATTTATTTAAAAAGAAAGAGATAGATGAGTTGAGTTAATATTTCTAAATTTTTAAATATATTTTTATATTTATTGATTTCAGAGAAGAGAGAGGGAAAGAGAGATAGAAACACCAATGATGAAAGAGAATCATTGATCGGCTGCCTCTTGCATGCCCCTTACTGCAACCAGGTCATGTGCCCTGACCAGGAATTGAACCGTGACCTGCTGGTTCATAAGTCAATGCTCAACTACTGAACCATACCGGCCGAGCAAGAGTTAATATTTCTTTAAAAAGAGAGAACAGGCAATAGAGTGTGAAGCTTTAGCATGTATCTAATACGTATTCTTACATAATATAATGGAGGAAATGGCAGAGAAATCGGTTTTGAAAAAACGGTAGCTGAGAAATTTCAAAGTTCAAGACAAATATAAGTGTTGAGGTTAAGAACAGTCTAACACTAGGTAGAAAAATGAAAATAAAGTCATGCTAGGTATGTCCTCATAAATCTAGATCACATTAAGAATAAAGATTAAAAATATAATTTTAATTGGCTAAAGTATAAAGAATACCTAGAACTCTCCTACATTGTTGGTAGGAATGTAAAATTGGACAACCAATTTGGAAAATACCTTTGCAATTTTTTATAAAGTGAAACAAATGCTTCTCATATGAACCAGCAATCACATTGCTAAATATTAACCTAAAAGAAATAAAAGCATATGTCTGCACAAATTTCTGCAGGAGAATGTTTATAGAAGATTTATTTATAATCGCCCCCAAACTGGAAACAATTCAAATACTCATCAACTCTGGAATAGTGAATGGATAAGCAAATTGTGGAGCATTTATACAATGGAATACAACTCGTCAATAAAAAGACACAAGTACTAATACATCCAGCAACATAGTTAAACCTTCAAATGATCACATTGATGATAAAAATCAAATGCAAAATTCTGTATGATTTCATTTACATATCATTCTGAAAAAGGCAAATCAATAGAGACAATAATCAGGTCATTGTCAGAGATTGGAGATGAGGGAGAAATTGAATAACAAGGGTCATGAAAGAACTTTGTGGGTTAATGGAAATGTTCTACATTATTGAGCTGTAACACATAAAAGAGTAACCTTTACTGTATGTAAAATATACCTGAATTTTTAAAAACGAATAAAGAAAAATAAATATTGCAAGCTACCAGAGAGTAAAGGAACACATTTTAACCTATAGCAGGCCTCTCCTCAATAACAGTCAACAGAAGACAATCAAGTAATAGCTTTAAAGCATTGAGGAAAAACAAGTGTTAACCTGAGATTTTATGTCCAGTTGAACAATCACTCAAGAGTGAGGCAAAATAATGACATTGTCAGATATACAGACTCAGAGCTAATTTGCTACTTATGGATTCTCGTTAAAAGAACAAATAAAGGATGACTTTCTGCAATGAGTAAAGAAAAACCAGCAGGAACACCTGAGATGTTTTTAATGGTATGTTAACATTTAACTTAAAATTTTAATTAGTACTGCCTGTAAACAAACTCACTCCTTTTGTTTTTAAAAAAATCAAACTAGGCCTTCCTGGTGCTTACCACAGGCTGTGTTCCTACACTGACTGTACAGAAATAGGAGGCAGAGTAAACTTACCCCATGTACACCTCAGCTCAGGCTCTTTGCCTGGTCTGTATTGTGAATGGGGAGACATTGGGGAAAAAAAACTATCAGCAGGGGAACTTTGTGCGCCTGATGGGGGAGGAGGTGGGGACTGGCTCGCTGGGGATCAGCGCAGAGACAGGGACGCAGCTGAAATGAGCTTCACTAAGTTGTCATTGAGCAAGATGCCGGCTTTAGCATGGAAGATGGACTCGTGGGTATCGCTGACAAAGTCCGTAGAGACAACATGGGTGTCAGCGTTTCTAAGGAAGCATGTATTGAGCATCTGCTGCGTGCCAGGCCCTGGGAAGATGGCTGGAGGTGTGTAAGTGAAAAGATAGTCCCCAATCCTTGCCTTCTTGGAGTGCACGTGCTAGCAGGACCAACAGTGACCAAAATGGAATTTCAGGTGAAGAAAGGGGCCACAACAAGAACGTCTTGCTGAGGAGGGAGGCTGAAGTAAAGAATTGGAGGAGGTGAGGACAAATATATGGCCACTTGGGAGAAAAGTTTTCCAGACCAAAGGAGCAGCAAGTGCAAAGATGCTGAGGCAGGAGATCTGACTCTCCCAGCCCTGCAGTTCCTATCTTGATTCATTGTGAGCAGCTCCTTGGCAAGTGGGAAGTCACGCTCTCCCCCCAGAGGGTTCCTCCCAGGGTCTCTCCTCCTCAGTCCCTACCTCATCCTCATTGTAGGCAAGTATGCCGGCCATTGGCCCCTTGGCTGCTGTTCCTATGGCATCCTTGATGCGGAGTATGGTAGGCCGGCTAGGCGTCAGGTCAGGTCCACGACAGACACGCCTGGGGCTGGCACCCGGAACGCCATCCCTGTCAGCTTCCTGGACAGTCCCACATGGAGGTGGAAGTCAGAACCCAAGGACTTCTCCATCTACACCCTCCCCTCCACCTTCCTCTCATTAGATACCGCAAGGATGGGGGCCCGTCTGCTCTTCCCAGGGTGTGCCTCCCATCCTGGTGGCAGCTTCCCGCCCTCATACCCTTCGAGGTCTAGGATGACTTTGCCTTGGCAGCCCCTGTAGAGGCTGGGATGATGTTCTGGTGGGTTCCTCGTCCGTCTCGCCAGGCCTTCTTTGATGGCCCGTCCACTGTCTTCTGGGTGGCCATGTAGAAATGGACTGTGGTCTTGGAGAAGAAGAGGGCTGAGGTGAGGCCTTCCTGCTCTCAACTTCCCATGCCTCTTTATTTTAGGCCTGAAGTGATGAGCCAGGTGGGGACCAGTGGAGGGGCACCTGCCAGCCAGGGTCCAGCCTTGCCTGAGAGTTACATGGTATTTTAAAAGACTCCACCACTGGCGGGCCTTTCCTCTTGAAACCAGTCTCTTCCTAGTAAAGTCACACACTAAGCAAATCCTAAGCGGAAGAGGTACAGGTTCCCTGCCATCCATCCTGCCCAGCCCTTTCCCCAACTCACCATCAGTCCTTCCACAATCCTAGATCGCTCATGAATGACCTTGGAAAGGGGCGCCAGGTAGCTGGTGGTGCAGGATGCACTGCTGACACAGCAAGGGAACTGTGAGGTGAGTGTCAGAGCCACACTTCCACCCTTACCTCATTTGGGGGAGATGCTCAGAGGCTTGGATTTGTGAAAAGTCAGGATGGGGATGAGAAGGGTCCCTGGGGATGCCTTCAGACTGAAGGAGGCACTGGAGGTGCAGCTGGGGGCACCTCCCCAAGCATATTCTCCAGAAGTTGTGCATTGCTAACAGCTCTAGGGGAATGTCAACATGGTGGCTGTTAACACTTTGGGAGGGAGAAGCAGAGGGATGTGAAAGAAGCACCATTTGGGTGGGGATGGGAGTGGGGAGGCTGAGTCTGATCCCTTCCCATCACAGGCTGGCATATCCTCTGGGCATCACCCACCCACTTCTGGATGCTGCTGCCCGTTACCTGACAAATTTCATGGAATCAGGATTATAGTCCTTTTCATTCACCCCCATGACAAAGATGGGTGCATCTGGCGAGGGTGCGTGATGACCACATGTAAGGCACCTGCCTGGATGTGGTTCTAGGGAAGGAGAAAGGAACACTGGTGTCATGAATTGATGAGATGCTTTCAGTGTCACACCCCTGGCCAGCCCTGTGAACTTTTCTCCCGCTTATGGAAGCTTCCTCTTGGGACAGGTACCCTCCTGTGAACTCCACCACAAAGGGGCTCCCGACAGACTTCCAGGGGCTCTCTCTGGGCTGCCTGCTGTGGAGAGGTGGCAGGGCTGTGAGTCATTCTCCCTTGCATGGCCTTGCCTTCATAGTCCATGGCCTTTACAGTTTGAAAGGCTGGCCAGACACCTTCCTACCTGGCCTGCAACCATCCCCACACATACCTAGCTATTTCAGGTGGATTTGACCCTGCTGGTCTTGCCTCTCACCCCAAGATCCCTTTGTGGGCCACTTACCTTGACTGCCCTTCCCCTGCTATGCCTGGGTATATACAAGTTACTACCTCCCCTACTCAGGCTCATTCACCCTCTGTCTCCAGGGGACCACCCTGACTACCGCCAACCAGGTCAGGCCCTTTCTGCATATGCTGCCCGGAATGTAGACTCCAGGAGGGCGAGGCCTGCCGCATGCTTCTGATTCCCTGCCCTCACAACCTCACCATGGCCCTCCTTGCCTCTCGTTTCTACCCCTCAGCTTCTGCAACAGGGAGCCTGCTGCCAGAGGCTGAGCAAGTCCCTGAAGACAGGCACTACATCCTGGGAGCAATGGGGGAGAGGCGTGTAACTGGAGCCTCAGGCTACCCTGGGGTCAGAAGTGGTTAGTGGTTTACATCAGAAAGGTCAAGGCCTTTTTGGTTTCCTCTTTTATAAATTTATAGTTTTACTTGATAGTTTATCTAACATTTGCATTTAAAACATTAAATATTATTGCTGTTTTCTAAAAAAAAAAAAATCAAACAATCATAAGATTGGAGAGCATAATAATGGGTAATTAAAGCATGCTAAGATCATTTTTATGTTTGGAGAAGAATAGAAACACCAAATAATTTAAAATCTGTGAGAACAAATTATAGTTAAATATTCTGTTGAAAAATAAGAATTACAACTAAAAGGCAGAATATATAATCAGTAATAAATGACTCAGCAACAAAAAGTAGTGAGTGGAAAACTGATGGATCAAGGGATGCTAGAATAAAATTTTTAAAGCAACAAAATAAGAATGATAAGCATATAAAATATAAAATAAGGTGGTAAAAATCAGTGGAGATTCACCAAAAAAATGATGTTATTTGAGATTATTATACAGGTTAGGTAAAAGAACAAAATCCTGCTCTATGCTGCTAACAATATGCTAAACTAAAAGACCAGACAAAATAGCAGAAAACAAAAGATACTGATATCTGGTATCTTATGCAAGTACTAGGCAAAAAAAAAAAAAGGTATTTTAGCAACATAATATTTGAAAAAAATCAAATTTAAAAAAAATCAAGAGGATAAACCACAGTCTGGGAGAAAATACAAAAAGACACATCTGATAAGGACTGTTAATTCAAAATATATAAAAAATGTAAAACTATAATAAGAAAACAAACAACCTGATTAAAACATGGGCCAAAGAGCTGAACAGCTACCTCACCAAAGAAAATATACATATGGCAAACATGCATATGAAAAGATGCTCCACATCATATGTCATTAGGGAATGGCAAAGTAAAACGATAATAAGTTACTATTACAGCAAATATTAGAATGACCAAAATCCAAAACACTGACAACACCAAATGCTGGAGAGGATCTGGAGCAACAGGAACTCTCATACATTGTTGGTGTGAATGCCATTGTTGGTATAGCCAGTTTGGGAGACTTTTGGAAGTTTGGTTATTTCTTACAAAGCTTTACATATTCTTCCATATGACCCAGCTATCGTGCTCCTCGGCATTTACCCCAAAGAGTTAAAAACTTATGTTCACACAAAAACCTATACATGGATGTTTATAGCATCTTTATTCATAATTGCCAAATCTTGGAAGTAACAAAGATGTCCTTCATTGGTGAATGGATAAATTGTGGTACATCCAGACAATGGACTATCATTCAGCACTAAAAATATATGAGCTGTCAAGTCATGAAAGACACAGAGGAACCTAAGTGGAAGAAAACAACCTGAAAAGATTACATATTGTATGCTTGTAATTATATGACTTTCCTGGAAAGGCAAAACTATCCTATCTAATAAAAGAGAAACATGGTAATTGGCCATACATCAGCTACCCTTCCCATTGGCTAATCAGGGTAATATGCAAATTAACTGCCAGCCAAGATGGCAGCCGGCAGCCAGGCAGCTTGAAGCAAACATGAGGCTTGCTTGCTTCAGTGACGGAGGACTCCAACATTCCCCGCCTGCCTTGCCAGCCTCTGTGCATGCTATTTGAAACATTATTACAAATATAGAAGCTAAACAAAACCCCAGAAACCTGCTTTCAGCCCGCCGGGATCTCAGAGCTGGAGTTGATACAGTGTTTCGATTATAGAACCCAAACAAACCAGATACCTGCTTTCAGCAGCCTCAGAGCTAAAGCTGGCCCAGAATTAAAAAAAAAAAAAAAAAGAAAAAGAAAAAGAGGAGCGATTGGGAGTTTCAGTCACCCACTAGCCTGAAAACAGCCCTCAGCCCCTCACCCAGACTGGCCAGGCACCCCAGTGGGGACCCCCACCCTGAAGGGTATATGACCAGCTGCAAACAGCCATCATCCCCTCATCCAGGCCGGCCAGGGACCCCAGTGGGGACCCCCACCCTGATCCAGGACACCCTTCAGGGCAAACCAGCTGGCCCCCACCCATGCACCAGGCCTCTATCCTATATAGTAAAAGGGTAATATGCCTCCCAGCACCTGGATCAGCATGACAGGGGGCAGCACCCAAGCCCCCTGATCACCCTGCAGCTCTGTGTGTGACAGGGGGCGGGGCCACAACCTCCCTATCCGCCCTGCTCTGTTCGTGACAGGGGAAGGTGCCCCAACCCCCTGATCAGCCCTGCTCTGTGCCTGATAGGGGGGAGCTCCCCATCCCCTGATTGCCCTGCGACTCTGTGTGTGACAGAGTGCGGTGCCCCAACCCCCTGATCAGCCCTGCTCTGTGTGTGACAGGGTGCGGCGCCCCAACCTCCCCCCCGCCCCCGCCACGGGCCCTGCTCTGTGTGTGACGGGGTAGAGCCATAACCTCCCCATCGGCCCTACCCTGAGTGTGACAGGGTATGGAGCCCCAACCCCCTGATGGGCCCTGCTCTGTGAGTGACAGGGGGCAGCGCCCCAACCCCCTGATGGGCCCTGCTCTGTGCGTGACAGGGGGTGGCGCCGCAACGTCCCCATCGACCCTGCCTTGACTGTGACAGGGGGCGGTGCCCCAACCCCCCAGTCGGCCCTACCCTGAGCGTGACTGAGGGTGGCATCGCAACCTCCCGATCCACCCTGCTCCGTGCATGACAGGGGGCGGCGCCCCAACTCCCCAATTGGCCCTGCTCTGAGCCCGACCAGGGGCTGCACCTAGGGATTGGGCCTGCCCTCTGCCACCTGGGAGCAGGCCTAAGCCAGCAGGGTGTTATCTCCCGAGGGGTCCCAGACTGCGAGAGGGCACAGGCCGGGCTCTGGGACCCCTCCCTCCCCCCCGAGTGCACAAATTTTTGTGCACCAGGCCTCTAGTAAAGACAATAAAAAGTTCAGTGACTGATAGAAGTCAGAGGAGCAGAGCTGAATCTGTATGATTTTATTATAATGGATACATGCCATTATACACTGTACTCCTAAATAATAGCAAGCAAAAGAAGGCAATAAAGTAATAGCTTTAAAGTGTTGAGGAAAAGTGATTATTAATCTGAAATTTTATTTCCAGTCAAACAATCATTCAAGAATGTATATTACACATTTGTCCAAACCCGCAGAATTTACAACACTAAGAGTAAGCCCTAAATTAAATATGGATTTTGAATGATTATGATGTTACAATGTAGGTTCATCCTTGTTTAAAAAATGTACTATTCTTGCCCTAGCTGATTTGGCTCAGTGGATAGAGTGTTGACCTGCAGACTGAACGGTTCTGGGTTCGATTCTGGCCAAGGGCATAGGCATATGCCCGGGTTGTGGGCTCAATCCCCGTATAGGGTGTGCAGGATGCAGCCGATCAGTGATTCTTTCTCATCATTGATGTTTCTATCTCCTTCTCTCTTCCTCTCTGAAATCAATAAAAATATATATTTCTAAAAATGTACTATTCTAGTGAGTGATGTTGGTAATGGGCTATGCATGTGTGGGGAAGGGGTATATGAGAAGTTTCTGTACCTTCCTCTCAATTTTGTTGTATACCTAAAACTTCTGTAAAACAAAGTCTTAGAAAAAAGATGCAGTGTCTGGGCAGTGGTATTGTTATAGAATTAGCTTGGCTTCAGACTTAGTTTCTATTTGTATAGCTGCCAACACTGATTCTCCTTTCTTTCCAGAGACTTTGAGTGGTATCCAATATCCTTTACTAAAATCCCTTTTTTTTTTTTTTTTTTTTTCTGATGCCCATCAGAGCTGCTTTTATTGTTTAAACTAAGAGCTCATACTGATACAGCTGTGAGGTCCAATCCACCTGGAAAGTTTAGAAAGTTCATCATATAACCTCTGTTGAGAAACAAAGATTCTGCCCTTGGGCTATATTGTTGGGCCTCTGAGCACAATAAGAGTTTGAAGAACCCACTGAAATTGCTCTCCGATTCTTTTACTGCTGAATTCAATGGCCTCTGTTCTCTTTTCAAGGTTGACCACTATGCCATATTTGACACTGCTGACTACTCCTTTCCTCTGGGAGCTCTATTATCCCTTGACAGAGAACATGTCAAGGGCAGAGATTGAGCAGGATTATTTTTGTATTCCCAGCATATTGCATTCTGCTTGACACACAGCACTCAAGTACTTAATGAGATTCCAATGAATGAATGAATGAGTGAATGAATGAATATTGAATTTTTAACTAGGACTAAAGGAAAGAGCATAATTGGATAAAGCACACAGAAAATTTTGGTCGAATGGTGAAAAAGTCACAGTAACTCATTTTGAGTGTTTTGAGCCCACTTTAATTATAGTGATTAATTTGCATGTAAGCAAATTGTGGATTAATGCAACAAATAAGATGGATAATTATCTTGTAACTAAAACATATCAATGGGATTGGTCTATTTGCCAACATATGTTGATTTATCAATTAAATTGGAGAGTAAAAAATAATAAAGGAACTACAAGAACTGCATAAAGTTATAAAGATGCTAAGGAACATCAAAAGTCCCATGGATATTCAGTTCATCATACATGTCTTTATCTAAAAAAAAAAAAAAAAAACCCACAAAAGTGTTCTTGATGAGTTAACAATACTGTTTTATTTTTTGGAACTTGAATGATCACCAGATTGATTTTACCACACTTGGATTAAAATCTGAAGATAAAAGTGATTTTTATCTATGGCTACTTCAGCTCTACAATGGCAAATGTAAGTAGTTGGAGGAACAGAGATGGTATGGCCCACAAAAAGTCTAAAATATTTACTATCTGGTCCTTTACAGAAAAAGTTTGCTGACCCCAGATCAAGATTATATGGAGAAAGTTAAGGGGTCTAATTTACATTTTTAGACTTGTACAAAAAAGGCCTGAAAAGGAAAGTCTTTCTATCCAAACCTCACAGCTGAAGTTTCTCCCTTAATCCACCTCCTTAGTACCATCCCCTAGCTAATCAGGGCTTATATCTGTGAACAGTTTATCATAATTAAACTTTATGATTAAAAAACTATGTTATATCAGAATTCCACATCCACTTGTAAATTATCCTAATTCTTTTTCCTAAGTTCTCACATTGTTCCCACTTTTTCAAAAAGAATAGTCTGATTTTTATCTACAGTCCTTCTGTTTCTTACAACTCTAGATTAATCCGTTTCTTTGCTCCTATTTCCCACACATATCTTTAAAATAATACTTTCTTATGTACATGTTCTTAGCATTATTTTCTTCCAGCTCCACACTTGCTCATGCATCATTTATCTGCTTCCACAGCTTTTATCATCATTCAGTACAGCTACTTCCCCCTCGCTTTGACCTTTCCTTTAAACATCATACCTGCATTTCCAAATGCTATACATCTTCATTTGGGTGTGTTGCTTTCCGGTTCACATTTGTCTGGTTTGACAAACTGAATTTCCTTTGACATCTAAATCATTATCTCTGCCCACACAAAGAAATCATAAAATGCATTAAAAAAAATAGTGATTATTCATTGTTTACATTCCCTAACTCAGTTAATTGCATCACTTTCCAAATGGTTTCCAAAGCTAGACACAAAGGAAACCTCTCAACAATCTACCACTCACATAATTTAAAATTTTTCCTGCTATCTGCGGCATAGGAGTTGAGTCATTCTCCCCACTCACACTCCTGTGCCCACCATTCTAAATGCAGGTGACGAACAATAGGTGGTCATAGTTTGGCTCAGTTAGATTTTGGTTTGAATCCTATGCACCCTGGCTAGAGAAGCAGGGGAGAGGAAAAAGAGGACTGAGCAAGGCAATTAAAAAGGCCGCTGAGGGGATTCTCAGGGAGGAATAAGATGATTATAAGAAAAGAGAAACTGCAGAAAGAGCAGCGTTTTAGGTTGCTTTCCTATATGACTTCTTTAATGTTTTCTCATTAAATCTTTAGTAAGTCTATATTTCTAAGCGATACCCTCACAAGTTGAATTTATTTAAGGGCTAAAACTGAGTGCCCTGGCCTGGAGATGTGTGTGAGTTGAGTCTAAGAAGACTTTGGATTTAATTGAACTGTGTAGATATTTGCTTCCACTTTTATTTTGTAAATTTCTTTGAAAGCATGAATCATGTTTTATAGTAACTGATCTCTGTTTATGCTATTGATTTGGATTCTATCCATCTCTCACCTGTATTTCTCCTGTAATTTCTTTTTTTAATACTCTCTCTGTGTCCTATTCTCCCAATCCTTCATATTATAACCAGCTAGACAAATGAGTTGGCGCTCTTCCACAATCTTATCTCCTATATCTTATCCCTGTCCTATATCCTATCACTGTCACCGGCACAGCACACACTCAAAAACTCCTTGCGCCTATTTATTCATTAGTTGAACCAGAAATTTAAAGATAAGATTCTTTAGAAAACAGCTCTTCCGTGAGACATCTTACCCATTATCAAACAAGTGCTGTTGGATATACCGGCTTCTCCCATTAAATGACATTACATATGGGACACTTTTAATGAGGCTCGTGATATTCTATCTTTAAAGCTCTCTCTTCCAGTATACTAAATTGATGGTTAAAATAAAAGTATGCCAGACACTGTTCTGACAGTGCCAGTGAACAAAAAAGACAAAATCCTTGCAGTCATCCTTGTTACATTCTAGTACAGAGAAAACAAATAAATAAAACAAGAAAATATCAGATAATGATGTGATAGAATTCAATTACTTCAGATCTTGCTTGTGTACATTGTAGAAGATAGGCAAATGAGTTCCTCTGAGATATTTGAGCGTGACCTGCATGACAAGAAAAAAAAAACAGTTATGGAAATATCTGAGGAAAAAGAATTCTTGGCTGAGGGAATAGCTTCAGTGATAGACCAGATCTATCATCAAAAGATCCTGTCAAACACTACAGTTTTTATTATCTCTGTTTCGGTGGTTAGAAATTTTGTGGGCAAAACTAGTGTCAATCCTTCTCTCTCCTGCCCAATTCCTGCCTTCCAGCATAAAAGTCAATATTGTAACTATTGTCTGCTTACAGTTGGTACTTAATAGTTGTACTACAGTGAGACTTCTCAGTGAAGCCTCTACTACACCAAGTGTTGCCAAGAGGAGCAGTCACTCCAAAGTCACTGTTTTACTGTTTAAATAGGACCAAGTGTCATCTTCTTCATTCTACTGAAGGAATATGGTTTCCCAAGTGGGGTATGCAAAACAATGGGGAGTAAGAATAAAATATTAGACTTGATGCATATTAAATATATGTCTATAAAATATGAAGGGATGTACGTGTTTCTAATACTTATTGTGCTGGCTGACACTGCTTTCCTCACTTGTTCCAGAAGTTAATACATAGCGGTTTGGGGTGGGCATTGAGGCACTCATCAGTTGGTTTCCTTTCTATGAATTATACTGTACCACAGTTTATGTGCTACCCAGAATGTCATCAATATGGTTAATTTTTATAAAATAAGATCTTTAAAATAATGATAATTATTATATCTTTATAATAATACTTTATAATAAGACAAGGGTTGACCATGAAAATCATTTTTACCACATGGTATCCCATTATTGGTTTTCTGTAAGAAGCATTGTTCAACTGAAAGCTGAATGACACTTCTCTATAAAAATGACCTGACAAGTGTTCACAATTTTCTGTCCTTTTCTATGAATACAAATGACTGTGAGATTGTTTTCTTTTTACTTTTATATTTTATTGTTTAAAGTATTACATATGTCTCCTTTTACCCCCAATTGACCCTCCCACCCCACCCCTCCCACCGCCAAGGGCAAGCCCTCACTGCCCCAGTGTCTGTGTCCATTGGTTATGTTCATATGCATGCATACAAGTCCTTTGGTTGCTCTCTAAACCCCCTCCCCTGCCATTTGTCTCTGGATCTATTTTTGTTCATTAGTTTATGTTGATCATTATATCCACATATGAAGAAGATCATTATCTTTCTCCGACTGGCTTATTTCGCTTAGCATAATGCTCCCCATGCTGTTGCAATTGGTTAAAGTTCCTTCATTTTTATAGCAGCATAGTATTCCATTGTGTAGATGTACCACTGCTTTTTGTGTGTGTTTTAAAATATATTTTATTAAATTTTTACAGAGAGGAAAGGAGAGGGATAGAGAGTTAGAAATATCAATGAGAGAAACATCAATCAGCTGCCTCCTGCACACCCCCTACTGGGGATGTACCCACAACCAAGGTACATGCCCTTGACTGGAATCAAACCTGGGACCCATTAGTCCTCAGGCTGACACTCTATCCACTGAGTCAAACCGGTTATGGCTGTACCACTGTTTTTTAATCCACTCATCTGCTGACAGGCACTTAGGTTGTTTCCAAATCTTAACTATTGTAAATTGAGCTGCTATAAACATAGGGGTGCATATATCCTTTCTGATTGTTGTTTTTAGTTTCTTGGGACATATACCTAGAAGTGGGATCACTAGGTCAAATGGGAGTTCCATACTGTTTTCCACAGTGGCTGCACTAGTCTGCATTCCCACCAGCAATGAACGAAGGTTCCTTATTCTCCACATCCTTGACAACACTTGTCGTTTGTTGATTTGTTGATGATAGCCATTCTGACAAGAGTGAGATGGTATCTCATTGTTGTTTTGATTTGTATCTCTCAGATGATTAGTGACTTTGAACATGTTTTCATATGTCTCTTCACCTTCTGTATGTCCTCTTTTGAAAAGTGTCTACTTAGGTCCTTTGTCCATTTTTTTATTGGATTGTTTATCTTCCTTTTGTTATGTTGTATAAGTTCTCTGTATATTTTGGAGATTAAACCCTTATCTGAAATAGCATTGGCAAATATGTTCTCCCATGCAGTGGGCTTTCTATTGTTTTCTTGATGGTTTCTTTTGCTGTGCAGAAGCTTTTATTTTGATGTCGTCCCATTTGTTTATTTTCTCCCTAGTTTCCATTGTCCTAGGAGCTGTATAAGTAAAGATATTGCTATGAAATATTTATGATATTTTGCTGCCTATGGATTCTTCTAAGATTTTTATAGTTTCCTGTCTAATGTTTAAGTCCTTTAGCCACTTTGAATTTGTTTTTGCATACAGTGTAAGTTGGTAATCTAGTTCCATTTTTTTTCATGTATCTGACCAAATTTCCCAGCACCATTTATTGAAGAGACTGTCTTGACTCCATTGTATGCTCTTGCCTCTTTTGTTAAATATTAATTGAGGATAATGGCTTGGTTCGATTTCTGGGTTCTCTGTCCTGTTCCATTGGTCTATATGTCTGATCTTTTGCCAGTACCAGGCAGTTTTGAGAACAGTGGCTTTGTAATATAGCTTGCTAGCTGGTATTGTGATCCCTCCAACTTTGTTCTTCTTTCTCAGGAGTGCTGTGGCTATTTGGGGTCTTTTTTTATTCCAGATGAATTTTTGGAGAGTTTGTTCTAGATCTTTGCAATATGCCATTAGTATTTTAATGGGGGTTGCATTGAATCTATAGATTGCTTTGGGTAGTATGGACATTTTAATGATGTTGATTGTACAAATCCATGCACATGGTATGTTCTTCCATTTGTTTATGTCTTCCTCTATCTCTTTTTTCAACGTTCTGTAGTTTTCCGAGTACAGATGTTTTACCTCCTTAGTTAAGTTTATTCCTAGGTATCTTAATTTTTTTGATTCAATTGTCAATGGGATTATTTTTTAAATTTCTCTTTCTGTGAGTTTATTATCTTATATAATAAAAGGCTAATATGCAAATTAACTGAAAGGCAGAATGACTAGTTGCTATGATGTGCACTGACCACCAGGGGGCAGATGCTCAATGCAGGAGCTGCCCCCTGGTGGTCAGTCCGCTCCCACAGGGGAAGTGCCGCTCAGCCAGAAGCTGCTAAAGGAGTGGGCCTAACCTGTCAGTTGGGCATCCTCCAAGGGCTCCCAGACTATGAGAGGGCACAGGCTGAACTGAGGGACACTCCCCCTTCTCCCGAGTGCATGAATCTCGTTCACTGGGCCTCTAGTCCTATATCTTATCTAATAATAGACAAACATGGTAATTGACCATACTTCATTACACCTCCCATTGGCTAATCAGTGAGATATGCAAATTAATTGCCAACAAAGATGGCGGTTAATTTGCATACATAGGCATGAAGTGGCGGAGCAAAGACTGAAGGCGGCTCTAGTCAGAGCAGCGAAGGCTTGAAAGCATCTCGGGCTGAAGCAGCAAAGGCTTAAAGGTGGTGCTGGCCGGAGCAGCAAAGGCTTGAAGGCGGCTCCGGCCAGAGCGAAGGCCTGACTCCTTGGTGCCAGAGGAAAACCGGTGCCGGCAGCCAGAGGAAGGGAAGGCCTATTGCACAAATCTTTTTGTGCAACAGGTCTCTAGTACTAGTAATAAAAGGCTAATATGCAAATTGTCCACTGGACCAGGAGTTCAACTGGGAGATCAATCAGGAGTTTGACCAGAGGGCAGGACTGGCCAGCCAACCGCCCATGACCCACCCAGATTAGGGGTGGGGGCCAAGCGGCCAACTGCACACAGTCCCTCCCCTTGGCTGGACCCCGATCCCCCACCCCCCCATCAGGGGCAGGGCCATTCAGCCAACATCCTGCGGCTCCTCCGCCCAAATGGCCCAGCCCAATTGGCCCCAATTGGGGTGGTCCAGCTAGACCCCCCCCCCTTGTGTACAAATTTGTGCACCTGGCCGTTAGTTGTTGTATAAAAAGGCCATAGATTTCTGGGTGTTAATTTTATATCCTGCTATGTTGCCAAATTCATTTATTAAGTCTAGTAGGGTTTTTTTGTTTTTGTTTTTTGTTATTGCTTAAAGTATTACAAAGGGTATTACATATGTCTCCTTTTTCCCCCCACCCCTGACAATCCCTTGGCCTCCCCTACCCCCCAGTGTCTTATGTCCATTGGTTATGCTTATATGCATGCATATAAGTCCAAGTCTAGTAGTTTTTTGATGGAGTCTTTGGGGTTTCCTATGGACAGTATCATGTCATCTGCGAATAAGGACAGTTTTACTTCTTTTCCAATTTAGATGCCTTTTATTTCTTCTTATCTGATTGCTATGGCTAGCACTTCCAGTACTATATCAAACAGGAGTGATGAAAGTGGGAATCCCTGTCTTGTTACTGTTCTTAGGAAAAATGGTTTTAGTTTTTGCCCATTGAGTATGATGTTGGCTTTAGGTTTGTCATATAAGGCTTTTATTATGTTGAGGTATGATCCCTCTATTCCCACTTTGCTGAGAATTTTTATCAAAAAAGGGTGTTGGATTTTGTCAAATGCATTTTCAGCATTGATTGATACAATTTTGTGATTTTTATCTCTCAATTTGTTTATGTTTATTGATTTATTGATATTGTACCATCCTTGCATCCCTGGAGTAAATCCCACTTGGCCATGGTGTATGATCTTTCTAATGTAATGCTGGATCTAATTTGCTAGAATTTTTCTGAGAATTTTGGCATCTATGTTCATGAGGGATAATGGCCCATAATTCCCTATCTTTGTATTGTCTTTATCCGGTTTTGTGATTAGAATAATGCTGGCTTCATAGAAAGAGCTTGAAAGTGTTTCTTCCTCTTGAATTTCTTGGAATAGTCTGAGTAGGACAGTATTTAGTTCTTCTTTGAATGCTTGGTAGAACTCCCCTATAAAGCCATCTGGGCCAGGGCTTTTGTGTGCTGGGAGACTTTTTGATTACTGCTTTAATTTCTTCAGTAATTGTTGGCCTATTCAGGATTTTTTATTCTTCCTGCTTGAGTATTGGGAGCTTGTATCTTTCTAAAAATATGTCCATCTCGTCTAGGTTGTCCAGTTTGTTGGAATAGAGTTGTTCAAAGTATTTTTTCATAATCATTTGTATTTCTGTGGATCAGTTGTTACTTCACCTCTTTCATTTCTGATTTTATTTATTTGGGTCCTTTCTTTTTTGCTTCTTGGTGAGCCTGGCTAGAGGTTCATCAATTTTGTTTATCCTTTCAAAGAACCAGCTCTTGGTTTCATTGATCTTTTGTATTTTTTTGTCTCTGTCGTTTATTTCCTCTCTGATCTTTATTATTTCCTTCCTTCTGCTTACTCTGGGCTTTTCTTGTTGCTCTCTAATTCTTTGAGTTTGTAGGGTTAGATAATTTATTACCATTTTTTCTTGTTTTTGAGGTAGGCCTGTAGAGTTATGAACTTCCCTCTCAAGACTGCTTTCACTGTGTCCCATAGATTTTAGCTTGTTGTGTTTTCATTGTCTTTTGTTACCAGGATGCTTTTTATTTCTTCTTTGATCTCTTTGGTAACTGAATCATTGTTTAATAGCATGCTATTTAGCCTCCAAGTGGTTTTTTTTTCATTGTTTTCATTGTAGTTGATTTCTAATTTTATGCCATTGTTATCTGAGAAGATGTTTGATATGATTTCTATCTTCTTGAATTTGAAGAGACTTGGCCTGTGTCCCAATTGTTCCGTTTTTTGTTGTGTTTTTTTTGTTTGTTTTTTGAAAAAATAAGAGAAAACTCTTAATCGGTTTCTTCAAGGTAAAGGTGACATTTTTAATAATGAAGGAGAAAGGAATTGCAGCACAAAAGACATTTGTGCTATGGAGAGAGCATTTCCATTTTTTAAATAAACACTTGGAAATGTTCCATTGTTATATAATCTTGTGGCTGAAAACAATTTCAATGTAAAACTCTTAATATTTGCACGCTTAAAAACTTGGAAATAGAGCTTTAAAAACTGTTTAAAAAATCTTTTCAGTGAGTAGTTTCAATGGGTTTTGAACCCATTTCTTAAAAAATCCAAAGATGCAATAACTTCTGATTAGTTTTCAAGAAGAACTGACTGATATGGGGGATTATATATGTTTGCTAGCTGAATTTCAACAAAACCTTTAGTATAACTAGGGATGGGATTGAAAAATGAGTACCATGATTTAGCAAGCACAGCTAATGGTGCACTTCTTCCATCTGGCTGTTCTTATTTTTGTGAGATAGCTCTTTCAGCTAAAACAGCCATTAAAGCCAACATGGGAATAAACTGAACTTAGAACCATTCCTCTGAGCTACTATATCACAAGGTATTAAACCAAGATTTTTTAAATTGATGAGGAATCGGCAACCAAATTGCTCTCATTAGAAAGACAAAGAGGCTATTGAACCATTGATAAGTAAAATAATATGAAAACTACTATTTAGCTTTTCTTTCAAATCTCATCAGCCTTAATATTTATTTTATGTTTGTTCTGCAAAATACATATTACAGCAGAATATTATTATATATAATTGATAATTATACAGTTATAATGGATGAGGAATGTTTAATAATTTTTAGTTTGATGATGCACCAAATAGAAACAGGCATGGATACATGGAACAGACTGACAACTGCCAGAGGGGTAGGGTTGAGGTGGCTGGATGAAAGAAGGTGAAAGGATTAAAAAATATATATGACATAGACATAGACAACAGGGTGGTGATAGCCAGAGGGAAAGGGGGGTATGGCTAGGTAGAGTTGGGCAAAGTAGGGGGAAATGGGGACTGAAAGCAGTTTTGCTTTGGGCGATGGGCTCATGATCAAGTATGCAGATGATGTTTTGTTGAGCTGTAAACTTGAAACCTATATGGTTTTGTCACCCCAATAAATTCAATATTTTTTTTTTTTTTACTTTTAGGTGCATAATTTTTAAACATCTGGAGATCACTGCTTTAGTAGAACTAATGTCATCATGTCTCAATTTTCTGTACCTCATTCATCTTTAAAAGTACAAGTCTTCCCGTCATCTGTTACAACCTGATCTGTAATCTTGTATTCTGACTGAATCCTTCTCCCATGCCAACCTTTTCATTTCGCCCTCTAAAGAGCCTGGGTCCAAATCAACACACTTCTTGTGGTAGCTAATCTCACTGATGACTCCCAGTGGATCTCATCTCCTGATGTGACATCATTGTGAGACCCCTCCCTTGAATCTGAACTGGCCCTTTAATCAATAGGATGTGGCAGAAGTGAGGCAAAGCCAGTTCTGAGTCTAAGCCTCAAGAAGTTCTGGCAGCTTCCACTTCTGTGCTTTTGGGAGCCTTTAACTGTTATGTTAGAAGTCCAGTTATACTGCTGGAAAGTTCAGGGGGAGAGGGAGAGACCCTGAGATGAGAGAGAGAGATAGGGAGACAGATGCAGGTCTAGGAATCCTGCTGAGCCCAGTTTTTCAGTCATCTCCACTAAGACACCAGATATGTGAATGCCAACTTGGGTTTTCCAATGTAATAAAAGCCCCTGGTGACTTCAGTCCCATCCAACATCATGTGAATCATAAGAACCACCCAGCTGGGCCCAGTCAACCTACAGTACCCTTAGAAAGAATAAAAATGTTATTTTAAGCCACTATTTTGGTATGGTTTATTAAGCAGCAATTGATAACAAAACCCTCTGTCACATTCTCAAGCTTCTGGAAAACTTCCTTTCAATTTTTGGACTGAAAACTTACTTTCCGCCGAAACCGGTTTGGCTCAGTGGATAGAGCGTCGGCCTGCGGACTGAAAGGTCCCAGGTTCGATTCCGGTCAAGGGCATGTACCTGGGTTGCGGGCATATCCCCAGTAGGAGATGTGCAGGAGGCAGCTGATCGATGTTTCTCGCTCATCGATGTTTCTAACTCTCTATCTCTCTCCCTTCCTCTCTGTAAAAAATCAATAAAATATATTAAAAAAAAAAAAAAGAAAACTTACTTTCCATTTGAGGACATGTTACCCTAGAGCAGCGGTTCTCAACCTGTGGGTCGCGACCCCTTTGGCGGTCGAACGACCCTTTCACAGGGGTCGCCTAAGAAAAAAGAATCCAAAATTATGAAGATAGTGTAAGAAGCCTCTGGGACAACTTCAAGCGTACCAACATCCGAATTATAGGGGTGCCAGAAGAAGAGAGAGAGCAAGATATTGAAAACCCACTTGAAGAAATAATGACAGAAAACTTCCCCTACCTGGTGAAAGAAATAGACTTACAAGTCCAGGAAGTGCAGAGAACCCCAAACAAGAGGAATCCAAAGAGGACCGTACCAAGACACATCATAATTAAAATGTCAAGGGTAAAAGACAAAGAGAGAATCTTAAAAGCAGCAAGAGAAAAACAGTTAGTTACCTACAAGGGAATACCCATAAGATTGTCAGTTGATTTCTCAATAGAAACTATGCAGGCCAGAAGGGAATAGCCAGAAATATTCAGTGATGAATAGCAAGAACCTACAACCAAGATTACTTTACCCAGCAAAGCTATCATTCATAATAGAAGGTCAGATAAAGAGCTTCACAGATAAGAAAAAGCTAAAGGAGTTCATCACCACCAAACCAGTATTATATGAAATGCTGAAAGGTATCCTTTAAGAAGAGGAAGAAGAAGAAAAAGGTAAAGGTAAAAATTATGAACAACAAATACACATCTATCAATAAGTGAATCTAAAAATCAAGTGAATAAATTATCTGATGAACAGAATAAACTGGTGAATATAATAGAATCAGGGGCATAGAAAGGGAGTGGACTGGCTATTCTGGGGGGGATGGGGTGTGGGGGATGCGGGAAGAGACTGGACAAAAATCGTACACCTATGGATAAGGACAGTGGCGGGGGGGGGCGGTAAGGGCAGAGGGTGGGGGTGAGAACTGGGTGGAGGGAAGCTATGGGGGGAAAAAGAGGAACAACTGTAATAATCTGAACAATAAAGATTTATTAAAAAAATAAATAAATAAAAATAAAAGAAAAAAAGATAATATGCATCCCTATGTTCATTGCAGCATCCTATATAATAAAAGCCTAATTTGCAAAAAAACAAACAAAAAAAACAGTGGTACATCTACACAATATAATACTATGCTTCTCTCAAAAAAGAAGGAACTCTTACCATTCGCAACAGCATAGATGGGCCTGGAGAGCATTATGCTAAGCAAAATAAGCCAGTCGGAGAAAGATAAATATCACATGATCTCACTCATTTGTGTAATATAATGAACACCATAAAGTAATGAACAAAAATAGATCCAGAGACAGAGAAATGTGTAACAGATCATCAAACTTCATAGGGAAGGCAAGGGAGGGTGGGGGTGGGTGGGTAAGAGATCAACCAAAGGACTTGTATGCATGCATATGAATATAACCAATGGACACAGACAGTAGGGAGGTGAGAGCATGTGCATGGGGGTCGGGTTGGCTGGGGAGAGGTCAATAGGAGAAAAAAGAGACATATGTAATACTTTAAACAATAAAGAATTTTTTTTTTAAAAAAAAGAATGTTGGAGCTCCAGTTGCGCAATCGGTTAGCGCGCGGTACTTATAAAAAAAGAATGTATATAAGCAATCACCTACTGGTTCTTCTTCAAACTCTAAATCTTGGCTTTGCTTCCCAGTATTCACAAAAATTATTCTTGCAGAATCATCCATGTTCTGCTTGCCAAATCCAAGGAATATAACTGTGTTGCCGTCTTATTTCTCTCCTAGTTTTTCTCATTTGAATACACGATACCACCAATCATCCAGTCACTTAAACCAGAAATCTTAGCCTTAATTAGCTTTAATCACTTAACCTTAATTCCTCCTTGACTCTCTCCCCTAAATCTAATTCATCAGCAAGTCCAGCCTTTCCAGCTCTAGGCCTCTAATCCTCTTATTTTCTCCTTCTCGGTTATAACTATCCTGGTGAAAGCCACATCATCTCTCACAGATCATCTCACAGATCTTACAGTTCTGTCATCATCAGCTCTCCTTATTTCCACAGGTCTCCATGGCAGCCAAGGTGATCTTTCCAAATTATAAATCAGTCTATGTAACTGCACTGCTGAAAACCTTTCACTGATTTTTATTTGTACTTTAAAATGAAATTCAGATTCATAGCCTATGAAACCCATCTGATGGGGGTATAAGGGTAATATTTATCCCTTCCTACACACATTCCACAGAAAGGAGAGAACTTGCTCTGTGCAGGAAGAAAATAGTGGAAATATTCCTGTTTTTACTCACCAACTGCCCCCTCCACTCTCATCCCTAATACCCCTTTCTTCTCCTACCAGAAAGAGGGAATTGTCTCACTGATGAGACAGGTAACAACAGGAACTGAATGTGTGGCTCCGAGACTCCTTGGGTTCTTTCGTTTAGATTGGCTTCATTCCCTGTTGCTCTTTAGTGAACTGCTTCCCCTCAGGGGCTGTCTGCAGTTCAGTCTGCTGGGGGTGACAGGGGAAGTACGTGGGAAGAGTACTAGGAAGCCCATTTTACTGTATTCTCCAATAACCAGAATCAGTGACAACAGCTGCTATTTTCATCTCCATGAAATCTAACTCCTGAGTCCTGTATCCCACTTGGCTCTAAATTCGGGGATAACACGGAGGGCTTAAAGCCCCCAGTTTCCCTTCGTTGGGCTTTTAGCTCCTTCTGCAGCTTCGTTGTTTGCCTCTCCCTGCTTCTGAGGCTTCAATGACTCTGGCTTTCTTTCATTTCCTAAAACATGGCCAGTTCTGCCTCAGGCTCTCTGCACTTCCAGCTCCCTCTGCCTGAAAAGTTCCTCCTCTGGGTTTTGCATGATTTGCTTCTTAGCTTTAAGGCTCGCATTCGTTACCATGTCCCAAGGGTGGCCTTCCCACTCAGTGTTACATAAAGTCACTTCCCCACTGCCATTTCTGTCTGCCCCAGCTTCCTTCACAGTGCTTGTCACATCTTCATGTTTGTTTGTTTGTCCACCTTTCTCAAATGTGCTCAAGGAATGAGCAAGTCTTTATTGTTTACCATTATATCCCCAAGGATTAGATCATAACAGGCTAGTAATAAGTATTGGTTGACTAAACGAATGATTACATGAAAATAGCAACTTAGAATTAAGACCTGGTTTGTTGACATGATAATTACAAAGTGTTTATTCCAATTAATTTCCAGGTGAATTTTTCATATTCGTGTAATTGTTTCCTATCCAGAAAACCAGGAATTGGTTTCTTTACCACACAAACCAGGTTCCAAAAGTTCAAAAGTCCAAATGCCTTAGAGAGATGATTATTTTAAGGATGCAGAGTCAAGTTAATAAGTGCCTTAACTTACACACATAGAACTATTACTAGGTTCTAGGAAGGAAAAAAGGACATAAGCCCAACCTAACATAGCTCAGTGCTTGAGCATCGACCTATGAACCAGGAGGTCAAGGTTCAATTCCAGGTCAGGGCACATGCCCAGGTTGGGGGCTTGTGGGACGTGCAGGAGGCAGCCAATCAATGAGTCTCTCTCATTATTTGATGTTCTTCTCTCTCTCTTTCTCTCTCTCTCTCTCTCTCTCTCTCTCTCTCTCTCTCTCCCTCCCTCCCTCCCTCCCTCCTTCCCTTCCTCCCTGCCTCTCTCTCTGAAATCAATAAAAGGTGGGTCTGGATGGTGGTTCTGAAAATATGAAAATGTATATCCATGAAATGATTAAAGTACGCCTACAAAATGAAAAGTCTGTTTTCCTGCCCAACCTGTGTGTGTCAGTGGTTGAACGTAGACAAGGAGGTCATGGTTTGATTCTTGGTCAGGGCACATGCCTGGGTTTCTGGCTCCATCACCAGTAGGAGGTGTGCAGGAGGCAGCTGATCAATGATTCTCTCTAATCATTGATGTTTCTAGCTCTCATTCCCTCTCCCTTCCTTTCTGAAATCAATAAGAATATATACATATATATATTTTAAAGAAAAGTCTATTTTTCAGCATAATTAGAGAATTAGTACATAAATTTATCAAGTACACTCATATATACATATTATATATATCACCGATACATATAGGTATTTACTAATTTTCATACATTTCAAAGAACAAAATAAATTTAAAATTGAGTACTGAGCTAGGTAGAATAATGCTTCTCCCTGACTCCCCAAATGTCCATGTCCAAGTCCCTGGGACCTGTGAATATGTTACCTTATGTGGCAAAAGGGACTTTGCAGTTGTGATTAAATTAGCATCATGAGACGGGAAGGTTATCCTGGATGGTCCTAGTGGGCCCCATATAATCATGAGGGTCCTTATGGGGGAAAGAAAGAGACAGGGGAGTAAGAGGAGATGTGATTGCTGGCTAGAAGGGGTACACAAGCCAAGGATATTAGGAAAGGCAAGGAAACCGATTCCCTTCTAGAGCCTCCAGAAAGGGTCACTAAACCTTGAGTTTAGCCCAGTGAGCTCCATTTTGGACTTCTGATCTCCAAAACTTCAAGATAGAAATTTGTGTTAGTTTAAGCCAGTAATTGTGTGGTGATTTGTTACAGCAGCCATAGGAACCTAATACATTAAGCAAACTTTATTCAGTCCTTAATACTTCAGAATGTTACAGCACCTCAGGATCATCATTATAAGAATTAATTACTGGTGAACTGTAAGTAAATAGTCATGCTTTTCTGTTCAGAAGTATGAATGAGCATTTTTATTACAAAACCTATATAAGCACTAATCAGGGTTGGAGGAGATTGAATTAGAATACATCTTCTTAAAGAAGTTTTTAGGTGAATTTTTAAGTAGAAAAGGAGACAGTAGATCCTTCATGAGGGTCTAGAAAAGCACTAAGAGTAGGAAAAAGGACAATACTGGTGATTTGAGCTACATATACTATGCATCCTATCTAATAAAAGAGAAACATGGTAATTGGCGTACGACCGCTACCCTTCCCATTGGCTAATCAGGGCAATATGCAAATTAACTGTCAGCCAAGATGGCGGCCGGCAGCCAGACAGCTTGAAACTAACATGAGGCTTGCTTGCTTCAGTAACGGAGGACTCCAACGTTCCCCGCCTGCCGCTGCAGGCCTCTGAGCTGCAAGCAACTATGTAACAAACATAGAAGCTAAACAAAACCCCAGAAACCTGCCGGGCTTCAGCCAGCAGGATCGCAACATTGTAAGCAAAGGCCAGAAACCTACTTTCAGCAGCGGAGGCCTAAGAGCTGGAGCCAAGCCTCAAAGCTAAAGCTGGCCCAGAATAAAAAAAAAAAGAAAAGAAAAAAAGGAGCGGTTGGGAGCTTCAGTCACCCCCAGCCTGAAAACAGCCCTCAGCCCCTCACCCAGGCTGGCCAGGCACCCCAGTGGAGACCCCCACCCTGAAGGGTGTGTGACCAGCTGCAAACAGCCATCATCCCCTCACCCAGGCTGGCCAGGCACCCCAGTGGGGACCCCCACCCTGATCCAGGACACCCTTCAGGGCAAACCAGCCGGCACCCACCCATGCACCAGGCCTCTACCCTATATAGTAAAAGGGTAATATGTCTCCCAGCACCAGGATCAGTGGAGCTGCGAGGCCTCCCAGCGCTGGGATCAGCATGACAGGGGGCAGCACCCAAACCCCCTGATCGCCCTGCGGCTCTGTGTGTGACAGGGTGCGGTGCCCCAACCCTCTGATCGGCCCTGCTCTGTGGGTGATAGAGGGCGGCGCACCAACCCCCTGATGGGCCCTGCTCTGTGAGTGACAGGGGGCAGTGCCCCAACCCCCCTGATGGGCCCTGCTCTGTGAGTGACAGGGGGCAGTGCCCCAACCCCCTGATTGGCCCTGCTCTCTGCGTGACGGGGTGGCGCCGCAACCTCCCCATCGACCCTGCCTTGAGTGTGACAGGGGACGGTGCCCCAACCCTCCAATCGGCCCTACCCTGAGCGTGACTGAGGGTGGCATCGCAACCTCCTGATCCACCCTGCTCTGTGCATGACAGGGGGCGGCGCCCCAACTTCCCAATCGGCCCTGCTCTGAGCCAGACCAGGGGCTGCACCTAGGGATTGGGCCTGCCCTCTGCCACCCGGGAGCAGGCCTAAGCCAGCAGGGCGTTATCTCCCAAGGGGTCCCAGACTGTGAGAGGGCACAGGCCGGGCTGAGGAACTCCCCTCCCCCCTGAGTGCACAAATTTTTGTACACCGGGCCTCTAGTATGTATATAAAGGAAGCAAGATAATCTAACCAGAATTCCTCTTTTGAATTATTTTATTTTTATCTAACAGGCATTCTTATAAGGCTGATAATATGTTTCACAAGAGAAAGTATGGTTATAAGCCTATTGATATAGATTACTACATTAACATCCTATTATCTGAAAAGAAAGGTATTCTTAGATGGAAACCAGATAGGTAAACTGGCTAATGTGAAGTAGGTAAGATAAAACGTAGGTATCTTTTCCTCATGCATAGTCATAGCAAAGGTGAGCTGAGGGATGAGGAAACACGTTTATATAAGGCAGGGTGATGAAACGAAAGGAGCAGGGACTTTGAAATCAAACAGACTTGGTTCAAATTCCAGCTTTACCTTCAATTGGTCATGTGACATTAGGCAAATTAATTAAAATAGTTTGACTCTCCATTTCTTATCTGTAAAATATCTAACTCATGTGGTTAGTATTAGATGTTAGTATTACATGAGAGTTTCTGACACCTAAATAATCCTAAGAGCACCAGGCTCATCGCAATTACTTCTCAGTTTTGCCTTAGGCCAGCCCAGCTTCGGAGGAATGGAATGTTTTAAGACAGAGTATTGCTCTAGCAAGTCTGCGAGGATGTGCCTATGTGGGTAGATGGGGTGGAGAGGAGAGGTAATTTCAGGTAGTAGAACTAAATGCCTCTATTAGAACCAAGCACAATAAGAAAAAAATATTCCTTAATTTTGAAAAACAGTTCATAGTTTCTCCCCTTGAGAGAGATACTATCAGTCACAATTTTTACAAAGAAGAAATCTGAGAGATAGAAACAAAGTGAATTGCTCCCAAAGACAAATGAACTGCCAAAGTAGTAGTTAGAGGTGGAATAGACTCCGCATTCTTATGTCTTGAACTCTCTTTCCTTCTAAGATAATAGCCTAACCATTAAGTCTCTTGGTGTTCTCAAGCCACCTATTATTTTACTCTGGCACTATTTCCTCATTATAATGAAATGTGGAAGATACAGTGAAGTGAGGAAACTCAGTAAGGTGCCTGTAAACTCAGATTTCATTGTTCTCAGCTGATATCTCACTAACGAACTCTTTAAGGACTAAGTAAAATTTGAAGTTTAGGGGAAAGGAAACAAAGTTTATTCTTACTTATCAAATGGTCTGAAAACATACAAATATTACAGATTCCTACATGTTATGATTTAGAATCTTGGAAGCATAGCAAGCTTTTAAACCCCTGTTTAATTCAATAGAATGGCAAAGCCAACTGAGATTAAAATAGGCTGAATATTATTTAAAGAATTACTGAGCCTAAATTCTAATTAAAAGTAACTTTGTTAAGTATTCATAAATACAATAATATAGTAGTATAGAGATCCCGTCTTTTACACTTGTAAAGTTCAAAGAGGCAGTAGAAAAAAATACTTACATAAGAAACTCTTGCTTCAAACAAATATATTTTACAAACCAGTATTATTTTTTAGTCTGTTGAGGTCACACAAAATATAAGATATTTTCCCTCAACACATTTATCTAAATATTACTGTAATGAGGGGTTGAGTTAGAAAGTCTTAGATTTTGTTTCCTTTATTAATTATAGATCCTAAGTTATTTAACCTCTCTCATCATTTGTATAGCTGAGATCATTGTACCCCCCACATAAACAATACTACACAACATCTAATCAATCACCAAGTCAATACTACTTCGTTAATATGGCTTAAGACTGTCCATTGTTCTCTATGCCCACTGTTTCCATTTTAGTTCAACTCACGTCTGGAATATTACAACAGTATTCTAACAGCCTCCCAGTCTCGTCTAGACCTCATTCTTAGCCACTTTCCAACTACTAAAATATAAACTACATAATTTTCAAGCTTAAAACCCTCCAATAACTTGCTGCTGCCTTCAGGATAATGTCCAATATCTCACCTCAGTCATTGAGGCCCTATAGGATTTGACCTGTTACTTCTCTACTTTTGTTCCAGGACCTTTTTCCTTTCCCCAGGAAGAATGGAATGTATATTTCACTTTACCCATGAATAAGCTGCTTGCAGGTTCCCGTAAAGTGTTTGAGCCCATCTAAAATATATACAATCTAGGTATATATTTCTTTGAGCTATGTAGACATTAATAAGCTTGAGGTGATAGACTATGGGGAAAAAATTTAGATTTCATAAGATTTAGAAAATGGTTAATACAGTAAGTAAATGAGAGGTAGGGGAGGTAGGGTTACATTACAATGAGCCAGGGGTTAATACATTTCAGTTGTTCAGCCTGGACCAGCCTAACCTTACTGAGACCTTTTAAAAATGAAGAGTTTAGCCCTAACCGGTTTGGCTCAGTGGATAGAGCGTCAGCCTGTGGACTGAAAGGTCCCAGGTTCAATTCCAGCCAAAGGCATGTACCTTGGTTGCGGGCACATCCCCAGTAGGAGGTGTGCAGGAGGCAGCTGATCGATGTTTCTCTCTCATCAATGTTTCTAACTCTCTATCCCTCTCCCTTCCTCTCTGTGAAAAATCAATAAAATATACTTAAAAAAATAAAAATAAAGAGTTTAAGCAGAAAACTGTTCACTGTGAAATAATTTTTATCACAGCAAAGTTCAGTTAACTACTACAGTGAGATTCCCTTAAATGATATTCAGAGGCAATCAGTTCCCTGCTATTCTTTTAAAGAAGAGTCTCTCTCTTCTCCTTCTCCTTCCTTTCTCTCTGCCCCTCTCAATACATTTCCTTAAAGAACTTAAATCACCTTCTAATCTCTATAAGGTTACATGCACCAATGAGGTAAGTTATGTTATAAACCTTATCAAAATATAATGCTTCTGATCCTCTCTAATAAACGTTTTCCTTGATACTCTCTGCACCCCCAAAAGCTACTGGGTAATCAAAAATCAATTTTCAATAACAACTTGTTATTCAACTAAATCTGTGATACTTGATGATTATATATTTTTAGATAGAATTTGAAAATGTCTGCATTGGGCCAGAATTTCCTCCTTTATTATGTAGAGGCCGAATCACATCCTGATCATCTACTGGAGCATAGGCACCAGAATTATTTCTGGAAAACTCTTTTAATATCAGGTGAATATTTTCTGGCTATTTATGTGATCAATGGCTAGAATTATCATCAAAGCAATTTTTCTAATATGTAAGATTTTTGAGGGCAGGGGCCATAGTTTATTTTTTATCTCTAGATCCTATTATCATGCCTGATACATAGTAGGCACTCAATAAATCTCTATTGAGTGAACAGGTGCATAAAAAGACTAGACTCTACCCAATGGAGGACTCATAGTCTAAGATAGAAACAACACAGCAGCTATCATCATCATCGTCGTCACTATAAACATTATTGAATCATTAATTTTCCTTGGTGAGGTACTAGAGTTCTGCCACAGCCAGTGGCTCAGTTAGTTGGAGCATTGTCCATTACACTAGAAAGGTTTAGGTTCTGATTCCTGGTCAGGGCACATACCTAGGTTTCAGGGTCGGGGCGTTTATGGGAGGCAACCAATTGATGTTTCTTTCTCTCTCTTTCTTCCCCCCTCCTTCCTCTCTCTCTAAAATCAATAAACATATTTTCCAGTGAGGATTAAAAAACATATTAACATTTTTATTAACAAAGAATAAAAAGACTTCCATTCATACAATAAGTTTCTATTGACCACTTGCTATGTCCTAGCATTGTTCTGGCACTGGGGACATAAAGGCAGACAAAAATTTCTGTCCTTGGAGTGCTTAAATTTAATGGGAATGACATCCAATAAATAAAATATATCTTAGTGATAAGTGCTAAGTAAAAAATAAAGTATGGAAGTGGGGATATGAAGTGGAAGAGAGTGTTGAAATTTTAGATAAAATGGCTAAAGCCTCATGCAGGCAATTTATGAATAAAAAAAATGAAGTAAAGATATGAGAAAACAATGTTACATTTTTATAATAGGAGAAGAAAGGGAGGGGAACTAATGTATGTGACAAGGATAAGCATTCCACCAGTCCACTTCTGCATGTAGTCAGTGCAGTAATCCTCCCTTATCTGAGGTTTCACTTTCCCAAGCTTCAATCGACCACAGTCAACCTGGGTACAAAAATACTAAATGGGATACTACAGAATTATACTTCACAAATTTGAAATTGTGTTCTGAAAATCGTGATGAAATCTCATGCCTTCCCACCCAGGATGTGAATCATCTCTGTGTCCAGCATATCCACACTGTGTATCCTCCCCGCCATTAGTCACTAAGTGATCTTCTCAATTATCAGATTGGTTATCAGAGAGAGAGAGAGAGAGAGAGACCATATGATGCCCACATAACTTTTATTATAGTATATAGTTATAATTGTGCTATTTTATTATTAGTTGTTAATCTCTTACTGTGCCTAATTTGTAAACTTTATCATAGGTATGTATGTAAAGCAAAAAAACAATATATACAGGGTTTGGTACTATCAGTGGTTTCAGGCACCCACAAGGGGTCTTGGGATGTATTCCCTGTGGATAAGTGGGGACTACAGTATTAGATCTCATTATTGCTACACACCAGTATGTTGGGACTCACTGCACGCAGCAAGCCTGGACAACCCAGTGTTTTCTTTTGTGTGTGTGTGTGTTTTTTTTAATTTTATTGTTTAAGGTATTACAAATAGTAGTATCTCTCTCTCTCTCTTTCTCTTTCCCCCAGGGGAGCCTGGGGGTAAGTCAACCCAGTGGTTTTAACTGGTCCGAGGGCTGAAGGGATGGCTTGTGGATTCAAGCAGAATACAGTGGGGCCTTGACTTACGAGTGTCCCGACTAACGAGTTTTTTGAGATACCAGCTGTCTCTCGGCTGATTTTTTGCATTGAGTTGATAGAGTAATTTGAGTTGAGCTCCTTGAATTAAACTCGTAAGTCAAGGCCCCACTGTAAAAAAAAAAGGCACTTAAATTAGCCTCAGGTGGGAGGTCACAAAGCCGAGTCAGCTGCTTTTGCTAGTTTCAATTCATACATCCAAACGGAAGATAGAAGATGCTCTGAGAAAGTATTGTAATATATAATTAGAAAAGGAAGGAGCAGGAAAAGTGAAACAAGTGAACTAGAAAATCTGGAAGAGATTGATGAAGGTTGAGGAAAGAGAAAGCAGGATGAAAAATGAACAGCAATACAAAGGCCCCCAGTGGCCTTCTGGGAAAGTCCAAAATGAATGTGGAACAGGTAGGGTGTGTGTATGCTGGCCGGGGAGTGGAGCCTGCATGGGTGTGTGTTAGGGATGGAATCGTGTCCCCAGCAAATTCATAGGCTGAGGTCCTCAGCACCTGTATCTCAGAACATGACCCTTTCGGAAACGGGGTCAGTGGAGTCATTATAGGGAGTTCAAGATGAGGTCATTCTCGAGTAGCCGGGCCCCTAAGCTGGCTGGTGTCCTTGGGAAAAAGGGACATTTGAACAGACATGCCACAGGAAGGGTGGAGCTACGGTACCGCAGGCCACCGACCCACCAGGAGACCCACCAGGAGACCCACCAGGAGCGAGGCGGCCTGGAAGGGATCCCTCCTTGTGACGTCAGAGGGAGCCCGGCTCTGCCAACCCCGGTTCCAGCCATCTGGCCTCGCGCACTGGGAGGCATCCGCCCGCCTTGTTCTAAGCCACCCAGCGTGCGGTGCTTAATTATAGCAGCGGCCCTAGGAAGCTAACTCAACTTTGCAAAATTATGTTGAGGCAAAAGAAAAGAACATCCTAATATCACAGAAAGCAAAGGCTGGTAGCTCAAGAGGTGCCCGATTGTCTCGTCTTGTGCAGCAGAAAAGTTTTACAGCTTTGACATCTGCAGCTCAATTTTATTTTCCTGTCTTACCAAACCTCTTTTTAACAGTTGTTTTGTTTTAGGGGGAAACAAAAATCACATAAAACCTGCTCCCTGCTGAACAAATTACAAGGCCCGTTCGGACCTGGGTGCTTGTAGGGTGTCGTACAAACGGAAACCGACCTGACTGTAAGAGGGAGCCACGGACGAAGAGGGTAAAACGCGCCTTTTCTCAGCGCTGGATGGGAAAGTAAAAGTTGAAAAGGTGAAGAAACCTCGATTTAACTATTCAGCGCCTCCCTCCCACAGGTTGTGCGGCTCACTGCTCCTCTCCCCGACTACGGACCGAGGAGCCAGGGCCGGGCCCGGCGGCGGCGGCGGCGGCGACTGGGCAGGTTCCCCGCAATCCCCGCCCTCCGCACCGAGCACCGGCGCCCGCCCCTCCGCGCATGCGCAGCCGGAGGGCGCCCTGGGTAGGGAGCGCGCGGCTCAGGTTTTCTCCGCAGCTGGGAGGGGCCGGAGCCATCGGCGGCCCAGCGGACCCCGGAAACTGCGGCCAGGCCACCGGAGGGGCCGCAGCCAACTCTGCCCGGCTTTCATTTCCCGGCCGCGTTCAAAGGGAGCGGGGCGGAGCTGGGGCCATCCCGGTAGGGTGGAGCCCGGCGCCGGAGGCACTTCACTCCATGGCTTCTCCCGTGTCCTCCGGGGAATGGAAGCCCGCGCCCCTCTAGGAGGGGGAACCACACTCTCCCCGAGGAAATCCTGGGCGGCCCCTCTCCCTGGCGGCCCGGACCGCTCGTTCTTACGCCAGCCGCAGCCAGGACGGCCTGAACTGTCACCGAGATGGCCACTAATAACCAGCGCCCTCCCAGCGGGCCCCCGGACGGCCCTGAAAACGGGCGTCCCTCAGCATCCGTCTCCCAGAGGCGCTGGCCTCGCCGCCCAGACAGTTCGGAACCTCCGCCTGGCTGCCCCCCGCCGGGCCCGGCGCCTCCTCCTCCGGAAAGCTCCCTCCACTACAGCCAGCCGTCCCGTGTTGGACGCCGGCCCGTCCTCCGGTGGTGGGCTGGCGGAGTCGGGGTAGTAACCCTGAGGCTAGCCCTCCGTCCGGGTCCGGGCTTCCGAAAGGCCATGCGCCGCCTTTTCAGGGCCCGCCCTCCGCCCCTCAGGCGGGCACGCCGGAGCCCCTCCACCTGCAGAAACACGCCCACCCTCCCGCTCAGACTTGCGGGCCACCCGGGGGTTGGGGGAGGGAGGTGCTGCGCATGCCCGGCGGGGAGGGCGGGGCGCACGGGCTGCGCGTCGGGGCGGGCGCCGTTCCGGCCGCCTCAGCGCCTCCGCTGCCTGCCCGCCCGGAGCCGCGTCCGCTGCAGGCCGCGCCCGCCGCCGCCCTGCCCCGCCCCACCCCGCCCCCAGTCGCTCGTCCCCGCCGCGGCCGCGCCGCTTGCAGCAGCAGCAGCGGCAGCACCAGCTGCTCCTCCCCGGCGGCCGACCCCCGCGGGTCCCTACCCGGCTGCGGGAGAAACCGAGATAGAGGAAGGATACAGCGCCGTGCCGCCCGCCCGGGAAACCTCCGCCTCGCCCTCCCGGCGCTCCAAAGCGACCTCCCGGCGCTTCGCCTCGCCCTCCCGGCTCTCCACCCTCGGGAGCAACATGGGTAAGTCACCCTTCCTCCCCCGTCATCGCCTGACATTTTTCTCTCTCTCGGCGTGTGGCAGGGTGGGGAGCATTTCTCGCGCAAAGTTGCCGATTTCTCAAACCTCCGGGTGTGAGGCGGCGGCTCTTGCTCCGGGGAGAGGGGGCGCGCGCGGAGCGCACGCCGGGGCCGCGGGGCCGGGAGGGTCCCGAGCGCGAGGCGGCTTGGGACCGCCGCCCACCCGGCACCTCGCCGCCTCGCTCCCCTCCTCCACCCTTCCTGCCCGAGTCGGTGCCGGGCCCCGCGGAGCCGGCCTCGGGGGCGCCGTCCTCGGCCCCATCCGCCGTCCTCCGGGGGCCGTCCGCTTCCTTTCCCCCCCGCCCCCACCCCCCCCCGTGTCTGCGGGGCTGCGAGCTCGGGTCGGACGGCGAGCCAGACCACTTCACCCAACTTCCCTGGCCGGGCGGCCTCCCCCGCCTTGGGGACCGCTCGTGCCGACGCGGGGAAGTGCGAGCCAGTCGTGCCGTGTGCGGGCGATGTTGCCACCTGCACGGACGGGGAGAGCGGACCGACACCGAGGTTGGAAGGGATGGCTTGTCAGAGGCCACGGGGGCCGTGGGGAGGATGGACAGCCGCTGGCTGTTGTTGGGTGACTACTATGTGCAAATACTGCCGTGCTCACCCCTCTTCTGGGCTCCTTCGCCTGTCTGCCGTGGCAGGAAGCCGCACCGCCGAGCCTGATAGCAAACTTACATCACTTATTCCTTCCCAGCCTCCCCGGACTCATCTACAGAATCCGATTCCTTTGTATAGTAAATCTGAAGAGATTGGTTTTAAGGAGATATTTAAATGCAGATATGTTTTCTAAAACCATGTAATTCATCCTACAAATTCATCCTACAATTTTCCCTGAATTTGTGGCTTCACTGTTAAATTCAGTGATTGCAAAGCGCCTGATGAATCCCATAATGTGATTAAAGGCCGGAAGTTTTTAAAGAATATAGTAGCCATTTGGGAATACCATATTAATTTTTACATGTTCCCTGGTTGGCTTTCACTCCTGTCTTACCATAATTTCTTCTTTTTAAATGTGCTCCATAGGCATCTGCCAACCCAGACTTTCCCCACCCCTCTGTGCAAGTTATTTTAAGCTGAAAGGAGTGTGGTCCTTTCCTCTGTTGTGCAGTGTGCAGCAGATCCAGGGTTAGGTCATGGCAGCCCAGAATCCTCAAGGAAGTATCTGAAAAATGTAGAAATGGTTGGTGTCCATGGAGCTTCCTTGAAAAGCATATGCTTCCAGGTCTGATTCAGACCTTTGGCCATAGGTCTGGAAGAAGCCAATGCTGCAGGAAGTGGTATGAATGAAAAATGAATCTAGGACCCTGAATTTTATTTTCATTTGTTCACTGTTTTCCCTTTTAATGTACTATTAAGTATGCTGAACAAATATCTGTAAAAATTGGGTGGCCCATTTATATGTACCTAGCGTTCCTCTGACAGTGTAGTGTTAAGTAATTATTAATATCGGTTATTGGACACATTATGTCTTTCTCTTGAACATACAAAATTTTCCTTCTCAATTGTAACCCACAAGTTTTGTCTGTAAAATACATTTCCCCATGTTTCAAGGTGAGCTAAAAAAATATCCATTTAACTTAAATTTTAACTTGCATGTTGAATCAGTACCTTTTCAATGGGAAAAAAGCCAATTCTGTTGTAATATTAGTGAATAAAAATACTTAAAATGAAATTATCTACTTAAATAATAATCTTGAAAATTGTGAATGTTATTGCTTGATTTTAAAAAGGCCTAATAGGAACCCATCTCTCATTAGAAGGTTTTCAGGTAACTCTTGATTAAATTCATCTCTCTCTTTCATAGAGCTCTGTTTGTACCTTATTGGGAGCTTTTTAGCACTTACATAATCTGCCTTATAATGGAGCTGTTTATGTGTGTGTTGTGCATTTAGTCATGAGTTCCAGAAGATGAGAATTGTCATTAATTTTTGTTTCCTCAACAGTCCTTTCCACATAGTAGGTATTCAGTAAATACTCCTTGAATTAACTGTTTAACTTAAAACCTATCATTTTAAACTGGTGAACCTGAAAGTATGGCTCTACACAAACATTTGGGTTGATAGATGTTATGAAGCTGTGGAGGGAGGGAAACCGAGAAGTATAATTATACTATGACTGGCCTGCTCTAAAAAAAAAATTTGGTTGCGTTAGTGATAGGGTTTTGGGGCAGCCTCCAGGCAAGCCATTTCCTTCTACACTACTGTTTTCAATGGTAAGGCGATTGAGTGTATGATCATTAGGTATATATAGTAGTGTAAAATTGAAATCTTGGAAAGCAATTTTATATTCTGAGCCAAGGAAGTTTTTATAATTATTCATGTACACATAAGAGGTAGAAGGTGTACTGATTAATGTTGAGGGAAGGGCGGGAATCACGTTTTAATCTGTCATTATAAAAAATTAAATAAGGTGACTTTTGCAAAAGATATTCTCATGGCAGTGATTTTTCTCCATAAGAAAGTGAAGGAAACTTCTTATATAATTTTATGGACCATGCTATTATTTTATATATATATTTTATTTTAAACTTAACATGTATTTAGTATTTATTGAATGTCAACCATGTGCAATATACTGTGGGAGGACAAAGATGAATAAGACATTTCATATTTCAAGTTGCTTGTAATCTTAATAGGAAGGATGTAACATACATAGGTAAATATAGTAGAAGTAAAGTAAAAGTTATATTAAAAATAGCCTTTACATATATATTATAGAGTCAGGATGGAGGGATGATTTTTGAAAAATGATGTTATTTGAAACAAAGGTTGGGTAAGTTTCTGAAAGATACAAATGAATGAAGACTGTTAATAAGGTTGGGAGGAGAGAAATGACATAAATGAAGATAGATAGGGACTATTCAAGGAGTTTCCAAATAATATTAAGTAGCCATGTTGGCTGGATCTAAAGGTAAGGAAATAGTGGATGGCAGAGATGAAAAAGTATTAATAGATAAAGACCAGGTAATGGAGGACTATAAATGCCAAGCTGAAGAAGTTTTTGGATTTGAATTGTCTATTGAGGAACTATTAAACATTTTTATTTAGTGAAGTGATGGATCACATCTGTTTGTGGTTTGGGAAAATTAACCTGTTAATTGAGTTCAGGATGAATTAGATGAGAAATTAGAGAATGCTTCGGAAGCAATGGTTGTTGCAGTTTGGGTGAAAGTATTTAATGGCTTGAACTAGGCTCAGGCAGTGGGAATAGAATACTGCCAATAAAGAACAGGATTTAGTTGGTAACAGATCGAATATGGAATTGAGAAAGGAGTTATACATTACCGCCTTGGCAATAATGAGAATGTGCAGTCTATTAATATGTTGAATCCATTAGAGGAGGAAACAGCAATAGTCAATTTTGGACCTTTAGAGTTCGACTTTTGGTCTGTCATTTACATGATCTGTTCCTTGATGACAGTGACTTTCATATTAGGTTCTGAATACATTTCTAGCACTAGTGTCTGGCACATAGCAGCTATGCAGTAAAAATTTATTGACTGACTGAAACTAGGTACAGAGTATTTAACAGTTATTTTAACTCTCAAGAGAAAATTCCAATTAGAGATCTGGAAGTTATCCACAAATGTACTGCTATGATATTTTAAGTTTGGTGGGAGGAAGAGAATCAACAAAGAAAAAGGAAGAAAATTTGTCCAAGGTAAGAATCTTGAAGAGTACCCTGTAGATAGAGGAAAGGAGTGAAATGATTTGACACTGAAAAAGACAGAACTAGAAAGACTGGAATTGGCCGATAGTTGGTTTCAAGAAAGAGTAAATGGTCGAAAAGTTGTTCATTGCTTCAAAACAATTAGAGTAATAAGGATGGAGAAAAGGCTCTAAATTAATGTGGTTTAGTTAGTTTACTACCGTGTGTGTGTGTGTGTGTGTGTGTGTGTGTCCTTTTATATAATAAAAGCCTAATATGCTTAGTGTCCAACCAGCCGCTATGATGTGCATTGACTACAAGGGGGCGGATGCTCCAACCTGTAGTTTAGCTTGCTGCTGGGGTCCTGACGATCAGGACTGAGTGAGAAGGGCCAAGCACACCCTGGAACCCTCCCATGGTCCCTCCCCAGCCCCGATCATGCCCTGGCGGGGTCCCTCAGCCTGGCCTGCGCCCTCTTGCAATCTGGGACCCCTAGGGTGATGTCAGAGATCCAGTTTTGGCCAGATCCCCGCAGGCCAGGCCGAGGGACCCTGGGCCTCTAATGTGTGTGTGTGTGTGTGTGTGTGTGTATAAATATATTTATATATGTATATGTAAATATATATACATATTTAAAAGGCATCTTTAAGAGGTGTGGTAAATGTGGAGGTGAATTGTAAAAGCTAAGTGATAATGAGTAAGTGGAATTAAGAGTTTACTGTGTATAGTCATGCTGTATTCCTTGACCATTTTAAAGATGTGTAAATTAGCATATATTTTTTAACATTTTAAAAATATTGCACTTTACATGGAATGACACATGCTGTTTTCTTGCCCGAGAATAATTTGTAATCTCACCATAGTGCCTCATATCTCTTTGACATGCCTTTGACTTAGTTTAGAAACTTTTATTTTTGCAATATCTGTCATGCAGAATGAGTTTAGGAATGGTTTTATAATTTTACATGGCATATTGCATAAAATTTTTTCTTTTTCTTTTTGCTAATCCTCACCCAAGGATATTTTTTCCATTGATTTCTAGAGGAAAGAAAGGAGGGGGAGAGATAGAGAGGAACATCTAGGTGAGAGAGATACATTGACTAGTTGCCTCCCGCACACACCCTGACCAGAGGCTGGGGATCAATCCTGCAATTGAGGTATGGGTCCTTGACCGCCCTTGACTGGAATCCAGCCTGCCAATGCTATAATCATTGAGCTATATGGGCTAGGGCCATAAAGGTTATTCTTACCAATTAATGTATTTTATCCCTCTTTATTTAGTCTTTGTGAATTTGGAATTTCTCTAGTTATATTTATGCCTCTAATTTTACTCTTATTTCCTAGAGTTTTGTTTTTCTCTTTAAATGTGTACAGTAGGTCCTTGAGTTACGTTGGAGATCCGTTTCTATGGCGAGACATAATGCGATTTTCACCAAGTCGGAACCACCTATATAAACACCTACATCACTCACATGGAACACATACAAGCAGTAATGAAGTGAAACAGTAAAAAAAAATTAAAAGAAAGATAACAATTCCTGACCTTTACTTGTGGTAAATAAATAATAAAAAACATAAAGCACATATGTACATACGTCAAAATGACGGAACTTTTTTTTTTATAAATAAATGAGAGATGGCGACGTAACCACGAAACAACATACGTCAAGTCTGAAGTAACTCGAGAACTGTCTGTATTTGGCAATATAGATTTTTTTAATCTTTGTGTTTTAAGTCCAAGAATGGTTTCATGGATAAATAGTAAAAAATAGTACTTTACTTGCACTTTGCATGTCAGAGTAGAGTGATAAAATGTTTTTGTAATCTGGTGGTCACTAAAATTAATTTTTTAAAAAGAGCATAGATGATAGATTGACTGGTTCAATAATTTTTCTTATGTTGGTATTATATCTATTTTGTATATGCCCTCTTTTTTGTTTTCATATGGGAGAAGGGCTAAATTCACTATCCTTGAGAGAGTCCTGTTCTGAAATCACTAGTACTACTATTTGGAAAGTGATAATAGCCTTAATTCATTTTGAGATCCATAGAGTTTTAACTTTCACAGTGGAATGATGGGACTTCTATCACTGGAGAAATATTGTGATTATTCTCTCCAGAGATTCCAGATCACCTGAATTTGAATTTGAAAATTCTGGAGTTATTGGTGGCACCACAATAGCCATAAAAATTACCTAATTTTTTTAAAATTATACTTTTAAATTTAGAGAGGGAGGGAGAGTGAGAGAAAACATTAATGATGAGAGAGAATCATTGATTGACTGCCTCCTGCACATCCCCTACTGGCGATGGAGCTTGCAACCTGGGCATGTGCCCTGACCAGGAATTGAAGGGTGACCACTGGGTTCATAGGTCCATGCTCAACCACTGAGCCACACTGGTCTGGCAAGAATCACGTAGGACGAGAACCAAGATGGCAGCATAGGTAAACACCAGAGATTGCTGCCTCGCACAGCCACTTCAAAAATACAACTAAAAGACGGAACGGACATCACCCAGAACCACAGGAAGGCTGGCTGAGGGGAAATTCTACAACTAGAAGGAAAGAGGAAAGCATACCGAGACTCAGAGGAGGCGCAGTGCGGAAGTAAAATACAAAGGTGCGGAGGTGCGTGTGGAGCAGGCTGGCGGCTGAGGGCGCAGTTGTCGTTTTCAATTGGGAGGGAGTCTCAGGCTCTGAACTCCAGTTCCAGGCGAGTCTCTAGGGACCCAGACTCATACGGGAGAAGCGGGACTGTCTGGCATCGGTCAGAACTCGACAGCTTTCTCTCCGAGGTACTTGAAGCAGTTGCTGGGACACTGAGAGGCAGAGCCTCTGGGGACGGGACTGAGAGCAGCCATAACTGCTCACTCTGCCCACCCTGTTGATCCCCTGGGACCTGCCCCGCCCAAGCCCTGCACAGAGGCATTTACTGGGTAGCCTCAGGCAAAGGCTAGATTAGCACCTCCCTAGAGGACAGAAGTTCTCCCACTGCAGACACAGCCGATTCTCACAGCCAGTTGGCCTGGAGGTCAAATCCCCCCCCAGTGTTACCTACAACAATGAAGGCTTAACTACAACAAGACTGCACACGAAGACCACTAGGGGGTGCACCAAGAAAGCATAAAAAATGCGGAGACAAAGAAACAGGACACAAATGACAGAAATGGAGGAAAGCAAAATGCTGGATATAGAGTTCAAAACCACACTTTTAAGGTCTCTCAAGAACTGTCTAGAAGCCGCCAATAAATTTAGTAAGGCCCTTGAAAAGACTGGTGAGACCGCCGATAAATATAGTGAGATCCTCAAGAAATCTAATGAGACCCTCGATGTTGTGATAAAGAACCAACTAGAAATTAAGCATACACTGACTGAAATAAAGAATATTATACAGACTCCCAACAGCAGACCAGAGGAGCGCAAGAATCAAGTCAAAGATTCGAAATGCGAAGAAGCAAAAAACACCCAACTGGAACAGCAAAATGAAAAAAGAATCCAAAAATACGAAGATAGTGTAAGGAGCCTCTGGGACAGCTTCAAGCGCACCAACATCAGAATTATAGGGGTGCCAGAAGATGAGAGAGAGCAAGATATTGAAAACCTATTTGAAGAAATAATGACAGAAAACTTCCCCCACCTGGTGAAAGAAATAGACTTACAGGTCCAGGAAGCGCAGAGAACCCCAAACAAGAGGAATCCAAAGAGGACCACACCAAGACACATCATAATTAAAATGCCAAGAGCAAAAGACAAAGAGAGAATCTTAAAAGCAGCAAGAGAAAGAAACTCAGTTACCTACAAGGGAGTACCCATACGACTGTCCGCTGATTTCTCAACAGAAACTTTGCAGGCCAGAAGGGAATGGCAAGAAATATTCAAAGTGATGAATACCAAGAACCTACAACCAAGATTACTTTATCCAGCAAAGCTATCATTCAGAATTGAAGGTCAGATAAAGAGCTTCACAGATAAGGAAAAGCTAAAGGAGTTCATCACCACCAAACCAGTATTATATGAAATGCTGAAAGGTATCCTCTAAGAAGAGGAAGAAGAAAAAGGTAAAGACACAAATTATGAATAACAAATACGCATCTATCAACAAGTGAATCTAAGAATCAAGTGAATAATCTGATGAACAGATTGAACTGGTGATTATAATAGAATCGGACATAGAAAGGGAATGGACTGACTATTCTTGGGGGAGAAAGGGGTGTGGGGGATGCGGGAAGAGACTGGACAAAAATCGTGCACCTATGGATGAGGACAGTGGTGGGGAGTGAGGGCGGAGGGTTGGGTGGGAACTGGGAGGTGGGGAGTTATGGGGGGGGGGAAGAGAAACAAATGTAATAATCTGAACAGTAAAGATTTAAATTAAAAACAAAGAAGAATCACCTAAATTTTTAATACTCATGAATGTCAGGAGGATGGGAGAAGGAAAATCCACTCCTTTGGGAACTCCATGTTAATTTTAGATAACCAAATGTTTGGATATCTATAAGGAAAAAAATTAATTTAAAACACTTTCCTGGACATTTAATTTGGCAAATAGCTCTTGTGGAGAGAAAAGCAATAATAATGAAGCTATCAGAATAGATTTTAAAGTCTATTTTGATTCTATGATTCATTGAAACTAAACCTTAAAATATACTCTGTATCATTGATGTCTTAAATATGATATAATCAGCCGTAAATAATTCATTTTTCTTTAGTATTCAAAGGGTAACATGTGCTTGAGGTAGCTACTTCAGGGTTTGAACCAACTTGTTAGCTTTGTCTAAGTAGATAGCCTGAAATACCATTACCCGTGCTATCCAAGATGTGGATGTTGGATTCAAATTGCAGAATAATGTAATCCTCTCACAACATCTATTTATACAACTTTTGTGGCTAGAAACATTCTAGGAGTTAAAACTGAGAATTAGGATAGTGATAAATGGAAGTAGTTACATTGAGCTGGAAGCCATGGTTGGCTTTACTTACAAACTCCAAAGTTGACTTTTTTCACAAAATGAAATTTTTTCACAAAATAATTTTTTTTTATATGTGCTCACTATCTGTCCTCTTTTCTAAAGACTTTTTTGCTTAATTTTGTCCATGTTTTGTATTTCAGCTACTATGTATGTACTATTGGTGCGAAAATATAGGGTGTCCCCCAAAAATGTATTCACACTTTAACAGTTGATAGCTCAATTGATGTTTCTTTACTGATTTAACCCATTGGAATTAATGATTATTCAAAATGTGTATACATGTTTTTGGAACAGACTGTTATATATATCTGGGCTATTTCTTTGTATTTAGTAGATTATTTGACATCTCTACATGCATAGTTAATTCAAACTCATTGAGCTAAAAACTGAATTCACTGTGTAATTTTTAGGAATTTTAACCAGAGGTATGCTGGTTAATATTTAACCCAAAATGCTTCTCCAATAATCTCACATTTGTGGTGGCGGTTGATTTCCTGTGACTGCATAGTTGGGAAAAGATGAGATGCAGCATGCCATTATATAGAATATCTTTACATAGAATATCCTATAGACTCTAGAGGCCCGGTGCAGGAAATTCGTGCATCGGGGAGGGGTGTCCCCCAGCCCGGCCTGCACCTTCTCCAATCTGGAGCCCCTTGGGGAACATCCTTCCCACAATCCAGGACTGCTGGCCCCTAACAGCTCGCCTGCCTGCCTGCCCGATTTCCCCTAACCGCTTTTGTCTGCCTGCCTTATCGCCCCCAACTGGCCTCTCCTGCTGGCCTGATCACCCACTACTGCCTTCCCCTGCCATGACCCGCCTCCTCCGCTGGGACCGGCCTCTTCTGTGCCACGCAGAGTGTGGGACCCCCAGGCCTCACCACACAGAGCAGCCACTGGGCCCCTCCTCTGCTGTGCGTGATCTTGTGGCGGCCATCTTGTGATGATGTTGTGTGAGGGCGTGACGCCACCTAGGCTTTTATTATAGAGGACTAGAGGCCCGGTGCACAAAAATTTGTGCACTGGGGGCAGGGATGGGGAGATCCCTCAGTCCAGCCTGTGCCCTCTCACAGTCTGGGACCCCTCAGGGAATGTCCGCCTGCCGGCTTAGGCCCATGGAAAGTGGGCCTAAGCCAGCAGTCAAACATCCCTGTTGTAGTTTGGGACCCCGTGCTCCTTACCACCCGCCTGCTCACTGCTCCTTACTGCCTGACTTGTTGCTCCTTAGAGCTGCCAGAGGCGGGAGAGGCTCCCACCACCACCGCTGTGCTCGCCAGCCATGAGCCCGGCTTCTGGTTGAGCAGCGCTCCCCCTGTGGGAGTGCACTGACCACCAGGGGCCAGCTCCTGCATTGCACATCTGCCCCCTGGTGGTCAGTGTGCATCATAGTGACCAGTCGTTCTGGTTGTCCCACAGTAGCAGTCGCTTAGGCTTTTATTATATAGAAGATATGAGTGAAATCATTTTGTTATTGACTCTTCCTGTCTGACTTATTTCCCTTAGCATGATATTCTCAAGATCCATCTATGTCGTTGCAAATGGCAGTACTCATCTTTTCTTATGGCTGAGTAATATTCCATTGTATATATGTACCACACTGAAAGGGGTGGCATTTTTTCTACAAATCTACATGCCTGTCATAATAGAAGATAGTGGATTCTCATATCTGCTTCTGTATTCAATCTTTTGTAATTTGTTATTTTGGTTGAGTAGATGAAGAAAGTCTAGCCTCATCACACATATACATAGTTGAAAAACAGGAGAATGCTAACAGTCTTTTCAGATAATCATGGATATTCTTTGATACCACACCAAACCATAGCAAGTGGTAATTTTTTAGAGGTTAGCTGCCATGTGAAATCTGAAACAATATTAATGAATGTTTCCAACTCTTACATTACAATCCATTGGTTTCTTACACTTTGAATCTTATATGCATACAAGATATTTACCATCAATGCATTTGGTCATTAAAAATTTTGGTGAGAGTTATGCATACCTTTCAAGTATTGACACATTTCACTGTACTATTTTAAAATACCACATTTGTTAAAATCACTGATCTTATTAAAAGACTTCTTTAAGTACTGGGAACATGTCCAGTTCAAGGTAATACAAGTTTTCCAAAATTCTAATTTTTTAAAAAAAACTCCAACTTTATCACTGGCAAAATATACCGTCAGTTGGTCGGTTGTTCTCCTTAAATGGCAAATTAACCTCATTCATTTGTGAGAAAATGTCTGCCAAATAAGAAAAACCAGTTTGTCGCTTCTTTCAAATAAAAAGTGTTATTCTATGAAAAAAATACTTTGGTCAGCTCACAACTCAAACTGTTACTTTCGTGTTTTTCTTCAAAATTACCACCAGATTTTGTAATGTAATGAAAGTTTATATGTACTTCCCATTTCACCAAATAGAATATTTTTAATTTTACACAAAGGCTGAGATTTTTAGAAACACTATTTTCCTGCTTACTTATGGACATTCATTAAGTCAAACTGGTATTTTTCACTTCAAGAATATGATGGTGAAAAATATCATAACTAGCCCTAGCCAATTTGGCTCAGTGGATAAAATGACAGCCTGCAGATCAAAGGGTCCTGGGTTTGATTCCGGTCAAGAGCATGTACCTCAGTTGCAGGCTCCTCCCCAGCCGGGGCCCTGGTCGGGGACGGGGCAGGAGGCAACCAATCAATGTGGTTCTCTCACATCGATATTTCTCTCTCTTTCCCTCTCTCTTCCACGCTCCCTAAAAAGCCATGGAAAAATATCCTTAAGTGAGGATTAACAACAAAAAAGAGAATATCATAACTACTAATACAGTTTGGTGCTACTACTACCCTGATTTACACAGACTAAAGCATCAGCAGTTTTTTACCCACAACTGCTTTTGCACCATTATCAGTGCAAATGTCAACACAGTGAAAAAAAACAATGTCTTGATTGTATTATGCAAAGAGTTTTGATCTCGTGAACAACCTACTACAGTGATGGCGAACCTATGACACGTGAACTCATTTTTTTGGTTGATTTTTCTTTGTTAAATGGCATTTAAATATATAAAATAAATATCAAAAATATAAATCTTTGTTTTACTATGGTTGCAAATAACAAAAAAATTTCTGTATGTGACACAGCACCAGAGTTAAGTTAGGGTTTTTCAAAATGCTGACGTGCTGAGCGCAAAAGGTTCATATCACTGCCCTAATAGGATACTGAGCACCCCCTAGGATCAGCGGCCCGCGGGCCATATCCGGCCCGTTTGAAATGATAAAACTAAAAAAAAAAAAAAAAAAAGACCGTACCCTTTTATGTAATGATGTTTACTTTGAATTTATATTAGTTCACACAAACACTCCATCCATGCTTTTGTTCCGGCCCTCCGGTCCAGTTTAAGAACCCATTGTGGCCCTCGAATCAAAAAGTTTGCCCACCCCTGCCCCAGGATGCTGCTCTCATATTAGAATTTCAGGCATTTTCTTACTTCAAAGTAAGGTATACACTTTAATAGACTTTTGTGCACTGCTAGCTCATGACAATTTGAAAAACATGATGGAATCCTCTGTTATAAAATTAGAAATAATTTATTTTCCATTTCAGCCCAGGAAAAAGTAGCCTTAAAAAAGTACATCAAATAACAGTAGCATGCTCTATTGATGCCTAGTATAACAAGTAATTACTAGTAAACATAAACCAATACTTTATTAAAAATTCTAAGGCATCATTCACAACGAAGGTTAATATTTATTTCCTTAGAAAAAAATAGTTTTGAAAAATTGATTTTTTTTTCCTAAAGATAAAGAAACTATATATAAAAGTATCTCTTCTATAAACTAAAAAGAAGTTGAAGGATATCTCAGATATACTTCTTTAATCTTATTAACTGGATATGAAGTTGATTTTTCTAAAATAAAGTATAAATAATATACTATAATAACTAAGTTCATATTATTATTTTTTATTGATTGATTTTAGAGAGGACAGAGACAGAGAGAAACATTGACTTGTTGTTCCATTTATTTATGCATTCACTGGTTGCTTCTTGCATGTGCCCTGACCAGGGATCGAACCCGTAACCTTGGCATATTGGGACAATGCTCTAACCAACTAAGCTACTTAGCCAGGGCCTAAGTTCGTATTATTAAAATAAAAAGTAACTATCACAACACTGAGGAAATAAATAAGACTTATAATGTTAGTCAAATTATAGCAATTCATCAAAACTACCAGTCAATAAGTAATGAAAGCAGTTAGGACTTATTGAATACTACCCATGTTGGCACATGGGTCTTTTTAAAATTCTTTCCTTTCCTTTATCTCATCCCCAGTACTCCTTGCTTGCTATCCCTTCCTCATCAAGTCTCAACCTAGATGTCTCCACCTCAGAGACCATCTTTGCCCACTCTAAGTCTCCTCTTCATTAATCCTCCAGGGTCATTCTCTAACACTGCATCCAACCTTCACGGTTCCATGCACAAATTCTAATATTCTTTTGTTTAGTTTTTTTGTTTAGCTATATGCTCCCCCACTATATTATGCACCTTGTTAGTTCCAGTAGTCCCCCACTTCTCTGTGGTTTCACTTTAGTTTCAGTTACCTGTGGTCAACCACAATCCAAAAATATTAAACAGCAATACCAAAAATACACCACTCATAAGTTTTAAAATGCGCCCCCTTCTGAGCAGCATGATGAAATCTCGTGCCTTCCTACTCAGTCCCACCCCAGATGTGAATTATCCTTTTGTCCAGCTATCCATGCTGTATGCTCTCCTCACGCCCCGCCCATTAGTCACTTGGTACCCATCGTGGTTATCAGATCGACTGCCCTGGTACTGCAAAACTGTTTCAAGGAACCATTCTTTTACTTATTAAAGGCCCCAAAGTGCAAGAACAGTGGTGCTGGAAATTCAGATATGCCAAAGAGAAGCCTAAGTACTTTCTTTAAGTTAAGGGTGGGGAATCTTTTTCCTGCCAAGGGCCATTTGGATATTTATAATGTCATTTATCAACTTAAAAATTAGCCTGCTATATTTAGGCACATTTAATTTAACCCGCCCTAATGCCTTGGCAGAGCCAGACCAAATGTTTTCTCAGGGCTTATACAGGCCACAGGCAGGACACGTTCCTCACCCCTGCTTTAAGTGAAAAAGTGAATATAATACAATAAGATATATTGATAGAGTATAACTTTTATTAGAGTACATTGTTATAAATGTCCTACTTTTTATGTTATTATTCTATGTGCCTAATTTATAAATTAAATTTTATCATAGATGTTAGGTCTGATCAAAAAATCGAATCGATACCCTCTTCCTTGGGAAACTGATCTTTAGGTCATTTCGCTACTGACATTCCTTTTCATTTAGACCACATTCCATTTGCTAAGACCACAATCTTTCCCCTCTGGACCTCCCCAGAGAGAATTCTTCACCCAGAAAAAGCCTACCTGGAGTCCTTTAAAATCTGTGTCTCCCAGTCCCCGGGTGCTGGCACTATTTTGGGGCTCAGCCCATCTGGTTTTCCAGATGACCTAAGAAATTCATCATTCTTTACTACTTCTGACCTCATACGTACTTCCTTCAGCGACCCTAACAATAGATATTTATGTAGAGGGGGAAAAAACAGTATATATAGGGTTCACTACTATCCTCGGTTTCAGGTATCCACTGGGGGTTCTTAGAACATATCCTCCTGAGATGTATAATGCAGAGTCATTGCACTATACCTATCACTTGGCACATAGGAGGTATCCAGTAAACATTTGTTAAATTAACTGAATAGGGGAATGAATTTCTCATTTGAAATTAAAGAAAAACTCAGTAAACATTTATTTAGCAAGTAGTTCCCACTTTGGTGAGTACAGTCAAACCCCGGTTCTCAAACGTCTCCCATCTTGAACAATTCAGTTCTTGACCAAGTTGTTCACAGAAAAAATGTCTGGGTTGTGGAACTAAACTTTAGTTTTAGACCAGAAAACTCTTTCAGGCTGATACCTCAGCAGGACAGAGAGAGTATCTCAGGATACAAAGGAGGGAATGCACAGCTTTAAAACATAAAGAGGCCATCACAAGTGCTGATGTTGCTAAGGGTGTGAAAGAAATCAGGGCACAGGCACTTGAAGAGGTAGAAAACTGAGTTGATTTGGATAACTGAAAAACAGTTAGCCGGGGACAGCATTCAGAGGCAGCCATATATGAACAAGCAAAAATGCTACATACTGACAGAAAGACACCTCTAAAACTAGTGCTGAAAATGATTTGGTTAAAGCTAGTAGGGGGTGGTTCAATGAACTTAAGAAGTGTTTATTTACAGATTAAACAGTATATTAGACATATACTGTATTTAAGAAAGTTTAAAACAGGGAATCATTTGTGGGTCTGGAATGGATTTATTCAATATACATTATTTCTAACGGGAAAAAACGATTTGGTTTCCAAACTGCTGCTTGAACAACCTTCTAGAAAAAATTAAGCAAGAGAATGGACGTTCCACTGTAATCTGTTTCTTACTGAGACAATGTATCTTTAAAGTTTTATAACTATTCCAATTAGTAATGTTATATACAAACCACCCCAAATGTACTGACATAAAACAAAAGCCATTTTATTGAGTTCAGATTCTCTGAACCAGGAATTCACAAAGGGCGCATTGAAGATGGCTTGTCTCTGCTCCACCAGGTCTGGAGCCTGGATGCAGAGTCTCCAAGTCTAGGAGTGTCCCTGGGAGTGATTCAATAGCTGAGGCTGGCATCATCTGAATCATCAGATAGTTCATTCACTCACACGTCTGGGGACTGGCCTGGAAGGACTTGAAGGCTAGGACTGACCACCTGAGACCTTAGGTCTCTCCATGTGGCTTTCCTCCCAGCATGGCAGATTCAGGGTCTTAAACTTAGTGCTCCAAGAAGCCAGTGTTTCAACAAACAAGGTGGAAGCAGCATTGCTTTTTAAGACTGAGGCTAAGAAATCACACAGCATCACTTCTGCAGCATTCTACTGGTTACCAATAGGCATGTGCAAATCCAGCAGGAAGTGAACTCCCCAATTCTTAATGGGTGTAGCCAGTTCTAGAAGAATATGTGGGGCAAGAGATATTGCTTGTGGTCATCTTTGGAAAATATAATCTGCTACAATAACTCAGTACTCACTACATGATTTGGTTAAAATAATACAAGTAGCACTATATCCTTTGTTTGGTTTTAACCCACAATACAAAATAATATTTCCCCCAAATGACTGTATTTTCAGCCTTGGAAATAGAGATTAAAATTTATATGGATAGCCCTGACAGGGTAGCATAGTTGGTTAAAGCATCGCCATGACATGCCAAGGTTGCAGGTTCAATCTCTGATCAAGGCACATATAAGAATCAACCAATGAATGTATAAATAAATGGAACAACAAATCAATGTCTCTCTCTCTCCCCCTTCTCTCTTTAAAATAAATTTAAAAATTTTACATATATTATTTTATGTGATATTTACAACTACTTTGTGAAATAGATGTTATTACTACCTGTATTTTTAGTAAGGTGAGAAAGTTGAATTCAGAAACTGAGTAACTTGCCCAGAAAGATAAGTGCCAACGTTGGGATAAATCCAGACATGTGTGTTTCAAAGTCCAGGATCTTTCCACTCAACAGGCAGTTTGCACAGTACCATTTTAAATAAAATTCACACAGATCTCATGTACATCAGAGCTGTGCAAAGCAAGGACTACCTGTATCTTGCTTTATATAGATGTAAGCTCTTCAGGAATGAATTTATAACCCAACCATGTTAGATAGTTGTACTAGCTAATAACTGTCTATAGATCTGAATATGTTAAGTTTAAAAAATCACAATGAAATGTACCAGGCAGCACTCTCTGCTATAGTTTCTTAATGGTGGTATAGCGCTGAGTACATATTCTAGCTTTCAGTACGTAACTGATTAAGTGAATTCTAGGGAAAATTTCCAGATCATTGTAAGTAATAAGCACTTTCATATTTCAGAGAAACTGTACTAGATGCTAAAAAGCTAAATATGATCTATCCTCTCATTTAAATTCTTTGGCATTTGTGTCTCAGGAATTAGGGCCTTATCTGTATCTATTATTCATTGCTTATATTATTCTTCATCTACCAGTTAGAAGTGAAGCTTTTAAAAAGCAGAAGATGTGGCTACGTTGCACTACTTATTTTTTCACTTTCCGTAATGCCTGATATGGCTGTCTTGTGTTTCTGATTTGACTGACTGTGCTATGTACAAATCATATCAAAGCCAGAAATGTGGCACAGTGGACAGTTATTCTCTTGGAGCTTAACACTACCCTCCCCCAAAATGCATTCTTGCAACCAAAAGGAAATTAATCAAATCATGTAAATTTTCTATCTTCGTTCTAAATAATTTTAAGGCCAAATACCTTATAAGTCTAAAGGCAGACAAACATTTGTACTTCTATGGAGGATAAGTATGTCAACGTAATGTTTGCTTTTTCTAATGAACAGTCTCACCTTTTATGCTGGAGTTACTTAATAAAACAACAAAAGGGAATATTTTCAGAAGAATTAAAGAAAATAGTTTTTAATAAAACAAATTTCTTGTTAAAATAAAATTATTCCTGGTTTGTTTGTTTTCCGGCTATGAAAAACAAAACCTCTCCCCATAAATTAGGGAACTTCCTAGATATCTAAAATTAGTTTATAAATGTTATATAATTTTTAATACAAATTTTTAAATACATTTTTAAAATGTAAAATCAGGATTTTATATATTTATAGTTATACTAGAGGCCCGGTGCACAAAAAATTGTGCACTCGGGGGGAAAGGGGGGGTCCCTCAGCCTGGCCTGTGCCCTCTCGCAGTCTGGGACCCCTCGGGAGATAACGCGCTGCTGGGTTAGGCCTGCTCCCGGGTGGCAGAGGGCAGGCCCAATCCCTAGGTGCACCCCCTGGTCCGGCTCAGAGCTGGGTCGATTGGGGTGTTGGGGCACCGCCCCCTGTCATGCACAGAGCAGGGCGGATCGGGAGGTTGCGATGCCACCCCCAGTCACGCTCAGGGTACAGCGTATTGGGGGGTTGGGGCACCGCGCCCTGTCACACTCAAGGCAGGGTCCATGGGGAGGTTGCGGCACCACCCCATCACGCACAGAGCAGGGCCAATCCGGGGGGTTGGGGCTCCTTACCCTGTCACGCACGGAGCAGGGTCGATCAGGGGGTTGGGGAGCTCCCCCCTGTCACGCACAGAGCAGGGCCCATCAGGGGGTTAGGGTGCTCCCCCCTGTCACGCACAGAGCAGGGCCCATCAGAGGGTTGAGGAGCTCCCCCCTGTCACTCAGAGATAGGGCCGATGGGGGAGTTGGGGCGCTGCCCCCTGTCACACACAGAGCAGGGAGGATCAAGGGGTTGGGACGCCGCCACTGTCACACTCAGGGCTGGGCTGACGGGGAGGTTATGGCTCTACCCCATCACACACAGAGCATGGCCCGTCGGGGGGGGGGGGGGTTGTGGCGCCCCCCTCTATCACCCACAGAGCAGGGCCAATCCGGGGGTTGGGGCGCCGCCACTCTCACACTCAGGGCAGGGCCGATGGCGAGGTTATGGCTCTACCCCATCACACACAGAACAGGGCCCGTGGGGGGCGGGGGCGGGTTGGGGTGCCGCCCTCTATCACCCACAGAGCAGGGCCGATCAGGGGGTTGGGGCGCCGCCACTCTCACACTCAGGGCAGGGCCGATGGCGAGGTTATGGCTCTACCCCATCACACACAGAACAGGGCCCGTGGGGGGCGGGGGCAGGTTGGGGCGCCGCCCTCTATCACCCACAGAGCAGGGCCGATCAGGGGGTTGGGGCGCTGCCACTCTCACACTCAGGGCAGGGCCGATGGGGAGGTTATGGCTCTACCCCGTCACACACAGAGCAGGGCCCGTTGGGTAGGGGTGTTGGGGCGCTGCACCCTGTCACACACAGAGCAGGGCCGATCAGGGGGTTGGGGCGCCGCACCCTGTCACACCCAGAGCTGCAGGGCGATCAGGGGTTTGGGGAGCTCCCCACTATCAGGCACAGAGCAGGGCTGATCAGGGGGTTGGGACGCCTTCCCCTGTCACGAACTGAGCAGGGCAGATAGGGATGTTGTGGCCCCGCCCCCTGTCACACACAGAGCCGCAGGGCGATCAGGGGGTTTGGGCGCTGCCCCTTGTCACGCTGATCCCGGTGCCGGGAGGCATATTACCCTTTTACTATATAGGATAGAGGCCTGGTGCATGGGTGGGGGCCAGCTGGTTTGCCCCGAAGGATGTCCTGGATCAGGGTGAGGGTCCCCACTGGGGTGCCTGGCCAGCCTGGGTGAGGGGATGATGGCTGCTTGCAGCTGGTCACACACCCTTCAAGGTGGGGGTCCCCACTGGGGTGCCTGGCCAGTCTGGGTGAGGGGCTGAGGGCTGTTTTCAGGCTGGCGGGTAGCTGAAGCTCCCAACCGCTCCTTTTTTTCTTTTTTCTTTTTTACTCTCGGCCAGCTTTAGCTCTGAGGCTTGGCTCCAGCTCTAAAGCCTCCACTGCTGAAAGAAGGTATCTGGTTTGTTTGGGTTTTATAATCGAAACACTGTTTCAACTCCAGCTCTGAGATCCCGGCTGGCTGAAAGCAGATTTCTGGGGTTTTGTTTAGCTTCTATGTTGTAACAATGTTTCAAACTGCAAGCTCAGAGGCCGGCAGGCAGGCGGGGAACGTTGGAATCCTCCGTCACTGAAGCAAGCAAGCCTCATGTTAGCTTCAAACTTCCTGGCTGCCGGCCGCCATCTTGGCTGGCAGTTAATTTGCATATCGCCCTGATTAGCCAATGGGAAGGGTAGCGGATGTACGGCTAATTACCATGTTTCTCTTTTATTAGATAGGATGTCAGTCCAATGAATGGAATAAAAAATTTAAAAATACCATCTTTTTCAATAACTTTTGTTTTTCAAATAGTTATTTTTCAGTAAATATTAAGTACGTAATAAATAATAGTTTTGTAGTTGTTAGATTGAAATGCATTATTGGAATCTTAAAAAGTCTCAGTTTTAATATGTTAAATATCAATAGAAATAATTGATGTGAGAAAGAAAAACCACACCTAAATATGTATAATTAGGAGGTGAGCATAGTTTTATAATCTAAAATGTACATGTTTTGGCTTAAAGCAGTATTTTGATTTGAAGTGTTTTTGAAATGGCAGTGTTAAAGTAGGTTACAGTCGGTGTTACTTTAAGTTATATTATTTTGAAACATTTCTAAACCTTCATTTTAATTTTATGTCTTTAAAATACAACAGAAGCAGCATAAAATGAAATAAAATATTTGCAAAACTAAATTTTATTTTGTGGAACCTTAGTTGTTGTTGTTTTTTTTTTTTTATTAACCATGGCTAGTTTCTTGAACAAGCTAAATAAGATCTAAGAATGCTGAAAAAGATGTTCTGCAACCGTTTGTGGACTATTCCTGATATTTTATATATACAGAATAAATTCTTCATATTTGACTTAAATGGATAAAATTTTATTTAATAAATTAGTAGTAGTACAGTCCATTGCCATTTTGGTATGTATGTGGATGTTAATTCACTATAATGAGAGCCCTTTGCCTATTATTTTAACTGTTTGTTATGTAGCATATGATGACCATATATTTAATAAGGTTTCTGATTTTTTTTTCTTTCATAAGCAGATAATCTCAGTGATACCTTGAAGAAGCTGAAGATAACAGCTGTTGACAGAACTGAGGATAGTTTAGAAGGATGCTTGGATTGTCTGCTTCAAGCCCTGACTCAAAATAGTAAGTATCATTATATTTATTCAAGTGCCAAACAAAAAGATCAGCAGTCATTCAGAAATTGGTATGTAGTTTATCCATAACTTGCACTCACATAACTTGAATATTTTGAATCCTATCTCTGTATACTGAGGTTGTTTTACATGTTCCATACTCCTACCCCATATCGCCATCCCCAAAGTATTGAAAGCCAAGTTGATAGTCAGAAGAAAGGAGGAATTAATTAGTGATGGTGATGACATTAATACCATTCCCAGAGAGAGGCCATTATTTCATTTTTAACAGATAGTTGTTTTTCTTAACACCTACATTTGTTCTTTAAAAAAAGACTGTGTTTATATGTGAGGAGACTAGGGAGGAGAAACAGAGGAAGCTTAAAAGACCTAATATTTTAATCTGAGATCTTATGGCCACCTTTTAAATAATTTTACTTTAAAATAATGTGTATCTTAGATTTAATTGAAAAGAACCATTAGACCCTAGCTGATTTGGCTCAGTGGAAAGATCGTCAGCCTGGGGACTGAAGGGTCCTGGGTTCACTCCAGTCAAGGGCATCCACCTCAGTTGCAGGCTTGATCCTGGCCCTGGTCAGGATATGTGCGAAGGCAACCAACTGATGTGTATCTTTCACATCAGTGTTTCTCTCTCTCTCTCCCTTCCACACTCTCAGAATTGATTTTTAGAGAGTGTGGAAGGAAGAGAGAGAGAGAGAGAGAGAGAGAGAGAGAGAAAGAGAGAGAGAGAGAATTGAGGATTAACAGAAAAGAACCATTAGTAGTCATCCAAAAGTCCCTTAAAATTGGGGTAAGATTTAATCTTTGGAGGTAAATAGTACTACCCATAAAAATTATACAACTCTTCATTGACTTACACATTGTATTGTTGCATTTGAGCTATCATATTTCTATTAGTTAATTTCTGTATTCTCACAGTGAAGATACAGATACAGAATGATTTTCATTTTTTCCCTTAATTCTGCTTGGTTGTGCTATCATTTGCACTGTACTTATTTGTAGTTATGCCATTATCTTACCCTGGGACTAATTATGTAGCTGACAAAAGAATTTAGGAGAAAGTATATATTGTTAAAAGTTTCCATTTCAAGCACTCAGAGATGTATATGCTATTTCTTTTTAATTTTATTTTTTAGTAAACTGATTAGCACTCTTCATTAAAAAGCACATTTTAAAGCTAGCTTTGAAAATTCTTTACAAAAATTCTCTTTCTTTTGATCTTAGAGATAATAGAGAAGCATTTGATACAGGGACTTTATTAAGAGCATCTGTATAAGACTCACAATGGTAAAGAACAAGAACAGGAAAGGAAAGTCTAAGGCTATGTTATCCATTGTTGTAGTACATGTGACTATTTAAATCTACTAATTAAATTAAAAATTAGGCTCCTTAATCTTACTTTTCAGTAGCCATATTTAACTAGTGACTACCTCATTGGGCATCACAGATACAAATCATTTTCCATGATCACAGAAAGTTCATTTGGGTAACACTGGTCTAGAGGTAGAAATATCATGTGATGACCTGATTTTCACACATCCTATCCTATATAATAAAAGCCTAATATGCTAAGTGTCCGATCAGCCGTTCAACCAAAATAACATGCTAATGATATGCTAAGGCCACTGAACTGCTCGCTATGATGTGCACTGACAACCAGAGGGCAGACACTTGAACTGATAGGTTAGCTTGTTGCTGGGGTCCAGCCAATCGGGACTGAGTGAGATGAGCTGGACATGCCCTGGAGCCCTCCTGTGGTCTCTCCCTGTCTGGCCAACCTTCCGCATCCCTCCCCGGCCCGATTGTGCACTGGTGGGGCCCCTCAGCCTGGCTTGAGCCCTCCCACAATCTGGGACCCCTCGGGGGATGTCGGAGAGCTGGTTTTGGCCCGATCCTGCAGGCCAGGCCAAGGGACCCCACTGGTGCACAAATTTGTGCACTGGGCCTCTATTATCTATATAAGCAGATTTATTTTATCATGTAATTAGACTAGGTAAATTGAATATTTCAAGTTCATTTTTTTAAAGAGTTGTTCTATTATAATGTTCCGTTTTTAATGGCCCAGTTTTTTCTCTGTATTAGAAAAAGTAGAATTACCTAAATGGATCATTGGTTCAGGAACTGAAGAGCATGGAGGTGATACCATTAGTTATGTGGGTAGGATTGCTCAGTCCTCTCCTAGAAATACTGATAGAGAGATGAAGAGAAATGAATAAAAGGAAGCAAAAATTTATAACTTTTTAAAGAAAGGGTTCAAGAAATATTGAGAATTATGTAATTGTTGGATTAAAATTCAGACCTATTACAGACTTATTCATGGAACCCATTTTTGAAAATGGTCTTAAACTTGTATATCATCAAATATTAAGACCAAATAGCCACTAGGTATTAATTAAAAACAATAAACTCTACCATTATAACTGTTGACTCCCCAGGGAGGGAACAAAAGGAATATGTCATTTTAAGAATCTATATCAAAATTTATGTCCTTACATCTAAGACTATTGACAGAAAAGAATTTGACATAGGAAGAGGGAGTACATGCAGATGTCCAATCTTTGACTGAAGAGTGATAGCTGTCATTGATTGAGCACCTGTTATGTACTCAGCACAGGGCTTGGCACTATATCTGTTAATTAATCTTTCCTATAGCTCTTGAGGATGTACTACCATCACCATTTAAAAGATAAGGAAACAGACCCTGTGATATTTGCTTTGCTCTGACAAAATCAGTTTGGATTAAAAGTCTTAGTTCACAAAATCAAAAATTACATTTTGAGCAAAGTGCAGATTTTTGTTGAATTTATAAAACGTGAAATTGTTTCCGGAAGCTAGATTTTAAAACATATTATGCCTTAAATATTTTCTTTTTAAAAAAAACAACTTTCAAATTGGTATTAAAGAGAAGGATGATATATAAACCTTGTTTTTCCCTTGAGCTATGGACTGATATATTGATTTTATAGCTATTTATTGATATGTTTTATAAAATTAGCATCTGGCTTTTAAACAAGAAAGGGTAAAAATATCAGTAAGATGTTTATTTTCTACAGTTGTTCTTCTCTGAATAAAGTGATTGTTCGATTGCTACTGTCCTCTTAAGGGTAAAATTATAAAACATCTAACTTATGTGAATCTGTACTGTTATTTTCTTTTAAACAGAGACCTTCTAGTTTCATAATTCTTCCTTACTGTCAGCCTTTTTAACTAAAAATATCACGGTTTGCACCAGCATTGCACCTGATCAAGAAAGAATGATTTTATCATTTTACTCAAGTACTAGAGGCCCGGTGCACAAAAATGTGTGCGCTCGGCGAGGAGGAGGGGTCCCTCAGCCCGGCCTGTGCCCTCTCGCAGTCTGGGACCCCTCAGGAGATAACGACCTGCTGGCTTAGGCCAGCTCCCGGGTGGCAGAGGGCAGGCCCAATCCCTAGGTGCAGCACCTGGTCGGACTCAGAGCAGGGCCGATTGGGGAGTTGGGGCACCACCCCCTGTCATGCACAGAGCAGTGCGGATCGGGAGGTTGCGATGCCACCCTCAGTCATGCTCAGGGTAGGGCCGATTGGGGGTTGGGGCACCGCCTGCTGTCACACTCAAGGCAGGGTCAATGGGGAGGTTGCAGCACCACCCCCTGTCACGCACAGAGCAGGGTCAATCGGGGGTTCGGGCTCTGTACCCTGTCACGTACAGAGCAGGGTCGATCAGAGGGTTGGGGAGCTCCCCCCTTTCACGCACACAGCAGGGCCGATCAGGGGGTTGAGGAGCTCCCCCCAGTCACAGAGTAGGGCCGATAGTGGAGTTGGGGCACCGCCCCCTGTCACACACGGAGCAGGGCAGATCAGGGGGTTGGGGCGCTGCACCCTGTCACACTCAGGGCAGAGCCAATGGGGAGCTTATGGCTCTACCCCGTCACAGAGCAGGGCCGGTGGGTGGGGGGGGTTGGGGCGCCTCCCTCTATTACCCACAGAGAGGTCTGATCAGGGGGTTCGGGCACCGTCACTGTCACACACAGGGCAGGGCCGATGGGAAGGTTATGGCTCTACCCCGTCACATACAGAGCAGGGCCCGTGGGGGGTGTTGGGGCGCCGCACCCTGTCACACACAGAGCAGGGCTGATCAGGGGGTTGAGGAGCTCCCACCTGTCACGAACAGAGCAGGACGGATAGGGAGGTTGTGGCCCCGCCCGGTCACACACAGAGCCGCAGGGCAATCGGGGTTTGGGCGCTGCCCCCTGTCACGCTGATCCCGGTGTCGGCAGGCCTCACGGCTCCACTGATCCCAGTGCTGGGAAGCATATTACCCTTTTACTATATAGGATAGAGGCCTGGTGCACGGGTGGGGTTGGTTGGTTTGTCCTGAAGTGTGTCCTGGATCAGGGTGGGGGTCCCCACTGGGGTGCCTGGCCAGCCTGGGTGAGGGGCTGAGGGCTGTTTTCAGGCTGGTGGGTGACTGAAGCTCCCAACTGCTCCTTTTTTTCGTTTTTTTTTTATTCTGGGCCAGCTTTAGCTCTGAGGCTTGGCTCCAGCTCTAAAGCCTCCACTGCTGAAAGCAGGTGTCTGGTTTGTTTGGGTTCTATAATCGAAACACTGTTTCAACTCCAGCTCTGCGATCCCGGCTGGCTGAAAGCAGGTTTCTGGGGTTTTGTTTAGGTTCTATATTTGTAGCAATGTTTCAAACTGCAAGCTCAGAGGCCGGCAGGCAGGCGGGCAATGTTGGAGTCCTCTGTCACTGAAGCAAGCAAGCCTCATGTTCACCTCAAGCTGCCTGGCTGCAGGCCGCCATCTTGGCTGGCAGTTAATTTGGATATCGCCCTGATTAGCCAATGGGAAGGGTAGCGGAGGTACGGCTAATTACCATGTTTCACTTTTATTAGATTGGACAAGATGGCAATGTTTGTAATGAGAATCTAAACTTATAGTTCTATTTTATAATCTACTAACCTGCCATTAAAAAGGACAATACTGAAAGGAAAGAAATTATGCTTTTAAAATTTACACTGTGGGAATTTAGTATATTTGAATTGTACATTACAAATGATTATAATATGAAATTAGAGTTTTTACTTTGACGTGTGATTTCAAAGTGGTTTTCTGGTTTTTTAGTTTGAGTGACATTAAATAGAGTATATGTGTCAGAATCGTGATGTGTGACTTCAGAGTGGTTTTCTGTTTTTTTAATTTGGGTGACATTAAATAGAGTATATGTGTCAGAATCATAAGAGACAGGAGTTAGAAAAATTTGAACACTGATTAGACTTAATGGAAAATATTTTGTGTAAGCAAGCTTTTTGTGTAAATCTCTGATCTAAATTAATATAGGAGCATTCATTCTCTCATATAAATACTCAGTTTTAAATCTTAGTAAATATGTGAAGGCTACCAGCCAAGAAATCAGCTTTTGTTTATTGTGGTCTCTTGATTCAGAGACTAGTTAGGAGAGTCTCAATAAATGCATGCTGAATTGTAATACAGTTACTCTATTTCATACTTATTTGAAAATTAAAACAATATGCCACCTATTTTCACCTCTAAACTTAACATAGGAATTGCCTTTATAGAAAGTATGACATCTATACATGATAATTTTGCAAAAGCAAGTATCATAAATCAAAGGCTCAAAGACAAGAAATATTAACAGGGCATTCATTATAGAAAATCTATTTCATATTAAGAACATGGGGACCATGTTGTATTGCTGGAGAACCAAAAAAAAAAAAAAATGCCAGCATGATAACCAACACAGCTTTAAGTTCTTTTCCTGCAGATTAGGCCGTTTACCTGTCTCATTGCCTCATTTACCTTTGTACTTTAACTTTGTTTAGTTAGTTGCCTGACTACAATTCCTATTTCATACAAGAGTCACATAATTGTTTATTTTCTATGGAACAACCTTGTGAGAGAATACATTTGTCTTAAAATAAAAAAGTATTTGCTATCTAGTTCCGCATTCCAACTTTATATCATAGTACTCATCTAACTGTTGAACTCTTAGGTTTTCTTAGTTCTTATATTGATTTTTCACTTCCTTCTAGGCTATAATTCTAAGTATACCAAATTATGTACACCAGTTGCTAATGCAGATTACTGTATGAATCTTCTCTAACAGTAAGAACTTTCTTTTGTCATTTGCTTTTAGTCTCTTTTGTGCCTTTAATATTTCTAAACAAATTTACTCTCAGGTTTATCAAAGTTATTTCTTAAGTAGAAGACTTTAAAACTTAATAATCAACTGTTTTTCAATAGCCATATTCAGTCTGCATCACTGAACATGAAAGATTGCTGCTGTTTTCATAGAAATGAAAAATTATTTTACTTAATCCTTTCATAGGAATACCTAGATTATGCCTTATTATGCCTTTTTACCCTATGTTATCAAATACACTACAGAAGTGATAATGTTCCCTTTGTAAACTAATTGACTATGCTCACTTCCTTCACATATTTTTTATCACGTGGCTCTTTTAGTTACTGTGTTTTTTTTGTCCAAGAGGGCTTATATTGGTGCTAAACATAATTGATCAAAGTATCAGTTTTTCCTAAATAAATACAGGGGTGGGCAAAAGTAGGTTTATAGTTCATATGGGAAAGATATGCAGGTTATGATTATGGCAGCTTTATTCACACTCTGTTTCTCTGTTTAAAACTGTAAACATACTTTTGCCTACTCTTGTTTAATATTTAAAGAACTGCCCTGAGCGGTTTGGCTCAGTGGATAGAGTGTCGGCCTGCAGACTGGGGGGTCCCGGGTTTGATTCCGGCCAGGGGCATGTACCTTGGATGCGGGCACATCCCCAGTTGGAGGTGTGCAAGAGTGAGCTGATCGATGTTTCTCTCTCATTGGTGTTTCTAACTCTCTCTTCCTCTCTGTGAAAAAATCAATAAAATATATTTTAAAAAAATAATAATAATATTTAAAGAAGTAGAGGCCCGGTGCACAAAAATTTGTGCACTCGGGGGGTCCCTCGGCCCGGCCTATGCCCTCTTGGAGTGTGGGACCCCTCAGAAGATGTCCATCCAAGTGTGGGACCCCATGGAGGTTTGGCCAGCCTGGGTGAGGGGCTGATGGCTGTTTTCAGGCTGGCCACACCCCCGTTAGGGTGGGGGGTCCCCACTGGGCTGCCTGGCCAGTCTGGGTGAGGGGCTGAGGGTCATTTTCAGACTGGCCAAGCATCCTGGCCAGGTAAGCTCCCAGCCTCTCCTTTCTTTCTTTCTTTTTTTTTTTTTTCTATTCTGGGATTTATTTACCTTCTATAATTGCAACTTTGTTGCCTTTAGCAGAGGCCTGCGGAAAGCTTGGCTTCCTGCATTGCGAGGGGCAACCCACTCCTGCTCGCTCCAGCTCTGTGGCCACGGCTGGCTGAAAGCAGGTATCTGAGATTTATTTACCTTCTATAATTGAAACTTTGTTGCTTTCAGTGGAGCTCAGAGCCGGCCGTGTCATTCGGGGAACCTTGGCTTCCTCCATCACTGGAGCAACCAAGCCTCCTACTCGCTCCAGCTCTGTGGCTGCCGGCCACCATCTTGGTTGGGTTAATTTGCATATAGTCGCTCTGATTGGCTGGTGGGTGTGGCTTAAGGCATAGCGAAAGTATGGTCAATTTGCATGTTTGTCTTTTATTAGTATAGGATAAAGGAGGCATCTCACACGTGTCAGGATGGCTAGCTCTTTTTTTTATGACTATTACAGTAGCTTTATTAACTCAAAAGAATATCATAATAATAAGACAAGTAATACAAGAATTAATAAATGAATAATACAAGAGCAATCTCCGTGTTTCATTACTCACAACTGTATACCTACTTTTGCCCACCCTGTATTTTGAAATGCTTACCTTGAGTACTTCTTGTTATCTAGTTCTTTTGGGTTTTGAAATCAGAACATATAAAAGTGATATTTTTGTTTCCTCTTTCCCTTGCATCTATAGTTGACTTACTGTGTTGCTTATTGGGTTGGCTTGAACTTCTGGCACAATAGTAAATAACATTGAACTGAATAGTATCTTATTTTAGTTTCTGATATTAATGGCAGCCCTTCTGATTCTTTACCAATTCAGTCTAAGACCTCTTGATTTAATGTAAAAGTCCCTTTTCCTGTTAAGAAAATATTCTTTTTTTAAAAAAATATATTTTATTGATTTTTTACAGAGAGGAAGGGAGAGGGATAGAGAGTCCGAAACATCGATGAGAGAGAAACATTGACCAGCCGCCTCCTACACACCTCCTACTGGGGATGTGCCCGCCACCAAGGTACATGCCCTTGACCGGAATCGAACCTGGGACCTTTCAGTCCGCAGGCCGACGCTCTATCCACTGAGCCAAACCGGTTATGGCAAGAAAATATTCTTAATTAAATGATTTTTTTTAAAAAATCAAGAGTAGGTAACTTTAAACCACAAATCCTTAGCCTAATCAATTAGTATTTCAAAAAGTAAATATCCACCTTTTATTATTTTATGGTTTGTTTATAATAAAATTGTTGGGAACATTAATACTAGAGGAACTTTTTTTAGAATTTGCCGGGAGCCGGTCCATCCTTGCTGTTTCAAAGGACCTGGCATATATGGCATACTGTTCCTAATATGTTTGCTCACCTTCTTGGCACTATGTGTTTTAACCAAGGTCTCTGAGAAAGGTTGTTTTCCCAGGTAGGGATTTTCCCCTGAAGTTAGGGAGGGAATAAAACCCCTTAACTAAGTGCCAGGCGGGTAATTAATCACTTTAACTACAAAAAATCATTCTTAAGCTGCATAATCTTTACTCCCTGGAATGGAGATAAGAAACGCCCTAACTTTTGTAATAGAGATTGATAGGATTTAATCAACTGGTATAAATACAGATGTAACAAGACAGAAAGAGACAGAACTTAGAACACAGAACTCAGGAGACAGAACTTAGAAGACAGAATTCAGAAGACAGCAAGACACAGAACTTAGAACACAGAACTCAGAACACAGAACTAAGGAGACAGGGCTTGGAAGACAGGACCAAGAGAGGCAGAGCCTAGGCACAGAACCTACACAGAATGTTCTCTAGGGACAGAAGAACTTCGCTGGCGAGAGCATGCCGGAGGATCCTGGACAGGGACTGGCCTCGGAGCCTGGAGGCGGAGCCTGGCGAGAGAGCATGGCAGGGGATCCTGGACTGAACCTGACTGCGGAGATTGGCAGGAGAGCCTGACTAGAACCTGGTGACTGGACCTGCCTGGAGAACCTGGACAGAACCTGGCTGGAGATCCTAAGCAGAACCTCTCTGGAGATCGAGACCAGAACTTGGCTGGAGATCCTGGCTAGGCTGCTGATCAACTGAACGCTGTCTCCATGTCATTCCTTCTTCGCCGACTCCGTCCACACCTTTGGGGACCCCTGGACCCGCTGGGGCTGGACCCCGGCAAGAATTGGGAAGTATAACAGTTACATGGTCTCAGAGTCAAGGTCATTGAGTATTATTAGTGAGGTTCAATATAATTTATATCTTCCTTTGTGTTATTCAGGGACATATGTTTATGTAATGAGAATTAGTACCTAAAAATGACTAAAATTAATATGGCACTAGCCAGTTTGGTTCAGTGGATAGAGCGTTGGCCTGCGGACTAAAGGGTCAGAGGTTCGATTCTGGTTAAGGGCATATGCCTGGGTTGTGGGCTCAATCCCCAGTAGGGGGTGTACAGGAGGCAGCCAGTCAATAATTCTCATCATTGATGTTTCTATCTCTCCCTCTTCCTCCCTGAAATCAATAATAATATATATAAAATTATAATAAAAAGTAAAATTATTAATATGAATTAGATATTTTAGAATGAATGATTATTAAATGGTCTTATAAACACCATAAAAATTTCTTAATTTAATAATTATAGCCCCTATAGGTTCAAAACTACAGTTAGTAAAGTATTTTTTTCTACCAGAAAATTGTTTACAATTGCAAGGTCATACCACATTAACCTTTGAACTATGTCTATAGCTATAAATTTAGATATTCATTTTTTGTTAGTTTGTTTCTATTATTCAACCCTGAAAATGTGAACTTGATTGCTTACGATTTTTCTTACTTTATTTTAAAGTAGCTTTACATAGATTCCTCTTAGTGAATTTGTGATGCCATGTGAATTTTGTTACTTCAAGACTTAGTGAAATATGAATATAAATTATTTTATAGATTAAAATTGTTTTAAGTATTTCGCATTAAAGAATATTTAAAAGTATGTAACTTTTGACTCAGAGGAAAGAAGAAATATTAGCTAGAAAATTCAGTGATTAAAGTAAATTCTCCTTTTGGAGGTTTGATTTTGTATTAATTTTAATTCACACAAATCTATAATTCACCAATATTTTAAAACTAGAATGGATGTCCATCATATCATGGGAATGTTTTATACTGAATTAATAAAGAAAGCAAAATTATTTCATTTTTATTACATATTTATTGTAATTTTCACTTTGAGTTATACTAGTAAATGTATGTGAATATTGATGACCATCTGCAAAATTGTTGAAATAGGAAAAAGAGTCATAATATTAAAGACAAAATACACAGCAAAAGATTAATTATTTGCTTGCAGCAGTCAAAATAAGTCAAAAATAGCTAGGAAATGAAAAAGGTCTCAAATTAAGAACCACTTTTTAGAAGCACATTAAAAAGAATTCGAAGAAATGTACACTAAGTCAGAAATATATCTTATTAATATAAGATACTACATTATTTTCTATTTGCTGTACAATAAGATCTTGATGAAAAATATTAAGGACAAAAGTATTATATGTCATATTCTTAACCACATGCAGTTCATTGTCACTTTACTCTTTCATAGAAAATCACTCATAATTGAGGAAATGTGAATATTTCATGTTTTTATTAAGGTAGAGTTTATAAGTTTAATTTTTAGAGTAATCCTATCTAATAAAAGAGAAACATGGTAATTAGCCGTAACTTCGCTACCCTTCTCATTGGCTAATCAGGGCTATATGCAAATTAACTGCCAGCCAATATGGCGGCCAGCAGCCAGGCAACTGACGCGAACAGGAGGCTTGCTTGCTACAGTCACAGAGGAAGCCAACGTTCCCCGCCTGGCGCTGCTGGGCTCTGAGCTGCTCTCAAAGAAACATTGTTACAAATATAGAACCTAAACAAAACCCCAGAAACCTGCTTTCAGTCAGCCGGGATCTCAGAGCTGGAGTCGCAACAAAGTTTCAAATACAGAAGGTTAACAAAGCACAGAAACCTGCTTTCAGTAGCCGAGGTCTGAGCTAAAGCCGGCTTTCAGCTCCAGTAACAGCCATAGATGGTAAATAAATTCCAGAATTTAAAAAAAAAAAGGAAAAAAGGGGAAGTTGGGAGTTGCTTCAGTCACCCGCCAGCCTGAAAACAGCCCTCAGCCCCTCACCCAGACTGGCCAGGCACCCCAGTGGGGACCCCCACCCTGAAGGGTGTGTGACCAGCTGCAAACAGCCATCATCCCCTCACCCAGGCTGGCCAGGCACCCAAGCGGGACCCCCACCCTGATACAGGACACCCTTCAGGGCAAACCAGCCAGCCCCCACCCGTGCACCAGGCCTCTATCCTATGTTTTAAAAGGGTAATATGCCAGCACCGGGATCAGCGGAGCCGCGAGGCCTCCCAGCACCGGGATCAGCGGAGCAGCGAGGCCTCCTAGCACTGGGATCAGCGTAGCCAGGAGGCCTCCTGGCCCCTGGAGCAGCGTGATGGGGGGCAGTGCCCAAACCCGCTGATTGCCCTGCAGCTCTGTGTGTGACAGGGGGCGGGGCCACAACCTCCCTGTCCACCCTGCTCTGTTTGTGAAAGGGGAAGGCGCCCCAACCCCCTGATCAGCCCTGCTCTGTGCCTGATAGGGGGGAGCTCCCCAACCTCCCCATCGGCCCTGCTCTGTGCATGACAGGGGGGAGCTCCCCAACACCCTGATCGGCCCTGCTCTGTATGTGAAAGGGTACGGAGCCCCAACCCCCCTGATGGGCCTGCTCTGTGTGTGACAGGGGGCAGCGCCCCAACCCCCTGATCGGCTGGCTCTGTATGTGACGGGTGGCGCCACAACCCCCTGATCCACCCTGCTCTGTGCGTGACGGTGTGGCACCGCAACCTCCCCATCGACCCTGCCTTGAGTGTGACAGGGGGCGGTGCCCCAACTCCCCAATCGGCCCTGCTCTGAGCCGGACCAGGGGCTGCACCTAGGGATTGGGCCTGCCCTCTGCCACCCGGGAGCGGGCCTAAGCCAGCAGGTAGTTATCTCCCAAGGGGTCCCAGACTGTGAGAGGGCAAAAGTGGGGCTGAGGGATACCACCCCACCCCCGCCCCGGCCAGTGCACAAATTTTTGTGCACCGGGCCTCTAGTATTCATATAATTGGCTATATAATGCAGAGAATCTTAATTCTCTGTTTTTAAAAAAAGTTAATAGTATTTAGTGCCTTTTGTTGTCAGATACATTAACTGGAAAATTTGGACTCTTTTACCACTACTTAAAAACAATGTATTTGTATATTTCTTTGAAATTTAAGAAAGCTAGTACATTTAGGTAGAGTGAAAGTTTTTTTTTCTTTTCTGACTCTAGTTATACAGGGCTGTTGGAGCAGTAGTAGAGAATACTGTGTGACATTTCATGATCATACACATCAATTATTCATCTCTAGAGTAAAAAAAGAAAGTGCACTTACTAAGTGTAGATGGACTCACTAGAATATATGTATTCATTTGAGTTCATACTGCCATGCTATGTCATACTGCTTTGGTTAAATCTTCAATATCTAGTTTAAAGTTATATTTGGGACATTTTCTGCAGTCTTGTCATACTTGGATGAGGTGTGAAGATTTAGACTGCACATCTTCCATCTTCAGGTCTCATTGATTCATATATTCAACACTGAGTATTTATTTAGTATGCTATCTCCTATTTATTTTGTGTGCTATCTCCTCATAATGGCAGAAATTTAGTCCCTGCCCTCAGAGCTCATTATTCTGTGTTGGAGACTGATAAATAAATGTAAAGTTATAGTTTATCATAGTGAGTAGTGTAATAGAGATATGTTCAATGTCTGATAGGTGTGCATATATTTGATTTATTATCACATCAAAAAGGAATAAAAGGCAATAGGAAATGCTCTGACTTTAATACTTAATTCAGCTTTTTAAAACTATCAACTCTTCAATTGTTGACTAGATTTTTAAAAATTTATAGTATACAAAATTAGGCTTATGTGTACAACATGGTGATTTTACATTTATGTATCTTATGATCACAAGTCTAGTGACCACTTCATATTTATTACGATATTATTGACTATACTAGTGGCCCGGTGCATGAAGTTCATGCACATTAAAAGGGAATTAATTAGAGGAAATATTTTAATATTGCTATTTGCCTTTTCTCTATAATAGAAGTGTCAGAGATGAAAGAAAATTAGTAAAATAATTTTTACTAATTTGAAAATGTCCCTCCTGTCAGAGTCTGGGGCACTCCGCGGGACCCAGAGTCAAGTCCCCACCCACACATGTGCACCTCGAGATCACGAGACCCGGCCGGCCCCATTCCCTGTCAAGCCCCGCCTGGCGGGGGGTGCAGCCTCAGGTCTGCAGTCAAGCCCCACCTGGCGGGGGGTGGGCGCAGCCTCAGGTCCCTTGTTAAGTTTCGCCGGGCGGGGGGCGCAGCCTCAGATCCCCCGTCAAGCCCCACAGGGCTGGGGGCGCAGCCTCAGGTCCACCGTCAAGGCCAGCAGGGCCGGGGGCGCAGCCTCAGGTCTCCCGTCAAGCCCCGCCTGGTGGGGGTGCAGCCTCAGGTCCCCTGGCCCGGCACCAGAGCGGGGAGCATGGCCTCAGGTCCCCTAGCCTGGCGCTAGGCATGGGGTGCGGCCTCAGTTTCCCCGGTGCAGCCTCAGGCCCCCTGGCCCCAGTGCCTGGGCGGGGGGCGTGCGTCCTCAGGTCCCCTGGCCCCAGCGTGAGGGCGCAAGGGCATGATGACCATTTGCATACTAGCTCTTTATTGTATAGGATTCCCTATTCTATATATTACCTTGACTGATAACTGGCAATTTGTACTTCTTAACCCATTTCACCCTTTTTTATAACAAAAAATTGTTTTAGAAAACACTAAAAGTAGTTAATTTACATGAAACATACTGAGCTAATTTATACTGTGCCCTGAGTAACCTAATAATCAAAAGCATGCTGATGCTTTTGATTCACGAACCACTCTGGCATGGTTCTAGACCTGTGCTATCCAGTGAAGTGTCTACTAACCACATGTGGCTATTGAACACCTGAAAGATACTAGTGACTAGTTGAAATTGAGATGAGTTATAACCTCAAAGGCTTAGTACTAAAAAAAGAATGTAAAATGACTTGATTCTTATGTTGATTACATATTGAAATGATAATATTTTTAAGTAAAATATTTATTAAACTTAGTTTCATTTGTTTATTTTTACATTTGTTTAACATGGCTGCTAGAAATTTTTAAACTATGTATGTGGCTCACATATTTCCATTGAACATCACTATCCCAGACCAATGCTTCTCAAATATTAGAGTGAATAAAAATTATTTAGAGAAATCGTTAATACTCAGATGCCTGGGTCCTATCCCCAGAGGTTTTATTCAGTAGTTTTAGGCGGAGCCCAAGACTTTGCATTTCTAATAAGCTCCCAGAGGACACTGATGTGCTAAGCCATGGATCATACTTTAATTAACAAGGTTCTAATGTAGGCAGTATTTTTCTTCTGTGGCATGTATGTATTTTTACTTGGAAATATTTATTAAAAAGGATAAGGGATACTCTTTTTTAGGAGTAGTGTTATATTAGGGTTCTCAATAGAAAAAGAACCAATAGGATATGTAAAGATAGATTGATATCTCTAGATCAGAAATTTTTTTAAAAATATATTTTATTGATTTTTTACAGAGAGGAAGGGAGAGGGATAGAGAGTTAGAAACATCTATGAGAGAGAAACCTGGATCAGCTGCCTCCTGCACACTCTCCACTGGGGATGTGCCAGCAACCAAGGTACATGCCCTTGACCGGAATCGAACCTGGAACCCTTGAGTCTGCAGGCCGACGCTCTATCCGCTGAGCCAAACCAGTTAGGGCTAGATCAGAAATTTTTAATGTTTTTTATCTCATGGAACACATAAACTAATTACTAAAATTTTTTTGGCACCCAAAAATATATTTTGTCTTTTGCCAATATGACAGAAAGAAAAAAAGGTGGTATTTTGATTCATTCACACCGGATGGCTGTGTTGTATTGGCTGTTGTCATTTTTTTAAATTTGGCAATATAAAGGAAAAGAAGGCAGTGCTCCTGACTAAACAGTCAGGTATTGCATGTTTTAAAAAATTCTTGGAACACTGGTTGAAATTCTCTGCGATAGATAATAAGAAATACGTGCGAGAGATTTTAAGGAATCTCACTCAGTTATGGAGCCTGGTAATTCCAAAATCTTCTGGATGGGCTGGCAGGTTGGAAACCCAGGGAAAAGCTGATGTGCTGTCAGTTCTGAAGATGATATGCTAACAGAATTATCTCTTGCTCTTGTACTGGGGGCGGGATGGGTGGGTGGGCGTTGTTTGTTAACGAGGTCAGTCTTTTGTTCTATTCAGGCCTTCAACTGACTAGATGAGGTCCACCTATATTATGGAGGGCAAACTGCGTCACTCAGAGTATACAGATTTAAATGTTAACCTCATCTAAAAACACCCTCACAGAAATACTCAGAATACTGTAGTGTTTGATCAGATATAAGGGTATCCTTGCCCAGCCAAGTTGACACATAAAAGTAACTAACCATCACAAATGGAATTTATATTCCACTAAAGTATCAAAATGGATTGTGTGGCATAATAATTATGTGTTGGGAAAACTGCTAGTGAGGAATGATGCCATTGGTATTAGAACTTTCTAGACAAGAATCTGTAAATAATTTTACTGAGGTTTTTCATGACCTACTTTTTAACATTCATTGTGATAAATCCCAAAACAAGGCTCCAAAAGGCAGAGTAATGGGTTATCTTGTTTTGTTTTCTTTTTGAAAGGGATGTATGGATTCAAAGTCTAGGTTGTAGCATACAATGTTCTGTAAGATTAATTTATTTTAGATGCTTGTGATTTTCACTTTTCTATGGTTGTTACATACACATCTTTGCTAAAGGAGCAAAAGGATGTTTTCATTTGGTTCATTATAACAGTGTGGATTATTCATTTTTTCTTTATGATGTGTGCATGTGGGAGGGATAATATAAAGACAAGGTAATTTTTTACAATGATTTCTGAAGGTTTAAAGAACATTTTTGCATATGTTTGCTTTTGAAAAATATAATCTAGGACTTGATTAGCTTATGCAAAGTGAAAAGTTTAGACTCTGCATGAGCTAGTGATTGGTAAATAATTCTGTAAAAAATTTTCATTCTTGAGAGAATTCTTAAAATATAAGATGGTCTTTAAAAAGCTCAGTTCTTTTTTATGTTAAAAGTAATAACAAGCCGAAGCCGGTTTGGCTCAGTGGATAGAGCGTCGGCCTGCGGACTGAGGGGTCCCGAGTTCGATTCCGGTCGGGGGCATGTACCTGGGTTGCGGGCACATCCCCAGTGAGAGATGTGCAGGAGGCAGCTGATCGATGTTCCTCTCTCATCTCTCTCATCGATGTTTCTGACTCTCGGTCTCCCTTCCTCTCTGTAGAAAATCAATAAAATATATTTAAAAAAAAAAAAGTAATAACAACATCTACAACATCAATACATGTAACTCAGTTGCTCCATCTTCAGTATTCTATAACTGTTTATCCATTCCTCTATTTTAACTTATTTCAGTGTATATTATTTGCATATTCCTTTTTAATTGGTTGAGTTGTAAGGGGAAGGCAATTCTGTTGAACTAGCATTAATTGGGTACCACCATGTATTGGGTACCGTGCCCTGGAACATTTGGTAAGACAAGTAATAGTTAAATTTTAATAGAGTGTAATACATTATATGGTAGAGCTGATTATAAAATGTTGGGAAAACAGAGAGCTGGATTCAACTCATAGTTGTTTTTCAAAATGTCACAAAGGGACTGACATTTCACCTGGGTCCTGAAGGGTAAATAGGTGTTTTGTAGCCACACTACTCTTCTTTTACCTGCCTTTTCTTCAAACTTTGAATAATATCAACCATCTACCTTTTCACTTCTCAGTGCTGATAGCCTTCAGCTGCTGGCAAAAACAAACAAACAAATAAAAAACCCAAAAAAACAGTAAAAAAAAAAATCACCCTGTGGTATAGAATGTTGCTATTACAAATTTAGAGTCTCTGGCCCCAGCTAGTAATGCTTTTTCTTTCTTGTAGAATATATATTTTCTCCTTACTGCTTAGAATATGCTTTATTATCTTTTAAAATTCAGTTCAAATGTTACCTTATTTATGAAGATTTCCATGATCTTCATGGAGGTTTTGTACATAACCTCCATAGTAGTATCAGTCCTCATTTATTAAAGTACTAGAGGCCTGTTGCACGAAGAGATTCATGCAATAGGCCTTCCCTTCTCCTGGCTGCCGGCACAGGTTTTCCTCCAGCACCTGGGACCCAGGCCTTTGCTCCGACTGGAGCCGCCTTCAGTCTTCTGTCTTGGCTGCTCCGGCTGGAGCCGCCTTCGGTCTTCCATCTTCGGGGCTCCGGCAGTAGTCGCCTTCAGTCTTCGGTCTTCGCTGTTCTGGCTCACCTTCAGTCTTCCCTCCACTGCTTGGAGCCTACGTATGCAAATTAACCGCCATCTTTGTTGGCAGTTAATTTGCATATCGTGCTGGTTAGCCAATGGGAGGTGTAGCGAAGGTACAGTCAATTACCATGTTTGTCTATTATTAGATAGGATAGATAGGATTTCTCTCTCTCTTTTTTTAATTGTTTTATTGCTTAAAGTATTACAAAGAGTATTACATATGTCTCCTTTTTTTCCCACCCTTAACAATCCCCCGGCCTCCCCTACCCCCCAGTGTCTTAAGTCCATTGGTTATGCTTATATGCATGCATACAAGTCCTTCAGTTGATCTCTTACCACCACCACCACCACCACCACCACCACCACCCCCCCCTTGCACCTCAACCCTCCCCGGCTTTCCCGCTGTAGTTTGACAGTCTGTTTGAGGCAGCTCTGCCTCTGTATCTATTTTTGTTCATAAGTTTATAATGGTCTTTATTATTAATGAGTGAGTGAGATCATGTGGTGTTTTTCCTTCATTGACTGGCTTATTTCACTTAGCATAATGCTCTCCAGTTCCATCCATGCCATTGCAAATGGTAAGAGTTCCTTCTTTTTTACAGCAGCATAGTATTCCATCGTGTAGATGTACCACAGTTTTCTAATCCATTCATCTACTGATGGGCACTTAGGCTGTTTCCAGATCTTAGCTATGGTGAATTGTGCTGCTATGAACATAGGGGTGCATATATCCTTTCTAATTGGTGTTTCTGGTTTCTTGGGATCTATTCCTAGAAGTGGGATCACAGGGTCAAATGGGAGTTCCATTTTTAGTTTTTGAGGAAACTCCATACTGTCTTCCATAGTGGCTGCACCAGTCTGCATTCCCACCAGCAGTGCACAAGTGTTCCTTTTTCTCCACATCCTCTCCAGCACTTGTCATTTGTGAATTTGTTGATGATAACCATTCTGACAGGTGTGAGACGGTACCTCATTGTTGTTTTGATTTGCATCTCTCGGATGATTAGTGACTTTGAGCAAGTTTTCATATGTCTCTTGGCTTTCTGAATGTCCTCTTTTGAAAGGTGTCTATTTAGGTCCTGTGCCCATTTTTTGATTGGATTGTTTATTTTCCTTTTGTTAAATTGTATGAGTTCCCTATAAATTTTGGAGATTAGGCCCTTATCAGATATAACATTGGCAAATATGTTTTCCCACGCAGTGGGCTTTCTTGTTGTTTTGTTGATGGTTTCTTCTGCTGTGCAGAAGCTTTTTATTTTGATGTAGTCCCATTTGTTTATTTTCTCTTTAGTTTCCAATGCCCTAGGAGCTGTATCAGTGAAGAAATTACCATGTTTGTCTATTATTAGATAGGATAGATAGGATTTCTCTCTTTTTTTTTTAATATATATTTTATTGATTTTTTACAGAGAGGAAGGGAGAGAGATAGAGAGTCAGAAACATCAATGAAAGAGAAACATCAATCAGCTGCCTCCTGCACACCTCCCACTGGGGATGTGCCTGCAACCCAGGTACATGCCCTTGACCGGAATCGAACCCGGGACCCTTCAGTCCGCAGGCCGACGCTCTATCCACTGAGCCAAACCGGTTTCGGCTATAGGATTTCTCTTAATAGACAGCTCTGTGAGGTTATGATTTGTGTCTTCTTTAGCTTATATCCCCAGTAGGGACTCAGTAAAAATGCATTTCCCTTGAGTGATCGCATCCATTCTCAGGTCTTTAGCCACTATAAGTAGATTCTAACAGCTCGAACACAATTACAGCATTGAGTATTGGGGAGGGGGTGATTTTGATGAGTAGGATCAGGGAATACTGGATTTTGAAAATATAGTGTACTTCACCCAGTTAATGTGAGGACCCAGGAATTATGGGAAGAACATTCAAGCATAGAAGCAATGTATACAAAGTCATAGTGGTGGGGGGAAACCTATTTCAGTTAGAAACTGAAAAGTTTGGTATGGTTAGCAAAAAAGTGCATTCAGGGAAGATAATACCTGGAAAAGGGAGTAAGAGGTCAAATTATGAGAAACATGCCATGTGTCTTAGTCCACATGGGCTGCTATAACAAAATAGCCTAGATTGGATAGCACTTCTAACAGTTCTGGAGGCTGGGAAGTCCAAGATCAAGATCAGGGTATCTGGTGAGGTATGTTTCTTGACTCATAGATAGCTGTCTTTTTGCTGGAACCTCACATGGTACAAGAATTGAGGCATCTCTCTGGATCTGTAGTTGTAAAGCCACTAATCCCACTCAGGAGGACTCTGCCCTTATGACCTGATCACTTCCCAAAGGCCCCACCTCCTAATACCATCGCATTGGGGGTTAGATTTCAATATAATGAATTAGGGGAGGAGGGTACAAACTCACTCTACAACCACGCTAAGGGAAACCACTGAAAGCAAATAAAAATTAGATTTGTATTTTTAAAAGATCTCTATGGTGGCAGATTTTAAGAAGGTTGGAGGATAGCCAATAAGAAGAAAAGAAGAGGACATCTTTTTCTTAGAGGCAGGAGTTAAGGGTAGTTTACATCATGGTTAAGTATGAAGGAGTAAAATATTTGCACTCTGATACCAGGAAAGGTTATCTGTTTTCAGTATCTCTTGCTCCTTTTCCCAGATATTTTCTTCCCTAAATGTACCCTTTTTTTGGTGTATACAGAGAGTAGTAAATGTTTAGAATTTCTGGCTTAGGAAATGTAACAGGGGAATAACTAGAGTTAACTAAAACATTACTGAATAATGGAGAAGGTCCAGTTAAGATTGTAAAATGTGAACTTATCTTGTGGTGCTAGTTAACATATTTAATAACATAACATTTTAAAATTAGAGAACAGGAACACATATATGACTAGATTTATCTAGCCATATATTGTCAGGGATTGAATGGCAAAGTGCAATAGGGTTTTAGGAAAATTGCTGAAATCATTGATCATTTTTCAGAGTAGGTAGAGATGAAATGAATCATGGAGAGGGCTGATAGATTAGGAAGGAAGAAGTTGAAGGAATAGAGGTTTCAGTAAGGTTAAAACTGTTCAATAATAGAAAAATAAAATACACGATAGAATAGAAGACTGCGCTCAGAAAGTTACTTCCAAATTTAAGCTTTCAACCATGGGGCAGTTCTACATAATCATGGGGCCCTGGTGTGATTGTGTGGTGGATTGTTAAAGTACAGTAGAGAATTTGGTCACTTATTAAAGTCAAAGAATGTGAGGCCAAGTCATTAACCACTTCATGAAGATTCATAGTTGTTCAGGATGATATCAAGAATTGTAGGAGAGAGAAAACCTGAGAGGAAGCTCCAGTGAATTTGAGGGTTATTAGAATGCTAGTGATGAGAATGGGGCAAATAGAATGTCACCAAATGGTAGAGAAATTATTTTTGCATGAAGCCAGAGGACAGACGGTTTAAAAAATACACTTTTCAGTTAAGAAAATAATAACTCAAGCTTCAAGCTCTCAGTCTTGGTGTAGAAGGTAAGGAAAAGAGAGCTGAGTTCTGCTTAAGAGCAGTGAAAGGAGGAAGGTAGTGTTTTGGGAGTGTCTGGCACTTGTTTAGAAAGTTTAGAGATCTTCAAAACAAGACAAGAAAATAACACAATAAACCCCACCCCCCAAAAAAAAATAGTTTAGAGATCCAAAGGGCACAGGTAGGAGTGTTCAAAACTAGTTCTGAAGGGAAAATTCTGGTCTAGATAGGAAATTCTCTGAGATAGGAAAGTTCTTTAACCATCTTGCAATTATTCTTGTTCTAGCTATATGGCTTGGGAGATTGTGATTTATTTTCTTATTTATGATCCTTTCTCATCCTCTCTTTAAGAGAGTGAATTCTTCTTTGACTAGTATTATTTCCTCCATTGTTCTCTTGAATTAGGCACCACTAACAGACCTCATTCACACTTTTTCTCCTTATCATTTAAGTAGAGCCACCCTGTGAAACTCTGCTTTCTTTTCTATCTTAGGACATTTTGCCTTGACCTTTCCCCCATTGATTTTGTAGGATTTTCAATTTGATATTTGTCTTGGGCATTACACAGAGACCTAAGCGATTGCTGTAATGCCATTATATCTAGTAAATCCAGAGCCAATTTGAAAACCTTTCAGTACTCATTTTGGGTGCTATACATTACCATTCCCTACATTACTATTGCCCAGTCTGCAAAGGGCATCTATATAAATAAAGAGCCAGGGGCCATCGCAACCAAATGGACGACTGAACGGACAACTGAACAGGCTGAGTGGGGCGACAAGGCCAGCAGGGGGCTTAGTGAGGGATGACCAAACGACTGAACAGCAGCCTGTGTGGGGCAAGCAGGCTGGCAGGGGGGGCAGTGAGGGACAACCAGGCCAGCAGAGGGGGGCAGTGAGGGGCAACCAGGTCGGCAGGGGGCACAGTTGATGGCATCCAGGCTGGAAGGAGGGGCAGTGAGGGGCGACTAGGCCAGCAGAGGGGTGGCAGTTTGGGGCGACCATACCGGCAAGGGGGACCGTGAGGGGTGACCAAGTTGGCGGGGGGGGGGGGGGAGGGTCAGTTGGGGGCAACCAGGCTGGTGGGAGGGGGCAGTTGGAGGCAACCAGGTCAGCGGGGGGGCGGGCAGTTAAGGACATCCAGGCTGGCATAGGGGGCGGTGAGGGGCAACCAGGCTGGCAGGGGGGCAGATGGGGGCGACAAGGCCAGCAGGGGGGCAGTTGGGGACAACCAGGCCTGCAGGGGGGGCAGTTAGGGGCGACCAGGCTGGCAGAGGGAGGCTGTTGGAAGCGACCAGGCTGTCACGGGGGACAGTAAGGGGCAACCTGGACGTCACGGGGGGCAGTTAGGGGCGACCAGGCTGGTGGGGGGAACAGTTGGGGGCGACCAGGTTGGCGGGGGTGGGAAGTTGTGGGCCACCAGGCCGGCAAGCAGAGTCAGGGGTGATCAGGCAGGCAGGCAGGTGAGCAGTTAGGAGCCAGTGGTCCCAGATTGTGAGAGGGATGTCCAACTGCCGGTTTGGGTCCGATCCTCAGCCTAAACCGGCAGTTGGACATCCCCTGAGATGTTCTGAATTTGAGAGGGTCCAGGCTGGGCTGAGGGACACCACTCCCCCCCCCCCCCCCGCACAAATTTTATTCCCCCGGCCTCTAGTTATTACATAAAGGGTACAAACATCTCCAAATATGGGGTCTAGGTCATTTTGCCAGTTCTTTTAGGTTTCTATACTCAATTCTAATGTGTAGGAAGAGAAGGTTTTCCTCACAACAACAACAAGCAATGCTCTGGACAGTAGTTGGGTGTCCTACAATTCAACTCAATTCCCACACTGTCTATCTGAAGATAGTATCAGATTCCACAGCCTAAGCGTTCAGCCCTACAAGACTGCTTTCTGCCCCCACTTCTGATGCCATCACAAGCCCAGGCAACATGTTAACCTGTGCTTCTGACTTACCCTCTATAAATTAGTCTGGGGCTCTAGTAAGGTCTCATTGAGGTCATGTCATCTTCCTCTGAACTTGAGCTGAGAAGCAGCTCTTTCCGAAACTGCCCACTAGTGGTCTGCTTCAGGAACTACTGACTGCAAGGCCACCCGTAGAGAGGTGGCTGAAGACAGTGTTGGTCTGGCCTGTCAGGAGCCCAGGACAGGCCCCACCCTAACGGCTCATGTTTAATTTTATACCTAACACCTCTGTACATTATATCTGTGTGGGATTTTTAAGAAAAATATGTTCTTTATTGATATCAGAGAAGGAAAGGAGAGAGATAAAAACTCAATGATGAGAGAGAACCATCAATCGGCTGCCTCCTGCACGCCCCTACTGGGAATCATGCCTACAACCGTGGGCATGTGCCCTGACCATGACCTCCACACTGGCTGAACTGTTGTGGGATTTTTATCAAGATATTAAAACTACTGGTCTCTCTCACTAAACTATAAACTCTTTTTGAGAGCAAAGTATGTATCTGACTAACCATTTTCCTAGTACTTATTATTTAATGCTGAGCCAGTACATGATTTAATGTGTGTTGATTTAGTGATAGCTTTTCAATATCATCTGTATTTTAAGAGCCATTATTTAGTTTAGTTACTATTTTATCAGCAATAATTAAATTCAACACATATGCTTACTCCACTCTTGGTAGATTATTGTGGCCTGAAGTCTGTTTCTCTTTTCAGCTTAGTGTTGATGGGTTTTGTTGTTATTGTTGTGGCCAAAGTATATTGAGAAGAGCTATTTGAAAAGTTGGATTCCCTCCTCTTTTCAGAATGATTCAGTGTAGTTGTAGTTCTAGACAAGATATCCTATAAAATAAAAGCCTAGGTGGCGTCACGCCCTCATGTGACGTAATCACAAGATGGCCACCATAAGATGGCCACTGCAAGATGGCCGGCAAGGGAGGGGAGTTGTGGGCGATCAGGCCTGCAGGGGAGGGCAGTTGGGAGCAACTAGGCCTGCAGGGGAGGGCAGTTGGGTGTGACCAGGCTGGCAGGGGAGGGCAGTTGGGGGCAATCAGGCTTGCAGGGGAGGTCAGTTGGGGGCGATCGGGCCAGCAGGGTAGGGTAGTTGGGGGCGATCAAGCTTGCAGGAGTGTAGTTAGGCATCAATCAGACCAACAGGGGAATACTTAAGGATGATCAGGCTGGCAGGTAGAAGCGGTTAAGGGCAAGCAGGCAGGCAGGTGAGCGGTTAGGAGCCAGCTGTCCCGAATTGTGAGAGGGATGTCCGACTTCCAAAGGGATCGGGCCTAAACCAGCAGTCGGACATTCCCCAAGGGGTCCCAGATTGGAGAGGGTGCAGGCGGGGCTGAAGGACACCCTCCCCCCCCCCTTCTGTGCACAAATTTCATGCACTGGGCCTCTAATTTTTAAATAAATTATCAACTTTTTACCAGCAGGTTCTTTAGTCATACTCTTGATGTCTTCACACAAATATAAAATAAACATTTTTGTCTCATGACTTATTTTGTAGCAACTACTATTTCATCTGACAATCTTGTATATTACTTTTCTTGAAGTGCTTTGGTTCTTTCATTTATTTCTTCAGTCTTCTAAATCCACCCTTTTTAAAATATTGATTTTCCTCAAAATGTCTTATAGTCAACAACTCCTATGTCACAACCTATAACCTAGACATTTTTCCTAATAATTAAAAACCTCTACCAAAAACTTACATAAATTATTGATTCTTTATCACTTCAGCATTAAGTTCTTTGTTTCAAAGTGTTTTTTAACCTTTGGGAAATTAGCATCAAATTTAATTCTTGGTTAATAATAATAATCTATTTTTGCTTCCCCATTCTCAGCCCTTTCTTGAGCCTCACTTGCCAACTTTGAATTTCAGCTCTCTAGGATTATACTGGAGAGGGAATTGAAATTTATATCCACAAACTTTCAAAACTTTTCAGCTTTACTTAAACCAACATGATTTTACTTGGATTTGCTTTCTCTTTCATTGAGTTTTTTTAATAAAGCAAGTCACTACAGATCTTGATCAGTTCTTTGCTTCTTTTATACCGTGTGTGTGTGTGTGTGTGTGTGTGTGTGTGTATTTTTTTCTTTTAAAGAGTCTCTGCTTTGCCCTCACCCACCCACCCCCTTGCTCTTTTTTCCTCTCCACTTTGGGAAAGCTACGAGATTTTAGTGAGATGACTCTCATCTTTACTCCCTAAGTCACAGAGTCCTTTCACTGAAATTTGTTTAGCCCTGAACTAATCAAATACATGATATGGCATTTATCTGGCCAGACTAATTAACTCAGATCGGTTTAATTGCTGTGAACCATGGGACTTTGAGTTTGTCTTGTTGGGAGGTGTGGGGAAAGAAACTATGCTATCTTGCTTGCCTGTTATGACCGGGAACTTATAGCGATTTTTCTACTATGATATGAACTAGTCTGATAATGCTAACACAAAGGTGAGTTGAGGAGACTTCAGAAAAATGGAGTAGAAGCCCTAAAAAATCACTCAGGAAGCTCACTTTATTTCTAGATTTTACAGTTATGTGAACTGAGAGCTAATAAATTGCCCAATTGGAGTATAGTATCATAGTATATAGTAGTATGCCCTGATATATACAGATTTGAAATAGGTTTTTCTTTTTATAAAATAATGTTAGCATATTGTATACAATTTGGAAAATAGAAAAAAATTATAATTTTTTTATTTTATAAAATTTGAATTATGCCATGTAAATGTAGGTTCCTTTTTTACACCATATTTTTTAGCATTTCACATGATAAACTTTTAAAATGGCATTTTAATTATTACATAATGTTATTTTGGGTGGCTAGTCCACAGTAGTAGTCCTCTATTGTTGGACATTTTTAAATTATATCTCAATTTGAGATGATACTATGAGCTATTTAACTGTTTCCTTTAGCCAGCCTTACGGTAATGCCCATTTTAAGTGACTCCTTACTCTTTTTCCTTGTATGTGTAACTTTTTGTTACTTCTTTTTGTTTTCCTGAAAAAGGTAGTGTAAATTTTGCATGCATCACATTGACTTGTTTACAAAGAGTAATATTTCCTTAAGTGGGTTCCTTGGATCACTCTTTTTTTAAATCCTCACCCGAGTATATTTTTCCATTGATTTTTAGAAAGAGTGGGAGAGGGAAAGATAGAAATATCATTGTGAGGGAAACACATTGATTGGTTGCCTCCTGCACCAGAGCTGGCCTGGGCTGGGTAGGATCCTGCAACCAAGGTATATGCCCTTGACCGGAACCGAACCCAGGACCGTTTGGTCCACAGGCCGACGCTCTATCCACTGAGCCATATTGGATGCTCCTTAGGAAATAATTTGTTTATTTCAGGAACAGTATATATTCCTGTAGGCTTTTGGTAAACATTAATAAATTAAGGTCTTCAAAAAATCCAATCATGTATATGCCAGGTCTCTAGCTTTGTTTACTTCATATTTCCTAGCAAGGTATTTCGCAATAGGATGGAGATGGGTCTTTTACTGAAAATGCTCTTTACTCTGTTTTACTGTATTCTCATTTTCTTAGTATGAGGTGAGGAAATCGACATTTTCTATAGGAACTATATTTTCAGTAATTACTTTGAACTTCTAGGTGAACAATTCTAGTTATACACTCTGCTTTTACCAGTCATTAACACAATTCCTCCTGGTGTTTATTTTCTCAGTAAATATCTTTCATTTATTTTCTAACAATACAGATCCTAATTTTTTAGCAACTACTCTATGACCTAGTTAGTGGTAATTTTAAAGAAAATAGTCAAACTAACAGATCTCCCTGCTTATTCTAGTGATGATTTCCACACACAGAACTTCTTTTGACTCCCACAGCTTACATTATCCTAGAATTAAAATGACTGCAAGACTACCAAAATCACTGGTAATTTTCTAAAATGACTCTCACAATTTAATGTTTTAGTAAGACCTGTTTCTGAGAGTGAGTCACTGTAAAATGTGTCTTTGTTCTGCCCTCTTTCTTTTCATGACTACATACATCCTTTTATTTCCTGTATCTCATGTTCCTTTTATTTGCTTAAAATCCTTATTGGGGGGAAAAAAAGGGTCTCATCAGTGAAAGAAATACCATTTTATTTATTTCCCTCTGCCCCACTTTATATACTTCCATTTTCTCTAGAAACATTGCCTCTCATTTGTCATGCCCTAATTTTAATCTTCTTATACTCAGCATATTCCTCTTATGTGTTTTAAATATTTTAAACCCGTTTCACTTTATCACTTAGTTGCTTCACTGTAGTTCTTATTCCTGCAAAATAGGTTAAATAATTTTTTTTTCACATAATAACTTGGCAAATCTGGTCAAGGTATTGTCATCACCATATGTCTTCTAAAATAACAGTTAACAGTAGGAAAAGCAGTGGAATAGGGAATAAAAATCATAAAAACTGGATTCTTTTTCTTTTTCCAGTATAATCTTATTACAGAGCCTTATTTGTGATATGAAGAGAACATGATCCAGCATGCGTATCTCACATGACCTGTTTTAAAAATGAAGAGAGAATATGTTTGAAAATGCTTTCAGAATTTTAAAAAATGTTTTGATATAAATTTAAGATAATGTATCAGTCAAATACCTTTAAATGAGCACACTGAGTCTGAACAGGAATTAGCTAAAGTAATAGGGAGTGTGTGGTGTTTCAGAGAGGGAACATGTGCAATAAGGAAGTAATAAGTAAGGTGATTAATTTGGTTTACTAGGAGTAATTTAGGGTGGCTAGAGTGTAGATTGTCATGGAAGAGTATCAGGAGATAGGATTGGGAAATATTATGGATGTGCTTGAATGTTTAATTAAAAATTATGCAGCCCTGGCCGTTGTTGCTCAATGGTTAGAGTATCAGCCCTTGAAACCAAGGGTCTCAGTTTTGATTCCTGGTCAAGAGCATATACCTGGGTTTCATGATCTGGGCTCGTGTGGGAGGTAACCAGTCGATGTGTCTTCTCTCTCACATGTTTTCCTCCCTCCCTCCTTCCTTTCTACTCTCTCTGGAAAGCAATGGGAAAAATATCATCAGGTGAGGATTAACAAAAACAAACAAAAAAGTTATGGAGAATCATTTAAAGATTAAAAAGAGGGAGTGACATAAAATTTGCATTTCCAGAAGTTTATTCTGGTATCTGTGGATCACAGAAAGGAGCAGTGGGATGAGTGTGTGGCTGGAGTTAGGGAGACTTGTGAGGAGGCTGTTGCATTTAATAAAGGTCAGAACTAAGAACTTGATATAACATGAATGTAGAAAGGAAAGGATAGATGCACAAGATGCTGGTGAGATGGAATTTGGAACTTATGTTCTGATTGAATGTGGGTGGTAAAAAGGCATTTATTCAAAGAGAAAAAATTGCAATCATTCTGGGGCAGGCTTGTGGCTTAGATGGATTCTCTTTCACCAAGATAGAGACTAGAATGATTTTAAAGAAAAAGAGGATAAGTTTGATTTGAAGGATATTAAATTTGAGTTATTTATGGTATATCCAAGTGCAAATACTTTGTTTTCAGTTGGAAAAAAGAGAGAGGATTTGGGACTTGTCTGTGTTGTTGTAAATCAGTGATGGCGAACCTATGACACACGTGTCAGAGGTGACACGCGAACTCATTTTTTTGGTTGATTTTTCTTTGTTAAATGGCATTTAAATATATAAAATAAATATCAAAAATATAAATCTTTGTTTTACTATGGTTGCAAATATCAAAAAATTTCTATATTTCTATATGTGACACAGCACCAGAGTTAAGTTAGGGTTTTTCAAAATGCTGACATGCCGAGCTCAAAAGGTTCGCCATCACTGTAGTAAATGAAGCTTTGACTTTGGATCAGATTGCCTGAGCACAGGGCAAGGTCACTTGTTGCACCCTATTCTAAAAATTTACCCCTTGAGAAATGAATAGTTCTTCAGAGACAAGGATACACATACCCTCCTTTTAAGTCATATTCCATTGACTTGCAGTCAATTCAAATCAGCATCTCCTCTTCAAAATCTGTTTATAAGGATTCCCTGGATATGTAATATAAAGATACTATTCTTTAAGTAAAACTTAAATTTTTTTTTTTAGTTTGTATTATTTAATATTGTTTACACTGTTAAAGATGTCTCCATTTTACATCCCCTCCCCTCACCACACTGTTGTCTGTGTCTATGGATTATGCATATTTGTTCTTTGGCTAATCCCTTCACTTTCTTTCATGCAGTCTCCCCCCCTCTCCCAATCCCACCCTCTGACAGCTGTCAGTCTGTTCCATATATCCAGGTCTCTGATTCTGTTTTGTTTGTCAGTTTATTTTGTTCATTAGGTTACACCTTTAAGTGATATCATATGGTATTTGTCTTTCACAGAATGGATTACAGTATTTCCCTTAGCATAATAACCTCTAGACTTGTCCATGCTATTGCAAAAGGTAAGAGTTTTAATTTGATAAATGCATGCATCACCCCCGCGAGGGGTTTTCCCCCTTTAATTTCTTTATTTGCACAGATTTTATTTAAAAGGCATTTTTATTACTTTTGAAAAAGGTATTTTTATTAATTTAAAAAATACTATCAATTTATACAAATACATTTTTAATCCAAGAGAGTTCTAGTAATTGCAGTCATTATTTTTTTTTTCTAACTTGGAGTTTACTATAAATTGGTTATCAAATGCTTTTTATTAATTTATCCTCATGAAGTCTATATGCTAACATAACATCAAAAATTCAATTTATTATAGTAGCATACCTGAAAACCCCATCTTGGTATTTAACTGTAAAGCCAATTTTTTATTGTATTTATTTGGCAGCTTTTTGGGGAACTTCAGCCTTTCTCAAGCTATATCTTAAAGTATGAGTTATTCCCATTCTGCTTGTTTCCTGTGTTCTACCAGGTTATTGGCCTTGAGAAGTTCTACAAGCGGTGCTTTAACTTCTCCCCATAATGCCATTGTGACCTAGGTTCTTGATGTACTCTTCTTTAAAGTTTCTCTGACCTGATTGCTCAGTTTTCTTTTCCCTTTGGTCAGTGGCAGTTTCATAACTAAGCTGCTTATTGCCACCAGGAGGCCATATGGAGTGTGGACACAGGACTATAGGGACAGAATCAACGCTTGCTGCACTGCAAGGGCTGCTGTGATGGATATGACTGCTGCAGTAGGTTCTACAGATATTATTTTAGAGGAGCAATTGCCCATCATATATGGGTCCTTTAAAACTCAAGGACTGCCAGCGCCTGTAATTTATAGTCATACTGAAACATTTTTTATGACCGCACCTAACTGTGCAGGGGGAGAAAGATAGTGAATTGATTCCTAAAAACATTTAAAAGACGTGTAGTTAAAATGTCTATAGTAGACTGGCAAAAATAATGAAAAGCCAATTTTTTTATAGGCCTCTTGAGCTCAGTTCATGATTTTTTTTAACAAGTAGCCCTTCCTTATTTAGACCTGCAAACACTAACTGCTGACTACTTCTTGAGTCTGCAGGCTGACGCTCTATCCATTGAGCCAAACCGGTTAGGGCCTGACTACTTCTTAATGTGCTCTTAAAATCATTTCAAGGGTATTCACAGATATCTGAGAACATCTTTTAGTTTCACAAATCACTATGCATTTGAAATGCAGTGTAATGCCAGTGGAGAAAGTATATATGAAATGAGGCTGAAACTTTATAATTGTTTATTGAACAGTGACATTTTAGTGATAAGCAGTATTTGGTCCTTTGTGTATTTCTGCCACAGGAAAGAAGGGTAATTCCCAACTGTTGAATTTAAATTCTAAACCTATATAGAAATCCAGATGCTAGCAAATAAATAGAATTCCTGTTAGATTTTTTAAAATTGTAAATCAGATTTACATGAGAGATGATTATATTTATTTCTTTGATTTCTCTGACAATAGCATAAAAAATACCATTCCCAAATTCTTGATTCATCTTAGTATAACTTTTCTTCCAATTCCTTGGATTATAATCTGTGGAAAGTCTGTCTCATCAGAGTACAAGAATTTTGTATTGTTTTCTTTTTTCTCTTTCCCCATCAGCTCTGACGTTAAGCCATTCTTTCATTTATAGTCAAAGGGAGACATGCATGGGTGATTTGCAGTTAACTGCTTGCCTCCAAGCACATAAGTGCCTTGACTTCACATTTAATCATGATCATGCCTTATGCCATACTCTTGCTCTTTTGTCTTAGCACCAACAGATGGTGGTATAAGACCCCTGGGGCAATCTAAGGTTGTAGTAGTACATCTTCTGATAGAAAAGGAAGGATTTTACTATGGAAAATTGGGTTCAGTTCTTTTTGGCTTCTTGCTTAAAAAAAATTAATGGAAATTTAGTGTGAGGTTTTCAGGTGGTACCTTAAAAACTTATTTTAATCCATGAAACAAAACAAAAGCAAAAAGGCAAATTATCCTATCTAATAATAGACAAACATGGTAATTGACTGTACCTTTGCTATACCTCCCATTGGCTAATCAGCATGATATGCAAATTAACCGCCAACAAAGATGGTGGCTAATTTGCATACTGCAGGCAAATCCCGCTGCGCCGCCCCACCTGGGGCTGGCGGCAGCGTGATCCCCAGCCGCTGGCCACCCCAGTGCAGGATCCGGGCCTGTGGTGTGTGGGGCAGGGCGGGTGGGGCTGGTGGCAGTGAGATCCTCAGCCGCTGCCCGCCCCACTGCAGGATCCAGACCTGCCCTGTGCTGGACGGGGCAGGCAGGGCAGGCGGCAGCGCACTCCCGCCCCAGCCCAGAATCCGGGCCTGTCATGTGCAGGGTGGGCCAGGTGGGGCGGGCGGCAGCACTATCTGAGCAGCCGCCCAACCCAGCTTAGGATCTGGGCCTGTCATCTGCAACGGGGGGGAGATGGGGCAGACACCACGGGATTGGGCATGCCATCTGCCACCAGGGGAGCAGGCCTAAGCTAGCAAGTAGTTATCTCCCGAGGGGTCCCAGACTGTGAGAGGGCACAGGTTGGGCTGAGGGACACCCCCACACACACCAGTGCACAAATTTTGTGCACCGAGCTTCTAGTAAACACTAATAAAAGAGAAAAATGGTAATTGGCGTACGAGCTACCCTTTTCATTGGCTAATCAGGGCTATATGCAAATTAACTGCCAACTAAGATTGGCAGTTAACTGCCAACTAAGATTGGCAGTTAACTGCCAACAAGATGGCGGTTAATTTGCATATGTAGGCACAATGCAGGGAGGGGAAAGGGAAAGCAGGAAGAAGCCCCCTGCCACTGACAGTGATCGGAAACCCAGAGGGGAGCTAAGAGCTGGGGGGCAGGGCAAAGGCGGCCCTGAGGCCGCCTTTGCCCTGCCACCCAGCCATGATCAGAGAATCAGGTGCCTTTTCCGCCCTGGCCAGTGATAGCAGGAAGTAGGGGTGGAGCCAGCAATGGGAGCTGGGCACGGTCGAAGCTGGCAGTCCCAGGAGCTAGGGGTCCCTTGCCTGGGCCTAAAGCGAAGCCCATGATCGCGGGGCCGCTGCAGCTGCGGGTCCCCGCTGCCTAGGCCGGACGCCTAGGCCAGAGGTGTCAGGCCTGGGCAAGGGGCCGATCCTGCGATTGGAGGGTGATGGGGGTCAACGCCTGAGGGCTCCCAGTATGTGAGAGGGGGCAGGCTGGGCTGAGGGACACTCCCCCCCACACACACACCCAGTGCACGAATTTCGTGCACCAGGCCCCTAGTATTTTATAAATGGGGTTGTTAAAAAGACAACTGCTATGTTTATGTCCCCATCATGTGTACATGACATTTTGAGTAATTTGAATTGTAAGAAATCTAGTAAGTGACAGCATACAAGAGGACAGGTTTCATCTATTTTTGCTTAAGTTTTCTGTTGTAAAAAATAACAGTGGTTGCCAGGTGACACACATTTCAATTTGTTAGTTCAATAGAATCTGAAGTTGCTGTTTATGCTCTGTGATTAGTATGATTGGTGACTTTTAGACAAGTCTACTTCATTTTTCTGGGTATCTGTTTATTTCAACTAATAAATAAGGTTGTTTTAAGTACTACAAATGTCTTTTGTAGTACATAAAATGTTAGAAACTCAAATAGTACTGGCTGTGTGAAAATGCACTATGCTTATTTATGCTAGGTAAAGAAAATGCATGGTTGGAGTTTCAACATTGTATAATCTTGGTTACTTGATTGATCTGTAGTATCAATGTCATGGATAAACACATATAAATAAATTGCAAATTACTTTTTCAAAGATAATAAATACATGGAAGTGTAATTATCTATATACTTTTCTATTGCTTCAGTCACTTGACAACTCGAGCTTCTCTTGATGTTAAGAGAGTGTTATGGTTCTCTAACCCTGGGTAGTCACGCAGTGCACAGCATAGTGGTTCTTAACTTTTTGACCAGAACCTGTGGTTAGAAATACATTTTACATAAAGTAGGCATACACATACAATTAATTATACATGTGCATATGTATAATTCAAAGTTTCACTAACAGTGTTTTTACCTTACTCCGGGCAAAATTTTTCCTATTCTTTTGTTGTTTTGGCTGGTGGTGTTCATTCTGGTCTCTCTTCAAGAAATTGCTAGACCTTGTTCACCAAGTCCATTTCAGAGTTTCTAATGCTGCACTAATCGGCACTTACTATAAAGAAATGCATTATTTTTGTAGAATTTCTCAAATTATTTTATTAAAATTATTTTTCTACTCTCGATCACATTAGCTACTATTTACGTAACAAGAAATCTTCAGTGTTCTCTCTTATTAGTTTGTATATCTAAAGTATGTAAAGATAGAGGATCTATACATACTAGTAGAAACAATTTTAAATTAAATTTTTTAATGAGCTTACCACTCTATCTTTAAACATATGCTATGTCTCTCTCTTTTTTTTTTAATGTTTTTATTAATTTCAGAGAGTGGAAGGGTGAGAGAGAGAGATTGAAATATCAATGATGAGAGAGAATCATTGATTGGCTCCCTCGTGCACGCCCCCTACTAGGGATCGAGCCCACAGTCTGGGCATGTGCCCTTGACTGGAATTGAACTCAGGACACTTCACTTCACAAGCTGACACTCTACCCATTGAGCCAAACCAGACAGGGATGCTATGCTTCTTCATTGTTCAGCATCAAATAGCAATTTTAAGTTTTATTTCCTTGAGTTTTTCTCTATTTGCATCATCATTCCAGATGTTCTTGTTATCTTTTAATAGGTCATGCTTTTAATAATAGATACATGAAGTAACTTGGTTTCATTGAAAGGTTCTTTATATATATTTTTTATCAAAGAAAGAAGTAGGGGGTCTCTTGACTTTCTATATCACTGAATCTGTTCACTACTTCTTTTCATCCTTAGTGGTGGTTTGAAGAGTTGAATGAAAAACATAGTAGTCATATAGAACTATAGTTTCCTCTATCTCTCCATATAAAGTGATATGAGGTGGGTTTTTTGCTCATTTAATTATTATTTTAAAAATTTATGATAGTATATAGGAAACCATAGAATTTATATATACAGGGTGGGGCAAAAGTAGACAACTGTAAACCTAGTTTTGCCCCAGCTTATATATAGTGTCCAAAAAAAATTTAATTTTCATTCCTTTTCAGGTTTAACTGATTTGAAATAATGTAAAGTCAGGCTGAGCTTTGAACAAAGAACATTTATCCTAAAGTGCCACTAGACTTTTTTTTTCTTTTATGTAAATACATAACAGATCAAGTTTATGGTACAAAACCAGCAGCAGTTGACAAATTGAGGATGCGTATGAAATGAAGTCGACAAATGAAATGATTTTTGATGTTTGTGGTTCCATTGCTTTGCATTATCAGCAGTGCTTGGACCAGAATGGTCATCAGTTTCAAAACAGGCATTTACAAAAAAATTACTCATTTCTGTAGATTCTTTTAAATCTTGAAAATGAACTATCTCTAATAGTAAAAGCATAATATGCAAATGACGGAACGACTATCTGGATGACCTTCTGGATGAAGCCGAGGCAGCCGGGGCTGCGAGGGCTGAGGCAGCAAAGGCCTACTTTTGCACAAATATCATGCATCAGGCCTCTCGTATGTTAATAAACACTGATTTTTTAATCATCCCAAGTGTGTAAACCTATGTAAAAATAGTACACTGTTACAGAATTCAGAAGGGAGATAGAAAAAAAGACATTCCTACTCTGAACAGACAGGCTTGGAACTGACATTGAAAAGTAAGTTTAGTATACAAATGGTATATTCAAAAAGAATTCCTTTATAATCTGACTGTAGATAGAGAAAAGACTGCATTATAAAGTGTTTTGTACAAATAAAAACTCAAAAGGAGGTCGTTGAAATGAAGGTAATTTTATATAAGTTGCATACATTTGAATCTATACTGAACAGATTTTTATTTGGATGGTGAGAATTCTTGAAGAATGTATTGTATATAAAATTGTCAGGCTATTGTTGAAGATTTTCATTGAAGCTCTTTGTATATATCTCTTTCAGATATGGAAACAAGTGAAAAAATCCAAGGAAGTGGGATACTTCAATTGTTTTCAAGCCTGTTGATTCCACAGTCTTCCTGTACAGCCAAAGTAGCTAACATCATAGCTGAAGTAGCCAAAAATGGTGAGGTTTTCCTCAAGAACTTTTCTGCTGGGAACATCTTCAGTTTTACACCTTAATTGTCAGTATGTTTTATTAATTTATGTTTTAATTTTGTAGATTAGACATTTTCAATTTTTTTTATATTTCCTTTGCCTTTTTCATGTAATTGTTAAAAATGACTATATTTATAGTCATTTTATTTATACATTTCACATCTGCTATTCCCTTCTTTTAGAGTTGAATTAAAGGAAAACACTGTGCTAGTCCTTGCTGTACCTATATCATTTATTACTTTGGTTATAGGATTCTTAAAATTGCCACTGAGTCATTTATCTTTATTGTCACAGAGAACTTAGCTTATTCTTTTCAGTGTATATATTGTTTGTGTTGTACCCAGGTTTGAACTATTTATTTTTAGTCTGGTCTATCCTCCTGACATTGGCACTTGACAGCAACAGAGCAATTAGAATATATGTTCTGTTTTCTGAATTTACCTTCAAGGGAAACATTTATTTTTTAAATTTCCATTTAAAAATACTCTGGAAAAATAATAATTACAACAAAGCTTAGATCATGTAATAGCTAATCCATCCCATTACATATAGTTTACATCTAATAAGAGATTTTTTGCAAGAATTTATTGTAGCAGAAATATTTGCATGTGATTTTTTAATTTGGTCAATTTGTGAAAACCCTGACTTAAAGCAGTTTTTAACATTAAGGGAGGGCCATACTAAGTGTAATACCTTTAGTTTGTCTCAGTTTATGATTTGATACTATTTTTAGGCATTTTATTTTAGTAAGTTGCATATGTTATACTTTAAAGAAAATTTTTTTTAAAATTCTGGCCTCATTTGTGTAATCACTATGGCAGGTGGCATTGTACGATACTAATGTATGTTGTTTTTGGCCCAGTAAAACAACTTGTTAATAAATGTATTACCAAAAAGAAAATTACCATGAAATTCTTTTCATTTGTTTAGAGGTTCTCAAAATGTCTTTCAGGCTTCAGTAAGGTTTTTATATGTAAATCACGGCTAGCTATTGTAATTATATTATCACTATACTGTGCTTTGGATTTCAGCTAGTTATGAATGTTCAGGTCTTGAAATATTTCATGTACTTCAAGCAGATTTGAATTGCTGTGAATAGATAGTGATTACCTCAGGACAACAAAGAACTTCTGAGGCAGATTTAGTTTGAAAATAGATCCCCCTCAGAAATGGTTTGTTAATCTAGACCACCACTGTCTGACTCTTAGATGCAAAGCAGCTTTATTTTTAAGATCAAGTAGTTGATTTTTAATCTCATTAGAATCACAATATAGATTTCCTGAAACTAGGGATGTAGATAGTAGGTACCACTTTGAGAGAGGATGACCATCATGGTCATTCTGTAATAGTATCTATATTTCTGTATGTAGATCAATGATATATATTATTTTAAACATATTCCTGAAAAATTACTGGAATGTTTTCACATTTATCCATCTGAAGTAGGTAACTTCATGTTTTTAATACTAGCTAATGAGGGCTGCACTGCTTACTTAAAAAGTAAATTGCCTGAAAAGCAAAAGGTTTTGGAAGTTTACTTTCTCCAGGGACTGGCAATGTTGCTTTTACATTGACTGAAAAAGCTGAGGAATATACTAATTTTATCTTTATTCTTTTTTTAAATAGAGCTAATTGAAATATAACATTGTGTATGTTTAAGGTTTTTTGTTTTTGTTTTTTTTTTAATTGGTTTCAGAGAGAGGGAGAGAGAGATGGAAACATCAATCACGAGAAGAGAATCATTGATTGAATGCCTCCTGTACACCCCACTGGGAATTGGGCCCACAACCCAGGCATGACCAGAGTTGAACTATGACCTCCTGGTTCACGTGTCAATGCTCAACCACTGAGCCACTCTGGCTGGGTTAAAGTATTCTTTATATGCTTTGGAATAAAATATAAAAAATTCAGTTCAGAACAGTTTTACTTGATCCACAATTTTCCTGTAATTATTTACCCTTTATCATTTCAAGAACACTGAATATTGATTATAGCATCAAAAATTTGAAAGATAGGTTGATATAGACAATTAGAACATAAAAGCAAAGAAAAATAGTAATTCATCAATGCTGCCATTGCCTGAAGAATACTAACAAAACAAATAAGCAAAACAATAAGATATAACCACAGATTCCATTTATGAAAAGAATGCAAATCATTCTGTTCCTAAATTTTTGTAGTCATTTAAATATGCCCTGTTGGAATCTAGGCATTGAGAAAGATGAAAAGAATAATGAATATCTCTGCCTTTAATTTGATTAATTTGAGTTGATGACAAGTTATTTTAAGGTTTGAAATCTATAAAGATTCTAAAGTAATTATTAATTTAAGAGGTAGACAAGCAGACTGATGTGTCATCTTCTATAGTCATTGAATTCATGGAAGTATATAGCATAATTTTCAGTAGGTAATAGAATATCTCATACTACTGAGTTCAAAACAAAACATTGACAATATACTTAAAGGTTAGCTTTAGAAGTAAGAAAGTACTCTTAATCTTTGAGTTTAAATTATAGAGGATTTTCAGTAATCTAGAGGTAAGTAAGAAATATGATAGAAATGCAATCCTTTATTTAGGTAGAGAGGAATACCTCTTGACTTATAGCTATAGTTAGGGGGAAAAGAAGCTGCTTCAAAGGTAACAAACAGTTCACATAATAGCCCTATAAGATATGTTCTAAGAATTTGAAAATGAAAGGAAAGAGGGATATTGTTTATGAGGGTACTTGTGGTACCATTTAAAGAGTTGACCCTCTCTGAAAGTGAGTGTGAAAGGATTAAGTAAGATAAATTATTGGTGGAAGAACTAGATCCTTATTGATTAGAACATTCAGTAAGTCGTGATATTCAAAAGGATGATTCTAATATTGGTTATTAGAGAACTTTCATCAATTAGTTATCTTCATATCCTTAAATTTTGTTAGTCCCTCATGAGACACTGTATAAAAGTTTGTCTAATCATGACTATGATGGTATCATTGGGAGTTGTTAAATTTAGATTGGTATATTATAAAGCCAAGGAAAGAAAAATGTTTGAAGTATAAGAATATGTTTTGTGCTTTAGACCAAATGTATGGGTACAACAGTAGATATGAGTGATCCATGAAATGAATTTTAATAAAGAGTAGGAATGAAGATAAGGAATAGATGGTTCTTTTGAGTCTTATCAATGGAAAAGGATTTATTTATGACTAGAGACCTAGTGCATGAGATTCGTGCACTGGGGGGGGGGGGGGTTCCCTCAGCCCGGCCTGCTCCCTCTGGCAGCCTGGGAGCTCTTGGGGGATGTCTGACTGATGGCTTAGTGCTGCTGCAGTGGCGGGAGAGGCTCCCACCACCGCGCTCACTGGCTGTGAGCCTGGCTCCTGGCTGAGCAGCGCTCCCCCTGTAGGAGCACACTGACCATCAGGGGCAGCTCCTGCGTTGAGCATCTGTCCCCTGCTGGTCATTGTGCATCATAGTGACTGGTTGTACCGCTCTTCAGTTGATTTGCATATTAGCCTTTTATTATATAGGATGATTCACTTGAACCTTTTAAAAAATGCCGTATTTTAAATTTTTAGAGAACATACAGTGAAAATTATGCAATTTGATGGCTTAGTTTAAAACTTTAGTACAGTAGCCCTCACTTAGTGTCATTAATAGGTTCATGGAACTGTGGTGAAACAATGGATGACAAAACCGATTTTACCATAGGCTAATCTGATATAAGCAAGAGTTAGATTTCTACTGCATCTCATCAGCATTATAACAAAACAGCATTGAACGGAACAAGTTGTTTGAGGACCTGCTGTACTTTAATTATCAGGCTCATGGAAAGACCATTACCAGTTTCTCCACCATCATATGTACTTCATAAGCACATCCTATTATTATAAGAAAATGGTGATAAATTAGGTATAAAGTAAGTTAATTAAAAGTCCTTTTGGTTTATGGCAGACTGTCAGCAAAGGAAAATATGACTCCACTAATTTTTTGTGTACTTGTTTCATGAAGTATGTAGTAGAGCAGCAATGGTAATTTTGAACAGAAATGTACTCTTCAAATAGTAAACCACCTTAAACATTTTAATAAGTATTTATTTTATTAAGGAACATGATTTGTGTAACTTGTGAATTTTTAAATTTTTAATTAAATATGTCTCTTATTTTCAGAGTTTATGCGAATTCCGTGTGTGGATGCTGGATTGATTTCACCACTGGTGCAGCTACTAAATAGCAAAGACCAGGAAGTGCTGCTTCAAACGGGCAGGGCTCTAGGAAACATATGTTATGATAGCCGTAAGTGTTGAAATATCAGTGATACACTTATAAACTTTTGTTAAAGATTATGATTTTCAGACTGATTTCCCTTTTAGTGTTAGCATTGTCTGTTCTAGGCTAAAGACACTAACATGGGCCTGTATGACAGCTCTGCACATTTAGTAGAACTGGTGGAAATATGGGCCATACTAGTCTTAACTAAGAAATTATAGGAAATGATAGTTCTTTTCCTCTGCTATCACAAATTATATTTTTAGAGGAAAGTAAGTTAGTTTCTAAGAAATTGGGCGTTTAATTAAATATATCTGTATCTTTTTAATTAGGTTTATTAAAGTACTATCTCTGAATAAGAATGTTTATGAACACAGTTTTTTAAAGTTTCGAAGTCTGTCCAAATACATTTTTATTTCATTTTTTTTAAATATATTTTTTTTATTTCAGAGAAGAAGGGAGAGGGAGAGAGAGATAGAAACATCAATGTGAGAGAGAATCATTTATCAGCTGCCTCCTGCACACCCCACATGGGGGATCAAGCCCACAACCTGGGCATGTGCCCTTGACTGGAATCAAACCTGGGGCCCTTCAGTCCACACACCAATGCTCTATCCACTGAGCCAAACCAGCTAGGGCAGTCCAAATACATTTTTGCAATTCAGTAAAACCATTTATAAAAACCATTACCTTCTCAAAAGCTAGATTGGCCTACTACGTCTGCGTTGAGTCCATTCCTATTTGTCACAAAGCCATTGTCATCCTCACCCTTTTCTGTCATATACTGTTGTAGGCAAAAAGAAAGCAAGAACGTGGATATGGATATATTGCAAAAATTTTGCACTTCCTGCTTCTCCTTTGCTACATATATGTAAGCAAAATATAGAAAAATTTTGAGTATATTTAATTTAATTAGATTTATTCTGATTTTCCCTAGATTTATATTTTCTGAGCCCAAAACAAATACTTTAAATTTAACCCTTAAAGTCTCCTAGGAATTTAATTCTATTATATAACTAGGATAACTTTTATTGCTTATTTTCTCCATTGAGTTTATAATTCACTTTTTACATGAGTTCTATTTTGGTATAAACACACAAGACAAAACCTTTTTGTGATAGGCAATGTTTCCAATAGTGGTTTGTGCACATAAACCAGATATTACATAAGGTCATAAACATATTCATTTATGATAAGAGAAAGAAATAGAAAAAAGGATTAAAACTACAGCTTTCAGTCATATTGTCTGTAGCAGTGGTGGTAAGGTTAGTCTTATTTATTCTTCCTTTCCTTCCTTTTTCTGGAACATTAACTATTATCTCTGGGGGAATAGATGCTAGTTCTTTCTTTGCTAGATTATTAACTTTATTTACAAAATTCTAGTGCTGTATGTTTATAATTTGCATTTTCATATTTAATGTTGTTATTAAACACCATAGCTTACAATGTTAGTTTTCAAGAATGAACCACTTATTTATATTTTATATGATTAATTTTAACAATATATATTCTAAAGACTTCTACAGAGTAATTGTGAATGATTGATGGCATGTACTTGGAGAGCATTGATCATTACTATCCTGTGTTTATTTTTAGAATTTAAGGCTATCAAAAGTATTTTTTAATCTTGTTTAGTTCAGGTATTCTTGAATTACCCATTGTTTGAACATAGGAGATACCTCTTTTGTGTACTTTTGTTTTGAGTTTCACTTAATGGTAAAATAGAAGAAACACCCATAGTGATTTATTGTCTCATGTTACTCTGTTGTTATGGGCAGAGTAATTTTATTTCCTGTGTACTAACGAACCTTGAAGTTAGGGTAATGTCTAGTTAATATGATTGTTATTTTGATGAAACCACAGTCCATTATTATAGTGTTTTTATCATATCCATTCACTCTGTTCTTACAAGGTATACAGTAGAAAATCTTTAGACTATGATGTTCGTTTTTTAAATTTCATTTATCTGTAATATTTATAGCCACTTTATTCTCATGTAATTTAATGGAAATTATAGTTCCATGGAAAATTGAGCATAGTGAATACAGCCTGATTTTTATACATACTTTTAAACCTTTTTTAAGAAAAATGAAGTTAGTAGTCTTAAATATTAATATAAGAAGTAATTTATTACTATAAATCATGTGATGAAATGTGTTCATTGTGTCCTGCTTATGCATATAATTTTCATTAGAATGTATGTTTTCTTATCCTTTTATTTGAAATTAGCTTTCTGTGATCTTTTTATTGATTTTTGAAAATAATTGTAGGAAAAATATAGTGCCTATATTTGAATTGCAGGAGTAACATAAAAGTCTGTAAATGGGATGTTATGTACTTGACTTGTGAATGTATTTGAAATGTATTTCTCATTGTATTTTATGACAGTTGGCAGTTTGAAAGAACCCAGAAATTAGATTTCTCTTTTTAAAAAGTTTTGAATGGCTTCTATTTTAATTAATTTATTAAACTTCCATCTTGAGAATGTAGTTTTCTATTATCCTTCAAAGAATGAAGGATAATAGAAAACTACACATGGCAGTTTTATAAATACAAGAAATCTTTTTCTTATAAATAACATGTTTTAAAATTCACATTTGTGTTTTATTAAACTTATACATTAGAATAATCAGTTTACTTACATTTTATAAATATACTCTAAATAAATAATTTTTTGTGTGGGTTTATTATAAGGAATTCACTGTTAGAGAAGTAAATTTGAGAAATGTATGCCTGTTTTACAGATTTTTATTTTAACACTTAAAAAGCAAAGTGTTCGCTAGCATATTTCAGTTAAATTTAAATCCATGGAAATCTTTTGAAAAAAGTAGGTTAGATTTCAGTTTTACCAGCTTTTACCGGATCTTAGGAACTCTTCCTAATAGGAGGAAATGATCTTACGTAATGCTAACATCTGGTAACAGACGATAAAACTGCTAAATGGGACGTAGTGAGGCTTTGTTGTTATGAACTTTTTAAATCCCAGGCTCTCTCTTGCATATAGAAATGAAAGAATCGCTTTGTGGGAACATTAAAATACCTGGTCTTTTTTCTGTTTTTCCAGAAAGCATTCAAAGCACTTCAGTTATGGATTTCTCTTTAGAACTATCCAAACAGACTTTTGATATAAGCAACATCTTAAAACTCTTTTGCTCTGGAACTTTGGCAAAATAACTTATGGGAAGTTTGACTTCTTTTAGATCAAAGAAGAAAATTGTATTTCATTTTTAGAAATCAGTAAAGTTGTGATTGGAATATGCTAGGGAATGTGATTTTAAATAAACAGAAGTATTAACCCTGATTGGTGTGGCTCAGTTGGTTGAGCATCATCCCACGCACCAAAAGGTTGCCAGTTTGATTCCCAGTCAGAGCACGTACTCAGGTTGCGGGTTTGATCCCTAGTCAGGATTGATATTTGTCCCTTTTTTCCTTTCTTTCTAAAATAAATAAAAAACAAAACATTTAAATATTTCAGAAATGAACATCTTTGGCCTGTATTATTACACGTTCCTCTCAAAAGTAATAAAAAAATTAGTTCTTTTTTTCTCCTTAATATGGCTATCTTAGTCCTTTCTTTCAGTAATTAGCTTTGTCTACATAGCTGTGCACATTTTAAATTGCTGATATATTTAAATGGCTTTATAGTATTGAAGAACTTCATATTAAATTTACACCCTTTATAATTTATAGGGATAAACAGAAGTTTTTTTTCTGTTTGTAGATGTTACTGCTTGAGGTTAGGAAATAATTGATATGGGATATACTGGTTAAAAGTTAGGTAGTAGAAGCTTGAAAAAAATGATTACATGAAATTAAATATTTGTGCCTTTTAATACACCAGAGAAAATATATAATTCAAATGAATACATGTTAAAATTAAATAACTATGCCTTTTTTTGTTGTTTAAATTGAATCTTTAATTTTTTATGACTTATTTTCCACTTCTTAATAATGTACTTGATTATTTTCTGAATGCTCACAGTTTCATAAATTTTGAGTTCATAAGTCCTCTTAGTACTGTGTGAAGGCTTCAGGTCACCGTCGATCATTGGAAGAGGAGCTTTAGTGATGGCAGATGTGGAAACAACACTAATTTTTAATTAACTCTTAGCAGTTCCTTCCCTAGAAGGCAGATGTAGTTCCTGGCCTAAGCTCCCTTCTGGAATGTTCTCTCACTCCACCTGTTGAAACTTTTTACACCTTACTTGCTCTCTATATTTCATGTTTCTTTTTTTAAAAATTCTTTATTATTTAAAGTATTACATATAGTATTACTTGTCTCCTTTTTCTCCCATTGATCTCTCCCCAGCCACCACCCCACCCCCGCACATGCCCCTACACCCCTAGTGTCTGTGTCCATGGGTTATGCTTATATGCATGCATACAAGTGTTTTGGTTGATCTCTTAACTCCCCCCCACACACACCCCCCCTCTCGCCTTTCCTCTGAAGGTTGGTGGTCTGTTTGATGCTTCTCTGTCTCTGGATCTGTTTTTGTTCATCAGTTTATGTTGTTCATTATATTCCACACATGAGTAAGGTCATGTGATATTTATCTTTTTCCAACTGGCTTATTTCGCTTAGCATAATGCTATCCATGTCCATCTATGCTGCTGTGAATGGTAAGAGTTCAACTATGTTCTTTTACAGAAATAAAATTAATGCCTGTTATTATATAATTAGTTCTGTTATTGGAAAGATGCATACTTAAGAATCTTATTTGACATACTATCTTATATGATACTAGAGGTCCAGTGCACAAATTCGTACACCAGTGGGGTCCCTTCGCCTGACCTGTGGGATTGGGCCGAAACTAGCTCTCTGACATCTCCCAAAGGGTCCTGGATTGTGAGAGGGCACAGGCCAGGCTGAGGGACTCCACCGGTGCATAATTGGGGCCAGGGAGGGATGTGGGAGGTTGGCCAGCTGGGGAAGGACCGTGGGAGGGCTCCAGGGAATGTCCCGCCCATCTCGCTCAATCCCGATCGGCTGGACCCCAGCAGCAAGCTAACCTACTGGTCGGAGCGTCTGCCCCCTAGTGGTCAGTGCATGTTATAGCGAGTGGTTGAGTGGCCTTAGCATATCATTAGCATATTACACTTTGATTGGTTGAACGGACAACTGGACACTTAGCATATTAGGCTTTTATTATATAGGATTATATAGGATAAAAAAACTTGGATTTTTGCTCACTAATGAATAAATAAATATACAAAATGATATGGAATTCTGGTTTGGCAAAGCCAGTGTTTATGAAGTGAAATAGATATTGTTTATTTCATTGACTTCAAGTGTAAATGGAAAGGATGTCCAAATACATGCATGGACTTGTTTGTATATTAGTGATTCTAATTATGCCACACTATTTTTATGTAATGGATGAAGAATTCATTGTTCTGATTATAAATGCTGAAAAAAAATAGCAATAATTCTATAATATTTTGAAATGTAAGTTGGTTAGTTAAGTATGTATTAATACATACATGCTGTGAAATTGTGTAAGTAATCAAAGTGTATTTATAGCAGTTATAGTCAAGAGGGAACTATTCGGGAACTGTTCATGTCTGGCATTTAAAATAAGTGTTTAGTTCAGTGATATAAATTAGGTTAAGCGTTGATGAATTATATTAAAGGGTTTTTTAGGTCTTTGTATTTACCCTACATTTTTCAATATTGAGTTTTAAAATTATCAGCCAATAAGTAAAAATAAGATTCTTTAACTCTCAATTAATCTGTTGCACATGTGTATATAAGAATAAATGAAACTGCTGTTTTTAGAGACAATAATTATGGCTGTTATATGAAAATATTCCATTGTAAAGATGTCCTACATACATTGTTGAAAATAGATGTTATTGTGTAGCACTATCATGAACTCTAAAAAAGATTCATGCCAGTAAAGAGCTTTTAATATGGTGTAGAAAATAGAATGCACAAAGGTACACAACTTGTGAAAAATAATGGAGTACACACTAAATCAGAATAAAAATAAATGGATAATGGGAGTAGTAATTGGAGCCATTTTTTAGAAATTAAGCAAATAAGTGAATTGTTTATTGAAGAAATATAGTTCATTTTAAAATTAATATAAATAATGATATATCCTGGAAATATTGAAGATTGATAGTGTTTCAAGTTCTGCCATCTACTAAATTGTCGTCTAATCTTTTTGAATTTTAGTTTTTATTTTTCTAATTTTCTTCTTTGCAACCAAGCTTAAGTCCTCAGAACTTTCTCTGTTTCTAATCAAAATTGTCCCCGGTACAAGTTGGGGATATTTCCCTTGGCTGGGAGGAAATTAAAAGATAAATACTATTTAAAGGTGAATAATCTTTTTCCTGCTGAGTAGAATAATTGTACTTCTTAAGAAACTGTGCTGTTGCCCTGACCTGTTTGCTCAGTGGATAGAGCATTGGCCTGCGGACTGAAGGGTCCCGGGTTCGATTCCGGTCAAGGGCATGTACCTTGGTTGCGGGCACATCCCCAGTCGGAGGTGTGCAGGAGGCAGCTGATTGATGTTTCTCTCTCATCGATGTTTCTAACTCTCTATCACTCTCCCTTCCTCTCTGTAAAAAAATCAATAAAATACATTTAAAAAAATTTTTAAAAAAGAAAGAAACTGTGCTGTTATCACTTCAAGTTGAATTTTAAATTAGAGCTATATGGACATGTGTACATATACACACATACACATATACATAGGCTAGCATGATTTACTTTAAGTATGAATAGTTTGATACAAAAGCATCTTTGATTCCTAAAATAATTGGAATAAGTTTTATTTTGATCTTGAGCAGTTGGACTAATAAACTGGAGCAATAAATTATTTCTGTTGTTACCTGAATGCTGTTTAGAAGTCATTTAAGATAATTTTATGGAAATAATTCACTTATTTTATAATTTATATGTAACCACAATCTTCTGCTTATAAAATAATATAAGTATATAAAAATATAGGAAATAGTGTAACTTTAGTGAGTAGTTTGGCAAATGTCTGGTGATTTATAGATGTTCCATTAGTATATAGAGGCTTTTTTTAAAAAGTATAATTGTCAGAAAATTTTGACTGATGTGAGAAATCTATTGGATTACAGAAATTAATACCACTATCAGTAGATGCAGGAGCTGTGTCTTATCAACTGCCATTCCATGACCTAATTTTAAACTGAATCTGTGGAACTCGTGCTTTCCTGATCCTGAACTATAAATGTAAATATTTGGAATTTTCCTGCATGAAGGCAGACTTTAAACTGAATATAATGCTCTGCCACAAGAAGCTTTGTGCTTCTTTTTTGACATATGAATATTAAATAGTCATGGTGGTTGTTTTTTTCATGACTCATTTTTGTAATTTTACTGATGTAACATTTATAGCTTTTGCTTTTATATGTAGGCTTTCGTGCATTTTTCCTGCACCTGGATCATGAGTAAATTGCATTTTAAATTTTAGTAAAGATGTTGATGGGTTCTAATTTTTCAGGGAACCATAACTGTGTGGAAATCACAGGCAACTTTTTAAAAAGTAATTTGATGTTAAAATTGATCAACTAATAGCTAAGCCTACAGGTGAAAATACTTAATGATTTCTGAGAGTAGGATCAATTGCATAAATCTTACATGAAGGTCTAGTGCAGGGGTGGGCAAACTTTTTGACTCTAGGGCCACAATGGGTTCTTAAACTGGACCGGAGGGCCGGAACAAAAGCATGGATGGAGTGTTTGTGTGAACTAATATAAATTCAAAGTAAACATCATTACATAAAAGGGTACGGTCTTTTATTTCAATAGTTTTATTCATTTCAAACGGGACGGATTCGGCCCGTGGGCCGTAGTTTGCCCACGGCTGGTCTAGTGCCTTTTTTCCTCTTTATTGCTATGACATAATTTCTTCATAGTCTTTTCCAAATTTTTTTATAACATATTTCTTTTAGCTCTGATTTTTTTCTCATTTTGTGATTTGGGTGGTTATTTATTGCAAGGTTAATTAGAAAAGTTTTACATTAAAATCAGCTTCAGGAAAGGGCTGGTCTACTTCTATACATGCTATATTCACAATAGCCCCAAACTAGAAATATACCAAATGTCTCTAAATATGAATGGATTTAAAGTAAAAATAGTAATGTAGCCATACAATGGAATACTACTCAGTAGTAAAGAAGAATAAGTCACTTAACATACTGCTACTATTGATGGATCTCAAAATCATTAGAATGAGTTAAGCTAGATATAAGAGAATACATACTGCATGAATCCACAGATATAAAATGCAAACTAATCTATAGTGACAGAAAACAGTGGGTTGTTTAGGGCTAGAGGCAAGGGAGAGATGACCTGCAAGGGAATATGAGTAATCTTTTCATTGTGATGAAATGTTTGGTAACTTTAACTTTATTATGTTGGTGGTTTCTAGAGTGTACAGAACTATTAAATCTCATCAATTACACATTTTCAAATTTATATAGTTTGTGTTACATAAGTTTTTTTTTCTTAATAGAGTTTCTAAGGAAGGGAATCCATCAGAAATCTAAACAGTAAAGTACATACTGTTTTTTTTCTTTGTTCATGTAATAAATACAAATAAGTACTTGAAGGACATGCTGGGAAATATGACCATGAATCTTTTTTTCTAACCCCTCTAGGTAAAACTTAAATTCTTTATTTGTGCTTCCATTTTACTCTGAAAACTTAATTGTGCTTATTACTTAAATATTTTCCTTCATGCTTTTCTCTTAACTGTGAATAACTACCTTTGTATTTCTCAAACCTAACTCAGTATGTGAAACATTGTAGGTATCCTGCAAAAGATTGATAAAGGCAGGGGAATAAATGCTAATTTGGTCATAGATCTTAAATAACTTGACTGATTATGCAATGTACCATATGTCATTAATCGGTAATCTAAGTTAATATTATTCCTAAAATATTTTAGTTTTGCTGGATAATCTACCTCATATTATGGAATCCTTCATTATAGATCTTAAGTGAATATACTTATGAACATAATGAACATTTAATTTCTGTGAAGTTTTTTAATAAACTGCTTTTCCCTTTCTTCCTCCATGTGTTCTTCCTCCATGTCTGTATCACAAAAGCATAACATTTCAACAGATAAAAATATTAAGCTACTGAATCTGAAAGGCAGGTTAAGAATATACTGATGAATAAATCTGCATCATGAATTTGTGTTTTAACTTTTTAGGAAGAATGTTGATATTTTATTCTTTTTTAATTCATATAAATTTAAAGATCACAATTAACTTTTAAAAATCACATTTTAATAAAGACATTTGCTGTTTATTTGGAGCATTATTTACTGAGAATTCTGGTAAATTTAAGTAATTTAATCATTTCATTAACTCATCAATGGGATAGTTTGGGGATTTTCAGTAATATTTTTCATTTAGTTTTCTAAGGCATCTAAAATTCTTAACACCTGTGGCTGGCATACACTGAGAACTATGGGCTCTTTGGTTGCCTTCTGCATGCACCCCGACCAGGGCTCAGGGAACTTACAACCAAGGTATGTGTCCAGACTGGAATCGAACCTGGGACCCCTCAATCTGCGGGCCGACGTTCTATCCACTGAGCAAATCCAGCTAGGGCAAGTTATAATTGTTTTGACTTTAAGCGTTTATTCTGAATCACCTTTTGTTCACTAAGAAAGGTACATCAACGACTCCTGCTTCTAGACAGCATCCATTTCAGAACTCAGCAGGAAAGTATTCATAACTCAGCTTTCCAGCTTACTTTATAGAAAGAATTTATTTGCCGTTAGTCTTTATAGGCTCTAGTAATAGTTACCTGGAGAAAATAAAAATGAGAGTCTGGTTTATAATGATTAATGATTAGAAAGCTTCAACAGCAAAATTCAAGGTTTTATTTTAATGTATTAAAGGAAAACCCCACATACAACATATTGCTTCCTCTGTCCACAAAAAGGACACAGGAGAACAAAAAATAAAAGCATCTACACTAATAAAAGAGAAAAATGGTAATTGGCGTACGGCGATACCCTTTTCATTGGCTAATCAGGGCTATATGCAAATTAACTGCCAACTAAGATTGGCAGTTAACTGCCAACAAGATGGCGGTTAATTTGCATATGTAGGCACAATGCAGGGAGGCGAAAGGGAAAGCAGGAAGAAGCCCCCTGCCACTGACAGTGATCAGAAACCCAGGGGGGAGCTAAGACCTGGGGGGCAGGGCAAAGGCGGCCCTGGGGCTGCCTTTGCCCTGCCCCCCAGCCATGATCGGAGAATCAGGCGCCTTTTCCGCCCTGGCCAGTGATAGCAGGAAGTAGGGGTGGAGCCAGCGATGGGAGCTGGGCACGGTCGAAGCTGGCAGTCCCAGGAGCTAGGGGTCCCTTGCCTGGGCCTAAAGTGAAGCCCACAATTGCGGGGCCGCTGCAGCTGCGGGTCCCCGCTGCCCGGGCCGGATGCCTAGGCCAGAGGCGTTAGGCCTGGGCAGGGGTGGAGCCTGCAACCGCGGGGAGCTGGGGGTCCCCTGCTCAGGCCTGACACCTCTGCCGGAGGCCTCAGGCCTGGTCAAGGGGCCGATCCGGTGATTGGTGATTGGAGAGTGATGAGGGTCAACTCCTCTGGCCAAGGCATCAGGCCTGGGCGGGGGCCAGAGCCAGTGATCGGGGGGAGATGGGGGTCCCCTGTCCAAGCCTGACACCTCTGGCGGAGGCATCAGGCCTGGGCAAGGGGCAGAGCCAGCAATCGGAGGGGTCTGGGGGTCCCCTGCCCAGGCCTGACGCCTGGGCCAGAGGCATCAGGCCTGGGCTGGGGGCAGAACCAGTGATGGGGGGAAATGAGGGTCCCCTGCCCAGGCCTGACGCCTCTGACCCAGGCGTCAGGCTGGGCAAGGGGCCGATCCTATGATTGGAGGGTGATGGGGGTCAACGCCTGAGTGCTCCCAGTATGTGAGAGGGGGCAGGCTGGGCTGAGGGACACTCCCCCACACACACCCAGTGCACGAATTTCATGCACCGGGCCCCTAGTGTCATATATAAAAGGGCATTCTGCAATTGTCTGCTCCTTTTTCTAGATCAGGAAATTGACATCAACAGAAATTAAGGGGCTTTCTTATGGACAAACATAATAAAACTTAAAGCTTATATAATTCTTATATGTCATTATCTCAATGATATTATAATTTTTCCAATATTAAAAATTTCTGGCCCGGCCATTGTGCCTCAGTGGTTGAGCATTGACCTATGAACCAAGAGGTCACGGTTTGATTCTCAGTCAGGGCACATGCCAGGGTTGCAAGCTTGATGCCCAGTGTGGGGCATGCAGGAGGCAACCGATCACTGATTCTCTCTCGTCATTGATGTTTCTGCCCCTCACTCTCTTCCTCTCTGAAATATATATACTTTAAAAAAAAAATAAAACTTCTACCTTTCTTCGGAATTCTTAAATTAATATTTAAAATTTTAAGTAACAAATTATAATTCCCTTTCTAACAACCAAAACTAGTCCTAGGATTTCATCATTACATGTTCTTTCCATTCACGTCTTTAGAGTCCTTAAGCTTATGACATATCTACAGCTTTCTTTACTTGAAAAAGTCTTACCTTCTGCTGTAATAAATCTTCTTCCTTTCCTTTGCCCTTAATTAGCTATAACTGAACTTGAATTATGAGATACTGAAAGTGATGAGAAACAATTACCTATAATTCTACATTTAATAGTGGAGAGAGTAAAAAAGGGGAGATTTTATCTTCCATAGATGTCTTATGTTTCTCTCTGAAGTAGGAATCAGGGTTCCTGTGAAGAATGCAGAGGTTGGGGAAGGGAGGAATTTTATAGAGTTGTGACTGTTTGGATGGGTTATCATGGGCAATTTGACAGGGACCTGTGAAAAGATTGTGCAGTACAGTTTAAGGGCTTGTTCATACTTACAAGGCCTATAATTTTACAAAGTTAAAAGGTTGTATAATTTGTTCATTCTTTACTGTGCTTCTAAATATTGTTCTTTAAAGCACATCTCTAGGAGTTTTAGAAATTATTTGCTTTCAAAATAGATCTCAGTGAATGGATGTGTGACTCCCCGTGAATTTTTATAATGATATAGGAATTGTGTTATTGCTCTTTGCCTCTTCAAGTTCTTACCAATTATATGTGAAATAGATTTTGTATACCGACTTCTCTCTATTTAGTTGCATTTTGACAACTGTTGTATAGGTTGGTCTTAATATTTAAGTTCATGGAGACTAATTTTTTGAGAAAAGATACCAAGGAACTTTTCAGAGATGAATCTTCAAAAATTGATTCTCAATTAATACTAAGACTATGCTATATTATTGTCTTGCTGAACTGAATGGCAAAGGTATTTCAGTATACCATTTTTAGGGTTTAATGAAGGAAGATTGAGTTAGAATTCATATTTTCCAAGTCTTAATTAAGAACGCTGGTATTTAATTATAATTTCTTTAAACAAAGTCTGAGTTGAAATGTAAGAAAAAAGAATGTTTTTTTTTATAAGTTATCTTAATTCACTTATTAGAGCATTGTGTCTAAAGTACATATACAGTTAAAAAAAGTCATTTGTATCTGCTAAGTAAGTGCCTTAGCTTTCACTCTGGCTATCAAGTAATCTTTTTTTTTCTTTTCTTTTCTTAATAATAGGTGATCTTTATTTTTATGGAATTAAAACCCCTTGTTTTCCAATGACCCATTTCCCTTTGTCCTGCCATGGGAAAAGTTCAACCTTATATTTAGCAGGGTTAAGGCCACTACCCAGAATTTCTGCTCCATATCAAAGCACAGTCCAGTCCAGCATCTGGCTAGCTTAACTTGTGCTCCCAGTTGCAGTCCATTGCCCGTGGGGTCCTCATGGCCATGGGCCATGCAGCTGCTTATGGCCATATGGCAGCTAGCACATGGACAAGTGCAGGTCATGGAGCAAGAGAGTGAGAGGGAACAAGGGGCACAATAGAGAGGGAACTCTTTAGGGATTTTTAACCTTCCAGGATTACACATGCTTGCAGTGGCTTCCTCCCTCTAGCCAATCCATGGTTCCCTTGGCTAGCCGGACAGGCAAGCACCTTCCTTACATCACCCTGACTTCATCCCCACATCCCCCTTTGTTGGATTCCCTCCCCCCAGTGATTGGCAGGGAATGGACAGGTGGTGCTATCAAGTAATCTTAAAAATCAATCTTTATGCCAAACACTCTTAAGCCTTGCTTTTATAGGAACAGAGAGGGAGGCAGAGCACAATCCACGACACTTTAAAATGTTAAAGGTGAACTCTTTTCATTTGCTAAAACTTCTTTGAAAACACAAAAGATAATGAATTCAGCAGTACATCTACATTCACATACTTTTTGCATGTTTCTGAATATTAATTTTAAAAAATGTTAGATGAAAGCTTATTAGTCTGACCAGCTCCTGCTGTTTATTTCTCTCATGGAGTCATAATTTTCTGAGGTGATGCATTATAATTATTAGCACAGTAACTATTCCTGATGTCACAAAGGATTGTTACTTCTTGTAGTTTGACCAAATGAATACATAGGGAACCAAGAGCCCGTTATCATATACTTAATTAGAGGGTGGGAGGGAAACTAATATCAAATATGTATGTAGGCATAATTTTAAAAATAAACTTTCAAAATTTATATTTCATACAGAGAATTTCTAAGAAGAAATGAATGAGGTGATGTTAAACCACAAAAGTGGAAAGTAGCATGAAATTTTAGAGTTAAATTATAAAAATAGATCAATATTAGAAAAATTAATTTTAGGTAGAATTTACTATTGCGCTGCACATTCTGGAGTTCTTTCACACCCACCACCATGCTGCCTCCCAGTTGTCCTCCTCAGTCTTTTTAAAGATTTGAGCCTTTTAACTTCTCATTTAGGAAAGCTGATGATGATCGAGATGATAAAAATTATAAGGCTTTTTTGTAAACATGAATGTAAAAATGTTCGAGAATTTACTTCAGTCATACTACTACATAGGTTTTATAGTCAGTTTCTATTAGCTACCCGTCTCTCCTTTTTTTTTTTTCTTTCAAATTCTAATATCTATGCATGTATCCATTTACCTCTTTCCCTCCCTCCCTCCTTAACATAAACTGTTCAGGGTTTCTTTTTTCATATGCTGTATACTCTTGATACAAAATTAACGGCCTTATTGAACATACATCAAAGTGACTGTCAGCAAAGACCTCCTTTTATATTCTGGAATAGTTTCTACCTCATCCATTAAATTTCCTAAACTTTACAAATCAAATAATATCGAAGTAGTAGTGAAGAGGTGAGCAGCAGGAGCTCACACACTACTGGAGGAAATGTACACTGGCTTGGGAAACCTGTTTGTCATTATCAAGAAAGTGGAAGATGTGCAGATTATATGAACCAACAATACTGTCTATGCATTATAAATAATAGTTCAAACCTAGGAACAACCCAAGTATTAATCAGCAAAAGAACAAACAAATAATTGTGATACGTTCATACAATGAATAATTGTGCAGCAAGGAAGCATAAAACAGAGTGGATGAATTTTACAAACATATTGTTGAGTATAAGAAGGTAGGCATAGCACAATAAATACAACATGATTTCATTGAAATAAAGTTCAAGAAAATGAAACTTAAACCATATGTGGTGATTCAAACATTAAGGTGTGCACACACACAATCATGAAAAAGTGAATGCTAACTTACCAAAATCTAGCCAATGATCCCAGTTATTCAATAAATATTGAGTGCCTATTATGTACTAGGTATTTGCTGCCCTTAAGGAGAAATATTTGCTGCCTATTTGGGGAAACATGATAGTAAAATCTGAAATTAGGATAGACCAGCCGTGGGCAAACTACGGCCCGCGGGCTGGATCCGGCCCGTTCAGCTGTTCTATCCGGCCCGCGGAGCCGAAAGAGCGGAGGGTTCTCTTGCTCTCCCCTCCGCTCCTTCACCAGCAGCAGTGTTAACATGGCAACGTTGGGAAACACGGCCGCAGCTCCTTCTGAGTCCAGTTTAAGAACCCATTGTGGCCCTCGAGTCAAAAAGTTTGCCCACCCCTGGGATAGACTATACTACATCACAATAGTTGTATTCAGTGGTGGTTTTAAATATTTTTTTTCATCCTTACTATAAGGGCATCCCAAAATTCACGCAAGAAGTAATTTTGATAGGAAACAGGTTTATAATTAAAAGTTGTAATTTTTTTATTGATTCATAAAGTACACAGTATAGGGTTATGTATGGAATAGCATATCAGGTAAATGGCCTCCACGGCTTTGCTGGCGCACACGCGCTCTTTTGTTGAAATTTTCCATGACCTTTTTCATAAATGTGCCTGAATATCGTTGATACAGCGCTCAATTTCCTCCTTCAAGGCATGGTGGTTGTCGGCTTGTTGGCATAAACCTTAGACTTCTAAAAACCCCAAAGAAAAAAGTCCAACGGCATTAAATCACATGAACTGGGCGGCCAATTCTGATCCCCAAGATGGGAAATTACACGACCAGGAAATGACTCATGCAGTAATTGAATTGTTTCTCGGGCTGCATGACATGTGGCACCGTCTTGTTGAAACCACATGTCGTCCACATCCATATCTTGCAATTTAGGCACAAAAAACTGGATTATGTCGTGATAGCGAGCACCATTAACTGTTATTGCCTGAGCAGCCACATTTTCAAAGAATGATCCGATAATGCCTCCAGACCAAAATCCGCACCTAACAGTGACAAGTTGTGGATGCGTTTATTTCTCAACAATCATTCAGATCATGCGATTTAACGCCGTTGGACTTTCTTCTTTGGGGTTTTTTGAAGTCTAAGGTTTATGACAACAAGCCCACGAGCACCCACGCCTTGAAGGAGGAAATTGAGCGCTGTATCAACGAACTTCAGCCACATTTATGCAAAAATGGTCATGGAAAATTTCAACAAAAGAGTGCGTGTGGGCCAGCAAAGCCATGGAGGCCATTTACCCGATATGCTATTCCATACATAACCCTATACTGTATACTTTATAAATCAAAAAAAAATTTACAATTTTTAATTATAAACCTGTGTTTTCTATCACAATTACTTCTTGCGTGAATTTTGAGACACCCTTTATGACTTGTACCTGGTAATGAAATAAATGTAGTAGTAATTTTTTCTTTTTGAGATACAAACATTTTACTACTTCCTGCTTTGTAATAGAAGTGCAGTATTTCTTTAGATTTAAAACCCTGCTCATACCTAGTGTGAAGAAAGATCACATTTATGCTGGAAAGTAGTTTGGGTGACAAGTCATTATTAAAGAAAGTAGCAGGACTTAAACAGTTCCTGGGCTACACTTTATCCAGTGGTTGGATACCTCATAATTATGGAAAATTAAGATACAAATTTTAGGAGGAGCAGCAACTATGCAAGCAGCCTACCCCTGCCAGTTAGAGGAGCCACCATTGCTGTGAGCATCGCCCCACAGGAGCCACTGCTTACTGAGGTGCAGCTGCTGCCCAAGGAGCCGCTGTCACCTGAGGAATAGCCCCTGCTTGACTGGACAACTAGATCCTTTGGTGAGAGCAAAAATGGGGAGACAAACCCCCAAAGGAAAGGAAAGAAATCATCAGAAAAGCAGCTAAGTGAAATGGAGGCATGCAATATGTCAGAAAAAGAATTCAGAATAAGGGTCATACAGTTCATAAACAGGATGGATGAAAAAATCAACAACTTATGTCAAAATCAAGAAGAAATAGAGTGATATAACTGCAATAAAAAATACCATTGAAAGTTTCAACAGTAGACTAGGAGAAATGGAGGACAATTAGCAAATTAGAAGACAGGGAAGGAAAACACACCCAAACTGAACTGAAATTGGAGAAAAAAATTAAAAGACAGGAGGAGAGCCTAAGGGAGCTTTGGGACAACATGAAACGAAGCAACATACGAATAATAGGGGTGCCAGAACAACAGGAAGAGGAACAAGAGTTAGAAAACCTATTTGAAGAAATAATGTCAGAAAACTACCCCAATGTGGGGAAAAAGTCACACAAGCACAGAGAGTCCCAAACAAGATGAACCCCAAAAGACCCATGCCAAGACACATTGTAATTACAATTTAAAAAGTTTAGGACAAAGAGAATCTTAAAGGCTGCAAGAGAGAGCCAGAATGTTATATACAAGGGATCTCCCATTATCAAATAATTTCTCAACAGAAACACATCAGGACAGAAAGGAATGCAAGGAAATTTACAGAGTAATGCAAAACAAGGGACTGAATCCCAGAATACTCTATCCAGCAAAGCTATCATTCAAAATTGAAGGTGGAATCAGGAGCTTCACATACAAAAAGGGACTAAGAGAGTTTATTACAACCAAACCATCAATGCAAGAAATGCTAAAGGTACTGCTGTAAAAAGAAGAAAGAGAAAGGCAAGAAGAAACAAATATTAAGAATAAAAATGATGACAAACAAGTACTTATCAATAATAACATTAAACGTAAATGGATTAAATGCCCCAATCAAAGACATAGGGTACCTGAATGGATAAGAAAACATGACCCATATATTTGCTATCTACAAGAGATCCACATCAGAACAAAGGATTCATACAGACTGATAGTGAAGGGATGGAAAAAATTTTTTCAGGCAAATGGAAATGAGAAAAAAGCTGGGGCTACAATACTTGTATCGGACAAAATAGACCTTAAAGTAAAGGCCATAACAAAAGGAAGGCCACTACATAATACTAAAGGGAGCAGTACAACAAGAAGATAAAACTCTGGTAAACATATATGCACCCAAATACATAAAACAACTTCTGGAAGTTATCAAGGGAGAGATCGATAGCAATACAGTCATAGTAAGGGACTTTAATACCCCACTAACATCACTGGGTAAATCCTCTAAACAAAAAAATCAGCAAGGAAACAGCAATCCTAAATGACTCACTAGATCAGATGGACTTAATTGACATCTTCAGAATATTTCACCCCAAAGCAACAGAATATATATTCTTCTCCAGTGCATATGGGGCATTTTCAAAGATAGACCACATATTAGGATATAGGCAAAGTCTCTTCAACTTCAAGAGGATAGAAATCATATCAAGCATCTCCTCAGATCACACTGGCATAAAACTAGTAATCAACTACAATAAAAACAATGGAAAAAAATCAAACACTTGGAGGCTAAATAGCATGCTATTAAACAATGATTGGGTTACCACAGAGATCAAAGAAGAAATAAAAAGCATCCTGGAAACAAAGGACAATGAAAAAACAATAATCCAAAATCTATGGGACACAATGAGTCCTGAGAGGGAAGTTCATAGCTCTACAAGACTACCTAAAAAAACAAGAAAAAATGGTAATAAATCACCTAACGCTGCAACTTAAAGAATTAGAAAGAGACAGCAAGAAAAGCTTACAGTATCCAGAAGGAAGGAGATAATAAAGATCAGAGCAGAAATAAAATGACATAGATCAATGAAACCAAGAGCTGGTTCTTTGAAAAGATAAAAAAGATTGATGAACCTCTAGCCAGGCTCACCAAGAAACAGAGAGAGGACCCAAATAAACAAAATCAGAAATGAAAGAGGTGAAGTAACAACTGATCCCACTGATATACAAAGGATTGTAAAAAAAATACTACGAACACCTCTACTCCAACAGACTGGACAACCTCGATGAAATGGACACATTCCCAGTAAAATACAAGCTTCCAAAACTCAACCCAGAATTGAACCTGGGACCGTTCAGTCCTCAGGCCGTTGCTCTATCCACTGAGCAAAACCATTTACAGCCCAACACCCTTTTCTGATAAAAACGCTCAGCAAAGTGGGACTAGAGGGATCATACCTCAACATAATAAAGGCCATATATGAGAAACCTACAGCCAACAACATACTCAGTGGGCAAAAACTAAATCCATTTCCCTTAAGAACAGGAACAAGACAAGGATGCCCACTTTCACCACTCCTGTTCGACATAGTACTAGAAGTACTAGCCATAGCGATCCGACAAGAAGAAAAAATAAAAGGCATCCAAATTGGAAAAGAAGAAATGAAACTGTCCTTTTTTGCAGACAACATGATATACATAGAAAACCCCAAAGACTCCATAAAAAACTATTAGACCTAATAAATGAATTCGGCAATGTAGCAGGATACAAAATTAACACCCAGAAATCTATGGCCTTTTTATACACCAATGATGAACTCACAGAAAGAGAAATGAAAAAAAATAATCCCATTTCCCATTGCACAAAAAAATTAAGATACCTAGGAATAAATTTAACCAAGGACATAAAAGACCTATACTTGGAAAAATACAGGACATTGAAAAAAAGAGATAGAGCAAGACATAAAAAAAATGGAAGAACATACTATGTTCATGGATTGGTAGAATCAACTTCATTAAAATGTCCATACTCCCTAAAGCAATCAATACAATACCTATTAAAATACCAATGGTATATTTCAAAGACCTAGAAAAAACTCTCCAAAAATTCATCTGGAATGAAAAACATACCCAAAATAGCCACAGCTAACCTGAGAAAGAAGAACAGTTGGAGGGATCAGAATACTAGACATCAAACTATATTACTAAGCCACGGTTCTCAAAATTGCCTGGTACTGGCACAAGAACAGACATATAGAGCAATGGAACAGAATAGAGGTCCCAGAAATTGACCCAAGTCATTATACTCAATATTTGACAAAGGAGGCAAGAGCATACAATGGAATCAAAATAGCCTCTAATAAATGGTGCTGGGAAATTTGGTCAGATACATGCAAAAAAAAATGAAACTATAACACCAACTTTCACCATACACAAACTCAAAATGGCTAAAGTACTTGAATGTAAGACGGGAAACCATAAAAATCCTACAGGACTCCATAGGCAGCAAAATTGCAGACATGTCGTAGCAATATCTTTACAGACAGATCCTAGGGCAAGAGAGACTAAGTAGAAAATAAACAAATGGGATTACATCAAAATAAAAAGCTTCTGCACAGCAAAAGAAACCATCAACAAAACAACAAGAAAGCCCACTGCATGGGAGAACATATTTGCCAATGTTATCTCCGATATGGGTTTAATCTCTAGCATTTACAGGGAACTCATACAACTCATCAAAAGGAAAGTAAGCAATCCAATCAAAAAATGGTCACAGGAACTAAATAGAATCTTTTCGAAAGAGGACACTCAGAAAGCCATCCGGCCAGGGGCAGGGACCGCAGGAGGTTTGCCAGCCACAGGAGGTTGGCTGTGGGAGCGCACTCACCACCAGGGGGCAGCTCCTGCATTGAGCATCTGGCTCCTGCTGGTCAGTGAGCATCATAGCGACCGGTCATTAGGTCATAACGGTCACTTTGGCTTTTATATATATAGATAATATTATTGGACAGTGAAACAATATATAGGACCTCAGTTTCAGTTCTTTCATTAGAAAAATGAAAATTTTTTAGGTACTAACTTTATAGATATATTTCCTTTGTGAGCCATTTCTTTTACTGATCCTTTCTTGATGCTTCTATAGCTGCATTATCCAGTGTAACAAGCCACTAGCCAGATTAGGGTCTTTGAGCAAATTAAAATGTGGCTAGTCTGAATTGACATGTAAATGTAAGTGCAAAATACACATGTATTTCAAAGATTTATTACAAAGAAGAGAATGTAAAATATTTCATTAATAATTTGTAGGTTGATTGCATATTGGAATGATCATACTCTCTATATATTGAATTGAATGAAATATATAGCTAAAATGAATTTTTAACCTGTTTCTTTTTACATTTTTAATGTGGCTACTATTAAATTTATGTACGTGGCTTATATTTATGGCTGTCAAAACTCTTGGACAACACTTTTCCTGGAGTCTACCATATTTTATATCAGGAAGTCAGATTTAGAAAGACTTTTTTTTTCATCTCCTTTCTTATGTTCCAAGGTTAGAAAGTATTCTAAAGCTATATGTTCCAATAGTTAAATGACATGTAGTATATAACATAATGTATGTTTGACCATCATTTGACCATCTGTTGTAATGTTGAACTATATTGATGTGTTCTAGATTGGAGAGAAAAAGGAAAAGTGAGGCGCACAAACTACCAAGAATTAAAAAAAGGAACATGCTTATGCACTATAGAAAATGTCATTAAAAAGACCCTAGTCCTAATATTTAGACGTTATATTGTTATCTAAAATTATACTATGCCATAGACAGTTTTCTTTGATAATATCTAACTTTGAGAACCACTGATAGAAAGATATATATATTTAGTGGTTTTCAAGTTGAGAAAAAATTTCCAAAAGAATATTCTATTTTTTTCCTCCTTATGGAGAATTGTCATTTGTGAAAGAGGGGGGAAATTTCATGTTATAGTTATAAACTCCTAAAACATAGAGAAGTTCTTTAAGTTCCTATATTATGCCAATGCAAATAACCTTTTCTTCCTTTAGAAAGTGATTATCTCTTTTCCCCATCCCACCCGCATTTCCATGTTTATTTGTTTTGTTTTGTATTTCCAAAAAGACACTTAATGCCCTTCTTAGGTTTATTTTTTATTTACTCATTAAATAAGGAATAGCACTGTTATGTTTTATATTTGAAACTGTAAGGTACATTTCTTTTCTATTTTATTTTAAATTTAACTCTTTGTTTTACAGATGAGGGCAGAAATGCAGTTGACCAAGCAGGTGGTGCACAGATTGTAATTGACCATTTAAGGTCACTGTGCAGTATAACAGATCCCGCCAATGAGAAGCTCTTGACTGTCTTTTGTGGCATGCTGATGAACTATAGCAATGAGAATGGTAAACAAAATTGAAAACTTGCTTTATCTCGGGGGGAAAAATTAAAAATCAACATTACTATAGCAAAAAACAAAAATATTTAGAAACATAATGAACAAAGAATTCATAAGTGACATGTAAAATTAGTAATTAGTTAAGAAAATTACAGTATTTGAAAAGCACAGAATGGTCTAATTTATTAAATGACACTAGTAATTGAAGGAACTCAAAAAACACACACAATGGTATGGTTCAAGATTTCTTGCAATGAGCATTTTAAAAATAAGTTATTAAAATAGCTTTTCCCTGTCCAGGTGACTCATTTGGTGTATGAACATTGTCCCATATCTCAAAAGGTGGCAGGTTTTATTCCTGGTCAGGGCACATACCTAGGTTTAGGTTTCGGGTTTGATCCCTGGTCAGGGAGTGTATGGGAGGCAACTGGTGTCTCTCTCTCTCTCCCCCTCCCTCTCCCTCTCCTTCTCCTCTCTCTCTCTCTCTCCCCCTCTCTCTCCCTCTCTCTCCCTCTCTCCAAACTTAATAAAGTCATATCCTCAGGTGAAGATTTTTTAAAAATATATTTTATTGATTTTTTGCAGAGAGGAAGGGAGAAGGATAGTTAGAAACATCGATGAGAAAGAAACATCGATCAGCTGCCTCCTGCACACCCCCTACTGGGGATATGCCCACAATCGAGGTACATGCCCTTGACTGGAATCAAACCCAGGACCCTTCAGTCCGCAGGCCGACGCTCTATCCACTGAGCCAAAGCGGTCAGGGCTGGGTAAGGTTTTTTTAAAAAATACCTTCATATTTATTCCTTCATATTAATACCAGGAGTAGCTTTAAAACAAACACTGTAAAAAAAACAAAAAAACCATAAACACTGTCTTTATAAGTAATTTTATCTAGATACTAGATTTAGTTGTAAGAATAACAAAAATTTTTAATAAAATCTAGCATAAAAATAAAGTTTAGAACAGTTGCAGATGTCTAATTTGAGAAATTTAATAAGTACTTTATAGCCTATGTGGTTGTTAATCAAATGCACATAAAAAGAGTGGCATGAAGGCTTCACTATACTTCTAAATGTCACAAAATTCATTTATTTTATATGAATTACTTTATGTGTCAGTTGTCAAAATTCTAGTAACTTCCTAAAATAGAAATCAGGTCTTTCTGTGGTTTCTTTTATAATGCCATTTTAAATTGGAGTCTGTAACAGAGACATTTTATTTGTATATTGACCATGCAATATTTTTCTTTACTTTCACGTGTTTTAGAAAAATAAGGCATTTTAGGCATATTTTTTTTTAATATTTTTACTTAGTAGACATGGGTTTAAAGAAATACTCTCAATAATTGGAGAAAAAAAAGATAAATGTCGATAGCACATGACTACAGACATTTGACCTTAGTGTTGGAGATGATAGCAAATGGCAGAGACTGTGGCTCTTGTCCCATTGAAAGGGTAAAACCACTACCCTCTTCTCTAGCTGGTTGTTTCTGTAGGACAATTGGGTCAAACGCTACCAAATCTTTTCATTTGGGGGAGAGCAGTAAGCTGAAAAATGTAGCTTTTCCCATGACACCTGATTTTTAAATGTTCAATTACATTTGCTTTTTTAGCACTTACAAGTTAAACAATGTTTCCTGGGGTTACATCATATCCAAAAGACACAAGTTTTAAACCTGAGTTAAAATTATCCATAATAATAATAGTTTTCTTTCATCAAATGGCTTGTCTATTAAACTCAAACTAATAATAAATGGCAGTCTTTGTTACAAGGTCAGTTACTTCTGTTTTCCTTGCCCTGTCATAGAATCATTTTTTAAAAGAAAATGTCCAAACTATGAAGAAGATAAACAGAAAGAACAGTCTGGGTAACCTGCAAAATGAATAGCTAGTGCCTAAATAATTTAAATTTGACCATAAAACACAGGTATCTGAATTGCATTAAGAAATCATTGGCCAGTTGTTCATTTTGCTTCATTTTTCTTCAACTTCATTCAGGCTTGGACACCTGAGTAAGTGGGAAAAGTGCTAAGTGGGAGAATGATTGAGGAAGATAAATAGAAGAAACTAGTCATGGAGTGATAGCAGCTTTGGGTATAAAAGAATTAGCCTTGTTATGCATCTAACCCAGGGGTGGGCAAACTTTTTGACTCGAGGGCCACAATGAGTTCTTAAACTGGACCAGAGGGCCGGAACAAAAGCATGGATGGAGTGTTTGTGTGAACTAATATAAATTCAAAGTAAACATCATTACATAAAAGGGTACAGTCTTTTTTTGTTTTGTTTTGTTTTATTCATTTCAAACGGGCCGGAGTTTGCCCATGGCTGATCTAACCTGTTTGTCCTTCGAGGAAGCTGTTGCTCAAAAATCTGTACCAAAGCCTATCACATGGCCAAATGGTCATCAAAAACATCATTGATTCTAATCCAAAAGAGCCTGTGATTGAATCCATGTTATAGGAAAAGCATGTCAAACTCAAAGGCTAACACGGGCCAAATAAACAAGGTTTAGGTTTGTGTGGGCCACAAAAAAACAAAAGCTTCAATTTTCATAGAAACGTAGATTTATTTCAATAGAGACATGCTGAATACAAAGGGCTGAAATAAATGAGTAATTGTTAACATAAAATAATAGAACATTTTAATAAAAATTAATATTTTTTCTTGAACATTAACTTACCAGACACTGATTAACTGCACAAATTAATAAACGTAACGCAAATAAACCTATTTTTCTTGTTCTCCAAAAGTGAAATATTTCCTGTTGTGCACACCAAAAAAGTCAGTCCAAGACTAATGACGTGGCAATAGGCTGCTAAAATATTCGCTGCTAGTGTTAGTGGAGAAAAATGGTACGCCTGCGCATAAGCCATGTAAGGGAAATGAATGCAACATGATTATAGTAATCAGTCATTAGCGAATGTTGTAGTTTGTTGTTAGTAATTATCTATAACAGGATATTGTAAAAATGAAGTCATGAAATTTTTATTAAAATGTTTCTTACATACCGTTATATTGGCTGGGCCGCAAAAATATTCATTGTGGGCCATGAGTTTGACATGCTTGTTATAGGCTATCACAATGTTTAGAGAAGTGCACTGAGAACATAGTGATTAAAAACATGAGTGCACAGTCAAAATGCATAATACATTTCTTCTGTAGGAGTTTTTTTCCCCTGGTGTGCAAGTATTCCCAAGAAGTAACTTATATACTTTGGAAAACTCTATTAACTTTTCTTAGACCGTTAATGGAGCAGTGGTGTTTTTGTTCCATTATTCTAAGCTGCAGTTTGAATTCAGCTTTCAAAACTGATACGTAAAATAGAAGTAAAGTTATTTTTAGTATTTTAAAGGAACAAATGCCAAACATAACTATCCCTTTTCTGCTGCTTCCCTTTATGTTTGTCTTTCATGAAGATCATAGTTTAAGAAGTGGTTCTTTTTAAATTTACATTTAACTTACATTTTATTCTTTTTTAAATTTTCATTTGCATAATTATTAAGCATCTTTGTTTTGTGTGTCAATTGTTTATTTACTGTATTCTTTAAAATATGCATTTAAAGAATTTCCAACTTAAATTCTAGGTCTTATTGGCTAACTTTAAATCATTTGATCCTGTCTACCTAGATGAGTCACTGAAACCAAAAAAACAAGAACAGTAGAATTTTATGAAACTTGGGAGCCACTTTTTATTAGCACTGGTAAAATAAAGGAAGTTTCTTGTTATCTGTATTTACTATTGAATTTCAGTATACAAGCCTCTGCTACTTTCTGAGTAGAATAGTTGGGTGAACTCCTTGTTATTCTAGCAGAAAAATGAGCTGTACCCATTGACCCAATAACTTAAGCCTTATTTATAGGGAGTTATTCTTTAGTTCCATATATAAAAAAATTTTAAATATAAAGATAAGTATTAGAAATGGTCACAAAGACCCACCAACATAGTTTCTCTGATAAGAACATTTTCAAGTTTTTTATTAGTCCTAAAAATGGATTGACACCAGACTGAGACTTAGGATATGTTGATTTCTGTCCATATAGTGGACAACCCTGATCATACCCAATTTTTAAATCCATTAAATAGGGACTTAAACAAGTTTCCTACACACATGCAAGGCATATATTGTGAAAATGCTTACTCGGTAAAGGTATTTTTCTACCCATTTATAAATTTGCATACAACTCAAGGTTTCTAAGTTTTAAAACTTTTGAACTCACTCAAAATGATATACTTATAAGCGATGAGCTAAATGTATTCTTTTGTTTCCTTGTTGGTGAAACAATTAAAACTTTTTATATTCAGGTAAGTGTGGAATACATGAATAGAAAAAGTTATAATTACTTTGCCAGAAAAGTCATATCAGTAATATTGTATAAATAAAATCAGGTTTAAATAGAATAAGAAAAAACTTTTGTTTAGTAAAAATCACTTCAATTTATGCTTTTGGGGAAAATCATACCTGTTTTTCACATGGTAAACAAGCACTCTTCAATTCTAGTGGCACACTAGTATGCTGTGGCAAATCGGTGGAAAATTGCTGATCTTATAGCAAAGCACCGGCATAATTTAACACCTTATTAAAGAGTCTATTAGTGTACACCATTTTTATTATATTAGAAGTAACCATTATTAGTCAATTAGTATCTAAAAAAAATCCTCTATAATTAAGAGTTTAGGATGCCCGAAACAGGCTCCTGAAGGACAGCCATGTGAGGGGCCCTTCAAGGGGGGTCTGCCACAGGGACACACACACAATGCTAACACCGACAGGGAGAGCCACGAAAATGAGGGTGTCAAAGAGCAGTCAGCCTGAGGCAGCACAGAGGTCACAAGGAAAGGTCGTGGTATCATGCTGCAAGGGACTGTCAGCGAGGACCAGAACTGAGCCGTTGCTACGGTACCAGGCGCTTGGGTTAGTGGTCGATGTCCACCCAGTCATGCACATAACTGCCGGGGTCCAACCCCAGCAGGTCCAGGGGTCCCCAAAGGCGTAGACGGAGTCGGCGAAGAAGGAATGACACGGAGACAGCGTTCAGTTGATCAGCAACCTAGCCAGGATCTCTAGCCAGGATCTCCAGCCAAGTTCTGGTCTCGATCTCCAGAGAGGTTCTGCTTAGGATCTCCAGAGAGGTTCTGTCCAGGTTCGCCAGTCAGGTTCAGTCACCAGGTTCTAGTCAGGCTCTCCTGCCAATCTCCGCAGTCAGGTTCAGTCCAGGATCCCCTGCCATGCTCTCTCGCCAGGCTCCGCCTCCAGGCTCCGAGGCCAGTCCCTCTCCAGGATCCTCCGGCATGCTCTCTCCAGCAAAGTTCTTCTGTCTCTAGGCTCCGTGTAGGTTCTGTCTTCTTGATTCTGTTCTAAGTTCTGAGTCTTTCTGTCTTGTTACAACTGTATTTATACCAGTTGATTCAATCCTATCAATCTCTATTACAAAGGTTAGGGCGTTTCTTATCTCCATTCCAGGGAGAAAAGATTATGTAGTTTAAGCATGATTGTTCGTAGTTAAAGGGATTAATTACCCGCCTGGCACTTAGTTGAGGGGTTTTATTCCCTCCCTAACTTCAGGGGGAAATCCCTACCTGGGGATTCAACCTTTCTCAGAGACCTTGGTTAAAACACATAGTGCCAAGAAGGTGAGCAAACATATTAAGAACAGTATGCCATATATGCCAGGTCCCTTGAAACAGCAAGCATGGACCGGCTCCCGGCAAATTCCCCCTTTTTTATTTTTTAAAAGCAGGCATTAAAAAGAAAAACCTCAAACGCTCTCTTGTATCCATTTTAAGAGTAGGATTGGCGCTTTCCGCTATTACCTGAGTCCTGATCTATCACCCCAGGGAGAGCTTGCCAGTCCTGCACTTTCCCGGGGTGGAAAGGCTGCAGTGGGGTTAAGGATAAGGCTCCTTGGGCCTACCTTCTCCCATGCCTCTACATTTACCTTTCCGGCACCTTTCCTTCCTCAGAAAAGCATGGACGTATTTCTTGTATAAAATGTTCTGTCTGGTAGTAACCTTAATTCCTCTGCTAACAAGCATATATGTTAAAAGATCAATACGGAGTCTTTTTTCTTTAGACTCAGTATGGCACATCTTCTTAATCTAAAGATCAATACAGAGTCTTCTTTCTTTGGACTCAGTATGGCACATCTTCTCAATCTAAGTTCTGTACTATCCACCTTCTTACCCTACTTATCCTCTATAGGGGGGTCTGTAGCACCCTGGTGGAGTCCTATCCGTCCCGAGTGTGGGGTTCTCAATGTGGGGGGGCTTACCTAAGGGAATCCTGTTCCAGGGGTTCCCAAAGGTGTGGACGGAGTCGGCGAAGACTATCCACCCTCTTCCTATGGTGGAGTCCGATCCGTCCCGAGTGTGGAGGTTCTCAATGGGGGGGCTTACCTAAGGGAATCCTGTTCCAGGGGTTCCCAAAGGTGTGGACGGAGTCGGCGAAGACTATCTACCTTCTTCCTACGGTGGAGTCCGATCCGTCCAGAGTGTGGAGGTTCTCCATGGGGGGGCTTACCTAAGGGAACCCTGTTCCAGGGGTTCCCACAGGTGTGGACGGAGTCGGCGAAGACTATCCACCTTCTTCCTACGGTGGAGTCCGATCCGTCCTGAGTGCGGGGCGCTTACCTAGGGGTCCCTGTTCGGGCGCCATATGCCGGGGTCCAACGTTCGGGTGCCAGATGCTGGGGTCCAACCCCAGCGGGTCCAGGGGTCCCCAAAGGTGTGGACGGAGTCGGCGAAGAAGGAAGGACACGGAGACAGCGTTCAGTTGATCAGCAACCTAGCCAGGATCTCTAGCCCGGATCTCCAGCCAAGTTCTGATCTGGATCTCCAGAGAGGTTTTGCTTCAGATCTCCAGCGAGGTTCTGTAGCCATGTTCCCTCGCTAGGTTCTCCAGCCAGGTTCTGTCCAGGCTCTCCAGTCAGGTTCAGTGTCCAGGTTCCAGTCAGGCTCTCCTGCCAATCTCCGCAGTCAGGTTCAGTCCAGGATCCCCTGCCATGCTCTCTCGCCAGGCTCCGCCTCCAGGCTCCGAGGCCAGTCCCTGTCCAGGATCCTCCAGCATGCTCTCTCCAGCGAAGTTCTTCTGTCTCTAGAGAACGTTCTGTGTAGGTTCTGTGCCTAGGCTCTGTCTCTCTTGGTCCTGTCTTCCAAGCACTGTGTCCTTAGTTCTGTGTTCTGAGTTCTGTCTTGTTACAACTGTATTTATACCAGTTGATTCAATCCTATCAATCTCTATTACAAAGGTTAGGGCGTTTCTTATCTCCATTCCAGGGAGAAAAGATTATGTAGTTTAAGCATGATTGTTCGTAGTTAAAGGGATTAATTACCCGCCTGGCACTTAGTTGAGGGGTTTTATTCCCTCCCTAACTTCAGGGGGAAATCCCTACCTAGGGATTCAACCTTTCTCAGAGACCTTGGTTAAAACACATAGTGCCAAGAAGGTGAGCAAACATATTAAGAACAGTATGCCATATATGCCAGGTCCCTTGAAACAGCAAGCATGGACCGGCTCCCGGCACATAACCAAGGCGTGGGATTCACTCACAGCATCTGTAAGGGCCGGGAGACAGTAGGCATGCCATTTTTACAGGCTTCAAAAGACAGCGTAGACTCCAACATGGCCACTTGAAATGAACAGATACACACTTTAGTTCCACAGAACACGCTGGCAAACCACTGGGTGATGAAAACTTTGACACCGCTTTGCAACAACTGTCTGCAGGCTGATCGGGACAATGTTAAAACTCTCCTAGCAGACAGATGGGGGACGTGGGGAGGGGATACTAGCCGCACTGGCTGCCAATGATTCAAAGTAAGCGGTTTAGAAACCACACGCCGACAGAGAGCCAATAAATGTAAAATTAAAAAAAAAAAAAGAGTTTAATGTATTTCCTAATACACCTATGTTAGATAGAGACACAAAATACAGGGAGAAGTATGTTATAATTCTAAAGCAAAATAATAATGAATAAACATTAAAGCAATGACTATAGTTATTTTACATAAACTATGCCATAAGAGAAAACTAAGGGAATTAAACATTCCATTAAAAAAAAGGAAAAATTATTTTCCTTCTAAAATGAGTAATATAGTATACACAGTCTATGACTGTCTTCTTCATGTGACCTGAACTATATACAGGATGTCCCCAAAATATGTATACACACTTAATAGCTGGTAGCTCAATTGATGTTTCTTTCTTTTCAGATTTAACCCATTGGAATTCAAAGTGTGTATATATTTTGGGTGGACACCCTATATATGATATATATATATTTGTGTGTGTGTGTATATGATTTTTACATATAGAGCTGATTTTTCTCTAATATCTTAATAAGTCCCTATGGTGAATTTCTTTTCTGTGTGTGTGTGTGTGTGTGTGTGTGTGTGTGTGTGTGTGTGTGTGTGTATGGTTCTTGAGATCTCTCCAGGATATTCTCATGATAATTCTCACATGTATTTGCTATGTGGACTTAATGATAACTGAACTATGGTTGAAAGGAGACCATCTGTGTAATTTATGAACTACAGCTCATGGGATATGTTATTTGAGCATAATTGAATTTAAATAAGTCTGATACTTAAATTCAGTAATTGAAAATAGACCTATAAAGTATTTTCTCCCCTCTAATTTAAAGATCGCTTAATATATAATTAATTTCATTTCAACCAATAGCAGCAGTTTCACAATTCTGCTCATACACTTATTCATTATCTTAATGAACTCAGTTCAAAAACGTGGCTTACTTGTTTTTGCTTCATACTTAAAATAGGAAGAATATAAATTATGTAGAAATAATTATATATAGGAATAGTTTTAATTAAAATTAAAAAGCAGTTTGACCCTGAGTATATTATATTTTGGTATTACTTTTACAGGTAAGAAAGACTATTTCCCAGATGTTAGACGTTTAGTAAATGATTTGCTTTGAGGAATTATTCCCAAAGTGTACTTACTGTGGGTACAAGCTAATTAATACTTCCATATATTTCCTAAGTACTAAAAATATTTTACCTAACATTAAGGAAAACAAAATTCAAAAATATAAAATTTTACCTTTGCAAGTCAGTCTTTTTAAAATTATATTAATTTTCTAATATACTATTTGGGTTTTTTTTGTTTATAAAGGCATTGAAGATGTACTTTTATATTTACATCTTTTGAAGCCCAAGTTGTCAAAATACTCAGAGTGTGTAAATGACTTTTATTGTGGAGCTGAAAAGTTTTAAAAAAATATATCAACTCTTTACTAACTGTTCTTTTCTTTGGAAAAAAACCCTGAATTTTTACTGTTTATTCAATAGAACTTTCTAATCAGTTTACTGTAGCAGGTTGCTTTCATGAAATTCTGTTATAAATGTTATTTTCAGCAAATTGTTTTATGGAAAGTCAGAGCAATTAATTGTTCTTGTACCTTCTGCTAGTTAGTTTTTCATCAGAATCCTCCTAAGCAATCTATAATAAAAGCCTAGGTGGTTCTTGCACCCTCGCACGACATCCCCATGTCATCACAAGATGGCCACCACAATGTGGCCGACACAAGATGGCCAGCAGGGGAGGGCAGTTGGGGGCCTTCAGGCCGGCAGGGGAGTGGTTAGGGGGCGATCAGGCTGGCAGGCAGAAGCAATTAGGCAATAGGCAGGCAGACAAGCAGTTAGGAGTCAGCAGTCCCGGATTGGGATCGGGCCTAAACCAGCAGTGGGACATCCCTCGAGGGGTCCCAGGTTGGAGAGGGTGCAGGCCGGGCTGAGGGACAGCCCCCCCCTCCCGCACAAATTTCCTGCACCAGGCCTCTAGTAATTCTAATAATGCTGTTACTTAATGGACAAACGCCCTAAGATAAGAACTGGGTTTGTAGTAGAGGTATACCAAGTGCACATTTGGGTTTGATTCCACATGGTCAAGTATTGATATTAATATTCACCTTTGGCCATTATAGAATGAATTTCTGAATGAAAGAATCTTAAACTTTATTGTAAAAATATGAAATGATTGTTATAGTTGTTTCATTAATGATTTAAAGTTTGGCATTATATTACAGAAATAATACTTTCTCAGATTGTCAGCTTTTGGATTGTTCCTGATCATTATAGTGCACTCAGCAATGTGATACTAAATAGATACCCAATTTTAAGTGAGGGCAGCAGAATAACAAAATATGTTTGGGGTTTGTCATTCCCTAACATGTTTTTCTTTTTTTAATTTGCTTTATGTCTGGGCTAGAGATGATTAATCATAGATGTTAATGAATATTATTTTCAAGATTTTCCTCAGAGTGAATATTTGAGGTGACAAAGTTGGCTTTCTGATTTTAACTCATTCTCACAAGCTATAGAGAATTCCCAAATTCTTGAAATTCCCAAATTCTTTTTTGAAAGACTCATGGCCCGAATGGAATTAAGTAACTAAAAATTAAAAACAGCTTCTAACATTTATTTCATGCTGTGAATTCTAAAGAGAATAAGTAATCTCTGTTATTCTGCTTTCATTTAATTTTTACATTGTATATGTTCACTATCATTAGTTATTGCCACATTTTAATATTGTATAAGTATGCATTTATGTTGTGAGGCACATAGAGAGATTTTCTCTGTATATGGAATGCTTATTTATATTTGAAAATTAATATTTAGATAGTAATAGTAAAATTGAGAGGTCAAGCCTTGTTTTTATTATTGATGTTACTACACCATTGAACTATGATGGCATCAAAGCATATGAATATGGACCATGCGCAAGTTTTAAAGCCAAAGATAAGTAATGGATTTTGGCCAAATATCAATGTATGTTTAATTTAGACCACTTAAAATATCCATTCACAGAGAAATTCAAGGTAGAAAAATATCATTTGTGCCGAAACCGGTTTGGCTCAGTGGATAGAGCGTCGGCCTGCAGACTGAAGGGTCCCGGGTTTGATTCCGGTCAAGGGCATGTACCTGGGCTGCGGGCACATCCCCAGTGGGGGGTGTGCAGGAGGCAGCTGATCGATGTTTCTCTCTCATCAATGTTTCTAACTATCTCTCTCCCTTCCTCTCTGTAAAAAATCAATAAAATATATTTTTTTTAAAAAAGAAAGAAAAGAAAAATATCATTTGTAAATTAACTTGTATAAAAAATTCTGTTTTATTTTATTTAAGTAATTCTGTTTTCTAACTACAATTAAAATCCAGTTAACATCAAACTGCCTATATTTTATTTATAAAAAATTTTAAAATTAAATACTATTGGAAAATGGGTATTAACTACAAATCAGAAGTTTTTGGTTATGAGCTGTGTCTTATTAATAGTTTGTGTGTTCCCAAATAACTTGTATGTAATTTTAAAGTATAAAACTTAATGATAGTAATGTTTCAGGGTAACTATTAATATTTGCTTTAAAAAAAAGCCAGTTAATCCTTTTGTAAAACAATTTTTATATTATTAAACACATATGTTTGTAAGATATATATGTTGTAATGTTAATTAATCTGGCATTTAGCTTCATTTCGGTGTAAATTCATACTTTAGATAGCACTTTTCTCTCAGCACTGCTATCTGAGAGCAGAGACTGGATTTATTTCTCTCAGTAAGAGATGCTTAAACAACAGATGGCGGCAGTCCTCTTTAAAACAAACAAACACAAATCCAGTTGTAACCTTTAAAAGACCAGTTTCTTTGTGAGATGGAAGTGCAGAGTTTTCTTTAATCAGAGAAGATATATTTGTAGAAATTTCCTTTGTAGCAGTATACATTATAAGAAGAGTTGATCTGTAGTAAATAATATAACCTAATGAGTCTAGGGGAGAAAAAAAAATCTCGATTAAGACATAATCACTCTAGATGTCATTGGATTCAGAACACTAAATAGATATGTCTCTTAAAAATAATAATTCCATTTTTTCTTCCACTTGTGATTTTTGCTTTGGGGTCTTGTTACTGTTGTTTTACATTACACTCACTCATGTAATTTGGTCCTTTATCTCTAGAGCACTTACAAGAGGGAAATTTTGCTCTGTAGAGACTCTTATTTTCAGAACCCAGAAAAAAACTTCTCAATTAGCTTTTCCACATTTTATTGTTAACTTTTAGAAAGTAAAAAAATGTGTAAAAGTATTATTTTAAGCCCCTTGTATTTTTTTAAAATGTATTTTATTGATTTTTCACAGAGAGGAAAGGAGAGGGATAGAGAGTCAGAAACATCGATGAGAGAGAAACATCGGTCAGCTGCCTCCTGCACACCTCCCACTGGGGATGGGCCCGCAACCAAGGCACATGCCCCCGGCTGGAATCGAACCCGGGGCCTTTCAATCCGCAGGCCGACGCTCTATCCACTGAGCCAAAACGGTTAGGGCCCTTGTATTCTTAATACTAATGAATCTTGATTCTCTTTATTTCCTTTGAAATTTCTGTCATTAAAATGTATAACCTGGGGCTTACATTACTGAGATAATCTTGGTGCAAAACCCATAATGCATGTTTTATATAAAGAGGGCTTTTAAAAGAATTGATTTTGAAGTTAATTTTAATCACATAAATATTTTTAGTTTTATATGCTCAACACTAGAATAACAGCTCTTTACATTCCTTATCAATCAACAAAAAGATACTCAGTAATAACTAACTGAAAAGGAAGTTTTTACTTGTGCCTGCACTTGTGTTTTTAAATGTGAACCATCCTCTCAGTAGCTGTAGTTAAGTCAGTTTATTTTTAGTGTTATAGTGGAGGTGTAACTTGCTTAACTTAAACTCCTAAGTTTTACTTCACAGATATATAATTTCTAATTTATCTTTTCTTGGAAATAAAACTATGCCATTAGTTAAGGGCTTTTTACTCAGTCTTTATTATGCTGCAATGGTTTTTAGCCAATTTGTATTAGAACATCACATCAAGTTTTATATTTGCTTGTTTTTGCTTGTTAAATGTATATAATTCATTTAACTGTAGATGGGTTTTTATGTAAACCTGTAAATAGGATACTCTTATACTATGAATAATATACATACCATATGTACATACTAATGTGGAAATTGTGTTTTTTGAATGGTGTGTCATTTTAAGTTTCATTATTCATTAAGTCATATTTACCAATAAACGTTAATAGTTTTATAACATTGTAAGAGCCTTTTCTTAGGAATGAGATAAACATGTTATAATCTTAAGGAACTTTTTCTATTTAGTAACTGATCAACATCAGCTGAGTTACTTGGCATACTTTTCTGGACCTATAGTCTGTCTATACATTTGTTTTTAAACATTAAACTTAAAACTCAGGGGGAAAAGGTTCTTCAACTTGAGATCTTCTCTCCAGATCTCCATTCTTTGGAGTTTCCATGAGTGTGACCTGAAGAACTTGGAACCATTGAAATTCAAATGTAGGTAGGTAAGTGTTCACACCAGCGCATGCATTGATTGCCTTATATCTCTTTGTATATGCATCTGTATTGCACCCTCTCAGTGCCTTTCTTCCTCTTCCTCCCCATAGATCATGTAGGGCCTGTGTCACCCTGATATTATGTAATTGTGTGATTCTGTATTTTGGTCAGTATTTGTCTGTGATGTGTGTCAGGAGCAATTTTAAAATGTCTTCAGATGTTTATGATGTTCTGCTGTCTAAAGACTGTCACACATAACTGTGTGCTATGTATGGGCCTGGGTTTTGTTTTTGTGAATTGTGTTTATTGAGCTCTGAATAAACATTCCACTGGAGTTGCCGATATTCGTTGAGGGATGCAGAAAGTCTCAGTCATGCATTATTTCACTTACTCTCTCAAATGTATTTAGAGATGTGAAGTGTTTCTGGTACTAAGAATTTCTTCCACTTAGTCTTTGACTTAAAAGTTATCCTGATACCATTATGATAGCATTAATGTCAGTACTATCCTTTGAAGTACATTCACAACATCTCTGGGCAATTAAAAAAATGATTAAACATAATCATTTGCTTCTAGTGAAAAGAATTAATACTAATTTATTCCACACATACAGGACTCCTATTTAGCTTTCTCCCCCCAAATATTTATTGCTAGTATACTAAGTTGTAACTGAAATAGGCAAACAGACTCAGTCATGGAATATTCTCCTAGGCTTAAGTAGAGTTTCTACTCAAGTAAGCAAAATGAGATGTTCAGGTGCTTAATTAATGTAATTTTGCTCAAAATATCTGAACACCAAAATCTAGAATTTCTAGTATGTTTTTTATTTTTTTATTATCACATATGCCAAACACATCATTGAATTTCAGAATCTCCTGGGTTTGTTTGTTTGTTTGTTTTTGTTTTGGTCTATCTCCTATAAAAATTAGAAAATTCTTTAGCAGTGGTTCTTAAACATTTGATATCAGGACTCTTTTAGACACTTAATTACTTGAAGACTTCAAAGATCTTTTGTTTATATATACATATGTATATATACTCATGTACTCATTACATGAGTAATATCTATTAATATTTTACTGTATTAGAAATGAAAATAGAGACATTTTAAAAATTATTTAGTATTTTTAAAATAATAAAACCCCACTATATGTTAACATAAATAACATTTTTATGAAAAATAGCTTCAGAATTTAAAAATGCTAAATAAACATAACATTTATTTTACTGTGTGTGATGGTGAAGAATATAATGACTACTAATACAATTTGGTGTCACTGACTGCGTTCATACTAAAGCCCCAGCAGTTTTACCTACCAATGTGTTTTCACCATCATTGCAAATGTCAATACAGTGAAAAAGGCAAATAAAACTTTGGTAAATTTATGAAAGTAGTTTTGACTTTGTGATCCTTGAAGGGTTTTGGGGCTTCTATTTTGAGAACCATGTCCTAGGATGCCTGCTTATCTTGAGAAAATTTGTATCACCCTGTTAAATGCTTTTTTCTTCTTCTTCTGGGCCTTTATTATCCAAGTCTCCTTGCTTGCAGTTGATATGAACAGACTTGAGAGTTATTTGAGCATAAATTTTGTTTTAGTTAGCATCATAGAATTAGATATTAAAGAAAGCAGCCAAGTGCTCTAAAATGAGTCTCTCCATTGGATAACTATACATTTTTCTCTTCATACCTGTGTGTGGTTTATTGTATGTGAGTATACAATTAATTTGCTCCTGGGTAGTAGTAAAATATGTTTTCATGAAGCAACATGATTTTCTTGAATTATGGCGATTCACACCATGTGCCATTGTGATAAGCTACGTTTTTTTCCTGATCTATCACAGTTTCAAATATTATTGCTCCAATTTGTATGCCAAAGATTGTATGAAACTCTGAAACATTTCTTAACTTTTTGTCCACTCTTTTTTCTGGAACCAAAATTCGTAATATTGTAAAAGTGGTCAAAGAAAGTTGTAGAGATGCCAAGTTAGGAGACCATTAACATCATCTTCTAAGTGGCATTCTCCTGTTGAGTTATCTCCTTTGTAAAATTTGTTATGCTTCTGATGTCCCTGGACTGTGGGATTTTTATAGTTTGTACCAACAGTACTGAGGGGGTGTGTGATGCCTACATATGTGCAGATACATAGTGGAGTTTGACTCACACTCAATGCATGCGCTAGTGCTCACGCTTACATACTTGAAATTTAATGATTCAGCAGCTCTGCGGTATTTGAAGAGGTAGTCAAAATGACTAAATAAATAATTGAAAGTTTAAAATACTGCTAAAGAACAAGAATCTGCAGGTGACTCAATAATAAGGAACTCTATCTACTGGTAAGTAATCCACGTAATTTCTAACTTGGAAAGCTTCTCTGTGCACCGAGCCTCTAGTATAGGTGTAATACTGTATCCTATAACATAAGTAATTTGCCTGTAAGATGCATATTGTGAATCATTTATTAATTGCTGAATTGTATAGTTAGGAAAAATATTGAACATCAAAAGCCTAAAAACAAATCATTTAGTTGAATATATTATTTGTGTCTTTTTAGAACAGTCTTCATAATTCTATTGCAAAATTTGAAATTGTTTTAGACTATTTGAACTCAAAATGTAAACTTCCGTTTTTTTCCTCAGGCCTGTTTCTGATTCTTGTTTTGGTAATAGGCCCCTTTCTAGTATAGATAGGTTTCCACAACTGAATGAGAGAATATTCGTAATTATCCACTCATCAGTTTTCAGGGCCATCAGCCTCTGTTGGCTATCTCTTCATACTTTCTAACAGCAGGAAAAATTAACTGTATAGACCACCAGGTGAATAATCAACTGGCATGTGATACAGCTCAACCCTGTCTTTATGTTCTTTTCTGGTAATCACTCAACTACCTCCTTATCTGTAGGTTAAAAATTATATAGAGATTAGTAGGCAAGCTCTGTCAAGGGAAGCATGCTATGAGGAAAATTTGTATTGTAAAAAACAGATTTTTATCTTTAGATTCCCAGTAGGTAACTTACTAGAATTTGGAGAAAATTATTAGCTTGAAAATGGCACATACTTTTTAAAGAAAAAAATTGATAATATCCCGTATCTTTGGATGAACCACTTATTAACAGTAACTTTATGTTTTGCATAGACATGTGAGTGTTTATGTCTTCTTATCTTATTCAGTACTTTGGGTTGGCATTTTGGTTTATTTACTTTCAACTTTGTTACAGGTATTCTGTTGTTAATGAAGAAGCATTGTGGAAGTCCAAGTCATATTAAGTACTTTAAATCCAGTTAGTTTCTTAGAATATGAAGATAAGCAGTGATGGCAAAGCCATACTGACCTCATTCTTATTCTCTTCACCTCTCAAGCTAAATTTTCCTTTCTTTGCTGATTGTTACTATTATTAAATACCAATTTGAGAAGAAAAATATTTTAAGTAACCCTTTCTTTCCTTGTTGAAACTACTTTTCATCCTAGTAGTCATTGAAGAATGCTCTGCTGCAATTAAACAAAAATTTTTGTGAATTACGTTTATACTTTTTATTCTTTATTAAGTGATTCTAATTGTCTTCTCTCTTCATCTTTATTAAAACTTGCTTTTTAAAATGCTTTTTATATACTCTGATTTCCTGTAATGCAAATGTTACTCAGTCTAACCTTTTTATTTAAAAAACAATGGTAATGTTTATTCACTTATACATCTTTAAAGCCTACTTTGTAAAGGTATAAGAGCCTGTTTTTTTCTTAAAAAACAAAAACAAAAAACAACAACAACTAATGTTTGACATATTACTTCAATTATTTTTATTTCTAAATTTCTTTTAATTATTGAAAAGATTCAAGACTCAATTCTTCTGAACTAATGTCTTTAAATTTTCAATACAATTATATGAATGGACTTAATCTTGTTTTACTGTCATTGAAATAGTATTGAGTTTGCAATAAAGAGAATAAGAGGTAATTTTCTCCTTACTGATGTCCATTTGGTACAAAAACACTTCTTTTGTTTGATTTTGCAGATTCCCTTCAGGCCCAGCTTATCAATATGGGTGTTATTCCTACCTTAGTGACATTACTGGGCATCCACTACCAAAATGCAGCTCTTACAGAAATGTGTCTCATAGCATTTGGCAACTTAGCCGAACTTGGTAAGTCTTGTTCATGAACCACTAATGTAATCAACTTATTAATGTACTTAATTTCTCTTTAATTATTAACAACATGGAAATCCATTGAGATTAGTTTATTTCTTTGAAGCATTACAGATATTTGCTTCAATGTTAAAGAAATGTAGATCCAATTATATCTTATAATTGTATTATTTAAAATTGAGAGCTATTTTGCTTTCCTAATTGTTTCATACATTGAGGTTTAAGTGTTATATTATTTTATAGAGCTGAACATTTAAAATGATCTCCCTTGACTTCAGTATGTTTACATGAGTGATCATCTTAAAATCAAGTAATTGTATTTCTTGGGCAAAAAGAAAGGACTTCATAATTTATTACATTTTCTTTTTTTTTTTTTTTTTAGGGCAACAACTTTAGAATTTTATGTTTCTTTCTTTTTTTTTTAAATTAAATCTTTATTGTTCAGATTATTACATTTGTTCCTCTTTTTTCCCCCCCATAACTCCCCTCCTCCCAGTTCCCGCCCCACCCTCCGCCCTCACTCCCCACCCACTGTCCTCATCCATAGGTGCACGATTTTTGTCCAGTCTCTTCCCACATCTCCCACACCCCTTTCCCCCCCAAGAATAGTCAGTCCATTCCCTTTCTATGTCCCTGATTCTATTATAATCACCAGTTCATTCTGTTCATCAGATTATTTATTCACTTGATTCTTAGATTCACTTGTTGATAGATGCATATTTGTTGTTCATAATTTGTATCTTTACCTTTTTCTTCCTCTTCCTCTTCTTAAAGGATACCTTTCAGCATTTCATATAATACTGGTTTGGTGGTGATGAACTCCTTTAGCTTTTCCTTATCTGTGAAGCTCTTTATCTGACCTTCAATTCTGAATGATAGCTTTGCTGGATAAAGTAATCTTGGTTGTAGGTTCTTGGTATTCATCACTTTGAATATTTCTTGCCACTCCCTTCTGGCCTGCAAAGTTTCTGTTGAGAAATCAGCTGACAGTCATATGGGTATTCCCTTGTAGGTAACTCGGTTTCTTTCTCTTGCTGCTTTTAAGATTCTCTCTTTGTCTTTTGCTCTTGGCATTTTAATTATGATGTGTCTTGGTGTGGTCCTCTTTGGATTCCTTTTGTTTGGGGTTCTCCGCGCTTCTTGGACCTGTAAGTCCATTTCTTTCACCAGGTGGGGGAAGTTTTCTGTCATTATTTCTTCAAATAGGTTTTCAATATCTTGGTCTCTCTCATCTTCTGGCACCCCTATAATTCTGATGTTGTTACGCTTGAAGCTGTCCCAGAGGCTCCTTACACTATCCTCGCATTTTTGGATTCTTTTTCATTTTGCTTTTCCCGTTGGGTGTTTTTTGCTTCCTCGCATTTCAAATCATTGACTTGATTCTTGCGCTCCTCTGGTCTGCTGTTGGGAGTCTGTATAATATTCGTTATTTCAGTCCGTGTATGCTTAATTTCTAGTTGGTTCCCCAATATAACATCGAGGGTCTCATTAGTTTTCTTGTAGATCTCATTAAGTTTATCGGCGGCTTCTAAACAGTTCTTGAGAGACCTTAAAAGTGTGGTTCTGAACTCTGTATCTTCCTTTGACAATTTTGTCCTGCTTCTTTGTCTCCACATTTTGTTATGCTTCCTTGGTGCACCCCCTAGTGGTCTTTCTTCGCAGTCTTATAGTTAAACCTTGATTGTTGTAGCTAATACCAGGGAGGGTTTGACCTCCAGGCCAAGTGGCTATGAGAATCAGCTGTGTCAGCAGTGAGAGAACTTCTGTCCTCTAGGGAGGTGCTAATTTAGCCTTTGCCTGAGGCTATCCAGCAAATGCCTCTGTGCAGGGCTTGGGTAGGGCGGGTCGCACAGGATCAACAGGGTGGGCCGGAGAGAGCAGTTATGGCGGCTCTCAGTCCTGTCCCCAGGGGCTCTGCCTCTCTGAGTCCCAGCACCCGCTGCAAAGCTGGGAGAGAAAGCTGCACTCGCTCTGACCGAAGCCAGACAGTCCCGCTTCTCCCGTTTGAGTCTGGGTCCCTAAAGACTCGCCTGTATCTGGAGCTCAGAGTCTGCGACTCCCTCCCGATTGAAAACAACAACCGCGCCCTCCGCCGCCAGCCCGCTCCGCGCACTCCGCACCTCAGAATTTGACTTCAGCACTGCGCCTCCTCTGAGTGTCCGTATGCGTTTCTCTTTCCTCCTAGTTGTAGGACTTCCACTCAGCCAGCGTTCCTGTGGTTCTGGGTGATGTCCCTTCCATCTTTTAGTTTTACTTTTGAAGTAGTTGTTCAAAGCAGCAAACTCCGGCGTTAACCTATGCCGCCATCTTGGTTCTCCCTACATTTTCATATGAAAAGGAATCTATCAGATTGTGGTCCATCCTTCCTCTTTTTACAAAGTCCTTAAAAATGGTAGGACACTTTTTCAAAAGAATATATTTGTAATGGAATAGAAAAATTATGAGAACTCCTTGAAAATCAGAAGACAGGCAAAAACAGACCAATGCTGGAAATAGTCCAGTCATAGCAGAGAAGAGGACTAATGACCCCAGCACTCCGATCTCTTTTCTTTGTTTTATTTTTCTCTATATCATGTATAGTACTCTTTTCTCCTTCCTTCCCATGATAGAAAGTTATAACTCCTCGTCTGAATTTACTGCCCAACTATGTTCATAAATTATTTATTCTGGAGACAATGAAACCAAATGTTTTGTCATAGATAAATATAATAGCTAGAACAAAAAATAAATCTAGTATTTATCCCCATTTTATAATTAAACTAGAGGCCTGGTACATGAAATTCGTGCACGGGGGTGGGGGGCACTTCAGCCCAGCCTGCACCCTCTTGCAATCCAGGACCCCTTGGACATCCCTCTCACAATCCAAGACTGCTGGCTCCTAACCGATCACCTTCTTGCCTGTCTGATCACCCCTTACCACTCTGCATGCCTGCCTCATTGCCCAGAGCTGCTCGCCTGCCTGTCTCATTGCCCCTAACTGCTTGCTTGCCTTCCTGATTGCCCCTAACTGCTCTGAATGCCTGCCTGATCACTCCTAACTGCTCGCCTGCCTGCCTATTCGCCTCTCTAACTGCCTCTGCCTTGGCCTCTGCTGCTGCGGCTTTGTCCAGAATGACATCTGGAAGGTTTTTGGCTGTTTGGTCTAATTAGCATATTATGCTTTTATTATTATAGATAAACAGAAGCACCAGAACTCTAAACTTGGATTTTCTAACTGAAAGTTTATGTCCTAACATACTACTTACTAAAACCTTGATTTTAGTACTTTACTTTCGCTTTAAAAAGTTAAGAGAATAGAGATTATCACAGTTAATTTTAAAAGTCATTCTTTTTCAGTGGGTAACCTGCTGGTATTTGTGAATCTTTCTTCTCCCCTCTGTTTTTTTTTCTTATACTATCTCATTATTTCCATTATTAAGTAAGACTAAGAATGAAAGAACATTCATTTACTTTTCACAAGTTATTATTTTCCATTATTAAAATGGAATGTGAGAGTTTGTGTTCAGTATAGTTTATAGAAATAAAACAAATTGTGTTATAATCCCTGATACCGTAAAATCTGTAATGGAACAAACAACATTTAAAATGAATTGCCTGTGTTAAGGTACCAGAAGTTGTTTGGGAAGTTATATAGACCACCTAAATTTCCCTGGTCTATAGTAAAAAATGGATATGCACCAATTTAGTTCAGCCCAGTTTCATACTCTGTTCCCAGCTGTTACTGCTCTTACCCCATTTTTTTTTCTTTATTTTCTAAGATTTTTAGAGTTTATATCATGAGTCTTGTGCCCATGTAGCTAGGTTATACATCACCACCAAAGTAGAGCATGTATGCCTCAGAATACTTTTTCTCTTTTCAGTGGCCTTACTGGAGCCCATGAGTTAACAAATCATGTAGTATTATTTTTATTGACACAACTAAGTATCAAGTTCATATCACATTCCTGGTAGTATGAGTATGGGATATTATACTCTCATAAAACTAAAGTACATAATTTTCTAAATTAGGAGGGTCTGTCAGATTCCTTGCTTAATAGATGAAAATAGGCCCAGACCATAGCATATCAATGAGAAGTTTTAGGATAATGGAGAAAAGAGAACATCTTACAGGCACTGTATGTGAATCTGTACCCATCAATTATCTCAAAACAACACTGGCAGCCAGAAGAAAATGGAGTTATAATAAAGATATTGTCAAACATGAACATCTCAGAAAATTTATATACTTCATAACTTTCCTCTGGAAACTGCTGTAAGATGTGTTCCACCGTTACAAGGTATTTAAGTTACGAAAGAAGACAACATAGGAATCTGGATACAAGAGATCGAATAGAAAACAGAAATTCCTGGTAGTATGGTGACATGAGAACCCCAAATGGTCTGTGTTCAAAGAGCAACCAGTCCAGATTGGAACAAATCAGAAGGCTGCTGGCATCAGGGTTGGGGAAATTCATATAGGACATGAAATTGACCGAATGCCTAAAGTGAATGGGCTCAATAAGAGATGATTAGACACTGATGGAGAGTTTAGAGTTAAATTAATGATAAGAATTTAGAAAAGTAAGCAAATTAGAAAACAATAATTGCAGGGGAAATGAAATAGCATATTATTAAAGCACTAGTAATTGATATAACCAAAATTACATTATAATTACATTAAGAATATGGAGGTATGTGGTTTAGACAGGGGCGAAAAAGAAAGCTGATGCTTCATCTTTCATAATAGAAACTCAATAAAAAAATTCCAGGATGTTCGCTGTATTCCACAAACAGAGAGTAACCAGTGTAGATTGAATTTGTTCAGAATTTTTTTGAGAGAAACTTCTAGATAAATTAATAGGATATCTGATACAGCAAACTAAATTAGAAGAGAATTGGAGAGAAATGGAAATGGATTTCAGTTGTATTTTGGAGGCAGATTGGCAGACCTTGGTAATCCATTGGATGTAGAATTGAATGATGATAAGTCATCAGTGGCTCCCAAGTTTTTACCTACATAGATGAGTAGGTAGAGTATTCATTTACCATGTTAAGTCTGGAGGAAGAACAGAAATCAGGGTAATATCAAAAGTCCACTTTAGATATTGAGTTTGAATGCTAAAGATATTTAAGTAGAGATGTCAAATGGTCAGTTAAATAAGTAGCCTGGAATCCAGAAGAGGGGTAGAGAGATATGATTCTGTAATTAGCAACATTCAAAGACTGTTAATACAATGGAAAAAAGTTAGATTGCCTAGGGCAGTGGTTGGCAAACTGCGGCTCACGAGCCACATGCAGCTCTTTGGCCCCTTGAGTGTGGCTCTTCCTAAGCCTTAGGAGTACCCTAATTAAGTTAATAACAATGTACCTACCTATATAGTTTAAGTTTAAATAATTTGGCTCTCAAAAGAAATTTCAATCATTGTACTGTTGATATTTGGCTCTGTTGACTAATGAGTTTGCCGACCCCTGGCCTAGGGTAAAAGAATGGACCAAAAAGTTAAGAAAGCAAAGGATCATATCCCAAGGAGCTGGAATTTATAGAGGTCTGGAGGGAACAAGCAAAGGACACTGCAGAGAGTAGGTGTGGACCCAAAACTGGCTTGAAGTGAGTTTAAGAATTAATGCATGTGAGTTAAGAAAGTAGAGAGAGTTTATCTTAAACAATGCTATTAACTTGTTTGTGAAAGTGAACACAGATGGATGGTATTTGAAGAAAAGTGGAGTAGAGGGAAGGTGTTTATTTTTTTTATATTGCTTTTTTATGTGAGGTTCTAGAATGGAGGAGAGGTTGGATATGTGAAAGAGACAAGAATGAAGGGGACCCCAGATACATGTGAAGAATTGATTGGCTTTTAGCAGTAGGCATATCAGGATTAGTGAAAACTCACACCACTTTAATGATATAAAGATAAGTCACCTTTAATTCAACCACACAAAGTTCAGTCTGTTCTGAGTACTTTTTCTTAGACAAAACCTTGAAACTGAATTTAAAACTTAGTAATTTTATTGTTGCTATGTCATGCTAGTGAACATTTTTATAGTCTTGACCATAATTGGGTTAGAACATTTTCTTTAAAGCCTTAGACATTTTTTCTTTTCAGGGGCATTAGAAAGTGGATTTGATTATTCCTGTATTTGAAGAATGTTTATCAGTAATGGTATACAATGACCAAGTATTGGAAATAATAGGAAACAAACAATTTCTGGGTTTAATTTTATTTGCTTACCATAAATTTTCCTTTTTTTTTTTTTTTTTTTTAACAGAGTCCAGTAAAGAACAGTTTGCCAGTACAAACATTGCTGAAGAGATGGTAAAACTGTTCAAGAAACAAATAGAACATGATAAGAGGGAAATGATTTTTGAAGTTCTTGCTCCTTTGGCAGAAAATGGTGAGAAAATAAATGCATCTCTTGATTATTTTTTTTTTATCATGTAGGCCTTTTCCATCTTTTTCTAACATTATTTAATTGCTAGCTATTTAATTGATTTATTAATGATGCAAGTTTGAATTTGGATATCTCTAACTTCAGCTACATTATCTACTTCATAATTGTATCTACATTGGCCAAAGCTACTGTCCAAGTTTGTTCAACTTGTAAGTCTTGGCAAAGATGGTTCTGTAGCTTACAAATTCTTATGCTGATCTGAAAAAGGCAGCTGAGAGCCTGAAACCCACTTTTGTACCCTTGCAGAGCAAAGGGGATGAAAGTTGGAGCTCTAGGCCTGTCAACAGTGTAGACACTGGTAAACTACTCATGTGTTTGGGGGGAAAAAAAAAATCTTAAGGAATACACCTTAGGAATAAGAGTGATCCAGAATAAATAAACCATTCCATATGAATAATTTTTCAAATACAGTGTCTAGCATATAATCAAAGAGGACCAGACACATGTGGAGACAAGACATTATAAGCAAGAACCAGCACTAAGAACAGGCAGCAGCAACAAATCTCCAGATATTGAAATTATTAGACATTGACTCAAAACAGGTATGCTTATGATATTCAAAGCAAGCTTGAAAATTTTAGAAGGAAACTGAAAACTCTAAAACATGACATGACAAATTTGAAAGAAAAAAAAATTGGAAATTCCGGTATTGAAAAATACAACCCAAATTAATGGTTGGAAATGACAGATTAAATGTAGTTGATTTGGGGAACTAGTGAAGATAGATTGAAAGGAAGTCCAGAAAGAAAAGAACCAATATGCATAAAACAGAATAAGAGGTACAGAGGATAAATAAACAGCTCTCATATACATTTCTGGGAATTCCCAAAAAGGTGGGAGGAAGGTAGAGATCAGAGGATGTATTTAAAGAAATTTTGGTAGAGAATTTCAAAAAATTCAAGAAGCCAAATGAATCTAAAACATGATAAAAATAAATTTACCATCATATTGAATTATAGAAAAAAACAATGACAAAATCTAAAAGTAGCCAGGAAAAAAATAGCTTATTTTAAAAGGGCAACTATTCAACTGACAGCTAACTTCTTAATAGCAACAATGAAAACCAGCTGACAGTGAAACAACAACTTCTATGCACTGAAAAAAAAAATGTCAGCTTATAATTCTAAACTCAGTGAAATACCCTTCAAAATTGAAGGCAAAATAAAGTTATTTTCAGATGAAAAAACAGAAAGTTCACCACCACTATATAATCACTAAAGGAAATTGTAATGGGTGTTTCTGAGAGGAAAATGCTTCCAGAAGGAAGGTTCTAGATGCACAGGAGAATAAAGAGCAAAAAACTAGTAAGTAGATAAATTTCATGAACATTGATTTTATAAAATAATAAAAATAATTTAATATATATCAGAAAATAAACATAAATATTGAAGGAAGAGAAAGGTGTTAAAGACCCTTGTATTAATTAAAGGATGGTGTGGTATTGGTGCAAGAATGGAGAAAAAGACCAGTAGAAAGGACCAGTAGACTCTGATTATTCAAAGATTTCAACTTTTAATGTGCCTGCTAAAATAATTTTTTAAAACCATCTGTAATTATCAAATTAATGGAAGAATTTATGGAAAGATTTTTAGCGAACTGAAAGATCGAAAGGAAGTCTAGAAAGAAAAGAAAAACAATAAGGATATAGAATATTTGAACAACATGATTAAGAAATTGGCTTAATAGACATATTTCAGAACACTGTACCCAACTACAGAATCCTTTCTTTTCAACTACACATGAAACATTTTAAAACATAGTCATGAAACAAGTTTCAACAAATTCAAAGGATTGCAGTCTTGCAGAGTATGTTCTCTGACTTAAGTGGGTTGTCTAGTAATAAAAATATAACTAGGAATTCCTGTTTATATATTTAAAAATACACTGCTAATATTTAGGAGGTCAAAGAAGAATCATGATGGAAATTAGGAAATTTTCTGTAATGAAATTGAAAAGACTATCTCAAATCTTATGTGATGTAGGTAAAGCCATACTTAGAGGGAATTTTTTTTGCTTTAAATGAATATATTAGAAAAGGAAAAAGTAAGAGCAATGAGCTTAGTATTCATTTCAGAAATTTAGAGGGAAGGAAACCAATGAAGCCAAATAACATAGAAAGGAACAGAGCTGAAATTGGTAAGATAGAAAATACATAATGAATACAAGCATATAAGTCATCAAAGTTGAGTCTGAAGTAAATTAATAAAACTTGTAAATCCCTCGTAAGTTAATCAGAAAAAAAAGAGAGACACATAATGAAAATCAAGAAATGTAAAAAGAGATCTTACTACTAATCTTAGAGAAATTATTAAGATGATGTTATGAACAAGTTTGATGCCAATACGTTTTAAAGTATGGATGACACAAGAATAGAAAAACTGAGTAATCTTAAATTTTTCCAGAGAATAAGAAAAGCAGATATACTCACCAATTTATTTTGAGACTACTGTAATCTTTATACCAAGTAGATAATACAAGAATGAAAATTAAAGCCAGTTTCACCATGAACATAAATCCAAATTTCCCCTTAAAATTTTAGTAAATGAAGCCCAGTAATATATTTAAAATTTATCCTCAAAGCAAATGGGACTTACTCTGAAAATGCAAAACAGTTTAATAGTGAAAATGTAATCAATATATTTTATTACATTAAACATTATTAAAGGGGAGAAATATGATCTTCTTAGATTAAGAAAAGCATTTGATACAATTAACTGTGCATTCATGATTTTTTTTTAAAATCTTTAAATTCTTTATTAAGGAATTACAACTGTGTCCTCATTCCCTCCAATTAACCCCCATCCTCCCCCCCCCACTCATTCTCTCATGCATTCATGATTTTTAAAAACTTTGCAAATCAGCATTAGAAGAGAATGAAAAGGATTTATACCACAAGCCTACAGAAAACAATATGATGATGAAACAAAAGCATTTCCTTTCAAATTGGGAATAAAAAGGATCATTCCTATTTCTAGTCATTATTGTAGGAACTGTCCAGTACAGTAGAATAAGAAAGAAAATATATAGGAGATATAAATAAAACAATATTTATAGATTATATGGTTTATGTCAGAAATCCAAAAGAATTCATAGATCAATTTTTAAAAATTAATCAAAATTAGATTGCTAGCCAAAACAAATGAAAAGATCAAAACATGGTATTGTGTACCAGCAAAGAAAATAGGAAATGCATTTTTAAAAATATGTTTTTACCATAGTATAAAATATTAAATGCTTTAAGAATAGACTAGTAAATGTTTAAGATCTCTGGCAGAAAACTATAGGAAATCATCAAGAGAAATTAGAGAAGATCTAAATAAATGGGAAGCTATATCATTTTCATAGATTGGAAACCTCAGTGCTCTAATGATGTTATATCTACCCATCTTGGTCTGTAGACTCAATGAAGTTCTAACCAAAACCCCAAACACCAGGAATAGCCAAGATACTGTGAAAGAGAACAAGGTAGCAGAACTATTTCACTGCATAAAATTCTAATAAAGGACAGTGTGGTACTGGTGCAAGGATGGGCAAAAAGACCAGTAGAACAGGGTAGCGCAACGACAAATGGATACCTTAATAGATGTTTATTTATTAGGGGGTAAAAAGAATTCACTGTAAAACAGTATGGAAAGTACAGTCATTTCAGTCAGCAGTGCTTTGAATATGAAAAAAAAATACAACTGGAGAGACACATACCCCCACTTTATACTATATTAAAAAATTATAGCCGTAACCGGTTTGGCTCAGTGGATAGAGCGTTGGCCTTCGGACTCAAGAGTCCCAGGTTCGATTCCGGTCAAGGGCATGTACCTTGGTTGCGGGCACATCCCCAGTAGGGGGTGTGCAGGAGGCAGCTGATCGATGTTTCTCTCTCATCGGTGTTTCTAATTCTCTATCCCTCTCCCTTCCTCTCGGTAAAAAATCAATAAAATATATTTTAAAAATTATACTATATTAAAAATTAATTTCAGATTATTGACCTGTTTGTGAAAGTTAAACCAGAAAGTTTATCTTAAAATATAAGGTAGGAGAATATCATCAAGATCTTGGAGTCCAGATAATTTTCTTAGGTCACAAAAAACTCTAACCATAAAGGAAAAAAATTATTAATTTGGACACCGTTAAGAATAAAAAGGAAGACAGTGGGGGAGAGAAAATATTTACAATATATAACCTAGAAAATGTGTACAATATATTAAAACTTCCACAGATCATTAAGAAAAATGTAGAAAACCTAGTGGGGAAAACTTGAGTAAGTAGTTGAGAAAAGATACAATCCAATGGCTATTAAACACATACAGATATGCTCAACTGGTCATCTCATACACCAATTCTTGGTCAGGGCACATACCTAGATTGCCGGCTCTATCTATTTCTCTCTCCTTTTCCCTCTCCCTCTCTCTAAAATCAATACGCATATTCTTGGGTGAGGATTAATGCTCAACTCCTTAATAATCAGGGAATGCAAAATACAGTACTATATACCCACTAAGATGTCTGATTATACCAAGTGTTGATGAAGGTTTGTAGCAGTAGGAATTGTCATCAAGTGCTGGTGGGGTGTAAATTGGTACACTTTAGAAAATAGTACCTACTGAGTTGGAATCATGCATTCCCTATAATCCAGAAATATATGCACTAGGAACCATTACAGGAATATTCATAGCAGCATCCATTAATAAAAGCCTAATATGCAGATCGACAGAATGGCAGAATGACCGGTCGCTATGACACACACTGACAACCAGGGGGCAGACGCTCAATGCAAGAGCAGCCCCCTGATGGTCAGTGTGCTCCCACAGGGGGAGCGCAGCACAGCCAGAAGCCGGGCTCAGCACAGCAGCAGTGGCGGGGAGCCTCTCCCACCTCCCCTGCAGGTTGGTGGTAAGGAGCAAGGGATCCTGGACTGACAGAGCCCTGACTGTGAAAAGGATGTCTACCGGATTAGGCCCGATCCCCCTGGGCAGGCGGACATCCCCCGAGCGGTCCCGGACTCTGAGAGGGTGCAGGCTGGGCTGACAGACACCCCCCAACCCCCACCCCAGTGCATGAATCTCGTGCACCAGGCCTCTAGTTATTTCATATCCATTAACAGTAGAATACATAAATCATGCTATCCTATCTAATAAAAGAGAAACATGGTAATTAGCCGTATATCCGCTACCCTTCCCATTGGCTAATCAGGGCAATATGAAAATTAACTGCCAGCCAAGATGGCGGCCGGCAGCCAAGCAGCTTGAAGCAAACATGAGGCTTGCTTGCTTCAGTGACGGAGGACTCCAACCTTCCCCGCCTGCCTTGCCGGCCAATGAGCGTGCAGTTTGAAACATTGTTACAAATATAGAATCTAAACAAACTCCAGAAACCTCCTTTCAGCCAGCCGGGATCTCAGAGCTGGAGTTGAAACAGTGTTTCGATTATAGAACCCAAACAAACCAGATACCTGCTTTCAGCAGTGGAGGCTTTAGAGCTGGAGCCAAGCCTCAGAGCTAAAGCTGGCCCAGAGTAAAAAAGAAAAAAGAAAAAAAGGAGTGGTTGGGAGCTTCAGTCACCCGCCAGCCTGAAAACAGCCCTCAGCCCCTCACCCAGACTGGCCAGGCACCCCAGTGGGGACCCCCACCCTGAAGCGTGTGTGACCAGCTGCAAACAGCCATCATCCCCTCATCCAGGCTGGCCAGGCACCCAAGCGGGACCCCCACCCTGATCCAGGACACCCTTCAGGGCAAACCAGCCGGCCCCCACCCATGCACCAGGCCTCTATCCTATATAGTAAAAGGGTAATATGCCTCCCAGCATCGGGATCAGCGGAGCCGCGAGGCCTCCCGGCACCGGGATCAGCATGACAGGGGGCAGCGCCCAAACCCCCTGATCGCCCTGCGGCTCTGTGTGTGACAGGAGGCGGGGCCACAACCTCCCTATTGGCCCTGCTCTGTTCGTGACAGGGGAAGGCGCCCAACCCCCTGATCAGCCGTGCTCTGTGCCTGATAAGGGGGAGCTCCCCAACCCCCTGATCACCCTGCGGCTCTGTGTGTGACAGGGTGCGGCGCCCCAACCCCCTAATCGGCCCTGCTCTCTGTGTGACAAGGTGCAGTGCCCCAACCCCCCCCCCCCCCGACCACCCACAGCCCCTGCTCTGTGTGTGACGGGGTAGAGCCATAACCTCCCCATCGGCCCTGCCCTGAGTGTGACAGTGGTGGCGCCCCAACCCCCCCCCCCCCAACCACGGGCCCTGCTCTGTGCGTGACGGGGTGGCGCCACAACCTCCCCATCGACCCTTCCTTGAGTGTGACAGGGGCTGGTGCCCCAACCCCCCAATTGGCCCTACCCTGAGCGTGACTGAGGGTGGCATCACAACCTCCTGACCCGCCCTGCTCTGTGCATGACAGGGGGCGGCGCCCCAACTCCCCAATCAGCCCTGCTCTGAGCCCGACCAGGGGCTGCACCTAGGGATTGGGCCTGCCCTCTGCCACCCAGGAGCAGGCCTAAGCCATCAGGTCATTATCTCCCAAGGGGTCCCAGACTGCGAGAGGGCACAGACCTGGCTGAGGGACCACCCCCAGAGTGCACAAATTTTTGTGCACTGGGCCTCTAGTATTTATATAATAGAAAAATATATAGTTAAGAAACAAAATGAAGATACTTAAAACCAATAATGTAACCTGGCTGGTGTGGCTCAGCAGTTGAGTATCGATCTAACCAGGAGGTCACAGTTTGATTCCCAGTCAGGGAACATGCCCGGGTTCTAGGCTTGATCCCCAGTGTGGGGTGTGCAGGAGGCAGCAGATCAATGATTCTCTCTCATCATTGATGTTTTTATCTTTCTCTCCCTCTCCCTTCCTCTCTGATATCAATAAAAATATATTTTAAAAAATAAAACAAATCTTATAAACAGATGAAAAGGAAAAAGCTAACACTGGAAAACACATATTGTAAGATTTTATGAATGTAAAATTCAAAACAAGGTAAGATTATTGCAGTTTTTTTGCTTTGTTTTGTTTTTTAATACATTTTTTTAATTTTTTACAGAAAGGATGGGAGAGGGATAGAGAGTTAGAAACATTGATGAGAGAGAAACATCTATCAGCTGCCTCCTGCACACCCCCCACTGGGGATGTGCCCACAACCAAGGTACATGCCCTTGACCAGAATCGAACCTGGGACCCTTCAGTCTGCAGACTAACGCTCCATCCACCAAGCCAAACCAGTCAGGGCTAGTGTAGTTTTTAGAAGTGATTATTTGGTGAAACAATAAAGAAAAGTATGGTTGCGATTGCCATAAAAGTCAGGGAAGTAATTTGAGAGAGATGGATGGAGGGGAGAGATTAGTGGCGGGAATGCCCAGTGTGACTTTCTGGATTGTTGGCAATTAATTTTGTTTTTTAAACTTTTTTTCCTTTATTGATTTTTAGAGACAAAGAGAGAGGGATAGCATTTATGAGAGGGAAACTTCATCAGTCGAATGTCTCTTGCATGCCCTCTATTGGGGATGGGGCCCACAACCTGGGCATGTGCCCTGACCAGGAATTGAACCCATGACCTCTTGGTTCCTGGGTTGCTCAACCACTGAGCCAAACCAGTCGGACTGAATTTCTTGGTTTAGGTTGTAGTTACATGGTTATTGGTTATTTATATGCATATTTTGTTTGCACTTCTCTGCATTTGTGGGATTTTTTTTTAACCATTTAGAAAAGATTTTTAAATACGTGTGTGTGTGTGTGTGATGCATACATATATGCATGGGTACATAAATGCATATATATGCAAAGGGTAGTGATAAAGGTAGATGTTCTTGGACAGAATCATGTTGATAGGTGTGTGATGGGCTATCTGCTGTAGCAAATGTCTTGCTAATACTCCTTAATAAGGTTATTTAAATCTCCCAGGTGTGTATATATGTGTGTGTGTGTGTGTCAGAGTGATTACAGTCAAACTCTGAGAGGAGAGATCTATAAACTTTAATCATGACAAATTTTTAATTTTCTAAATGCCTTAGCTCTTATTCTCTAGGGAGAAATTTGTTTTTCATCTCATTTGTTAGTTTGGCCAAATGAAATTTTTATTATGACCTTCAGTAAGTTTTTATGCCAGAGAATTACCTGTAACCTGCCTTGCAATGTTTCAACATAACAATGTTTTTATTATTTGTTTCTCCTCTACCACCTTCACTTCTCTTTTATAACTGTGCAGTAGATTGAATGATACCTTTGAAAACTTATTTCTGGACTATCCTTAGCATATCATTTTTGGTTTTCCTTATATGCAAAGGAAAGTGATTCCAACATTTCAATTGGGATTTTGTATGATTCAAGAGTTGTTTTTTGAGTGTTTTTAAGGCTTTTTCATCATGGCTTTCAATTCTAGTCACTGCACATTTCTAGCCCTAGCATTCTGTAACCAAGGAAACGCCCTACTTTCAGCATGGCACAGTGCAAATGTACCTTTTAAAAAAATATTCCAGGTTGAATATTCCGTGTATTTGGAAATAATATAAAGATCAGTTGTCCTGGTAGTTTAAAAAACAACAAAACAAAATCCTCAAGTTTTACACATTAAAATTGCCTGAAAGAAAAAGTCTTAGGTATAAAAATAAGTATTTTTCTCCCAAATAACAACCATTGTTGTAGAACCTATACTTAAAATCCAACTGAGTAATAAAACTTGTGTAAGTTTAAAATTTCTGTGTAGCAAATGTATTTCTAAGTAGTATTAGATATATCCAAAGCATTTAGGTAGGCCAGTTTAGGTTAAAATACAAAGATGAATGAGGTGTATATAATATCTACTCTAATGGAAAAGGCAGATATGAATGTGAATATAAAATCTTCAGTGATGTAAATTTTGTAATGAAAAAGTATTTGTTATTAAGGAAGTACAAACAAAATTGATTTGATGTGGGAGTAGAATTTGCTATGAAGATAATTTTTAAAAATACAACTGGAATGTAAATTCCCTAATATTCCTTATTTTGTTGGTTATCCATCAGAAAGCTTGAAAGTTATTGTTTTCTTTAACCTGTCATTATGGAAATTTTAAAACCTATTCAGATATACAGAGAACATAGTATAATGAACTACCATATATATCCATCACCCTAGAAAGTTTCAAATTAATAAAACCTGAAGCTTTTGTAAAAAAAAAAAAAAAAAACAAAACATTTAAAATTAAGAAAGGTATAGATCTTCTAATTGCCCTGGAAAGATAACATTTATACAAATATGAATCCAAATATACTTGTGATATAGCTTAAAATTTACTAATAGCTCTTTACTTTTAAATAATTTATATTTAAACTTCATTAATGGATCCATTTTAACTTTATGTAACAGTTATGTGTGTTTTAATTTAAACAGTGTGGGATATCTTATTTATTGACTTTTAAACATGAGCATAATATCTAGAATAACAGTGGCATGATAGTACTTACCTTCAGAGCTGAGAATTTGTTTAGGAGCTTCCAGACATTGTGAAAAGTAACAATTTCAATTAGAAAAATGAAATAAAGCTTCTCTGTGTTTAGGCTGCACTGTCAGACACTTCCTTTTGAAACTCAAATCTTCTAGCAGCAGTTCTCAACCTGTGGGTCGCGAACAGTGAAAATACATCCTGCATACCAGATATTTACATTACGATTCATAACAGTAGCAAAATTACAGTTATGAAGTAGCAACGAAAATAATTTTATGGTTGGGCGTCACCACAACATAAGGAACTGTATTAAAGGGTTGCAGCATTAGGAAGGTTGAGAACCACTGTTAGGGTGTGTTATCTAACTTAGGCATTTTCTTGGTTTCTTGTAATTCTTCATAATGGATTGCTTATCCCAGAATTCCTATTTTCATCTCAGGTTTTGGTTATTTTGTTCACATTATTGTTTAGATGCTATTAAACTACAGCTGGTTGAAGCAGGCTTGGTAGAATGTCTACTAGAGATTGTTCAGCAGAAAGTGGATAGTGACAAAGAGGATGATGTTGCTGAGCTCAAAACTGCTTCAGATCTAATGGTTTTATTACTTCTTGGAGGTGAGTTGTAATATATACCAACCAAAGAACATGGTTGCCAGATTCTTAAAAATTTATTGTCTCTTTTGTAAATACTATATAAAGCATTTTTTCATTTTCCTATCTCATTAAATCCTGTTGATGTGAGGATTTTGAAATCTTAAACAAACGGAGAGGACTAGAGATAATAAGCCTGGAAAAGAGAAGGCTTCACTGTTTATTTATGTATGTATGTATGGATTTATTTTTAATATATTTTCATTGATTTCAGAGAGAAAGGGAGAGGGAGGGAGGGAGGGAGGGAGGGAGAGAGAGAGACAGAGACAGAGACAGAGACAGAGACAGAGAGACATCAATGATGAGAGGGAATCATTGATCTGCTCCCTCCTGCACGTCCCACACTGGGGATCAAGCCCGCAACCCAGGCATGTGTCCTGACCAGGAATTGAACCATGACCTCCTGGTTCATAGGTCAACGCTCAACCACTGAGCCTTGCCAGCTGGGCTTCACTATCTTTCACTATTTAAAGAGCTGTCATATAGAAGAGACAGCTGTAGCACCAAAGGGCTAAAAGCCAGATAGTTACTTGGGACTTAGACTAGAAGAACTCTAAAGTTTCTTGTCCAGTCTCTACTAAAATGATTCTTATTCTAAAAAGAATCATTACTTTTCCCCTTATTAATTCTATCATTTTTGAAGTATATAGTTTCCCCATTGACTATTTACTTAGAAATATGGATTTGTTACTCATTTATTTTCCTCTTATCTGTTTGTTTCATTTACCTCCAGATGAATCCATGCAGAAATTATTTGAAGGAGGAAAAGGTAATGTGTTTCAAAGGGTGTTGTCCTGGATTCCATCAAATAACCACCAGCTGCAGCTTGCTGGAGCGTTGGCGATTGCAAATTTTGCCAGAAATGGTAAGCATATTGCTGCATTTTTTAAAAATTTTCTTTGACATTTCATGTACTAAAACCAAACAGTTTAGAATTACACGTAGTATGTATGTGTACCGCTACCTTAATTTTTCAGAGATATGAAATATTTATAGTGACTTTCTAACAAATTATATATTTTATGGAATTAAACTAAGTTCTAGTAGTTTAAAGATCTTGAACAGCCCTACCAGCGTGGTTCAGTTGGTTGGGCATCATCCTATGCACAAAAATGTTGCTGATTCAATTCCCCATCAGGGCACATGCCAGGGTTGCAGGCTCCATCCCTGGTAGGGGGTTTGCAGGAGGCAGATGATATATGTTCCGCTCTCACTTCCATGTTCCTCTCTCCCCCTTTCCCTTCCTCTCTCTAAAAATCAATTTTTAAAAGTTCTGTTGTGTGTTTTTTAAGAAAGATAGATCATGAATATTGATCATGAAGTCCTTTAGAATACTCTACACTTCAGAGATTGATAAACTTGAGTCCCATTCTATTTCACATCTGATTTAGAAGGATATCTCTCTTGCCTGGTGACTTTATTTTGGATTTAATCATCTGAATTTTCATTGTAGGGTTATTGTACCTCAATTTATACTTTTATATCTATAAAACTTGTGTGGCTAATTCTCTGGTTTAGAGTAGAATAATTTAGCTTAATATTTCAGAAGCACCAGACTTGCATATTTATTTTTGAAGTCTGGTCTAGGAATATGAGTTACTTTTGTGTTTAGTTTGATTTTATTGCAGAATGAACTGTTGTTATACTGGATGACTTATTCCATTTTCATTTCCTTCTTTTGGGGAACCATCATTAACCCTTTGCGGTCGTATTAAATTTGGACATGGGTGTCATACTGGTTGGAATTAATTTCCATTGAAAGAGCAGTGATACATAACATGCAAGATTATGAAGGATAATAAAGATTTATTAATTCTTTTTTGGAACTACGTCACTACTAGTAGAATCACTACAAACGTTATCACTTTCTATGTCAGAGTCAGTATTCAAGGTGCCAAAATAAAACTCTTCATCGTTACTTTCAGATTCGCAGTACACTTCATTCAGTAACTTCCTTTTTGCCATTTTGGAGTATTATTTTGAAATATCTTAACAAGCGAGAATGCCTAATTACAGTTAAACGTAATTTGTAAAGCTTTATTTGAAATTCTGCAAAGTATCTCCGAAGCTTGTCGATTTCTTCACTCTCAAAAGGCGATTGACTCGCCACGGCGTTTTGCATGGCGAGTGTGGAACGACCACGTTTGTTTATATTGAGTTTTGATATCTCCGATTTGTCGGGGCAATGTTTTGGTTCGTGACAAGGTCGCTTAGACACTTAAGAGCTTTCAGAGAAATTATGAACTGATACATGAATGAATAGAGTTAAGATTCATACAGTTCTTTGCTGTGGTGGCTGAGAGCAGACATACGACCAGAACGGTAAAAAAGCTTTGGTGGCTGAGAGTAGACAAACGACCGGGTTAACTCCTTAATGATGGAAATAAGACTGGTAAAAGATTAATAATTGTTGAAGCTAAATATGGGGTATAAATAGTGGTTTATTTTAATATTCTTTCTGTTTTATAAATGTTTCAAAAATTCTATCAATGAAAAATAATTTAAGTAACAGCAATGATAACAATATAGAATACTGTCTCAGTCACATTGGCAAAACTCAAGCATGCTTCACTATTGGTGGACATTTTAAGCATGTGGTTTCTACTTATCTTCTGATATGTTTAAGCTAGAGAGTTTTCTTATTTTAAAAATTCTATTTTAAGAATCTTTTAATCGGACTTCTCAGTTAAAAAAAATTATAAATCTGAGGGAGAGTTAGATTTTCCTGTGGTTCCATTTTCACTAATGTAGATAATAAATAGGCATTGGCATTACAAAATATTTATAGATGTTTGTGCAGAGGAAGAAAAAAATGCTTTGTTTTTCTTCAGATGGAAATTGTATCCATATGGTAGACAATGGAATTGTAGAGAAACTTATGGATTTACTGGACAGACATGTAGAAGATGGAAATGTAACAGTACAGCATGCAGCACTAAGTGCCCTCAGAAACCTGGCCATTCCAGGTAAGACTGAAGGATGAAAGGCAACGATGTAAGAAATAAAATCTATTGTTTTGGTAAGACTTTTACTTTATGTGATTTGTAGATCTGCCCTGACCAAGGAAAAAAATCTTCAAATTGTTTACATTTTTTTTACTGATACATGAAGATAAATTAGTTTTCTGAGACTGTACAAGCATAATTTTGCCTTTGTTTAGATCATTCAAATAATTCTATTGCCTTCTGTGAACTCCTAAGATTTTCATTATATTGTATAGTTAGACTTTTTAAAGCATCTTCAGTTTAGGTAAGATAATGGCATCAATTAACAGAGTCCCCTAAAAAATGACTTTAAAAGTTTGTATTTTCCCACAAGCATACAATTTTTTAAAAATAGCCCTAATGTGCCGTAACCGATTAGGCTCAGTGGATAGAGCGTCAGCCTGCGGACTGAAGGGTCCCAGGTTCGATTCTGATCAAGGGCATGTACCTTGGTTGTGGACACATCCAAGTGGGGGGTGTGCAGGAGGCAGCTGATCGATGTTTCTCTCTCATCGATGTTTCTAACTCTCTATCTTTCTCCCTTCCTCTCTGTAAAAAGTCAATAAAATATATTTTTTTTAAATAGCTCTAATACGTCCTTTTGGATTAAAGACTTAAGCCATGGAATCACATTATCATTGGAAATAATACAGGAGATGATTTAAAATGTTCTTTTATTTTAGTTTCTAAAAATAAATTTCTAGCCCTAACTGGTTGGCTCAATGGATAGAGCGTTGGCCTGCGGACTCAAGGGTCCCAGGTTCGATTCTGGTCAAGGGCATGTACCTTGGTTGTGGGCACATCCCCAGTAGGGAGTGTGCAGGAGGCAGCTGATCGATGTTTCTCTCTCATCGATGTTTCTAACTCTCTATCCTTCTCCCTTCCTCTCTGTAAAAAAATCAATAAAATATATATTTTTAAAAAAATAAAAAATAAAATTTCTAGTTAGGTAAAATAATATAACTATGAAGATATAATCCATATGAAATTAGTTTGTTTCATATAGCAGATGATGTTTATTAATGACTATGACATCTGTATTAACACAGCTGGTCAAGAACAGAGGTAAAAAGAAATAAAGTTGAGGAATTGTGCTTTTTATAAATAGAAGGCAACATTGTGAGGTTTCCATTATAAACTATTTAGGTAATTGTTTTGAGGTTAGGTTTGATTTTGTATATTATGCTCCTATAGACAAACAGGATACAAGATTTTTTTTTTAAATAGAAAAAATATAAAACATAGGGCCTTAGAGATAATAAGACCCTCATAAATATTTATTGAATTGAGTGATTATCATCAAGAATGCTAACATCACTTTAATCATGGTCTTTTTTTCCCCCTCTCTCTCTCCAGTTGTAAATAAAGCAAAGATGTTATCAGCTGGGGTCACAGAGGCAGTTTTGAAATTCCTTAAATCTGAAATGCCCCCGGTTCAGTTCAAACTTCTGGGGACATTAAGAATGTTAATAGATGCACAAGGTAAAAGAAATGCTTTCCCAAGATGTATTTTTGCTATCATAATCTCAATGTGCCTCTAGTTGAAAAAGGACTTATTTTCAGCTTTCAGAATTATGTAATCATAAAGGTAAATAGCAAATGAAGACAAAAAGAGATTGGTTTTAGAACCCATTCATTATCTCATGCTTGTCATAATTGGCTTTAAGTGGAAACTATATGGCTTCTATTAGTACATGTGATCCTAATTTTAGGTTGATTTATTAGCAGTTCCTAAGGGTTTTTGTTTTTAGCATTCCATACCCATTTTTACCTCGTCTTCAGAATCATCATGTTTCAGTATAATAACAAATTCTTGAAAAGTTTGCTTTGCAAACAGGGAGATAATTTTTCTGTGTACAGAAACAGCAGTGAAAACTTGGAATTATGTTTATTTACTTATAAATTTCTTCTCTATATTGATTCCTTAGAGTCCTTCTAAAAATGCTTTATTATTGTTTGACAGAGTACTAACAGACTACCAGGCTGACCTGGAAGCATACGAAGTTACTTATTTTTATATTTTGTACTGAAGTCCACAATTTTATAGGAAAGGCCAAATAGTCCTTCAGATATGGAGTACTGTATTTGCAGTTCCTGCTTTAATAAAATTGTGTTGTTTTTTAAGCATGTAATTTTCTTGCACACTCTTTATTTCAGTTGATTGCCTACCAGTGATTCATTCCTTTGTGGTTTGCCTTCTTTCCTATAGCAGAAGCTGCTGAGCAACTAGGAAAGAATATTAAGTTAGTGGAGCGTTTGGTGGAATGGTGTGAAGCCAAAGACCATGCTGGTGTGATGGGAGAGTCAAACAGACTGCTCTCTGCCCTCATACGACACAGTAAATCAAAAGTAAGTTCCAGAAGAAACCATTCACTAAGAACATTTGAGTGGCCTTTTTGTAAAACGGGTATTGTAGATCCTACATCATAGGCTTGCATTTTTTATGTATTTATGTATAAATACATTAATCAAGAGTTCTGAAAAAATAATTGAAGATTGAGCTTTTTTATTTGGTTATATTCATAATAGTTAAGAGTAAGGCTTTGGAGTTAAACAGAAATGAGTTCATAATTTATCTGCTATATGTACTTGGTCAAGTGTCTTCACATCTAAGTATCTTATGTAAAAACTGGGCTGTTACCTACCTGAAAGTGTTGTGAGGATGATTCAGTGAGATCACGTATAGAATGCTCAGTTGGTACCTGAGACACAGCAGGCACTCAGTAAATGGAGGTTGCTGCTGTTACTATTTTTACCACCACCACTACCACCATTACCAGCATCAGTGTCAAACATCTGTGTGCTAGGCACTGACCGGGGTAGCTACTGATATTTAGAAATTAAATGATGTCTGGATAGTATTTGATGCCCAGAACCACAGAGTTGTATAAAATCCATTTTATGGCAGTGTCCAGCTTATCAGGTGTTTGGCTCATGGTTGATAACCTGTAAGTATTTATTGAGTGAATCATTAAATTAACAAGTAAATACTTTAAAGAACACAATGGTGAAAACCTGGGCCAGCATTCAGCAGCTGATTTAGTGTCTAGATTACATATCTTTTCTTTTTTATAACCTCTTTTCTAAGGTAAGCCTTTTGACTATTTCACCTGTGTACATCTGCAGAGAGACCAACTCTGTCACAGAAGAGGTGATGGTTTAGAGGTTAACTTGGAGTCACTCAGGAGGAGAAGGGGAAGATTGACTGTGATGAGTTCAATATATAAACTTTTATGTAGACTAGACATAATATTAAGAATAAATATTAATATTATTTAAGACATAATATTAAGAATACAAATATTAAGAATAAAACCACAAATATTAAGAATACTACCTGGATTTGAATCTTGGCTTGTTAACTACTTAATCACGGACTTTTGGGAAAATTTCATAGCTTAATCTGAGCGTCATGTTTTTCATCTATAAACTAAAAGTAATATCTACCTAATGAGATTTTCTGTGAGGATAAAAATGAGCTAATTTCCATAAGCTACCTGATATAATATCAATTTTATAGTTGTTGCTCTATGAAGGATAGCTATCAATATTATTAATTTTCTTTTGTCATATTACGTTTAAGTACAATGCTTAACTTATTTTTTATCTACCATTCTGTCAGACAAAGCAACTCTATCCAGTAGCTATTCAATAGCATTTATTGTAGTAGGAGAGAGGGCAGGTATTTTAAAAGAAAATAGATATCTGTTCCAGAAAAGTTAGGTGGAAAAGAAGCCATGCTGAGACCTAGAAGAGGTTATTTGTTTCTGATATACAAATTTCCTTCATTCATTCTCTATCCTTCTACTATAGTGGACTATTCAGGATGAATCACAAAATAGAGGATGAAATGACAATCCAGGAATCTTTCCTACGCGATTGCATTTGTATGCACACATCTCTGTAGTCTTCTTTATTCAGTAAACTCCTTTGTGATTTTTATAAAAATCTTTACTGATTTTAAGATTTCTGGTCCTGACTAGTGTGGCTCACTTGGTTGGGCATCGTCCCATGCACCCAAAGGTTGCTGTTTGATTCCGGTCAGGGCACATGCCCGTGTTGTGGACTCAATCTCTGATAGGGAGTGTGCCGGAGCAGCCTATTGATGTTTCCCTCTCACATTAATGTTTATATATCTCTATCTCTCTCTCTCCCTCTCCTTCCTCTCTTTCTCTAAAAATCAGTTTTAAAATCTGAAAGAAAAAAAAAAGATTTCTATATCAGTTTCAAATAAACTGCTACCAAGTAAGCATTATATTGGGAGACTTTCTTTTAATTAGAAAAGGCTTTAAAAGATGAGTTCCTCACTTTCTAAAAGAGGTTGATGGGAAAAGACCTATATTAGATGCAAGAACCATAAAAACTCAGTACTTGCACTCTATTGATTTAGAATGTTTAATTTCCAAACAAGTTAATCTCGAAGCAAATATCCCGTCTATATAGTTTTTAAAAAAATTTACATAGATGGAAGCATAATGGAAACCCTTTTTAAAATATTTCAGCAAATTAATTTGAAAAATATTCCTAATTACCGTTAGTTTTGTGCCATTGATGCTAGCTCGGACAGGCTGCTTAAAATATCAAGCTTACTTCAAATTACTAAAAGTGAAAAATAGCAAAGAAAATTACTTTAAAATGTCATATAATTAAGACTTTCCACTAAATTATATTTAACCCAAGATTTTTTAGGCAATAAAATTCTGAGATGGAAACAGAAATGGCTACTAGAAATAAATGTGACCATTTTTCATCTGATTTTTGTTATACATTCTATATGTGTTTTTCATGTAATAACTATAATTATCACAGAAACCTGAGAGATACACACTTACATGATCTCAACACTATAGATAAAGTCACTGAGGTGCCAAGAGGGTCAGTTATTTGCTCAAAGTCAGTGTTGGTGGTAGGATTTATTGAATCCCTTTGTATGTAATTCAGTTTTGTCAGATCCAACAAAGGATGAAAGCTACTCCCAATACATGCTTTACCTGAAGCATCTGGCGAACAATACCAGTTGCTATAATAAAATTTTGAAGGGAAAAAAAAACATCTTTGTTATTACAAGGTTTATTCTCTTTTGTTGATCCTATGGTAAGTCAACATTTGGGTCAATGGCACTTGTATTTGACTTTGGTAGCTTCTGGGACTCTATTTCTTGATATGAACTGCAATGATCTTTTTCACTTAGGTAGTTTAAGATGTCATCTATTGATGAATTTATTTAAAGCTAAAAGCTTTTTTCTTCATAGAAGAAAATATTACTAAATGTAATGATTCATACAGGACACTCAACTTACAATGAATTGACTGATTATAATGCAGCTTCTTTATATTGAAAATTAAAGTTTATAATTCTGTGATATTTATTTATTATAGGATGTAATTAAAACCATTGTACAGAGTGGTGGCATCAAGCATCTAGTTACCATGGCAACTAGTGAACATGTAATAATGCAGAATGAAGCCCTTGTTGCTTTGGCACTAATAGCAGCTTTAGAATTGGGTAAGTACCCTAGTGACAAACTTATTTTCTCCTATTTTTATCTTGGATGAAAGGAAGCACAGGAATGGAAGTCAGACAGAACCTTAACTAGAAGCATTTTGCCAGTGTGTGTCTATATGTATATCTGAGTATATTGAAAATCATATTCTACAGATTGTCACCACTGCTGTCCCTTTTGGTTGTGCTTTTTGGCAACACTTTGCTTTAAGGTTAGTTTGATTCTTAAGTGTTATCTCAAGTAATAAGCAATTGGGGAACATAGAACTCATTTTTAACAGGCCTCAGAGAAATGAAACCATTTTTATAATGCAACAAGTTTAGGGTTTGCTACTTTTACAGCGACCCAGACCTTTTCTTCCATTTCTACTGCTAAGTTTTCTGTTGCTAATCTTCTATCAATGCTTTGTGGGGGTGGTGAACCTTTTTTATGCCAAGGGCCATTTGCATATTTATAACATCATTCAGGGTTCTGTCTTGACTTCTATTCCACTCCTGTGTGTTAAGTTTTATGCAGGTGTTTTTTGTTGTTGTTGTTGTTGTTGTTGTTTTGCATGTGTAGGTCTGTATATCTACCACCACAGTCAAGATAATAGTTCTAAGACCGAAAGGATCTCTTCATTTATAACTACACTCACCTGCCTCCTACCCTTACCTCCCATGCTGCTCCTAACCCCTGGAAACCACTAATCTGCCCTTCATTTCTAAATGTTTTCATTTTTAAAATGTTATGTAAGTAGAATCATATAGTATGTGACCTTTTGGAATTGGCTTCTTTTGCTCAGCATAATTTCTTAAAGAGTCATCAGATTTGTCTTGTATCTCAGTTTTTTATTGCAAAGTAGTATTCCACAGTTTGTTTAGCCATTCACCTATTAAAGGACATGTGGGCTGATTCCAGTTTGAGGCTTCAAAAAATAAAGTTACTATGAACATTCACATATAGGTTTTAATGTGAACATAAATTTTCATTTCTCTAAATAAATGCCTAGGACTGCAATTGCTGGGCTCTATGGTAACTACATGTTTAATTTTTAAAGAAACTATCAAATTGTCTTTCAGAGTGGCTATAGCATTTTATACTCACACTGCCACTGTATAAGTCAGTGGTTCTCAACCTTCCTAATGCGGCGACCCTTTTTTTTTTTTAATTATTATTTTTTAATATATTTCTTTATTGATTTCAGAGAGGAAGGGAGAGGGAGAGAGAAATAGAAATATCAATGATGAGAGAGAATCATTGATCGGCTGCCTCCTGCACACCCCCTACTGGGGATCAAGCCCGCAACCCAGGCATGTGCCCTTGGCCGGAATCAAACCTGGGACCCTTCAGTCTGCAGGCTGACGCTCTATCCACTGAGCCAAACCAGCTAGGGCTGCCGCGAACCTTTAATAGAGTTCCTCATGTTGTGGTGACCCCCAATTTCATTGTTACAAATTAAACATAATTAAAGCATCGTGATTAATCACAAAAACAATATGTAATTATATATGTGTTTTCCGATTGGTCTTAGGCGACCCCTGTGAAAGGGTCTTTCGACCCTCAAAGGGGTCGCGACCCACAGGTTGAGAACCGCTGGTGTACGTGATTAATTTTCTCTGCATTCTCATCAGCATTTGGTGTTGTCACTACTTTTTTATTTTAGCCATTCTAATAGCTCTAAGAGATATCACATTGTGGTTTTAATTTACTTTTTTTTTAAATGTAGTGATGCTGTACATCTTTCCATGTCCTTATTTTCAGTCATATATTCTTTGGTAAAATGCCTATTTGTCTTTTGCTTATTTTCTGTTTTGAGAATTCTTCATATATTCTAAAAGTTTACATTTTACACTTAAATTTGTGATCCCCTTTGAGTTAATATACGTATAAAGTATGGTTTAGGTTAGGGTTCCTTTCTTTGTAGCTGTCTAATTTGCAGCAACATTTGTTGAAAAGGTTCCCTTTACTCCATTGAAATGATTTGAACATTTGTCAAATATTAGTTGAGCATATTTGTGTGGGTCTATTTCTGGAGTCCTATATTCAGTTCCTATGATCTATGTATCTATCAATAAATACCGCACTATCTTGATAACTACATAGTGAACCTTAATATCAGGTAGGAGAATTTCTCCCACTTCATTATTTTTAGTCAAGATTGTTTGCCTCTTCTAGGACCTGTGGCTCTTCATATAAATTTTAGTATAAGCTCATCTGTTTTTATAGAAAATCCTGCTGGGATTTTAATAGGAATGAACATTCTTTATCTCTTAAAGATAGAGACATCCTAAAGTACATATGGAGGAAATTATGTAATTTATAAGATTTGCTTCAAAATAATTTGAGATGTGTGAGAGTAGGTAGATGAAACTAGAGATAGATGAAACAAGATTGACCATGATAATTTATGAAGATGGTAGTGCATATGGTATCATTATACCATCTTTTCTGCTTTTGTATATGTTTAACAAAAGGTTTTTAATTGCTTCATTTAAAAGGAATGTTTTAATTCTAAATATTAGTTTAAACTTAAAATATTTGCTGAAATTTAGCTCTCTCTACTTTTTTTATAAGGTCTAAATTTAGTATCATATGTCTAGGTCATTATCAGTCCCTTTTGGAAAGTTTCACATGATCATTTTCTAGAAAAGGAAGCAATGTTTACCCAGATTGTACTGGGTTCATAAACAGTGGGTATAACTGCTACTTTAATCATTTCCTGTTCTAGACACTGCTGAGAAAGATCTAGAAAGTGCTAAACTTGTACAGATTTTACACAAACTGCTAGCAGATGAGAGAAGTGCTCCTGAAATAAAATATAATTCCATGGTTCTGATCTGTGCTCTCATGGGATCTGGTAAGCATACGTCTTCTATCATATACTTGATTTCTGTGCATCAACATATGTTTGGGATTATTAAATATAATAGTAAATGGTGGCTTTGGGTTTAAAAAAACATTAGAAATTAGTTTATGGAGGTTATAGCATTACGTTTACATTGAAAATATTCCCAAAAGGTTCTTACTATAATAAAAAACACTATGTAGCAAATATAGGCTAAATCAATATTAAAAATCAATACCTGTAAGTTTTATCAACCTTAAAATATTATTTTATATAAAGAACAAGTTCTGATTTTTATGCCATGATATTAACTAAGAAATTTGTTAAGAAATCATTGGCATGTCTTGTGATATATGTTCCATGGACAATTGAAAAGAATGTTTTTTCTGCTGTTATTGGGTGAAGTGGTCTTTAAATGTCAATTAGATCTTTTGGTTGGTAGTGGTATTGAGTTTCTCTATTCTTGCTGATTTTCTGACTAATCATCGTTGAGAAGTGGTGAAGTCTTCAACTATAATGATGAATTTATCCATTTCTCTTATCAGTTCTATCAGTTTTCACTTCACATGTTTTGTAGCTCTGTTGCTAGGTATATTCAACTTTTAGGATTGCTATGCCTCCCTGATGGATTGATCTTTCCATCATTATATAATGTTTCTCTCTGTCTCTGGTGATTTTCTTTACTTGAAGTCTACTTTATCTAATCTATAATAATAAAAGCATAATATGCTAATTAGACCGATGTCCTTCCAGACGACCTTCCTGATGAAGCCGGGGCTGCGAGGGAAGCCCGGGTCCCAGGTGCCAGAGGGAAGCTGTTGCCAGTAGCTGGGGGAAGGAAGGCCTGCTCTTGCATGAATTTCATGCATCAGGCCTTTAGTATTAAAATAACTACTCCTATCTTCTTCTTCTTCTTTTTTTTTGTACTCCTATCTTCTTTTGAATAACAAACATTCATTTAGTTTCAGTCTGCTATATCATTATATTTGAAGTTTAAGACGGCATATTGTTGGATTGTATATTTTCTGTTTTGTTGGTATATAGTATTAGTTACATTAGTTTCAGGTGTGTAATATAGTGATTTGACATTTTTAAACCTTACAATGTGATTGTCTGTTACCATGTAAAATTATCCATGATTATATTCCCCTTCATCTTTTTTACACACCCTCCCTCCTGGCTAACCATCCTTTTGATCTCTGTTTCTATAAGTCTATTTTTGTTCTGTTTTCAGATTCAACATATAAGTAAAATCATACATTATTTATCTTTCTCTGTCTGACTTATTTCTTTTTTCATTTAGCATAGTAACATCTAGGTCCATCCATAGTGTCACATAATATTTCGTTGTATTTAAATACATCTTTATCCATTTATCAGTAAACACCTAAATTGCTTCCATGTTTTGTCTATTGTAAATAATGCTGCAGTGAACATAGGGATCATTTCTAATTTTTCAATTATAGTTGACATACAGTAGTTTATTAGTTTCAGGTGTACACCCCAGTGATAAGACATTCTATAACATACTAAGTGGTCATCCCGATAAATCTCATACCCACTTACACCGTATACAGTTATTAGGATATTATCAACTATATTCCCTATATTGTACTTTACATCCCCATGACTATTCTTTTACTACCAATTTGTTCTTAATCCCTTCAACTTTTTCATCCGACTCCCCTCCCATCTGACAACCATCAAAATGTTCTCTGTATCCATGTTCATTGATTTAGTACTTTAGATTCAATTGTTGATAGATATGTATTCATTGCCATTTTACTCATCTTTTATCTTAATTTTTTCTTTTTCTTCTTAAAAAAGACCCTTTAACATTTCATGTGATACCAGTTTGGTGTTGAGCTCCTTTAGCTTTTTCTTGTCTGGGGAGCTTGTTACCTGTTGATTCTAAACGTAGATGCAAGCCACAGACCTCCACATGCCACACACGTCTGTAAAAAAAAAAAAAAAAAAAAAAAGTTTTCCCTAAGTGGCAGCCCTGACCAACTTTAAAATAGTTTTTCATGAGAATTTTCAGCTGAAAATATTCAAGAACACCCGAATTCTGAGTAATTATTTTTATAATATTCATTGCAAATTGATTTTTAAAATTTAAATTGAAAATATCATGCCCTAACTGGTTTGGCTCAGTGGATAGAGCGTCAGCCTGCAGACTCAAGGGTCCCAGGTTCGATTCTGGTCAAGGGCATGTACCTTGGTTGAGGGCACATCCCCAGTAGGGGGTGTACAGGAGGCAGCTGATCTATGTTTCTAACTATCTATCCCTCTCCCTTCCCCTCTGTAAAAAAACAACAAAACAAAACAATAAAATATATATTTTAAAAAAAAAAAAAAGAAAGAAAATATCGTGGTGTGTGGGGGTGTGGGGGTGGTTTCTATTTTGGAAGCATGGCAGTTAACTGGTTAAAGTAGGTTTTCACTTTCTTGCTTTCTCTCTTCTCCTTCTGGCACCCCCATGATGTGAATGTTGTCCCAGAGGCTCCTTACACTCTTCTCTTATTTTTGTATTCTTTCTTGCTGTTCTGATTGGGTGTTTTTTCTTCCTTATATTCCAAATTGCTGTTTTGATTCTCGACTTCATCTACATTACTGTTGATTCCCTATAAATTATTCTTCCTTTCAAGTAGTGTATCCTTTATTTCTGACTGGTTCTTTTTTATGGTGTTGAAGTTTTAACTTCATCCACTCTTCCCCTAAGTTTGTTGAGCATCCTTATAACCAGTGTTTTGAACTCTGCATCTAGTAGATTGCTTGTCTCCATTTTGTTTAGTTCTTTTTCTGGAGTTTTGTTCTTTTCTTTCATTTGGGACATGTTTCTTTGTCTCCTCATTTAGACAGTCTCCCTATATTTATTTCTATATATTAGGTAGAGCTGCTTTGTCTCCTGGGATTTATAGTAGGTATCCTGTAGGGTCCAATGGCACAGCCTCCCGGTTCACTGGTTCTGGGCACTCCAAATGCGCCCTCCTCTGTGGGCTGTGTACACTCTCCTGTTGTAGTTGAGCCATGATGCTGTTGTCATGTCAATGGGAGGGACTTACCACCAGACTGATCACCTGCAAGGACTGGCTGTAAGCACCATAGAGAATTAGCTGTGCAGGAGCTCACCCCACAGAGCAAGACTTGCATTAGTAGGGCTCTGGTGCCCTCTGAGTGTGTCACTTGTGGAGGTGGTTGGTTGGTGATGCTTTGACATTGTCTGAAGCTGTCCACTGGGTGTGTTGGCTCTGGGGCCTCCCAGTGGGTTCAGGCCAAGGTGAGCCATTGCCTGTGTTCTTCCTGGGGCCACTCAACACGAGGTACAAAGCGATCTGAAGATGATTGCTACTTGTACTGGGCTTACCTACACTGCCATCTTGACCAGAATCCCCATCTGGAGGAAGGGCAGAGCTAATAAGGTGTTGAGATACAGAGTTATCCTGCCCAGACTCTGTTCTGGCCACTTAAAGCAACAGGGCATGCAGGCAGAGTTGAGTGCATGAGGAGTTTTATTGCCTGGTCAGGGGATGGACTACTGGGGTGTTAAAATGCATGCAAAAAAGCCTACACATACCCTGTTTTGATCAGATAGTTAAAGGAATAGGGCACATCAAGAGTGACCCAACCTGCCCCGGTTACATCAGGCTTCCCACCTGCAACCCACACACTCCTCCCAGCTACAATCAGTCTGCCAAAACTATCCAACACAGTCTACACAGAGACTACTCTTTCAAGGCTGAGAGAGACATCAAACTCATAGGAAGAAACAGAAAGTCAAAACAAAATGAGGAGACAGAAGAACATGCCCCAAATGGAGGAACAAGAAAAAACTATAAAAACCCTAGTGAAATTGAGGTAAGTAATTTGCTTAATGAACAATTCAAAGAAACAGTCATGAGGATGCTCAACAAACTTGAGAGTACAATTAAAAAAACACTCAGAGAGCACTTCAGAAGAGAGAGAAAATGTAATAAAGAACCAATCAGAGATGAAGAATACAAAAACTGAAATGAAGAATACATTAGAAGGAATTGACAGCAGATTGGTTAATAAATAAGAACAGGTTAGTGATGTGGAAATCACCCATCAGAACAACAAAATGAAAAAAAGAACTTTAAAAAATCTATATATATAAAAAGCTAATAGGCATAGTGTCCCCTCAGGAGTTCGACTAGGAGTTCAATCACTCACTATGACTTGCGCTGACCACCAGGGGTGGTGTGGAATGAAGGAAGTCTCTGACCAGCAGCCAGAAGGCCCTAATTGCCAGCCAGGGCTAGGGACCCTATCCATGAACATATTTTATGCACCAGGCCTCTAGTATAGTATAAGAGATTGTTGGGATAACATCAAGCATCCTAACATTCACATTGGAGAGATTCCAGAAGGAGAAAGGAGAGAGAAAGGAGCAGAAAGAGTATTTGAAGAAATAATTTCTGAAAACTTTCCTAACCTGGGAAAGGAAACAGACATCCAGGAACCACAGAGAGTTGCAAACAAGATGAATTAGAGAGACTCAGATCAAGACATTGTAATTAAAATGGGAAAAGTTAAGGATAAAGAGATAATCTTAAAGACAGCAAGAATTAAACAAGTTACATACAAGGGGAACCACATAAGGCTGTCAGCTGATTTCTCAGAAACAAATTTACAGGCTAGAAGGGAGTGGCAGGAGATATTCAAAGTACTAAAAGAAAAGAATCTACAACCTAAAATATTATATCCAGCAAGGTTATCATTCAGAATAGGAGACATAAAGAGTTTCCAGACAAGCAAAAAGTAAAGGAGTTCACAACCACTAACCTAGCTTTACAGGAAATGTTGAGGGGTCTTCTTTTTTTTTTTTTTTTTTTTTTTAATACATTTCATTGATTTTCCACAGAGAGGAAGGGAGAGAGATAGAGAATTAGAAGCATCAATCAGCTGCCTCACACACATCTCCCACTGGGGATGTGCCCGCAACCCAGGTACATGCTCTTGACCGGAATCGAACCCAGGACCCCTCAGTCCTCAGGCCGACATTCAATCCACTGAGCCAAACCGGTCTCGGCAAGGTGTGTGTGTGTGTGTGTGTGGGGGGGGGGGGGTCTTCTTTATGCAGAAAAGTCCATAACCAGATATAAGAAAATACAGGAAAGAAAAAAAATACACAAATCAATGATAAAGGCAAATATATATATATATATATATATATATATATATATATATATATATATAAAAGGCTAATATGCAAAGTATCCCCTTGGGAGTTCGACCAGGAGACCAGGAATTCAATTGCTCGCTATAACGTGCGCTGACCACCAGGGGGTGACGCAGAACAAAAGAAGTCCCCAGTCAGCAGCTGGAAGGAAGGCCCTGGCCATCAGCCAGAAGGCCCCAGTTGGCCCTGATCACTGGCCAGGCCTAAGGCCTGTAGTATAAAATAATCATAGTTAATCAACCACTTAAAAAACTAATCGGAAGGTTTAAAGATAATAGTAAACATAAATGTAAGTACAATAATTAAGAGTTACACAAAACACAAAGATAGAAAACATGTCAAAAACAGAGTTCAGGGAAGCATAAAAAGGTAGTATTTTTAAAATTTAATTGAACTTAAGTGCCTATGAGCTGAAAGTAGACTGCTATGGATATGGGTGGATATGTATGGAACTCCTGGTAACCACAAACCTAAAACACACAAAAAAGGAAGAGAAAGGAATTCAATCAAAACACTAAAGAAAATCAAATCAAAAGCAAAAAAATCAAGAAGATAGAACACTGGAGAACAACAAAAGTAATGAACAAAATGGCAATAAGCACATACCTATTAATAATTACTCTAAGTGTAAATGAATTAACTGATCCAATCAAAAGACACAGAGTGACAGAATGAATTAAAAAACATGACTCAGTATACTTACTGCTTACAAGAGACTCACTTTAGATAAAAGACACACAGACTGCATGTGAAGGCATGGAACAGGATATTCAATGAATACACAGAAGTTTTAAATTTTGATAAAGTCCAATTTACTCATTGAATGGTATTGACACCCATGTCAAAAAAATCATTTGACTACCTATATGAGGTTTTATTTCTTGGCTCTCTGTTCTATTCTGTTGGTCTATATATCTGTCTTTAAACCAGTACTATACTGTTTAATAAACTTTTTAGTAAGTTTTGAAATTAGGAAGTGTGAGACCTTCAACTCTTTTTTTTTAAGCTTGTTCTGGATATTCAGTCCCTTGAGAATCTGTGTGAATTTTATAATGGATTTTTCTATTTTAACTAAAAACATTGGTTCTAGTTTTATTCCACCATCTCATTAAAGTAAACCATCAGTTTGAGGAATGCTGATTGCTTTAAACTTACTGGATCTCAGTCTTTCCATATAGTAGTTCTCAGAGTCTTACAAGTCCTGTATTTTTCTGTAATTGAGGTTAAATAGAGCAAGAAAAGCCAGAAAAGAAATCTAAAAGGGAGCCTAGTGTCACAGAAATTTGTTGAATGGATGTAAAGTATAACCTTTTTTATTTGCCACAAAATTAAGTTGAAACAGATCTAAGTCACTAACCTTCATATTTGAACTATATAACTAAAACCTTGAGATCACACAATGAGCTCTGTTTAATTATCTCATTACCCTAATCACCCTTAGACCGAAAAACTTGACATCTGATTTATCTTTATATTAATGTGGCAAGTAAAGGTTCTCTGATTTTATTTATTTATTATTATAACACATCTCTAAAGATGACCTTTCTAGGCTACTGTTATGTCTTTTTCCTAGTTTTATGGTATCATCCAAATAAACATTTTGGATATATGTGTCTGCTTTTTGATTTTTGTCTTCCAGAATCTCTACACAAGGAAGTACAGGATTTGGCCTTTCTAGATGTTGTATCCAAACTTCGCAGTCATGAGAACAAAAGTGTTGCCCAACAGGCCTCTCTCACAGAGCAGAGACTTACTGTGGAGAGCTGAGAACTGCCCCTCCCTGATACATGGCATCATCCCATCTCTGGTTTCCCCTTTGTCCTCCATCCAGGTGCCTCTTCTGCTTCATTCTCTTCCATATCACTTGTGCATGCGTGTAATGTTTCAATACCAATTGAAGAACTCTGTAGGTACCTGCCTAATAAGATTTCTAAACCCAGTTAGTGTGAACATGAAATTGTCAAAAACAAGTCTCCACCCATAACTGTTCTTTTGTATTCCTGTTGCTTGAGCTACATTAAGTAGAATGTGCATGTTGTAGTCCTATGATGATGTTAACTTGGTACTACATAATGACTTGCTCCTCACACTTGGTAAACTACATAATAATGTACTGGTAAATTAGCAAGAAACAAGAATGCAGCAGAATCTGTCTAGCTTATTAAAGATGATATTGAATAGTAAAAATAGCTCCATTTTTTGGTGCTTGGTAAGCACAGTGACCAAAAAACTGTATGGCTGTTCATTCATTAGTCTTACCTACTAATGTCAAACTCCTGGTACCTAGAGTTAAATAAAATCCAATGCTCTTACTCTTTACACTATGGTTTCTCCTTCTTCCTAACTATGTAGACTCTTGAAACTGCCACAAACTTGGCAGAACTTCCTGGGGTTTTTAATTTCATGTTTAATTGGCTGTCATCAATAACCTGATGTTGAAAACATTTGTGGTTTTCAGTATGAAACTACGGGGTTGAAGACTCCCTTTTACACTAGTACATCTTGGATTTTTGGCTGTATTTTAGATTCTTATATATATACAGTTTCACCTTAGAACTTTTTCTTCAACTAATCAGGGTTGTCCAACACTTATCTATAAAAGTCACTTTGGCATTTGTTTTCAACTAAGGAAACAAATATAGCTCATTGGAGACTGGATATTTTTCCCTGTTTTTCATCATTTAGCTCAAAAGCAAGAGGTTTCCTCTCAGAGTCTTTTAAAATCATATTAGAACTAGCAGGACATAGGAAAACATTAAGAAATCTTTGTCTAGATTAAAGAAAGGAAACAGGTTATAAAGCCATATAGCCAGTACAGTTCATCCTGCAGATGGTCTCATACCAGTAGCTGTTAGAGTCCCCACCTCCACTTCTTACAGGGAACTGCAGATTTTAAAGGCTCTCTCAGAAAAGGTGACAGCTCCAGGACCCAGGAAAGGAGAAGACCTCCTTGGAGAACCATAATGTACTCTTCACTGCCACTACCACCACCAAATGGATTTTTAGAGCTTTGAAACAGTCTTTGTAAGTTAATCAAAGCATCCCTGTGACATACCTGCCTTCTCCCTGTGCCCAAGTTTGACGAACAGTGGCTGAGAGGTAGAATAGGCTGCATTGTGGAAGGACTGCAGGACAGATGGGCAGCCAGGGTAGAGGCTCCTTCCCCCACATGAGATGGTGTACATCTCTAGGCGATCAAAGTTGGACTTTGGACTCTGAAACAGCTATAATTCAAGAAAGTTAAAACCCCAGTGGAGGTAAAGAACCCTTTGACTAATTATTCTCTTGATACCCAAGAAAGGGACTGCTGTATGTACACTTACTGCAAGAAGGATCTTGTTTACTATCTTCTTCTGGACTGGATAGTTAACTATATTTTATGATAGTTTTGAAAGACATCTGTAATGTAAAGACTGTCCATATTAATAACTAAATAAATAAATTGTATATCAAACCATAATGGCGGCATCATTTGGTTTGTTTGTGTAATTTACTTCTATTTCCATCTCCTAGAACAGTGCTTTACTCAATTGTTGGTGCTCAATAAATATTTGTTGAATGAATTCCGATTTCCATGAAACTTCCATACTGCCTAAAAAAATTCTACATAGATTGCTACTGAAACTGAGATTTAGATCATTGTCTGACTTCAGAGATTTTTTTTTTTGAAGGCAGGATCCTTCCCCATTATACAGAAAACCTCAGAACAGAGGCATCCACAAGTCATAGATTTGAGAGATGCCATTCTCTGTCAGCTGTGCCAGCAATCAGTTTGCTGATATGCTAGAAACTCCTCTCCAGCAAAACAACATGCAGTTCAAATCAGCAGCTGTTCTACAAGAGACCAGAAGCCTGTGCCCTTATGGTGACAAGTCCACCACACGTGATGTGCTGCTATGCCATGACAGTGGGTAGGAGCCCACAGACAGTACTACCCTTACCTCTATCTTAATGGAGGCCACCTCTAGCTTGCTACCCACTATGAGTGCATTCCAAGGGAGAGAATGGGAGGTACAGCACCACAAAGCTTGAATTATCACCTTGTGCCAGGACTAGAGCACAGATGAAGAGCAAAACCAGAAATGAGAGTTCCGGAAGAAGATGGGTGAGTGAAATGCACTAGAATGTGTTCCCACCCTCTCTCCCCGCGACATTAGCTCCTTGGAATCCTGTTAACCCTCCCCCAAACAGCAACCCCATTGTACTCAAAGCAAAATTGACTAAATACTGGCCCACAATCCAGTGTTGCCCTTGCTAAAACACGTTTTGAGCATACTGATAGCAATGGCGATGTGGAACAAAACTCTTCAGTTCTAGAACGATTTCCTCTTGGATGGAATAGAATGCAGCTCTCGGATGTAAGCATTCGTGTGAAGTGTTCTGAGAAACCCTGCATGTGAACATTTAAAAAAGAAATACCCTTTGGTATCATTAGAAGGTTTATTATCTAATTCTGCTGAACATAAGGGGTGAAGATGTGTATTACCTTGGTGAGCATTACCTTTTATATCCAGCTGTTAATAGAATCAGTAAGCTTACAGGCCACTTCTTAACTCTAGGAAGACATAACATTTGAATTATACAAGTGTCTATTAAAAAGCACCTAGTGATTTTAGGGATGAGTCTTCATAGCTGTAGCCAGGAAACGTGAGGATTTTTTTTTTCCAAAGATGAGAGCTCTTATTTTACATACATACATGCATAATTATATATTGTGAAGCTTCATAGATACATGTTTTATAGGTGTGTCTAAGATGTACTAAACATTTTAATGTGTGATAAGTGCAGAGTAAGGTCTTTGGATCCTGTCTGATGCGTATCCCACCCTGGTTCTGTTCATCACCAGATTCCTTACTCTCCGGGCCTGTAGGGAATTAATATGATGAGTTTAATGATCCCATCATTATATGATGAGTATAATGATCCCTACTTCCCAGGGTTTTTGTGACTATTGAAACCTAGAGGTTGAAGGTAAAGTTGGATGGAACTGTGATACCTTATGGCCTAACCTACACTCCCCTGTCCCCCCTGCAGGATTCCCAGCTAAAGGAACTCAAAGAATAGCCAAATGGGAGACAGAGAGTCTATTAATAGTTTGAGGAGCACCCTGTTGTCAATGCAGAATGTAACCCCTTGTTTCCTTCCCCCAGAGACTAAGGCGGCCAGGTCTACAGAAGCAGGCCTTGAATGTAGGTCCCTACTAGTACTTCCTTTTCCTGTCTCTTCATATGTCAAGTGGGAAGAACAGTAAGTAGCTCAGTAATCTTAAATTTTATTGTTACTAAGTCAATATAAATGAGGCTATAATACTATGAGTTTTTTTCTCAATATAGAAACAAAATCCCCCTTCCCATTTTCCTTGCTGCCCAATTACTTATCAGTATATATAAAATATACCTTTACATATACATACCTGTTCATGTACCTGGTATATGTCTTTTTCTTAAATATAAATGGTACTAGAAGCCCGGTGCACAAAATTTGTGACCTGGAGGGGGGGGGGGGGCGGCCTCTCAGCCCAGCCTGAACCCTCTCCAGTCTGGGACCCCTTGGGGGATGTCCAACTGCCGGTTTAGGCCCGTTCCCATCACACAGTCCTGGACCACTGGTTCCTAATTGCTCGCCCCACTGCCGGCCTGGTCACCCCTAACTGCCCCCCGCTGCTAGCCAGGTCGCCCCAACTGCTCCCTCCCTGTGGACCTAGTCGCCCCCAACTGCACTCTGCCACCCTTGCCGGCCTGGTTGTCCCTAACTGCTCCCCACATCAGCCTGGTCGCCTCTTACTGCCCCCCCCTCCTGCTGGCCTGGTTGCCCCCGACTGCCCCCCTCTTCCAGCTTGGTCACCCTTAACTGCCCCCCCCTGCTGGCCTGGTCACCCCTCATAGCACCTCCCACCCCCTGCCAGCCTGGTCACCCCACACAGCCTGCTTGTTCAGTCATTTGGTCATCCCTCATAACCCCCCTGCCAGCCCAGTTGCCCCATGTAGCCTGCTTGTTCAGTCATTCAGTCCCTCACTAACCCCCCTGCTGGCCTGGTCACCCCACGCAGCCTGCTTGTTCAGTCGTTTGGTCATCCCTCACTAACCCCCCTACCGGCCTGGTCGTAGGCAGCCATCTTGTGAGGGCATGAGGGTTAATTTGCATATTACCTCTTTATTATATAGGATGTGTTTTGCATGAAGGCAGATGGTAGCAAATCCACTTGTGGTGGCCTACTTGTCATTATGATTCTTGACTAAACAGGCAAGATCCCTTTGATGTTGGAGGTTTCCAAGGGTAACTGCTCTTATATGTCATGAATGGCCAGCTACAGTATTTGAAGGGGGGGGGGGGGGGATGAGTCATGAGTAGAATTTATGCTCCTTTCTAAATTTAACTAATTTTTTATTATTTCCTTCTTAGTTGACTTTTAAAAGTTCGTTATTTCCTTATCCACACTTTGTTTTTGCCTAGAAAACAAACATTTTACCAAAACTTTTTAACTATGGCTACAGAGATTCTAATCTAATGGCATGTCAAAAATGGACCATATACTTCTATTTATAACACTAGATAGGAACTTAGTATAATGACAATTCACTCATAGAATAGAACCCATTATAATTGGGCCAAACTTGGACCATGTAGGCATTGATACTCTCAATTCCCCTGATGTCCCTTCAGTCTCTTGCTTTCCTGCTGCCTGGTGTCACATTTGTCCAGTAAGAAGTGTAGAGTCTCCCACTTCCCAAGGCAACCAGAGGATCCCAGTGATGCATGAGCAGCACTGTTCACACAGCGACTTCCCTGGTTTCTCTCGTCCGCAGCCTCATCGATGCAGCTTTCAAGGAATCAAAATGGAGTAAGTCGGGGGGTTAAGGCACGGAAATGGGGGCTCAGGTGAGAAGTGATTTATCCCAGACCTCAGAAAACATTTTTGGAATTTGTCCATGCTCAGAGGTCCGTGATTTTTCTGGTAGGCATGTGTACAATTTGTTAACGTAAAAAAAAACCATTGAAACCTGTAAAGAATTTTTGTGAGTTTATTTGAGCCAAACTGTCGACATATGCCGGGAAGCAGAACCTCAATGAATTGAGATAGTGCTCCAGAGGATGGCAGGGTTACATCCGTATTTATACATGAAATTCATTGGTGACAGATTTAAGGAGGTGGGATTAAGCGAAGTGGGGGGGGGGGGGTACCTCTGTGATAGGATAAAAAGTAAAATGATGGACACGTACTTAGGTGGGTGCAGGAACAATTAACAAGGAATCTGTGGTATCTGTCCTGGGCCCAGCACACCTGGTTGTGCCCCAGGGGCTCCATAAAAAGGGAAGTCACAAGTTACCCAGACATCCCAAGGACATGTTATCATAGATGCAAAAGGACAGGCTCAGTTACAGTAAAGGTTGACCTTATCAGTGAGGATTTCGGCTTAGGATGTAACTGCCCACCATAACTGCTTTTAGTTAGGGTTTAATTTCAGACCATCCTTTGTGGTTACTTTAGGTCTGCAAAACCGCAATGCAGGCCTCTCCTGAGCTTGTCAGGTCAGCATGTGGCCCCTTTCGTCCACAAATTTTAATCTGCTTAGCCATAGAGTTAAAGCCATGTTCAGTGGTGTGTAACACTTCATAGTGTCTAATTGGTTTTGGTCACATATTCAGAGAATTTTTCATTTCAGCATTAGGTTGTAAGAAAATTAGCTAGATTTTTTGATCCTCAAGAAAGTATAAGCCTTGGTCATACTTGAAGTCTCTTACTTTGGGGTTTGGGATTTTTTTTTTTAATCTTTATTGTTGAAAGTATTACATATGTCTCCTTTCCCCCCCATTGTTCTCTTCTAGCCCGCTCTCCCCTCCCACCCCAGGCTGTCACCACACTATTGTCTGTGTCCATGGGTTAGGCATACATGCATTCAAGTTCTTTGGTTTATCTCTTCCCATCCACCCACCCTCCCCTGCCTTTCCTCTGAGGTTTGACAGTCTGTTCCATGCTTCTATGTCTCCGGATCGATTTTGTTCATCAGCTTATTTGTGTAAAGTTTATGTGTTTGTTTGTTTCCCCCCACGTCCCACGTGGTTCAGGGTTCAGGATCTGGAAGAGGGCTGCACGCAAATAAAAGAGACAAGACAAGAAATAGTAATTTGGAAATATTGGGGGGCCAGGTGGGCAAGTCCAACTCAAGGGGAAGGACTTCCACTGGTGCTCAGGCCTCGCCAACCTTTTATTGGTTTGGGATACACACATAGCCCTTAGGCAGGCAATTTCCAGTAATAGGCAGACTAGCCCATCAGCAAGGATTTACATAATAATGAATGGGGACATTGCTTCAGCCACCATTGTCTGGACTAACAGTGGGTGCACAGCTCTGACCTTTGCCAGGGCTTCAAGGGTCACCAGCCTTCCGGGTTCCTTGTCCACACCTCTCTGCTAGTGAAGACAATAGGCAGCTTCCCACACTTATTTTTTTCATTGGATTCCACATATGGGAATTTTTTTTTAATTAAATAATTTTAAAGATAATTTATTGTACTTCTGTTATCTTAAGATAAAATTTTTTAAAGCTTTAACCAGACTTCCAGTATATAAACTTTGAATGTAACAATAGATCTTTTAAATATATATATAATCTATTTTCAAGTAAAATTGAGAGACAACACTTACTGTTGTATAGTTACTTTGTCACTTACTGACTCCCAGGAATCCTGAAGAATTCTGAGGGAAAGAAATTCTGGGTGTACCCTCAGATTACTGTAAAAAATATATCCTTCTATGAGTGTTCACTTTGAATTTTATAACCATACCTACTTTAAAAATAGGCCTCCCTTCTAGTCACATGGTGTTTTTGTTAACTGGTTTGTTTTTAAGCACTGCCATGTACAGAACAGAGCCACACCTGCTGCTAGGTCCCTGCCCTCGTGGTGGCCATACACTCAGATGCAAACCCCTTCTCCTAAGGCTCCCCCAAGGTCAGCATTGCCCCGCTAGGACCAGAGCAGGTTGGCCACCTTCTGACCTTGTCCTCCATCCATAGCTGTTGGGTTCAGCCTCACAGTGCTCAGCCCTGCCATGTCCAGCAGGGGCACATCAGACAAATACCTATAATTAGAAATTGTGAAGGAGTGAAGGTTGAATTGTACTTGGAGATACACAAAGCTATGTAGATTGCAACTCAACCCAAGAATACCAAGAGCCATCCTAATCAGGGTAAACAATGGGGAGGGAATATTAACCTGAGTAACTGATTCCAGACCTGTATCTGCAGGAATCCAAAATAGTCCCTGATTTCAATGGAGCCAACCATCAGTAGACGATTCCTTCACCTTGCACTCCCTTTTTTAAGGTTCTAGAATGCAACCTACTCCCCACCTTGCCTCTCCTACAATGATTTCCTTCTTCGTGCAGGTAAGAAAAGTAGAGAAGTTATTAATGACTCACATTCCACTCCTCTCATCCACAGTTCCCACCTCCTAGTGCTCAGCAGAAGTTAGGGGAAAGTGACACAGCAGAGTGACCATTGAGCTTCAAAATACCACAGTCTAGTACAGTGATGGCGAACCTTTTGAGCTCGGCGTGTCAGCATTTTGAAAAACCCTGACTTAACTCTGGTGCCATGTCACATATAGAAATGTTTTGATATTTGCAACCATAGTAAAACAAAGATTTATATTTTTGATATTTATTTTATATATTTAAATGCCATTTAACAAAAATCAACCAAAAAAATGAGTTCACGTGTCACCTCTGACACGCGTGTTGTAGGTTCGCCATCACTGGTCTAGTACCTGATAAACCCTGCTTCCCCTCTTCTACACCTGCCCTTGCCTCCCCCCACCAGGATAACCGAGGCAGTGCCTTCCCTGAGTCACAGGAGTCAGCAGCAACCAGAAACGCAGCTGCTGACAGGGGACAGTTACCTGAACAAATGGGTGCTCGTAACCCGATCTGACAGTCCCTTCCTCTGTGAAGCGCAGGCGTGGGTAAACCTGGGGCTGACGTGTGATGCAGAGTTTCAGAAGGCTGTCCTGGCAGGCTCCCCAGGGCCACTGCCCTGTGTGTGCATGTTTTAGTGGCTGAGTAATATGCCACGTGTAGCTACACCCTTTACACACACACACACACACACACATACAAGCATTTTTTCCACATTACTAAGAACTCTATTTCACAAACCTCCCTTTTATTAGTCACATATTCTTCAAGTGTATGGATGTTTTATAATTGGTCATTTTCCTACATATGGACATTAAGACATGTTTCCAGTTTTGAAAAGCAAACCTCAAGTACTAAGTTGTGAGCATTTGCCGATGCGAGGGTAGTTCCTAGGCTAAAAACTGTCAGTGCCTCTACTTCCTGATCCTAACCCTAAATCAGCAGACAAATTCCTTTCTTTGTCAGGACCCCTCATAAATTTCTCAGTGTGGCCTCTCTGCACCTGCTAGATCCACTGGTATCTTTGTCACCTCCTGGACACTCAGTGCTCCTGCCAAGCCCTCCCTCATCTCTTAAGGTAACGATTTTCAACCTTTGTCATATCTGGCACACATAAACCAATCACTAAAATTCTGCGCCATACCCAAAAATATATTTTTTGCTGAGCTGGCAAAAAAAGTGTAATTTTGAATCATTCACATGTTGACAATCCAATCTGAGGGAAAAGTGGTCAAAGACCCTGACTAGATAGTGAAGTATTGCGTGTTTTAAAAATCCCCGTGGCACACCGGCTGAGAATGGCTGTCCTAAGGGACCCACCACAAGGGAGGAGGGGTGCAAGGGCAGAGTGGCAGCACCTCCCTGCTGGGCACCTAGGCATGGCACCACTCACCGTTCACCACCCCCTTACAGTGGGTCAGAGTGGCCTCCTAGGAGGAGGGGGCACAGGACCCAACTCCAAGCACTCATTGGAGCCTAATTGCCTGCCAACACTGTCATCAACCACAGCCCGCACCCGCGCAGCTCTTACAAGCCTGCGGGCCACCGCTCTGATCTGTAACTGTCTCCCAGCACCGCGAGCAGGGAAAGGGGAGGCATGGGGTGAGAGCCACCTCTTCCAGGACAATCCTCATGTAGCACTCCCAGGACGCTAGGGCCCAGCTAACCCATTTCTTCCTACAGACCACAGACAGCAAACGGGCAGGGGGGCCATACATCTTTGTTTGGTATTTTGAAAAAAGAAGTGGAAGCAAATGAACAGCTCTCAACATTTAAAATTTGGATGGCCTTGGCGGCTCCAACTCAGTTGGGTCAGAGCATCATCCCATGCACCAAAAGATGGAGGGTTTGATTCCCAGTTAGGGCACATGCAGCAACCGATTGATGTTTCTTTCCTTTCCTTTCCTTCCTTCTTTCCTTCCTTCCTTCCTTCCTTCCTTCCTTCCTTCCTTCCTTCCTTCCTTCCTTCCTTCCTTCCTTCCTTCCTTTCTCTCTTTCTTTCTCTCTTTCTTTCTCTCTTTCTCTCTTTCTCTCATCCTTCTCTCTCTCTCTCTCTCTCTCTCTCTCTCTCTCTCTCTCTCTCTCTCTCTCTCTCAAATAAATTTTTAGAAATTTATATAAATAAAAAGAATTAAAATTGGGTTGATTCTGCATAAAACTGTATTTTTCTGACTTTTAAAATGGTAAGGCCTAGCAACCTGGGTGCTATATTTTAGGAGAGCAGCCTGTGGCCATGGCTGTGGCCGCCTTTGGACAGGACCTATGTCTCTAGCCTGTTAGAATCCCCCCAGGCCCACCCTCCCCAGTCCCTTTAACTCCATGGCCACTGGAAGCCTGTGTCTGTGACCCCGTGGAGAGCTCCCATGCAGGTAGCAGGCAGGGACACGGGTCCTTAGGGGAGAGAAGCAGCACTATGGGAAAGGCCATGGCTCGCAGCGGTCCAAATATTTGACCCCAGAGCATTGTTATGGCTTGTGCGAGCTTGCATGGTTTACCCCCCGAGAAAAGACGTCATGTTCTGAGGGCCAGTGACAGCTGCAGGCTGGCAAGTGTCAGGAACACAGACAACTGCAAGCCACGCCCAAGCCTGCACCCACCCCATCCTGCTAGTAGGAGGGAGCTGGTGCTGACCTTCCTGTGCCCTCACAGGGCTGGCAGCTCCTGTGGTCACTGGGGGAATTTAGAAAGCCCTTTCTTAGCTGAGTCAGGCCTTCTCCTAAGGCCAAAAGTGTCCTCACATCCCCTGCATCCCATGAGTCAGGAGCGCTTATGCAATAGGGGCCCTGCTAACTCCAGCGGATTACACTTGGCTCTTTGAGAAGGTGTCCCTTTGGAGAATTCCAGCACCTGCCAATGTCTGAGGATACCCAACCCCCCACTTAAAAAGGCTCATACACGTAGAAGTTTCCACCCACTCTCAGCCAAGACCCCTGGGGAGAGAAACACCCTGCCCCTAAATGTTTCATTGGGAGTGTGGTGACCTTGTGGAAAGCCTCTGGGACAGCTGATGCTCCAGGCCTCAAGCTACAAGAATGGCACCGACCACGAGATAAAGTGTAGCAACAGCTCAGAAACAGTTGTCAAACCTTGTTTTCTCTAAATGTTCCTAACCAGGACCTCAAAAATGCCAGCGCTCCCCACGTTTGCCATATTTGAAGAGGAATATAGTGTCAGCAAGAAACCCGAGCAAATAAACAGCACACCTTCAGTTTCTGAGAAAATGAGGCAGAGCATGGAAGAGGAAGGAGAAGTCAGGGACACAGACATTCGGCGCAAATGTCTACACAGCCAGTGCATGTGCAGGAACTGTGGGTCAATAAATAATAATAAAAAGATAAAAACATTTAAAAAGGCATTTGTGGCAGATATACGAGGTAGTTGTCCAATATCCTACTCCCCCTTGTTCTTTATTGACAGAAAACTGTTCTAATTAACAAAGCTTTAGATGCTCCAATTACCCAGCTTTCTAGGCTGGCGTGACGGTTCTCTGGAAGTGCCTGCAAAGAGCATCCTTAGGGAATAAAAGGGCAAAGACCTACATGAAGGCCTTGGCCCCTTCACCTCTTCCTTTCCTTCCTTTTCCCTCACCCAACTGTTGTCATGGGCCCCAGAAGTACAGCAGCCCTCTTGCAGCCATGAAGTGCAAGCCTGAGGATAAGAGCCTACACATTAGGGGCAGGGGGGCAGAAAGGTGAGGAGAGCCCGTCCGTCAGTAGCACCAAGGAACTTGAGAACCAGCCTTGTATTGAGGACCCTCAGACTTGGTGCATAAGGCACACACCTGCTGTTCAAAGCCCCAGAGCAAGGTTTCCTGTTATTGGGAGCAGAATAAAATCTTGATTCACGAGGCTTATCATTACAGCACCAACATCTCCTAGGACAACTTGTTTTGCTTACGAGCCTGGGAAACAGAACTCATGAAAACAAAGCCCAAAGGTTTAAAACAATTGGGGCTACCAGCTTTCATTCTCAAACTTCAGAAAAAAACCCAAACAACCTGACTCGCTGACCCAGCAGACTTCCTCACCACAGAAAGATGAACTGAGCACTTACTATGTACATCACACACCATGGATAGAATGAGAGCGTGGACATGGTCCCTTGAGGGAGAAAATGAGAAACACATTCATCTTATATTAAGCAAACAAGTTCAAGTGTTAACAGAGGTATAAACAGAGTTAAAGGGGTTCTGTAGAGAGAGGACTCAGCTCTCCAGGGGCCAGAGGGCACGTACAAGATAGGGTGGAAGCAAGAAGATGGGAAATGTAAAGCAGACCAGATGGGGGTGGGCCTTAGACATTTCAACTTTTTATTATGTAATGGAAAACAAAAGTTTGCAAGCTGAGGGTTGGAATGTTTGCTTTATGTTTTGTTCCGGAGCCAGAACTGCTAACAGGAGAGAGACAGAAAGAACAGGGAGAGACTGACAGCAAAGAGATGAATAGCTCGGTGCGATGAGTTCCTATTGTGAGAAAATTCCCCATGGGTATCGTGTTGTTATATTTCTGTGAAGAGACCACTTTTGTCTCAAACTATCTCTTCAATGACATTTATATAACAAATGCCCTTGTGGGCAGAGGATAATGCCAAGGTGGGCCAGGATTACATACACACCCGTTATAAGATTGGAGTTTCCTAAGCTGAATGTCCCTCGTTGTATGTGCAGCATCTGCCTGAATTACTGTTCTGTGTGGGGCTAGCGGACACGAGGAACGATTGCAAACGTGGAACTCGTGCCCTGCAGGGTGTGAGTAATAAAGTCCTCTGTCTCTGACCCAGGAGCCTCACGCCACCTCTCCGCACTGGGGAAACGGAGGCAGGAGAACTCGTTAGCTTGCAGGGAGGGAAGGCCTCGGAGCCCCACAGTTCTTCATGCTTCAACTAGGATTAGACAGACAAGGAAAGGTGGAGACTGGAAGCCAAAACGAGCTGGAGTGCCCGGGTCGGGTGACAAGGCAGAAGACAGCAGTGGGGTTAACTGAGAGGAGGAGCAAAGAGGGTTCCTGAAAAACAGTAGCTGGCTTGGGTGTGTTGGAGCTGCGCTGCTGAGGGGATCTGGAGGCAGAGATGTCCCATGGGCAGGTCCTCATTCCAGTGGAGCCTTGACTACCGGAGGTGCTCCCTAAACAGCTGGAGCCCCGCCACGTGCAGTGCTCCCCGAATTCAGCTCTTCCTAAACCCACACATCATTGTGTCACCTCAGAGTCCTCAGGAGACACCAAAACAGATCCCTTTAAAAAAAAAAAGTAAATGGTGTGCTTTACCCAAAACTTAGGGCATCAAATCTCTGGCGCTGGAGCCTCGGTATCTGAATTTCTTGAAACTCCATCGGTGATTCGGATCTGCAGCCAGAGTGGGAAGTGTTGGCCTGTTGGAACCAAGGCAATCACACTTTCCTTAAGTCCTGAGTGCTTGATGTAGCCGAGAGAAAGGCCATCACCCTATTTGCACAAGCAGGTGGCCATTTCCTGCGCCTGTCACCCAGGGTGATTACTCATCCTTTCTGAGGCCACTGATTTCTGCACCCAGGGACCATCATACCTGCCACGCAAAGCACTGCACTTGGATGGAGCAGGCAGACTCCTGAGCTGCTCAGCTCCACCACGGTCTAAGGTAGACATCTCCCAGAGCCGTCGACCTTTCTGACTCCCTAAACGGCCTGGACTAATGACTTAGCTTGTCAGAACCTCCGCAGAAGTCATCTGGAAAGCCCCATGCTTGCCTAGTCCAACTGGGCACAGCCCCAGACACAGCCGCGCCTCTGCGCATCCTGTCCCCATCACCCTGGGCTCTGAGCTTCCAGAGACAGCAAAGGGAGTGGCTGTGCCCTCCTAAGCACAGAGCCTTCCTCTTCAGCTTTCCATGTGTCCATGTGTGCCTTACAGCCTTGCCCTGGGGCGACTTAGCACTTCCTCTTATTTGTCCCTCTCCCCTGCAGGACAGCTGAAGGGTAACCATCTAGTCCAGAAAGTGTCCTCTTAATACTCTTTGAACCTAAACTCATGATATGAGAATCTCAATTTAGTCTTGCAATCCCACAAGTTTTTCTCAGCTTACCTCGATCCTACTTCCTGGCAACATAGCCATTTCAAAAAATGGTTGGCTCAGAAATCCTTCAAGCTTGGGAGAAACTCAGAATTTCTTAGCAAAATAATTTCTTCCAAGGCTTAATCCACACTCCCATTTGCCCTCCCAGTTGGATGCTTCACCAGAACTGGGGGCCAGAGGGAGATGCCTTTGGGGAGTTAAGTACCTGCTGTCAAGGCTCAGGCTGAGCTCACCCCCGGGCTGGCAGACAGTTGCCAGGGTCAGTTCATTTAAAAAAAACAAAACCCACACACACACAAGAAAGTAGAGATAGATCCATTTTTCAGAATAAAAGTCCATCCTTTGGGTGAATGTTTCTCTCATCCTCTGTGACACTCTCAGAGCAGCAGCCTGGCAAACATCTGGGCACTAGAGACATAGAGGCTGACAATAGAGGCCAATTCCGTGGAGCAAAGATGCTGCTCAAGGTAGTTCAAGTACGACAACTTCCTCCAAGAGAGTCCGAATGGGCCCTCCCTGGGAAAGCCGGCTTAGGTGAGGTCTGAGGCATGTGCAGGGTTTGGGGACATTACTGTCTCCATCTTATAAGGGGGCACTGAGATGGGAGAGAGGGTAATGTGTGCAAGGCCACACCCTGAGCAGTGGCCACGCTCTAAGCGGCACTTGGATCTAATGGGCACAGTCACAATCCGTGACTTTTTTCCTTTACCACACATGGGTGTCCTTTCTTCTAAAAGGAACCCAAAGAGGTTTTTCACGGTGTATAGATTGCTCAGTGTTAAAAACAAGACAGCAGACACACAATGGAGTCACTTATGGGAAGGCCCATGTCACCAAACCAGTCAGGCAGGGGGCTGATCTGCCCATAGACCCCTGCCACCCGCTAAAGGAAAGCCATCCTGACACCACAAATCCACTTTTTGTCCAGTATGACTTCCTTGTTTGTTCCCTCCTGCCTGTAAGTCTCACGCAGTACAGCTGCTCAGAGCTCCTATTATCTGCCCGATGGGATGCTGTTCGATTCATGAATTGTTGAAACAAGCCAATAAGATCATTAAAATTTACTCAGCTGAATTTTGTATTTTTAACAACAACATCCTTCAGGCTTAGCAAGTGAGCCACCTCCTAGTGTCTCCCTAGAGACCGAGTCATTGAGGCACGGGCTCCACTGTCCAGTTTGATGCCACTTCTTTCCATGACAGTCAGTCGGTGGCCTCAAGACTCTCCTCTGCTCCTGGTGGACTAAGCCGGGCCTCCTCCTCTGCATGCCTTCATGCTGCCCTCTCACCCTGTTCCTGAGTAGAATGTTTGAAACACACGAGTCTTAAAAACCGTGTGTTGAGTCAACACAGCGCTTGTTGCAGGAAGTCGCATAATGATGGCATCAGAAGTTAGGACTTGAAGCCACAGTCCTGAGACGCTCCTTCCTAAGAGGTGCGGGGCATACCCTGGAGCGCCAGTTTCTCATTCCTACTCTCACACTCAGTGATGGAGGGGAGGGCAGCTCCCTGTGGACTGTCCTTGCCTTTCAGAGTGTGGTCTGCAGCTGGCACAGTGTCACCTGGGAGCCTGCCAGCCCCACTCCAGACCTGCTAAGCCAGACCTCGGTGATTTAGAGTGAGTGAAGATGACCCAGGATTCATGAACGTTTAAAGTCTGAGAAACCCTGGTGGCACTTTAAAAAGGGGCGAGGAAGGGCTGCGTGTGGGTGTTCTGTTGGCTTTGATGCTCCTGGGTGATCCTGATGTGCATCTACCATTGCTGAGGATGCCGCCCTCCTGCAGGGGCCTGGCTCCAACCCGAGAAAGAACAAGAGGGTCCCCTCTGACCTCCGCCTGCCTCAATGCGACGTCCCCTGCTGTGACGAGCTGGGGCTCTCCCTGCCAGCTCCCAGGGACCTGAAATGCCCTAGGACAGTGGCACTGCGGGGAGGGGGCTGTGTCCAGAAAACAGTTGCCGCTGCCCTACAGAGCTTTGAGGCCATGTGATTTGCAAGTGTGTGAAGCTACAGTGACTTCTTGAGAGGAGGGAGCGTGGTAACTGTTACTGTATTTGCCTTCCACAAAACGCTTTCTGAAATGACTTTTTAAAAAATATTCCCATCCAATGGCAGGGTTGTACCTGCAGATAGTGTCCTGCTTTACCCAACATTCTACTTTGCACCAGTCACCCCTTCATTCCACAGTGAGGTGGCTCTTACTCGCCTCAATCAGGAGCCCTTATCACTCAGCAGGTTTTTGAGGGCCTGGCGTAGGTCTAGGCACTGGGCGGCAATTCCAGAGCTTCCCGCCCTGACCTCCTCACTGCTGCTCAGTGCTTTCCCCACTCCCACAGCCTGGCAGTCCTGGGGCTGGCCCTCCCCAGAGCACTCCCCTTCTCACTCCTGCCCTGGAATGACGTCGTCTGCTTTCCGAAGGGAGGGGCAGGGCAGGCCTTTGCCCTCCTAGAGGCCTTCTTCCAGTGCCCTTGTCCCTCGCTCTCCTTTGGCCCCACCTGGAAGATGTCAGTGTAGCTCTTGAAGTCAATTTCCCACGTGGGCTACTCAGTTTACATTTCCTCTAATGCGTATGCAGAGTGATTACAGCCAGGGTCTAGAACACAGCAAACTTTCAGTAAATGCGAACTATTAGGTTAAGGTGAGGGTAAGGGTGAGTAAGGTTAGGGTTAGGGTTAGGGTTAGGGTTAGGTTTACGTGAGGGATTGGGGTTAGGGTTGAGTTAGGGTTAGGGTTACGATAGGGATAGGGTTAGAGTTAGAGATGGGGTTACGATAGGGTTAGGATTACGGTTATGGTTAGGGTAATGTTAGGGTTGGGGTTAGGGTTATGACAGGGATAGGGTTGGGTTTAGGGTTAGGGTTACAATAAGTTTAGGGTTCTGAAAGGATTACGAAAGGGTTAGGGTTACAATAGGGGTAGGGTTATAGGGTTAGGGTGAAGGTTAGTGTGAGGTTTGCGTTAAGGTTAGGGTTAGGGTCCGTGTTAGGGTTATGATAGGGTTAGGGTTGGGTTAAGGTTAGGGTTAGGGTCCGTGTTAGGGTTATGGTTGGGTTTAGGGTTAGGATCGGGTTATCATTAGGGTCAGGGTTAGGGTTAGGATAATGCTAGGGGTTGCATTATGGGTTGGATTAGTGTTGAGTTTAGGGTTAAGGTTACAATAAGTTTAGAGTTAGTGTTAGGTTTATGATAGGGACAAGGTTAGCCTTAGGCTTAGGTTTAGGGTTATGATAAGGTTTGGGTTAGGGTTGGGATTAGGGTTAGGGTTATGATAGGGTTAGGGTTAGGTTTAGGGTTATAGGGTTAGGGTTTTGATAGGGATAGGGTTAGGATTATGGTTAGGTTTACGGTTAGGGTTATGATAGGGATAACCTTTAGGTTTAGGGTTTTGATAGGGATAGTGTTAGGATTAGGGTTTGGATTATGGTAGGGATAGGGTTATGATAGGGATAGTGTTAGGGTTAGGATTAGGGTTAAGTTTATGGTTAGGGTTAGGTTTAGAGTTAGGATTTGGGTTATGATAGGTATATGGTTATGGTTAGGGTTATGATAGGTTTAGGGTTAGGGTAGGGCTAGGGTTATGATAGGGATAGGGTCAGGGTTAGGGTTAGGGTTAGGGTTATGATAGGTTTAGTGTAGGGTCAGGGTAAGGGACATGATAGGGCTTGGGTTAGATGGGCCCCAGCTAGGGTTAGGGTTAGGGTTAGGGTTAGATGGGCCCTAGAAAGGGTTAGGGTTAGGGTTAGGATTAGATGGGCCCCAGCTAGGGTTAGGGTTAGGGTTTTAGGGTTAGGGTTAGATGGCCCCCAGTTAGCGTTAGGGTTAGATGGCCCCCAGCTACGGTTAGGGTTAGGGTTAAGGTTAGGATTAGGGTTGGGTTAGATGGCCTCAGCTAGGGTTAGGGTTAGGATTGGCGTTAGGGTTAGAGTTGTTAGGGTTAGGGTTAGGGTTAGATGGCCCCCAGCTAGGGTTAGGGTTAGGGTTAGTGTTAGGTTAGGGTGAGAGTTAGATGTGCCCCAGCTAGGGTTAGGGTTAGGGTTTGGGTTAGGGTTAGGGTTAGGGTTAGGGTTAGGGTTAGGGTTAGATGGTCCCCAGCTAGTGTTAGGGTTAGGATTAGGGTTAGGGTTAGGGTTAGGGTTAGATGGCCCCCAGCTAGGGTTAGGGTTAGAGTTAGGGTTAGGGTTGTTAGGGTTTGATGGCTCCCAACTAGGGTTATGGTTAGGGTTAGGTTTAGGGTTAGGGTTAGGGTTAGATGGCCCTCAACCATGGTTAGGGTTACGGTTAGGGTTAGGGTTATATGGCCCCCAGCTAGGGTTAGGGTTAGGGTTAGGGCTAGGATAATGATAGGGATAGGGTTAGGATTAGGTTTATGGTTTTGATATGTATAGCGTTAGGGTTTGGGTTAGGGTTATGACAGGGTTAGGGTTAGGGTTTAGGTTAGGGTTACGGTAATGATAGGGATAGCGTTAGGGTTAGGGTAATGATAGGGATAGCATTAGGGTTAGGGTAATGATAGGGATAGCGTTAGGGTTATGGTTATGATAGGGTTAGTGTTAGGTTTATGATAGGGTTAGGGTTAGGGTTTGGGTTCCAGTTGGGATACGGTTAGGGTTAGCATTAGGGTTATGATAGGGACAGGGTTAGAGTTAAGGTTAGGGTTAGGGTTATGATAGGGACAGGAGTACAGTTAAGGTTACGGTTAGGTTTAGTTTTAGGGTTAGGCTTGGGTTAAGAATAGCCTTAGCATTATGTGTAAGTTTATGTTTGGGTTATTATTAGTGTTAGTGTTAGGTTTATGGTTATGATTAGGGTTAGGGTTAAGTTTAGGGTTAGGGTTAGGGTTAGGATAGGGTTATGGTTAGACTAATGGTTAGGATTAGTGTTAAGGTTAGGGTTGGGTTATGATTAGGGTTAGGTGTACGGTTAGGTTTAGGGTTATGATAGGGTTAGGTTTAGGGTTAAGATTAGTTTTCTGATAGGGTTAGTCTGTTGGTTAGCATTAGTGTGAAGTTTATGTTAAGGTTATGGTTGGTTTTAGGTTTAGTGTTAGGGTTATGACACGCTTAGTGTTTGCATTATGCTTAGGGTTGTGCTATGGCTAGGTTAGGGTTGGGGTTGTGGTTAGGGTTAGGATTCACCTCTGCTAGCTGGTGTGCAGTAGGGACTCATGGAACTATTGGGCTGATTCTTTCACGAAGTAATAAGCTTCAAGGAAGCATACATCCTGGGAAAGAAGCACTTTTATTTATGACTAGAGTCCCGTTGCATGAAGATTTGTGCAATAGGCCTTCTTTTCCCCTGGCTGCCGGCACTGGTTTCCCTCCAGCACCCAGGACCCAGACCTTCGCTGCTCCAGCTGGAGCCTTCAGTCTTCACTGCTCTGGCTGGAGCCTTCGTCTTCGAATCTGCCGCTTTGCGCCTACGTATTCAGATTAACCGCCATCTTCAGTTAATTTGCATACTCTCCTGATTGGCTGGTGGGCATAGCAGAGGGACGGTCAATTTACATGTTTGTCTATTATTAGGTAAGACTAGAGGCCCGGTGCACAAAAATTTGTGCACTTGGGGGGATCCCTCAGCCCGGCCTGTGCCTTCTCGCAGTCTTGGACCCCTCGGGAGATAATGACCTGCTGGCTTAGGCCTGCTCCCATGTGGCAGAGGGCAGGCCCAATCCCTAGGTGCAGCCCCTGGTCGGGCTCAGATCAGGGCCAATTGGGGAGTTGGGGTGCTGCCCGTCATGCACAGAGCAGGGCGGATCGGGAGGTTGCGATGCCACCCTCAGTCACACTCAAGGTAGGGCCAATTGGGGGGTTGGGGCACTGCCCCGTCACACTCAAGTCAGGGTTGATGGGGAGGTTTCGGCGCCACCCCCTGTCACGCGCAGAGCAGGGCCAATCAGGGGGTTGGGGCGCTGCCCCCTGTCACAGAGCAGGGCCCATCAGGGGGGTTGAGGCTCCATACCCTGTCACGCACAGAGCAGGGTCGATCAGGGGTTTGGGGATCTCCCCATTATCAGTCACAGAGCAGGGCTGATCAGGGGGTTGGGGAGCCTTCCCCTGTCACGAACAGAGCAGGGCCAATAGGGAGGTTGTGGCCCCGCCTCCTGTCACACACAGAGCCGCAGGGCGATCAGGGGGTTTGGGCGCTGCCCCCTGTCATGCTGATCCCGGTGCCGGGAGGCCTCGCAGCTCCGCTGATCCCGGTGCTGGGAGGCATATTGCCCTTTTACTATATAGGATAGAGACCTGGTGCACGGGTGGTGTCCGGCTGGTTTGCCCTGAAGGGTGTCCTGGATCAGGGTGGGGTCCCGCTTGGGTGCCTGGCCAGCCTGGGTGAGGGGATGATGGCTGTTTGCAGCTTGTCACACACCCTTCAGGGTGGGGGTCCCCACTAGGGTGCCTGGCCAGTCTGGGTGAGGGGTTGAGGGATGTTTTCAGGCTGGTGGGTGACTGAAGCTCCCAACCACTCCTTTTTTTTTTTTTTTATTCTGGGCCAGCTTTAGCTCTGAGGCTTGGTTCCAGCTCTGAGGCCTCGGCTGCTGAAAGCAGGTATCTGGTTTTTTTGGGTTCTATAATCAAAACACTGTTTCAACTCCAGCTCTGAGATCCCAGCTGGCTGAAAGCAGGTTTCTGGGGTTTTGTTTAGCTTCTATATTTGTAACAATGTTTCAAACTGCAAGCTCAGAGGCCGGCAGCGGCAGGCAGGGAACATTGGCTTACTCCATCACTGGAGCAAGCAAGCCTCATGTTCGCTTCAAGCTGCCTGGCTGCCGGCCGCCATCTTGGCTGGCAGTTAATTTGCATATCACCCTGATTAGCCAATGGGAAGGGTAGCAGAGGTATGGCTAATTACCATGTTTCTCTTTTATTAGATAGGATTCTTCATCACTCCAGCATGTTGCATTTAAGATCACCGGATCCCGTAAACATAGTCTGCAGCACTGCCATCATAAGTCAGAATGAGACAAAGCACTGCTTATTTTAAAATGTCCCACCAAAGGTGACAAGACTGTTTCCAGGAGCTCAGGGCAAATGCGGAGAGGGCACCCCATGCCATATTCTGTTGCATCCACTCCAATAGTAAGGGGCACAAGCACACTCAGCATCCTTTTAGTGAAAAAGTAGCTCTGAGCAGTCCTCCCATTTCCAGCCTGAAAATCTGCAACAGGGCACCAAACCCCATCTCGGCTTCCTCCGACTCCACAGCAGGACCGCAGAGCAGGAGGGAGGCTGAAACCACAGACATGGATTGTCTCACAGTCGGGAGGGTGATGGCCAAAGTCCAGGTGTCAGCAGCATCGGGTCCTGCAGGCCAAGGCAGAACAGGTTCCATGCCTCCCAGGCTCCAAGGCTCGCTGGTGGTTCTTAGTGGTCTTTAGTGGTCCATGGCTTACGGACATATCCCTCCATCTCTGCCTTCGTGTTCATCTGGCCATCTCCCCGTGTGTGCCTCTGAGCCCAAGTTTGCCTTCTTACAGGAACACTGGCTAGACAGGATATCACTTCCTCTTACCTAGTTAGTTACACGTGCAACAACCCTACTCCCCAATACAGTCACATTCTGAGGTATCCGGGTTAGGACTTCAACACATGGATTTTGGGAAGATGCAATCCCACCCGTATCAAACTCCTAAAACACAAGTTACAGTCAGTGATCCAGACCGGCCCAACACCCTACCCATCGTCACAACCAAGGTTGCAAATTCTCAGATAGAAGCAAACTCCAGGTGATCGGCACGGGTGCTTTGAGAGGAAGTAGATGGGAATGTTCCATTCGTTGTTCCCAAAGAGTTATCTGCCTGGCAGATGAGTCATTTTAGATCACCCCCACCTCTTCCATGAACCGTTAGTCTAGGCTGGAGGGCTGTGCCCTTTGAAGTCCTAGCAGCAGGATCAGGATGTAGATGTGACGGGGGTTCAACACCCAGCTCCCCAGCTCTCTAAGGCAGGCGATGCCACTTTCAGGAGTGTGTGAAGGGACCCAACATACAGTCGTTGAGCCTTCCTCCTGCAAAGTGCGAGCACCTCCCCATGGGCCGTTTCCAGCCCTGCAGCAACTATTCCAGCCGCCCGCGCTTCCGCAGGATCGCCACCAGAGGGCAGGCCATTAAAGGTTCCTGTTCAAGCCAGTTCTGCAAAAGCAAAACCGGAGACAGGATAAACTCCCGATTTAAAAGGTTGTCTTTCTCCCACATAGAATGCAATTACGCCTTAAACACGGGGCAACAACATGGGAAGGGCTGCCTTGTTTGCACACCGCTGTGTCCGCACTACGCTGGTGAAGGGTAAAGCCCAGGAACTCACCCTCTCCGCAGGAGTGCTCCTGGCAGTGGAGGAATCGGGGCTTTGCTTTGGGTTCACGGACCCCAGGAGCGGCCTAACGCAGGCATCCTCTCGGGGCCGCCCGGCTGACGAGAGACCTGCTCAGCATGAACAGGCCACAGGGAGTGTATTTTATTCCTCCACTTAAAGAAGTCCTCCAAACTGTAACTTTATCAACTTTACTTCGTCACCAACCCTTCCAAAAAGAAAGGCTCAAGCCATTCTAAAGATGGCTTTGGCTTCTCTTCTCCGCCCTGCCCCACCCAGGTACCTCCGCCCTGTCTGTTGTCACATAAAGATCTCTGTAGATGTCACCATGGGTCCCTATTCCCAGGCAAACACCGCATTCTCCTCCTCATTCCAAGACCAGGCTTCCCACTGCGGAGAGGGCTCGCTGGGGGGTGCGGGCGGAGAGCTTCCCGCTCCTCCTCGGAGTCGGAACAGGCTTCCCTAGGGAAGCGGGGCTTCGTGGAATAAAGGACCCACGGAGCCGGGAGGGCCAGCCAGGCCCCTGGCTCCTCATTGTCCAGCCGCTTCCCAGGGCTCCCGTCCCAGCGGCGGGCAGCAGCCCTGAGAGGAGCTCCAGAAACTGCAGAGCAAGCGTCCCCGCCCAGCGCGCACAGGGCCTGCGAGAAACACTGCAAAACCAGAAACAAGACCCTGTTCAGAATCCCGAGAGCAGCAGGGGGCCTGCGGCGGGGAGAAGGCTGGAACAAACGTGAGAGGTTCATTCCTGGGTAGAAAGAAAAAACCAAAAATCTCCTTTTTTTCAAGTGTTTCATGATGCAAAATTCTTTTTAATCCCTGTGTTCATTCTGAAAAACACTATTAGATATTTTTAAATCATGGAGGCAGTGATGTTGGTGTTAACCGGTCACATAACAGATATAATAAATTAAATAATCCTCCTCCAAGCCTACCTACACAGAGGAAACTTCCTGTAAGTTCTGAGTTCAAGACAAAGCATTCCTTTCTTTTTCTCAAAATATATTTTTATTGATTTCAGAGAGGAAGAGACAGACAGAAACATCAATGAGGAGAGAGAATTACTGATCGGCTGCCTCCTTCAGGCCCCACACTGGGGATCAAGCCCGCAACCGGGGCATATGCCCTGACCAGGAATCGAGCCAGTGACCTCCTGGTTCATTGGTTGATGCTCAACCACTGAGCCACACAAGCCAGGCTGAATCCCTTTACTTCTGAGCTGTAATATTTCTCCTTTCTGGGCCTCGAGTTAGCCGAGAGCAAGAATGACAAACAGCCTCCTGTACATAAGATGATCTCCAGCACAGCGAAGTAAACTCAAGAAATGGGGACTGGTGACCCCCCATTACCACAGATACACTCCCCTAAAGTCAAAGTAACATTTGTGGTCTCAAGTATCCAGGGATATGAGGCAAACATTTCCCAAAGCAGTCCTGACACAGGGTGGGGGTCTGAAAATACTGTGTGAACCTTAAAATGTTGTTTTCATTTAATCTATGAAGAAAATCCCTGACAGTTCTGAAGACAGAAGTCTCCTTCTGTGGTGATAACTCAAAATAAAAGTTAAGTCAGCATTTCTCCTAGGGGCTAAAATTCCTGCTCTAAGGGACTACTAGAAATTATTTTCTTAGAAAAAGGTTGTGAATATTATCAACATTTACCTAGGCCCATGTGAGTCCTAATCCTCACTGTGCATTAAATTTTCAATGGGACTTTCTTAAACATATAGGCTCTCTGGAAAAAATAAATAAAAAATATATAGGCTCTGGCTCCCCCACCACAGAACTGCTAGGGGCAAGGCCTGATGATCTGCACGCCACGTGGTCTCTGGGAGGTCTGTGAGCAGCAATGGCCTTAGGAACAGAGATTCCTACACACTCTGCTCTGTCCGTCTCCCATTAGCCGGCAGTACCAAGAGACCTTTCCCTACCAATCACAAGATGTTCCCTGTCCCTTCCCCCGAGAGAACCAGACCAGAGCGGGGTTCTCAAATTGTGCTCTCAAAACACATGGCAACAGCGTCGCCAGCAAACCATCACCGCGAACCAGTCAGAACAGCACCTTCTCAACCTCCCCTCCCCAGAAGGACTAAATCGGGAATTCAGTCTGGGAAGAGGCAGACACAGCCATCTGGGTTTCCACAAGCCATCGGGGATTCTGACGCGGCTGCTGAGGTTTGGGAACCACCGCATCCGAGACTTTTGCAATTTCAAGAGAGAAGCAATGAAGACAGACATAATCCCACGCAAGGTAGAACCAAGTTTATTAATGACAGCCTTTATTACAACCACTCTCAAGTGTAAAAAATAAAGGGTGGTTCCTTAAAATTTAAAACTCACTTGGACTTCTGTTTGGCCTTTCACTGGATGTGCCGAAGGGGGGAATCTTGCCCGGTTCTGAATCAACTGGTCAGAGGGAGTTCCCTGGAGGATGAGGTAATGAACAGGAAGGACAAGCGTGCCAACCGGAGAGCTGACGCCATGTTGGAATGACATCACAGGACAACCATGGTGGGGCCGAGAGGAGATAAAATCCTCTTACAGCTGGAGCACGGGATGGACATCGCTAACGATATAGACACACACACACACATGCAGAGTCAGCCACACCCAACCCCGGAGACCAGGTACTGTCAACTGCAGTCCTCACTCAGAGCAGACCCACCCGTGCACCGGCCGCAGCGATGCACCAGGGGGCGGGCACAGAAAGCCTTGCTCAAGTTCACAAAGTACCTCGCAGCTGCCCAGCGATGCGTTGGAGAACGTGTCATCACCGTGAAACACGCCTGTGGTTTTCCCAGCGCTCCACAGACTATACCTGCTCCCGGGGAGAGTGACATCCCGGTAGATGAGGTTGGATTAAAATCTGGGGGCAAAACGGGTCCCTCCCTCCTGGAGGCGGGCCAGGGTGGGTGGCAGCACCTGGAGGTGGTTTTCGTCTCAGACTCAGAACACCTGCCCGCCAACGTCCCCCCTCGGAGTATGTGTGCTTTGTCGCCATCCTGATGGTTAGCCTGCACTATGAGAACAGAGAGAGCTCTGCCCACGCACTCTTCTCTTTAAAAAAATAAAACTAAAACCAGAAGAGGGAAAAACCCCACTAGAAGCTTTCTGATGTGTCAGCGTTGTTTTGGAAAGGGGTTCACTTCCATTCCAGGAGAGGGGGGGCAGGACGCAGCAGAGACCATGGCGACCCGTATGGCTGAGCGATTGCTGAGTCCATGGAAGCATCTCGCGGGCCCAGCTGGCCCCTTCCCAGCCAGGCGGGACCGCCACCCCTCTCAGGGCGTGAACCCACCCAGTGCTGACCACACCACACCACACCTATCAATGTTGTCGGAGAGATGGCGGGAGGATGGAATGGTGGATTCAGATTCACAGGTCATGCGGGGAGATTACACACACAAAATTAATATTCGAGCTTGTAAGGAAACACTTAAAAATTTAACAGAAACGGCAGCTTTTGGGGAGTCTAAAACAAAAAAAGGCAAGAAAAAAAAAAGCCAAAGCCGCAGAGTTTCTGAAGAATCCGACACCTACTTGAGTGGCTGGGGTGAGGGTGTATCCAACTAATACCTCGTCATGAGCCTCATTTTCTCCTTGGATGTCACAGGTAAATAAAGTGCAGGCCCCTTAAAAAAAGATCTGTCCTGCTGAATTCCAGCCTCACGGGGTGCTCCCAGGGTCTGCTCAGTGCACGCGAAATACACAACTTCTCTCATCAGGAGGCCCCATGTGCCAGCTCGTCACTTGCTGAACTCGATCTCAAAATCCGACCCCAAGGACAAGTTGCTTTCTCCCTGGGACGTGAGTTGTCGCAGTTCCTTGCGATGTCCAGTGAAGGGACGCCAGTGGCCCAGCCCTCACAGGGCAGGGGCTGGGTTTCAGGAAAGATCACATCTTCAGGCCACGGCGTGAGGAAGGGCAATGCTGCCTCTCCCAGCCCTCCAATCGCTCCCGTGGAGAACAAGGCTTTCCCCACACATTCAAGTACATACGGGTTCCCCACCCTCCCGTTTCCTCTTTTTTTGGTTAAGGATCCAACCATCCATAAATTCATGGCTACAGTAGAGATTCACGGCGCAACGACTTGCATACTGGTTATTGTTTCTTTAATTCTGTCAGTAAGCAGCATTTCTCAGCTTCACCCCCCAGAACAAGTTCTTGGCAGCTCCGGGATTGCAGGATGCCTCTGTGACGGCTCTGTGCGACGTGGACGCGGTCAGGCCGCTGGAGGGTGCGGGAGGCTGGGTGTCCAGTGTTCGGTGGCGGTGGCAGGCGCTCCACTCTACCAGCTGGCCCTGACAGCTTCGATGTCGCTCACCAGGTTCTGGGCCAGGCATATCCCAAAAATCTGAGAAAGGAAGAAAAAGAGTCAAACAGTGAAACTCTGAACATCATTAGGCTTTTCCTTGGCCAATGAATCCTATTTCTCTTTTTCTTTTTTAAATATATTTTTATGGATTTCAGAGAGAGGAAGGGAGAAGGACAGGGAAATAGAAACACTAATGATGAGAGAGAATCATTGATCAGCTGCCTCTTGCACGCCCCCTGCTGGAGATCGAGCCCACAACCTGGGCATGTGCCCTGACTGGGAATCAAACCTCGACCTTCTGGTTCATGGGTCAATACTCAACCACTAAGCCACGCTGGCCGGGCTGAATCTGATTTTCCTTATCTTTGATCTTTTAAATTGATATGTAATTCATATACTGTAAAATCCATTCCTTTAAAGTGCATAATTCAGTGGTTTTTTGTGTACTCACAGGGATATGCAACTATGACCACTATCTGTTTCCCATACATTTTATCACCCCAGAAAGAAACTGTACCCGTTAGCAGTCATTCCCATGCCCCCCATCTCCACAGTCCTGCCAACCACTAATCTACTTCCTTTGAATTTGCTCATTCTGGACATATATAAATGGAATCATATAACATCTGGCCTTTTGTGTCAGTCCACTTTCACATAGCAAAGTGTATTCAAGGTCCATGTTGTAGCATGTACCAGTAGTCAATCCTTTTGATGGTTTGAGTAATATTCCATTATATGGATAAAACATATTTTGTTTTTCCATTCAGCAGGTGATGGGCATCTGCAGTGTTTCCTTTTTCGGGCTCTTATGCATAATATCACTATGAACATCTGTATATACGTTTTTGGGTGAACACATGTTTTTAATTCTCTGGGGTACATACCTCAGAATAGAATTGCGGGGTCATATGGTAATTGTAATTTTCTGAGGAATTGCCAATTGTTTCCCGTAGAGGCCGCATCATTTTCATTCCCTTCAGTGATGTGTGAGGGTTCCAATTTCTTCACATTCTCGACAACTCGTTATTATCTTCCTTTATCATTACAGTTCACCCCTGAGCAACATGGGGGTTATGGGTGCTGTAATCCCATGCAGTTGAAAAATCCGCACATAACTAGTCAGTTTTCTGCATACTCAGATTCCCAACCTCAGTCAGTTGAACTACATAGATCAACTGAACTGTGGTCAGTTAAAAAAAAAATGTGCTTATGAGTGGACCCACACAGCCGAGACCCATGTTGTTCGAGGGTCAACTGTATGTCCATCCTGCTGTGTGAAGTGGTAGGTATCTCACTGTGGTTTTTATTTGAATTTCCCTAACAATTAATGGTGGCGTTCTATCTGCTCACTTGCTTACTAGCCATTTGTATCTTCTCTGGAGACATGGCTATTCAAATTCTTTGCCCATCTTTAAATTGGGTTTGACTTTTTAACTGTTGTTTTTTGTACAGTCCAGATACTTGATCCTTACCAGATATAATGATTTGCAAATATTTCCTTCCATTTTGTGGGTTGTCATTTCATGTTCTTAGTATTTTTAGCACAGTTTTTAATTTTGACAAAGTCCAATTGGTCTATTTCTTTGGTTGCTTGTGCTTGTGTTGTCATGTCTAAGAAAACCACCTACTCCTGGGTCACAAAGAGCTACACCTATCCTTTCTCCTACACCTTTACTTTCTCCTGAGAGTTTTATAGTTTTAGCTCTTATATTTTGGTCTTTGGTTAATTTTCATGTATGGTGTGAGGTAGGAGTTCAAATTTATTCTTTTGCATATAGATAATTAGTTGGTCCAGCACCATTTAGTGAAAAGACTATTTTTGCCGCAGTGAACGGTCTTGGTTCCCTTGTCAAAAATCTACTGACCATCGATGCGTGGGTTTACTTCTGGACTTTCTATTCTGTTCCACTGATCTATATGCCAACCTTATGCCAGGAGGCACTATCGTGATGCCTGCACCTTTGAAGTAAGTCTGGAATTGGGAAGTGTGAATTCTCCAAATTTGTTCTTTTTCAAGTTTGTTTTGCTTTTCTGGGTCTCTTACATTTCCATATGAATTTTAGGATCAACTTGTCCATTTTTTTATTATTTTTTTATTGCTTAAAGTATTACAAAGGGTATTACATATGTGTCCTTATTTTTTTCCCCACCCTTGACAATCCCCTGGCCTCCCCTACCCCCCAGTGTCTTATGTCCATTGGTTATGCTTATATGCATGCATACAAGTCCTTCAGTTGATCTCTTAACCCCCTCCCTCCTGCCCCCCAACCCTCCCCGGCCTTCCCACTGCAGTTTGACAATCTGTTTGAGGCAGCTCTGCCTCTGTATCTATTATTGTTCAAAAGTTTATAATGGTCCCTATTATCCATGAATGAGTGAGAGCATGTGGTATTTTTCCTTCATTGACTGGCTTATTTCACTTAGCATAATGCTCTCTAGTTCCATCCATGCCATTGCAAATGGTAAGAGTTCCTTCTTTTTTACAGCAGCATAGTATTCCATCGTGTAGATGTACCACAGTTTTCTAATCCATTCATCTACTGATGGGCACTTAGGCTGTTTCCAGATCTTAGCTATGGTGAATTGTGCTGCTATGAACATAGGGGTGCATATATCCTTTCTGATTGGTGTTTCTGGTTTCTTAGGATATATTCCTAGAAGTGGGATCACAGGGTCAAATGGGAGTTCCATTTTCAGTTTTTTGAGGAAACTCCATACTGTCTTCTGTAGTGGCTGCACCAGTCTGCATTCCCACCAGCAGTGCACGAGTGTTCCTTTTTCTCCACATCCTCTCCAGCACTTGTCGTTTGTTGATGATAGCCAGTCTGACAGGTGTGAGATGGTACCTCATTGTTGTTTTGATTTGCATCTCTTGGATGATTAGTGACTTTGAGCATGTTTTCATATGTCTCTTGGCTTTCTGGATGTCCTCTTTTGAAAGGTGTCTATTTAGGTCCTTTGCCCATTTTTTGATTGGATTGTTTATCTTCCTTTTGTTAAGTTGTATGAGTTCCCTATAAATTTTGGAGATTAGGCCCTTATCAGATATGACATTGGCAAATATGTTTTCCCACGCAGTGGGTTTTCTCGTTGTTTTGTTGATTGTTTCTTTTGCTGTGCAGAAGCTTTTTATTTTGATGTAGTCCCATTTGTTCATTTTCTCTTTAGTTTAACTTGTCCATTTTTGAAAAAAACACAAAAAAAATAAAAAAGGCAGTTTGAATTCAGAGATTGCACTGAGTCTGTAGATGGATTTGAGGCGTACTGCCACATTAGCGATAGTAAGCCTGTCAGTCCGTGAGTATGGGAAGGCTTTCCGTTATTTACGTCTTCTTTCATTTCTTTCAACACCACGCCGCATTTGGGCTCAAAGAAAAGTATCACGTCTCCACCGGATGAAAAAGCTCGCACTTGGGACTGCCCAGGAGGAAAGGTGGGCACTCCTTTCCCTCACTAGCACTCTGGGAAGGTGGGCCAGAGGCCGAATGGGACACAGCATGTTTGTAAAAATCCAAAAAAACCTTAACCTCACCACTTGGATCCGTTTTTGACCATTCCTGTCTGCCCAGCTAGCACACACAGAATTAATTATTGAGCCCATGGAAATGCACTGACCCCATCAATGTCTCCGTCTTCAAAAGGAAAAAAAAAAAAAAAAACAGTTTCCTAATGTATTTTAGGATAGAGTTGCATCTAAAATCAGAGCTTTAATAAAATACCACAGAATTTGGGTCTGTTTCCCAGCCCCTCCAATTGTGTCTTAAATACTTAAATACTGGGCCGTTAAGGCGATCCGGCAAAGTGCCCAGCCTGGTGAGGGTTCTCCCGGGCATCGCTTCCCGTGACGTCCAGGAAGGGGCCCGGCCTCACCTGCAGCAACGCAATGCCTATGAACACGCCGGCCACGATGGTCAAATTGTCCTGCAGCCACTTCTCAAACTGGGGCACGCAGCCTTTCGTGTAGATTACGATCTGCTGGTCGACCTCCTTCACAGGGAAGAAGAGAACACAGCGTCAGCACGCAAGTCCCAAGGCTCCTCCAACACCCCGTGCGCCAAGCGACAAGATGGTACCCACTTACTGGTTTCTGCCTGGCATCGTAGCCACACTGAGTGTTGATGACATCTTCCTGGTGGGGAAAGAAAACAGGACAGTGGCAGTCACGCCGGTTAGAAGCCCGCGGAGGGATCAGCAGAAGATGCCCACTCAGGGTAATACGATGTGCATCGGGCACGCAGATGGACCGGGCGCCTCGGTAAGCACTCTGATATGCTACCCCATGTCGTTATTTTAACAATCCCCAGAAATAGGTATTAAAATATGCCCTTTTCCAAATGAGGAAAACAGAAGCTCAGGAAATACCAGGAAGGAGGGCAAGCCCATCTGTGGGAGGTGCAGGATTCAGAGCTGACAGCTTCAATACGTTTATGGTGTTTAGGGAACTGGAGACAGATAAAAACCATGCTGAATGGGCATCATGACTGGCTTCATTTTTGCTCTCTTTGGTGGTGGTAGGGGGAGAAGGACTTCTACTTTTTAATATGTATATTTCTATGTTATTTAGATGAGTTTTCAATGAGAATACGTGACTTCATTAAAAACAGAACAACACCCTAGTCACGTATCACATGGACACATGTTCTGACATCTGACAGCCCTGATCAGAAATGCAGATTCCCCTCTTTTAGGCTTGTTTTTTTTTTTTTTGTTTTTTTTTTCCCCTCTGCAGGGGGTGGGTGGAAATTGTTAGCTTGGCATTTATGGAATGAGATACCTCTACCCAGAGGATCTGTCGCTGAAAGGGGAGACATAATGCCTTCTGTGAACTTCGGAGTTTGTCTGACGGAATGTTAACACAGGGCAGAACGGGAGACAGAGCAGCTGGCATCGGCCGGCCAGGGCGAGGCTGCCTGAGCGGGCACCCTGGGCTCTGCCGGGCACTCTTGCCTTTGGGCCTCCTCAGAGGAAAGGGAGAAACCAGCCAGTGGGGAAGGTTGGCTGTCCTGGCGAGATCCCAGAGCAGCGAGCACAGGCCTTCCTGATTCTCAGTCTCTTCAGACCAAGAGTAACAACCCAGGCTGACCCCCACCAGGGGCGATGGGCGATGGGCAGGCTGCAGGGAACTTCTGCTTCCCCACCCCAAGGCCACGCCCCTTGTGAAGAGCTGCACACCCTCTACCTTCCAGGGGGAAATGGCCATGAACTCATCAGTGCCCACTCGAATCTGCATGATGGGGGCAAGGGCAGCTCTGAGGGTGCACGCTTGGGGACAGGCCACAAATGAATCTGGGCAGCTATGCTCTTCCCACATAGCATTCTTGTCTCAAACACTCTATTCCAATGTGTCCCCCACAACTAAGTCGGGAAGAAGAGGGTTACCAACCGCAACCCAATGAGAGAGCTCCCAAGTGAGCCTATAAAGAAGGAACAATGCCAACATTTGCTGGCGATGTGACCTTGGGTAGGGACTTAAAACCCAGGGGCCTCGATTTCACCTAAAAAGGGAAGATAATGTTGGTATCTGCTGGCAGGAATGTTCCAGACTTCAATGAGCCAAGGCACACAAAGGCTCAGAACAGGAGCGATGATCACTCCTACTGGGAAGAACTGAGCCCTACAGGCCCTGCAGGAGCGACAATCAGGACGACGCAGGCAAGAGGTTTCCAGAAGAACACCACCCCTCTGCCCATCCTACACACCGTCCCGGGTGATGCGGGAGCAGGCGGGCCATGTGCTGCCCCCACTTACCGCGGGATCTTTAGTACAGCAGGAGAATGGCACACCGCACCTCTCCCGACTTGCATTGGAATCTGTGCAATTGAAGTAAATATTTAGGTTCCAATCATCAGCTCCAAAAGCCCCACAGCACTGCCACTAGAGCAAACAGGAGAGAATTAGAACACCTCCACCTGGAGGCCACCAGGCGCTGCACCCACACCCGCCCAACGGCCCACACCCCTTCCTGCCGGCTCCCTCCCTCCCTCCCTCCGTCTCAGAATTTATTTTTAGACCAGACTGAACCTACGTAGCCTCCATCAAAGCCTCCAAAATAACGCAGGCAGAAGGTTTGTAAGGATGCGTGGGCATGTGATTTGGAAGGTTGATGAGACCCATGGTGTTAGGTGGTGGTGGTGGTGGTGGGGGGGGGACAGGAGTTGATAGCAGGGCTCCCTTAGAACAGGGTGGGTTTAGTTTGAGTGCATGTGGGAACATTCTAGAAGGATAAGACACTAAACAGCAGTGTCCAAAGGAGACGACTGGGGCTGTGGGTGGGATATCGAGAGATTTCCTTTTTTACAATTTTGATATCTACACCTTAGTGGTTTTTTAAAAATCTGTTTTATTGCTGTATCACTAACATACAATAAACTGCACATAAAGTGTACAATTTGATCATTTTTGACGTATGTATACATCATGAAACCATCACCACAATCAAAATCCTGAACACACCCATTACTCCCCCGCCACCCCCAAAGTCTTAGAGGCTGACTTCTCATTACATATCGGTTAGTACTCGGAATCTGTTTAAACAAGAGCAGGTATTTACATTTTCAAAAAATTACTTAAGAATGCAATCGTCTAATTAAAATGCAATCATGTTAAATTCCGTGGGTCTTACGAGGGGCCTGACACAGAGGCTGGTCCCATTGTCTCCCGCCCCCCTCCCCCCCCACGCCCTGCCCTGTGGACTAGCGCCACGTCTCCCAGTTAAATAAACATCCAGCTGGGACCACTGGACGGCTTTCAGGACCAGCATCTACGTCAGAACATTCAACTTCACGACAGAAAAAGAAAAATCACATGAAACAAGAGTGTTTCCCCGAAAAGCAGACAGCATTTCAAGAGAACGTGTATACGCGTGTGCGCCCGCCTCATCGGGTTCTCTGAGGGCTTGAGTTGCGCCTCCCAGCGTTGGCTGCACAGCACCATCAGATCTGTCATGCAAACGAGGCAGCAATAATACTTGGCAAGGCGTGAGCCTGCATCCACTATGACCTAACGAAACAGTGAAGTCTGCTGAGGAGATGAAAGGGGGCTTAATTTCACACCCAAGTACAGCTCACTCCAGGGCAGTTCTTGCTGCCACGGAACAAAATCAACACAACTTGCTCTGCTCTGAGTGCCTGATGTATGTGGGGGTGTGGGGGTGTGGGGGTGGGGGTGTGGGGGTGTGGGTATGGGGGTGTGGGGGTTGCCCCCAGGACAAGTGTTGATATAGCCCTCTCCTCCCTTTACCAAAGGGACCCCAGCTCCTCCTGCCATGTGCATTAACATCATGGACACCACGGTCCAGGTCTGCGCAGCTTATCTGATTTTTTCCGATTTTTTAAGTATCTGCAAATAAGCACCTGTCGGTTTGTAGGACCACAACACCCGAAGCCCATTATGAAACCACCAAGCACATCTTCCTCGAGCGTCACAGAGTCTCCATGAGTTAAACTGTAGCTTTTATTGTTTCCACGTTCCTGATGGGGACACAGGCCAAGGTCCTATTACCCCTAAGTCGCTTAGCTGATCAGGTCTGGGCACCAGATCTGTATCTTCTGAGCCCTGTTCATAGGCCATTTTGCATTCTGAGTGGAACAGAGATTTTGCTGCTTTGTTTGCCTTGCAGGGGCCGCCACAGAAATATGTTCAGAAACCGGGTGGGAGGGGCTCTTTGCACAGGTTCTCCACTCGGTAGAAGCCACCAGGGGGTGAAACTTGGTCGACTTTCGGTTTCACCCGCGCGTGCTATAATAATACTGAATGGGTTACGTCAGGGAATTTTGAACAAACACCCTACTGATGAGGGAGGATATTATTCTGAGCTGTGAAGTGTGGAGGATGACTAGAAATGGGCAAGGAACAAGACAGCATCCATATTTAACGCCAAATAAAACGTTAAACCTATAGCAAAGCAATCTTCTTCAAACGTCGGCAGCAAAGGGCAACTGTGATTAGCGCCTTGTTGCTCAAGAGTTTCCTTCTTTGTTCCTCTTGGCAGGCATGAAGATTAAGTAGAAACAGGACATTTCCATGTAGAGCACAAATCGTGCAGGTCACAGAACAAGTCAGCAAAGAATAAACAGACAAGCAAACAACCCAAAAGCCACGCAGACCAGTCAGAGGGGCGTCCCAGCTGGCGGACGCGGAGCCAGGAGGATGCTCTCTGGGGCCATCCTTCCCAGAAGGCTTTCAACTTGAAAAGAAACCAAATTTAAACTTACATATTCCTGGGTGAAGTCTATGAGGTTTTGCAAATCAATGTCATCCCTGTATGCTCTGATGTTGTTGTTTATAAAGAAATACAGCTGGTCTTTGATCCAGTCTTTGAAAACAAATGCCAGGACGCCGGCAGTGAGCTCCAGGAAGAAAATGATGCCCAGGAACACAGAAAACTAAGGCAGAAGACACAGAGATGGAGGACAGTTACACCGGCTATTGTGGTCATATACAGTTCAGTGGTGCCTTCTAGGAAGGTCTGTGATTACACTGGGTTGGTACACACGTCCAAAGCAGATAACCTTCCGTTTCTTAAGATTCATTAATAAAATATTACACTCCAAGAAAGGACTTTAAAAAAAATCATTTCATAATCACATTGTGGGGCTCTGGTGGCTCCATTTGGCAATTAACCAACAAAGCTCATAAGCAAACACAGAAAATAGGAGTTTCTCATTAGAGTCACATTAAGGCTTAAGGAATTTCTCCTGATTAACATGCTGCCTGCCAGGCGCTGAACAACGCTGCCCCCCCCCCCCCCCCAGTAAGCTTTTGCAACACTGAGAAAGAAACTGCCCCCATGTTCCCATGTTTTAGGATCACCTGTCATTTGTTACTGTGGCCTGGGTCCTGTATGGAGATATTCCTTTTATGGATTCAGACACCGCTCTAATCCCCCTTCGCACCTGCTCCCCAGGGCACAACGGCACACACGTGCATCTCAGATGAAGAGGACAGGGGGAAGTGGGGGGCAACTGTGACATGAAAATAATTTCCCATCGAGAAAATAAAACGAAACCACTTCCCCTGGTGAAGCACCAGCCTCGGAATATTTTAAATAACATCGAGACGCCGCCGCAGGGAGGCTCCTGGCTCACGCAGATGAGCGGAGTGTAAGAAGGCAGGCGAGAGACCACGGGCAACGCGGGAACGGCCCATGGACTGAGAAAATTCCCTTCCGTCTAGCACACTCAGCAGAGCCTCACCTGAGTCATATCACCTACCGTCACACCCCCGGTTCTTTCCGCTTCCTCCGGCCTCCACATTCTTACCCTTTTCCATTTTAATTTGTTCAAAGAGTTTCTGAGAAATGAGGCTGTGAAGGAGCAGCGTATAAACTGCAAGCAAACTTCTGGTGACGAGGACAGGAAGGCGACCCTGGGCCACCCCTGTCAGCAGAGCTCCGGAGGCTGCAGGACAGGGGGCGCGGAGGCAGAGGGGCCAAAGCTGCTGCTGTTCTCCATCCCGCAGGAGCCCTCGGGCGGCCAACCGGGAGCACACGGCGTGGGGGCGGCACAGAGGCAACGACACAGCTACGTACCATTTACCGAGACCAGGAACGGCCCTGGCCTGTGTGGCTCAGTGCTTGGAGCCTTGGCCCGAGCCCTCAAGGGTCTTGGGTTCCATTCCCAGTCAAGGGCACGTACCTGGGTTTCGGATTCGATCCTAGGCCCAGTGATCGGGGCTTGTGCGGGAGGCAACCAATAGATGTATCTGTCTCACACAGATGTTTCTCTCTCTCTCTCTCTCTCTCTCTCTCTCTCTCTCCCCCCCCCACCTCCTCCTTTTTACTCTCTCTAAAAAAAATCAATAGAAAAAATATCCTCTGGTGAAGATTAACAAAAACCAACCAACCAACCAACCAACCAAACAAAAAGACTAAAAATGTGTACTCATTCAGCAAACATCTGCTGAATGACCTGGAACAGGTCAGGCCCTGAGCTGGGTGTGCTTTGCAGAAGCAAGGATGAGCAGGCCCATACCCTGCCTCCAAAGAGCCTCTTACAGTAAGGGCCGGGGGGCCGGGGTGGGGAGGGGGGGGCAGCGAGGTGGGCCACATCGCAGTGTGTATCTGACAGTGTTTGCCCAGGGTGCCAGGTGCTGCTCTGAGAGGGTGGGCATAAGGGGAGGGTGGGAAGAAGAAATAAGCGCCTGGCAAAGCCTAGGATCCCAAGGTTTAGGCCCCCTTTCTAGGCCCTCCAGCTCAGCCCTCAGGGTCAGAGCTCCTGGTTATCTGCCCTTGAGCTCACTAGCAACAGCATCTAAAGAGTTCATTATCATTACTGGTACCAGTAATTTCAGTGTGAGCTTTCCTAAACCTAGAAAAAGGACAAGAAAATGGTCACTTTTGCTCTTGCATCTCAGGCCATCATGACGGAGGAAGACCGGGAAGCTTCAGGGCCACGGCCACATCGGCAAGCACAGGAAGCACGGGGTGAGGGGCGGGCGGTGCTGCGAGGCAGGGATGGTGGCTTGCATCATCACAGGATCAGCTTCGACAGCTCTGGCCCAGGGCCCTTGGGAAAGTCGGTATGAGGATTACCTCCTAAAGGGGAACCAGAGCTCCCCAAGCAGCCTATCATCCTGAAGGCCAAGTCCGTCAGCAGAAGAGCTGAGGAGAAGATGAAGGGTGCTGGGGAGAGGGGAGTCTGTCCTGGTGGCTAGAAGCCACAGAGAGGAAGTTCATTAAATGCTCACACATGGGGGGGGGGGGGGGCGCGCCACCCTATAGCATAGCATAACACAACTCCCCTCCCTTTACCAGGTACCACTCTACATGACAGTCATCACACTACAGAAATGAGAACATCATGGCTACCTCATGTGTGTGCACACACTAACAACAAGACATAAGTCATGCAAAGGTTATAATTAGGTTTTTGTCTTCACCTTTACAAAGGCTAGGCAAGTTCCTTTTCTAGTTACCCTGGTAAATGTTCACATAATAATATACAATATGCATACCAAAAATTGAGTCTAAATTAAATTCTTATCAAATATTTGGCAGGAACACACACGGGCCCTGTGAGCAAATTTCCCCATTTCCAAAGGAGAAGAGAGGGACTCACAGGCTTCGTTCCAGGGCCTCAGTCAACATGAAAGCTCCATTTCGATTTCACGGTAACTCAGCTCTCGGATTCTCCCCAGCAGTTCTCCTGGCCTTGCACCATCAGATGGTTGAGGCTGCTTGGAATGATGCTGCCATTGACTTCCTACGTATTTCAAAGACTATTCTAGGCCAGTTTTTATTACATGTACTAAACGGAGAAAGGGACCATTTAAAATAGTCCCAAGACTTAAGGAAGCCAGGAAACAACACAATTCTCTTTATTTGCAACATGGGACTTTATAAATTAAGGTGAGAACTTAGAGAAATGTATAAATCTCTGTCTATTCAAGTTAGCTCTAGTATCTTCATCTATAAAAGTGATAAAGGGACGACCCTTACTTATAAACTAATATGATTAAAGTGAATCATTTGAGGGCATGGAGGCTAAAAATGCTAAAATAGTGGCAATCAGTAAGTATGATGAGGCCCAAAACAGGCTACAGCAAAGCTGAGGGAGGTGCGCTCAAGCGTTAGAAATACCCCGTGCCAAGAGGACTGGCAGGTTGCTATCAGGGACAAAACTTTCCTGGGGCCTCCGTAGGTCTTTGACGAGGTGAGGAATGGTGGGTGGTGGGTGGGTGTAAGAGAAACAGAGTTTGGGAAATTAGCTACTCCCACCAGAGACCCATGTGTACAGAACAGAGATCCAGTGGCTCATTAGACTGCACCAGGACCAAGTATCCCTTGGTTTTTCCCTGTCAGCGCGAGTCCTATGAACTTCCAGGCGAAACAGCCTCCAGACCTTGCCTGGGCCGGAGCTGCCCACCTTGTATGGACGGTGAGTCTGCTCTTCCTGGGGGTGTTCAAGAAGAAATGCCAGAGGAAGATGTGGCAGATGTGCTGGGGAGAGAACCGCATTCTGCATGGCAGCTGGGACTAGTCCTGGCGGGAGCTCTTGTTTTAAATGAAAATGGCCCTCCATGACATTGTGTCATAAGGGTGAGATTAGTGATATTAAACTGATACGGTTCTCTAGAAATCTAACCATCTTCCCTCATCACAGGAGGGTGGGTTTCCCCCCGCTCCCATACTTTTTATTTTTGGGAAGGGTACCGTCGTGTGGAGGGCTGTGATATGGCTGCCACCAAATGCCGACACCAGACAACAGGCACGTTCAGTGAGCTTTGGCTACACTCACCGAACCTATTTCACACACACACACACACACACACACACACACACACACACACACACGTGTGCACAGCAGCCATCCTGTTCTCCTCTGGGAGGCATCTCCAAAGGAAAGGCTTCCGCTCTCCTTTTACTACCTACCTACCCGTGGGGAGCTCCTCCTCCAAACACAGTCGTGCTAACAGCGGTCACAACACCCTGCGGGGGATCTGAAAAGCATGCTGGTCAACTAAGGGAAGACTTTGCCTTTCACTGTTTCTCCATCTTCACCAAAACCTCCTGCACAGGCCACAGCCACGGTGCTCATGTTTGGTTTCTCTAAACCAACCAGCTGAACAACTTTCTTCTGATTTTGTGCTTAAAAGAGAAAGCATAACTCACTTAAGAGAAGAAAACCATGTCTACAGAACCACCTTAGTCCTAAAGGTATTTTCGGGATTGGAATGCAGTCGTGACATACGTGTGCAAAACCCCCGTGGATGCCATGGGGTGGGGTGGTATATATACTATTAAGGAGGCCTGGCAGGGGCAGAATAGAGGGCTCTCGTACAGAAAAGCATGGCCCAGGCTGGAGTTCTGCCCGTGCTTTCGGGACAGCTCCCTCTCGCTAAAGGCAGCGTCCTGCTGTTGGGGGCATGCTTGGTTTTCGCCTGAGGGCAGCGTGGGATACTTACAAACTTGAGGAGGAAAGTGTTTTCCCGCAGCGCTCCGATGCACCCTGCGAATCCCAAAATGAACATCACTCCTCCCACCACAAGGAAGAGCCAGACGGGGTCGAAGCCGCCGAGGTCGGTGATGGAAGAGATGTTGGACAGAACTCCCTGGGGGCAGAGAAGAACACACAACAGGCACCGGGTGCGGGGTTAGTTCTCCACCGGGAAAAGGTTACCGCGACTGTCTCTTTCCCCCTCCGAGGAAACACGGCAGAGGCCACGTGATATCTGCTGTGATGAATACTCGAGTCATTGCAGAAACAACAACAAAACACAGGAAGCGACTTTCTTTCCAAGTCTCAATGGATTCACATTTTACGTAAAACTATATAAAGCGAAGAAACGGCCCCGAGAAACCACGGTTAGACCTCGCGCGGAGATGTGGAAATCACCTCTGCTTGCTACGTCCCCACACGTTAGTGGTCTGTAGTAAAAAACAGGTGTGTGAGAAAAACACGTCCCCTGTACACCTGAAACTAATACAAAATAATACGGAATGTAAACTATGACTTAAAAATAACATTATTTTTAAAGGGGGAGGAAAAGAAAAACAACTCCTAACACCCAGGGAGAGGAGTCGTCCTTAAGGCCCAGGACATGCGGCTCAGACACGTGCCTGCTTTGGGCCCTTGACATTCCTCAGGAATAGGGAGTCTTCATGCTCACACGGTGGCCAGGCCCAGACGCAAGCCCCTAGAGCAGCGTTCTCAACCTGTGGGTCGCGACCCCTTTGGGGATCGAACGACCCTTTCACAGGGGTCATCTAAATACATCCTGCATATCAGATATTTACATTACAATTCATAACAGTAGCAACATTACAGTTATGCAGTAGCAACAAAAATAATTTTATGGTTGGGGGTCACCACAACATGAGGAACTGTATTAAAGGGTCGCGGCATTAGGAAGGTTGAGAACCACTGCCCTAGAGGTTTTCCAGGGAAAAGCTGCACCTCAGGGTCCACCCTGGGGCTTCACAGGAGACCCTGTCAGGCTCAGATCCTCAAAGCCAAGAATTGGGATTCAAATGATTTACAAATCAACAGTCACTCCCGGGGTTTCAACCCTTTTATCCTCCGATCACAGGAACCCAGAGTGATTTCATTTCTCCCCGACAATGCCATTTCTTTACTGAAAGCCTTTCTCCCTTAATGGGACCACATCAAAGATCACCCAAAACTATGTTAGAAATTATGAGATTACTTTTCCCTCTGAAATACAAGGTCCAAATGTACTATTCCTTCCTATAGACACCAACTACTGCTATTTTGAAACTGGATGTATGTGAGTCTTAAATACCCAATATCATCAATATTTTCTTTTCTTTTAGGTTATTCTCAAAAATCACCACAGTATGCCATGGTATAGTTTGCTAACAATCTTAATATATTTTTTTAAATATATTTTATTGATTTTTCACAGAGAGGAAGGGAGAGAGATAGTCAGAAACATCGATGAGAGAGAAACATCGACCAGCCGCCTTGATACATGCCCTTGATCGGAATCGAACCTGGGACCCTTCAGTCCGCAGGCTGACTCTCTATCCACTGAGCCAAACCGGTTTTGGCAACAATCTTAATATTAAATAATTTGTTTTCACAGCATTTGCAATAACCGGGAAGAATACAAAGTATTCATCTGATTTTATACTTGAGAAAAATGGAACCTAGAGAGGGTTGGCCACTCGCTGAAGGTCATACAGCTATTGTTTTGGACCCAGAAAAGACTGTCTACTTCATTACTCTTTTTCTACCAAGTGGGAGCCATGTACTTACATCCAAGCACGTCCCAGTCAGCACTGACCAATGCCCGACTCTGGGAGATGTAAGTGTTAGTCCGTTTTAAGGTAGCAGGAACATTGGGACAAGAGTATGTTGTTTGTTAGGTTTTCATTTCTTAGGGATGAGGGGAGCAAACCCTTAAGAACAATAAGAGGCTATTAATCTAGAACGGATGAGGAATTAAGAAGCTTAAAATGTACAACGTAAAAAGGCCAAGGTTCGAAATAAATCACAGATGGAGGGCTGAGAGACTATGGAAGCACATAGGAATGTAGGGTGGACTCACTAACTTCTGGGGTGACGTCACCAAAGACAGCCACACCCTTCGGCAGGATGCGGAGACCAGTGTTTTAATACAATCCTGTGTTCTCAGGATTTCCTAGCTCTGCACGCTGAATACTGGGGGTGGGGGTGGGGGGTGGTATGGTACAAAAACACAGTGACCAATTCTTCACCACACAATGATGCTAAGAAAAGTCACACAAAATCTAAGGACAGTGGTGAGGACCCAGTGCTGGAAATAAATCAACCTCGCCTGTCAGAATGCCTTTTTCTAAACACAGGCGTTGGGTCTTAGACCTCCCTGGCCAGGGCACAGAGGTCTTTGGGGGTACAAGATAACAGTCTTCAATTTAAAAAAGTCAACTTCATTATGGGAAACGTAGGCTCAATTTCCTTGGCACCAAAACGAAGAGGCAGCAGAAGTGGAAGAGACAGGGAGAAGTTCCACCACCAGAGGCTAGACATGCCAGCGCGTCCCAGCAGCGGCCAGAGAGGCCGCCTGAGAGCCACGGCTTCCCCTCGGACCCCAGCTGTGAACCTCTGTCCGCAGGGCTCCAGGACCGGTTCCCACCCTGGAGCAGAAACTAGGACTTACCGCCTTCTAGGTCCCTTTTATGGTTTCATCCGTTTTTAATAGGCTCTGACGTTGGGATTCACACTCAAGCGTGCGCGAAGATCAGGTTGTTCACCCGGACAGTGTGGCTCAGTGGTTGAGTGTTGATCTATGAACCAGGAGGTCACGGTTCAATTCCCGATCAGGGCACATGCCTGGGTTGTGGGCTCAAACCCCAGTGCGGGACATACAGGAGGCAGCGACCAATGATTCTCCCTCATTGTTGATGTTTCTCTCTTCCCCCCCCCTTCTTCTCTAAAATCAATAAAAAATTAAAATTAAAAAGATCAGATTGTTCCCACTCCTCCGTGATCCACGACTGCACACACAGAGCTCTGTGAACCACAAGGACAATTATCCGGGCAACTCCGGCAAACCGAGCAAGCCGGCAAACACACCTGGGCCCGAAACGCCAAGACACGCCCGTCCCCAAGGCACGACGTCCGATCCCGGCTGGCAGCAGCCTCCGGGATCACCTGTCCTCTCCGAGTTTCAGCTGGAGGATGAGAATTTGGCTTCTCAGACAACTCATTTTCGTAGTCTACTCTCCCCAGCCTGCAGGTTCAGTTTTAATTGCCAGGCCTTCCACTGTTTCCATGGAAACGCCAATCATTGGGGGGCCTAGCTGAACTGCAGATTCTCCTCACTTAATCCTAAATTCTGGCAAAAGACAGGGCTGGAGACAGTTACGGAGAGGGTGTGGGCAATGACACTGCGCAAAGCACAGAGCGACCAAGAACTTTATTTTTACTGGATCAGTTGAAAATGAACTCAAATCTTAAACCACAAAGTATGGACGTCAACGCCCAGTGCCCAAATGCCCTTGTGGTTAGGACCCCTTACCTAGATGGAGGTGAGAAAACTTTACTCTCTCACCTGTGCAGTGTTCCCAACTATTTCCTGAAGGGCAGGCAGTCTCACTGTTTCTGATGACACAGGGAGAGGAAGGGGGAGCTGAACAGAATCCTGGCCACAGAGACTGGATTACAAAACTGACAGCGGAGCCTTCTGTTGCCTTCAAGATGGGCTCTCTCCCTAGACTCGGTAATTGTGTTAAGCTCAGTTTGACAAATGAATCAGAAGTGCTAGAACATGCCTACCGAGGAATAATTACAATTAAAGCATGTAGTTGACAAGAAGCCGGAAGGAAAAAAATCTAAGATTACAGTTAAGTCTGCCAAGTGATTTAAAATAGACATGCATTCGCGGTACGTCCTCAGGAATGTGTCAGAACACCACCAGCGGACACCTTGTCTTCTGGGAACCTGTGGGCACCACCCTCTCCTTTGGGGAACCACATTCCCCCTTCTTGTAAGAATTCCTTCTCCCCCACGTCCACTCCATGAGCCCTCGAGCACCAGTTCTCACATGACCCGGGGCCTCCGTGAGAGCAGGCAGCCTGCATGCCCCTCCTTGGAAACCAGGGTTAGGACAGACATCCCTCTCCCGTGGCCGAGACTGTGAAATGCCAACCCTGGAGCCACCTGCAGTATGTATTGCATCACGTGGAAAAAGTCAGCCTGTAGTGAGATATAGAAAGCGAGGGTTTACAAAGAAACAAAGATTTGGGAGGAAGGGGAAATTCTAACCGCATTATAACCCCTGGCCTGACCACAAATTAAAACCCCTTGATTGGAAGAGCTGGCTCCCTTTGGGTCTGCACTGGCACCCGGGGAGTCCTGCACAGTACAACTGCCACTTTGGATAAACTACAAGTGAGTGGTGCATGGGTGCACCTACACAGGTATGCGTATGCGTGTACACACACACACACACACACACACACACACACACACACACATGAACATACGTGTGACCAAAACTGGAGCTCACACTTCATGCTGGAAACAAAGTATGGGGGTGCTCCCTTTACAGGCCGGCTGATATTTCCGGTCAGCGTAACCATTAAGCCGGTGTAAACAGCTTTCCTCCACGTTGACTCACTAGCTACTCAGCATCAACAAGGACATGAGTTCCGGGTGGAACTCTGAGGTGCTCTGCCTATGTCACTGACAAGTAATGCATGACTTAAGCTCCAACTCTCCATCTAAACTTGAATGCTCAGTCCTTGGGTTTAAATGCCAACTTATTAGAACTCAAATTTGCTGGGAGATAAAGAAATGCGAAATGTCCCTTGGCTGCTCCCTGCTGTTCCCTGATCTGCTGCGTGTGCGAGCGGGGCGCACGTGGAGCCGGCATCCAGATCGCAGCGGGAAGTTCGTCTCCTTCTCCGCGTGCATCCTGCAGCTCAGCCCTGGGAGGCGGTGGGGGTGGGGGTGGGCAAGGACGCTGGACTGTGTGGGAGTCTGAACATACCCCATGAAGTGGAATCGAACTGGAATGAGGATAAATGGAGGAGAAGCAGAGCAATTAGCTGCGTGTACTGATTCCTTTCTCCCTTGCCTGTGGCTGACGTGAAAGCAGAATTGTGCACAGCACTGGCGGAGACAGAAAGGGGAAGGCTAAGAGAGAGCGTGCCAGAGGCCAAGGCTGCGGGTCACAAGAAACACCGATGCAAATACTACAGACTCAAGAATATCGGAGGACTTCCTGCACATAGATTCTTCGTCGCTACATCAAGAGTATAGTCATGTGTAAGAATCCTCCGTATCACACTCTATGTTCCCAAATCCATATTCTCCTGCCCCTCGGACATCTATGGCTACACCTGTCACTGCGCCAGGCAGCAGAGGCAAAAGCAAACAACAAGAACAGAAAGTGCTGCTGTCAAGATGCAATGAATACGAGCCTGTTTTAAAATTTGATAGAAGCCCATATGTTCAGCACATTAGCCATTCCACAAATGGGCTTTGGGACAACTAGCTCCTGGCATATCCATTTGAAGCCTTGAAGAGTGATCCTCCGGTGAAAATAGGTGGTTTCCACTATCCATTCGGTACTTAGCTTGTGTCTAAAGAGGAACACAGTAAGGGACCGTGCCTGAGGCCATGTCACTGTAACAGAGTTTAGGGAGCCAACAAACAAACGTGCGGGTGTGTGTCCATCACAGCAGAAGGGGGACTAATACGGCAGCCCCTTCGACAAGCTGGCTCTGGGTGTGGCCGAGAGCATTGTGTCCTGCACTAACCACCCTGAACAGCACTCAAGCCCCCATGGCTCCTACCTCTTCTCTGTCTCCTGAAACACATCAGAGGGTCGCCTGGTCAGGGCTGGGTGTGGGGCAGAGAGGCCGGCAGGGCATTACAATACAGACACCTCGTGCCAAATCCCAGTTCCGCTGCTTACAGCCTGTGTGATCTTGGGCAAGTTACCAGACCTGCCTACGCCTCAATTTCCACTTGGGTGAAACGGCACCCTGTGTCATAAGGTTATTATGAGGATGGAGGAAATATGCAAGTAAATACAAACACTATGCTAAGTGCTTGGCACACAATCAGAATCCAAGCCAAGTTTATCCCCATTGCATCAGCATCACTGTTTTACTAGACCCAGAGGAAGACATGGGCTGCTACAGAAGCACATGGCAGGTGCTCACCCAACTTGCCCTGCCTGACCCACTTCTAAGAAAAGCCCTGGCCACACCCAAAGGTCACGCCTGACGGAGACGGCAGGAACTGACTTGGCAGTCACTCAGACGCTCAGAGCAAAGGCAGAAGGGAGAAGCCACAAGTTAGCAAAGCTCAGAGAAGACAGCTGTGAGGGGTGGAAGCGAGGAGCACACAGAGGGGGGGAAATAGCAGTGAGAAGTCAGTCGGCGGTGGTGAGCACACTGAGCAGTCAGCAGCTGTGTGGCTGGGTGGTGGCGCCCTGACCCAGGGGCCGATGCCTCCGCTGCCGAGAACCCGACGGGGCACACCGGTCGCCACAGAGTCACTGCTGCCGAATGACCTCCCAGTCGCTGAGCCGTGTCCCGGTCCCTGGGAGCCCGCCCCCGTCCACTGGTTTCATGAACATTGTGTGTTTCAGAAAGAATGAAAAATCATCCCCGCTTCCCGCCAGCCTGCACCTCCCCACAGCCCTCAGGCAGTCAGTGACCGCGGGAACGCAGGCAGCCTCTTCCCCAGGCTCCGCAAGAAAGGACCTGTGCTGAGCACAACGCTTCCTGGGAGAGGCTTCCGTGCTCGCGCAGAAGCGAAAAGGCAGGCGAAGCTGCAGATCTCCACACCGATAAACCTGGGCGGCGTCTGCGGTTTGTCCCGCCAGCACAGCGCCGCTCCGTGTGCCACCTGGCAAGCAAGCTTCAGTTCCTTCTCTCCACGCACGCGGAAGAGAAATGCAGAAATGGCCTTAATGAGCCCCCAGGTCTGGGGCTCCTCCGCTTTGGCCTCGACTAGCACATTCCTTCCAGCTGCTGGATGAGAAGCAGAGACAGGCTTGCGGAATGCGCGCCCCACGCGGGCCAGATGCACCCCCTGAGATGGATGAGGCCGCGGCCTGGCTCTCCCACCCTCCTCACCCAGACCCCCCTGGCTGAAGGCAACAGCTTTCCTCGAGGGAGAGAGGCATCGCCCTACCTGACAACGGATGGCAGATCGGACATTTTAAAGAAAATGAGAGGAGTGGTCCTGCAGCTGGAGGTGGCCTGTGACGGTGCCCACAGGAAGACCCACTGAGGCAGACCGCAGGGAACCTGCCTCCACATGCATCAAAGACCTCCCTCCCGACTGACAGGCAAACCAGTCCGCACACCCAGCGCCCGCCTGGCTGAGGACTGGCTGCAGAGCCCGGAGAGAGGGCTTGGGGCATGGCCCGAAGGGTGCTCGCTAGACCCGGCGTCCAGGGGGTGCAAGGGCGGGGGCACCATCACTCAGGGCTGGCCTAGACGTGAGGGGAGCGGAAGACCAGCCGCTCTAAAGACACGTGGTCCCCGTTTCCTCGTCATAAAAGGTCACCCGTGAGACTAGAAGTCATCCTTTCTTGCTGCAAGTGGTTGCAACCTGCCACAGGCCCCACGAGAGCCGGCAACCCGGCCGCTGGTCCAGTCGCTGGTCCTGCTCAGGGAGCCCAGCAGAGCACTGTAGGGGGCGGGGGAGAGGCCAGATCTGAGCGAGGACAGTGACACCCACCGAGCTCCAGGGAACCACTGGGCAGAGGACCTGCAGGAGCTCCACAAAGACCGGACATCACCCCCTTTACCATCTGCCAGGCCCAGATGGCAGAGCCCGCCCCCACCCCTGCCCTGGAAGGAAGTGGGCAGAGGAGCATCTGGTGTGGGGGGCGGGGCAGCAGGAGGAAGCAGGGGGAGAGGCTCCGCCCTGCTCCCCTCGTGGGGGCCCAAAGGTGAACGTTTTAACCCAAAGTTAGGTTCGGGGTATTTATCCAGCCTGTGTAGTCACTGGGCCTGGCCTGTGCCTTCACATGAGAGGAGGACTGTGGTATCTGAGAACGAACCACAAAGTCGCTGAGTTTTTGACCCCCCCTGATTTTCCTTCCTGAAACAAACCCTGAGGAAAGCTTGGAGGGAAGTAGAAAAAGAGAAGATGTAAACTCTCACTGTTGAACCCGGGACAGCACGCCCCTCGTCCGCTAGCTTCCCAGGTCCTGAGCAAGGCTGTTTGGTTTTCAGGTTTGGGGCCACAACAGGGACCTTGAGGGGATGACTTGGTGTGGGGTGTGATAACTGAGGAGGAGATGCAGACCAACTTACACCGTTTCAGTCACTGAAAAGCTTCAAAGAAGTATTCCCAGCACCTCAGAAACGTCCCGGTAAAGCAGGCTCAGAGCCTAGGGCATGCATCTCTGTTCCAGTTCCCGGAGTCGGCACTGCCACCCACCCCTCCCGCAGGCTGTGGGAACCTGACCCCTCCTGCGAGGAACGGCCTGGGCCACTGAACCTCATTTCTCTCATGTGCCTTCTTGGGAAAACAGGGAGCTTTTCCAACGTGAGCCTGCTGTACGATTGTGACAGGAAGCAACCAGAAGGTTCCCAAGTGAGACCTAAAATTACAGGCCATGGGGGGAGACGGGGGCCTGGAGGGTGAGGTTGCCCGCAGCCCCAGGAAAGCCATGGAGAAGAGCAAGCTGGGGCTGCAGCTCTTATGACTCCATCCCCCACTGGAGTTAGGAAAACGCCAGCCCTTTCCTTCCAGCCACTGCCCCCCACCCCCCACCCCGTTCCCTATAGCGCCCAGCTGGGTGAATGCGAGGGAGGAGGATGGGACAGGAGAGGGGCCTGGGGCAGAGGGGCAGACTCCCAGGGTACCTCTCTGGGCTCGATTTCCTCTCTACAAGTTTAATGCTAGGTGCAGAGATCCCAGAAGTGAAAATGAAACCCCTGTGTGAAGAGCTATTTATCCTGTGTGGTCTTCTACATATTCTCTCATTTAGTCATAAATTCTGCATATTCTCTCATGTAGTCACGAATCCTCTGGGCATCCATGGTGAGGAGGCATAGCGCCAGAACTGAGCACAGAAGGTCAAGGAACACAGGCTCCTGCCCTTAAGGAGTTTTCAGGCCAGTTTATACCCTCCGCCCTCCTGGTGGGCCTGTGCTGTGTGTGTGTGGGGGGGGGGGGGGGCGGGGGAGGGAGCAGGGGGGAAGGGGGGGATGGCCAGGATGGGCAATAGAACCCAGAACTCACACTGAAGGCCAGTGAAGGGCACTCTTCCTGCTCTGAAGAGCGAAGTGTCCCCCGGCCCGCAGCACCTCACTGCGAGGCTGTCAGTGATGTATCCTCTGCCTCTCGTCTCCACCGAAAAATGAAGTCATACACAAAAATGGTGGGCAAAAGGGAGAGGAGAGGTACCACTAATTTCTCCACAAGTTGTGACAGTCACGTACAGAGTCTCATTTTAATGCCAGAAACGAAGGGTTCTTTTCTTTCCTGGCACCAGAATTAGTGGATTAGTTGTTCCTACCACTGTACCACTATCAGATCCCACATCAGAAACCACATGTCATTTTACTTCCGTTCATGCTGTTACTACAATGTGCTGACTAGAGAGCTGAGGTAAATACTGACTTCTGTACATGAACCAGACAGGCCACAAAATAGCCAGGGTTAAAAAGAATGCTTTCATCATTTCTTTGCTCATTCTTTCTTTTGTAAGCAATATTTTTGTGTGCCAGTTAATGTTCTAGGTACAAGAATATAGAAATAAACAAAAGCCTCCACCCTCACAGAGCTGACTTTGTAGTGGGAAAAGGCAGCAATAAACCTGTTATCACATAATTGATAAGTCCCCTGAGAACACAGGGGGAGAAACACAAGGAAGGGAGAGGAAAGGCCCAGGGTGGGGTGAGAGTGGTGACTTTAAATAAGCCAGGAAGGCCTATGGACAAAGGTGACATCTGGGCAGAGATCAGGAAGTAAAGGAAAGGGGATCTCTGGGGGAGAGCATACCAGATAGTAAAGAGCACGTGCAAAGGCCCTGGGGTGGTGAGTTACGCTTGAGATTTTGGAGGAACAGCAAGATGATGAGTGGGGGTTAGAGGGCAGCAGGGGAGGGCACAGCGTGGGAAATAAGATCCCAGAAGTAATGGGGCACCACATACTGCTGTGAGTGAGATGGTAAGTTCACTGGAGGGTTTGGAGGGGAGAAGTGACAGAATCTGCCTTACATTTTAAAAGGACCATTCTGGCTGCTGCATAGAGATGGGCCTGGGGGCACAAGAGCAATGCAAGCAAGATGTGGTGGCAGCTTAGACCAACGGGTGACAGTAGAGGTGGTGAGAAGAAATCAGATTATCTATATACTTCCCAAGTAGAGCTGACGGTATTTGCTGACAGATTGGATGTGACATAAGAGAAAGAAAGGTGTCTAAACACCTGAGCAAGTGGATGAACAGAGTTACTGTTTGTTGCAATTGAGAAGAGCGGGGGTGGGGGTGGCGGGGAGGACGTCAGGAGTGTTGTTTTGGGTTGCTAAGTTTCAGAAGCCCATTGGGCACTTAAGTGATGATGATAGGCTACCGACTATCCAAGTCTGGAGGAGGTAGAAGGTCGGGACCAAAGATTTCAGTTTGAAAGTCATCAGTGTTAGATGGCATTTAAAAGCCCCAAGCCTGGATGCGACCTCCTAGGGCAGAAGTCCCAGGACTGAGCCTGCAACATTTAGAGGTCAAAGAGGTGAGCTGGAATTAGCAAAGGAGCGTGAGGAGGCACTGCCCGTGAGGCAGGACAGCCAGGAGTGTGGGAGATCTTGGAGGCCAAGTGAGGACAGCGTTTCAGGAAGGGAGGCCTGGTAAACCAGGCCTTGGTCCTTGCTTTCCTGGTAAGGGTTGCTGAGTACTGGGATGACAAAATGATGTGCTCCATGGCCCAGATGGGTGCAATAAGAAAGTGACAGGTTCAACTAAGTCCCTAGGCTGGTTAATCAGAGATCAAGTGAAGGCTATGGTCTATCTATAAAGACAAGATGCAGAAATGCAATCTGATGTAATGACAAGTGGATGGATTAGAAACTGCATGACTGATGACACCCAGGGGCACATGTAAGCGAATGAGTGTCAACCCCAAAGGAAATTTCTAGTGACATGTCATCGGGCTCTGTCCTTGGCCTGCTCAACACAACAGTGGCTTTGATCAGTGATAACTAAGCTTGACTGCAATCAGAATAACCTAGGAGGCTTGGGACACAGAACATCCATGTGCACGCAGACCTGCAGGACTTCCCCAGCGGGTAAAGGGACGAAGCGCCAGAGGAAGGCCTGCACAGAGGAAGGGATTGAGGCAGCAGCTTGATCAAAACGTACAGCTAACGCCACGCTGAGCGGCGTGTGGAATGTGCTGGATGGCAGCTGGGTGAATGTGGAATCCTGCATTGACTCCGGAGAGCAGAAGCCTAGCTGCATCTGAGACCCACTTGAACTCTCTGGGATCAACAGTGTGACCCCAAGGGACATAACCCAGCCACATGCTCCATGTCCCCTAAAGCTCTCTCTCAATGGTTCACAGGACACATGAGACGGAGGTCAGAGGAGCATGACCAAGATGCTGAAGGGACTCCACCCTGAACACCTAAAGGGTCAACCTGGAGAAGGACTGATTCTGTGGGATCCAACAGCCAATGAGTGCAAACTACAAGAACATGGGTCTACTTTGGTGCAAGGAAGGTCTTTACGACAGAAGATTAACCCAAAGAGGTAGAGGTGGTGAGTACTCTGCTGTAGGAACTGTTAAACTTACACTTCAAGTGAGCACTAATGACAACATTTTATGTGTATATGTATACATTAGAGGCCTGGTGCACGGAATTCGTGCACAGGGAAGGGGCGTGGGTGTCCCTCAGCCCAGCCTGCACCCTCTCCAATCTGGGACCTATTGGGGGATGTCCAACTGCCTCTCACAATCCAGGACTGCTGGCTCCTAACCACCTCTGCCTGCCTGATTGCCCCTAACTCAGTGGTTCTCAACCTTCCTAATGCTGCGACCCTTTAATACAGTTCCTCATGTTGTGGTGAACCCCAATTTCATTGTTACAAATTGAACATAATTAAAGCATAGTGATTAATCACAGAAACAATATGTAATTATATATGTGTTTTCCGATGGTCTTAGACGAACCCTGTATAAGGGTCGTTTGACCCCCAAAGGGTCGCGACCCACAGGTTGAGAACCACTGCCCTAACTGCTCCCCTACTGGCCTGATCACCCCTAACTACTCCCCTGCTGGCCTGATCACCCCTAACCACCTCTGCCTCACCCCAGACCCAGGACCCAAGAGTCCCTCCTCCAGCTGGTTGCAGGCACCTGGGACCCAGGCTTCCTTCCCTCTGGCTGGCCGCAGGCACCCAGCACCTGTGCTGGCTTCGCCCAGGCTGGATCATGGGCAGGTGGCTTCACCTGGGCTGCAGCTGCAGGTGCTCGGGACTGCGGGGCGGGCGACTTATCCCTCTTCTGGGCTGCAGCCTGGCTGGTCCCCATTCCTCTTGTGAGCCCATTTGTGCCTGGCTGGTCCCCACTCCTCTCTTGCAAGCTCATTTGTGCCTGGCTGGTCCCCACTCCTCTCTTGCAAGCTCATTTGTGCCTGGCTGGTCCCCATTCCTCTCTCCCCAGTGTTGAGTGTCTGGGCCGTGATGGCGTGAGGCCGTGACGACCATTTGCATATTAGCTCTTTATTATATAGGATTTTACACATAGATGTGCGCCCTTCCTAGACTGGAAATTCCCTGAGGAATCACATCCCAGAGTCCAGCGCAAGCCCTTTCCCATGCTACGTGCTCAATAAACATTATTTGGATGAAAGAACGGATCCTGGCGGGATGCCACGGGGCCTGCGGTGCAACAGCAGCTCATGCCACATAACTGCTAATGTTCCCTCTGAAACAGCAGCTCCTGTTATTTCTGAAAAGCTGCACGTAAACCAGTTCTCTGTGGAGACGCAGCCATCCTCTGCATCGTCACAGTCGATTTGGAATTTAGAAATGAATTACTTAATTATTACGTGTAACAGTCCCTAGTGATATGAGCCCTTGGTTTAAAACTTGGCCTGGAATTAAGTAAGTACGAGGCATGGTAATTTGTGCCTCCAATGTTTCCGCAGCCCAAATAAAAATGTGTATTACGTCTGATCCTTCCAGCTGTGACCCAGTTCAGAGACTTGCCCTCTAGGCCTCCTTTCAAGTAAATGTCCCTGCTCTCTCCACGGGGGGGCATTACTTACAGACTCACAGGCTGGAGCTACCGCCCGCAGGTGCAGGCCGCCCACCGCCTGTGGCTGGCTGTGGTTCACCTCCAACCTCATCCTGCCAGAGGCCTGGTCCAGCTGAGAAGTTAACCCAGGGGGCCTTGACAGAGCATCCTTTGCAGTTACCAAGGTGATCGATGCACATCGCATCCTCCTTAGGAGCCCCCAAACCAAACCAGTTCTCTGGGGCCCATGAATCAGAACCTGGAACTCTCCTAAAATCGGAGGCAGCTTCCAAAGCCTCCATCCTGCCCCGTCCGTCCCCATGTAGGAGTGGACATGCCTCAGCCATGCGCCCAGGGGAGGGAGCCGTGTCTCCACGAAGCCTTTACTTTACAGCAGGCCCTGTCTTGGGGGCCATCACCTCTAATCCGCACAACAATCCTACGAGGTGATGTCAGTGTCCCCATTGCACAAACAAGGAGAGGGGATCTCAGAGAAGTTCACACAGCTGCCCAGAGTCACACAGATGTAAATGGAGAAGCCAGTGTTGAACTCAGGCGTGTTCAGCACCAAAGCTGTGCTGTTTTTCTACACAGCAAGCAGAGCCATCTTAAAACAAAGCCAGTCCAAGACACTCCCTTGTCAATATGCCCTGGTGACTTCCTCTCAAACCAAACTTCAGCAGGACCCCGCCCGCTCGGGCATCTGCCAGCCTCTCTGGCCACACCCCCTATTTTTCTTGCCCTTGTTCTCCCCTTCCAGGCCTCCTGGCCTCCCTCCTATTCCTAGGAATCACCAAGTCTCTGACTCAGGGCCACCCCATTTGCTCTTCCCTCTGCCCAGAATGCTATTCCCCGGGGCCTCTGCGGATCCCTCCTTCTTCCTCCGGGTCTCTGCTCCAATGCCACCTCCTCAGGAGGCCATTCCCAACGACTCTCTCAAAAAGAGGCCTCTCCCGTCACCACTCTCTAAGCAGCCCTTACCCTGCAGCTCACATTCTCAGCAGCACCTACCAGCGCCTGAACCCATCCTCGGCTAGTGACCACTTCCTGACAGCCCTCCCACTGGAATGCAAGCTCCAGGGGGCAGGGGCTCTGCGTCACTCACTGCGGCACCCCAGGTCCAGGGCCCGCCTGCAGCAGGGCCACCAAATTGGGCTGCAGCCTGTCCTCTCCCCTCTGCCGCCTCCATCTGGTCCCAGCACGCAGAGGCCTGCTACACAGCAGCTGCTGACCTTAGCCAAGGAGCGTCAGCTCTCCAGAGAAACTTTCCATTTGCTGCCAGGGGCCCTGACAAAGAAGGGACTGATACTGCATCCCCCCGCCCGAAGACCGCATCACCCCCTTGCTCTGATATTGGCTAGTTTTAGAATTTTGTGATTTTATCAGAGAAGAGACATTTGGTGCAACGGGTGAAACAAAAAGATAATTATATCTCACAAAGAGAGAGAGAAAGCCTTCGGAACAACCACTTGTCTGTTTATTGCCACACCAGACAATTCGTCCATTTAATGTCTCCCAGCGTCTTTTCAAAGCAGATGGAAGTGGGCTCTCATTAACGCAGAGTTATAAAAAGCCGTGTGACCCAGCACTGCGCCAGCCAGAGGGCTTCGAAGAGCAGAATCTCTGAGCTTCCACCAACACAGATCTCCCAGCTTCTCCGGGGACTGAGGCAGAAGCTGGTCCTGAGCCAAGAGAAGACCAGTGTTCACCATAACAGTTTCCAGAGATACAGTCACCTCTGTTTGGGGAACTTAATTTGTCTCCCTTCATCAGGAATCCCCGCCCTGGAAGGTGGCTCACCCTCCGTAAGCCTCTTTACATTTCGCAGGAGTATTTTGTAAATGAACAGAAGGTCTTTCATTTCAAAACCCAGGATTTACTTGGAGTTTTCCTTGATGCCGTCTATCTGAACGTTGTTTCAGTTGTGGAAATTCCTCCTGGCATCTGAGGGGCTTTTGTTTACTGGACTTTCTTAGTTCTCCTCTCCCTTCTTAACACACAGAACACTTCAAAGAAACTCTTGGCTCGGGGCCCTGGTCAAGCTCAAAGGGTGAAATACCAAAGAGATAAGGGAACAATCTTCTGGGGAAATTTAAGCTAACCTCTTAGTTCACCACTTTTAACCAACCCGTCCACTCCCTCCTTCTGACAAGGTGGGAGATGAGAAAGCTGTGCTGTGTAGCCAGCCACGCACCAGCGCGGGCACAATGCTGCCACTACCAAGCGAGGGAGATGGAGAGAGCTTGCGTTTATCTCCGAATTCCGGTGCTTGGCCTCCGCAGGGAAGGTCATGCAGGAAAATGACAGGCGCGGGTGGGGAGGGAGTCGAGTGGAGGGTGAACTGGGACCTGGTGCCACGAGGGTGCTGCTTAGAGCACACACTGCCGGCGCCGTGTCCTCCCTGCGGCCTGGAACATGCCGCCCTCTCTTTCCAGATTCTTCCTTTGACTCTAGTGCATTTGAGCATAAATTTTGAATATTCCTAAATGCTTTCAATCAGCAGACAATATTCCCATTCTTTGCATTAATGATAAGTGTTCCCATTCTTTAACATTAATGATACGTTTATCTGCTATTCGAACACAGATGATATCCAGCTTCCTTCACAGGACATGCTAACAGCTGACCACATAACGCTCACACTAAAAAAAAAAATAATAATCTTTATGGCTTGAGTAAGCTTCCAAAGGTTAAAAAATAAACAAAAGAGAAAGAAGGCTGCAGGTAGGTGAGTGATGTTAACGCGCATGATTGAGATTCCTGGGGCAGGAGGAAGCCTTCCGTGGAACACGTGTCTCTGGGTCACTGACACGACTCCCATGCGCAGTCTCTGTCGTGCGCGTGTGCTGTTACTTCTGTAATTATTTTGATATTCTGGTCAGTTTAGGCCCCATTCCTAAAATATGCCATTATCTTGCGAAAACACTTTCCTTAAAGAACCATATTTGTTTGTCTTGTTGTTGTTTTTTTTAATTGAATGCATCGGGGTGACCCTGGTTAATAAACTTACATAGGCTTCGGGTGTACAGTTCTATGGTATAGCATCGGTATATTGCACTGTGTCTTCACCACCCAAAGTCAGGTCTCCTTCCATCCCATTTACTCCCCCTGTACCCTCTGCTACCTCCCCCTACACCCCTTCCCCTCTGGTAATCACCACTCTGGTGTGTGTGTCTAGGGGTTGTTTCTTTGTTTTTTTTACTTAATCCCTTCACCTTCTCACCCAGCCCCCCAAACCATGTTTGTGTATACTCTGCGGTTTCAAAGAGGAAAAAGAGAACATAGAGTATAGCGTGCAGCCTCTAACCACCCAGGTGTGTGCATTTTCATGATATTCAACTTACTTTTTCATTCCACGCCCACAGTCCAATTCCGAGAAATGCTATTCCCAGAAACTGAAAAAGAAAGAGAGAACGCAGTGTAAACATAAGAGTCAAGACCATGTTTTTACTAATATAAATTAGAAAGTTTTCAATCAATTCTTCTGCCACTTTACCTGGCTGGAAAACAATTCATTCTAAAATCTGAGTAATAATCTTTAACAGAAAAAAAGAGAAAAAACAAAAACAGAATCCCCCTTGATTAATGTTATTACAGCATTAAAAAGGGTTGGGTAAAAAAAAAAAATGTGGGTGTATATATTATTCAGCCTTCAAAACGGAGGGAAGCCTGAAGGACATGATGCTACACGAAACAAGCCAGGAGGACAAAGACCACATGGTATCACTTACACGTGGAATCTAAAAATGAGTAAGTCAAGCTCATAGACATGGGGGGTAGAAAAGTGGTTTCCAGGGGTGGGGAAAACAGGAAGAGATTGGTAAAAGGGTACAAACTTTCAGTTGAAAGATGAATATGATCTGATAATCTAATGTATGACGTGGTGGCTACCGTTCATAACAATGTATTGTATCATTGAAATTTGCTAAGAGGAGAATGTAAATGTTCTCTCACACACACACAAAAGGTAACCCTGTGAGGTGAAATTGGGATGTGTCTTAAAATCGACGGTACCTCTGCCAGGCTGGGGTGGCTCAGTGGATTGAGTGTCATCCCATGCATCAAGAGGTTACTACTTCAATTCCCAGTCATGGCACATGCCTGGGTTGTGGACTCCATCCCCAATAGGGGGCATGCAGGAGGCAACCAATCAATGTTTCTCTCTCATCGATGTTTCCATCTGTCTCTCTCGCTCCCTTCCTCTCCCTCTAAAGCAATAATAAAACAAAATATTAAAAAAGATACATCCACATATATAAAAAAATGTATGTACAAAGTTTTTTTCTTAATCGATGGTACCTGATAGTATTTTTGCCGTGACTATACCAAAAATAACAATGTCGCTGATAATCAGGGTGTTAACAGGTGCGATGACACACTATTCAGTGCTGTCCACCCACTAAGCGCTCAGTGATCGGAACAGGGTGCAACTGACCATGAGGAAAGACTCACTCCTCACCTTCATTAGCAACTCGGAATCCCCTGCCCAAGCACTGACGGGGACAGAGTGGGCGGCTGAGCAGGTTTGACTGACATGTGGGTTAAGCTAAGCGTCAGGAAAGCTGTCCAGCGAGCGAGCGGGGTGCGCGGAAAACGACAGTGAGGGTGGCCACTCCTCCCAGCTCCAGGGAAACCGGAGCTGCCCACCTGGGAGGCCGTCTCCACTCGCTGGGCAGGGACACTTTGCCGGCTTCAGACCAACAGGGGCTGGGCGAGCCGCAGGAGCAGAGGGACGGGGACGGAAAGCACACACACCATGGAGCGCCCGGAGAACGGGCCGGTGCTCTTAAAAGCAGGACTTCCCCAACCTCCCAGCAGTGACCCGGCCTCGCCCAGAGGGTATGCGATGTGTTCTGAGCTCCTGCACGGAACGCTCCAGCGTGGCCGTGGCAAACACCGAGGCCCCTTCCTCCTCCTTTTGCTCTCAGACATCCGAGAAGCGGTTAGGAAGATGTCTTGTTCTCAACATCCCAACAGGAGAACTATGGTCAGCCTCTCACTGCCGGGTCAGACTGCTATTTCACTTCACGTTTCTGACCCCAAACCACAAAGGTGCTGTCCCCCAAGGCACTCGGGGCTCTGCAGTACAAAAATAAAGTCATTCAGCATCTCTCTCTCTCTCTCTCTCTCTCTCTCTCTCTCTCTCTCTCTCTCTCTGCCTCTCTTTCTCTATTTCTAGGTGCGCGGCACAACTGGGTAACAGGGGACAGGTGTGCACACAGGATCCCATCACACCTAGAAGTCACCGAGCACTTGGCTCCACACGGAGGACATCAAGTGCATCCACGAGATGCCTGACTTTCTAATGCTAAAGCCCTTCATGGACAAATGTTCCCATCGCCCCGACGCAGCATTTAATCACAGCATCCCCACGAGGGTGGGCTGTGGTGGCAGAGGGCACTGCAGTCAGCTGTGCTTCTCGCTGCCAAGAGGGTAGACACGTCACTTCGCTGAGGGCCCTGCGAAATTGCTAACATTTATTTCCCTTGATGACTCACCGGCCCTGTGCTCTGTAGGCAGCGTCTCTCTTTAGCATCACAACACGTTTATTGTGAAATACAGGCTCAGGTTAATGAGGCTCAGAGCCACACAGCTGGAAACCCAGGGACATCTCACACGGAAGTGCACGTCCTCACCAGCCTTGATGCATCCCCATCCCCCACGGCACAGACAGCTGTGACATTCAGGTTAGAATCCGGTGGAATCAGAACAGGACATGGCACCTTCCCTCTCCAGGGACCAAAGGCAAGTTGGGGAACGAACAGATAAAAACCTCGCCTTCGCCTGAGAACTGGCTGAAGAGCAGAAATGCCCCACCCTGGGGTCAGCAACGGAGGGAAGCAGAAAACAGAGGAGTCCCACGGTGGGCCAACTTTCTCCTCTTTGTATAAAGTCCTCCTTTCTCGTCCTGCCACTTGGCAAACCCTCTGCTCTCACAGACCATATAAATGGGTTGGAAACCAATAGTTTCCCACAAAAAAAAGGAGAAAAAAAAATCAGGATTTAAAAGAAGACTCGCAGACCGTTCCTTTATCACCTTGCTCCAATATGTTCTGCTTTAACCGTGACTTTCCAAACAAGGGCTTAAGAACTTGGAGAGCAGACGCTGGGTTTAAAGACAAGGATCGCTCTCAATACCTAAGCAAGAGAGCGGTGCGGGCTGGGGCCTCCACACGCACATACCTTCGCAGCTACATCACTAGCAAATGTCCTCCGAGTGCTCTCAGCCCATGTGTTTTGTTTTAGAATCAAGTTGTTCCAGCTCCATGTAATTAAACGGAGAGGAGCCAAAACGCAGAGACAGGCACGCAGCGCTCGAGGCACACGGAGTCCCCCTTCCCACCTCTCAGAAAAGGGGACACAAACCACCCAGCTGACCTCGTTAGGAAACCGGGAGGCCCGCTCACAGGGAGGGAACAGCTGAGAACACTTGCAGGCAGCTCCTCATTCCTGCGAAACAGAAAAACAGACCGACGCATCTTCTCGCACGGCAACGTATGCAAACACGCAGCACAAATGTTTGTCCACCCGGCTTTTGATGTTTTAAAAGGAATAACAATAATCTTGCCAACACTTGTTGAATGTGAGGAGGAACTAGGTGCTGTGTTTTTTTACGAATTCGCTACAACAGCTCTGCCTAATGTAGTAGCCACTGGCTACTGAGCCCCCGACATGTGGCTGGTTCAAACTGAGATGAGCTAGCGTCTTAAGATGAGTAAAAATAATGTAAAATATCTCATTAATACTTGCTTTATTATTGACTACCCTGTTGAAATGATAAAGCTTTAGATGTAGTGGGTGAAACAAACTATATTAGTAAAATTGATTTCACTTGTTTCATTTCCCTTTTTTAAATACAGTTACGGCAACCTGTAAGTTCCCTATGTGGCTCGCACTATATGACTATTGAACAATGCTGGCCTGAAGTGTCCCTCAACAGCCCCGTGTGGTAGGTGCTGATCACCACTTTACAGATGAGGAAACTGAGGCTTAGACACCTGGGATAATTCTCCCCCAAGGTCACACAGGTGCCTGCGCTGGAAACGCTCAGGAAATGACTCCTCAGCCCAAGCACGAAACTATTACAGCACTTTCCTGATGTGCATAAAATGTCCAGACAAATAATGGATGGACAATTATACGGAAACTCTTGTCCTAACACCCAAAATTGCCCCTTTAATTTCTAGGTGTTCGGGGCACGGGTATGTTTTCCTGAGGGAGTGCGGATGGCACCAGGTGCTCTGAGAGTGGCACGCTGATGCAGCTGCTAGGCGTGGTGGGACAGAGCGGGCAGAGCTGGCGCTCAGGAAACGCCGGAGAGGAAAATGGACCCAGGATGGAGACATGGGTGATGGCGTATCCATGCCAGGAGGGACACGTCTGCCCCTTTCTCTGAGGAGTGGAAGATCTCCTCCCCCATCTGTTGTTTTGGTCCTTGCTGAGCCTCCAGCATCTTGGAAACAAACCTGTGCTCCGTGCTAACTGGTACAAAGATGGGTACTTTGAGAAGCCATCCACCCATCCATCTACAATCCTCAACGAAGGAATATTCATTCCTGAGCTCCGACTTGGTGCTGCACACGACTTTCCTCTTGTGATACAGGAGATAAGGTGCAGTCTCTGCCCTGTCAGCCTGCAGTCCAGTAGGATGGTAACCAAATCATCAAAGCTTGAAGGACAAAATTGTCCTTGATGGTGCCGTAAGGAAAAGAAAATAAGGCCAACAGAGACCGTCAGAGGGGATCTGACCAGAGAGCGTTCCCGGGAGGCTTCTCTGCGAGGGATGTAGGAACTGGGGTCTGCAGGATGAGGAGACATTAACTGGCAAAAATAAGAAATAAAAAAGGGAAGAGTAGTTCAAGCAGAGGGAAAGCGTGTACGCACTACATCTACACTGCGGTGGCAGCAGCAGGGCACATCGAAGGGTCTAAAACAGGGGTGGGGAGCCTTTCTCTGCCCAGGGCCATTTGGGTATTGATAACATCATTTGTGGGCCATACAAAATCATCAACTTAAAAAAATTAGCCTGCTGTATTTGGCCAAACATTTAATGAACTCACCCCTGGCGCCTGCCACGGCAGGGCCGGACCAAATGATTCCTCGGCCTTCTACGACCCGCGGGCCAGATGTTCCCTACTCCGAGTCTAAAGGCTGACTGGTGTGGCTGGCGCACAGAGAATGAGGAAAGAGAAGAGGCAGGGCAGATTTGCAGGTAGAGACACAAGCATGAACCAGCCCATGCAGGGCCTTGTAAGCCGCGTTAAGGAGTCTGGGCATTGCCCTAAGAGGGACAGGAAGCCAGTTAAGGGCCCACTGTGTGTAGTGAGCTGTGGTGGGGTGAGGAGTCTGGTCAGTATCAGATTTGGGCGTTGGAGAAATGATGACCTGGGCTGCAAAACAGAGGAGATTCACTGGGACTAGAAGGAAACGAGACCGATCATGTCCTGGACTGAAATGTAGTGGGGAAATAGAAGTAAAACTATTTAAAAGTGAAGCTGACATTTTCAGTGACGACTGGATATGGTGAAGGGGGGCAAGGGTGACGGAGAGGGAGGTGTTGGGGATAATGCCTGTGATTCCAGCATCTTCCACACGGATGGCTTTTCAAATTCCATCTTATGTCCTCTCTGCCAGAAGTGACTCTCGGGGCTAATTTTGTAACTAGCTTGAGATCTAGTGGCATTTCTGAAGGACAGTTTTCTTTCACGGGTATTTTGGCTGCTATCTGAATTTTCTTCGAAGCAAATTTCAGCTTGTGTACTTTAAAAAATAAATTATTTAAAATCGATATACATGTCCACCTCCACCCACTACTTTTTTTTTCTTTTTTAAATATATTTTATTGATTTTTTTTACAGAGCGGAAGGGAGAGGGATAGAGAGTTAGAAACATCGATGAGAGAGAAACATCGATCAGCTGCCTCCTGCACACCCCTTACTGGGGATGTGCCTGCAACCAAGGTATACACCCTTGACCAGAATCGAACCTGGGACCCTTGAGTCCGCAGGCCGACGCTCTATCCACTGAGCCAAACCAGTTAGGGCAACCCACCACTACTTTTATTCATAAAAGGAAGTAGCTACTGGCCAGTGTGGCTCCATTGGTTGGAGCGTCGCCCTGTGCACTGAAGGGTCTTGGGTTTGATTCCTGATCAGGGCACATGCCTGGGTTTGGATTCGATCCCCAGTCGAGGCGCATATAAAAGGCGACCGATAGATCTTTCTCTCTCTTGCTCTCCCTTCCGCTCTCTCTAAAGTATAAAAAAAAAAAGAAAAAAAAAAAAAGAAGCAGTTATGTATAGATGTACGTTAAAATTCACAGGCAACTCTTAAATACTCAAAAAAATAACAATTTCGCCAATGGCATCTGCCCAGAATTCCACGAACAGGCTCAAAACAGTAATGCAGCAATGTAACCACAATGGAGGGAAACAAAAGTCAGGTTACTCTTCTCACCTCCATTGGAGCCTCAAAAATATTATCTTAAATAACAATGGGTGGAACTGTTATCCCTTCCTCATTCTGATGAAGGGTTTTGTTTTGTTTGTTTGTTTTAATTTTAAGCTCTGCCTGAATAAACAGGACAGATGCATTGAAAACATTTGGCACAGAAGAGAGGAACGAGAGGCCATTAGGAAAGATGTATTTTTCTGGAACTGCAACACGTGTTCCTTTTATTAGATGTTTTCTGACGCTTTAGTGTGAACAACACTCCCGTCCTGGCAGGGGTGGGTGAGGTGGGGCAGTCCACCCACGTGTGCTAAACACTTATGTTAACTAAACACACCTTGTCCTTATAGAGCAGGGGCTGATTTCAGGAATAAGAGGCGTCGGGGCAGAATCCTCGCCAGGTCTAAGGAGGAAGCTCGGGCTGGTGGAAAATTCAGTGCTCAGGAAGTCGATCCCAATTTTGCCACGGGGTCCCTGTGTCCCAGTTTGCACATGCAAACTGTGCAGAATCCACGGAAGATGGAATAACAGATAAAGCTCAGACTTGTAAACAGGACACTCCACATCTGAGCTGGGTCAGCCTCCCTCTGGCCTGAACACAGGCAGCCCGCTGGTGCACCGGCCCCAGCACAGCCCGGTGCTGTGATCCAGGGAAGGCTCTCCTTCAGCACAGAGTTGCTGATCATCTACTGGGAGCCAGGCAGCCCTCGAGACGAGACACTTGGATAAATCAGGAGCCAGAACAGTGCCTGTGCTATGGCTGACACTCCAGTTGCGGTGTGTGGGGAGGAAACGGCAAGGGAAGGAAACATAAAGGAGTGGATTACACGGACTTTTAGAAGCCGAAAAGGGCTGTGGGGAAGGAGAGCAGCAGGAGGGACCGGAATGTGAGGGGGGTGCTGCAATATTAAAACAGAACGGGCAAGGCAAGTCTCCATTAAGAAAGCGCTGGATGAGCAAATGTGACGGAGATGAAGGAGTTGACCGACGGAAATCAGGGAATGGGGCTCCAGGCACAGGAACAGCCCGGCTGGAGGAGGGGCTGTGCGGGCACGCTGGAGGAACAGTCGCCGGGGGAGGGCTGGCGTGTGTGGGGCAGGGGTAAGGCAGGGGTAACAGGAGCCAGGCTGGGTTGGTCTTTGAAGGCTGGAGCGACAACTGTGGTTTCTACTGGGAGAGACGAAGAATCACAGGAGGGTTTCCCGACTTCCTAGAGCCCCCGGGTTGTCATCTGTCAACTGCAGATAACAAGGGCACCCCAGGGAAGGCACAAAACCGCGGAAGGGGCCAGGTGATCATGATGGGCCTGGCTGAGGGTCACAGAGCCCACACGTGCCTGGCACAGCCAGTGCTGCGTGCATACTGGTTCCCTCCCCTTCCTCAGGCACTTCTCCGCCGGCTTCCTCCAGAGTTTGGACCCGTTTCTCCAAACGAGGACACAGCCTCGCTCTCAGAGATCAGTGGTCCTCTCTGAACTTCTGAACCACTGTCCGCATGGACCCTAACTTGCCCTTCACACACACACATACACACAAACACACAATTTTAAGGAGGGGCATGACCTGGGTTCACACCACAGGAGTGACGGGGACTGTTAATCGGGGAGCATGTGCCCACTTAAGGGACAGCAGCACCTGCCCTCGTCAGTCCTCTCCCTCCCCAGCAGCAGCTGCAGGCGCCTCCCGGGACAGTGGACACAAGTACCCCCATGCATTGAAAATTAACGAGTACTAGTAACAGATATTCCAGTCAGAATATCGAGATCGTGTTTCATTTCACATCTTTCCTGTTTCGTATTTTGGCTGTCTAGTTCAGGAATTCTGAGTATATTGGCCCCAGAACCTAAAAACCTGCAAATGTTGAAACCCCACATTCAAATAAATTTCTTCCCATCAGAGCTTCTTGATGCATCCTCTCTTTCTCTAACGTTATCACTCCTTTTATATGACATCCTTTGTAAAGAAGTTTTGGGTTTTATTGATTTGAGAGAGAGAGGAAGGAAGTGAGAGACAGAAACATCAATGAGAGAGAGACATTGACCGGCTGCCACCTGCAGGCCCCCGACTGGGGATCAAGGCAGCAACTCGGGTATGTGTCCTGACTGGGAATCGAAGCAATGAACTCTTGGTTCATAGGTGCATGCTCAACCCCTGAGCCACATCAGCTGGGCGTCATTATACCTAATAATAAAAAATCCTTTGGAGGAATGTGGGATATAAATTATAACCAATACTGTTTGGGCTAGCTTCTGAAACAACACCACCCCTTTTTTAAAAACTTCCCCTCACCCTCATGGGAGCCCTGCAGCCAGGTCTGCAAAGGGGGCCCAGCCGCACTCTACCCTCTCTAGGCCGACGTGGGACATGTGACTCAAACATTAGGCTGAGGCAGAGTCTCTCCTCCCCAGGAAATGGGGTCTGAACGCATTGGCTTTTGTCAGCCTCAGTCTCCCTTATGCTAGAACGGGCTGGGGGTGCTGAGGAGACACCATTCGGATGTAGAACGCAGAAGAGAGACCACAAGTCACTTCTCCTGACCCCTCTCTGCTCCTTATCCGCAAGACCCCTGGACACATGTCCTTGACCCTGGGTCCCGCACAGCGCCCCGGAGTCTCTATTATATGTCTCTCCCTGCTCCTATCTTAGCTCAAGTACTCTGGGGATTTTTGTTACTTGCAACCAAGAGGCTCCTAAGACGTAACTAAGAGAGCAGATGAATTTCCCTCGTGCTCAGGCCTGTGACAAGCTCACTGCTATTGATGAAGCGTGCAAATGGGCACGGGCATGCTGCTGCTCCGGAGACTCAGAAGGATCTGGCAGTGGCTGTCACCCTTTCCCAGCACCTGGGTACAGGCACTGGGGGTCTGAACTCCCCCAGACACTGCCGGCTCCAGGTGTGAGAGGAACACACAAGCCAGCCACGCTTCCCTGAAGGAAGGAGCTGCCCTCGGTTGCTTGTGGAGTTTTGGAAGAGGAATGATCCAGCTGGAGATGGTTCCCAAAGCAACACCACCCAGCGGGGCCTGGGAAAGGGCGAGGGGCCGGGGGAGCTCTCGTGTTCCCAAGCTCTGTGCACCGGGTTCTGCCCTCCTGCTTTCCCGAGACGCAGAGGGGCTCTCTGCCTTTGAACTTGCTCCACACCAGATGAAGGCCAGAGCAGCCCTGAAGATGTGGCTACAGTCCAGGGACAACCTTGTGCGGAAACGCCTTTGTTAGAGTTGGGAGCTGTGTAACGCTCTGGCAAGAATCTGGGATGGGAAGAGAGAAAACAGGGTGGCCTATGCCGGCAATAAAAACCGAGATCCTTCTTGGAAATTACGTAGATGATGCAGGCTCCTCAAAGGGAACGTGAGGGTTTAAGCAATACAACTCCAGATGGAAACACGGGGGCTGCAAGGTTACAGCCCACTGATCTTCGCGTCCGAAAAAGCAAGGCCTACCCTGCCCAGGCTATTCCATCAGTAACTCTCTGATTAGATAAAACCGAGGCTCAGAACAGACCAGAGCAATGCTCTGGAGGCGGAGGAGGACTGAGGGAGAACTCAAGTATTTTGAACCACAGGCAGAAGTGAGTGATCTGTGGACAAACACCGGCCTCCGTGGGAATAAGCCCCCGCTGTCTGTGCTAACCAGCCACGCAGTCAACTCGGGCTCCCAGCAGCTCTCAGCCTAACACTCTCAGGTGTATACTGTTTCTGTGCTGGAATAGCTTGACGCTTAAAAACACATCGTGGGCACGATTTAAAGGGCAATGCAAATAAAAAGTAAACTAGGATTACAATTTCTTAAAGCACAAATAGGGTTCCATAATTCCAGTCACTTAATACGTATCCTCAGTGTATCCTGGGCACGGTGCTAGGCGCCCAGGACGGAAGGGTGAATAATACAACAGGTGACCTCTTTCCTTAAAGAGCTACCTGTGGAGGGCCAGTGGGTGGGAAACAAATAAGTAAAACCACAACTTACCCACAGAGGATGGAGCCTTCCCGGGGCTCGTTGCCATAGAAACAGAGAGCGGAGGCTGTGGGCTCACTATGGGGCCAGAGGAAGCTTCCTAGGAAGTGACACTTGAACTGCGCTTTAAAGGGAAGGAGACAGGAAGATCACCCCTGCAGAGGAAGCACCTTGTGCAAAAGGATCATAGCCTGAACCAGCATGTCCCTCAGGAACCGGCAAGGCTTCCAGGCGGGAACAGAGATAGTAGGCACAGCAGGCCTCCAGCAGCAGGGCTCCTCCCAGTGTGGGGCCTGCTCCAGCCGCAGCACCAGGAACTGGTTAGAAACACAATTCTCCCGCGCCCCTGGGGTGGGGCCCAGCAGGCCCCGTATTAATGAGCCCTCCAGGTCACTGCTGAGAACCTCTGGGCTAGGGGCTGCTAAGCAGGGGCCTGGTCGCAGCAGGCTCGGTGTGTCCTGGGGACCAAGGCTCCGCCAAGCTACAGGAAGCCAAGGAAGGGTTTTCAGCACAACAATGACAGGACCAGGCTGCACTTTAGAATAGTCATTCCAGTTCAGCTCAGAGAATGAACTGAAGGGAGGCGGGACGGCAGGTAGTGAGACAGGTTGGGAGGCTACCCCAGCAATCCTGGTGACAGTGCCACCAGCCCCAAAAGGCAGTGGCATGAGGATGAAGACGGGAGAGAGGACTGAGGAGGAGACTCTATGGGGCTTGGTGACAGGAAGCAGACAGTGTAAGGTTAAGACCATGGTTCCTGAACCAGGATGTCTGGGTTTGAGTCCTAAATATGCTTCCTTGGGCAAGTCACTTAATCTCCCTATGTCTCAGTTTCCCAATTTATAAAATGGGGATATTGATTTCTTCAGAAGCACGCTCCCTGGGAGCAGGGATTTTTGTTCATTTAGTTAATTCTGAATCCTCCAAACTATCTGTTGAATGGATGAGTGGATTACTTGTGGGAGATGAGGAAGACAGAAGAATCTATGGACATTCCCAGGCTTTTAGCTCAAGCAACTTGGTAGGCTGTGGTGTCATTTAAGAAGCTGGGAAGAATATTTTAGGAGAGAGATCGATTTTAGAGCTCAGTTTCAGACATGCTGCCACTGAGATGAATGCCAGGCACACACGAGAAGGTGTCCTGGCACATACCCGTGAGGGCCCAGAGGCTGTCAGCAAGGTGGCTCCAGAGTCAGACTTTGGTTAGAAATCGGGCTCCACCACTCACTCATTGTGTGACCTTGAGCAAGTAATGTAACGCCTCAGTTCTCTATTTCCTCCTCCATAAAATACAGAGAACAGCAATATCCATCTCATAGGGTCACTGGGAAGACTGGATGCGATAATGCATGGAAGGTGTTTCTTCAGGTGCCTCGCACATAGAACGTGCTCAACAAACACCTGTTACTGTGGTCACTGTTAAGGCCATATGGAAAGTCTGTAGAGAAGAGGACCAAGGCAATGTCCCAGAGAACACGCAGACTTATGGTGAAGGGCAGAGAGAGAACGTGGAGGGGAGACGACCAAGAAGTAGATAAAGGGGCAGCAGGAGACCAGGAAAGAGGTTTGACCAAAGTCCACATAGGGGGAGACCGTAATCTGCCATGATACATTAACACAGGGAGAAAGGGGCTGAAACAGTGAGGCTGCTTGTGTTCAGTGAAACTGAAAATAAAACATAGAACAACAAGAAAACATTAAAGAAAGTAACTTCCCTTATTTCAAACTAGTCCCTGACTGTGGACACCACCGTCTGCACCGCCACCAGACAATGCCCCTGAGTTGGCTGGGCAAGACTCAACATTAATTGAGAGGGCTGGCAACCACCCACAAGGAACTCGGGACTGGACCAGGGTCACCTCTGTAGTAGCCAGTGGTGTCCTTTGCCTTGTGTAGGAGACAGAAGGGAAACAGAGTTATGCAATGTTCTCTAAAGACCAACAGATTGGGTGCAGGGAAGCCCAGGTTTAGTGCCAATAGGAACATTATTAACTGGTGGGTTGAGTTCAGTCAAGTCACTGAAGGACAAGTGTAAATGGAGATGACCACCACCTGGCCAGCTCCACGGGACTCGGCAGTCCAACACAAATGAAGGGGAGACCTTTTGAAAAGGATGTGCTCTATATGTACTTGATGTAACTAAAATATCACTTTTTATCCATCTGTTAAAATGACAGAGTACAATCACGCTGTAGCTACTGGCTCTGTCATCTGGCACATATGTAGCCCCTAAAAATCAGTGCACATTCGTTAGAATCTGTGCTTATTTGGTGTCTCCAGAGAATTTTGTGTTGGAAGATAATTTTCTCAAGTTTCTGAACTTCTTATGAGGGAGGAACTGATTGTGTCATTTGTTGTGGACAATCTTTTCGAGGAAATTTGGAAGATAGAAGTAGTGTTTCTCTACGTTCACCCTGGAAAGGATCAGGCAGGTTTACTGCCCACTATAAAAGTTTCGGGTTCCCTGAACCCAGGGTTCCCCTCCTATAACACAACTCACTATGTACACAAGTGTCAATGGACCCTCTCTGCATCACCGTACGGAAATTGGAGCTCAGAGAAAGAGTGTGAAAAACACTGATCCAGTGGGTACCAGTATTGCTGTGATTTACAAAGTCCTATGTCCCTGACCCAGGAGTCTGGAGTCTCTGGGGCATCCAGGACCCCGTGGCAGGGTAACTGGCTAGCTGGCAGGTAGGGCAAAATCTCAGACCCTTCACAATCCTTGTTTCTGTTTTACGGAAGAGGGGTTCGTGTTTCCCTCCCACCCAACAAGTTGTTCCCAGAACCCACGGCTGCTCTGGTCTGTCCTGCTGGACGTCAGCTGTTAGAGCTGGGAAGGCAGAAGAGATTTCAATCAGCGATTTCTGGTGCTTTTCTCCCCAGTCGAATGCAAACACTCTCTGTGCCTATGTGTCTATGTGTGTTTTAAAGTTTTCCCATTTAAAAAATTTTTCTTTAAACTTGTTTGTTTCACCAATAACATCTACTTTCTTTTCTAAGAAACATAATGACACACATTTTCTGGGTGTGGGGGAGTCTTATTAATAAATGTCTTTGCTATAGTTAATGTATAATTATGTTATTTTAAAATGTTCTCATTTAACTGTAAATATTAAAATACTAAGAAATAACATTTATTTCAGGAAAAGTTTAGTAAACACATGCCTTAGTTATAAATAATTATTTAAAAACACCAGGAGAATGTAACTTCAATTCTTCAGGCATTAATGTTATCTAACCTATAGTGTGTACACACACACACACACACACACACACACACACACACACACCATCTAGGCCAGTGGTTCTCAACCTTCCTAATGCCATGACCCTTTAATACAGTTCCTCATGTTGTGGTGACCCCCAACCATAAAGTTATTTTTGTTGCTACTTCATAACTGTAATTTTGCTACTGTTATGAATCATAATGTAAATATCTGATATGCAGGATGTATTTTCATTGTTACAAACTGCACATAATTAAAGCATAGTGCTTAATCACAAAAACAATATGTAATTATCTATGTGTTTTCCGATGGTCTTAGGCGACCCCTGTGAAAGGGTCGTTCGACCCCCAAAGGGGTTGCGACCCACAGGTTGAGAACCACTGATCTAGGCGAAGCCACTATAGAAAACTTTAATCGGAGTCTGCTACATTGACTTGTTAGAATTCAGAATGTTTCTTTAAAATGAAACCTTGACAATATCAGTAACAAAGGCATCCAAGAAATCATCTTTGAGAACCTCAAGTTCATGTTAAAACCAGAATTGGATTTCCTCCCAGTGGGCCTTTTGGAATGCCAAGTTCTGAGAGAAGCATGCTACATCCTAGAAATGCCACACAGCCTCCTTCATAGCTATCACACCAATCATCATTCCGATCAAATCAAGCAAACACCAGGAAATGATGGCAGGTACCTTCACTTCAAGCTCTTGTTTACATTTCCATGCTCATGTTTAAAATCCCTTTAATATCCTTACTGGATCGACATCAACTTTCTGATGCTTTATATGCAATCGAGACCCAAAGCGTCCTGAGAGATGCATGCAGGAGGCAGGGAGCCCCCCAGGAGCGCCGAACCCATCGACTGCCATGTGAAAGGAGCCTGCAGGCAATTAGTCCTTTGTGTGGGTGACAAATAAACCTCCACATAAAAGGCTCTATACACCGAGGCGTCTTTGATCGGTCTCACTGGCTCAATGACTCACAAAGGATGGGGAGAGGAGCGTCTGAAAACAAAAGGGCAGACTGACGGCACCATTTAGTTATTTATTCTGTACGTTCAGCTCAGTTTTTCCTCTTTCCAACTTCTCATGACACTATAAAAAGAAATGGAAGGGATTCTTTTCAACCCAAAACATCAGCGCCGCATACTAAGGAGAAAAGTATTGGCTTAACGCAGAACCCGTACAAACCACTAAAGATCAAACTGCTCTCTCTAGTTAGGTATTTTTAATAGGGGAAATGGGTTCTGACAAATCACTCTTTTATATAAGAGTTTATTACGGACTCTTGGAAATTAATTTATATGTAAGACAGGCTGCAGCCGAATGATTCACAGCGTCAGGATGTAAGGCTGGGTTCTGAACAGGCGCTGCCTTGGAGACTCCCCGTGCGTGTGCAGTCTGGAATTTTCCTTTTCTACCAGAATTGTCTGAAGCCTCTCGAGATGAACAACGGTGTGAATGATGTGCGAATAAGCTGCACCTATGTCCTCTGGTTTAAAGATGCCCACACTTTCTCCCCACGGCATGATGTTAAAATGACTGGAAAGCATGAAGTGTTAGAGATCCGGGTGCTTCTGAAATGATGTGTTAACTCAGATGAATGTAAGAGGGTCTGTGTGGAAACAGGAATTATTCCTCTGATATTTATCATTGAGATATGTGATAAATACCACTGATATTTTCCCCCAGTGAAAAGGGATGATATAAAGGAACCATATAGAGATGAATGATGAATAGTAGTAACACAGTCGAAAGAGCGTGGCCTTTGGGGATAAACCATGGCTCAAATCTGGGCCCCAGCATTTCCTGGCTGTGACCCTGGACGAGCTGACAGACCCAATTTGCTCACCTGTAAAGGGGGAGGGTAATAGCATCCACACAGAACCGATGTGGCCATTCATGAGGTAAGGGATGTGTTTGGTGGATAGCATGCATTCAGTAAACACACTAGTATTATCGCAATTAAAAATGTCATGCAAAAAGCATCGTGGCTCACTTTCCCGATAACAAAAGGCAATTATCTTGTCATCTGTGCATTATTCAATCTGTCCAGCAGATTTTGACCGGAACAGAAATAGTTTCCTCGCATACCACGGGAATCAAGATTACAAAGAGGATTTTAAATCTTCTTTTTTCCCTTTTGCAAGAAACTTCTTTTTGCTGTCAGTATAAGATTTCATTTAAAGCTGTTTAACCAGAGAGGGTCGCCATGGGAAAGTAAGCCGCTGACAGCATACATTCGGCTCACACTAATTTATAGAGGGAGCATATAAATGAAAAATAAGTTGGCCGAGAGCCCACGGTTTGCCCTTGAGCCTCTGCCAGCAGGGTTTCATGCAATGTGATTAGTGAAATGAGGAGACCCTGGGTGATTAATTAGCGCTCCCTGTCAATCCTATCAGGCGGGCTTTCCGCCAGGGATGTAAAATAAGCCACCTGATTTTAACTTCCTCATCTCAAAACCGACGTCCCTGCAAACATGACGTTGTCAAGCACTTCAAATGTTGAAGGAAAATTTCCTCCATATCACGTTTAAGACCAAGCCTGCTTCCTTTTGACACACAGTTTAGCTCTGGTAAATGGCAGACTGCATGGGAAATGCTCTAAATCCAGAAGCTTGTCTGCAAATGCTCTGAGCACCGAATCAAACTAAACTCACCTCAGAAGTCCCTATAAGCATTCGACACTCAAAAGAGGAAAACTCCCCTATGGGTGAACAGATTTACTACAGACACCCAAAGGTCCATCAGTCTCTTTAAAACGGAAGTCATTACAAAAACTGTACGTCAGTAACTTTTACTGGATTTTACCATGCAGCTATCCATGTGGTTTTTTAAAAATCTTCTCACAGTCTGCTTCATTAGACATTAAGTAACTTTTTAATCTACAAACTCGTTGATACTTTTTTGTCAATCCTCACCTGAGGATATTTTTCCATTGATTTTTAGAGAGTAGAAGGGAAGGGGAGAGAGAGAGAGAGAAACACCGATGTGAGGGAGACACATCGATCAGTTGCCTCCAACATGAGCCCCGATCAGGGCCAGGGATCAAGCATGCAACTGAGGTACATGCCCTTGATTAGAATCGAACCTGTGCCTTCAGTCCACAGGCTGACGCTCTATCCACTGAGCCAAACTGGCTAGGGCAATAATTTCCTAGATACTTCTGACACGTATTTTATCCAAGTATGGTCTCAAGGTAGATGCCACTATATCTAGATGCATTAGTTTATATTGCTGCACAGGCAGTTCTCTGGTATCTATTACTATTTCAGTCAAGTTTCTTAAATTAGATTTAAAAGAGAAAGAAATAACTTCTCTAAATTAAATCAGTTCCTTTAACTAAGGCTGACCTCTGGGTAGATAATTTGTGTAAACATATAATGGGTCCTGCCCTTCTCTAAAGCTCATCGTTAGCGGGTAAAGATATAAATATTCTATGCTGGTCTATATAATATCGTCTCATTGTAGACAAAGGCTCTCCATGAATGAAATCCTGTGTAAACAACAGTGCACACAATCGCAAACATCTTATGCTACACAGCGGCGGTCCCATACGGTGAGATCGTCTGCTCACGATGCAAAGGCCCAGGTTTAAAGGCCTCAGGCTGGGCTGAACCAGGAGCAGGCTGTTCTGACGTTGGCTCACACACCGCTGGAGCTGAAAGGAGCCTCTGAGATCCAGCGAAGTTGGGTCCGGAGACAGGAGACGGAGAATCTCCATTTAGAAGCTGGAATCCCAACCCCAACCTAACTTCATTCTCTCCTACATACACAGGGAATCCAAGGCAGCCCAACAGATGAGAACGTCCAATCTGGGCAAGTAGCTCCCCGCTCCCGAGAGCCCACACACAAGCTGGAACTTTCAAAGGTCAGCACAAAGGTAGCGAAGCATCCCAGACACCATGCGATTTCTCAACAATCCCGCAGAGGGCTGGACACCGGCCCTACCTGCCCAGGTTGATAAATGGCCACAGGGACCAAGCCCGGAGGCACTCACCATCTAGTCAAGAGATAAGTAATACATCAATAATTAACATAAACCCATTTGCAGTAAATGTCATACATGAGATTGAGAAAAAATTGTCAGTTCAGAGAAGGCTACCAGAGGCTCAAAAGGAGGGAAGGTTTCATGAAAGGGCATGAGGCTTGCGGGATGGGTAGAATTTCAAGAAATGAAGGTGGAGGACCTTCTAAGACAGTGTTCCTCCCAGTCCAGTGGGTCAGGGCCAGCATTTTCCTCCTCAGGGAAACAGAACAGAATGTATTCCACGCGGCAACATGGGGTACTGCTTCATGGAACTTGTGGTTCATGCATAAAATGTTATTTCATACTGAGGGTCTTGGTCAAAGAGTTTGAAAGCCACTGCCTTGTTTTATGGGAAATAAAGAGTGAAATTGTCTATCTGGCTGGAAAATAACAACTAAGTTATGAGGTCATCCCAGGCCAGATTGTGGACATGTAGAACACAGCATCAAAGAAACTGGGTTTTATGCTCTGGGACAGAGAGGTCACTGCAGGTTTTTAGCTTTTCACCTTTTTTAAAAAAAAAATTTTAAACTTTATTGACACCTACTGTGCTTAGTATCTCACACCTATTGTCTCACTAATTGTAACATGCATCCTTTGAAGTGGGTATCGCTCCTTTATAGAGGGGAAAGTGAGAATCAGACATACTAAAAAGTTTTATTTTATTTTACTCAAGGCTCATAATTTTTTTAAAAAAACAACAGAAAATTATAAAGTACCAGAACTGGGCTCTAGGAATATTAATCTTGCACCTTCAAATAGTGAAACTTAATAGACTTTAGACAACTATATTATAAGAGGGGTTTCTTTTGATCATTCAATTTCAGAATTTAAGGTCAATTTAAATACACTCCAAATCCTAGGCAAAAACCACACCAAAACCAACACTTAAAACTGTTCTTTCTTAATGGCCCTAAAAAGATTTAAGTGAAGGTTCTTATTTCTCAATAGCTACACTGTTAGCCCTTTTATTTCATTCTGCAGCAATGAAGTTAATGACTGTTACCACTTGAAAAACGCTTTGAAGAAAAAAATGAGAATGGGTGCAAAGGCAGAAGTCGGCCTACAGCAGAAGTGCTAACATAAAAGAGGCAGCCGCCCGCGTTGCTCAGACCCACTCCCTCACCCAGCGTTCCGGGCCTACCTACCCCCGGAACAGCTGTGAGGACAACCGTGTGATCCCTGACGGGCACAGGGCTCCAAGGCTGAAGCAAGCCCGGATACTATCGCTGGGTCGGAGGACCCGAGAACACGCCAACATGTTCCTAATATGAAATTGTGAAAAGAAAGCAACAGTGGGTAGAATCATGGAGTGTATTTAAAGGGGAAAAAGGAAGAGCTCGGAAGTGGCTATCTCTGATGAGCAGAATGTGGAAGACAGGAGTACTGAACAAGGAAAGAGAGAAATGTTCTTCCCCCTTTCCACTAAAAGCACCCCTTCCAAGAAGCTCCGCCACGTGGTCAGAATGACCCCACAGCCCAAGGCTCAGAATCCAGGAGGCAAAGTGCTCCTCTGCCCCATGTGTGAGCTGGACAGAAAAATATGCGGAGTATCCAGCAAGTCAGAAATCCCAGCTGTGCACAGGACTCTACTCCTCACACTCTGCATGGTGCTTCTTGACTGATGCATGGACCTTCTTTAAAAGAGAAACGCATTGACTCGCAATGTTAATGTAACTTATTTTTACTAAAATATCCCTCAAGCCCTGGCCGGTGTGGCTCATTTGGTTAAGCATCGTCCCCATGCACCAAAAGGTTGCTGGTTCGATTCCCAGTCAAGCACATGCCTGGATTGCAGGCTCGATCCCTGGCAGGGGGTGTGCAGGAGGCAGCAGATGAATGTTTCACTCTCACATTGATGTTTCTCTCTTCTCTCTCTCTCTCTCTCTCTCTCTCTCTCTCTCTCTCTCTCTCTCTCTCTCTCATCTCTTCCTCCCCCCTCCCTCCCTATCCCTTTCTCTCTTTCTCTCTCTAAAAGTCAATAAACTATTCTTTAAAAAAATAATAAAATCAAATATCCCTCAAATGTGCAGAAACAGAAAACTGGTATAAAATCCCAAATACATTCATAAGTCAACTACAAACACTATTAAACCAACAGAAATCAAACTAGCCACAATTATTAAATGCAACAGATGATGTATTGTGTAGCCACTAAAACACGGATGCAGCAACCATCCTGGTTCTATATTTCATCTGTTTTGGTATTTTGACTTTCCTAAATGTTTACATAGATAACACTATTTTAAGTAGGCTGAACAAAAGAGCAAAGAACGTAGAGACCAAATTGGAGTGACCAGACCTCATACTTAACCCAAAGTCAGCCATTATGATGAGGTGTCACATGGTAATGTTCCAAGGCTCTCTTACTCACTTCAGAGGTAGCACTGCAGTTCCACCGAAATTTGCATTTTTCCAGCTTTACTAAGGTATAGTTGATGAATAAAAATTGTATTTAAAATGCACAACATGATGTTTTGATATACTGTACATGGTGAAATGATTGCCACAATCAAGCCAATTAACGTACCCATCCCCTCACAGGAATATAATTATTTTGTGTGTGTTGAGAATACTAAAAATCTAATCTCTTAGCAAATTTCAAATATACTATAGAGCAGTCGTCGGCAAACTCATTAGCCAACAGAGCCAAATAGCAACAGTACAACAATTGAAATTTCTTTTGAGAGCCAAATTTCTTAAACTATATAGGTAGGTACATTGTTATTAACTTACTTAGGGTACTCCTAAGGCTTAGGAAGAGCCACACTCAAGGGGCCAAAGAGCTGCATGTGGCTCTCGAGCCGCAGTTTGCCGACCACGGCTATAGAGTCTTATTAACTAAAGCCGCCATGCTATACATTAGATCTCCGGACATAGCCATCCTGCCTCACTGAAACTCTGTACCCTTTTGACCACCATCACCCCATTTCCCCCACCCTCTTAGCCCCTGGCAACCACCACTCTTTGCTTTTATGAGTTCAACGTTTTAGATTCCACATGTAACTGAGACCACGCACTAAATGGGCATCTAATCCAATCACTGCTAAAGTGAGAAACCGGTTTCTTTTCCATTGTGTCTTTGTCTGTTATGTTTATACCAATGCACTAGAACGCAAGGTGCACGCATGAGCACTGGACCTGCCCACACCCCGCTGGGAATGACCGCACTGCAGGCGGCTTCTCATTGATTTCATTCCGTCTTCGCAATTACCCTGGGGGAGATGTGCTGTATCCACATTTAACAGATGAGGAAATAGTTGGGTTAAGTGACTCACCCGAGGTCACACAGATTGATAGTGGCGGAGACAGGATGCAAACCAGGAAGCTGGTCCGACTGCAGACCCCAAGCTCTAACCCACAAATGCCTCTTGACCACTGTACTCACCACGTGGCCCACATCCGGGCACTGAGCACACACATAGATCAGATGCAGGCACTACCCTTATTCCCAAGCATTCACTGATAGTGCAGTCAACCACATGATCCGGAAGATGCTGTTTTTCTCTCCACTGGGTTATGCTGCACTCAGCTAACACAGGTGCCTTCTTAGACATCACAGACTTTTCCTGCAAACTGGTGGGATCTTATTTAGAATCTGAAAATGATTACAACTGCTTCTAAAGAATAAAAAACTGCCAGATGCAGGCAATGAGTTTAAAATACGCCGGTTATAAATAAAAATGAGCCAACATACATTTGAGTTCTTAAAATGGACCTGGTGCAGGTAAGCACTTTGCTTGTATTATCTCACCGAAGTTTCACAACAACCCTCTAAGGCGGCGGTTCTCAACCTGTGGGTCGCAACCCCTGAAAATACGTTCTGCATGTCAGATATTTACATTATGATTCATAACAGTAGCAAAATTACAGTTATGAAGTAGCAACAAAAATAACTTTATGGTTGGGGGTCACCACAACATGAGGAACTGTATTAAAGGGTCGTGGCAATAGGAAGGTTGAGAACCACTGCCTAAGGTGTCAACCCGCTATTAACATCTTCACTTTGCGAGTGTCGATATTAAACTTAAGAGACATAAGTGACCTGGCTGCGGCCGGGCCCCCAGGCCTCTGACTCCGGCATCGAGACCCACTCTGCACACAGCGGGGAGACGGCCGGCCCGCTGCCTTGCTGCTCCTCAGCACCTGGGACTCTACAACCAGTTCAGTAACTCACCCTTCCCACCTGGTTGGTCAAGAGACATGCTGCCCCCGAATAACACAGACCTGTAGTAATGCAGAGCCTTCTGGCTTTGAGACTGTGATCCTAAGAAGAACCGCTAGTGAAAGGCCGATGTGCACGCAGGGAGACGCGCACTGCCCTGCAGCACTAAGCCCAGCTTTGTTCGGGAAGCTAGCCCACCCTTCCTGCAGCCTCCACCCTAAACTGCGAGCCGTTCCTCAATGTGGGCATCGTATGTTGCACATGGTGCCGGCAGGAAAAGGATTCCTGAAACACCACGGCCAGCCTCAGGCACGCCCGCTCCCCTGTTGTCCACCCAGCCATCGCCTCGCTCATGAGGCAGGTGTAGGTGATGGGTGCACGCTGCCAGGACCTGCCAGGGCCACTGAGTCGAGGCAGGCAGGGCTCATGCGCACGTCCTGTGTAACGGCCCGGGGTGCCCAGGATGGAATTCCCTGGATGCTGAGAGACAGCGGTCAGCAGCCTGTGCCAGGAACCACGGGTGTCTTCTAGACAGGAATCATTCTCATCGCCTGTGAGGTAGACTATGCGATCCCCTTCACACAAATGAGGAAACTGAGGCTCAGGGGCAACCCAGCTGCAGGAAGCAGCTTGAGGCCAGAGCCCCCTGAACCCACAGCTGTTTCCCCTTCCCGGATGTGTCTCCACTCCAGCTGTGCTCCTGCTACAGAAGAGGAAGCCAGGGGCTGGGGCGGCTACTGGGCTTGGGAAGAAATGGGTGCTGATCTGAGGAAGATTTGAGAGATCTTGTTTTGTTGTTGTTTACAGATTGTGAGGTTCACCGGGATTACTGAGCTTTTATCTTTCTAACTAGAGTTACTGGACCCTTACTGTGGACCAGATACAGTCCTAGTACCTTTAAATACATTATCTAATTTATTCCTCGCAACAACCCCAGGGGGCAGGCAACCCATTTTACACACGAGGAAGCTAAGGCCTTAAGGGAACTGATTGAAGATCTTTTGCTACCAAAGCCTGTGCTCCTCACAAACCACTCTCCACCTCACAGTGAGCTACTGAACTGGCGATGCCCAGGTCCCCGGTGCCGTTTCTCCCTGTGAGATGGTGGCGGGAACCCCACACGGAAGTCTCCAGAGCCACATCCCTCTGCACTGTCGCTTCGTTCTTTCTGCGGCACTGTGACCCGAGGCGCTGGTCCCCAGGCAGAGATGTCGCACTCTGAGCTGGGTCGGCTGGATTACAGCTGCCGGCAGGACACAGGGGGCTGTGTGGCCTCCTGGGAGGGGCTCAGCTGATGTCCCCAGATGGGGGCCCCGGGGGCGGTCCCTGGATCATGTCACTGCCTGGCACGGCATTTTTTACAGCATGAGCAGCAACAGGGAAAAACACACTCCCGGGAAGGCTCCACATCTGCAGCCAGCAGAGGAAACAGACTGTCCGAGGCCACAGGGCTTCCCGGCTGAAACAGAAGATGCGAAAGGGCTCCAGGGTCAACGGGTGCTGATGGAGCTGCTCCATTGTTACAGTGACCGGGAGCACGGCCTCTCAGGGCCCAGCCAAGGACTGGCAGGGTTACTTCATGGCTGTCCTGCCTGCTGCCCATGGACCAGTGACAGGTGCGGTCTGAGGGGGAGAAATCCACGGGCCTCCTCTGGCTGAGGGAGCAGGGCGGGAGGTCATGCAGTTCACTGCATTAGCTCCTCAGTCTAGCAGGGGGGCCCCAGATGGGCAGGGAGGGGGCCACGGACCACTCAGCTGACCAGAGGCGGGGTCTGGCTTGTCCCCTGACACCTAAGATTCCAATCTGTGTGACCGAGACTCGAAGCCAGCAGACACACGGTTATTAAACATTAGGTTCAAGCCCTAGGGAAAATAGACTCCATTCCTCCCTGTTATACTTGGTACACACATGCCACTATTCTGTGAAATATCAGATTTTATTGAATGCACGACAGAGGAATTTCTTCAAAATTAAGATTTTATGTTATACTTTGTATCAGTTTATGTTGAAATATTTGTCAATATGTCCTGTGACTGCCTGTGCAGGAATTTATTCAAATTTATTCCATTTTGCTGTTGGCTCTGTGTTGATTTTTACTGATAAGTTTCCTTTGACTGTATGTACTATGAAAGAATCCATTCATATTTATTTGATCTTACAGTTTGCTTCTGCATTACCATTCTTCACCAAAATGCTATACAGGTATGGACTTTTTTTTTTTTTTTTTAAAGCTCTGCATGTGTGATATAAAAATGTCACCTATCCATAAAAGTATTGTATTACCTACTTCGCACCCATGAGTTTCCTTTCGTTATCTGTATGACTTAATGGTTGGGAGGGGCTATCGAACATTAATGTTTACTCAGGTGTTATGATTTCCTACCAAACCTTACAAGACTGTTTTGGCATAAACAGAAATCGTTCCCTCCTAAAAACACACTTCAAGTCACTTTCAATACATTTAAGATTGAAGTACATCATTTTCTTACAATAATAATTTATAAAAATTGGAATATTTCTTACGGATCTCTGCTTCTGAGCCCTGAGCCTCTCCCAAGTTTCAGCCTGGCCTGACTCCTAAGCTCCTTCTCCTGTCTCAGAGGCAGGGGGGCCTCAGGTTCCCCAGAACACGAACGCCCTCAGGACCAAGGCGCATCCAGATCCTACCACCCACTCTGTGACCATGGGGTGGCACAAAAACCATGGACCTCAGCTGCAGCAAGACTGGGTTCACACTCGGCTGCCATTTCCTTCCGGCTGTGTGATTCGGGGTAAACTATGTTACCTCTCTGAAGTTCAGGGTCCAGACCCGTAACATAGTGATATCATCATCTACCTTGTAGGTGTACCGCGGGTCTCCCTCCTTCCTTCTCCAGACAGGATGGGCAAAACCACATCATTGGACCCTTTCCAGCCCTAAGATTCTTTGGTCCAAGCTTTACACTGGCTTGAGATAGATGTATATTCATCAACACTACGGACGTCATATCTACCAACTTCCCTTCTCTCTTGGCAAACTCTGAAACTCTCACATCGTGAATATTTCTCTCAGGAAGACTATATCCTGGTACGCACCCCTTTCTTCTGGGAGAAAACGTGGAGTAGCCCAGGACATGAAATCTCATGAGGAACATGAAACTAACTAGTTGGGTGCTTATAAAGCAAATGATCTCACCCCGCTGTGCCTCGTTTATCCTGTTTGGCTGTGAGAGGTATATAGGTCATGTCTACCTCTCCAAGCCTAGATTCTAATTTTAGGGCACTATGGAGAAATGTTTCGGAAGTCTTTATGTTATGATGGGGTTGTTTAAAGAATAGATGTCATATACAGTCTCTCTCTCTCCCTCTCCCGCCCTCTCTCCCTCCCTACTCTTAATTTAACTCCATGTAAAATGCTCTCATTCCCTTTGCAAAACATACTAAGCCCAAGGTAGCTTGAGTGCTGGCAGCTAGCAGGCAGAGTGCTGAGGCAAATCTCCTAACCTCACTGTGCTTCATTTTCCCTCATCTGTGAAAAAGAAAATCTTACCTGACTGGGGTACTGTGAAGATTAGATGAGTCAATGTATGTACAGAGCTTATAACACATGGCAAGTCCCATATAAGTGTCGGCTACTGGTGGTCATGGTGCCAACACACCTGCTCACATCTGTTCCCACCAGGTGGGCCGTGTTCCCTTTTCAGACCTTTCTGTGCCATAGTATTTGCTTTGCATTTATACTATCCAAGCGCCATGTAAAAGCAATTAAATATGAATGCCAAAAAGTCAGTTCTGTAGAAATTAAGTTAAACTGCCTTGTAAAGGCTCAGTGAAGATAAACCATGGAACATCTCTGTTGAATTAGGTGTGGGAGAGATAACTGTAAACAACTGGAAAATTCTGGAAGGATCCTGAACACAGATTACTTTGCACATAGTATGGCTAAATTCTAGACCAATTAAATAAATGGAAATGGAAATGGTAGCCCATAAATTATATCTGAAGTTAATATAAAAAATATATATACTTTAGCCCTAACCGGTTTGGCTCAGTGGATAGAGCGTCAGCCTGCGGACTGAAGGGTCCCAGGTTCAATTCCGGTCAAGGGCATGTACCTTGGTTGCAGGCACATTCCCAGTGGGGGGTGTGCAGGAGGCAGCTGATTGATGTTTCTCTCTCATCGATGTTTCTAGCTCTCTATCCCTCTCCCTTGCTCTCTGTGAAAAATCAATAAAATATATATATTTTTAAAAAGATACTTTAGTCCAATGATCTTCCTTAACAAAAGGTTTGGGGCCAGCACTGGAACGTTTTTGGTACTTGGAGTTTTACAGCGAGTGACAGATCCCTGGGAGGAACGCAGGGGGGTCTCCACGTGTGCAGGACTGGCTTGGCAAAAAACAAAATGCTGATCAACATGTTGCTTTAAAATTATGTTTCCATTTAAAAAAAATGTTTAAAGTATCTGTCATTTTTTCATGCAGCCTCATCATCTTAACTATCTCTTCAGGTTGCCAAGAGGGCTTCACCTCTATGTGTGTAAGTGTTTTCACACAAGTGGCTATGCTTGATGGGTTACAAAGCTCTCGGGAGATAATAAATCACATCTGTTCCTGGCCTAGTATTTAATAAACTTACATAACACACATATACATACACATGTATATAGGCAAATAAGTAAAAAGTTTGAGACTTTAAATGTCTTTAGGGAATGTCCTAATTTTGCCCTCAAAATAATACATACTTTGGGAATAACTAAATTCATACCTTTGTCTATGTATGGACTTCATGACATTTGGCTTATCAATCCTATACAGTTATCAAATATTAGAGAATAATATTGGGCTTAAAAATAAAGGAGTGTAAATAATGGGCAAAGAACCTGAGTAAACATTTCTCCAAATGTTTAGGAATGCCCAATGAGCACGTGAAAAGATGCTCAACATCACTAATCATTAAGAAAGTGCAAATCAAAAGTACAATGAGATACTACTTCCTACCCATTAGAATGGCCATTATAAAAAACAAACAAACAGAAAACAAGTATCAGCAAGGATGTAGAGAAATTGTGCACTGTGGGTGGCAACAGAATATGTTACAGCTTCTGTGAATAACAATATGGCAGTTCCTCTAAAAATTACAAATAGAATTCTCATATGACCCAGCAATCCCACTTCTGAGTATATGCCCAAAAGAATTGAAAGTAGGGTCTTGAAGAGATATTTGTACACACATGTTCATTGCAGCATTATTCACAATAGCTAACAGATGGAAGCAATCTAAGTGCTCATCAATGAATGAACAGATAAGCAAAGTGTGCTATACACATACAATGGACTATTATTCAACCTTAAAAACAAAGAAAATTCTGCAACCTGCCACAACATGGATGAACCTTGAGGACATGATGCTAAGTGAAATAAGCCAGTCACAAAAAGACAAAGACTGTATGATTCCACTTGTATGAGGTACTTAGTGTAGCCAAAATCATAAAGCCAGAATGGTGGTTTCCGGGGCCTAAGGCAGTGGTCGGCAAACTCATTAGTCAACAGAGCCAAATATCAACAGTGCAACGATTGAAATTTCTTTTGAGAGCCGAATTTTTTAAACTTAAACTCTATAGGTAGGTACATTGTTATTAACTTAATTAGGCTACTCCTAAGGCTTAGGAAGAGCCACACTCAAGGGGCCAAAGAGCCGCATGTGGCTCACGAGCCGCAGTTTGCCGACCACGGGCCTAAGGGAAGGGGAGAATGGGGAGTTATCGTTTACTAGGTATAGAGTTTCAGATTCACAAAATGAAAAGAGTTACAGGGATAGAGAGCAGTGACGGTCGCACAACAATGTAAGTATATACCACTGAACGGTACACACAAAATGATTAAGATAGTAGATTTTATGTGTATATTATCACAATAAAAAGGAAGTGCTTATTTGTTTCCAATTTAATTAGCGGGCCGGCCATATCTCGCGCGTGGCAGATGAAAGGCTCTGTGATGTGCCCTCAGCGTGGCTGGCCCGAGACCCACAATTCCCTTACGTAACCTGGCAGACACAACTCGCCATCTGGAGCCCCTGCTGAAACCCAAGTGCCCACTGTCTACCACCCACCTGTGTCTCTGTGGGTGAACGCGTGTGTATGCGTGTGTGTGTGTGTGTGTGTATGCGCGTGCACATGCGCACATGCATGTACAGGGGAAGCCAGGGGCTGTCCAACAACTCAAGAGACCCAGCCCCGTGGATCTGCTACATCAGTGAGCTTCGTTCACGGCCAGGGGATGAAAAGGTGCTGCGTGACATGGTTCTGACGTCAGACTGGCCAGACCACTAAAAGAAAGGAAACGGCCACCGAGGAGGTGGGTTCTCACTTCTTGGTCTGTTTTGTTATTTGTAATGAGACCCATAAGTGCCAAAACCTTGGGAAAGCAGATTAGGCCTGGGAGAGGCATAAAATAAGATAGAAGAAAATGACTTTTAAGGCAACAAGAAGATGGAGTGACTGAAGAAAGAAAACACCTTTTTTTAGCAGTGATCAGAAAATCACTTAGTATTTATCATGGCAGACCTCTGAACACAGCTGTACTCTAAGAGTGGAAACAGAAGGCAATTTAGAATAAGAATCTCTTAGTGCTTACATTGCCCTCAGTGGATAATTCAAACACGACATCTCATGTAGAAAGTCCTATGGTTGGAGGAGCAGTGAGCATGCTCAGTGGACATCAGCTATGTTTCTGCATGCGCCCTCCCCCGACTTCCCACTGCTGTTCTCATGCTTTGGGTGAGGCTGAGCCCATGGGGTAGGTCCATGGCCCAGGGAGGCACTACTGCCTCCACTGGCTCAGCCACTGAGGTGGCAGAGGGTCAGGAGGGTGACCTGAGTCTATCAGAACCAATGCCCCTCGATGTGGCACTAAGTCGAAGTGGGATGTAAAACTACAGCAGCCGGTGGCTATTTCTGCCGCTGCTTGGGGCAATCCTGCCTGAAAATGAAGCCAACAGGGAAAGGCAGAGCAGGAGATGTCGAGAAAGAGATTTCGGATATCGTGAGAGCAGCCGGATATGGCCAATGCCTAAAGCAATACCATTAGACTAGGGGTGGGCAAACTTTTTGACTCGAGGGCCACAATGGGTTCTTAAACTGTACTGGAGGGCCAGAACAAAAGCATGGATGGAGTGTTTGTGTGAACTAATAGAAATTCAAAGTAAACATCATTACATAAAAGGGTACGGTCTTTTTTTTTTTTTAGTTTTATTCATTTCAAACGGGCCAGATCCAGCCTGTGGGCCGTAGTTTGCCCACGGCTGCACTAGACTTTTCCGTTAGGTGAGTCAATAATTTCCTGGTTTTGATTAAGCCAGTTTGATTGGGGTTTCTGTCACCTGTAACTGAAAATGTTCTAATTCAAGGTGTGACTGTCTGGTTGCAATAGATTGTTTCCGTTTAACCACAATCCATGCTCTGGAACGTAGGGTTTATTCCTACACATAAGCCACATTCTCTTAATGGGCTGCGTATACATTATTTCGAAGGGCAGAAGGGAAATGTAATCCATTTGGGGGATACATGTAAATAATAAGATGCAATATTAATAACATTAATAGCAAACATTTGTTAAATGTTACTCAGTGCTTGTACTAAAGGCGGTTCATAAACTCAAACCTGGTAACGTTTCAAGGTAAGTATTCTCATTGTCTCTATTTTAAATACAGAGAGACTGACTCGGTGCCAGAGACAAACCGTGATAGCCCCTAGTCACGGATGAGCAAAGCGCTTTAACTAGCATGTCACAGCGCGACCCACAGCACACACCTTGGCTCTTCTCTGCCCCATGAACGGACTCAGCCACTCTCTGGTGCCCTGGGTCACCCCTCACCACAGTGACACACGTGACAACACGCCACAGAGCCGGCTTTCCTTCTGCAGGTCATGAAACTGACTTAATGAGTAGAGACCAGAAGTATTTCCCCCCGTGGAACAGAAAACATGCTATCAGGTGACAGTGTTTGTTATTAGGGTAAATATTGCTTTGTGAAGCCTTTTTAGTTATACCCGGGTACACGTTGGTACACATAGGTACTGGGTCATGATGTAAAATACAGCTCACTGTATATCACTGTCAAAAGAGGTTTTAAGGCCCCTGATGTAGCGCCGACGGCTCTGCGCGTGTTGGCTGTAAACTCGCCCAACCCAGGACGCACACAGTCAGGGGTGGGAGGGACGTAGACGGTAGAACCCAGTGGCCTCGAGAGCAGAAGGAAATTAAAACTGACCCGCACTGCAATGCATTTTCATGAGGAAATCCTTTCAGACAATCCCTTTGGCTCCCCGGGAGCCCTTGTTCCTTGACTAAATATTACAGACGATGAATCTTGTCACAAAACCCTCCACATCGGATGGTGATGTAGTCACTCAAAACTGAAGGGGGACGCCAGCGACATGAAACCAGAACGTGCTGTGTGTGAACTCCTGCGGCTCACGCAGGGAGAGCGAGGGCCAAGGCCCCAGGCAGCCCCACCGCACAAGGCTGGCGTGTAAACTCGCCGGGAACACTGGCGTTCGGGGAGAAATAAAAATGGACAAGCCCCGCAGCAGCCCTGACAGATCAGGCTCCCGTTCCCCCTCTGGAGTTCTCAGGTAAACCAGCACCGAGAGACCCCGCGGGGCTGAGGGACACTGCCCCCCCCTCCACCCCACCCCCAGGCTTCCTGGCTCCCCTCCTTGCCCAGGGAAAAGATTCTTCTTCAGCTTTTATTAAACTGTCGTCATGAGTCGCTTATGAGAGCAAAGTAAATTATTTCATCAGTTTCCTTTTACTTCCCAAAGGCGAGAGGTAGGCCTGCGTCTGCGTTAAAGCACGGAGCCCAGGCCGGCGGGCAGCACGCCCCCAGTCGCTCACAGCTAACGGGCAGCGCCAAAGAAGCCCCTCTCATCACAGGCTCGCCCATAACAGATTTTGTTTGAACTCTGTTCAGACTGAACTTGTTAACATAAGTTAACAATTAATCCCTGAAGCTTAAATTCCTTTGAGTTTCTCCAAGATTCTCACTCTTTTAGCTTCTCCCCCAACACAAGTTGTTTAAGTCCCTAAAGCCAGGAACTCTTTCTTGTCAGTGTAAGGTATTTTTCATCCGTGGTCCTGAACCTTCAGGGGTTTAGGGAAGCCCCTATGAGCATCTCATGAAAGCTCTGGACCCTCTCTCAAGGAAAATGCACGCAGGTGTATAGGGGTGTGTGCATATGCACGCACGCACGCATACTTCCGCTAGATTTTAGGGGGTTTCGAGACACCCAGAAAGCTCTGCACGGTCTCCTAGAAAGAGTATGAATCCCACGTTAATATTCTCAGTTCTAATCCCTACCACCTTTTATAGTATTAAACATATTTGTAGAAAAAAAAAATCTGACCACTTCTAGAGTTAGGTGTTTTATCTTTAACACATACCAAACAAAACAACCCCCCCCCAAAAAAAAACACACACACAAAAACAAACAAAAAATTTCCTACTTAACTCTATTATATTTCAGAGATGGCCAATCAGTTAAGCATTTTGGGCAGTCATTCAGGACTGTGCTGCGTGCTAAAAGGGACATGAAAAATGTAAAGGCTCAGTCCTTCATCTTAACAAAACCACTGTGGAGGTACAATGGTTGAAGAAAAAGCCCATACACAGCTGTATGCTAAGTCGTATGGCACCAACTATAGGCATAATGCAGTGGTTCTCAACCTTCTGGCCCTTTAAATACAGTTCCTCATGTTGTGACCCAACCATAAAATTATTTTCGTTGCTACTTTATAATGTAATGTTGCTACTGTTATGAATTGTAATGTAAATATCTGATATGCAGGATGGTCTTAGGCGACCCCTGTGAAAGGGTCGTTCGACCGCCAAAGGGGTCGCGACCCACAGGTTGAGAACCGCTGGTATAATGGGAATTAGACTTTATTCTTCTTTGATCTTCACAGTGGATGTCCGGGGCCTTTGCTGCCTGCTTGGAGTCGGTTTCTCTTCTGGTTATATCACCTTGATTTGTGCTGGGGCAACGCGCTGGAGCTTTAGGTGAGATGAGAGGGACATGACCCCACCCTGGCAATCACCTCGTTCCACCTGCCCTGCCACAGTGGTTTCTTCGGGAATAGCAAGTGCCCAAAGCTCACCCAGTGAGACTCGATACTTGGACGTCTACCCACGTGTTTACAGCGAGAAACTCTCATTTGCTAGTTATAAACTGAGAGGACAGAGCCAGCAGCTGCAGGCGGCCGTGCTGAAACCATGAGGGGGTACCTGAAAGAGAACGAGGTCAACCAGGAGGAAGCAGAGCCAAGAAACGGACATGGTTTGATCACTGAACACAGCTGTGGCTGCAGCTCTTTTCAAGTGTGTGAGCTGCCAACCCCCAGCCTCGCAGCGTGCCTCGGTCGCCACAGGCTCTGCACGTCTCCATCCCCATATGGTGTTCCCTCTCAAAGGGCATCTGGAACTTACTAAGTTGCCCTATAACATGAAATATTTAAAATAATGTAGGGTCCATTTATTGCTACTTTACTTGATGCCATTACAATGCTAGTCAACAAAAAACAATGATCTTTATCTGATTAAAGGCACATATTTTCAATTTTATTTAATATCTATGTATGTTAAAAAACTTTTTTTGTGAGCTAACATCTTGAAATACAACAATAAGCAAAACACGTTGCTAGGAAACACCACTAGTATAAGATGATCTAATTTGTTGTCTAAAGTATTAGAGGAGCCCGCCGGCGTGGCTCAGTGGGTGAGCATTGACCTATGAACCAGGAGGCCACGGTTTGATTCCCGGTCAGGGCATGTGCCCAGGTTGCAGGCTCAATCCCCAATGGGGGGTGTGTAGGAAGCAGCCAATCAATAATCCTCTCTCATCATTTATGTTTCTATCTCTCCCTTCCTCTCTGAAATCAATAAACATGTATATTTTCAAAAAATAAAGTATTAGAGGAAATTAAGTAAAAGCTGAAACAGGATAGCATTTTAGGACCAACCCAAATCTCCAAGCTGAAAAAAATTAAAGTCCAAGGCTAAAACGCTAAAATGTATCTGAAAGGAAGTGAAAACAATACACTAAGTGCTTCACGGTTTAAAAACTGTTATCCCTAGGTGGCAGTATTATAGAAAATTAAAACAATAAAAACAACAACCGCGCACTGTTCCCAAATTGTCCATCCAGATCATATCTTGATAATGGGGGGGAAAATGAGCTTTTAAAAATAAAAGACGAGATAATGATACAGATTGAAAATAATATGCTTCTCTTTCAACATTGACTTCATTAGAAAATTGTTCAAATGCTTTTACTGAAGAACCTTTAAATGGTGAAGTAGACATTTATGTGTTTTCAGGTATGTTCCCAGAGAGTTTCTTGGGATCACCAGTTCAGAGGGTCAGATCCAGGAGCAACACCACACCAAACAAAATTTCAGACTTCAGCGAGTTTTCCTGAAGTCTCCCAAAGAAAACATTGTAGACATTTCGGGCGAAGTGTTAAATGCTAACAAGGTCTTGCAATCAATAAGTTTTTCTCAAAGCTTCTGACTTCAATTCCATTTTATACTTGATCTCTGCAAAAGTAAAATTATCCTTGCATTATAAAAAGAAACATCTTGTCCCAGCTCCCAAAAAGGATATAAAATATCTGGTTATGTAACTGCCTTTTAACTTTTTAGCTGTGTTTTTAAAAACTTGAAACTCATCTTGATTTGAAACATGAGCCCACTGATTCCAAAAGCCATGCTGCGAGTGAGTGAAGATCATGCCTCATACTTTATGTGTTCACAGCATGAGCCATTGTGGAGAAAGCTTAATAAAACATTCTCATTTTATATTAAAAATCCATAATCTGAATTACTAATTATATTCATTCCGTTACTGCACATCCATAAATGCCATTGTACACAATAATCATTAAAATTCACTGTGGAATAATAACTTTAAAATCTCATCTTGAACCCAAAGCTACTTAAAATTACTATATTATCTTTGATTTATTTCTATCTGAAATTTGGTTAAAATGTCCCTGCAGGCTTTTTACATAAAAATCTAAATATGAGAAGGCAACAAACTCTAAAACATTCCATTATCACAGAAAATATAAACTGTTAACATGCATACATTCTTAATAAAAACAAAAGTCTCAGCTTGGACTGAAAGGACAGATCCACAAATATTGCAAGAAAGAAACCTCTGGAAAGACAATTGTTATTGTCAAAGGAAAAGACTTTTGAAAACAATATGTGTCCTATTTACCAAATACAAATGATTCCATGGATGTGTTCATGGTGAGGGTTGGGTAAAGACCTGGCATTATTATGAAACCCCATAGCAAATACCCATGTGCTCCTGGAAGCATTAGGCCTTGGATGGTTAAAAACAAAGAACAACAACAACAAACCTCCTGAGAAAACCAGAAGTTTCCCCAGAGCAAGTCTTGAAACCCAACTGGACCCTTCACACAAGGGAGTAGCAATGGGAGTGAGCTATAGTTTCCAGCAGCCCCTATGCAACGCTTCCCAGTGGTAGAGATGCTCAGATTTTTAAAATCTATGTGCTGGTGACACAGGTATGTCCAATTTATCAAAGCCCATCAATATGAGCACTTTTCTGCAGGCACTTCACACTTCATGACTCAGGAGGGTCTCCATGTTCTCCTTCCTCACTTCTCCAAAGTCTCGTCACACCATCCTCTCCCGTCACATGGGCCTACTCCTTGACCACACCAAGCAGTTTCCCATTGAATTTCCTCCTCCCCCTTCATAAGGATGGACCATCACCCCTCGGCGGGTTGTTTCAGAAGACACCTTTTGTTTGCCCACTCTTGCTAAGTTCACTACATTCACCTGTTTATTTCTCCGTCCCCTCACCACATCCTGAAATTCTCTCTCTTAAGTTATATTTGTAGTTGTTTTCAGCTGTCTCCCCTACTAGAATGGTATGCTTCATGATAATGGAGACCACATTCATTGTATCCACTTATGTGTCCCCAGCACAGTGTCTTACACATAGTAGGTGTTCAGAAACAAACTGGATGAATAAATGAAACCTCACATCAAAAAGAATTTTCCAGGTATTATGTTAAAGGAGACATAAAAAGTAACAAGTAGTTTTAAATTCAGACAGACAATGGAGCAGTGAAGGCCTTGGGGACAGGGGACAGGAGCCAGTGGAGGGGGTCAATGTGGGGAACGGGGGACATCTGTAATACTTTCAACAATAAAGATATATATTTTTTAAAGAATTAGTTTGAAATGAGCTGGAGTAAAAACTAGATTTCCAGACTGCTTTCATGTACGTTGCTTTACTCACCACTGTCATCAGCATCGTCACTATGCTATTGACAAAACAGTAACAGCCTCGCGGCAATCTAACCCAGCTTTTAAATAAAAGGATCTAGCTCACTGTTGGGATGTTATAAAGGAAACAAGCAATCCTGATTTTTTCTTCCTGTAAAAAAGTAGAAAATCACTTCAGGCATTTGCCATCTCTCTCTCTCTCTCTCTCTCTCTCTCTCTCTCTCTCTCTCTCTCTCTCACACACACACACACACACACACACACACACGCACACGCACACGCACACGCACACCCATACACTTCTGGCAGGAACAGCGCTCCGAAACCAGACTGGTATCTCCACCTACAACCCAGCCCAGTGGGACTTCATAATCTTTACACTTAATCCTTGGCCTGAAATGCAGAGAAATTTTATGCCAAGTTTGTGGGTGGGAAAGCCATTTCTATCCTTCCTGCAGGAGGAGATACAGACAATTATTACACAATTTCAGGATGACCCGGCCTTCCTGTCTCAGGAAGCGCCCAGAGCTCCCTAATTGTCTCCTACTCATCAGTGCAGTGGGTTTCAAACGAGCTCAGATGACGAGGCACCTGGAAGTCCTGAGGCCACTGCGGAAATACGTGTAAGACTGAAATACTTCGTTTCTTCCTATGAACCAGGAACAGTTTTTCTGGCAGAAAAGGCAGTAAATGAATGTCACGTAAAACCACAGCCTAAATTCATGTGTTCTCAACAAAATAATATAGAGAAAGACACTGGACTAATTGTGTGTATGAGTTGTTCTGTTAATAGTCTTTTGCTACTTTTTGGTCTATTCGTGGCTACTAATACCAACGGGCACGTGACAGCCAGTGCAAAGGCTTAGGAAGAGGCGACAGAAGAGAAGCTTGAAAGTGAAAAATGCATCCCCATTAACCCATTTTTTCCCTACATGAATGAGGATAGAACATTATTCATTTTTAACAATAGAATATATTTATTTACATACTTACATGTATATGATAAATAAGTATAAAAATCTTTTAAACCAGTGGTTCTCAACCTTCTGGCCCTTTAAATACAGTTCCTCATGTTGTGACCCAACCATAAAATTATTTTCGTTGCTACTTCATAACTGCTACTGTTATGAATCGTAATGCAAATATCTGATATGCAGGATGGTCTTAGGCGACCCCTGTGAAAGGGTCATTCGACAGCCAAAGGGGTCGCGACCCACAGGTTGAGAACCGCTGTTTTAAACCTTTTTAATCTTTAAAATCTTCATATATATATATATATATACATATATATATATGAAAATATACAAATATGCAAATATACGAAAACATACATATACTTCTATATAAAGAAGAAATTTCCAATTCTCACCAAGTTTATACTTAACCAAAAAATAAGTGAAATGGCTATTTTAAAATAAATTCGTTTAAAATAACGCCAGTATTTGGAAAGAACCAAGGAACAATATGACCCCTACAGTCAACCACAATGTATTATAATGTGCACAAATGTTAAGTATGCAGCAACCTGAAAGGTGACTACACAGAAAATCCTTAATTATATACCCTACTGACAAAGTCAAAGCCACTTAAGAGGCAAAAAACGACGCTTTCAATAGTGATGCCCTGAAAATACATAAAGATGTTAAAATAGTTTTACCGTAAGAGCACCCTTCTATCAGGACCCACACCAGACGCTCACACACACAGTACAAAAGGGTCCACGGCCTCCAAACGGGACCCTGGCCCAGCCGGAGCAGAAGGAAACACTAACGGGATTCGATCCTGACACCGACGAGAGGCAGCATCCGGAACCTCTGGCAGGTACGACGACAAACCCAGGCCGTGATACAAATTGTACAGTCTCTGATCAAGGCCGGGCGGCTTCCATTTGGAAAGCTCACTTCTCCCGCTGAGTTAGAACAAAACATCCTCCAAACGAGTTTGTAGGTGACTGCGATGAATGCAACAGTCACCGTTCTACCAGCCAAGTAGTTTTTAAAGTCACACAATTAAAAACATGTTTGAGAATTCCAGATAATGTGGATACTCTGCCCTCAGTGGGAAAAGGGTTATAATTCTTACTCTTTCAGTGTGGGCTGTGCATAGCCACTGCCTTCCAAAGCCCCACAGTACCTTCTCCTTCAATGTCATCAATAGGTTCTTGGAAACTGGGACTTTCGGAGAAATGACACTATTAGATCTGACCGGCATCTCCTTACTCCCCGTATGATGTAAATCCAGAGCCCCTCGGAAAGCCCCCAAAGCGTCCTCTAGGACGGCCAGTTCCACAGAGCCATTACAGAGAAGAGCTGAGAGTGTGTCAGGCAAGTTCAGTTGCACAACCTCAAAGCAAGCTTAGCAATTGCCAAGCTAAACTAAGTTCCTTTAGAGGTGAACTTCGTAGGGTCTTTCATTCAAATGGCACAGTGAAGGGGATGATATTTTGCATAACTTCCCAAACTTCTATGGCCAGGACACTTTTGGGGGAGGGGAGGGTTAATCTCCAGGGACTAGGTTTCATGGTACAATTTTGTGAAACTCAGCACTGAACAGTGATCAAGCATCCAGAGGTTTGGGGGGGGGGGTGTGAATGTGCCTCAAAGACATTCTCTGGTAAGGCACCCCTTCCCCACAACACCCAGGACCCTCAGCTTCCCTGACACGGTGACTCTCATCAACCCCACAGTGTTCATCACTCTGTATTATTTTGTTATTGAAGCAGATGGGTTTCTCTCTTTTACACTTTTCTATCTAAGCTTATAATTTAAAAGTGTGTGTGTGTGGGGGGGGTAAGCTTATAATTTAAAAGTGTGTGTGTGTGTGGGGGGGGTTATAACATGTGCTTTTATCTGGAAGAGCAGTTTACAAAGAGTGTACTTTCTCATTGCTATGCACCCCCTGCAGATGTGATTACTGACTTTAATTTGGACTGAAGAGCTAGAGTACTTTGGGGATATTTCTTCAGAAATTGTGGATTAGTCACTTCAGATAAGAACAGGATCTTTCTCGGCAGGCAGTCAGGAGGACCTCAAGTTCCCTCCTACGCTGATCCTCCGATGACTTAATAAGAACAGCTAAGAGGTATGAACTGTGATACGTGGTGGAAACTAAGATTTTTCTGCTTAAATTTATTTATTCTTAATTTCTTCAGAATGATTTTATTTTTAAAAATAAAATATGTAGCCCGGCTGATGTGACTTGGTGGTTTTAGTGGTTGAGCATTCACTTATGAACCAGGAGGTCTCAGGGCACATGCTTGGGGTGCAGGCTCGATCCCCAGTAGGGGGTGTACAGGAGGCAGCTGATTGATGATACTCTCTCTTCATTGATATTTCTATCTCTCCCTTTTCCTCTCTCTGATATCAATGAAAAAAATATTAAAAAATCATGTGTGTATGTAATGTGAGGTTTGTACGGCATTCAAAATATTAGGTTTACTTTATGTCAAAAGGGATCATCTTCCTTCATAGCAGCTATATCCATAGTTACAACATAGTAATTAGACTAAAATGCATCAATCATCAGACATGGTGAAGAAGCAAGGATTTTATTTACCAAACATTTTGCTGGCTCTGTCCCTGAGGACACAGGAACCTATCTCAGGATCGTCTTTGAGGTTGGGCCTATTTTACTGATAGTAACAGAAAACTCAGTTTCCTCACAGAAAGCATGTTTATTTTCTTAGTTATTATATGTGACAACTAGTGAACACTGATTGCTTATATTAAACTGGTTCTTAACTGATGAGGGGGAAAAAATGTATGTTTGTCTCAAAGAACTGAGCATAATGAATCAAAAGAAAAAATTTCCCTAAAATCCCATGCTAGTGAAAAATTAAGATCATCTCCAATTTTACTGGAACGTAAGACCAAAAAACTGGGAAGCTCCAAAGAAAAGGCCTGAAAAAGTACTTTTTCACAACACTAGCAATGAAACCCAGGTTTTACATTGCCTCTATCTCAGTCTCCTGGCTGGCAAGTCCAGACGGAACACAGAAATTAGACTGTCACGCGGAGAGTTTTACAAGTTGCAGAGGGGTGAGGGTGGGTGGTTCTTGCCCGCACCAGAGATTCAGTGTTGCAGCTTCAGAGATCTGCTCTGCCAGCTGGGCTTGGGAGGCGCTTGGTTAACATTACAGGGAGCATTTCGAAGTGCCTTTTTAGGTGTTTTTGTTTGTATCATCTGAACACTCCAGAAGGCAGTTTCTGAATTCTGATATTCAGTTTCAGCTTTTTCTCGCTTCTACTTGAGCCTTCCATGTGGACAGTCACCTGTCCGCACTCCACCAGCCGCAGAGCAGAGGGCAGGAGGTCACGCGCATGGGCCAGCGTCTGAGAGAGAGCTCGATCTTCAGACTGGCACCGAGACAGCACATGGGAGACTTTCATTCCCTTCCCTTGGCAGCAGCAACAAGAATCCTTGCCCGCCCTGTGCCGGGCCTCAGGATCTTGCCTCATTTAATCTCCCCACAGCCTAGGGGCCCCGGTCTTCCGAATGTCCCCACTGTAAGTATGATCACTGACGAGACAGAACTCCCTCTGGGAGTGGCGGATCAGCATTCACCCATGCCTCTTTCATTGCCCCAAACCTGCAGTCTTTCTGGCTTCCGTTTTTCCTTCCCTGAATTCAGTGCAGATGGAAACAAGCCTTTTAAGAATTACAGCGGCATCAGTAAAGACAGCAAGACAATGGCCCTCCTATGTTCTCTACAGCAAAAGGCATCGCTGTTTGGGAAAGGGTCTAAGAGGCCAGGATCTCCCTTCCCAACCTCTCAAACTTGGAAATCATATAAAGAATAACTTTAGATGTAACACAGATGGCAAAACATGACCAGATACTCAAAACGAATGTTGGCATGACCACCTAATGGGGTGGTGTTATAATGAAGGGGAAATGTTTCACATCTATCCTTATTTATCCCTGTCCTGTTCCAGAATTTACAAATCTGAGTAAAAACAGGATAAAGAAACTGATGAGTAGGAGTTCACAAGAGCGTTTAAGCCTGGGTCTACGCTAAATTGTTACATACATACGATTCTCTTGAACAGTTTTCGGCTTTTTAAAAAAATTATCGTTAGATACTGATTTTGCTTGAATTACTTTAATAACCACTAGTTGGAAATACTTCAAAACATAAGTGGGCTCCAAAAGCTTTTCTTTATTTGCAAAAATTGTAACAACTGACAAGCCATAGCTACAGTGTTCAGCCCCTGAATCTGCAGACAGAACGGGGGCACTCAGGTGCTCTTGGAATTAAAGTTAAATTTTCACAGTTCGTAGAAAGCAAAAATTGGAGCCAACCAACTGTTACAGCCTTCAGAAAACCAACAAGCTGTTTCAGCCATTTTCCCTCAACGCAGAATGAGTTGGCTGTACTGAGCTGTTTCTGTGTTTCTCCCTTCTGAGAACTCACTTCTTGAAGAATTTCTACCAACACACAACCAAATCCCAAGACAAGCATTTCCCCCTTAAAACGAATTTTAATCCTTTTCTAATCTAAAACATCTTAAGGTGGAGAAAGCAATTTTCCTAAGCAGAAACATATTTCTCTTTGTCCCCAAGTAGACTCTAAATTTAATCAGATTTAGTCCAAATGCCACTTAACGACTACGTGTTCCAACCCAGATAACAAGACATGCTGCTGACTTACCATTTGGTGACAAACGCCTCTTTATTCAACGGTCCCCCCACTGGCGGTATCATTAGCAACACAGAGAGTGACTGAGAGGCAGACTTTCACAAAAGCTAAGGCAGAGTGGGAGAGATTTTCATCCAAGTTTTTCCCAGGGCCTGCGAAGTATTTCACTTAGATGATCATTTCCTAAATCTGAATAACATGTTTGCTACCGAGATTTCGTAAGTATGCAGCTAATGAACTTTCTCCTTCCACAAACATATTTAAACGCTTTTAATGCTAAGCAGAAAAGAAAGTTGAAAGAGATATTGAATAACCTATACACTCCAGGAGGGCAGGGGCCTACCTACCTTGTGCAGCCTGGGTCTCCAAGGCCCGCCTAGCACAAGGCCCGCAGAGCAAATATTCACTGAACGTGAATGACAAAACATTCCTTTCAAGGCGTTCACAATCCTTGAAGTGCCAGGCACTAGCCTAGGCTCTGCAGCTACAGCAGCAAGCAAAACAAAGCTTGTGCCCGCGGGGCACTTCTGTTTTACTGACGGTGGGATGGGGAGGGGAGGGGAGGGAGGTAGTAACTAAAACTCAGTACAGATAATCTAATGTGAGCGACAGGGGCTCTAAAGGAAACAACAACCGTGAAAGTAAAGGGGAGGGAGCTTTTCTAGATCGGTGGCCTTATGCTTGGAAGTTCTTTCAAATAAAATTGAGATTTAAATGCAGGGAGGGACCAGGTCTTGCGAACATTTTGGGTGACAGTGTTCTAAATAAAGAGAACTAACTAATACGTGGGCAACTGATGATAACACAACTTGCAACCAGTATAATGAGATACGTGATGGGTCTGCTAGTGGTCTCCCTACCGAACTCCATTTCTTCTTCCTGGGCACCAGTGAGGCCAGTGTCACGACCCTTGCAGCGTGGAGTGGCCTCGGGACTGGTCCTTGCCAACGGAACATAAGAGAAGCGATACGGGTCACTTCTGAGCGCAGCCTTCCAGAAGCAGTGTGCACGCCCCGCCTCGTGCTCTCTTCCCCCCTCCCACATAAAGTAGAGGGCGCCCTAACCAGTTTGGCTCAGTGGATGGCGCGTCGGCCTGCAGACTCAAGGGTCCCAGGTTCGATTCCGGTCAAGGGCATGTACCTTGGTTGCGGGCACATCCCCAGTAGGGAGTGTGCAGGAGGCAGATGATCGATGTTTCTCGCTCATCGATGTTTCTGACTCTATTGCTCTCCCTTCCTGTCTGTAAAAAATCAATAAAATATATTTAAAGGAGAGGGCATGAGATGGCAGAGCCATGTGGATGGGGCCTGGGTTCCTGCAGCCTCGCAGCGCTGACCAGGCATGCAACACGGCAGAACAGAACGCTCTTGTGCCGCTAGACTGAGGCCCTTGAGGACAAGGAGCAGGTCTTTTTCATCTTCATATCCCTAGAACCTGGCACAACTCAGCAAATGGCAGGTATGCAGTAGTAAGGAAACCTGCTGCTGGAACAGTGAAAAGGGCAATTAGTCCTGTTGAAAGGTAATTGAGGAAAGGGATTAGCAAGTGTTCACCATGAGGACTTCTCAAGAACAGAGTGGTTGGCGCATAATGGACGGTGGGGTGTAGGGGTAGATTCTTGGCAGAGGAAAGACCGTGAGCGAAGAGAGGAAGAACAGACAGGGTGCATTTGGGGGAGGGAAGGCAGGAGACACCTCTAACAAATACGCTCACCTACACACAGAGAACAGTTCTCTGGCCTTCAAGAATTATGAGACTAGACTGAAAATCGCTTCAGGGCATTTTCAAATAGCTTTTCCAAAACCAGAAATAAACAGAAGAAATGGAACACCTGTAATGGCACAGAACTGCTGAGTTTTTATATCAAGATGCAAAACGGGGGTTCTGAAATAAGAGTGACTTTTGCTTCTCCCTCGAACGACGTTTGACGATATCGATAGCTGAAGATAGTTTTGGTTGTCGCAACAGGGGGATAGGGGATGGGGGTGGAATTCCACAGCCATCTAGCAGGTAGAGGCCAGGATGCTGCTAAACATCCTACAACGCACCGGACAGCCCTCCCCACCAAGAATTGGCTGGCCCAAGGTCACTCACTGGTGTCAAGGTTGAAAAAAATACGTTACACTACAAGCTTCTGGAAGCCTGGGACCGCAAAGTATTCCTTGTATTTTGAGCATCAAAACGCACAAAATTAAGCGGAACACAGTTATCACACTACATTGAAAATGAGCAACAAGTTCACTTATTTTTTTCTCCTCCTTCCTTCTAGGCTCCCAATTCAAATTACAAAACAAACAAACAAACAAAAAACAACAATGAATAATATTAGAAACCTAAATGATAAATACAGCTTAAGGGCTTTTTCATAAAGCAAATCCTATACTTTCTATCAAATTTTTGTAGAATATATTAAATTCCTGTCCAAAACAAAATCTTTGAAAAGACTATCCCTTCCTATGTAAAATTGCATTAGTATTTCCCAAGAGTCACATAAATAATAAAAGCAATAATGGTCCACTATAAAATACAAATGCTCTTCATCATTGCTCTACATATTGAGCAATGCAATTCTGGCAGTTAATTTAGATTACTGGAAGAGCAAACGGAATGAAATGAAACGTAAGCTAAATACAGGTGATCTACGTTAATCTCACTCTGAGTCCTTTTATCCTATTACTAATTACTGCTTCTCACGTCTGACCTCAATAGCCATTCATTTCTTTTCTCAAAATTTAAATGAGAGTCAATAACTCCCACACATTCTGGGAGGAGGCACCTGACTCGGCATTTGCTTGGGTCCCGACATTAAAACTGACTGTGCTCCTGGTTTTTAAGGCCCTGCTTTAATTTCCACTGTCACTAAGTGAGAAAGAACAAAAGCCTGTTCTCTTAAGAACCCTGGACAATCGTGTTTCTGCTCTTACTGGAAAGGGAGACAGGCTATCGCTACCCCAAATCAGCACCTTCAGTCCCTGAAGCCTTTTGTCCCCCAGTGTGAAGACAAGGGCCCCCTTCAGTGTCACATGCCCAGCAGTGCTACCCCCGCTGAATGGATTTTCATGGAACATAAATCACTTTCCCACTACCTGCCACTTACAAACCTGCTTCTCGTGAACTTGGACCCAGCACAATATGACGTGCCATGTCCCTTGTGACAGCTAGGAACAAGGGGACTGTTTGCATGAGTAGATAAAGGGCATTTTTCCCTTGGCCACTAAGGGTGTTTTTTTTCGCCTCTTGGGGAGTAACATGGTTTATTAAAATTGCAGGAACATCCAATTTCCGCATGCCAATTACATTTTAAAATGACTTACACACTTGCTCTGGCTGGTGTGACTCAATAGATTGGGTGTCCTCCCATGCACCAAAAGATTACTGGTTTGATTCCCGGTCAGGGAACATGCCTGGGTTGTAGGCTCGATCCCCAGTTAAGAGTGTGCAGGGGGCAGCTGATTAATGTTTCTCTCTCTCTCTCTCTCTCTCTCTCTCTCTCTCTCTCTCTCCCTCTCCTGTCCTCTCTCTCTCTCAAAATCAATAAAAATTTCTTTAAAAAGTAAAAATAAAATATGTATACACTTGCATGTTTCATATAACCGTTGAGCATTTTAATAGGATTTAGAAAGATATTTATCTATTTCCTAATGTATTTCCCACCTGGGTCAGAACTCCTGCTCTTATGTGTTTGCATGAGAACATTTAAGCAACTTTTCATTCCATTGGGGGGGTCTTAAAGAACTGGGGATACAGACACAGAATAGACCCCACATTTACCCGTAGAGAAAACTCTCCCCATATAATGGATTTCCTAAATTCACTTAACCCTCCTGAAATGAAACTGCTGAAAAGAACAATGATGAAAGATGCAGTTGTCGAAGTGGCTTCGTGCGCCCCCACCTAATCTCATTGCTCCGTGTTACATCCAGTCTGCTTTGAAGTAGGAAAGTTATACTTCCAGGGGTGGCAGTTGCCTCCCTTTCTGTAGCCCTCATCACAAGCGCCCGAGGCCCCCAGGGCTGTTTGAAAGTCGTACTCACAACTTCTCTGCTGAGTGAATCACACCTTCCCACGGTCAGCCTGGCCGTGTTCTCTCCCTTTCCCTGGCCAGGCCCCCGCCTCACCTGCGTGCCCACTCGGACGTAAACAGATGCCGTGGCAGTGAAGCGGTGCAATCACAAAAGCAGCGCTTCTCTGTATGCCAAAGGCTCTCCGGGCACGAAATCGTGAAGCAATTGAACACGAACTGGATCAAAAGCCAAGCGAGCAGTTTAGAAGCCAAAAGGAAATGGAAGGGAGAGGTGCTTGGCTTGAGTGCGGAGGAAATGGCAGAGCGCTTCTTGGATGCATGCGGATGGGAACTGAGAGGAGAGGTGAGGCAGCCGCGGCTGCCAGGGCTGCTTCAGGGAAACGGTGGGAAACAGCTTCCCCTCCTCTGGCGCCTGAGATTGCGAGCTTATCGTCTGTGCTAACCATTCTAAACGCGTCTGGGGTCGGGAGAAGCAGGTGACATTTGCCACGACTGGAACAGAACCCGAGCTATATGTGCCGACCGTGCTACAAACAAAGAGAAGGCCCAGCATTTCCCTGAAAGTGGCTGGGAACGGTCTTTGACTTGGCACGTAAACGCCCGGGGGAGGAAAAAAGCATCCGCCTAAACAAACCTCCCAGGGAAAAAACACATCTATGCGTGAAAAGGCCTTCGCCTCCAAAACGATGGCGGTAGGAACGCATGCTGCACCTGAGAACACCACCAAGGGTGAGAGCCAGAAGACCATGGGATTCGGACGTCAGCCCAGGCCCAGCTGGCGCAGCCACGGGAAGGAAAGAGGCCGCACGGAGGAAGCCCAGGCCCGCGCCCAGTGAAGCGGCTGACGAATCGGTGCCCGGGCACCACAGCGCCAGGCTTGTTTCCTGCACCCGCCCCGGGATGTGCGCGGTGAGAGGCTCTCGCTCTGGAAGCCTGGATGCCGGGAGGCAGGCAGGCGGCGCGCACACGGCTGAGCTGCGCTCCGAGGCGGTGGAGGCCGGCACAGCTGGGAACACAGGATGCCAACAGAGACACCGGCCTCTGGACAGGTGGGTGCGTGGCCCTGAGCAGAGGCACAGCACGCGGAACAAGAGATTCAAGACCCGACACCGCTCATCCCCCCGGGGCCCACGGACGTGCCTTGGCCTGGAGAGGAGGAATCCAACACTGTGGCCGATTGTCACAGACGCAGCTGTGCGGCCGCCTCCACGCCAAGTGCAGGCGCCAGCCCCGAGTCTTCAGGAGGGTGCGGGCTCCTGCACGAAGCAGAAACAAAGCTGCCCTGGGGTCTCGCTGGCCAATCCCGGAGAAGGGGCACTCAATAAATGACTGTGTAATTGGCATGGAAACCCATCAACCGGAACGGACCGAGCCGCTTGTAACCGGGTAGGCTCATGGGGACCCAGAAGGGTGAAATCCTCTCTCTGACCGCACAGGGCTTATTGTCATCGAGGCCAGATGGCTTGCTCCAAACTGTGGGTAGTCGTCCATAGTGGACATTTAAAAACCAACTAAATGGGCCAAAATCAGCATTGTTTTTCTCACACACACACACACACACACACACACACACACACACGAAGAGGAAGGAGAACGTTCTTGTGGAATGCTTGATTCAAACATGTGTGTTTGCAACCACCAGGTCATGATGTTAAAATATATTCCTCACGGTGGGCCAAAGTAAAAATGAATTTGAAAGTAGCTGATCTATTGAGGGAACACAGGAACAGCCACTGACAAAAACTGCCACACACTGTTTTATGAAGTCATCCAGAAACTGAAAGAGGCAACTGCCACTGTGAGGTCCATTTTTTCAGTGACGCAGAGAGGTTGGCTGACTTGCCCAGAGCAGCACAGCAGAGCCTGGATATAATCCCAGATGGCTCTGACTCCGGTACATCCTCAAGTACCACAGGGGCTCAGCGATGATGCTGGGCAAAGAGGGCTGGAGAGGGAAGGACAGGAGTGAGAAAGTGGGTACAAGCTGGAAGGGGCGTGGAGAGGTGGGTGGCTCTTGGCCGGAATGGAGGGGCGGCAATGGCAATGCAGAAATGAGTTTGGGGTGAGTGAGAATCCAGCCTGATGGAGCAGAGGCACCGGAAGTTCAGAGCAAATCAAAGGAGTTGAACAGACCCGGGCAGCCCTCCTACGTCCTGAGACTTTGGGCACAAAAGCGAACCCCTTTGAGCTTTATTTCCTCGTCTGTACCTGCTTCAAAGAAGACTAAGTAGAATAATTATGCAAAGTGCCATGTTCAACATACGATAGCTTAAAAAAAGAAGCCGCTTCACCCGTGTGAGATGCATAAAGAAGAGGTATCACTTTATTTGGCCCCGACAGTACACCTACGAGATAGACAAGACAAACTGTAAGAGCCCAGGACACCCCAGCAGAGACCTGATGGTTGGAGCCAGGACTCCTGCTCTGGGCTGGGTATTAGCAGGGGGAAGAGCAGATCCCAAGGCTGGATATCAGGCTCAGGGCGGCTGACAGCACCATGGGCCAGGCCGGGAAACAGACTTCCAACAAGGTAGTGAGGCTCTGAAATTAGGCAAATAATACTGCTCTCCTGGCTAAACTCTAAAAGTCAAGGTATGCAAAGTCATCGCAGATAAATAGTTCCAAAGCCTACAAAACAGAAAGCATTAAACCAGGGGCAAGCATGTCACGCACGCGGGCCTGGGCAGACCTGAAAGTGGAGAGAAGTAGAGATTTGAAGACAGCCCACCACGGCCTGCCACTCAGAGCCACGGACCGCGAGAGAGCTGCAGGCACCGTCCTTAGTCCTGGGAGGGTCCGGGACCCACCGGCACAGGCAGCCCCACCGTGGGGGTAGGTGCAGGCAGTGAAGCCAGCGGCCTGTGGGCTTTGGCCACAGTGGCCAGCCTGACCGTTACATGGACGCCTCGGACTTAACCTGATGTCGTTTGACACTTAACTTCTCTGTTTTTATCCCAGGCTGGCCAACGGAGCCTCTGGGTTGTGTGGTCTGGCTTCCCACGCAGGCCTGGTTACAGGAAGAGAATGAATGTGCCCGGGTCGTTCCCACATTAGCATCCCGGCCCACGACATGGAACACAGAATCAGTTCTAATCTCGTAGTAAGTCAGTAAGCTGGCAATATACCTGCTTCCTGAACCGGCTGACACAACGAGCGCCTGTTACACTCATCAACCTCTGTCTGAGCCTATGGAGCTGAGGGTCATCCAGCGACCAAGGATGGCCACTGGATTATGCTGCTCTGCACAACTTCCAGGGAAAATCCACCCTGACCACTACAAGGGCGGCCTCGTGGAGGGATGCTGGAGGCAGCGGGGCTCAGTGCGGCTGGGGGATCCGGGGGGACTCGTGTCAGCAAGGCCAGATTACAAGTGACCAAAAGGGTAAACTAGAATAAAGACAATAAGAGTGGAGGGGTTTGGGGAGGAAAACATAAAAGAAATGTAAGGGGGCAAAAGAGATGCAAAGATGACTCTAAGATTTTCAATTCCAGGAACTCAGAGTGGGGCTTTCAGCTCTAAAACCAGGGGCGTTTGTTGAACCTAGATGTGGCTGGAGATGTTCATTTGAGATGACACTATAATAGCTGTGTCCAACCCAATGACTGGTTGTGACCATGAAAGTATTCATTATGGTGTGGGTCCTTCTCTTCATTCATGAAGATTTACTGAGTGACTGCAATATGTCAGAAATTACTCCACCAGTCACCAGGGATCCCTGCCTTCAAAGAGCTGACCATCTAATGGTGTTGACAGACCCGTTAATTTACTATTGTAGCAAATGCAGGTGCTATGGGGGAGAAAATGTAGGTGCTATGGAGGGGGAGGGGAGACTGCACAGAATATAATGGGAACATCTAAAATAATAAACACCCTGGGGGGAGAGAATCAAACTTTTTTTGCTGAAAGAGAGAAAATCATTTTTAAAGAGAAGAATCAATATTATTTTTTTTATGTTGTTGAATTTCTGACTCTACAGAAATGTTGATTTTAAATCAGACATCAAATTGTATCTAATTTTACTTCCTTTCACTCCATAAGTGGTGAAAAAGAAATAGCAAGGGGACTGGAAAATATTATTTTAGCTGAGAGATTGCATCAGCATGTGTAGAAAACTCCCAATAATAAAATAAAGGTAGATTCCAGATCTGCGACAGCCAGGGGAAAGCTAACATCAAACATCCAGGCCAAACGCCACACCCGTAAGGCACTGCCCGAGACCACACATTCATCTAGTGTCATCATCGCGTATAAATCCCCAACTGCAATTCATATGAACAGTTTAATTTCCCATTCACTGAGGATTTAAGAAATCACGAAATTAGAAAGCAAGACAATTACAGGATATTTTCATCTTGCGACCCAATAGACTTTTCCAAAAGAACAATAACGTCAAGTGCATAAACAAAGAAAATATTCTAGAGCCAACAAAGTTTGAAATTTTGGAAAGACATAGGATCTTCCTCAATCACCATGACAGGGTCAACAGAGGCACACAGGAAAATAGAGCTAAGACCATGGAACGAAAGACATAAAAAAAAATAAAAATGCAGAGACAGATATAAAAAGGCAAAAATAGAGTCTTGGTTAGAGCTCATACCTCCTGCCTACATTTCTTCTCCCCAGTCCCCACACTCCACCCCGGCCTCATCAAAATGTACTAGCTCTGTTTACAGACGAGTAAAACGGGGAGATCTGGGAACACATATTGCCATTACACACTCTATAGAATACGCCTTTAAAATTGCTTTGTCTCTGATAGACTGCTATTACCGAGATACGCTTTTTTGGTTGTTCCACTGGCCAATGTTGAAGAACATTAGAGGAAGCTGCCCTAAAAATTCCTTACTGTAGGGGCGTCCCTAGAGCCATTCCCTACTTTTTCACACAGGATCAATTTCACCAGGCAGGATGACTTCTCTAAGTAGTATCATGGATTATGTAACATGAGGCAGGCTATGTTCCCCTTTTTGCACTGGCTAAAGGAAGCTCAGAAAACATCTGCACTCACTTTTAGCAAGTTCACCCACCCACCAGTGTGTACTTTGATCCCTTAGTTTCCCTTCACACATTCTCCTAATTTACTTAAAAACAATAAACACAATAAAAAATGTGTAATAGTTAACAGCAAATACTTGAGTGCTTATTATTAGATATTCTAATGCATAGTGTATCCAAATATCCCCTACCTTATATTATGACTCCTTAAACCAGCTGTGGGCAAACTACGGCCCGCGGGCCGCATCCGGCCCATTTGAAATGAATAAAACTAAAAAAAAAAAAAAAAAAGACCGTACCCTTTTATGTAATGATGTTTACTTTGAATTTATATTAGTTCACACAAACACTCCATCCATGCTTTTGTTCCGGCCCTCCGGTCCAGTTTAAGAACCCATTGTGGCCCTAGAGTCAAAAAGTTTGCCCACCCCTGCCTTAAACCATATAATATATATTAAGTATTTTAATATATATTAAATATATATTTAATATATATTAAGTAAATATATATAAATAATATATATTTTAATATATACTTAATATATATTAAGTATAAATTTATTATATATAAATTTTATATATTTAAATATATTAAGTTTTATTTTTGGAAAAGGTAAGGTATGAAGAGATGTGGAGATGGATGAGTGAACTGATAGGTGAGTGGAGAACTAGATCAATATCCCATATTTCTGTGGTGGCTTTTGAACCAAACCATGGAGAAAAAGCACTCACAATGGCAAAGGGCTGGAGATATGCAAGGGGGGACCTGGTCCCCTGGGCTGCATCTAGAGCCCCTACACTAACAGCAGCTTTGGTTATGGCCCGGGATAAAGAAGAAAACAAAAGAAAAACGACCCGTCCCCTCCGTAAAAGGGCTACAAGTCACCCGAGCATCTTATTTGCACCCTAGCTCTGCCTTGTTCACAGGGCACATGTAAACCCTGACTGCACACTTCAGCCCTTGGATGGGTCAGAGGGAAAAACGTGCAAAGACAGTGTCTGAACCAGCCCCGAGCCAGGGTAGCTGGGGCAGAGGGAGAGACACAGAGAGGGAGAAGGGCTTGAAGAAGCAGCAGCATGAAGCCAACTCATCTCTTCCTTCCTGGTCTTTCTACCGCACCTCACCCCCCTGCCCTTAGGTCCACAACCACCTCCCCCAGAACCGCGCAAAACTAGCCAGTGTGCAACGCCTGCCCGGCAGACCCCTGACAGCAGGTGCTCTGACAAGGCCCGAGAATGGTGGACACAATGGTGAAGCTCCCAAATGGCCGCTGTCCAGTGAGGGAGACAGACAAGAAAAGGCATTAACAATACAGCGAGCTGAACGCCAGGACTGTAAGCAGGGGAGCAGCGCACAAGGGGGCCGTCTGACCCGCGAACAAACGAGGGAGGACGACGCCTACTCTGCAGCACAGCTGTGATGATTAAATGAGTTTTAATTAATCAATCAGCTGTATCTGCAAATATTTCTTTAAAAAATATATTTTTATTGATTTCAGAAAGGAAGGGAGAGAGAGAGAGAGAAACATCAATGATGAGAGAGAATCACTGATCGGCTGCCTCCTGCACACCCCACACTGGGGATCGAGCCCACAACCCGGGCATGTGCCCTGACTGGGAATCAAACCATGACCTCCTGGATCATAGGTCTACACTCAACCACTGAGCCACGCCAGCCGGCAATACATCCGCAAACCTTTCAATGCCGCTGTGTGCTGGCACTGTTCCAGCGACCGATGTCACAGCAGAGGACAGTCCAAGACCCTGCCCACATGAAGCCTGCAGTTGGGAAAGGGGCGGTAAAATGAATACTGAAGTAAAATCACATGTCAGGTGATTGAAAAGTGTGACAAAGGAAACTGAAGTTGGAGAGAGGGAACCCAGGAGGGGCTGCACCCCTGCGCAGGTGAGAGGGTGAGGAGGACCCAGGAGCCCTGTGTCTGCAGCACGTCCCCGGGGGAGGGAAAGCCAGGGCGGGGGCTCGGAGGTGGGAGCCCGCGGGCCTGTCCATCTCACAGGCTCACGCACATGCCCCACGTGCTGTTGTCAGAGGGCAGCAGTGACCTCCCCAAGAGTTCCGTTCAAAGGGATTCAAAGAGGAATGTTGATGTTTAACAGAGAAAACCCTCAGCTCTCCACAAACCTGGCTGACTGAAACAATGCCAGCATGGCACACCGAGATTTTACTGTCCAGCCTCTTAGTGTCTTTTCCTCTTCGTTTCCCTTGGCCACTCACATGAAGATGGAGATGGAAACAGGCTTCCCTCAGGTAGCACCTTCTCCCCGTTCACCTGGACAACCAACAGCCCAGACTGCCTACCGCCTAACGAAGAGCCATGTCCCAGTCACGCCATCTGTTTGGAGAACTTTGCCCACTGCATAATTGGCCTGGAGGTCACCATCTGTCTCTAAGTCCTCATAAAACTAACCATATGTTGCTTCATCACTGGCTGAGCCGGAGTAACATCCACTCCTCCCCACAAGGAAAATGCTACAAACCTATCTTTCCTCCGGTGGAGGGGCTGCTGGGGGTGCACGGGCCTCTCCGTTACCACCACACATTTTTATTTTGTTTTTGCTTATGCTTTACCCATGACTTCCAACCCAAACAACCCTAACGATTTCTATCAATGTTTGAAAAGGCTCTCCCAGGAGACCCTGGGAGGACAGACAGACAGGTTTGGGGCCCTGGTTCACCCCTGCGGTTTCGCCTGGTGATAGGACACACAAGCAAAGGCATCTTACAAACAACTCTCCCACCTACTGTCCGCTGCACTGGCACCACACGTCATCAGATCCCGACTTTTCAATCAGAGTAACTCCACTCCAATGTGGGTGACAGCTACAGATGAACGAAAACCATCATTTGAATCAGTACAGCTGTCACCGAATGCTCTCTTGATATATGAGGACAAGGATTCTCAAACTGTTGGCCATTGTTCTCTCACCAGCGATGACTGAACAATCTTTATACGAAGCAGTAGTACAAAATGTTCTGGATTTTAGTTTGATGTAGTGTACTTTTTAAACAAAATAGGAAGAAAAAGTATCCCCAAAACGTGCCTATGGTTTAAAATTACACTAACGCATTTAGATAGCTCAAGAAGGCTAGACTCTCGTGGTAGGAGTGGGTCGTTAACACCTGTAAGGCCCAGAAAAACCAGGCCTCCGTCAGCAGACTTGGTCTACACAGAGTCGAGCATAAATCATGTTTCCAAAACTGGCCACAATATCATCATTTTAAAAAAGGCCAAGCGTTTTCTGCACGGCTAATGATTCCATGTGGCCTGGGAGAGTACTTGAAGGGAATTTAATGGTGCAAGGAAGAGAGATTTCAACCTTGTAGATCCCTTGACTCATTCATCCTTAAGTGAGCCCCTGTCACCAAAGTAATCAACCTCTCCAACCTCTAGGTGTTTTAGTACATCATATTTCACCTCCTTATTAAACATGAGTTGCATTGATTTTTTTCTAAATTTACCAACTGTTAACAGTGGACAGGACCCCCCTCACAGATCAGATAATTGGTTAAAGGCACGCTCCCTTCTGCACCAAGACCGCTTCCCTTACTCCTAGGCATACGATGTAAGACTAACTCTTGCTCTATTTTGAGCAGTTATCCCTCAGAGACCTTGGGCATTCTCCAGGGACCTCTTTAACTTAAGGTATTTCAGGACTGGGTCTTACAAGGACTATTTCCAATGTAACAGGGCCTTGTTCATCGTGAGCACAAGCTGTGGTGTTTCATCAAACGCCCGGGCAAGATTTCTCCCCTCGTCCGTGGCAGAGCCCTAGTGAGCCACCGTGGGAAGAAACGGTAGCGTGAGCTAAGGACAGGAGACAGAAGCACTTCCACCTCGTAGCTTCCCGTCAGCCCCGATGTCATCTTTTCTAAAATAAGAACGCCACCTCCCCGCCAGGGTGACGATAAATCTGATGTGAAAACATGAAGGGTGCTCAGCCAGAATCCTGACCCCTGAGGGACACATCACTGAAGAGGTTGGAGACCATTCTGCTCAACAAAGCCGACATCTGTAATCCAGCTAAAGCGATCGCTGCCCACTTTCCAATACATTAAAATCCATCTAAAAAAATGAGCGTGCCGTAGAGATGAAGAGTTCCCTGGGTGAACAGGATGGAAGCCAGAATGTTCTAGAACAAAGGGAAAGCCCAGGGCAGGCAGGGGCTGAGAGTGGGAGCAGAGGAGACCCGGAGCGCTGAGCGCCAGCTAGATTTCCCCAGGGAAACGCTCGCTGTGCAGCAGCCAACGGAAAACACCAAGTGCCAACCGACCGTGAGAAGGTGTGGGTACATAGATACCAGTATTTGGAAGATAAAAATATGGGAAATGATTTCTAAATGTTTAAGTCAGCAGGGATCATCAGTACGCAGAGACACATCACTCACATTTATATTCAGGTTTTCTACACGCGGGGAATGATGTGAACACACTGTATCTACAATGGGGGTGGAGTGAGTTTGTTTTTTAAAGGAAGAGCCCATTCCGTCAGCCTCCTTCCCGGCGAGATGACAGAAATGTTCCTCTTTCAGATCTAAGCTCTTCAATGCCCATGTTGCCTGCGGGTTCGCAGACCCCGCCCAGGGACTTTGCGCCCCAGCTCTTCCTGCTGACTGGGTGTCAGTCCTGACTCGCTGGAGATGGTGCCGGTCAGAGCCATATGGGTTTCTTCAGACTGAAAAGGAGGGCCTGGAATAAAACTCTTTACGTATCTCTATTAATGAAAAATTCTCCTAATGCTTTTTTTTTTTTCCTAAATAATCAGCAACTTTACACAATATTCACAAACTATTCTGGGAACTTTTTCTCTTTCATTAGAAATTACAATATCCTGAATATTGTATCCAATGCCATCCCCATCCATCTGCCTTGAAAGAAAGAGAAAGGTTATTTTATTTCCTTCCTCTGTCTCTAAAGCCTTAGTGTATTCTTTCACCTCCTAGATAGTCACATTACGTACAAGAGCATTTTTTTAAAAAAACCAAACAGTATTAATTTTTTTCTTTCTCCCTCCATTTGCGTGCACACAGCCACTTTTCCAATGTGTTTAAAACTTCAAATTATACCATCAACTCAAAGCTCAATCTGTAATGCTGCGAAAGTTACTTAAGGTTGTACTGCCAGGTCTGTAATTAACACAAATTCTGCCTTTTTGTAAAAAGGAGAATATTAACAGTTGTACATCAACCAAATTAGATTATCTGAATACATTGATCATCGTTGATTATCTAGACACTCTGACTCAAAAACTGTCATGACTAATAATGATTTCTTTTCGAGCATAAACATAGCTATTGCTTTTTATTAAGTCTCCTATCCTGGTAGTCATGGAGATGGGAGAAAAAAACTGTTTTATATTCTGCTTTAAAATAAAAACCAAAATCTAGAACTCAATTTAAAAAAATTCTTCATCCTCTGTCTTTTTCATATTGCTGTTAATACAGAAGAGAGCTGCGGCTCATTCCCACTCCTGAGCCCCGTGCTCACACATTATATTTACGTATTGTGAGGCACCCAGATGCCTCATCCAAAAGTTACTGATGCAGTGAATTTAAAATGTTTATTCCCCTTAAAACTTTCCAAGAGGCTCGCCAGCCAGAATCCTTAATTCCCCGCCCCCCACCCTCTGAAACTCCAAGTCCACTCATCATGCGACTTCTCCCAGCCCCAGGGTCTCTGCTGGTGTAAAATACAAACCTTCCCCTCGTGGTATTGCTCTAAATCAGGCCCCCAGTGCATGACGTGGTCACAACCGACCATTATGCAAGTGATAGGATTTGCCAAACCTCTCTCAACCTGTGTCATGGCGTCGCGGGCGACTCATCGGTACTGTCCCACTCGATGCTGTTTATCACATCTGACAAGGGCGCTAGCATGACAGAGCGCAGAAATGAGGCCACTCCAGGGAACACGGGACCGCCGGGAAGAAAGAAGCAACGCTGGCTGGCCTTCCAGGGCCTGTTTCAACTCAAAGTCAGCTCTACTATTCACTGTCAACTTCGAGGGGCTTCACTGCGTAGTAAATCGGCTCTCAGCGAGAGAAATGAAGACACAGTGCCAGTTCCTGGGGTGCTGGTGATGATAAAATAATCAAAAGAGGGAATAAGGTGAAGTCTTCAGTACAATGCCTGGCCCACGGTGAACCATAAATAAATATTAGCTCATTTCAGAGACCTGTTTACCGATTCCGGAACTAAGAATGCCCTGAGAGACGCAAGATCGTTAATTATCCCTTTTCAAGGAGCTGGCCACATCACTTCAGATCACAAGATTGAATACACATCCTGGGTTTTGGCACTTATGAATTCTGGAGAGTTAATTAGAAAATGAAATTTATTTTAGGAAAGAAAGGCAAACAGCTATGCAGAGTTAATCAATTATGCAAAGCTGTGTGTGCAGTCCCACATCTCCCTGAACCTGCCCTTGAGACACGAACTTGGAACATGAGCTGGAAACGCCATAATCTTTATTCCTGCAGAGCCAACCCACCTGTGAAGGAAGTTCACTCAGTCTCCCCAAGCGCTTATACTTAAAGAGAAAATAATCCTGGAATTATATTCGGTTTATCTACTCAAAAATAAATTCCGCTCTTAGCTCTTACCCCCAAAATAACCCGAGGAGTTTTTTTTTTTCTTTTTTTCTTTTCTTGTACCAGTATTTATTAGCATTTATTAATCTCCAAACCTGTGCTAAGCTTTGGGGATCAGATGCAAGTAAAAGCCATAATCCCTTCCCTGTGAATGCTCATATGAGCCCCCTTTATCTAGAAAATCCACACTCACTGGATTTGAGAATTTTTTTGTTTTTTTTAAAAAACTTTTATATACTTTTATTGACTTTAGAGAGAGAGGAAGGGAGAGAGCGAGAAACATCAATGTGAGAGAGATACATTGACCAGCTGCTTCCCATACACACCCCAACCAGGGATGGAACCCATAACCTAGGGATGTGCCCTGACCGGGAATCGAACCGGTGACCTTTCAGTGCCTGGGATGACGCTCAACCAACTGAGCCACACCCGCCAGGGCATGGATTTGAGTCTTTAAAAACTGACTGCAGAATACCGTGAGTTAAGTGGACTAGACAGGACTGCTGAGCATTGGAAAGAAACACGCGTTGACACAAGGGTCCTCACCGCATACTGCACCCAGAGGTGTCAACAGAACTATACATCCAGCCCTACTCCAACCTTCTTCTCGATTCTCCCCGGTGAGTGAGGGAATGTCCCTTGTTACACAACCATTCCACCATAACAGCAAACTGTTTCGAACGCCATTTTCTCAGAGGGACAGGGCCACTTCCTCCTTCCAGATCTGAAGCAAGCTCACACCTCCGCCCCCAGCCCTCCTCCGACCATCTCAGGAATCCTTTCCTCTAACCTGAATAAGATCCTTCTTTACGCCAATCCTCTCCCCACGGAGGGGAACTGGATTCTGACACCCCAGGAGGTGCCTTTTGGGGTATTGATTTTAAGCTGGTTACTAAGAAACAAAAGACTCACAAAGAACCTCGGACCCTCCTCCTTTCCTGCCTTAGGATTTGGGCAGGAAAACCTGCTTCTGGAAAGGGACCTCAGCACACCCACTCCTGTGCAGCCCCCTCAGCAGCTGTGAGTTAAGTGCGGCAGAAAGGTAGGAACCAAGGAAAAGCTGTCCCCTAGATCCCCCTGTGCTCCGCTGTGCTGGGCTGCCAGCAGGGATATGTTCACCACCTGCAACTTACCTGCGAATTGTGTGCTTTCCCCTCGAAATCCCAGGCCCCTGCTCCCCTGCTCCTTTGTCCAAAATGACATATGAACCTCACCTGCCCAATGTGTCTTTGGGTCTCGTACCTTATGACACCCCCGAACGTACATCCGTAAACACCTGGACATCTCCTCCTGTGGATCTGTCTCGTGTTCATTTGATTATTGGTCCAGCAAGAGGAACTCAGAAGGTGGAAGGAAAAGTTACATTTTTGTGCCCCCACTCCACAGGCACCAGCTGAAAGGGTCTAGAGCAGTGGTTCTCAACCTTCCTAATGCCGCAACCCTTTAATACAGTTCCTCCATAAAATTATTTTGGTTGCTACTTCATAACTGTAATGTTGCTACTGTTATGAATCGTAATGTAAATATCTGATATGCAGGATGGTCTTAGGCGACCCCTGTGAAAGGGTCATTCGACCGCCAAAGGGGTCGCGACTCACAGGTTGAGAACCGCTGCTCTACATGAAGCTGCCGAGGCAGCAGAGCTGCCCCCCACAGGTCCCCAGAAAGGCCCTGTCAATGGCCACCTCCAGGACCACCTACAATGGTGCTGCATGCCCAGGGAGCCCAGGCCAGCCCTGGCCCTCCCGGCTCCTGGCTTCATCCTGGCATTCTTCCACATCCCCACAGTTTCCTCCTCCTGGGTCAAAACCTCAATCAAAGGCAGAAAATAAATGTTCACCCTCCACAACCCTGTGCCCAAGGCCAGCATTTCACACAGGAAAAGAGAGACGGAGGGGCGGGGGAGGGAGGGGAGAGGAGAGGAGCTGAGTAAATCAATGTTTAACCAAAGGCCAGAGATTCATTTTCTGTTAAATGAAATTTATTTTAAACCACTTCTTTCAAATAACATTGTTATTAGTTTTCCCAATAAAATTGTAAGAAAATAAGAAAGACAAGAAAATTGCATTGCAAGAACTTACTTCAACATTAAGGCTTTCACCCCATTACCAATCCTGCTGTTCAAGAGTTTTCTCTACTCCTGGCTACTGTGCGGCGTCAGGATGGCATTTAGGCTTCGCTACGGAAGGCAAAAGCTCCCAGGTTATGTTTACTCAAGTCAGATCTCCATAAGCAATGTCCGTGAAAAAAAGCACGTAATTTAGTTGCAATTATTCCGTGAAATTTTATGTGAGAATTTATGTGACATTTTTCACACATTTGTATTTAGATGTCAAATAAAGATTTTTTTTAAAAAAAACCTACTGATCTAAAAGGATGTTTAAACCATCCTTTAAAAGACTTTATATGCATATATGGTGACTGGCTAGGATATCTGCTTTTCGACTTTTTAACAGTATGCAACAGCATTTTTTTTTTCCATTAGTGATTCTCTAGGAATCACTAGGTTTTTGTCTAGGAAAAAACTTGCATTCCTATTTGCCTACAGAAAATAGAAATACTAGTTACAAAAATTTCCACCATCCTCTTTAAGAAAAATAAGCTTTTGCCCATCAAAATAGTAAACATACACATTTACATGTAGGATTCTACACGCACATGCCCCCAAGAAACTATCGTAGGTCGCGACCACTGACTATGATCAGGCCCGAGCGGATGGGGGCTGAGGATGCCGACTGCACAGACAAGCCCATCGGACCCAGCGAAACAGTCCATGGAAAAATTACCTGGCCCAGACTGCTTGGTTCCAGTCGGGCTGAGCTGTCCCACTGACTTCTCTTACTCTGATGCAAACTGGAAAGTTCCTGAGGATAAAATAACCCAGAGCTCAAACGGCCAAGGCAGGCTGGAAGCCCGCCTACACTTGCTTCCACCTGCACAGAGCAGTGGAGGCCAGCAGGGCAGTTCAACCTGGGGAAGGCTGCAGGCAGCCGAGGAGAGCAGAGCAGACACCAGGACACCATTAGGCCATAAGGCCACGACGAGTAACACTAAAGGACAAATGATGTTTTTTTGTTTTGCTTGTTTTTTAAATATATTTCTGTTGATTTCAGAGAAGAAGGAAGAGGGAGGGAGAGATAGAAATAATCAATGATGAGAGGGAATCATTGATTGGCTGCCTCCTGCATGCTCCACGCTGGGAATTGAGCCTGCAACCCAGGAATCAAACAGTGACCTCCTGGTTCATAGGTGGATGCTGAGCCACATTGGCCGGGCGACAAATGATGTTTTTTAAACAGAAATGATATCTAATTCATTCATGAATAAATTGAGGTCTTTGATTTTAAAGACAAACCACAGAATATATTAAAATCTATATAGTAAAATAAATTAATTAATTAAAACAAAAAAATCTATATAATAAAAGCCTAAGCGACCATTACGGCGAAACGACCAGAATGACTGGTCGCTATGATGCGCACTGACCACCAGGGGGCAGACGCTCAATGCAGGAGCTGCCCCCTGGTGGTCAGTGTGCTCCCACTGGGGGAGCGCTGCTCAGCCAGAAGCCGGCTCAAGGCTGGCGAGTGCAGCAGCAGTGGCAGGAGCCTCTCCCGCCTCTGCGGCAGCTCTACGGAGCAGCAGCGGCGAGCAAGCGGTGAGAAGCAGCGAGCAGGCAGAGGGTAAGGAGCAAGGAGTCCTGCACTGCGAGAGGGCGCAGGACAGGCTGAGGGAGCTCCCCCCTCTCACCCCATGCACAAATTTCGTGCACCGGGCATCTAGTTTAATATAAAAGCCTACTTTTCAATTCCAAAATGAGAAACCTGCCACTTCAGAATACTGACAGTGTCAGCCAGGTGTACAGAGATAGAAAGAGAACGTCCTCTCTGCTTCCTGGGCGGGGTTGTGGTGAAGGGCGGGGCCACCCTCATCTGTTTCCCGGAGTTTCTTCCAACTGTAATTTCTGTGGAAAACGGGAATTCCGGCTGGGTCTTCACTTTCTCTTCCTCTTCTCAATTCCCTCCTATTTGGGTCAAAGTGAATGGTTTCAATCTGGAAACATGGGCTGAGCCTTAGAAAGCCCAGAGCCAGTAAAAGGAGTCAGAAAAATTAACTGACAATGGGTCAGCCCCGAGAGGCCGGCCATGCTCTCATATAAAACCCAATATTTGTTTGGCTTTCAACTTCTAAATGATGACCAAGAAGATAGTTTAATAACCAGATTACAACAACAAGAAAGCCTTTCTGACAACATAGCAAAGCCCCAATTGAGGGCTGGTGGCTTGGATGGCACATCACTCTTCCATCCTGGAACTCCGTCATTTCTCATGCATTTTACCTGTATGACCCAATTGATTATCACTGGCAGATGTGAAAATGAATAATAAGAGGCAGGAAAGCAAAAAATCACCCTTAGGAAATCCCATGCCTCAGCACTTTCCAAAACTGCCCTTGTCTTCAGGCAACTCGTTCTTTCCCCTCCTTCTTTTCTCCCAGTCATTACTGCTAATCCCTCTGCAGGGTGCTAATTGCTCTGTCACAATTACATTACTCCACAAACAAGGACAGCACAAAGTCCAAAGTGGATTAACTTTGCAGTTATTGTATTAACTGCTTAATATACTGTAATTGCATCATTAGTGCATCTTTTGCTGCACATTAAAAAGAAAAATGTAATTCTTTCCCCTCCTCTTCAGCTCCACTGACTTTCATGTTTTTCGAAAAAGGGCACTAGAAATTACTTTGAAGTAACCTGTAGCGCCAGTAATCTGCCTATAAATGTGGTTTTTGTCTAAAGGACCCACAATGTACAAAACCAAATTCTATTATTTTTCACAAGACTGACTAGAAATTGAGGTCATGCAGGGGCCCAGTAAGGAAAAACACGGGTGCGCTGACCTGGAAGTCCAGCCAAAAGTGATTACCACCAGTAATGGGGTTCACATTGCGATGCTCTCTAGGATCAAATCCACGCAAACAGGCAAGAAAACACACACACGCTGCACGTGCTCTAGTAAAGAAGATGAGATGGAGACGCGTGCCGAAGAGATCTGCCTCCAGCTTTGATAGCAAATGCAGGAAGGCACTCCCCACAGATCCGAACGGAAGCCTCACCGCCAAGAATCTCACCGTGATCTCAGCACCACGCTTAACAGCGCAAGTCTTGTGGCAAACAATTCTGCAGAACAATTATTTGAGGAGTTCCTCAAGATCTTCGTACAACGTGGTCCAAAATATCTTTCCTGGCTCGTTTTCCACATCACTAAGGTTTAAATGCAAAGTCACGTCCTAACCGGTGTGGCTCAGTGGCTAGAGCGTTGGCCTGCGGACTGAAGGGTCCCAGGTTCGATTCTGGTCAAGGGCATATATCTTGGTTGCAAGCACATCCCCAGTGGGGCGTGTACAAGAGGCAGCTGATCGATGTTTCTAACTATCCCTCTCCCTTCCTCTCTGTAAAAAATCAATAAAATATACTTTAAAATGAATAAATAAATGAATAAATAAATAAATATGAAGTCACACTGTGTTCTTTACCTGTGCCTCCCACTGCATGGTACCACTCGCCCCCTCATTCAACAGCCAGCCCTCAGAAGACAGGGCTTATGATGGCTCCCTAGAATAAGGGGGCGTGCTCAGGTCACCCACAAAAGACGACAAATAACTACCACGAGCTGTGAATTCCCTACATGAGACGAAAGCAAAACGTACTCCTTGTACTGCACAAAAAGAGGGGGCAGGTGTAGTTTTACCTGGAACATGGAATGTTATATTTCTCCAGAAATCACCACCTCCTACTCCCACCACCCTCACCGCAACCCACATTCTGTTTGTCTCCCGAAATAACGAAGGAAAGTGGGTTGGAAGTCAAAGCCAAGTGTGTGGTTCACTTCTACTTCGATTCACCAGTTTGGTCCGAGATTCTTCCTTTTACTCTTGACCCTCCACCATAATGGTCTTCATTTCATTTCCCCTTTAGGGCCCACAGAGATCCCACTGTAACGATTCAAAGTGGGAAGAAAATTAGCCCCATGGTCTTGGCAAATTTTCAACTTGTTCAGAAAGGAAGGAGTGTTGTGTGAAGACCAGAGCTGGTGGGCTGGACAGCAGGGAGCCCCACTCACACGCCTGCTCCACCCACCACGTGGCCCCAGGACCCTGCCCATCTGCTGAGCTTCTCGCCACTGGTGCCCTTACTGGTGACATGGGAATACATAACTAACCCACCCTCAGGGGGCTGGTAAGGGGAATAAGTGAGACAACACAGGGTGGGACAGTTGTTTGTGTGGAAAATACAATAATAAAGAATGATACAAGAATAAACACGGTGTTTCTCGTACTCACATCTGTAAACCTACTTTTGCCCTACCCTGTATATAAAGCGCCTCACAGGGAGCCTGGACCAAGCAGGTGCTACAGTAAATTGCACCTGCTATTGCTGTTATTCCTTGCTTCATCACGCTCTCTTCTCATCCAATCGCCAATGCACAGTCAAAAGGTCACCGAGGTGGCAATGACACACACATACAGACTCTGGAACTCTGCCCACTTGGTCCCAGCTCCCTCCCTGGCCCATCCTTCCAATCGCAAATAACGCCCGCCCCCCTCAGCCCCCAGCCAAAGGCCGTGGGGCCCCACTACACCCTCGGGCACTGGAGCTTGTTTGGAGGAAAATGAGAGGGGAGACCTTACAGAGACCTTATGAATTATTCTGAGGATAATCAGGACACTTAAACTACTGCCATCTTATGAAAAAGATATTCAGTCCTTCACCTTAAATGTATGCAGTCCAAATGCTCATCTCCTTTTGTTGAAAATGTTCCAGTTACTGAACAAACATCTATGTCCAAGTATTACTGAGGCCAGAGATTGTGTTTAATGCTCAAATTGGCTTCCCAAGCACCCCCTAGGTAACTGCTGAACGAACGAACAAATAACCAGCAAGTAAGAACACATATTTACAAATGAGGAGCAAATACACAAACGCTATACACAGTTCCTTCTTTTACCTGCAGACCTTCCAGTTCAGAGCCATGACCAGAATCCTATGCTGTATTAAAATACTACTTCCTCAAAAAACCGACTTCCTCGCTAAAAGTCTCTCTCTCTAAAGATTCTGTGACCGCCTCAGGCTAACTCTGCCCTGTCCCAGGTTCTCAAGAAGAAAAGCCTAAAGGGCCTCCTGTTTCCTCATACGACAGGCCTGTCGCCACTGCCCAGCACGGTCAATGGGAGGTCGGGAAGGATGCATGACCAAGAGAACCGAACGTGCTGAACCGGCGAGGCCCACGCGTGACAATTTATCTCCGAGCACCCGAGGCTCCAGACTGGATTGAAGTCCTTCCACAAACAACAGGCACCAGTAAGAGGAGATTTAAAATGTGAGGACGGCCCTGGCTGGTGTCTTCAGTGGTTAGAGCCTCAGTCCAGGCACTGAAGGGTCACGTTTTTTATTCCTGGTCAGGGGCACCTACCTACCTACCTACCTACCTTCCTGGGTTGCCGTTAACTCCTCTCCCTGGACCCCCTCAGGGTGAATGCAGGAGGCAACCAGTCCATGTCTGTCTCTCACATCAGTTTCTCTCTCCCTCTCTCTACGCCCCCTCCCCACCTCCCGCCCTTCCTCCCTCTGAAAAGCAATGGAAAAGAGATCCTCCAGTGAGGATTAACAATAGAGTAAAACGTGAGGACACGCTGCCTCCTCCTCCCACCGTTTCCCAGGCCAGCTGACTGGTTAGCTTCCAGAGAACAGCATTGTTCGCACACTTGCTTCACTCAACTTCACCTCTGACAGAACTCGGAGCAGTGATTCATTTCGGGCAGCGCTGATGTGGGAAGGCCACTAGACTTGGAGTCAAAAACCTGATTTTAGGCCCTAACTGGTTTGGCTCAGTGGATAGAGCGTCAGCCTGTGGACAGAAGGGTCCCAGGTTCGATTCTGGTCAAGGGCATGTACTGTGGTTGCGGGCACATCCCCAGTAGGGGGTGTGCAGGAGGCAGCTGATCGATGTTTCTCTCTGATCGATGTTTCTAACTCTCTATCCCTCTCCCTTCCTCTCAGTAAAAAATCAATAAAATATATTTTTTAAAAAAACAACAACAACAAAACCTGATTTTAGTCCAGACTCTGCCCAAAACCAGACGTGTGCCTTGAGCAATCTGTTTCGTTTCTCTGGGTGCCGATCTCCTCAGCCGTGAGCCGAGACATTGTCGAAGGTCGTAAGGGTTCCTAGCTGCACCGCAAGATGTAGGCTACATACTCAGCTTGGAAGGTGGGCCAATTTTATGCTCTCTGGCTGCTGACTAAGTCCTATTTTTATTTATTGCTTCTCCATCTCCTGGAAAAGTTGGCCTGAGAAAATGAAACACCACAAACAATGTGGAAGAACCAGTGCTACTAAACAGAGCAGTGAGCGTCGAGACTCCCTAATGGTAGGTGTGGAATCCAGTGTCAATTGGTAGAGGATCCTTCCTGTGTCAGCATGGCCCCACGCACCAGCAAAGTTCTTCTTTAACAGCAGTCTGAAGGCAAATAGGCCGCGCTATCACTTTTTTTTTTTTAATCTAGGTAAAACTGCCTCTAAAAGTAGTATTCTGGAAATATTACCAGAAGAATCAATCTGTCACTTTTCCCCCTTCCTACTAACTACTGAAGACATCCTGGAAAAATCCAACCTTTCCCCAGGAAGGGCCTTCTCGGTGTGAAGAAACCGGCTGCAGATTCGCAGCAGGCCTCATGCAATTTCTGAGCCAAGGGCATCGTTTCCAAGGTAACAAGGGGGGTGGGGAGCACAGATAGGTCTAGCACATTTAATATGTAGATGAACTAGGTTACCCAGTAGAATTTCACTAATAGGCAAGAAGAGAGATTAAAGCCTCTATTCTTTCTTCTCCATTTATAGCGGGAGGAATTGATTTGGGGCTTTTACAAAAGACATGTTTCTTCTCTGGCAGCATGGTTTCCAAAATACAAAACTCCAAAGCGCGTTTGTTACGGTTAATCAAGCGAAAAGCAGCTTCTGTGGAGAAAGCCTAAGTGGAGAAAGGAAAGGGGGTCCTGGCACACGGAATCGAACTCTAGACACTTGTCCCGGCAGCTCCCTTAGGGATCACAAAGGCACAGCCCGTGCAGGCTGCCAACTCTCCTCACACCAGCGGCTGGATTCCCCTTCTGGTCCTCCCACCGAGCCGGGCCTGCACAGGAACCTCCCAATTGCCCAATTGGAAGAGTGACTCTGGCTTCCAAATGGGAAGGGGGAGCCAAGGAGGCGGTGCTCTGTCCTGCCCTGGACAAAGGCAGGGGACCAAATGCGCTGGCGGTCGGGAGGCAGAGGGGCCAGAAGCCAGGGCGAGGGCCTTTTTTTGGCCGCTATCCTCCGATGGCCAGCCCGCAGCGCTGCCACCACCCGTGACCGAGGCTGCTTCCAGCCTCCCTCCAAGAAAAGTGAAAGAAGCCAAAGAAAGTGGGCAAAGCGGGGGGAGGGGCGTGGGGGCTGGGTTGACTCAGAACATTGCAGTAACAAAAACAAGGAGATGCTCTGAGGGCCACGGGCAGGGCGGTGGTCTAATTAGACGCAGAGCTTGGCACAGGCAGGGCGAGGCTCCCTTAGCTACAGAACCACCCAGCGCTGGGTCACCGTGATTTCTAGTGTTCTTAGTTGCAAACAAAGACTCATTGTGTTTTCTCAGCAGCCATGCTGCCAATTTGTCTCACACCTTCCAAGAAGGCCTAATTATTAGTCTTCCTGGGCTGTCTGCCTGTCCTCAGCCCTGGGAAGAGTCTCCGCATATTTCCCTACTCTAAGGAGGTGGGCAGGGGCAGGGGAGACACAAGGGGGTCCCGGAGCAAGAGCGCCCCAGGGATGCAAGGCACGGGGCATCTCCATGAAGACCAGGGCGCCTGACCCTGGTCCAGGAGGCCCAGCCGTTTCCAGGTTTTCTAACAATACCTGGCCCCTCCGGCATTTCCTTAAGGGCGTTCCCTGCCCTTCCCACCCTGTCCTTTTACTTTGAGTCCCTAAGTGAAGCCCATGGCCACATCCTCACCCCCCCCCGCCCCCCCCCTTCCCCGCCACCCCACCCCCGGCCCAACACAGGCCTGCACTGTCTGTACTGCAAACTGGATATTCGCGTCCCACTTTTAAGAGTCCTTCCATTTTCCCGCTTTGTCAAAGTGATTGTATCTCAGAAATGAACTTTGTGATGGCCTGCAAGATGAAAACATAAAGAGGCATGAGGCTTCCAAGATATCGCTGAGTCTTTTCAATGAGCCAACGGTGCCAATGTTGCACGAACGGGGTGACTGGTAACGGAGACCACGGAGGATCCCAGAAATCTATTTGTGCCATGTGCCTCCCTAAGTAAAGAAAGGGCTGATAACTTTTTTTTTTAAAGTTAACAACATTTTTCCGTTCCTGAGTCTATCATTTCTGAAAAAGGAATTTTAAAATTACTACTGCCTATTTTTATTGATCGGTCGATTTGAGAGAGAGAAGAAAGCGGGGAGAGAGAAGCACTGATTTGTGCACTCATAGGTTGATCCTTGTATGTGCCCTCACTAGGGATTGAACCCACAACCGTGGTGTATAAAGAGGCCACTCTAACCAACTGAGCTACACGGCCAGAGCCACCATTGCCTATTTTTAAAAGAATCTCTTCTCTCTGCTCATGGGTCTTTCAACTTATTTTTACTCCCTATTTGTAAAAATCTTCCAATTTCCCCATTATTCCCAATGCTTGACAATAAAGGGCAAAGATAATAAGATTAAACAATGGAAAAAGGAAGCCAAAGAAAGTCCAGTTCCGATATTCAGCCTGCCCTGCGGTGTATTTGTCTGTCCTCAAAGACCTTCACCAAAGGGAAATGTAAGCTCCACAATTACCCGTGTGCTCCCGGGAGACTTCACACGTTGTTTCTCTAATGCGCGCACTGAAATCATCTCACTGAGTTTACATTTAATAACATCTTACATTTGCAGAGTGCTTTGTTTTTGCAGGTGTCTTCATTTATAATGTGCCACTATAAATGTCACATTTTTTTTTTTTTTTTATAAAACCCTCAGAAAGTTGGCTGGAAAGTAAGCTACCACCATCGCAGATGAGAAAACTGCTAACTACTACTATTTCACAGGCGAGAAAGGTGAGGCCCAGAAGAGGTGAGAGGCCTGGAAAGTGACGCACAGCTGTAAGCTGGCAGTTCTGTGACTAGACGCCACGTCCGCACCCCTCATCCTGTGCTCATTCTGCAGCACCTTCCCCTCTACACTCTCCTCCTGGGAAGAAAGTTCACCCTGAACTGGTCCAGGCTGGAAAGGAGACTCACCTAACACCAGACGCCTGTAGGCCATCACATGTGAATTCCTGCACCACAAACACTGATCAGAAAACTGCAGCGAGCATGGCTTTGCACTATAGTATTTCTTATGGGTCAGCTACTCCCCTAGAACGAAGGCTAATCCTAGGAGGACAACTACAGCGCCTGCAGTGTGGGTGTCTGACAGCAGGATCACTGGCCTCACTCAGCGGCCAGCATGCTCCCAGGCCTCTGATGATGGCTCTACCAGACCAAGGCAGGAGAGAGTGGGCAATTACCGGGGAATTTAATTCCCTATAAACACCAATTCGGAGTAATTGACAGAGGGTGGGGGTGCCTTCCTTTCCCCCTTAGCAGGATTTCTTTACATTAGCTGGGTAATTGCTTCCGTTCTCCAATTGCCTAGACCCACAACTGGGAACGGGCATGCCATCCACATACAGACAACCAGAATTAGGCTGAGAACGGAAGCACCCATAACGTCATTAAGCCTTTTACAAACACTTTACCGTGGCACAAAAACGTTCATTACCTTCCTTGTGTGAAGTGTTTTCTCTGATGGAAGTGTAAAATGTTGGAGCAATAGACACCGAATGTTCTACCTGGTGCTGCAGTGTCGGTGGAAGGAAATACTGCCGGGGAAGGTGGTTGGGGTTTTCCCCTCTCCTTTTCTTTTCCTTTTAAGAATCTGCTGAGTTATTTCCGTGGCACATCAAGCTCCATTTACACAACCATACCTTCTCCCTCCTGCACTGCAATCGGAGGTAACAAGCCTCCGACGACCATTATTCTCAGCACCCAGCCCGCTGTATGCAACTCCAGTCATGTCGCCACATACTGTGAAGGCAGAGTTGACAGCACAAACCAGGAGATGAAAGCATGCCACCTCCATTTCACATGCCACGGGTTAACAGAAATTTAGTACGTGGTCTCCAACGCTTCTCTCCTCATTCTCATCCTTCGGGCATTTTGTAACATGAATATGGTGCTACTCGACATACAGCTATATGTAATCCAGACCGGAGCCAGGAAGCTGCCCAACAAAGAAGGAAACAAACTCAGCTTTACCAAGTGTATTACGCGCCGGGCACAGGCCAAGGGGATACTCAAGTGGATATCCCCATTTTACAGATGAATTAACTGAGGCTCAAAAGATGAATTAACTTGCCCAAGGTCACAGTACTGGCCAGGGTCATGATTTGAACGTGGGACAAAAGCCAAGTCTAGTGCAATTTCTACTCGTTACCTAAACCAGGCCCCTCACGAGTGAAATGGTTCCTTTAGCCTAGGTACCAGCATTACGAAAGATCCAAGTTGATCTTGAAGAAAACTTAGAATTGTCTGTGATCTAATTTTCTATCAAGATAGGACAACTCTAGTCTGGTGAAAACTTAGTCTTGGGCTTGGACTCCAACATTCTATCTAGATAAACAGACACCCTCCCCCCTGCCCCCATAAGTGCAACAATCCATCCTAAACTACTTTAACTCATGTTCTACATTCCAAACATACAAGATTCTGAGTTTCTTCAGATATCTAATTCCCTTTCATTTTGGTTTCATCAAATTCTGGTTTACCCTGACAAGATAATCGCTACGAAATTTTGACATCTTAAACTATGAGTTCTTCAAATAGCTGACTCTCCAAATAACCGCCCATCGATGCAGGAGCCTGAGAAGCCAAGAAGGAACACACATTTTGGGTACCTCCGTAAACCTCAATGATCTGTGTGTGCATCTATTAGGAAATCAACTTCCCTAGTTTTTTGCTTCGGTGATGGCCCACTAAAAACCAGGAACTTTGCCCTGCCAGGCTCCTTCTACGCTCAGTGTGTTTTCCCTTCACTTTAAGTCCATGACAGAGAGTCTGTTTTTCTAAGTTCAAAGGCAGGAGCAACAGGAACTAAAGAGTTACTTAACATAAAAGAAGCCGGACAAGAGGAAAATGTGCCAGAAAATAATCCTGCTCTGTTCTTATTTATACTCCTCAAACAATAAAAGTGCAAAGTTTGCCAAAGATCCACAGGAAAATCCTGTTTAAAAAAACACTTCAAAAAGTCTCCAAAATCTTTCTGAAAATAGCACATCACCCAGAAGGCTGTTTAGAAAGAATCAAAATGGACCAATAACACAAAAGTGCACATAATTCCCAATATTGCACAGACTACTGTCTGAAAAGTCATTTTTAAATTATTTTTTAACCTTGGAAATTAATATCTTTCTATAGAAACATGGTCATAATTAGAAGTAATATTTACAAGGAATGCCACAAATGTCTTTACTTTTTAACAAAAACTTAAAATATCAAGTGAGGTACAATGACTGAAAATAGACTCATTTTGAATTCACAGTTAAGTGAGTTTGACAAGTATATACAGCATGCAATGATCCCACAATCAAGATTTAAAACATTCCTACCAGCCTCAAAAAATTCCCTTGCTAATCCCCCCAAGCCACGCCCCAGACGGCCGCCGATCTGCTTCCTGTAATAGACTGCCTGCCTGTTCCAGAACTTCAGATAAACGGGGTCGCATAGCATGTACTCTTGTGTCTCACCGCTTTGGCTCAGCACCATATTTCTGCAATCCGTGCATGTTGTTGTATATATATATCCACAGTTCGATCCCTTTTTGTTGCTGAGTAGTATTCCACTGTATAGACACACCAGTTTGTTTGACCACTCACTGGGTGATGGATACTGGATTGTTTCCAGTTTGGGGCTGTTGTGACTAATGCTGCTATGAACATTCACATACAAGTCTTTTTGTGGACATGTTTTCATTATCTCAGAAAACTGCTAAATGGCTTTCCAACACGATTGGAACTTTCACACTGCAGTTAATGATAGAGCTTAAAAGCAACCCACAACTGTCTTTTCAGTCTGCTCTGTGTCTGATACGATCCTCTCTGGGCTGGTAAAAAGGAGGTCTGTGGTACAAGCACATTGTTGAGAAGAATGTTCTTTCCATTTTTCTACTGGCAAAACCAGAAACACTGCCTATTTCAAAATTTCTTTTTGACAAAGGTCCATTTATGTACCTCTCTTTCACTCCCGTCTCCACAGATGCCTCGGTGTTCACAGACCTCATACTAACCCCTCTAAATCCCTGATGATGCTATAGAACGATCCCACTTCTCTTTCAATGTGTTCCATTTTCCAAAGCTACATACTTCCCCTTCCCTTGCTCTGTCTTTACAGATCAAAACTTCTGCCTCTCAGTTGAACTGGTCATGTTGAGGGACCAGGAAGGCAATCTGATTAAGTGGACTTTTGCTTGAAGGACTGGTAACCCCTTTAAATAAAAATGTTCAAACAAAGGCTAAAGAGATGGCTGTCTCCAGGTTTCTGTAATACTGCTCTTATTCCAAATGAGTCCCTAACATGTGTGACGTACAATAATACAATAAAGTAAAATGGTACAAGGTGATGCACGAGTTAAGACCGGGAAGATTTATTTTTCATTTCAGGGTAGTAAGTTCACTGTGTTTACAGGCTAGGCCTGCCTAGTCATATTTTCTGTCCCCCAACGGTATTTCTGCTTTTCACAGTTTCTTTCCATCTTCTATACCTCTGAATTCATAAATTCTCAAAAAGTCTCAGGTTCTTTTTACACTAGAATCCATAGTAATGGCAACCTGGTGGTGGCAAGGGGATGCCACTTGTGAGTGGGATGTTGCCATCTATACTAGCATAAGATCTTTAATAATCACTGTACCTACTAGTTCCTGTAGACTTCACCCTCCCAGGCACTTTGCTATACAGCAAGCATGTCAAACTCACGGCCCGTGGGCCGCATGCCTCCTTTATTTGGCCAGTGTTAGCCTTTGAGTTTGACATGCTTGCTATACAGCATTCTCCATCCTTGGAACAAATACACACAGACACTGCTGAGGAATCCTCCAGCCATGCATTTACATCACTCATTTTCATGATGTTGACAAAGGACAGCTGCCATGGGCCTCGCATAAAAGAATCAGGTTTCAGAAACTCAAGCATAAAAGCAATCAAATAAGTCTGCTGTCAATAGATGTCGAGCCTACAACCATTATTAGCCAGCTTGCACAGCGCATGGAAGAAAAACAAAATCAGTGCCTTTGACTCATCAATGCTACGGTGGGTTTTGCCTTTCACTCTCATGAATAAAGTTACCCAGAGAGCTCAGATCTCTGCCAGGAAATGGACAAAACGCTTCAACTAGTGCAGAGTTCTAGTGAAAGAAACAGTTTCAAGCGGATCCGAACTGCTCCAATGAAGTAATAGAAAGTTAATGTGTCACAAGGGTCCAACTGAATTTGGTGGGCTGGTCCTGTGGTAGGTTAGACGCAGCTCTCCTCACAAAGGAAGGATGCTCACGCTGGCTCCCCACAATTTCTTACCTGAACGCCCCTGCTCCTTACTCTGGAGCTTGGAACCAGCTCCAGCCATCAGACTGGAAAAGCCAGGAAACCTCTATAATCGCTTCCAAGTCGTGCAGACCCTACAGCAGCCCGATCCTAACTGGCGCTTGAGAAACAATGACTTTCTTGAATTTCTGGAATTACTTGGTCATTCTGAATTATTGCTCTGCTGGCCGTCCTTTCCCATTCTCTGTCAGATGCTTGCTTAGCCTTTGGGGTTATATGAACACGGGGTAAACCAGGATGAAACAGAGAGTATTAGTACAGGTAAACCTTGGACATAGTGTGAGTTTGTCCCCAGACCACCACAATAAAGTGCACAGCAATGTTTTGGCTGGTGGAGAGTCTTGCCTTCAATCTATAAAAAAAACACAGCATCTGCGAGGCGCAACACGCTAAACATGCTAAAACACGGTGTGCCTGGACTTTGGCGCTTCGGGCAGCGCAGTGAGGTCCTGGCGCTCTGACGCGGGGTGCTGCAGCCCCAGGCACACTTATCACCACCCCTCTTGGAATTGAGGCCAAAACTCGGTCCACAGAATAACTCCCCCCTCCCACCACCACCACCACTCACCGAGCTTCAAAATGTTCTATTCTTGATACCAAACAAACCCCCCCAAAAAGGTTGTCCGAGTCAATTCCTGGGCTCCGTGAAGATTTCTCTCCACAGAATGTACGCTTGTAATGCTAAGCAGATTCTTACGCTGAAAACTGTTCTAACAACTCCTCATCAAAATGGCAGTCACTGCATCTTTGACACCATGCGGGTCTGGGACTGAAGAGCTGAGATGAGTCAGCAGTGAAAAGTCTTGTGAAACAGCGAGCATGACACGCGATGTATTAATAGGAGTCAATCACACAGGACTCTAAGTGATCTCTCCACCGTAATCTAGCAGCAGTGGGATTCGTACTCCGATTCGCTGTGTGGTGGGACGTTCCAAGTTTCAAGGAATGTGAGCAAACGGGCAAGCCCAGGAGGGTCACCTTTAGAGAGGATGTGCTCCGAAAAGTATAAAAAAAATGTAAAACTACCCTCAAACCCCAAAAGAAGGGAAATCGAAAAGACAGTATATATCGAGCACGTATCATGTTCTTAGTACTCCTTATATGCCTCTTTATTTAATCTCTAGCACAACCAAAAAGCCAGGTTTCATGCCTTTTGTACAATTATGGAAACCAAAGATACTCAGCAGCTCGTTCGCCCAGGGAAACCTTGTGAGGGTTCCTCAGCTCTCCCCCCCTCGGGCCTCGCTCTTATCTTACAGTATCCGACCTCTACCAGCAGATCCAAAGCTGAATTCATTTCCCATGTGCTCTGTATTTTAAATGTAACATATATATTTAACATATATATTACAAAATAAATATTGTAAAAAAATACTTCTAAATATTTATCTTCTTTACTTCTAAAGAAGATGGTTCGAGATGGTTTAACAATTAATAACATTAAGTAATTACTCAGGCTTCTTTTCCTCTCTCCGGGTTTTTGTTTTGTTTTGTTAAAAACAAAGAACTATTTCAGAAAGTCTGGTGGTCTACTGACGTCATCATAAACCTTAATTAAGGTTTGAAAGAGTCCAACAAACCTGGAGGCAATGTAACCTTGAAGCAATCACCGGGTTATTGGCATGTCAGGGAAGAAAATGTGCCAATCATTGGCAGTGACTTGGCTACAGGGTGGTGTGGGGGCGCTCATTCATTCACTGAGAGGCATGTTGCCTCACCCTCCCAAGTGGGTGCCAGGGCCGGCGAGGGTGAGCCGGTGGGAAGGTGGGAGCCAACCTCTGCCCCCTTCCTTCCTCCCTGGCAGCTGCTCCGCTCCACGCTCTCCTGCGTGAATCTCCTGAGCCTTGGACCCAAAGGAAGCCCGGAAGACCAGTATGCACGTGTAAGCAAAGTATTCTGCAGATTATTGCGATCGTTTAGAAGGCGAATTTACAATGCCTTCTGTTTACAAAGGCCTGTACTGTCAACCCCTCTGAGTGCTTCCTGTGAATGGACAGAAGAGGAGCCAACTTCTCGTGATTCCTCAACAGTCTATGGAGATGGACACGTGGGCTGTCCACTCTTCACCCACTTTGAGTTCGTGCTTTCGGGCGCTATATCTGAGCTGCCTATCCAGGACTGCCTGCTCAGGGGAATCACGGGCCACGGTGAGGCACACGCCTCCCACAGCTCCTCTCTGCTGTGTGGACGTCACGGAGTCGCCCTTATAAGCAGCCGCTCAATTGCAACGCTACCCTTGGAGCACAGGTGCATCCCGGTCACCTGACGGGGGGCTCACGCTGAAATCACCGTCTGTTGTCCTGTTTGGGGTACTTTTATGCTTGTGGCACATTTCTCCCAGCGGGGAGTTGAACACATGGCTCTGCACAGCCGTCCCAGCTGCTCTGGGTAATCAGGACCATCTAAAATTAGGCGCATCGCGCCTCCTGTAAGTGGCCCGAGGTGACCTCGAAAGTAGTTCCCTGGACCCAGAACATCCCACAGAGCCATGCAAATCAGGAGGTTCAAATCTCCGAGTTCACTCGAAGAACCCTCGTGAAACTGCCCAGGCCATCAGGGATGTAAACCATCCGAAAAGCCACCAACCTTCTGAAGTGTCACTTTACAGAAGCAACGTGCGCCATTCCGTCCTCAAAATGGTGGAGTCAATTGTAAGTCAATTGCCGAAGCAGAGACAACAGATGCTACTTAATTAAAAGGGTATGGTTTCTGATGTCTCGGACTCCAAACCTCAGAACCATAATAAAATTGAGTCTATCTCAAAAGAAAAGAAAAAAAGGTGGAGTTGGGAGGTGTGCCCAGGCCAAATAGCAGGCTGGACGCAGGGTCTGTGGCCCAGAAAGGGTGCTGTATTTTTGCTGCACGTGCTTAAAAATGCCGAGAGTCACGCTGAACTTGGGGCTTAGCTGTAGACTCTCTGGTCATTGAGCACATCCAGGTGAACAGAGCTCCCGAGATGCAGCACAGAACCTACAGAGCTCACGGGCGGACTAACCCACACGGTCTCCTGCCACACTGAGGGGATCCTTCCTGAGAAAGAGCAGATTGTTCCTAAGCCAGAAGAGGAGGCTGCACAGAAGAAAAAGATGTCCCAGAAGAAACTGAAGACACAAAAACTTAGGGCCTGGGAGCCATTCAGCATAAAAAAAATGCTAATAAAAGTAAAAAATAAAATAAACTTGTGCACATCGCAATAGCCTACTATCTCAACACCCTACACCGACTCTCCAAATCAAGTGAAAAGCTACCAAGCCATTCTCGTGTGATGTAGGAACAGACCAAAAGACACTTGATTTGATTTCTGTAGGTTACCTGCACCCTCAAAAGGGTCTTTGCTGCATAAGGCAAGTCATCAGGTTCAAGACTAGCTCTCCCCCCATTCGGGAAGGTTCACAGTCACATCTGCACTCTTCAAATGATGCAGGACACACACAAAACACACAGCAAAACGTTCCAAAGCAATACGAGGTCCTCCTCGCGAGCTACCCCAGGAAAAGGACACCTCTATCTGCAGCGCATGCAATTTCTGGATAAAACTGTAATGGAGATACAGGTAAAACCAGGCAAGTGTTTAAGTATTTTCCACGCCGCCCCACCCCCATTCGCCACCTCTCACCCAGATCAAACACTATTATCAAGGAAACAGATTTGGAAGTATTTATGGATCGAGATACTTGTTTTTAGTTTTCTAAAACAACATAAAAGCTGTCATTAGCAATGGCTCAAGTGAGAAAGTTTACATAACTATTGAACACATATGGAAGGAAATGAGAACTTAAGTCTTTTATATTTAATATATATTTTTTATTTTGAGAGAGAGCAAGGGGAGAGTGAGGGAGGGAGGGACATCAATTCATTGTTCCACTTATTTATGCATTCATCGGTTGCTTCTTGTATGTGCCCTGACCGGGGATCAACCTGCAACCTTGGCATATCGGGACAACACTCCAATCAACTGAGCTACTTGACCAGGGCCAAACGTCCTTTTTATTCTTGAATTTTTATGACTATGTTTTTAAGGAAGGAAAGGAGTAGGAAGAGAAAGCCTTGCAGTTTGGCAAAGAAATGTAATTTGATTCTAAAGAAACTTTATTGTGATTCTCATTCCAAATTAAAAAACAATTTTCATCGTTATGAGGCACTTATGACACAAAGTGAATGTGCTTGGCCAGAAGATGAGAGGAAGAGTTCTTCTTAAGCGGCCAGGTGCAAACTGACCACAGCCAGGGCCTTCCAGCCACTCGGCGCTCAGCAGATATTCTGGTCAGGATACCGAATGTCCACAGCAGACAACCATCTCCGATCCTGGTAGGTGCTGGGGAAAGCACACTCCCACTGCTTCTAGCAGTTCCAGGAGTAATCTCGCATTGCAGGCCACTGCAATTCCTGGCAGTTGAGACAACTGGGTTCTCAGAAAGATGGGGGAGCAAGCTCAAAGAACCACATGCTGGGCTCCCATTAGCTAGGTATCCCACTCAAAGATTGCCCTCCAAAAAACCTGCAAAAGTGGAAAATAGTCACAAGAAAAGCACTTCCATGTGTTTGGTAAAAGTGCAGAGGATGACACATATTGGGAGATAATACTATTGAATCTTAGATTTTATACCTTAGCCCCGGAGTAGCTCACCTACAAAATAATGTGCTTTCTTTAATTAAAAAAGAAAGCTCCCGGCCAGTGTGGCTCCATAGGTTGGGCTTCCTCTTGTGTGCCGAAAGGTTGTTGGTTCAATGCCCCAGTTCCCGACTTGATCCCTGGTAGAGGGCATGCAGGAGGCAGCCAATTAATGTCCCTCTCCCTCCCCTTCACATACGTACTAGGTGTACGTGTTAATAACGGCGGATTTTGTAATCAAAGAAAACACGATAATTTCAAGAGAAATATCAAAAGCGCTTTATTCAAAGTAATGTCCATCTCTAGCTACATATTTCCCCATCTTTTAGGTAATTTGTGGATACCGTCCCAATAGAACTTTTCTTGTTTTGAGGCAAACCATTCAGAGACCCAATTTTCCACTTCTTCTTATGTTTTGAAGTGCTGCTCAGAAAGTGCGTGTGCCATCGATCGGAACAAGTGGTCATCTGAAGGAGCAAGGTCTGGTGAATACGGCAAGTGGGTTAATATTTCCCAGGCAAGATCTTTTAACGTGTCTTCAACTGGCTTTGAAGTGTGTGATGGTGCGTCATCATGAAGCAAAATTACTTTGCTGTGTCTTCTGGCATATTCTGGTCGTTTCACAACCAAAGCGTGGTTCAAATTGATTATTTGTTGTTGGTAGCGATCAGTATTAACGGTTTCACCTGGTTTTAGAAGCTCATAATACACCACACCTTCCTGATCCCACCAAACGCAGAGCATTGTCTTCTTTCCGAAGCAATTTGGCCTTGCAGTTGATGTTGATGGTTGACCTGGATCAACCCATGATTTTGTGGGTTTGGGATTCTCAAAATAAATCCACTTTTCACCGCGTCACAATTGGATGCAAAAAAGACTTTCTTTCATGCCATTGAAGCAACATTTTACTGATGACTTTTCGGTTTTCCATTTGTCTTTCGTTCAGTTGATGTGGCACCCATTTTCTTTCCTTTAAAATCTTTCTCATTGCTTGTAAACAATCGGAAATTGTTTGCTGAGCAACATTTAATCTTTCTGCAAGTTGTTTTTGAGTTTGACACGCATCTTCATCCAATAATGCTTGTAATTGTTGGTCTTCAAACTTTTTCAGTTGACCTGGACATTCTTTGTCTTTCACATAGAAATCATCACTTTTAAAGCATTTAAACCAGCATTCACAAGTATCTTGAGATGAAGCATGTTCACCATAAGCTTCCCGAAATATACGATAACTTTTTCTTTAAAATAAAGTAATGAATTAAAACTTCCCGCAAATGCTCTTTTTTTGGCACAAAATTCAACATTTTTAAGTGTAAAAATATCTATGATGTTAACACCTTCAGAAAACTTGACATATGAAGTTTTGAAGCTTGCTGTCAATATAACAAAATAGCATACATATCAAATCGCATATATATCAACATGTGTAACTCCATCTATTGACAAAAATCCGCATTATTAACTGGTACACCTTGTATATACATAAATTGGCAGAGAAGATGGTAAGTCCACTGTCAACAGCCACATGGAGTCCTTCCTGCACCCCACTGCCCATCCTGCAGCTACACCTGGAGGTCCCTAACCACTGCCCCCTCTCCCATCCCTGTCCCCAGGGGATTGCCACCTAGAGGACCAGTCTTCTGTGACCACCCAAAGTCTCAACACTGGCGAGCAGTGGTGAAAAAATAACACCCAGGTCTCTAACCTCAAAGGAACACTGGTGATTTTCACCCTCTGTGTTATTAGGTGGCATATGCTTCTCTCCGGGGGGGGGGGGGGGGGGGAATCTGTAGCACTACCACCCTTATAGAAGAAACATTATGTAAATGCAGCGCCCAATTTTTAACCACAAAATGCATAGCCCTTCTTCTTTCAGGCTCTTCCCCTAATATTTGTCTCAGATTTGGATTTTTGAGGACCTCTTCCATTAAATCCAATATCTCTGAGAGTGAATACTCGCCATCAAAGTTAAGCCCCTTTAAATTCTTTTCTATTGCTCCCCCCAGTAACACTGCAGTTATCTAGGGGCACTTATTTCTGTTTACTGAGCAAGGTATCTCTTATCATAAACCAAGGCCTATATCACTCCCTTGTGTGAGACTTCAATTTAGATGGCTTTATGTAGCAAATTAGGATTAGGCTAGGAAACCACAATGGTCTACACTAGAGGGTAGAAAAAAAGAAAGGAAGGAAGGAAGGGAGGGAGGGAAGGAGGGAGGGAGGGAGGGAGGGAGAGGGGGAGAGAGAGAGAGAGAGAGAGAGAGAGAGAGAGAGAGAGAGAGAGGAAGGAAGGAAGGAAGGAAGGAAGGAAGGAAGGAAGGAAGGAAGGAAGGAAGGAAGGAAGGAAGGAAGGAAGACACCAAACACTAAACAGTCCTCCTAGGCTGTGATTTTTTCAATCCCAGTCATAACATTAAATTTTAAAAATCTAAGAAGGAGGGAAAGAAGAAGGGAGGGAGGGAGGGAAGAAGGGAGGGAGGGAGGGAGGGAGGGAAGGAAGGAAGGAAGGAAGGAAGGAAGGAAGGAAGGAAGGAAGGAAGGAAGGAAGGAAGGAAGGAACTGCTGCCCAAGCCCTATGCATACTAATTAACTCAGAATTGTGGGGGTGGGATCTGGACACTGGATTTTTCATGTCAGTCCACTGTGGGGCTTACGTGGAAACCACCCCCCCCACCCCCACCCCCAGCTCATTCCCTTAGGAAGTAGGGGCAGCAGGAAGGGTCAGGGCAAACACTGAGGTGATGGTGGGAAACCCGGAGGGAACACCAGGTATGTATGTGTCTCTGTGGCCCTTCTTGCTGGTCCTCTCAAGGAGACGCAACACCCCACCAGGTGTTTCCCATAATCTGTTCTCTGAGCCACCAGCAGCCCGTGTAGCGCAGGGACAGGAGCTGGGGGTGAAAGCTGGGCGGGGACACCGCCGTCCCATGGACTCTGGTCTGGGGCAGGTCTACTCTGCAGCTTCTTTTGACTCTGGGCTGTGTGAAAGGGCAACGCTCCTCGCAGCTTTTCACCGTGGCTGCCCCCCTCTCAGCTCAGAGGTCTCCGAAGGCCCCAAACGCCCTGCGCAGTCGGGCAGAGTGTGTCCCCCACCTTAGCAGGACAGGAAGGCCACTGTTTCTGGGAGAAACCAGGGAGACAGATCCAAGCCCAAGGGAGGTGAGTGTGACAACCAGCTAGAGCTGAAGGGCCCTGAGCAGAAGGTGAGAGGCTATGACGGTGGCATCACCAGCGCCAAGCCCCCAGGTAACAAGCAGGAGGGCTCCTCATCCAACACAAAAGACCAACAGAAGTGGCAGCAACACCAGCCCAGCTGCTCTACAGGAAATGCCCCAGGCCTGCACAGCCCTCTCTCCTCCCGGCTTCACCCAGTTGCCATCAGTAGCAAAAATCTTTCTTTCAAAACTTGATGACTAGGAAACCAACTTCCTCCTTGATTGGGGTTCAAAATCAGCTGCCAAAGAGGACCTCTGTGGTGAGCTGGCCTGGCCCAGGCTACCTCACAGGCACCACCAATGGCTGGACTGCACAGCGCTCAGGCAGGGCGTGCATGAACTGGACCCAAGGAGCATGACCCAGCATCTGTACGAAGAGCTGTCTCATCAGTTTAGAGCTCCAGGAGAACCATCCCAAAAGGTTCTGTTGTAGCCATTCGTTACCCTTCCTTATTCGCCAACCACTCGCCTGGTGTCTCCCGCACTGCCGAATGGTGGATTAAGAAGGGATGAGAACTAATGTGTGGACAGTCCCCTGGCATCCTCCTTCCTATTCATAACCAAGCCCCTGGCCCCTGGTAGGCAACTTCCCAGATGCCCTTGAAGCCAGGTAAGCTCCTAGGACTGTAAGTGATAACAATATGACTTGAAGTGATGTAGCAAATTGGGGGTTGCCTTCTTAATGACAAAGCCACTTGCAGCACGGACTGGCCCTGCTGACTGCGATGTGGCGGTAGAGTCACCCGGGCCAGGGGTGGAAAAGGTGCGAGTCCACCTTTCCAGCCCTCGCTACTCACCGCTGGACTATGATGAAGGGCCACTGTACTCAGGTGTCCATGTCACATGCTGACTAATTCCAGAAGGAAGAAAGAATCCATTTCTAGCTGTGCCTCTAACCTTTGATTTGTTTGGGGGCAAAGCCACTTAACCTCTCCCGCTCACAGTTTCCTCCTTTATAAACTGGGGTTCCTGCTCAATCGTATCCATAAGGAGAACTGAATGTGATATTCAAGTGCCAATGCTTTGGAACGTTAGGTGAGGTGGCCTCTGTGAAGGAATAGGATGTAATGATAATTGGCCCCACTCACCTGTGGAAATACTGCCCACACAGGAAACTAAGCTGGAGTTATACCGGGTTTTTGTTTGTTTTTAAATGTGGTTTTATTTATTTTAGAGAGGAAGGGAGAGGGAGAGAGATAGAAACATCAATAATGAAAGAGAAACATCGATCCGCTGCCTCCTATACGCCCCCTACTGGGGTTCGAGCTCACAGTCCAGGCAGGTGCCCTGACATGGAACTGAACTGTGACCTCCCGGTTCATGGGTTGATACTCGACCACTGAGCCACACCAGCCAGATGAGAACTACTGTTTTTGACAAGCTAAAATGTAGCTTCAGCATGGTGGCAAAAATATTTTTAAAATATGTCAAATGCTGACAAATATTTGTATGCACTGACTGCAATAATATATCCATTATACCTAATAACGCACCAGGAGAAAAAAGTAAGGCGGCCGGCCCTGCACGGGGCAAAGAGGACCAAACACGGCTGAGGTCATGCCTCAGGTGGGAGCTGGGCGCTGCTGGGCAGGAAGGCCCACCAGGGCTCACTGAGGCTTCTCTCAGGCAGGGCCGCACCAGCCTTGTGGCACCCCTGGGGGATCTCAGAAATGGGCTGGGCTCGCTAAGTAGCTCTCAAGAGAGACAGAAAGACACCCCTTCCTCCAGGCCGACACTCCTCGGCCTTAAAGAGCGGGCTGCGCACGGTCCAGTGGATTCTGCCCTCATTTGCCCCTCAGCCAGGGCGCTGGTGCCGAAAATCCCCTCACGACTGCACTCAGGGCCCTGTCCCAAATTTAAAGAGCATAGGGCATTATTAATAATGTAATTGTACTTAATATTTCCTGGGGATCTTGATTCTGGAAAAAACCCACTACCTTCAATAAATCCACCAGAATTCCTTCACTAGAAAAAAAGAAAAGAAAGCTAAGCTGCAAGCATTACAAAGAGACAGGTGGTAGGAGGTGAAGGGTGAAGGCTCACAGCCCAGTACTCCAAGCAGATGACATGAACAGGGAATGAAAAGGCCAGAAGACAATGGACAAGCATCAAGGGATTCGCCAGAACAATGATGCATTCTTTAATTTAATTCTTTTGCTTAAACTAATCTTTCAGTTCTTGTAATGTTCTCAAGTGAAATCCATTTACAACTCCCCAAACAAAGCCAACACATACCCTAGAATTTGCTTAGCAGACCCGACAGTGACAACAGCGTAACTGGCAAGGACTCCTTTGCTTTAAAGCAGTGGTTCTCAACCTTCCTAATGCAGCGATACAGTTCCTCACGTTGTGGTGACCCCCAATTTCACTGTTACAAATTGAACATAATTAAAGCATAGTGATTAATCACAAAAAGAATATGTAATTATATATGTGTTTTTCGATGGTCTTAGGCGACCCCTGTGAAAGGGTCCTTCGACCCCCCAAAGGGTCGCGACCCACAGGTTGAGAACCGCTGCTTTAAAGGGACCTTTAGGCAAGTCTGCTTGTAACCACAACACTAAGGGAGCGTAGAATAGACACCACCATCTCTCCTGGAAACAGACCCTTCTCTCAGGCCTCACTCTCCATCTACCAAGCCTTTCCCCCTTCAGGGCCTTCCATCACTGTCCCCACCCCCTCACGCCTCACCCCCCCCCCACCCCCCCTCACATGGCTAATCCTCTCCATCCCTCAGTTCTCAGCTGCAATAGCATTTCCTCAGAGAGGCCTTCCCTCCCACCTAAACTGTGTTCTTCCTGTTGTTCTCTTTCATCATCCCCTGTGTCCTCTTTCTCACTCCTCAGCACTCATTGCAATTTATAATTTTTGTTCCTGCAGTGTCTGTGTATTTATTCCCTGGGTCCCTCACGGATGCAAATGCCAAGAAGTCAAGAATCATTTCTGTTTTGCTCATCACTGTATGCCCACTTCCATGACAGTCCCCGAGCTCAGCATGTATTTACTGCAAGAATGAGGGCTGGTGGGAGAGGCAGGAGAATCAAAAGGATGTGAGAGGGCCCAGACCTGGAGATGAAGGATTTTCCTTTTTTATGCCACTGGTGATTGAGATGCATCGTGCCCTATTGAGAGGAGCGCTAGCCTGACATTTTCCTGGCAAAATAATATACTGAAATACCAGGTCAATCGCTGTATAATAAAGAGAAAATTCTGCAGAATTCACAACTCTGATCAACACAATCTGTCCACGAGGCAGCAGGCTCACACACGGTGCTTATGCTCTACTCTCTGACGGCATTTGAGATATCTTGATTGCACCACTGATGATTGTAATAAAACCTACCCAGGATATTAGAGTTTCAACAAGCACACAGAAAAGGTATTTTGTGAATGAACCACCATTTACCCATAAGCCTGTGTTCTCTAATCACACAAATGGGGCATTTCTAAACACAAAGGCCCCAAATCCCTTCCGTCATTAGGCGACAGGGTCCCAGATCACTGACGTCAACGCCTGTTAAGATGCCAACCTTCCCACATAAAATGTTCTAGTCCCCATTGTCGACATCAAAGCTGTGGTCAAACAACAAAAAGGGTGACTCATGCGATCCAGTCCTGCCTAAGACATCTCCTGGTGGTGGCTGCAGCGTAAATTATTACAGTTTGATCAAAATAAATAGGGGCATGAATCTAAAATGCATGGTCGCTGTTACTACTAAACGCCAGTTTTCATTTCAAAGTTCCCCCAGCAACGACTTGAGCCGCACTTCACACCGCCTTCCAATTGTCCCCCTCCCTACGCACAACCACGTACCTCCTCAGCCCTCCTCTGGCTGCCTACGTGGCCCCTTGCCTCTCTTTATAACCTCTCCTTCGTTCTGGAGCTGTTTTTCTCATAGAGCCGTTCACTCTGATTTTACCAAAAGGACTGCCAACTGCCTAAACAATTATATCATTTTTTAAAAAGTATTTTAGCAGTGGCTGGATGTCTCAAAGCATAATGAGTTTCACAGTCCTCACAGTTTTCAGAAGTCATTTGGTGTCATTTGTCTGTAATTTACAAGAGTGTATGCAGAGAAATGAGCTGAGCTGCCTGGAACGCTGGTGATCCCCTGGCGGAACCAGGGCTCCGCGGAGGGCCTTCCTGGTAAGTCAGACGCCCAGGTTCCCCACCTTCCGTTCAGTCACATGCCTGCCACACCCACAGCGCTTTCTGAGGGAATAGGTGCCAGGTGCCGGGTGCCAGGCTGCTCCATGCACCGAGGGGGCAAAGTTTTCTCTGTCATGCGAAGGCCCACTCCCAGGTGATTGGACCAGAGGCGAGCACAGCACGTGGCCCAGGACGGCCAATGCAGAGACGGTTCTGCAGGGCCTTTCAGAGGCCCAGAGGCGGAGCCACTCTCAACGTTAACACTTCCAGTTACGTTAAGAATAAAGAAGTGCCGGGATAGTTTAATGTCTACATTAAACAAATGAACACTGCTAACACCCAAACACTTAAGGCTGATTAAGCTCCTCACGAGACACTTCAAGATGTATAAAACACATTCATTCACAGTGCACTACAGGCAAAATGTCTGTTAACGAGAAACAAATCCAAACATGGATGAAGAAATCATCTCCATTTGGATGATCAATGCCATCTCCTTTCAATCCTGCCAGTTCGACTCTGTGACCGCATGTGAGTCCATGTGGAGATGGCACTAACGGAGCACGTGTGAGACCCTTCGTGAACGTGAGGCCGAGCTCAACGGCCTCCTTGTCGATCACCTCCACCATCCTGACCACACACGCAGGACAGAATATTTAATTGTAAGTTCTACATCAACAGGGATGATGGAAATTAGCTAGACCCATGACAAGCCCGACCATCGCAGGTTACAACAAGGAGCAGTGGTCACAAACTCCTGCTGATGACATCCTCAGTGCGTCCTTGGACCTGGAACACCCACTGCAGGCTGTGTGAGGCCTGGCCATGACACAGTTTGTATCCTGAGATATTCTTGGGAGCCCCCGTCCCTTGCCACAGGTGACGTGAGTGACACCCCCGCTACCGGGTTTGCGTGGCCCTGGGACCAGGAGAGCCTAATGCCACCACTTTCCCGAAAACCTGAGAGGCTGCCCCGTGCAGACCTTACGCAAGCCTGAAACCCTCAGCGGGAAGCAGGTGCAGTGCTTTCCACCGCGCTTCGCAAACCGTCCCCGCGCCTTTAGGATTTTTGGTGCCCTTTCTAATTATTTTGCTCTCAATCCCTCACTTCTCTCTTCACTAAGAAAGTCCACTGTTTTAACTCTTGTTATTTCCAGATTCTCAGATACAGAGGTTTCCTAACAGTGCTTGTAGGGAAAAGAAAAACTCTACCTTAAATATACACATTGACTCTTAGACTCACCGGAATTTCAGACACGTTTTTAAAAGTGAATGTCTTAGAAAGAAGAAATTAAGGGGTGTGTGTGTGTGTGTGTGTCTATTTGAATTAGGGAGAAGTGATGGAATTAGGCAGAAATGGCCAAATCTGGCTGGCAACAGAGTCCCAAAAATGTCATAAGGGGCACCCGGTGGCTACAGCAATGTAAGAAAAGGGCAATGAGGATCTAAGGAAGGGAGATAAAGATGCTGTACCTCGAGACCGTGCACACGCAATCTCTGGAGCTTCTGGTGTCCCGGGGCTCTGAAGAAGAACCTCTTCCAAACACTAGGGAGACTTGCAAGGCCTTCCGGGTTGCACTTTCCCCCCACAATGTTTTCTTAGTTTGAATCTTAACCCAGCCCACCCAGCTCTTGCTTCTCTTGCATTCCACAGAATCTGCCTCATTTCTGAGAACTGTACCTCGGCTTCCCTCTTACAACTTAAAATGCTCAGAGAAAAAGGAATTGTGGGGGTGGAGGTAAAAAGAGACCTCGTGCCTGGCTGGTGTGGCTCAGTGGTTGAGCATTGACCTATGAACCAGGAAGTCATGGTTTAATTCCCGGGTGGAGGCACATGCCTGGACTGTGAGCGTGCAAGAGGCGGCCAATCCATGATTCTCTCTCATAATTAATGTTTCTATTTCTCTCTCCCCCTCCCTTCCTTTCTGAAATCAATAAAAACGTATTAAAAAAACAAAACAAAAACAAAAGAAGTGACCTCACAGAAGGAACCCTTCCAGGGCCCGCACCCAGCTCCTGAGAAACAGTGTGTGTTTGCACACACCATACTGAAGAGGAAACCCAAAGCCCATGAAGTTGGTTCTGTCTTGAAATAATTCTTCAGAACTGGGGTGACTTGGCATTTCAGAACCTAATGGGTCAGAGGAGGGTTAATGTAAAGGGTCTTTGCCTACAGTTGCTGACAAGCACTGATAATGAAACCTGCTGGATCTGATGCCCAAGAGGCCCTGGGGACATCAAGATTTACAAAGGCACAGCCTCAGCCATCACAGGGTCTAGCTGTGGTGAAACCTTTCTGGGCCTCAGTGTCCTCTCAACATGGAAGGGTTGACCAGATGGCCTCTACTGCCATTGCAATATTATGCTGCTGTAAGTCTATGTCATGTATAGATTCCATACTTTACCTTGCCATAGCAACTGCAATCAATATTTTCCCAACAACAAATGGGACAAGATCATTCCAGGCTGCAAAAGGAGATAAGATCTGGGTCCCTCTCACCGTAAAATAATGGTATAGACTCTAATTTCCAAACTCTTGAATACTGGATATGGGAAAGCACCACCTGAACCTTTAAGAATTTAAGAGCAAAAGGAAGGTTATATGTTTCACCGTGTATAGAAATAAATTTGTAGAGCCCACTATTCAAAGAAGCAAATACCAAAATATATGAAGATATATAAAATGTTTTAGAGTTGGACATTAAAGTCATCTCATACCTATGACATCATCTAGTCTGGCCTCTTCATTTTACAGATAAGGAAAGTGAGACACAGAGAGATTAAGAAATTTGCCCAAGGACACCCAGCTAGTGAGATGCAGGACAAATACTAGGACCCAGCAAAGGGTAATTTAATTATTTTAAAATATTTTTATTTATTTAAATTAATTAGTTTGTTTATTTATTTACTATTTATTGTTAATCCTCACCCGAGGATATTTTTCCATTGAGTTTTTTAGAGAGAGTGGAAGGGAGGGGGAGACACAGAGAGAGAAACATTGATGTGAGAAAGATATATGGATTGGCTGCCCCCCTACTAGGGATCAAGCCTGCACCCTGGGCATGTGCCCTGAGTGGAAATTGAACCAGCAACCTTTAGGTGCATGGGATGACGTGCAACCAACTGAGCCACACCGGCCAGGGGGCGGTAATCGTTTTTAAAAAGGTATCATGGGATGCTAACAAAGTCTGGGATAAGTTCCTAGTCTTCTAAGAGTAATGTCGATGAGAACATCCAAGCCCTCCCCCAAAGCATCGCTTACTGCTCTACACAAGCCGGAACACCGGGCTGACCGATGTAAGAGGCGTACATCTCTGGCTCCCACATCCACACATTTCCATCCATGCCAAAGGTGGCACAGGTCCCACCAGGCACAGTAGCTGACATCCTTTTGGAACAGGTCAACAGCTCCAAAGCGGTTCTGACCGCCTCAGATTCCAGGCCGGGTTTCCACCTCAGTGTTGTTACTGAACCACACTACAATCGCCTCAGGAAACCTCGGGAAGCCAGGCTGCTGGTGCCAGCCCACCAGCCGAGCAGCAGCAGCTGCCCCAAAGACATCGCCCTAGGACCTCACTTCCTGCTCTGGCACCCAAGCCCACATCCGCGCCAGGTCAGGGTCCAGCCCATCGTTTTGAAAGCTTAGAGCTGGACAGGCCCCAGATATCCAAGAAACCATCTGTTCCAAAACCCTCCCTCCTCCAACTTCACTTCACAATAGACCACGGCATCTGCCACCGTCCGTGGTTACATAAGTAGAAGCAAACAAGAGCCTTCCAAACCGAAGACGTGGAGCCCTTACTGGCGACCCTGCCCCTGCCCCTGCCCAGTCCGGCCCCGTCCGGAAACACGGGAGCCACCTCAGACAGGAGCCACCTGTCCAATTTCAGGTTTAAATCAGACATCCTGAAACAAACACCTCTGCATGCACTCTGGCGACAGTAGCTATGGTAGATTTTAGAAAAAAATACATTCAATTTTCTAAAGTCCTAGCATTTTGAACCGTTTCTCCATTTCAATGTATACTTATTCTTTAATAGACACTTTTCAAAACAACAGTCACTTTTAACAACAGTATTGAAGACAAGATAGAAACAATCATACGAGTAACATATTAATATCCCAGTCCTAAACGGCATAAATTTAACTTCCCAAATAAGAGCAAAACCAGAATTAGAGCAAGCGTTCTTTGAAAGCTGTTCCAACATTTCCATGTTTAAATTCCAAGTAAAACCCAAACAGTTACGTTTGTATAATAATAGTCGTAATAACTAGCGCTGATTGAGCATTCACCATGTGCCAAACCGCACTAGGATCTTTGAAAGTAACATCTCACTAAATTCTTATAACAGCTCTATGATTACCTCACCCACCCCCTTTTTTACATGAAAGAGGCATAAGAACAATAACTTGCCGAAAGTCACATCGATGAAAAGTGTCAGGATCAAGGTTCAAACCTAGGTCCCTGTGACTCCAAAACCGGTGTGACCTCACGCTGCCATGGGGTCTTTGCTGTAGAGAGGCAAAAACTACAACTGCATTTTCACTTATTGAACTGCATCCCTCCGCATTTTAAGAGGTTCTGGGTCAATGACTGCCCTGACAATCACACAGGCAAGGGGAGAAAATTGGCACTCATCTGTCAAGCCTGCAGCGCAGATGTCAAGCAGCTGTGCGGGAGCCGGGGGACAAGTGAGCTGTGCGCCTGGCAAGGTTAGATATGTGTCTGTCTCAGACTTGTGTTTCTTTTTTTAATCCTCACCTGAGGATTATGTTTACTGATTTGAGAGAGAGGACAGAAGGGGTGGGGGAAACATCAATATGAAAGAGAAACATCAATTGGTTGCCTCCTGCAGATGCCCTGACCAGTGATGGAGCCTGCAACCTAAGTATGTGGCCTGACCGGGATTTGAACCCGCAACCTTTCAGTGTATGGGGTAACTCTCCAACCAAATGAGCCCCTTTCCCCCTGCCCTGGGCTCAGACTTGAAAATTTTAAAAGACACGAGGAGCTGAGGAGATGGAAGGGAGAGTGCCATTCTAAATTCTGCAGCGTGTTAAATAAACATGATCAGCCCCATCCAGCTCTGATACAGTCTGTTAAAAATAAAATGTAAAAAACAGCATCCTTTGCTACCTTCCCTTCTTCAGCTAACAAACACAGAAATCCATGAGCGCGTGCACACACACACATACACACACATACACACACACACACACACCCTATTAGGATTAGGTTATTTAAACCCTCAATTTTTAATTCTATGTATTCTCTTTTGGGGAATTCACTCAGCAAACACTTGGCTTCACTTATACGTATGTTGCTGTGTTTTATTGCAGGCACTAGTATGACTTCTCTTGGTGGCAGCTCTCAGACATCTCATGCAATATCAATAGACACAGGCAGCCACAGATTTACTGCCGAACTGCTGAGATCGCGAGGATGAAACCATCAAGCCATGGACCACTGGGCCTATTTACTAGCGATCGTGCCTGGATCAGCTGCACAAGCCTGTGATGTCTACGATGTAAGCGAACGTCTTTCCTTGTTCTACCTTTTATAATTTTTTTTTACAGTCAACTTTCATTTCGGAGTCTTACCTAGGGCCAGCCACTGTGTTAGGTGCTGGGAATAATATGATGAGTAAAATAAGCTTATCATGTAGTTGGGAAGGCAGACCTTAGTCCAATAATGCCATGAAGGAATGAGTGATGGACAGAGGAGCTCTGTGGAGGGACACAGGTTGATGAGTATTGTGGCAGTTTTTAAACACGGCCGCAGAGTCAGATACTGCTCCCATTGAGAGGGGAAGTCTGTGGCCCCTCCTTGTGACTCTGGGTGGGCTAAGCAGCTTCAATCACCAAAGTACGGGGAGGGGAGGATGATGCTATGTTGAAGCAGGGGGTCCCTCGGGGGTGAGGACGACGGAGCCCCAACCCGCTAGGGCGTCTGCATGCATGACTCCGGGGACCAGGTTCATTGACGCAGATCCGTTTTATTGAGGAACTACAGGGGTATATATATATATATAGCATGAGGGGACCAATCAGAGGGAGACATATTGCTATAGGCGACCAATGGCTGAAAGGCTGGGGTACTATGCATGTGGCTCTAGGAGTTAGTTCAGGCGGGCATTGCTACTTCCTGGTGTGCCGAGGAAGCATGTCATGGTGGAGTGTGCTCACACCATTGCAACAGCCACAGCGCTGAGACATACTTCCTGAGCTCTACTACACTATGTGGCTTCCAGAGCCTGGTCATGGCAACCATACAGCTTCTTGCTTCCTTTTATTTGCTGGGATACTCTCTCGTGGAGCTCTGCACTGCCTCGTAAGAAGTCTGACTAACCCGAGGCTGCCCTGCTGGGAGCCTCATTAAGGAACCATGGGTAGGAACTCTGGTCAGCAGTTCCAGCTGCACTTGGTCTTTCCGTCAGCCCAGTTCAGGCAACAGACACATGAGCATAGATGCTCCCAGCTGTTCAAACCTCCCCAACGGAGGCTCTAGACATCACAGAGGCGACACAAGCTGTCTTCAGTGTGTCTGAATCCAAGAGCATAATAGAATGGATGTTGTCTGACACCAGGAAGGCTTGGAGGGCTTTGTTACACAGCAGTAGATACCCACATCAAAGGTGGTGTGTAGAATGAAAGAGGCCGTCTTACCCTGGGAAGTCGCTCAAGCACTTGCCCTGAAAGTCATGTTGGAGTTGAGACCTGAAGGGTGAAAGACTTCCAACAAATCGAACGGGAGGAGTAGGAGGGAAAAGGAATAAAAGTAGGTTGTAGGCACAGGTGCTGAGGTTGGTGAGAGCATGGCTGACATGGGAAGCGAGCCAGCTGGCCAGGGCACACGGAGAGGAGAGCAGGAAGGCTGACGGGGAGACCATGTGCAGGCCGTGGGTCTCTTGCTTGGGAACAGTGAGAAGTTCCTGGAGGGTTGTTTTTTGTCTTGGATTTGTTTTTTGTTTTGTTTTTTCTTTCAATTGGGGTAAAATTCACATCACATAAAAGTCACTGTTGCCCTGGCTAGTTTGGCTCAGTGGATGGAGCATCGGCCTGTGCACTGAAGGGTCCTGGGTTCGGTTCTGGTCAAGGGCACATGCCTGGGTTCTGGTCTCGATCCCCGGTGGGGGGCGTGCAGAAGGCAGCTGCTCAATGATTCCCTCTCATCACTGATGTTTCTATCTCTCTCTTCCCTCTCCCTTCCTCTCTGAAATCAATAAAAATATGTTTTTAAAAAAGTCACTGTTATGGGGTGAATTATGTCCTTCAAAAATTCATACGGAGTCAAAAACCAGCACCTGGAAATGTAACCTTATTTGGTAATGACATAAAGGATTGTTGCAGATGTAATTAGTTAAAATGAAGTATTTATGGTAGTCCCTAATCAAGTAAGACTGTGTCCTTATAAAAAGGGGACATCTACACACAGATATGCACACAGGAAGAATGTCATGTGAAGATGAAGGCAGTGATTGCGGTGATGGGCATAGGAGCCAAGGGAGGTCAAGGATTGCCAGCAAACCAGCAGGTGCCAGAGGTAGGCACAGACCTCCCTCGCAGCCCTCAGAGGAAAGCAGCTCTGCCCACACCCTGCTCTAAACTGTGGCCCCCAGAGCTGTGAGACAAAACATGTCTGCTTTTTACAGCACCCAGTTATGGTACTTTGTTACAGCAGCCCTGGGGAACTCATCTAGTCTCCATTTTAAGGTGTACAATTCAGCAATTTTTAGCATCTTCAAAATATAGTGCAGTAATCACCACTATCTAACTAGAACATTTTCACATCCCAAAAGGAAATGTTACTCCCTTCTCCCCCAGCCCTGGCAACCACTAATCTGCTTTCAGTTGCTCTGGGTTTGCCTGTTCTGGACCTTCTGTATACATGGAATCATACAATATGTGTCCTTTTGTGTCTTGTTTCTTTAACTTTGCAGAATAGTTTCAAGGCTCATCCATGCAGCAGCATGACTCAGTACTTCATTCCTCTACAAAGCTGAATAATATTCCATTGTGTGTATATGTCTATATCTATATATATAAAAGCCTAAGCGACCGAAGGACCAAACGACTGAAGGACCGGTCGACTGGTCACTATGATGTGCACTGACCACCAGGGGGCAGATGCTCAATGCGGGAGCTGCCCCCTGGTGGTCAGTGTGCTCCCATGGCCAACCTCCCATGGGCAGGCCAAGGGACCCCCCCCTCCATGCACAAATTCGTGCACCAGGCCTTTTATATATATATATATATATATATATATATATATATATATATATATATATATATATATATATATATCTCATTTACATATCCATTCATCAACTGGATAAAAAGTCAAGTAATTTATCCATTTAAGTTGATTCTACTTTTTGGCTATTATGAATACTATTGCTGTTGAACATTCCTGTACACATTTTATATGAACACCTATTTTCATTTCTCCTGGACATATACCCAGGAATGGAACTGCGGGGTCATAAGGTAACTCTAATTTTAACTTTTTGAGGAACTACCAGTGTCTTCCACAGCGGCTGCACCATTTTCATTCTTACTGGCAGTGTCTGAGGGTTCCCTAGCAAGATTCAAGCAAATGGGGTAAAAAATCAGAACTGTGCTTTGAAAAAAGATTAAGAACCAGCTTTGGTGAAAGAACATGAGTTGGTTTTGGACCGACGAGTTTCACTTTTAAAACATTCAAGTGAAGATGGCAGGTAGAAGAGGCTTGAGGTTGGGAGGCGCTGGGGTTAAAATCTGAGACTCGGCAGCTAAGGGCATCGATCAGACTCCACAAGAGAAAATGCAGAGAACAGGAAAAGAGGCTTGGCCGGAACTCTGAGGAGCTCCGAGTGAATGGCAGAGTAGAGGAAAAGGAGTCTGTAGAAAGGAGCGTGGTCAAGAGAATGCAGAGAATTGTAAAACTGGTGGCATAAAAGAGAGGACGGTGACTGAGCAAACAAGAGATTCTCCAGACTTAAAAGGAAACAGACGATCTGAAAAAGGTCTACACTCTGACACTTGAAAAAAAGAAGATATGCATCATTGCATTTTCTACATCTTCCCTTTCCTTTGTTTTTTTTTGAAAGGGGTTGTTGCTTGGTGGTGGCTAGGAATGGTTTTAGTTCCCTCTATCTTATGTGTAAGATGTTAAACTACTTGCCTTTTTATCAGAACTGGTGAAAAAAATGCTTGTAGGTCTAGATATCAAACCTATCCGACTTAAAACAGACCTCCCATCAGGGGCTGCGCGAGGAATCTGGTTCTGTCCTGAACAAGTTCCTATTGTGGCATCAAAGTGTCTGAGAGCCCTGGGAGGACAGTGGGCACCACTTCAAAGTATCTAAGAAATCAACAGCGACTGACGAGGGAGAATAATCATTCCTCTACACACCCTCCCCCGCAGACAAGTCAGTATTTAATTACAGAGGCAAATCAAAGATGAGAATCCTAAGAATAAACCTATAACAACATCCTTTGTCCCATCTCAAATGATAGTTTAGATTTTCGTGTTCCCCCCAAAGCCATGGTTCCAGAGATTACAACAGTCTTTACATATCAATCAAGAGTGGAGCTAATCCTTTCAGGCCTACGAGGCAAGGAATGGAGTTTTAACTTTGTAATTATGTGAACAAAGGACTCTTGTGGTTAAATCGGCTTTGCCTTTAGAGAGCCCAGGGATCCGGCCTGCCTGGATACAAAGCCCTACCCCTGCCCTTGTGAGGCAACCTGAACACCACACCGGAACGTAAAACTGCATCCCACTCAATTACTTTATTGGAATAAAAGAGACGCACAATCCCACACTGACTCTAAATCCACATCCTCTTAAAAATTTAACATTATCTATTGACAGAAGAGGCGTCCACGCAGAGTAAATTTGGAAATTAGATGTTTAAGGGAAGTCTATGTCAGGCAGAATTCCAATTGACATCAGGACCCGAAAAGATGGGTTTTCTGCTTTATCGGAATGCTATAAAATTGGCTCCAGTTCTATTATTAAACTGAATCACATTGGAAAAAAGTAATACAATCATTGGCCACAAACGCCGGCACTGGTGCCTGGTATTCGCCTTCTATGTTATTTCAAAGGTGTTATTCTCCGTGTTTTATGGACAAAGGTCGTGAGGTGCAGACGCTCCCGAGTCTTGCCTCTGGTGACACAGAACTGAAATACAAACCTTTACTAAGTACAGATGTAACTGTTGCATGAGGATGAGAAAATAAAAGTCCCAAATGAAAGATGGTGATTACTTAATACTTATTAAGTAACATTTTATCACCAAGGGTTCTATAAGAAGTTATTTAATTTCCTTTTTATTGTTGCTGTTGGAGAGGTATAACAATTTTAGAGACGGGGAATGAGAATCACATGGTTTCTGATGTGGGGAGCAATGAAACGGCGGATGTGTTATCAAGCACCAGTCCCCATGGTGCCTAAGAAAGTCCTCTCTGTGCCCTGATTCAGAGGATCAGCTTGATGATGGTACTTACAGAGACTATAAGGGCAGTAACTTGTGCTAATTAGAACTTAATGGTTAAGGGAAGAATAAAATAAAATCTACGTTAACTATAAAAAAAAAAAAAACTTAATGGGATAGAACCACAAACATGAACTTGCTCATTAATCCTCACTGCGCATCCCTAAAGCAAGTATGAGCACCCCTCTTTTATGGAAGGTGATAAAAGTCACATACGTGACAGCAACCCACTTCCAGAAAATGTTGGTCCTAAGTCCAAACACTACCCTGAAGACTTTAAATCCCTCACATGTCTGAGGTATAAAAGAGCATATTTTTAGACACAACCAATAAGTACACTCATCCCCAAACAGCAATCATTTGAAGTTTGTACTCCAGAAGGCAAAATAGGTTTTGAAAGCACTGAAATATAGTAACAATAGGAGGGGGAGGAGGAGAGAAAGCTGGTAATTGTTGAATGTTTACAACATGCCAGACCCCAAGAACCTATGGGTGTTAACTCAATCCTCACAGTGAGCTTGTCAGGTAAGTGCTATTACTTCCCTCCTGTGTGGAAACTGAGGCATGTGGGTTGCACTGAGCGTTCAGGGGAGGATTTGGAGCCAGGCTGGCTCCAAAGTCCGTGCTCTTGACCATGACATTCTACAGTAAAACAAGGCACAACTTGTTTCCATGTCCAACCCAAGATTACCCATGCAGGACAGAACTTCGCCAAGGAGAAGAAACAAAAGTCCCTCAATGCTTTGCACTTAACCCTGTTTCTAGGGCTCCACGGACACAGGCGCCATGGACCTCTGGTACAATAAAATGCCAAGCCAGATCTAGTCCACTCCAGCTCTTAAAATAGCCATTTGTACCTAAATATTCATGTGTAACTAAAATACTCATTTGTATCTTTAATGGCTTCATCCAACCTACTCCCTGAATCCAATTTCCTCTAGAATATATTTAATAGCTTCTTTGTGAATGAATACTATTTAGAAGCATTTATTCAGTCCTTCTGAAATCATGTGTTTAGAGGCAGGAAAACTGCATGTCAGAATATTACGTTTCTTTCATAAAATACACATCTCTTTAAAAAATAGCCTTGCCCTAACCGGTTTGGCTCAGTGGATAGAGCATCGGCCTGCGGACTCAAGCGTCCCAGGTTCGATTCCGGTCAAGGGCATGTACCTTGGTTGTGTGCACATACCCAGTAGGGAGTGTGCAGGAGGCAGCTGATCGATGTTTCTCTCTCATCGATGTTTCTAACTCTCTATCCCTCTCCCTGCTCTCTGTAAAAAATCAATAAAATATATTTTTAAAAAAATAGCCTTGCCTAGTTAGATCGTGATGTCCTAGATAAGTTGTAAGAGGAAATCTATACTACCACATATATTTTTTAAGTTGAGTAATATGTTTATAAGAAATAAAGCAATAAGAGGGTAAACACTTCGTATCTTAGTATCTCTGAAGGATTTTCCATAAACCAATTACTCATTCCAAAAATCACTTGTTATTACTGTATTCATCAACCTGTGGTTCAAGGACCATCCACGTGAGAATCACCTGGGGGGTGGCTGTAAACAATGCAGGCGAGACCTAATGAATTCTAGTTTCTAGTAAAGAAATCCGCATCACTGACAAACAGCCCATGGAAGCCTTACGTCAAGTTTGAGAACTGCCGAATCCCTTCTGTCTGCCATCTAGGACAAACAACTGCAAAATACTTACCACAGCCCCTTGATTGGTCTCCCTGTCCCCACACACCTGCCATTCTCCATACAACACAGGGTTCCTTTTTCAACCATAAATCAGGTCGTGTCACCTGTCTGCTCAAAACTCTCCAAGGGCTTCTCCTGTCCCTTCATGGCCACAAGCCCCGAATGATTTCACCCTTTACCTTTCCTACCACGCTCCCCTCCCTTCTGCTCCAGTCCCACGCTGCCTTCTCCCACAAACACTGCCCTAGGCCAGCCTGAAGCAGAGCCTTCGCTCCGACAGGCTCCCTCGGCCCCAGCTGGGTTCCTGCAGATACCTGCGTGGCCTTGACCACACTTCCCTGGGAGTCTTGCTCCAGAATCACCTTCATGGGAGGCCTTCCCTGGCCACCCTGTCAAGAACCATCGCTTCTCCCCTTTCCTGCCCGACTGCATCCTCTTTAGCACCTATCGACATACTTGCTAGGTTACTTACTTGTTAGTGGTTTGTTACCCTCACTAAAATATATGCTTCATAAAAGCAAGGATTGCCCCCCCGCCCCCCCCCCCCCCGCCGCCACTGTTTTGTTCTTAAATGTATCCCACTTGGCACACAGAAATCCAAAAGTATTTACTGAATGAATGAATAAGTGAGTGAATGAATAAATGAAGATAAAGGTACTAAAGGAGTGTTACAGGAATCTAGAGGAGAGAGCAACTAATTCCTCACGAGCGTGGCCCAGCTCTCCTTACAGACAGTAACACAAACTGGGGTTTGAGGGAGGAACAGAGAACACCCTCTAAGAAGAGAAAGGACATTCTACAAAACAACCTTCAAAAATGCCAACCTCAGGAAAGACAAGGGAAAGAAGAGGAGCTCTCCCAAACTGAAGGAGCCTAGAAAGACGTCCATGGGTGTGATGTGCTCCCACACTTGGGATAACGGGAGAAACTTGGAGTCTTTCAGGAAAGGGATATGGGAGCCCATAAAAATACTCTTCCAGCTTTCCTGTAAGTTTGAAACTGTTTCAAAAGAAGAATAAAAGGGGGAGGAGGGCTAGGAGTATATGAGTAAATGTAAACATTAAATAATCTGTAAGTGAAATTCCTAATGAGTAAAATCAGAAGGAAAAGGGCTATTTTCCACCTCCGTACTCCCCCATTCCTCCGAGAACGTTGGACCTGTACCATCTTGGCTTGGAGTCAGCCCAGATATGGTCATTTTTCTTTAAGCGTAATACAAATAAGCCCCGGGATTCCTGCGGAAACACCGCACGGGGCAGGACATCTATCTGTATAAGCTCCCGAGTAGGTGACATCTCTCTTCTCCCTACAGAGTGGAAGCTTGATCCCCATGCATGGCTGTAACGCAAAACATACTTCTTACATAAAAATAATGATGGGGTTGGAAATTTTAAAAAAGTAAATCTTTGGACTGGCTTGCTGTTGTGAGCCAAAGAGAATGATTGACTATACAACAAAGGGCAGGGGAACAGAGCAATAGCACTGGGTTATAAAGAAACAGATTGACATAGATTTTCTTGAAACTGGAAGTTGCCGGCAACATGCCTAGAATTTAGATACAAGTGTTATTAAGGACTGAAAGCTCTTCCAAGCATCTACAGCTCCCCTGGCCGGCCCAGTTTCATTACGGCAAACACCACAGCCATAGGAAACTCTGAGTAACCCAGCTAGCGACCTCCTCAACTCCAACAGGACATGGTATCTCACAGTGGCCCCTATTTCAAACACAGAAGTACAAGCACCGCCCGGCCAGCAGGTCTCAGTGGTTGAGCACCTATCTAGGAACCAGGAGGTCACAGTTCGATTCCCAGCCAGGGCACATGCCCAGGTTGCGGGCTCGATCCCAGGTGTGGGGCATGCAGGAAGCAGCCAATCAATAAGTCTCTCTCATCATTGATGTTTTTATCTCTCTTTCCCTCTCCCTTCCTCTCTGAAATGAATATATATATATATATATATATATATATATATATATATATAGAGAGAGAGAGAGAGAGAGAGAGAGAGAGAGAGAGAGAGATACAAACATACAAAATAAATACACTGACTGGCTGATCCCTCACTGTACCAAGGACTCATCAGAAGTCCTCTGATTTTCCATGCTAAGGAACAAGGCTAGTTTTAAAATACAGAAAAGAATTTAGCCTGCATCCAACTTTCCAGGGATACAGTTATGGCAGCAAATGCAAGCGGGAGTCCATGCCGCACAGGGCTCCTTCTAACTCCCCTACTCTCCTTGGTGCGGGGTCTCCACACTCTCTGGTATTGGTTTGTTTAAATTGGAATTTTCTTCCCAAGCACTGAGCTGAGAATTTCCCCATTTAAAAAATATGGAGCCCTAGCCATCTTGCTCAGTGAATAGAGCCTACGCCTGCGGAACAAAGGGCCCCGGGTTCAATTCCGGTCAAAGGCACAAACCTTGGTTGCAGGCTCCTCCCTGACGCTGGCCCTGGTCAGGGCTCGTTCCGGAGGCAACCAATTGATGTGTTTCTCTCACATCGATATTTCTCTCTGTCTTTCCCTTCCTCTTCCACTCTCCCTAAAAATCACTGGAAAAATATCCTTGGGTGAGGATAATATAAAATATAGATAGATGATAGGTAGGTAGATAGGTAGGTAGGTAGGTAGGTAGGTAGGTAGGTAGGTAGGTAGATAGATAGATAGATAGACAGACAGACAGATAGATCCAACTTCTGGAAAACGGTTAGATCTGGCAACAGACGTGCATATTCCATGCTCTCCTCCATCAGCGGAGGAGAGCAGCTCCCCTACACAGGCAGGAGCACCGCTGTTCTGACCACACTCCCTGTCGCTCCGATCACCTCCCACCTCTGACCCCCAGTGACTCGATCACCTCCCACCTCTGACCCCCAGTGACTCGGTTTTCTGTCTGGTGCCTCTAAGCATAGGAATCTGCAACCACGTTTTAAAGAACAACAAAACAGCCAACTTGCTACAGTACCAGAACTGAGCTGTATCTCACACATCCTGCTGTAAAAAGACTTCAGAGAGAACGCGTAAGTTCACATGATTATGGGCAAACTACATTCACATTTTTCCAAAGGCACTCTCTCAAGCGTCAATGGCAAGGAGGGAAAGTTTATTATTTTTAACCGAAACCACTTTGCTCTGAAAGTCTCAGCTTATCAAAACATGAAGTTATTTGTTTTAGAAGCCTTCTAAATGAGTTCAAAACTAACATCCTAGTTATGTATATTTCACCACAGTTTTAAAAAGAAAACTATCATAAACACACACAAACTGTAATGGAAACAATTAATAAACATAATTGCCATAAACTGTCAAAAGGACTATGAAAGATTCTTTCTGAATATTTCCCAGTCCTCCAGTTGTGCGCTGTATTGTATATGATCAGTCGCAGAGCGGGTGTTTGTGGGCCAGGCACACCTCCCTGTGTCTCGATATCTTCCCAGGTACAGGGTGAGGAAGAACAGTGCAGATCTTCCATGTGGGCACTGGGAGGACTGAATGTTAATATACACAAGCAGCACCGAGAACAGTGCCCACCACGTCATAACTGCCCCATAAAATTAGAGAGAAACCATTTCTATTGTCCAACCGTGTATCCTTTGATACACCTTCCAAAATTGCTGCCGGGAGCTGGTCCATCCTTGCTGTTTCAAGGGACCTGGCATATATGGCATACTGTTCTTAATATGTTTGCTCCCCTTAGCGCTGTGTGTTTTAACCAAGGTCACTCTCTGAGAAAGGTTGAATCCCCAGGTAGGGATTTTTCCCTGAAGTCAGGGAGGGGATAAAACCCCTCAACTAAGTGCCAGGCGGGTAATTAATCACTTTAACTACAAACAATCATGCTTAAGCTACATAATCTTTACTCCCTGGAATGGAGATAAGAAACGCCCTAACCTTTGTAATAGAGATTGATAGGATTGAATCAACTGGTATAAATACAGTTGTAACAAGACAGAAAGACACAGAACTTAGAACACAGAACCAAGGGAGACAGAATTCAGAACACAGAACCTACACAGAATGTTCTCTAGAGACAGAAGAACTTCGCTGGAGAGAACATGGCAAAAGATCCTGGACTGAACCTGACTACAGAAATTGGCAAGAGAACCTGACTAGAACCTGGTGACTGAACCTGGCTGGAGAACCTAGCGAGGGAACATGGCCACAGAACCTGGCTGGAGATCCGAAGCAGAACCTCTCTGGAGATCCAGACCAGAACTTGGCTGGAGATCCTGGCTAGGCTGCTGATCAACTGAACACTGTCTCCGTGTCCTTCCTTCTTCGCCGACTCCGTCTACGCCTTTGGGAACCCCTGGACCTGCTGGGGTTGGACCCCGGCAAATTGCGAATAAGTTATGTTTTCCTGTAACATCCTCATCTCTACCCTGGTCTGCAGAGTGGAACACAGTCTTTCAGTTTTCTATGAAAGCAAGCTCCATTATGATCAATTCCAGTTGCTGCCAAATCTCAGAAGTCATTAATAAAAGAGGTGATTTCTCAAATGGTTTATGGTCAACCACTCTAAGAAGTATTTAATAGAAAAGAATTAGCTCTATGCCAGTATCCAAGAGATACAGATTTATCAATACGATGATCACGTTTAAAGAACGAAATCCCCAGTGCAGTAAAAATGCAACATGCGAAAGAACTCAATGCAGAAAAAGACAAGTATTATTCCAATACGTAGAGGCTGTCTGTGAATGAATGGATGAACATCATATCGGTGATATGCTGCCGACCACAGACTTGTGCTTGCCTTGAAATAAAAAAAGCAGATGCTCTGTTTATACTTAAGAGTGTCACTGCTGAATTGTCCTGTCACACTGACAGAGCCAGGTAAGTATGACCGAAAAATTACTCAGCGAGGCTTCCGGAGGCGTTTGCTGTATGCACTGGCTGTATTGTGCTCGACGTGGGCGGGTGGTCCTGCTCTCACTGAGCTTAACATCTAATTGGGGGGAACCTCCTGTGGCAGGTCTGGGGAAGGGGCGGACGGCAGGCACCACGTCCCCCCAGAAGGTGGCAAGAAGAAGCGCCTGACGCAGCCCAAGAGGCAGGCTGAGTGGACGGATGAGGTAAGGCATTCAAGCAGGAGCGGAAGAGGAGAATACACTCCCCCTGGCCACAGGTGGAATTAAGAAATCTGGTGTGAGCAAGAGCATATCCCTGAAAGGAGTCACTCACACACCTTGTGTCTTTCCACAATGCCAAGTTTACGAAGGGAGGCCTCCCCAGTAAGCCACGAGAGTCACATGCAGGTTACACACAGAGAGGGGACCTTACACAGTAGAAGCCAGCACGGCGAGCGTTTGGGGTGAAGTCCCAGTCACTAGCAGCATCTGCAGGTGGGGAGGCTCCAAGCTTGACTGTGGTACAGCCAGGCTCCGGCGATGGGTGCCCCGAGTTCTTACAGCGCCCCCAGGGCTGGATGTCCCCCCCACCCCCCCACATATCAATGTCCAGACAGAGTCCTTATGCAAGTGTCTAGACTTGTGGTTTGGGGTGTTTGGGACCCCTTCTAAGGGAGTTCGTCACACTCCATTACCTCGCTCTTCTTTGAAATTGTGCTTTACTTTATTGAGCTTTGCAGATATTCCTTGTATTTCTTTAAATTCTTACTGAATTTTCTGGGGTGGCATTAGTTAACAAAATCATGTAAGTTTCAAGTGACCAGTTCTATAATCCATCCTCTGTATATTGTGTTGTGCGTTTACCACCCAAAGTCCAGTCTCCGCCTGGCTCCTTTATTCCCTTTACCCTCTCCTGCCTCCCCCTAACCCTCTGGTAATCACCATACTGTTGTCTGCGTCGATGAGGGTTTTTTTGCTTCACCTTTTTCACCCAACCCCCCAACCCCTCTCCCCTCTCCCCTCTCCTCTCTGACAGCTGTCTGTCTGTCGTCTGTACCTACGAAACTGTTTCTATTTTGTTTATTTTGTTCATTAGATTCCAAATGTAAGTCAAATCATGTGGTATTTCTCTGACTGGCCTATTTCACTTAGCATAACACTCTCCAGGTCCATCCATGCTGTCCCAAAGGGTAAGCTTTCCTTCCTTTTTATGGCCGAGTAATATTCCATTGAGTAAATGTACCACAGCTCTTTTGTCCACTCATCTACTGATGGGCACCCGGGCTGCTTCCAAATCTTGGCTATTGTAAATAATGCTGCAATGAACACAGGGGTGCATATATTCCTTCGAATCGGTGTTCTGGGTTTCTTCAGATAGAATCCCATATTCAGATATATATTGCTGGGTCACAAGACAGTTCCATTTTTTAATTTTTTGAGGAAACTCCATACTGTTTCTACAGTGGCTGCACCAATCTGTATTCCCAACAACAAAGTACTGAGAAAAGTACCTTTTCTCCATATCCTTGTCAACACTTGTTGTTTGATTTATTGATGATAGCTATTCTGACACGTATGAGGTGGTCTCCTTATGGTTTTAGTTTGCATCTCTCTGATGATTAGTGACATTGAGCATCATTTCATGTCTATTAGCCATCTGTGTGTCTTCTTTGGAGAAGTTGTTTGTCTATTCAGATCCTTTGCCCGTGTTTTTTATTGGATCTTTTTTTTGGGGGGTGGGGGGGTAGGGGGGTTGAGTTTTATAAGTTCTTTATAAATTTTAAATATTAACCCTTTATCATATATATCATTGGAGAATATGTTCTCCCATTCAATGGCTTGTCTTTTCATTTTGTTGATGGTTTCCCTTGCTGTACAAAAATTTTTAGTTTGATGTATTCCAATTTATTTTTTCTTTTGTTTCCCTTGCCTGAGAAGATATATCAGAAAAAAATATTGCTACAAGAAATATCCAATATTCTTCTAGGATTTTTATGGTTTTGTCTTACATTTAAGTCTTTAATCCATCTTGAATTTATTCTTGTGCACGGTGTAAGAAGGTGCTCTAGTGTCATTTTTTTGCATGTATCTGTCCAATTTTCCCAACAGCATTTATTGAATAGACTGTCTTTACTCCATTGTTTGTTCTTGCCTCCTCTGTCAAATATTAATTGATCATAAAGGTGTGGGCTTATTTCTGGACTCTCTATTCCACTCTATTGATCTACATGTCTGTTTTTATGCCAGTACCATGCTGTTTCAATTGCTATGACTGTGTAGTATAGTTTGATATCATGTAGCATGATTCCTCCAACTTCGTTCTTTTTTCTCAAGATTGCTAAGGCTATTCAGTCTTTTGCGGTTCCACATAAATTTTTGAAATATTTGTTCTAGTTCTGTGAACTACACCATTGGTATCTTGATAGGAATTGCGTTGAATCTATAGATTTCTTTGGGTAGTATGGACATTTTAATGATGCCGATTCTTCCCTCCATGAATACGGTATATGTTTTCACTTATTTGTATCTTCTTCAGTTTCTTTCTTCAGGGTTTTATAATTTTCCGAGTACAGGCCTTTTACATTCTTGGTTAAATTTATGCCTAGATATTTTTTAATGCAACTATAAATGGTATAGTTTTCTTGGTTTCCCTTTCTGATAGTTCATGATTGCTGTATAAAAATGCAACCAATTTCTGGATATTTAGTTTGTATCCCACTACTTTATTGAATTCATTTATCAGTTCTAGTATTTTTTATTTTTGTTGGATTCTTTAGGGTTCTCTATGTACAGTATGATGTCATGTCAACTCCGTCTTGACATAGCACTTGACTTAACTTTCTTGGCTGACAGTGACTCCATATGGGATGGCCACAGTTGTCCAAAAAGTCCACTCCGCTCTTGCTCTATACATCTGGCAAAAAGTGAGCTATTATTTGTGCCTGGGGCAATGGTGATCCTTAATTCCATTCCTGTTTTAACATCTGGACTCCCTGTCATAACATCTGTTGCCACTAGAATGAAGTGTTGTCTTGGAGCTTGGTATACATTTAAGAATAAACTTTTGTTTACAAATAGTAGTACTCATGCAGTGGCTCCTCTCTTTAGTTCTCCTCAGTCATTTCAACGTCAGCTGTGAGGTCAGAGTAAACCCAGCCCAGAATCCCGCCAAGTGTGTTCTTCAGTCTTGTTCTATCCTGAATTCTGTACTGCCTGGGATTAAACAAATCCACATTGGCGGCGAGGGGGGCGGGAGGGTGGGGGGCGCGCAGAATCTAGTTGGGTAACAAAACTAACAGAGATAAACTAACGAGTATCAACTATAAAAGTTCAAAGAAAGCCACACCCAGGGTAGATTGCAAGCGACCTCCCAGTAAATGGAAACAGGATAAAAACAAAGGACTCAGAAAAGCAGCACTGTAGCCATCACAGTCTCCTAGCCTGCGCACAGCAGACTGTGTAACATCCAGCTCTACTCCGCACCCCAGCAGGCTGGGTGGGGTCCTGTGCTGCCGGGAAACAGCAGGTGTGTGCTCTTCGGCACATCCCTGGCCTCCTCAAGACGCACAGCAACATGGCCTGCTTGGCAGCATCCCTGGTCGCTCCACCCCCGGGCTCACACACCGCGTCCCTTTTCTGTGCGTGTGTATAGGCACATGTCTTTCCCTCCCAGGACTGAGAGTCCTAAAATCCAAGGACGATCTGAAGAAACCAGCCTGTACTGTGGTCCCAGGCCCGCTCGTTCAGCAAACATCCCGAATGGAATGAGTCACAGGGAGGATCCCCGAGTCGCGGAAAGGGTTCCATAATTACAGCTGGGGAGCGGAGGCTGTGCGCAGCACTGAGAAAAGAAGGGACCCTCGGAATCCAGTGCCAGGCGTCCCTGCGCATCAGAGTTCCTAGCAGGACGGAGCGCTTCCGTCCTCGAGGAATTTAGAGTCCACTTAGAGTACAAAGCGTTCTGAGAAAGCATTTTAAGTGCCCCACTGAGACAGTCACGTATTACTGGAAATGTGAAGACACCCTCCCTTTAATGGGGAGTGCAGTGGTTTTCTAGGGCTAAGGACTTCAGGATGGCATTCCACGGGTGCTCAGCACAGACAGCGAACACGGGTTCGCTGGGTCACACCCAGGGGGGGAACCATAAAACCTCAAATGCTGCCTCGCTCGCTCACTGGCTGAGAAACGGCCATCTGGAAGGCTCAGCAGATGAGAGGCATTGCCACGGTTCTGCTGGAATACTTCTGGTAGGCAGAGAACACAAGATGCCAGAATGAGGGGGGGGTGGAAATCACATAATTCTGATGACCTCATTTCACCTTTCTTTTCAGCCAGCCCAGATTCAGCCTGTTGTCGGTGTTTAACTATTAAATAGAGAAGCCTTGCAAATGCTTTGCTGAACCATTCCCCTGGCACACTCTTCACGAGGCCTGGGCCAACTGGCAGAGAGCAGCCCTCGCACACAACCTGCACAGGTGGCCGAAAGGCAAGGGAGACTGCTCAAAGGCCAGGAGCCCATCCCCAGACCCTCCCTAAGTCCCTCCACTATCTCGGACGCGTGTGGCCTTCGCAGGCATTTTCCTTCCCTGACTCTGCGTGGTGTGCCTGCGTCTACGCAATGGACACACCCGCAGTCAGGCAATGGCGGCAGGAGCTCTCGTTTTTGCTGCTTGTTTTGTGTTCGGGCATCTCTCAGGATGGCCCCACCTGCAGGGCCAAGAAGGGATCCACCACTGCCAGGCTCTGCCCGAGGCTGCTGCACAGACGCGGGCCCCAGAGGGGCTTCGTGCTGTTGTTAGTTTTGGAACCTCAGGCTATGGAATCTGATAAAAATTATCTTCAGACTAAAGTCACAAGAAGCGCTTTTCCCCTGGAGGGGCCCAGCCACTGGAAAGGGTCTCACCAGCATGTTCCGGCTCCATTCTTCAGAGCCTGCCCTGAGGCAGGTGCGCGCTGGCTGCAAGTCAGAGAGGAGGAAACTGAGGCCCGGGGGACCTGGCCCAGCACAGGCCTTAGAAGCCAGGGCCGCATGCTGCTTTTTAGATGTTTTTTTTTTCTTTACTCAACAAGATCACCTGACACTGCCCCCACCGGGTAGGGAAACTGAAGCACAAATGATCCATGTGCTCACACAAGACCCCTCCAACTCCCCCCGTAAAAAAAACAACACCAGACTACCCACTGGAGACCTGCTCACCCCAGAATGAGGAGGACAGCAAAGGCCATGTTTGCTGATCAAGCAAAATGTAACAGCATCGTCAATCCTTCCAATCAAAAGTGGGTCAGCTTCTGGCTGGAAGAAGTGCCCACCCACTGCCTCCCTGCATGTATTTTCCATTTCTGCAGCAGCCTGGATGCCTCCCACTCTCATATTCTAAAGTCCCAGGTGCACCGGGAATGTTCTTACCTCTTCAAAACGTTAAAAACATGCACGTCTGCAAATGCTGACAGTTTCAAGCACATAAATTCTCTTCAGCCAGAAGGAGAATTTCGCAACAGCCCCTTGCCACCTTGGCCCTGCACTGGGCTCCCTGCTCTAGGAGCCTGACAAGGAACCCTTTACTTGATGACTTAGCATCCTGGCGACCCTTTAAATAAGGACTCTATACACACCATCATCCAAAATGAGTAATTTTGGACACAGGGAGACACTATTCATCATTACATGGGAACTACAGGCCTCAACCAAAACTGTCACAGAAACCAAGATCTATCGAACACTTCTAAGGTCCCACCCTGGGTGCTAATGTGAGCACCAATGTCACAGTAAATGGGTAGCCCCGCCCTCTTGAAGCTAAATAATTAGTGTACAATACAGACAATCACATAATCACCCAAGTAAGTAATAATTATCTAGCCTAATTATGATGGATGCTCAGAAGGAGAAGTCTTGGGTGGTATGACAGAACATTCCACCGTTTAATCTATTTTGGGGGATCCCACCTGCTCTGGGAATAGCATGTGTAAAGGCCCTCAGTAGAAAGGATTCCAGGAAGAAAGGGAAGGTTGGGTTGGGAGAGGAAGAAAAGAACAAAGGGTTGGGACACAAGGTGGGCACAGGAAAAGGCGATGGGACGATCTCAGGCTACACCAAGGACCATGGAAGGTCATGATCAGACAGGGGTGGGACAGAGAACCCTGGCACAGAGTGAGGACTGGACCCCAGGGAGGAAAGCAGGAGGCAGAGAAAGAGCAGGAGGCCAGCGCAGCGGGGAGGGAGGATGGGGGCCTGATCAGGGCAACGGCTGTTCAGACGGACTAATGAGGACAGGTGCAAAAGAGATTAAGAGGTGACACCCAAAGACCCTGGTGATGGGTGAGAAGGCTGCCAAGATTCTGGCTCGCCCTGACCGGTTTGGCTCAGTGGATAGAGCGTCGGCCTGCGGACTCAAGGATCCCAGGTTTGATTCCGGTCAAGGGCACGTACCTTGGTTGCGGGCACATCTCCAGTGGGAGGTGTGCAGGAGGCAGCTGATTGATGTTTCTCTCTCATTGATGTTTCTAACTCTCTATCCCTCTCCCTTTCTCTCTGTAAAAAATCAATAAAATATATTTAAAAAAAAGAAAAAAAGATTCTGGCTCAGCCAGAAAAAAAAGGAGCCTGAACATAAGTCAGCAAAGCCAATTGCCTTATCATGTTCACACAGCCTCAAAAATCCCTTGCATCATGTTAAAATGAAATGCAAATGCCACAACTACCCAACCACAGTTTTTCATCACCCACAAATCAATGAATCTTTCAACAATCTAAACAAAGACCGATTCACCTAAACAACTCAATGTTTTCAGTGTTTCCTGTGACCTCTGTAGTAATGTCACCCAATGATACAATTGAAGAAGTAATTAAATGGGTGACACAGGAAGTTTGCCTTTCCTATTTACATGATGGTATTCAAATCTCAAATCCTTTCTAGGATTGCAAAATCACATGTGGTCTCCATTTATTTCTTCAGTTCAATGAACAACTTTGTTTTTAAAAATGATTGGTAGTCACCCTTTGAGACAGTCTGACAAATGGAAAGGAATCATTTAGGTTACAATGGCTATACTATCCTATACCACCACTTCCAAAGATTGAATTTTAATGAAATATATCACAAATAGAAAGCAGAACAGAACCCAGCCTCTTCAATAAGTCAAGCCAAGAATTCCCACACCCTTACATAAAAATGACCACTCACAATAAAAATTACTAACAACCTATATTTGAATCTTACCCTTCAGTTTGTAAAGCTTTGGCTTTGTCAGTGACCTTGACAGCACAAGCAGGCAAATATGCACTCAAATAGCAAACTCTGTCACAGGCTCAAGTGGTAGGGAGTGAGCGCTCCTCCGTATGCCATCTCTGGGACAGATGGGGACAAATGCTTTTCACCTTGCCCTACATACACCAACAAAGGAAAACTGTCTGGGACCAAAGCCTGGATCACAGTACACAGTTTTCCCACCCAAGAGTGTCATGTCCCAGATTTCCTAGAGAAGTTTTCATTTCAAATATTCAAACACTGTCAACTGACATGCAAATGCATGCACTTTTTCTTTTATATCCACCTTTTTTCTTTTTTGAGTAATTATTTGCAATAAATTCATTAAATGTATAAAATATCCTAATAATAGACAAACATGGTAATTGACTGTACCTTCGCTACACCTCCCATAGGCTAATCAGCAAATTAACCACCAACAAAGATGGTGGCTAATTTGCATACTGCAGGCAGGGCAGGTCAGTGCCATCCCGCCTGCCCCACCACCATCTGGGCCTGCTATTTGCCACCCGGGGCGGCGGGGGTCCCGTGTGCGACCCGACCTGGGGCAGCCGGGCGGGGCAGGAGTGATCGGCACGTCTGCCCGGGCATCCCGTGTGTGACCCGACCCAGGGTGGCAGGGCAGGACAGCGTGGCTCCTCTGTCACCCCACCTTCCTTATCACAGCTCCCTTGGGGGCCTAAGACTTTAGTCGGACATCCCCCAAGGGCTCCCTGGCTGCCAGAAGGATGTCTGACTGCAAGCTTAGGCCTGATCCCCCAGGGAGTGGGCCTAAGTCAACAGGTGGACATCCCCCAAGGGGTCCTGGACTGCAAATGGGTGCAGGCCGGGCTGAGGGACCCCCTCCAAGTGCACAAATTTTTGTGCACCAGGCCTTTAGTTTAATATAAAAGAAGTCTGTAAATGGGGGGTGGGGATCCTGTGTTAGATGCTTTGTCTCAGTAGCAATATTTTAAAATATATAGTCACCACCACCTTATCTTACCAGACACACCCTAACTCAAAAATGGGGCCTGGAAAGTATCTGGGAAACACAAAGGAGGGGTCTGTGGCTCTGGGAGGAAAAATGGTGTCTGAGATAAATTTCTCCAGATAAAGACCAGAACAGAGGTGGTGAGAATTAGGTGGGGAGGATTAAAGGGAATAGAAACCCAACTGGAGGTGGTGAAGAAGAGGCAAAACATGCCTATTCTTTGGAAATCCCTCCATGTTTGAACTAAAATGGATCACAGAAGTCAGGATAATGCGCTCTGTGGGACTCTCTCCACAGCCAGGCGTGCTAACCTTTCAGGGAGAGAGGTGGAGAGGACAGAAGCACAAGCAGAGAGGAAGCCACGCAGAATGGGCATTTTCCATCCCCTCAAATCTCCATACATCTTTCCACATCAGAGAAGTGGGGGAAGTTAGTTCACATTTGGCTGATGTTTTACAGTTTACCAAGCACTCTCACGCCTTCTTATTCAGTCATTCATGCGTTCAGAACAATTTATGGAATGCCTCTAGGAGAGGGGCCTCGCCGAGACCTAGAATGAAACCCCACACAAGTCCTATGCCCCAGGACCTCAAGGACCAGGGGGAAATGGTGCCCTAACCAAATAAACACCAAAAAGCCCACTGTGGCAAGCACCCTAGGGGGCTGTAATGGCAACAGTGTAATTCCAACATGAGGGAGGGATTTGTTGACTGTGTCTTTATATTTTCATCATTGTTTAAAATGGTCCCAATGGTGGACTTAGCCAGACAGAAGACAACCCACGATTTGACAGCTTGTAAAACAGCTTAATAGCCAGCTTGTATATTAACCATTTATACCCACCTGTGATTTGTCCTTTAGCAACAAACAATTTGTTGTATATCAAGGACCTTCAGGTAGAAAATAGGGTGTTAACAGGGTAAAGGAGAGAGAGAGAGAGAGAGAGAGAGAGAGAGAGACTGCAATGCAAAACTGAACAGAATGCTCAGAGCCACTCCTTATAAGAGAATTCCACAGACCTCTTCTATAGATGCCATTCAATGGGTCAGAAGGAAAACAGATAAACTCCTTTTCAGTATCACAATAGATTTTGGTGTGCTTCTGATGATTTGAAAACTATGTCTGAAAGAGCTCTGAAGAAAATATGCCAAAGGACGAAGTGGCCGAACGAGGGGTACCTGAAGGGTGGGGAGGGGTGGGGGTGGAGGGAGTGCAACAAAGAGTTCGCGAAGGTTGCAATCCTGGAACAAACTCTTTTTTTTTTATTTATTTTTTTATTATTATTATTAGTTAAGGTATTACAAATGTGTCCTCATCCCCCCCCCATTAACTCCCAACCTCCCCCCACACACACAAACTCATGCTCCCATCCCCCCGTTGTCCATGTCCATTGGTTTGGCTTATATACATGTATACAAGTCCTTCTGTTGATCTCTTCCCCTTACCCCCGCCCTCCCCTACTTTCCTTCTGGGGATTGATAGCCTGATCGCTGTTTCTCAGTCTTTGGGTCTGTCCCTTTTCATCAGTCTATGTTGTTCTCTATAATCCACAAATGAGTGAGATCATGTGGTATTTATCTTTCTCTGACTGGCTTATTTCACTTAGCATAATGCTCTCCAGTTCCATCCATGACGTTGCAAAAGGCAAGAGTTCCTTTTTTTTTACCGCAGCATAGTATTCCATTGTGTATATGTACCACAGTTTTCTAATCCACTCATCTGCTGATGGGCACCTAGGCTGTTTCCAAATCTTAGCTATGGTGAATTGTGCTGCTATGAACATAGGGGTGCATATATCCTTTCTAATTGGTGTTTCTGGTTTCTTGGGATATATTCCTAGTAGTGGGATCACTGGGTCAAATGGGAGTTCCATTTTTAGTCTTCTGAGGTAGCCTGGAACAAACTCTTATAAGAACAACTGCAGCAGCTAACCAGACCCTGAGGTAAGTGCTTTGCACTCATGACCTCTTTATTCTTTCGCATCTTTATGGCAGATACCATACTGTTGGTAGAAGGTAGATAGAAACGAGGAAATGCTATTGGAAGCAGAGGTAAGTGCCAAGTTTCAGTCAGGAAACGTAAGTTCACAACTCACTGGTTCCTACACCCCAATTCCCACAGGGCAACGGGAAGAGGACCAGGTGGCCTTGGCCAACACAGCCGACACAGCATCACCACGGAGGACCCCCGGCCCTAGGGAACCTGGATGTTTTATAACGGACATTAAACATGCCTACCCTCTGCTTCACACGGCACAGCTGGGGAAGAAAACAGGAACCTGGGCGGTCAGACACAGGTAAGAGCCTATATAATAGGTTGGTTTTCATTCTGTCCGAATTAAGAAGCATTTAAGTTTCTAAGGCAGGGAAGTGTGACACAATCCCATCTTCCCCTGGGGAAGTCTCCCTGCAGGAGAGTGGGGAGAAAGGAATGCTGGGGAAGGAAGGGAGGACTACAATAACGCAAGTGAGAACAGGTCACACCCTGGGCAGAGGCGGAGACCGGTGGTGGAAAGGAATACAAGATGGTGAGTATTATTGCTTGCAGTGCTGTTCAGGGTCGGGGATGTTAACCTACTTAGAAGCTAATGCCTCCGCCTACCAGTTTCCCAGATGCGGGCAGGAGACATGAAATGCCTGGATCAAGGACAAACGGGTTTTTTTGACAAATCAAGAGCACTAGCCACGGTGCCAGCATTTGCGCCAGTTCCTCTGAGTAGCAGTTCCCGCAGGACATGGCAAAGAGGGCTCACACCGTGAACTCTGCTACAAGGGAGGACCCCTGAACTTATGGAACCCAAATTGCTTTTTCAGGGGCATGTACCTTCCAGGGCTTCTTACTATCCAAACGTCTTTGAAAAGACAGACCAGAACAAAGGCAGTCGGTACCTCAGCGTGCAAGATGCACAGAAACACGAGCGCTCTATGGAGAACTGTTTCCCAGCACACACACTTCACTCCCGAGAAAACCGAGCTTAAAATGAGCCAGGGTGACATAGCTAGAAAGTAACAGAGTGAGGTTCAAACCCAGACCTTAGGATGCCAAGTCTCCCTATCTTCCACAAGTCAAAACCCTAAGTCAGATGTAGCCACTTCTGCTCGGGGAAGGGGAATGGGAGTGATACATACATCTGTCCTCCAGGCTTCCTGGAAGGTTGTCAGCTCGCCCAGGTAAAAAACGAGGAACATACTTGGGGCTGGTAATGCTGCCAAGCTATGAGGATGGACGCTCTCCTTGTGCTCTAGGTATCAAAATTCAAATAGAACTGATAAGGCTGCTGTAGAAGGCAACACGGGTGTGTCTCCATGGGGTGGGGCTGGGCCCATTCCCAAACCCTTTGTATCCACCCAAATCCTAAGTCCACCCTGCAAAATTTTAAGTGTTACAGGATGTGGCCTTCAGAAGGGTGAGTAAAAGTTTGTATGTTACTACTTGGCCTTTATTTCCTAAAACTAGAGGCCCGGTGCACAAAAATTTGTGCACTGGCGGGGGGTGGGGGAGGTGTCCCTCAGCCGGACCTGTGCCCTCTCACAGTCTGGGACCCCTCGGGAGATAACCACCTGGTGGCTTAGGCCGGCTCCCCAGGTGGCAGATGGCAGGCCCGGATCCCGCGCTGGGTCACAGATGGTAAGCCCTCTGCCATGTTGCCCCGCTCCACTGCCCGCCGCATGCGGCAGGCCCAGTGGGTGGCGGGGCAGGGCGGGCGGATCGCAATCTGCCTCGCCCCACCCTGCCAGCTGCGGGCCGCACACATGGACGGCAGGCCTTGCGGGCGGCGGGTGGGGTGGGGCGCAGGGCAGGCGGATCGCACACAGACTGCAGGCCCGGCAGGCGGCGGAGTGCACCACCGGGCCACGCACACGGACTGCAGGCCCCACCGGCCCCCACGCTGCACACATGGACGGCAGGCAGGCGGCTTATGGGGTCGCACACGGGCGCCTGGATAGCGGCTCGCGCTGGCGGCTTACACTTTCCTGCCCTGCCTGCAGTATTCAAATTAGCGCCATCTTTGTTGGCGGTTAATTTGCATATCGTGCTGATTAGCCAATGGGAGGCGTAGCGAAGGTATGGTCAATTACCATGTTTGTCTATTATTAGATAGGATGGCTTGCAGAGGTATGCATTAAAATAACTTCCCATATAAAAATGATCTCTATTATCTGTACATTGAACTAGATAACACTTCACAATATAAAAGAAAGTAAAGAAACTAGAAATATTTGGTTGGCAGCACTTCATTTTGATAACAAATATACTGGTTTCAAGAGTCAATGGTAAATGCAGACAATTACTTACAAATGAGGGTTAATTTTGCACATGAGTGAGCAAGCCTCTTCATCCATTAGCATAAGCGAGGAAATGGATGACTTGGCTTCAAGGATGCAGTAACAGAAATTAGGCAACTGCAAGTCTTTTGGGCTCCTTGGGCCAGTGAAGAGGGAACCCTGCCCTGGTCGGGCGGCTCAGTTGGTTAGAGTATCGTCACATACACCAAAAGTTATGGGTTCGATTCCCTAGGTCAGGGCACAAACCTAGGTTGCAGGTTCAATCCCAGGTAGAGGTGCATACAGGATGTTTCTCACATCATTGTTTCCCTGTCTCTGTCTGTCTGGCTGGCTCTCTCTATCTCTGTTACCCTCCTTTCTAAAAATCATTACACATATCCTCGAGTGAGGATAAAAAATAAAAATATAAAAAGAGTGGGCCCTGGACTGGTTTCTTGGCCCAGTCTGTATGATCCTCAGGCACCCAAGCAGTCTTTGTTAGACTGAGAAACCATCTCCCTGGGCAAGGAGCTCCCAGCCCCAAACCTCACCACCCTCACCACCACCAGGCTCCTCCTCAAGAGGTGCAAGGCACAGGTGGTGCTAACAGCAGGTCTGAACCCATTCAACTTAAAAGATCGCCCATCTTATATGCCACTTAGTGAAACCTCTGGGTGACTGCCCAACACACAGCAAGCGCCACACTGGACAACTCCCAGGAGCATCGCGCTCGCCCGAGGGAGCTGTGCAGTTCCCAGCCAGCGCAGCTACACGCAGTGGCGCCCCCAGGGAGAGAGGGTCGCTCCCTCAGATATCGCCCCATTAAAACCCACTTCCTGATCAATGGTTTACTTACGCCATGAATCGCTAGGTTCCAGAAGCCATCATGGATCTAAATTGGTGGCTTTTTAAATAATTTTCACATATTATGAAACAGATTAAAAATATAATTTAGAATTAGGTTCTGACTAAATGCCAGTAAGATTCATGTTGGAAACTACGGGAGTAGGGTTTCAACATCTTATCGTCTCTGTTCGAGCTCTGAGAGTCGTCTCTCCACCTAGACGCTTCATGTCAAGCGTCATGGCCACAGAGACATTCATCTTTTGATGGGAAGGAGCACCTATTGCAGGTAACAGGTAAACACACGTTCACAGGTATGTCACAGAGGAAAACACAGAAACCAGAAGTACTGTTCCAACAAATGCTCTTCCTTGGCTTTGGTCGGTGCCGCGGGTGTTAATTATGAATGCTTCTCTAAATGCCCAAACCAGCTCGGAGGTGATCTCAGTGTCATTTCCCAATAGGTTGGTTAACTGATTGCTTGAAAACAAATTCATCCTGCAAACGTCAAAATGCAAACAAATGCTCTGCCCTAGTCCAACTGCAGCAGAGCCACGTTGTTTCTGAGGCGGCTCCTCCTGCCGCTCCTCAGCCCTGGCCGGCTGCCTCGGCCCGGGCTGCCCCACCCCGTCTGTTCTTTCGGGCCAGATGTCTGGCGATCTCTGCATCTTGTGCCGTCGGTGCCGCCAGGGCTGCCGAGGCTCCCAGCCTTCTGGGCCGTCTCCCCGCCACCAGAACCCCGGAGGCTGTTGCCCTGCACTCTCCAAATCAGCCACTCACAGGTGTCCGTTGTACACCTGACCTCTGCCTCAGGATCCACACTTCCTGGTGCGAAGACGCCTCGGCTCCCTGGAGGCATCCTGGCCAGTGCCACGGCGACAACGTGCCTGAGAAGCCCTCATCAGGTCTCAGAGACCCGAGGAGCTCCGAGGAGCCGCCCGCCATCGCCTTCTTAACCCCATGATTTGCAGGTTAGGCCCAGGTGATTATGTTCTACGCAGGACACATCTGAACACACTTAACTGGCTGTGTATTCATTCAACTTTCACACGGTGCACCTGCGTCTGGCTTTGATTTGCCTTTACCCTACCTACAAGGTAATAAATTAGCCGGTTGCTACGGGCATACCTCACTATCTCGTGCTTCTCTTTACCGCACATCACAGATGTTGCGTGTTTTAAAACTGAAGGCAAGGCGCTCCACCAGCAAAACGTTAGGACTCGTTGTATCGCGAGACTCGCTTTACTGTGGTGGTCTGGAACAAAACCCGTAATATCTCTGAGGTATGTCTGCATTCACAGAAGCTGGCAGAAGACACACGACTCCTGGGTCAGAGGCAAAGGACTTTATTATTCACGGCACAGCATGCTTGTGTCAGTCCTCCTGGCCTCCAGATTCTAATGGGGATGGTGCTAAGGGGCCCCGGGTGGAAGCTGCACGTGCTGTTTTAAGTTCCCCTCACAGCCGAGGAGCCTGTGCTTAGGGAACCTGCTGCTTTACCCTAAGCAGTGAGATTGCTCTTTGTCCCCAAGAGAGACATCACCTCATCCTTCAAGGTTGCTCGCTGCAAACATAACCCTAAGAAATGGCCCAGTAAAGAGCATTCTTGGCACAGCTAGCAGGACATTAAAAAACACAAGAGGCCTGTGGAGGAGTGTCTCCCCACAACCCCGGTGTATTCCTAAATGGAGACGACCACCCTTATGGGGTTCATAGACCCAGCAACTGCTCCACAGGAATTCCCACTGCAGCCTTCGGGTCATGAATTGTAAAATGAGCAGCAAATGCCCCTCACAGGATGGGTACTTTGAAACACCCATAATGTAATCGTTCAGTCCAATGGCACAGTCTGGGATCCCCCAAGCACATCTCCCCTCAATGCAGCCTTTGTATCTCCTCCTCCTTTGTTTTATCCCCTCTACCTTTGAAACTTATCTTTGTTTAAAAATGTACTTTTAAAAAACTAATAAATGAATAGTGGACAGGATAGAAGCTGATCTCAATCTGGGCAAAACTGTAGTCCCAGAAATCTTTGTCAATACAGTTAAAGGAAGAGAAACCACTTGTGATGGGACAGAAAACAGAAAACAATGAGGCAAGGTTCCCCTTGGCACATGCTCACACTCTGAAAGGCACTAACTTCAGAGAAGGAAGCAGCTTCCTTTCACTATAACGTCAATGACTTCCCAGACTTATACTTCTGACTTCCCATATACTGAAAACCATTTAAGATGCCTGGTTGCTTAAAGTTCAATAGCCCACAAGCACCATTTGTAACAAATACTTGTAAGCATGTAAATATGAACTAAATTAGAAAATCTGTAATTATTGCAGAATAAATTACATATTAATAAGTTAACCATCGTACTTGTGCATAACACATTTTTGCAGAGGGGCCCAAATGGATATTAATTTTGTTCCTAAGTGAAGAAAATTATTTTAGATTCGACTAACTTACAGTATTTCAATAATGATAGGATATCTACTATATTTTAGGCATTTTTCCCAGCCATCTTCATATTATTTTTGTTGGAACTGTAATGCTCTCCATATACAACCATTTAAAAAACAAAACCCAGAAATGACCCTCAAGGCAAGACATGAGACATGCTGACATTTGTGATATGGAAGCAGACGGCTGGTCAGGTCAGCCGGGGACGGCCTGGGGGACAGCTGCAGCTAAACATGAGAGGAAGTTAAGGTCCAAAAGAGAGGGGCATCGAGCAGCTGCCCTGGCTAGGAATTTCTCAGACATCCAGTTGCCAAAGGAAAGCATGGAGATACAATCTCTGCCAGTGAGTGAAGAACAGGAAACGACAGAGCCTTGCATGAGTGGCAAGTTCTATCATGCAGACTGCACTTCCCTGACATGGAAAGTTGAGGTTCCTAGACACTGGCAACACCTTTCCTGGGTGATAATGAACCCAACGCCTGCATCTGTGCTGTGATATCTACTCCGCACTGGATTACAAGGTCAGCATTCACTGAGCACTCACCCTCTCAGGGTTGTGCGTGTCGTCTCGTTGAGTCTCTACAATTTTCCTAGAGGTAGGCTCGACTGTTGCCCATCTTTTGCCCGAAAGGAACAGTTCAGCGTGATGAAGTAATTGTTCGTAGTTACACAGCTTAGAAGTATCAAGGCCAATATCGGACCCTAAGTAGTCTCTTAATCACCATCTTTTATGTTGCAATAGTCCAGTGATGGCGAACCTTTTGAGCTCGGCGCGTCAGCATTTTGAAAACCCTAACTTAACTCTGGTGCCATGTCACATATAGAAATTTTTTTATATTTGCAACCACAGTAAAACAAAGACTTATATTTTTGATATTTATTTTATATATTTAAATGCCATTTAACAAAGAAAAATCAACCCCAAAAATGAGTTCGCGTGCCACCTCTGACACGCGTGTCATAGGTTCGCCATCACTGCAACAGTCAGTGCCTAGCTTTGGGGGTGGGGGCAGGAAAGGTTAGAAATAAAGAACAACCCCCCCCCCTTTTTTGTAAATATTACCTCGTACTATCTGGAGCTCATCAGTGCATAACAAACAACAAAATTAATTCCATGAGTGTATGCATTCAGTAATAAAAGAAACCAAATAGGACATATGTGAATTCATAGATTAAGTTCATCACCACAGAATCTTCAAACATCTAATAGCTCGGTTAAGTGAAATACGAACAATATTAGAGATGACAAAGAATTTCAAATAATACCTATGCCATCAAGTTTAATCTATTCAACATGCAAAACTTTATGCGCAAATTAATTGGAAGCCTTTGCGTTTCTGCTAACTTGAAAGCCACATGTGGGATCCATATGAAGCAGTTTTCTGAGCCTGCTCATTCCAAAGCACAAGAGTAATACATAATAAATAACCTGAATACTTACTCAACATAAGCAAGGTTGATGTTAATCAAAATGACTGCGCCAAAACTGCTTCGTAGAACTACATGGCGTCAGAGTGCTGGGACCTGGAAACGGGCAACGGGCGTGCACACAGCCTTCAGACGCACAGGCCAAACGCCGACTTCATCCTAGTTCGATGCATAAATGGTGAACAGATGCCTTCTCTCCCGTTGTCCCCTCTACACACTCTCCCCGTGCAGCGAGCCCGAGAATGGCTGAGCCCACTGAGACGCTAAGCTCCCAGCATAGCAGCTGTTCCCTGCTTTATAAATTGGGAGCTTTGCTTAGAATTTTGCTTGGAGGTGGGGTGGGGGGAGAATGGAGAGGGAGGAAGATTAGGGAAGAGAGAAAAACTAGAAGGCTAAGTGGTTTTTAAGGTCCCTTTCAACACATAAATTCTAAGATTATATAATCAGACGGCAAAAGACCAATTAAAAGGTAATTCCAATACGTGGGCACTAAAATGACCCACAAGAACACTGAATTAAGTATTTGCATTTCTGTTCAAAGTAATCATATACCATATATCCTTCATGAGCTGGTCAACCTTTTAGAGAGTGAGAAGGAGATTTAGCTTTCCTAAAAGCAAAGAACCCTGTCTTCTAAATTTGGAATTGAAATCACAGAAAGAAGGGAGAAGAAAAGGGGGAAACTCAATAGAAAGAACACTTGAAATTTAAAAACTGCACTTGGGAGGTTCTTAACAATAATTAATGATCTGTTAGTGCCTCCAGCTAAAATGTAGTAATTTCATAGTTCAAAGAGTTTATTTCCTAATCTTCATCTAGGAACAAAAAAAATACAATAATAGTCTTTCTTCCTGCTATGTATTCTTAGATACTAAAAGTGGTCTCCGGTTTTTATTTTTAACTTAAAAGAAAATTTCATTTAGTTTGCATATTTATAGTATGTACTGTGATAATGAAATTTCAGTCTTTTATGCAAATGAAATTGTTCTGACGTAATATGGTAGCTTTTCTTTTCCCAAAGAGAACACATATGTTCTTAACAACAACAAAAAATCCAAAGATATAGATCAACACATAATATACATGAAGGATATATGATATTGATGTATACCCTTAGAGTTTAAAATATTTATTATCTAAATGAAACATGTTTCACAAAATAGAAAAGATATTTCAATCTTTTAGTGACCCCAATCCTTTTATTTCTAAAATATTCTGCATTTTTTAAAACAATAAGTAAAACATTATTTTTCAGCTTTTATACAATAGTGTTAAATCCTCACTGGAGAGCAACTTTAAAACTCTCAAAGCATACAGTAAAATATTAGGCATTATTAAATCTTGCAGACTCAGGAAAAAATGAAAATGCCACATATAACTCTATCATCTAGCCATCTCTCTTCATTCAATTTATTCTTCCAAAAACCAATAGTTGAAGATGAAAGAAGTGGTATCAAAGAAACACTATTTTCCTTAGGATTCCAGTTATAAGATTTTAAAAAAAAATACTAGAATTGGGGATGGGGGCAGGCAGAGAGATTAAACAAAAAATTTATATGCATATATGCATAACCCATGGACACAGACAATAGTGTGGTGAAGGCCTGGAGAGGGTGGAAGGGGTCAATGGGGGGGAAGAGGTGACATCTGTAATACTTCCCACAATAAAGATAAATTTAAAAAATAAATAAATAAAAGAAGAATATAAAAGAAGTAAATACATAAATCAATATCTTAGGTAGCATTTCTCCCATGAGCTGCCATGCGGATACCAACAATAAACCAGGAGCTCAGAAAGTTCCCAACTACATTTTTCTGTGTACTGTAAGGTCATGTTGAGAAACATTTAGAGCTAGGAGTCAGGTTTTTTGAGTTTTTGTTTCCTAGTTACTTAAAACACTATAACTCTCCTTTTTCGAGTACAGGGTTTCTCTCAAATGCCTAAAGCAGATTTATTGATTTTGGTTTTTGTTTTTGGTTGTGTGAAATTGATGTTTATTCACAAGGTATTTGTTCTGTATGTTGAAAACACTTACTCTACTAGTAAATGCTATCTGGAGGGGGGAAATGCCAGTAAAGTCAGAAAAAAACGCTTAAAAGGTAGTGATGGCAAAGCACATTTTCCTTTACAAACTTAAGTAACTGAGGATTGCTAAATTCAAATCCTTGTAAGTGAACTGAATCTTTAAAATGTTTTCTTTTTGGTTGTTTTTCCTGGGGCATTTGTTCATGGCTCTTAGAGCATTTGACTAAGAGTCTCCACTTTTACTACAACTGAACCAAAAGAAAGTATTATTGGGATTGTGGTGAATTTCTTCTCCTTAAAGAAAGGTGTATTGATGTTGCTGAATTGTTTTTACAATAGAAAAGCATAAATGAAGTGTCCTATTCTAAAAAAATGCACCAAATGAAAGGACTCATTCGAAAATTGAACATAATCAATACTAACTTGAAGAGGAAAGGAAGGAGCAGAGAATAAAAGCCACTGAGATAGATTTCCTAAGTATTTATTTATTTATATTAATTTTAGAGAAGGAGGGAGAGGGAGGGAGCGATAAGGAGGGGGGGGGGTGAATATCGATGTGAGAAAGACTCACTGAATCTACAAACTAGGCATGTGCCCTGACCGGGAATCAAACCTGAGACCACCCAGTGCACAGATGCTCCAATCAAGTGAGCCACATGGGCCAGGGTGATTTCCTAAGTATTTAAGGTTGACTTCCTGTTAGCCTGAGATATAATTTTCCGAAGTATTTTCCTTTTTATACCTAAGATGCAGCTAACTACTCACTGGGCCTGGGATTAGCAATGTTTCAGAAATGGGGGATGCCCTTCTTTTTTCCTGACAGGAACCAGAACCTGGAGGAGGCAAAAATTTCAACAGGTCCCCCAAGCACTTTACCTCTAGAGACATCTCACTAATAGGTTTCAGCTTATAAATGCATGTCTCCCTGCGAATTACTTAAAAGCAGTGTTTCCCAAAGTGTGATTCCCTGGCGACCTGGGAGCCAGAGGAGACAATTTTAGAATATAGAATTAAATAACTTTGAATAAGAAAGTCATGTCCGGTTCTCTCTTTTAATCCTCTGTTCTAGTCAGGGACAAAGTCTCCATTAACAAACGCTGTGCCCTTGTTAATCTCCATGGTAACAAAGGAAAATCTGCCTGGCACCAATAGCTACCTAGAAGGTAATAAGCCATATTATTGTTATTGTATGCATTAGAACAGTAATATTTTTCAAGTTTCCTTTTAAAAGAAATGTATTTAAGCTTTAAAAATGAAGTCAATTTAAAAGAAAATAAGTTTGAAGTGACCTAGATCCTTGCAGCTCAAAATGAGATCAGTGGACCAGCAGCTACTGGTGGGGGGCTTATTAAAGGTGCCCGATCTTTGGCCTCTCTCACACCTACTGAATCAGAATCTCTGTCTTCAACAAGATCTGAAGAACTCTGGGGTGGCACAAGAGTTTGTCCCAAATCATGCGGGCAGTTGGCAAATGACTGAGCTCTGAGAGGCCTCACTGCTTCAGGTCATCAGGTGGCTATCCTCCAGACACTCCCCAAAATCAGGTTGAGGAGGTCAGGACAAAAAGGAAACTTGAGTGCTTTCTCAATGGTCAGCTGCGAACAATCAATGGATTGTGAGATCAATGAGTGAATCTAAACCAGCATGTTGGGGGTTTAAGTGATGGATAAGCTAAAATTACTTTAGATGTATTCCTAAAGTATCCTGTCATGACACATATATCATTCGTTTTACCAACAAATACTACAGTGAAATTCTACTCAGCCCTCCCCTTCATCCTTCCACCTTCTAGGGCTGGGGTTTTCTGCACACTTTCTGCATGAGAATGAGTGACAAGGCTCCTTGACCAACTCAGTTAACATGCCCTGGCTTTTTCTCCCAGAGTTGAGTGCAGTGAGAGAGAGTATGCTTGGAAATAGGACAACCTAGGTCTCCTGTGTCAGGTGACAGTAGTGGAGTCAAGGGAGCACAGCACTCAGTGCATCTCATCAATGCCCCGGGGAGAATCCAGGCAGCCACTCATTTACCAAGGTGGGTGACTCACTCAGTCAATGATCCAGGTAGGTCAGCCAAAATCCTGGCTGTACATCAATGAGAAGGACACACAGTCACTGACTTGATGAAACCCTTTGAAACCTAAGGTATTTCAAATACACAGAGTAAAGCAATTACCAAAATACATAGGACTTAGATATCATAGAAGCTAAAAATATATAGTCACAGCCATCTAGATATTTCCAGAATGTCCAGGTTTAACAAATGTTAATAAAATGCTTCCCAGTACAAAACATTAATATAAAACAGGTTGGTTTTGCAAAAAAAAAAAAAAAGTGAAGAAGAGTGTATTGAACTGGGTAAAGAAAAATGGGAAAATTAACAACAAACAATAGATGCAGGAGAACCAAGATGGCGGCATAGGTTAACGCCGGAGTTTGCTGCTTTGAACAACTACTTCAAAAGTGAAACCAAAAAACGGAAGGGACATCACCCAGAACCACAGGAACACTGGCTGAGTGGAAGTCCTACAACTAGGAGGAAAGAGAAACGCACACGGACACTCAGAGGAGGCGCAGTGCTGAAGTCAAATTCTGAGGTGCGGAGTGCGCGGAGCCGGCTGGCGGTGGAGGGCGCGGTTGTTGTTTTCAATCGGGACGGAGTCGCAGACTCTGAGCACCAGATCCGGGCGAGTCTTTAGGGACCCAGACTCAAACGGGAGAAGCGGGACTGTCTGGCTTCGGTCAGAGCGAGTGCAGCTTTCTCTCCGAGCTTTGCAGCGGGTGCTGGGACTCAGAGAGGCAGAGCCCCTGGGGACAGGACTGAGAGCCACCATAACTGCTCTCTCCGACCCACCCTGTTGATCCTGTGCGACCCGCCCCGCCCAAGCCCTGCACAGAGGCATTTGCCGGATAGCCTCAGGCAAAGGCTAGATTAGCACCTCCCTAGAGGACAGAAGTTCTCTCACTGCTGACACAGCTGATTCTCATAGCCACTTGGCCTGGAGGTCAAACCCTCCCTGGAATCAGCTACAACAATCAAGATTTAACTATAAGACTGCAAACAAAGACCACTAAGGGGTGCACCAAGGAAGCATAACAAAATGCGGAGACAAAGAAACAGGACAAAATTGTCAAAGGAAGATATAGAGTTCAGAACCACACTTTTAAGGTCTCTCAAGAACTGTTTAGAAGCTGCCGATAAACTTAATGAGATCTACACGAAAACTAATAAGACCCTCGATCTTATATTGGGGAACCAACTAGAAATTAAGCACACACGGACTGAAATAACGAATATTATACAGACGCCCGACAGCAGACCAGAGGAGCGCAAGAATCAAGTCAATGATTTGAAATGCGAGGAAGCAAAAAACATCCAACCGGAAAAGCAAAATGAAAAAAGAATCCAAAAATGCGAGGATAGTGTAAGGAGCCTCTGGGACAGCTTCAAGCGTACCAACATCAGAATTATAGGGGTGCCAGAAGATGAGAGAGAGCAAGATATTGAAAACCTATTTGAAGAAATAATGACAGAAAACTTCCCCCACCTGGTGAAAGAAATGGACTTACAGGTCCAAGAAGCGCGGAGAACCCCAAACAAAAGGAATCCAAAGAGGACCACACCAAGACACATCATAATTAAAATGCCAAGAGCAAAAGATAAAGAGAGAATCTTAAAAAGAGCAAGAGAAAGAAACTCAGTTACCTACAAGGGAATACCCATACGACTGTCAGCCGATTTCTCAACAGAAACTTTGCAGGCCAGAAGGGAGTGGCAAGAAATATTCAAAGTGATGAATACCAAGAACCTACAACCAAGATTACTTTATCCAGCAAAGCTATCATTCAGAATTGAAGGTCAGATAAAGAGCTTCACAGATAAGGAAAAGCTGAAGGAGTTCATCACCACCAAACCAGGATTATATGAAATGCTGAAAGGTATCCTTTAAGAAGAGGAAGAGGAAGAAAAAGGTAAAGATACAAATTATGAACAACAAATATGCATCTATCAACAAGTGAATCTAAGAATCAAGTGAATAAATAACCTGATGAACAGAATGAACTGTTGATTATAATAGAATCAGGGACATAGAAAGGGAATGGACTGACTATTCTTGGGGGGGAAAGGGGTGTGGGAGATGTGGGAAGAGACTGGACAAAAATCGTGCACCTATGGATGAGGACAGTGGGTGGGGAGTGAGGGCAGAGGGTGGGGCGGGAACTGGGAGGAGGGGAGTTATAGGGGGGAAAAAAAAGAGGAACAAATGTAATAATCTGAACAATAAAGATTTAATTAAAAAAAAAAATTTGTTGTTACAAAAAAAAAAACAAAAAACAAAAAAAAAAACAAACAATAGATGCAAAACCAGAGATTGATGTCCATGATAAGAACCACATGCCATTCATTTCGATGAAAAGAACATTGTGAACATATGTTAGATCTTTTTCCCTTTAGTTACCTTGAGAATGTACTTACGTAAGCAGAACATTACAGAGAACAAATCTTGCCTAATAATAGACAAACATGGTAATTGACCATACCTTTGCTACACCTCCCATTGACTAATCAGCAAGATATGCAAATTAACTGCCAGCAAAGATGGTGGAAGGCAGCCACGGAGCTGGAACAAGCAGAAGGCTTGCTTGCTCCAGGTTCCCTGCCTGCTGGGCCTGCTCTAAGCTACACTCAAAGCAACAAAGTTTCAATTATAGAAGCTAAACAAACCCCGGATACCTGCTTTCAGCCAGCCGTGGCCACAGAGCTGGAGCCTTGGGTTGCCCCTGGCGATGGAGGAAGCCAAGCCCTGGCCGGCTCTGAGCTCCACTCCAGGTTACAAAGTTTCAATTATAGAAGGTAAATAATTCCAGGGAAAAAAAGAAAAAAAAGAAAAGCTGGGAGCTTCTGTCACTGGGGAGGCTTGGCCAGCCTGAAAACAGCCCTCAGCCCTTCACCCAGACTGGCCAGGCACCCCAGTGGGGACTCCCATCCTGAAGGGCAAACCAGCCGGCCCCCACCCATGCACCAGGCCTCTATCTTATATAATAAAAGGGTAATATGCAAACTGACCCTAACAGCAGAAAGACTGGGAATGACCTGTCACTATGACACACACTGACCACCAGGGGGCAGACGCTCAATGCAGGAGCTGCCCCCTGGTGGTCAGTGTGCTCCCACAGGGGGAGCTCTGCTCAGCCACAAGCCAGGCTGATGGCTGCCAGTACAGCGGTGGTGGTGGGAGCCTCTCCCGCCTCCTCAGCAGCACTAAGGATGTCAGACGGCAGCTTAGGCCTGCTCTCCACTGGCAAGTGGACATCCCCCGGGGGCTCCCAGGCTGCCAGAGGGATGTCTGATTGCCAGCTTAGGCCCAATCCCCCGGGGAGCAGGCAGTGCACAAATTTTTGTGCACCAGGCCTCTAGTAATATATGTTACAATGTAAGATTATTTTAAGGGTTCTGCAAAAAAAAAAAAGAAAGAAAGAAAGAAAAAAGAAATTATGGGTGTTGGGGAAAATACATATATATAAAAGGCTAATATGCAAAGTGTCCCCTCCGGAGTTCGATATGACATGCGCTATGACATGCTCACTATGACATGCGCTGACCACCAGGGGGCGGCGAGGAATGAAGGAAGGCCCCGGCTGGCAGCCAGCAGCTGGGGAAGGGAGGCCCCAGCCAGCAGCTGGAAGGCCCCGATCAGCCCTGATCACCGGCCAGGCCTAGGGACCCTACCCGTGCACGAATTTCGTGCACTGGGCTCATAGTAGAATAATCATTGCTAACACCTCTTGCAGAATCTAAGCACTTTACACATATTAACTCCCCTACTCCTCATGACTCTGAGACAGTTGTTAGGTCTTAATGCTACTATTAATAACATTAATTAACCCTAGAGCTAAGAATGCCACTTTGCAGATGAAGAAGAGACAAATGGCAGGGTGAGTAACCTTGTCTACGCCCAGGGCAGGAGCTGGGTAAAAATTCAGACATACTCAAAGTCCAGACTCCTTCCCACCAGACTCTTCTGCCCGCCTACATGTCCCAGGAGCACTAGGAAGCCCACATCAGGATGAACCTTTTCTCACTCTCTAATACTGTACTTTATAAAGAACTAGAGGCCTGGTGCACAAAATTCGTCTGGGGGGGGGGGGTCCCTCAGCCCAGTCTGCCCCCTCTCACAGTCTGGGAGCCTTCAGGGGATGTCCTACTGATGGCTTAGGCCCGCTCCCCACAGCCACAGTCTGGCCTTCCTCTGTGGGAGGCGACCGGGCTGATCAGGGGAAGGTGCCACCCCCATGACCCCACTGCTGCTGCCACTGCCGGCCACCACAGCTGCCAAGGTGTTTTCATCAACACTGACTCCAGTCCCTTCACCGCGGAAAAATGACAACTTTCTTTAGGCATTTCAAGATGTCTCTTTCATAGGATATGACATTTCTTTTTTTTTTTTTTTATCTTCACCTGAGGATATTTTTCCATTGATTTTTAAAGAGTGTGGAAGAGAGAGGGAAAGACAGAGAGAAACATCAATGTGAGAGGGACCCTTCGATTGGTTGCCTCCTGCATGAGCCCCGACCTGGGCCCTGGCCAGGGAGGAGCCTGCAACCTAGGTACATGCCCTTGATCAGAATCGAACCCGGACCCTGCGGTCCATAGGCCAAGGCTCTATCCACTGAGCCAAACCGGCTAGGGCAGGATGTGACATTTCTTAGCCCCTCCAGCAGTGGACCTTCGTTTTTTCCTCCAGGAGTGTGGTGAAAAACCCTAGACCTTCTTGGATTCTTATTACCCAAGTTACCAAGAACACTGCGAGTGGCATACAGGGAGCTTAGCCAAAGAGTGATCAGAAAAGGTGTTTCCTCTGCAGCTCACGCACAGAAGCAGGACTGCTGGTGCGCTGCAGTGTGTCCACTCGGGCCTGCTCCAGCCACGCCGTGACGGCTAGGGCAGGCCCCCCTGTCTCTGGGCCTGCGCCATCTGTGGCTTGCCTTACCATGCATGCATTCCCCTCCCGCTCAGCGCGTGCAGCCTCCTCCTGAGCCAGTCGTGATTGTTATGGTGTCCCAGCTAGTTTGCATATTACCTCTTTTTATACATATATATATATTTCCCCACCCTCACCAATTTGGCTTAATGGATAGAGCATCAGTCTGCGGAACAAAGGGTCCCAAATTTGATTCTGGTCAAGGCATGTACCTTGGTTGCAGGCTCCTCCCCAGCCCGGGCCCTGGTCGGGGCGTTTGCAGGAGGCAACCAATAGATGTGTTTCTCTCTGTCTTTCACTCTCTCTAAAAGATCAATGGAAACATATCTTCAGGTGAGGATTAATAACAACAAAAAGAATTTTCCCAAAAGCCCAATGACTGTGGAGTCTTCAACAGTTAAGAGGCTGGGCCATACTGATCCAACTCTATCTTAAGACAGGAAAACAAATTTTTGGTATTAAATGCTTCAACCGTGATCAGAACTACAGTACTGACTTGGCAGAATAGAGTTTTACGGCTGCTTCAGGGGAAATATTAACAGTTGGGGGAAATTTTTGTTGGAAGCAAAACATCATACTTTGAAAAATGCTTAAGTCAGGTATTCCTTTTATTGGGACTACTTAATTAAGTACGAAGCATTAAAATAGCTGGCCTGAATATTTATTAGAGCACCAGCTGTTCCCTCCAGATTTTTAGAAATTTGAGCCTTCGTGCCAAGTATAATTTAGAAAAATTTTTCAACAAGTCAGAAGAGCCCTATGCCTTGTAATACTCATCCAACTTGTAAATAGTAGCTGGAAGGCTCTGGATTATCACTGTGTACTTTCAGTGTTTTGTCACCCATTTCCAAATACTATTTTGTTGTTGTGCTTGGTAAGTACATTACTGAAAAAAATTATACACTGCATTTCACAATTAATGATCCTTTATGTACATACAGATAACATCAGAGTGCTAACCACAGGGTTCGTATGCCATTTGAGGTTTATCTGTGTGTGTGTTTCATAGTGATGATGACTCTGAGCCCAGTAAAACATCTCAGAGAGATAATTTCGATTTTTATTCAAAATTGTATTTCTTTAAGGAGCCCAATCATAATCAAATACCTAATTTATTTTCTAAGGGGGTAAGGGAAAGGAAGACATCAAGAAAATAGTAAGAAAATTCACTGTTCATACTCTGAATATTCTATATTGGAACTTTTCTTGCTAAAGAAAACTGACAAATAGCAGGGCTGGGTCTCCTGTATTTGCTTTACTATCCGCTCTCAGTGATAATGCTGCAAAATTATATATGAGGAGCCCTAGACAGTTTACCTCAGTGGATAGAGCATCGGCCTGCAGACTAAAGGGTCCCGGCGTGAGGGAGGCAACCAATTGATGTGTCTCTCTCACATTGATGTTTCTCTCTGTGTGTCTCTCCCTCTCCCTTCCGTTCTCTCTAAAAATCACTGAAAAAATATCCTCAGGTGAGAATTAAAAAATAAAATAGAGTAAATTATATATGAGGGAAGGAACATCCCTACTGCGGCATTAGCGCACAGTGCACTCAATGAAACTGCAGTGGAGGTGCAGAAAGCAATGCCCATTCTCCCAGCCCCAAAACGAGGGTCCCGGAAGCCCCGGGGGAAAGCAGGCTACAAAGCAAGCACCTTGGACACGGAGGCTGGTTTTGGAAGGAAGAGCAGCTGGCTGTGTGGCGCTTAGGCCCAGTCCACCGCGCTGACGTGTGCAGGACGGGCAAGTCCAAAAGGACCAAGTGCCTGCTGCTTCCTTGCTCCTGTGGGGTAATAAGTAGCTCCTGTCCCTCTATGATGCTAATTGTTCGGGTACTAAATGCAGCTCAGGTGGTTCTCTTCAGCAGCGATGTTCTCATTTTGTTTCTAGGTTTGCTTTCAGATTTAAAAATAAACTGGCATTTTTGGATTAATAAAAAATTCCATGAGGGATAAAGTGGGCCACATTGCTTTTTTTCTCATAAGCAAAGAACATGAGCCTCAGGAGCTGGTGAAATCAGCCACCCATCGGTCAGAACTCTGCACCACCCCCTCCCAGCTCCCCCCTGCGAAGGTTCCCCTCGGAGAGCAATGGGAAGAGGTGCCACAGCCTGCCAGGAAAAACAAGCCAGACTTCTCCACCTCCACTTGCTAAGCATCAGAATCGCCTGCGGGAATTTAACAAACAAAAACCAGGAATACCAGGGCCCTATCCTGACCTACTGAATCAGATCCCCTGCTAGGAAGACAACTTGTTTCTTATGCTGCTATATCTCTAAAGGGGTGAAATATCAACTAATCCTATGGAAGTCACCCTTAGTCAGTGGGAGGGACTTGCTATGCATAAAGGGATGCATGCAGAGAAAATTCCATACCAGAAATAATTCTTTTTAAACATGCCTTGACCATCAAGATTCAAGAACAATTGAAGGCTAGAATGGTGGTTTTCAATTGTCTGCTTAAGCAGTAGACCCCCTTTTGTTTCCCCAAGCAAAATCCTTCATGGTATCCCAAAGTATCAAACCTAAGGGCTGACCTTTTCTGGGGAAACAGAGGTCAGAGACACTCCCATCCAGGCCCCTGCACACCTCAAGGAAGCCTGAGGCTGCTCGTAGCACAATTTGAAAACCAATGGCCCAGAATAAGACATATAGATGTTTAAATACATACTTTTAAATTCAATTAACTAGAGCAGTGGTTGGCAAACTCATTAGTCAACAGAGCCAAATATCAACAGTACAACGATTCAAATTTCTTTTGAGAGCCAAATTTTTTAAACTTAAACTATATGGGTAGGTACATTGTTATTAACTTAATTAGGGCACTCCTAAGGCTTAGGAAGAGCCACACTCAAGGGGCCAAAGAGCCGCATGTGGCTCACGAGCCGCAGTTTGCCAACCACTGGCCTAGGGAGATGGGTTTAACAGAAGTTCACTTGAAAAAGAGGGGAAGGCCCTGGCTGAGTAGCACTGTTGGTTAGAATGTCGTCCCATATGCCAAGGTTGTGGGTTCAATCCCTGGTTAGGGTACATACAGGAGTCAACCAATGAATGCATGAATGGGTGAAACAACAAATCAATGTTTCTCTCTCTCAAATAAAAAAAAAAAAAAAAAGAAAAAGTGGGGAAAGTTTCATTGCACTAGAAAGTCAACTTAAGCCAACAATGTCCTCTGACTGACAGGGAAAGCATGGTAAGCATGTGCAGTGTCACCTGGGTTAATAACTACATACTATCGGTATTAAGAGGTTTACCTCTTACAAAGTACCTTCACGTGCATCATCTCACTGGATAACAACTCTGCGAGCTATTGGAATAATTTTCCCCATACTGCAGGTGAGCAAGTGGGGAACTCCCTTGTGAGAGTACCTTACTCAAAGATAAACAGGCAGTAGCAGAGGCTTCTGCCTCCAGGTCAAATGAGGGGGAGGGGGAGAGAAGGGGAGGGTAACAGCCCACTGTGTTCCACTGTCATTGCTACATTAATGGAGGTGTATCCAAATGGGACCACAAGCAGAGTCCCATGACCAGGGCAAAGAACAATTCTGGAAATAATAAATGAAAAGCACATGGAAAACTAAGAGCTTTCAAAGATATAAAACAGGTTTAGGAATGACAGAATAGCTATCTATATATATAAAAGCCTAATATGCAAATTGTCCCCTCGGGAGTTTGACTGGGAGACCAGGAGTTCGATCGCTCGCTATGACGTGCACTGACCACCAGGGGGCGGCACAGAATGAAGGAAGGCCACAGCTGGGAAAGGGAGGCCCTGGCCAGCAGCTGAAAGGAAAGCCCCAGCCAGCAGTCAGAAGGCCCTAATCGGCCCTGATCGCCAGCCAGGCCTAGGGTCACTACCCATGGATGAATTTCATGCACCAGGCCTCTAGTTTTTAAATAATGAAGGGCTATGGAAAAGGGAGATTAGTCTTATTTTGTATTACACATGTATAACCTACGCCATGCCCCTTCTCCTTCCTGAAAAACTCAGTCCTGAAGCCATTATTGGGAACCAAGCATGGCGGGCCTTTGCTCAGGGAATGGCAAAGGGAGGGGTGTGGAAGCCTAGAGGTGGAGCTCACAGCCTGGTCAGAGTGAGAAGGGTGTTCACACTGGGGTGTGGGGTTGTGGCACAGCATGTTGGAGCACCAACAGGTAAGGAGGGCAGCCATGTGCGGGATGGGGCAGCAAGGGAAGACCGGATACATACAGGAGCTTTATCAACTTAGTGAATTGCTAAGAGTAATAAGAGCCAGGAATCTCATTGTCAAAGAAAGTAGTTATACATATGGAAAAGGAAAAACCTAAAATAACCGTGTGGTATCAGACAGGGATTTGAGGTGTCTCTGTGAACTTTTGGTTTCTAAAATGTATAACTACATATAGAAACAAAGGTGTACATGTATGCATGTGTGAAGATGTGTATATGCATACACACATTCCATTGTTCTGTCCACTGAGAGAGCCCAGGGTGGTGATACCCTCCTAGCAATGAGCACACTGAACAACCAGATGTTGGCTTCTAAATACTATTCTCCACTCAAAGGAGCCAGGGCTCCTTGGAGAAATGGCTGATACAAAACAGATGACACCAGTGAACTACAAGATGAGCTTGGAACATCCTGTTCTGCCAGAAAACAAAGACGTACTCAAAGTACGATGGAGTTAAAGGGCACAGGAGGATTATTATGTGTAATAATGCAGTATTTGCCTGAAAAGACCACCACTGATGCCAAACCGGGACCAAATGGAACATCAAAGTAAGGGACGAGAGTGACAGTGTACTTAAAACACACTGGGGGGGGGAAGAGAAAAGAATAAGTTCTTGCTGATGCAAATAACTTAATAGATCCAACACTTGATGAGGAACGGGCTATTTACAGTTTCAAGGTAACTTGCCACAAAATTACCAAAAAAGGGTAAAGAGTAAGTAACTTTTTGGTGGAGAACTTTGGCAGATAGCTCTTTAATCAAGTGACCGTCACCGGCAGTGGGGACACAAAAATCAGGGCCACCTGATGGGATGCAACAGTACAAACGCAGCATCATTTCTGTAATTTTCCTGCCAGAGACGCACAGCTGAGTCTAAGAATAAGGAGACAGCAGGCGAGCCCAGACTGAGGGACATTGTACCAAATAGCTGGATTATCATCTTTAAAAGTGGCAAGATCCTGACAGTGAAGGGCTGACAGAGCTTAAAAAGACTGAATACGATGTGCGTTCCGAACTGGATTCCTTTGCTTCCTAAGACCTGATTGAACAACTGGGAAACATGTATGAGGCCCAAGGACTAGTCAGTGGTTCTCAACCTTCTGGCCCTTTAGATACAGTTCCTCATGTTGTGACCCAACCATAAAATTATTTTCGTTGCTACTTCGTAACTGTCATGTTGCTACTGTTATGAATCGTCATGTAAATATCTGATATGCAGGATGGTCTTAGGTGACCCCTGTGAAAGGGTCGTTCGACTGCCAAGGGGGTCGCGACCCACAGGTTGAGAACCGATGGACTAGATAATGGTGCTGTATCAATGGCCGTGCTGTGGCTGTGTAGTTACAGAAACTACACACTAAAGTGGTGTGATAGCCATCATACTAGCAACTTTTTCTCAAGTGATTCTGGATAAAAACAAATTGTACAACTTGCAATTTTTCTATAGGTGTGAGAGTATTTCAAAATAAAAACAACAGTAAGTTAGGAGGATAGAAATGACAGAGAAAGAGATTACATCTGGTTTGAGGATAGATGAAACTAATAATTAAAGTGGTCCGAAAATCAATCCCTTCTTAGAAGGTTTGGTGGGATGTTAAAGAGGAAATGCTTCACTGAATAGGAAGTTAGAGGAGATGACACCTATGTACTTTCCAATGATTTCATAATTCCTTCATTCAGCGAACTTATTAAACACCTAGTGTGTTTCAGACAATGTACTGGACACTGGGCGTATGAAAATGACTGAGACACAGTCCCTACAACTGAGGCCCTAATAATGCAGTGAAGTGAAATGATTTGGAAGTTAGAGATTTTAAGACAGTCATCCCCAGTGTTAATATAGAAAGAGGCATGTGAATCAAGAACACTGTCTTTAATACTCCAATTTTCTTTTATGAATTTTTAATAGATGACGCAAGAGTTTATTTTTCTATCATGCTCTTTACATTTCATCCTAGCATTATTGTGCTTGTGGGTGGTGTTAATTGAGGCATATGCAAAAACTTTATCACTTTTCCATTATGAACAGATGTAAGTAACTTGATGTTTTACTTTAAAATAGCGAGCATCTTCTAAAATAAGTTTCACAGGAGAAGCTAGGGCTATAGTCACTGGAAGAGGCTTAACACTCCAAAAGCGAACGCTGACATGTTCTTCACCGCCTCAGAAGTCACTTCACATCTCTGTACTCCAACTTTTTCACCTGTCACAACGCGCTTGTGAGATGCTTTGAGATGCTCAGAAGAAAGACATGGCAATTATAAAGCTCTGTTTAAACACAGGTGGCTTTTTTACCCTCTACCGGGGACCAACTATGACGGTGGCCATATGAAGACAGAGTGATCCCCCTCAGTGAGCTCCCGTTGGCAGTTTTATGGTGGGTGGAACGTTATTTGATTTTCCAACTTTTCCCCTTGGCTTCATTTCAGTCTTCCAGGCATGTCATCAAGTGAGAACGCTTCAGTGCCTTCTCACTGACCCAAGAGTGAGCCACCAGACCAGGCAAGCCCGCCCGTCTGTCTTCAGTTGCTTCCCCCACTGAGGTCCGTACACCCTTCTTTCACTTTTCCCATATGACACTTTCATAACCATATTTAGCTTTCTTCCTACCATCTCCCTGTAATTCAAAAGGCAATTTAGACTCCCATATGGTTGCCATCGAAGCTAACAGATGTCTAGCAAATTAAAGCAAAAATTATGACTTATAAACTGCTGGTGTATCATCATTCCAGAACATCTTACAATTTATAGTGAATCATAAGGCAAGGCTTCCTATTTGATGCCCCCCCAAGGTTCCTTAAATCTCTCTCCTCTCTGCATTTAAGCCCCGTGGAAACAAATCAGGTACAACGTTCTGCCATCAACCCAGGATAAACCTCCACTTAAAGGCATAATGTAGTATTTGCAAGCACATCAAAGAGAATTTGGCCTCACGTACCCAAGGCTGTTCCAATCCTTGTACAGCAAAGAGAAGAGAAAAGTGACTCAGTTCTCCCAAGTCTTTCAAGGCTTCCACTGATCCACGAGGCTTTTTTTCTGAAAAGTGAAAATTAAATCTACAGAATCCATTCCCGTCATCTCCTTTCTATCCAAAGGGGCATCATCATCACCTGGGAGTAATGATGCCAACGTACCACCAGGCTAAGGTATTCTAGAAACTGTAAAGCCCACGATGGGACTAGTGTGAAATCTGGAGATAATAACATGCATTATATTCACCATTCTTTAAATACTGAGACATTGTGCTCGGTAATACATTTTCACATTGACTCCTTCAACTTATAGCTCCATTAGATAATGTGACCATCCCTTTATAAACGAGAAGTTAAGGTTCAGTACAGCAGACTGCATTTGCCAAAGATGGCCACAACCCACTCAATCTAAACACCTGTCCATCAAAAGATGGAATCCCTTTCTTCACCTTCTTGAACTTGAGCAGGCTCCATGCATGGTTTAACTCAGTGGTTCTCAACCTTCCTAATGCTGCGACCCTTTAATACAGTTCCTCATGTTGTGGTGACCCTCAACCATAAAATTATTTTCGTTGCTACTTCATAACTGTAATTTTGCTACTGTTATGAATCATAATGTAAATGTCTGATATGCAGGATGTATTTTCATTGTTATAAATTGAACATAATTAAAGCATAGTGATTAATCACAAAAACAATATGTAATTATATATGTGTTTTCCGATGGTCTTAGGCGACTCCTGTGAAAGGGTCGTTCGACCCCCAAAGGGGTCGCGACCCACAGGTTGAGAACCGCTGGTAACCGGTGAACTAGATGAAAGTGACAGTGGGCCGGTTCCAGGTATATATAGCGTTAACCGGGTGGAAGCTTCTTCCATTCTCAGAGGCCAGAAGAAGCCACGTGTAGGTCCTCCAGCCAACAACCCAGGCTGAGCGCTCAGCAAGGCATCCCCCTCCCCTAACTGAGTCTTCAGGTAACTCCAGCCCCGGCTACATCTCACTACAACCGAAAGAGAGATGGAAAATGCCAATTGCCCAGATGAGGCTGGGCAAATCACAGAGCTGTCAGGTGTTAACAATAAAGTTCTGCTTTAAACCACTAGTATGGGGGGGCTTTGTGTTATGTAGCAAAAGAGAGCGAAACTATGGAGATAATTTACTTGCCTAGGAAGAGTTCAGAATTACAGCCAGAAATCCAAAAGGGTCCAGAGCAAAATATCTATTAATGGTGGGCAATGGGCCGTGGGGGCTCAGTACCCAAAAGCAGCAACTGTAACACAAAGCTCCCTTTTCCTTCCCTCCCCCACCCCTAAGTGGCCTCAGGGTTTTCTGAGAAATGTCCTAGTATGGTGACACCCTCAATAGCATCAATTCCCTTCAGGCTTGAGTTCTTGCGATATAAAATAGGGAAAATAAGATTCCCCCACCACCACCCTGTGATACCTAATGAGAAAGGAATCTGTACAAGATGTTGACTTTGTTACTCAGAACATCATTACAACTGTCTTATACAAGGATTCATATTTTGTACATGAAATTCTAACTCTAATAACAAAAATATATTTAATGACTCATGGGACTACATTTGAGATTCACAGTGACTATGGGGGGGGGGGGGAGAGGAATGCATACTATACCAAAAAGTGAATAAGATGAGAAGAAATTTTTAAAAGATTTTTTAATGAAAGAAACTTTGAGGAAGAAATGGAATAATAAAATTGATCTTCAGACAAGTCTCAGTAGGAGAAAAGGTCAATAGTTTAACAAACATCCAATATATGCTACTTTCAGCACATATTAATACCCGCCTCTACTATTCTTCTTCCCCAGCATATTGGAACTCAGTGGACTCATTCTGTTCCAGAACTAGAAAGAACCTTAAAACTTGTCCAATTCCTTCATTTCAACTGCTGAGAAACTGAGACCCAGGGCAGTTAACTGAGCAGCAAGGAGTCAAACTAGTCGTTAGCAAGAGAACCAAACTCAGTGCCGGTGCGACTACATTTTCAATTTTTGTTTTACCAGAATTTTACCTCCAAATGTCTTCAATGTATTTCAAATTTATTCTAGCATTTCACAGCGTGAACATGAAAGATTAGGATAGCATGCTCTCTGTTGTCAATCTCTTCTTCCTAGCTGCACGAGTCTGCTCTTTCTGGTGTCACAGGGAGGACGATGACTCTGCAGAGAGCACAGGTGTGCAGCTTTACAGAAGCAGGCTGCCAGGTGACTGACTCCAATTCTTCAGCCACTAACATCATAGTTTGAATTACTTTCATCAAATATCAGGGCTGTCTTCCTGCTGATCACCACTAGAGACCAGGGTACTGACAACCTGGGAGACTTAAATATGGGGTAATTCTGAGGCAGAAAGCAGGATTGGGGGGGGAGGGATCCAAGTGGAAAGCTTTAGGCAGAGAAAGGAGGAAGAGAGTGAACAGAAAGCAGAGGTGAGCGAAGGGCCATTATAACAAAGGCAACTATGTAACAGTTCTGCCTTGGGCAGCTCTGTTAGTTCCAAAGCCTACATCTGCTTTCAGGCTTCCCATGAAACTCCCCCCAGAGATGAAGACCTTCAAACTCAGAGAAGATGTGGCTCTATCCTAGAACTGTCAATGCTAACACTCTGCAACTCTTTGAAGATCTCCACAATTCCACAGGTTTTGCTACATGCTAATCCACAGAAAATACTGAATTTGCCTCTGTACACTGTACAGAATTATACCAAGCTGTCAGGGAAACAGGCCCAAGTCCCTTTATTTCTCTTTTACCTCCTGCTATGAAACTGCAGGGAGAGTCCCTGGGTGCTTTTTGTTGCCTGGCAGCCAAAATGTGCAACTTCTGGAAGTGTTCAAGTGCAATCCAGAGGCCCAGGCTCACTACCCCAATAGGGTCCAGTCCCAGTTTCGTAGTCCCTGACTCTCAAAGTCAAGAAGTTTAGAGTTCAGATAAAATCAAAACACCTCACTCAGAAATGTCACTACCCATCACTTTCAAACACTCCCAGCTGCGAGGGGAGGGTGGGGAATAAAAAGCAAAGCAAGACAATAATTTCCTCTTCATATATCTGTAGCGGTGTTTGTGGGGAGGGGGTGACTGCTAACAGAAATAGTGTACAATCGCTGGCAAAAAATAATAATAAAGCCCTGTGAATGACTGCGTGTGATATTTATTCATGTGTCCCTCATTATTTTTATCAGTTCTGAGGACAGATGGCATGCTGACACAGAGTGGTCTCCAATCCCTTCCATTTCCCTTTGCAAAACCTGTATGACCAATGCAAGATACTCCTATAGAAAATTTAAAAAAAATCCTGGTAATTGTGTGGTAGAAAAAAAAATACAAAGAGCTGTATTGATAACTATTCTCACAGATGTATGTGTTTACAGCAAATGGGCAAAATTAAAAGGAATCAGCATAAATACACCGTGTGTTCTGACAGCTGTGGATTGTTATTGATCGCGCCTTTGCATGATTGTTTTGTTCACACTGAACCTACAAAGAACAGCAACTTGGAGGAACCCCCCCCCACCCCCCCGCCCCCAGACAGCCACCATCTTTACTTCCCATAGGGCAGGGGGAGTGCCCAGTGAGGATGGGCTGGGATGGCGAGGCAAAATAGCACGGTCCTCGAACCGTTTCACCCTGGTCCTAGCGCACGCTTTGTCTGGTTGCTGAACACGTTTGTGAGATGAAGGAAAGGAATCCAAACAAAACAAAAGAGCAGGCGTCCCAGCCTCATTACAATAGGTGTCCGGCACATGGGAGCGCCAGCAGAGCATCTTGCGTTCACTCTTGCGTTCAATCATCGCTCTGTCCGTATCCCCAATAAAACGTGTCTCGCACCCCTTCTCCTTTCCATTTCCCCCCAAAACGGCCCGCTCGGATGTCACTCCTTTAAAAAAGGAGGACGAGGGTGAGAGGCACGAACACACGGAAACAAACGTTGACGGGGCTCTTATTATCCAGACAGTCAGACACAGACAAATAAATCCATCCACCGCACGCGCCCGCTGGCCAGTCCTTTACGCGAAAGGAGCGCTTTCCAGCCGAAGGGGACGAGCTCGCAGGAAACGGTATGTACGTGCGCATTACAGAGCCATACACCGCGGCATCTGCATCCGACACAAAGCCCGAGATGGTGCAAGAAGATGCGCGCCGCGCTCGGCACCGGCCGGCGACGGCCACACCGAGCCGAGCCCTGGTCCAATCAGAGCCTTGTTGGGAGATGGACCTCGGGGTCGGCTCTGCCCGATCGGCCCTCCCTCTTATGACACCGCGCTCTGCCCAACATCCATGCCCCACCGGGAGCACCTCTAATTCGTGTGGTTGCTCATTACTCAAACTGCCGAGCCCTTTCTTTCATCTGCATCCCCTGGTCGTCGCTCAAAAAGCCACCCCCAGGCCTGAGTGCTCCCTCTCCGGCTCGGTTTTTCTTTTTACCGCTTCCCGTTCCTAGAAAGGATGAAATGTTTCTCCAGCGCGCAAGCTGGAGAGGCGGCAGGCAATGCCTCCCTCTCCCGGCTTCAACACGCGCCCGAGGGGCTGCGAAAAGTAGAGGCAACGAGCCACGCGGGGGGGGAGGGGGGGGACGGGGGACGGGGGGAGATCGTCGCGAATCCATCGGCCACAAATAGTTGAAATCCCGACGCGCGCCAACTTACCCAAAATATGACATTGAAGCCAAATATGAAATATTTGATGCAACAACTGACTTCAGGACCCTTGTAGTGCTTCCCGGACATCCTCTGGGCTCATGAAGGCACTTGCCCCGCAGCCCGAGTTTGGAGCCCGGGCGCGCTGGTGCTCGGAGCGGCCGGCGGGGAGTGGGGCTCGGGGCCGCCGCTGGGGGCCGCCGCGCGGCGGCCCGAGCTGATCCGCGCGGGGACCGACCGGCGAGAGCGACTCCCGCACCTCCAGCCCCTGGCACGCCGCGGTCGCAGCGAGTGGGCAGGGAAGCCGCGCGCTTCGAGCCCGGAGCCTCGCCGAAGCTGACCCGGCCCCAGGCGAGCGCCCGCGTCCGTCCGCCAGGCGATCTACCCGGCGATCTGTCTACGGGCTTCAGGCAAACGCAGCCTCCGCAGATGCTGGTGGGGAAGCTGTTCGCCCGCCCGCCCGCCGGCTCGCGCGCGCCCTCCCACTCCTCGCTCCGCCCGCCGCTCGCTCCACCCGCTGGGCCGGCGGCTCCTCCACCCGCGCCGCCCGCAGCTCCGCCCGCCGCCCGAGCCTCCGCCAGGCGCGCGCGCGCACGGGCTCGGCCGCTCCGGGGGCTGTGGCACCACGTGGCCGCGCCGCCGCCTCCTCCGCTCTCCGCTCCGCCCGCTCCCTTTCCCCGCCCCTTCTCTGGCGGACCGAGCCCCTGGTGCTGCAGCCGGTAGGTGGGGAGGAGCGCAGGTTCCAAGGAAGGAGGGAGGGCGCCCGGGGGCACGCCGATGGGGAGCGCCCTGGCGGAGTGACCGCGGTCGAGGAGATCGATGGACAGTGGTCCCTCTCCGCCACGCGCACGGGCGGACAGCTTCTGGAGGCTCGTGGGGGAGAGGGTCACTGCGGGGCGATAGGGCTGGGTGAGTCGGATCCAGCGAGCCCCCTGCCCCAGGACGAGCCCCGCCTCCGGGTGTAAGTACACTCACACCCCCTCCTGCAGCACCAGGTAATCCTGCGAGAGAAGACACGGGGCCACTTCGCTGCGTGGGGGGAAAGGGAAAGGTAGGGTTCTGGGGAAGGAGGTGGGGGGAGAGCGAAGGGAAATGGGGCTAGGGGGGGACGATGCATCGGAAGGGGTGCAAAGGAAAGTCTACTGAATCTCAGTGTAGCTCCTACCCAACCTCTCCCCACCTGCCAGAGAATGAGCTGTAACCTACTAGTGGGGACAGGAAAGAGACATGACCCTGATCCGGGGTAGGACCCTTGCCCTATATGTTGCAGCAGCACAAACCCAGACAGCAAATGCTCCCGCGAGAAGCAATAGTACCCAAGGAGCTTGACTGGTTCCTAACTCTTAAGAAGAAATCCAGGAGTTTCAGGGCGGCCATCTGAGGATCCCGAATAGCGGTAATATAGATCATGAGCCATTAAGCTTTTGGCCTCTGGGGAAGGGTTAGAACGCGTCTCTGGAAGTAGTTTTAGAGCCCTACTTGAGAAGGTGTTGGCTCTCTGCCCTGGAGCACGCTCACAGGTGCTAGCGAGCCGGTACCAGTATGTCCTTCAAGAATAAAGAACCACTCCGACTGTGTATCAACATCAACGGGTATGTTTTAAGGCTTCAAAAGGCTAGAAAGAGATGGGATGAGGAAATGTTCCAGCACCACTCCAGGTGACCTGGTACTGGGAGCAGCACTCTGCATGTTTCCTAGGCTCCCCAGGTGATACTTAAATGCACTTAAGTTTGAGGACCTTTGCCATGGCTTTCCCTACTTAACTACCTCTCTCTCTTCTCGACAACTGGCTAGCTTGTTGACGACCTGCAGTCCAGCTTTGGAGAGGAAGACGTCATGTTTTCATGCAATAAACCACTCTTTGAGATAGGCTTGGCCTTGGTAGAGGTTGATGCTACTACACTGAGGTCAGAGGTAGGAGCCAGGGGGCTCACAAAGGTGGGAGAGCCAGGAGATCATACCCATTCAATACCACAGAACTATGGCACTGGCTAACTTTGGATGATATAACCAACCTTTTGGATGAAATAACTCTCCCTCAAAAGTGTCTTCCACCCACTCAAAACGCACAGCATACTAGCAGATTCCCTATTAACAGGAAAGCACTAACAAGCTTTACCTAAGCCTATTTGTGCTACATTGTAATTCTTCCTATACAAATAGAGCAGTTACTGCAGATTCTTGGTTAAGTCAGAACAAAGGTCTGTCTTAAGTTGATGTGACACAACTTAGAAAAGGACCAGAAATTAGGTCCAATCGATGACTGAGTTGATCCCTAAGCAGGATTTATTTTTGAAATAAAAAATCAACAGAGAATGGAAAGTTCAGATAACTCATTGGTAATTTGGAGAGGAGAAGGAGGGGAACTAGTTGAATCCTTGTTTCATACATCAAGAGTAAGTTCTAGGAGGAATAACGAGTTAAATATATTTTCTAAAGCAAACCAGAAGAAAATAGAATTATTGTGTAAACTTCTGGCTAGAAGTATTTCTCATGGAAGCAAAAGAAAGAAATGATAATAGATATGACTGGACAATAAAACTTCTATGTGTCAAACATTTTTTAAAAGGCAACCTAAACCAGAGAAAAAATATTGACAGCAAACATTTTAAAAAGTCTGAATATCTATCTATCTTATAAGTGGGGCTCATACAGCTGAAGTAAACTATAGAGTCCCAACGATTGAATACAAACAGAAAACAAGCCACCTACAAAGAAATCAAATAGTAAACAATATATGGTAAAAATTAAACTTTCTGGTACCAGAGAAATACACATGAAAACAAATTAAAGATAGAGATATAAAGATCATGAGTCCTGGCTTGCTCATACACTACTGGTGTCATGAAATGGTACCGTCCGTTTGGAAAGCATTGGGACTATAAGTTGCAGGTTAGAGGGCTCCCACATTTTGACTCAGCAGTCCCACTTCTGGGAATCAAGCCAACGAAATACTCCCAGCTAGGGAAAAGTTATATACTGCAAGTTGTACATCATGGCATTATTTATATTGAAGACTTAGTCACAACTTAAAGATCCTAGAGTAGGGACTCTACCCAGCTCCTTGTAGCCACCTGGACACAGTGTTACTTCGAGTTTCTGTGCCTCTGTGCATATCATTCCTGGTCTCTGCCTTAAACACTCTCCCTGCCTTTTTTCTCTGAGCTGCCTCCTCTTCCTTCTACACTTTAATCAGTGTTTTCAAAGTTACCTCATTTGTTCCCTCAACATCTCCTACAGTCTTCCATTTTGGCATTGGGAGACTACCTGTAATTACTTGTTTACCTGCCCTTCTTCTCTGTTGTGACTCTTTCAAGGGTGTGGTCCACCTCCTTTTAATCTTAGAATCACTAGGATCCTACTTATGTGGCAGGTGCTTGGTAGATACTTACTAAAGGAATGGGTGAATCATTTACTCAGACCTTTTACAGACATTAAGGATAATGATTATAAAGATATGTGGCAATGTGTGAATACATGCTAAAGACAAATTTTAAAGACACTGTGTATGGAATTATCTCAAAGTAATATTGTTAAGTGAAAAAAATCATGACGCAAAACAGTATATACAGTAGGCTACCATTTTGTAAAACAAGTGTGCTGGCAAAAGAGATTGGAGCCCTGACCGGTTTGGCTCAGTGGATAGAGCATCGGCCTGTGGACTGAAGGGTCCCAGGTTCGATTCCGGTCAAGGGCATGTACCTTGGTTGCGGGCACATCCCCAGTGGGGGTGTGCAGGAGGCAGCTGATCGATGTTTCTCTCTCATCGATGTTTCTAACTCTCTATTCCTCTGCCTTCCTCTCGGTAAAAAATCAATAAAATATATTTTTTAAAAAAAGAGAAATTGGAAAATTTATTTACACACTAGAGGCCTGGTGCACGAATTCCTGCATGGGTGGGGTCGCTCAGCCTGGCCGGCGATCAGGGCTGATCGGGGCATCTAGCCCAGTCCCAATCAGGACCCATAAGGGCTGGCCAGCTGGGGGAGGGACCGCGGGAGGTTGGCTGGCCTCAGGAGGTTGGCTGTGGGAGCACACTGACCACCGGGGGCAGCTCCTGCGTTGAGCATCTGCCCCATGGTGGTCAGTGGGCATCATAGCTACTGGTCAGTAGGCCAGTCATAATGGTCGCTTAGGCTTTTATATATATAGACTAGAGGCCCGGTGCACAAAAATTTGTGGACTCGGGAGGGATGGGGGGTCCCTCAGTCTGGCCTGTGCCCTCTCGCAGTCTGGAACTCCTCGGGAGATAACGACCTGCTGGCTTAGGCCTGCTCCCGGGTGGCAGAGGGCAGGCCCAATCCCTAGGTGCAGCCCCTGGTCGGGCTCAGAGCAGGGCCAATTGGGGAGTTGGGGCGCCGCCCCCTGTCATGCACAGAGCAGGGCGGATCGGGAGGTTGTGATTCCACCCTCAGTCACGCTCAGGGTAGGGCCAATTGGGGGGTTGGGGCACCGCCCCCTGTCACATTCAAGGCAGGGTCGATGGGGAGGTTGGGGCGCCACCACCTGTCACGCACAGAGTAGGGTCGATGGGGAAGTTGGGGCGCCACCCCCTGTCATGCACAGAGCAGGGCCCATCAGGGGGTTGGGGCTCCGTACCCTCTCACGCACAGAGCAAGGTCAATCAGGGGGTTGGGGAGCTCCCCCCTGTCACGAACAGAGCAGGGCCCATCGGGGTTGAGGAGCTCCCCCCTGTCACTCACAGAGTAGGGCCAATAGGGGAGTTGGGGCACCACCCCCGTCACACACAGAGTAGGGCGGAACAGGGGGTTGGGGCACCTCACCCTGTCACACTCAGAGCAGGGCCGATGGGGAGGTTATGGCTCTACCCCGTCACACACAGAGCAGGGCCAATCAGGGGGTTGGGGCGCTGCCCCCTGTCACGCACAGAGCAGGGCTGATCAGGGGGTTGGGGAGCTCCCCCCTGTCACGCATAGAGCAGGGCCCATCAAGGGGGTTGGAGAGCTCCCCCCTGTCACTCACAGAGTAGGGCTGATAGGGGAGTTGGGGCACCACCCCCTGTCACACACAGAGCAGGGCAGATCAGAGGGTTGGGGCGCCGTCCTCTATCACCCACAGAGCAGGGCCGATCAGGGGGTGGGGCGCCGCCACTGTCACACTCAGGGCAGGGCCGATGGGGAGGTTATGGCTCTACCCCGTCACACACAGAGCAGGGCCCTTTGGGGGGGGGGGTTGGGGTGCCACACTCTGTCTCACACAGAGCCGCAGGGCGATCAGGGGGTAGGGGAGCTCCCCCCTATCAGGCACAGAGCAGGGCTGATCAGGGGGTTGGGGTGCCTTCCCCTGTCACGAAAAGAGCAGGGCGGATAGGGAGGTTGTGGCCCCGCCCCCTGTCACACACAGAGCTGCAGGGCAATCAGGGGGTTTGGGCGCTGCCCCCTGTTATGCTAATCCTGGTGCCGGGAGGCCTCGTGGCTCCGCTGATCCCGGTGCTGGGAGGCATATTACCCTTTTACTATATAGGGTAGAGGCCTGGTGCACGGGTGGGGGCCGGCTGGTTTGCCCTGAAGGGTGTCCTGGATCAGGGTGGGGGTCCCCACTGGGATGCCTGGCCAGCCTGGGTGAGGGGCTGAGGGCTGTTTTCAGGCTGGGGGTGACTGAAGCTCCCAACCGCTCCTTTTTTTCTTTTTCTTTTTTTATTCTGGGCCAGCTTTAGCTCTGAGGCTTGGCTCCAGCTCTTAGGCCTCGGCTGCTGAAAGCAGGTATCTGGTTTGTTTGGGTTCTATAATTGAAACACTGTTTCAACTCCAGCTCTGAGATCCCAGCTGGCTGAAAGCAGGTTTCTGGGTTTTGTTTAGCTTCTATATTTGTAAAAACGTTTCAAACTGCAAGCTCAGAGGCCGAAAGCGGCAGGCGGGGAACGTTGGAGTCCTCCATCACTGAAGCAGGCAAGCCTCATGTTCGCTTCAAGCTACCTGTCTGCCGGCCGCCATCTCAGCTGGCAGTTAATTTGCATATCACCCTGATTAGCCAATGGGAAGGGTAGCGCAGTGGCACCAATTTGCATGTTTCTCTTTTATTAGTGTAGACTAGAGGCCCGGTGCACAAAAATTTGTGCACTTGGGGGGAAGGGGGGCCCCTCAGCCCGGCCTGTGCCCTCTCGCAGTCTGGGACCCCTCGGGAGATAACGACCTGCTGGCTTAGGCCTGCTCCGGGGTGGCAGAGGGCAGGCCCAATCCCTAGGTGCAGCCCCTGGTCGGGCTCAGAGCAGGACCGATTGGGGAGTTGGGGCGCCACCCCCTGTCACGCACAGAGCAGGGCCCATCAGGGGGTTGGGGCGCCGCCCTCTATCACCCACAGAGCAGGGCTTATGGGTAGGTTATGGCTCTACCCCGTCACACACAGAGCAGGGCCCGTGGCGGGGGGGGGGGGGTGGGTTGGGTCGCCGCACCCTGTCACACACAGAGCCGCAGGGTGATCAGGGGGTTTGGGCGCTGCCCCCTGTCACGCTGATCCCGATGCCTGGAGGCCTCACGGCTCTGCTGATCCCGGTGCTGGGAGGCATATTACCCTTTTACTATATAGGGTAGAGGCCTGGTGCATGGGTGGGTGCCGGCTGGTTTGCCCTGAAGGGTGTCCTGGATCAGGGTGGGGGTCCCCTGGTGCCTGGCCAGCCTGGGTGAGGGGATAATGGCTGTTTGCAGCTGGTCACACACCCTTCAGGGTGGGGGTCCCCACTGGGGTGCCTGGCCAGTCTGGGTGAGGAGCTGAGGGCTGTTTTCAGGCTGGGGGTGACTGAAGCTCCCAACCGCTCCTTTTTTTCTTTTTTTTTTTTTTTTCATTCTGGGCCAGCTTTAGCTTTGAGGCTTGGCTCCAGCTCTTAGGCCTCCGCTGCTGAAAGTAGGTTTCTGGCCTTTGCTTACAATGTTGCTATCCTGCTGGCTGAAGCCTGGCATGTTTCTGGGGTTTTGTTTAGCTTCTATGTTTGTTACATAGTTGCTTGCAGCTCAGAGGCCTGCAGTGGCAGGCGGGGAACGTTGGAGTCCTCCGTCACTGAAGAAAGCAAGCCTCATGTTAGTTTCAAGCTGCCTGGCTGCCGGCCACCATCTTGGCTGACAGTTAATTTGCATATTGCCCTGATTAGTCAATGGGAAGGGTAGCGGTCGTACGCCAATTACCATGTTTCTCTTTTATTAGATAAGATTATTTTCTGATAATGGGTAGCCTACCTAGAGATATAGATGGGAAGGAGACATGCTTTATTTTTTAATATACCCTTTTGCTTGTTTTCAAATTTTGTACCATGTACATGATATACATGTTTTGAAAAATAAATCACTCTATAAATTCATTCGCAATTATATGGAGTTAATTCTTGACAAATAATAACAGTTGTTAGATCATGTGATTGTGGGTGATTTTAGTTTCATGTTTCTGGTTTCCAGGGTTTGTTTTTTTTTAATGTAGTTATGTTGCTTTTACAATTACAAATATTAAAATTATAAACAAAGGCAATCATTATATTTATTTCATCACAACTCCTTCATGACTCCATAAATTCTGGTCTATTTTAAGGGAAAAAAGTGAGTAATTTTCTCCCTGGAGACTGTTTTGGCCATTTCCTTTATAATTCCAAGATTGAAAAATGGTTAATAAGTTTACTCAAAAGCTCATCAGCCTGGCAACTGGCAGTAAGAACAGGTAAAGCATGTTCTTCTAATAGTTACCTGGCTGAACAGCTAGATATGACAACAGCATTTTAACCTAAGACATCAAGTTTAATGAGCTTGTCTGTCTGCCTCCCTTCTCCCCCACTCCCCCACCCTCTCTCTCTCTCTCACAGTCTCTCTTGCTCCTCTAGTCCTATATTCTTCTTTTCCTTCTCTGTAGCCAGCACTCCATGTTGCCTATGTGCCTCCTTCCTCTCAGAACCCCGTGCTATTTCAGTGTCCCCCACTCTTTTAACAGCCATATGCTTTGGGAAAACCAGCCCAGAGCCGGCTCCAGGAGGTGAATGGCTGTTGCCAAAGTTTGGTTCAGAAATGGGCATGTGACCCAAACATGGCCAGTGAGCCATGAGGAGATTCAGCTGGGGTTTCCTCACATCTGAGAGATGGTTTCGTTTTGGCCTTGGGTTGAATTGTGTTTAGATGTGACGCCTGAATCCTCTACAACCTCACCATAAAGACCAGACCAATAATGACCGAGTGAGAAAATGGACAGAAAACCCAGGCCTTCATGACATCACTGCGAGGTAGACCTAAGCCGATCTCAGGACTTCCCCTCAGGAGAGACCTGGCCTGGTGAAGGCACCGTGAGAAGGTTTTCCGTTGCATGCAGCTTTATGATGACTTTAACACTTTCCTTCTGATGTTCTCCCCCAACCCTTTGGTTTTCTCTTGAAAAACCACCAGTGTTTCCACGTTTCTCTCAGCATCACTTCTTTTTCTACTTTCCCCTCCCCCCTCTCTCCCAACTGTTCCCGTCTCTCTTAAACAATATGGGGGGGTGGGGGGCGGGCTTTAGCACTCTCTGGACAGACTTACCCACCCCTTTCTCTCAGACTTTTCACTCAAAGTGCTCCCCTACCTCCAGCCCCTTAGTAGTCATGGTTGACAGGCCTGGAGAGATGGAGCAGGGCCAGCCTGAGAGAGTCTCATGGCAGCCGGGATTCAGCAACAAAGCAGTCCCTGCGTGTGGCTGAAGTGGAGGTGATGTTCTTAGGAAAGCTGGGGGCCTGCGTTTCCAGGGGGAAGCCAGCAGGCTCACTCTGCAGAAAGAGGAAGGAAGCGCAGGCGCCGAGAGAAGCAGCAGCAGCCGGTGCGGGTGTGGCCCTGCAAATGGTGTGTACTTTGCGCTCTGAAAGGCTTCCGGCCTGCCACGGCCTTCTGTCTACTTCTGGATTTCTCTGAGAGGACCCTGTGCCTGAGATTCTTAGATGGCGTTCTTCCATCACACCCCCTTTTGGCTTTGGCTACTCTGAAGTGGGCAAATCAAAGAACCTTGATTAAAACAAGAGGTCACCCGACCTCAGATTCATTATGAGATGACATTTTTTAAAAATTAGTCATAATATAAAAGCGTATTTTTGTTCTATTTAATGAATTAAATATTGCGCCTACCATTCCTTAGTTGAAATTAAAATGTTGTATTTCTCTAAAAATACTGCTCCCCCAAATCAGTACCACCCTCATGCCCCACTTGCCCTGTGCCCACACATACCCAGTGAAAAAGACCAGGTTTCAGGGCCCCAGGAAGAACATAAAAAGAAAGTGCATCTGTCTCACAAATAGGATTAAGCAAGCATATGTAGAACACAGTTTCACTTTAAAAAATCAATTATAATTACTTATGTAATAAAATGAATTCTATCTTTTCCAAAATATTGCAAAGCAGGCATTGGGTTTTCTTCTTTTTCTTTTTCTCCGCCCCTCCCCCCCCCCCTTTTTTGGAAATAGCTAGGCCTGCGAATTAGGTGCCAGGTCCTACCCTCACCTTACCAGGCCAAGTGCATAGTGGGAATTTGGCCAATCAGAAGCTCCCTGGATGTTACTGAGAAGACGGTAAACGACAAAGAAAACCACCTGCAGTTCATTGATTGCAGCCCAGCCTGAGGCTGCCCTTGAGACCTCTGAGATCTCCTGGGTCTTCTACCGTCCTTCTAGTCCCATAGCCAGCTTATTTCTTCTCAGTGGATTTCCTTTCTGATTAGACAATGCCTGCTCCTATTGCTTAGACCAGGGGTGGGCAAACTTTTTGACTCGAGGGCCACAATGGGTTCTTAAACTGGACCGGAGGGCCGGAACAAAAGCATGGATGGAGTGTTTGTGTGAACTAATATAAATTCAAAGTAAACATCATTACATAAAAGGGTACGGTCTTTTTTTTTTTTTTTTTTTAGTTTTATTCATTTCAAACAGGCCGGATCCGGCCCGCGGGCCGTAGTTTGCCCACGGCTGGCTTAGACCAAACAATTCCTACTTAAAAACTGTATTTTCAGGGAAAATAAATGTTAACTTTTTTCTGATTTCAAAAGTAAGGTATCCTTATCATAGAATATTTAGAAAACATGGGAAACATTTTTAAAAATATTTTTTATTGATTTCAGAGTGGAAGGGACAGGGAGAAAGATAGAAACATCAATGATGAGAAAGAATAATTGATCAGCTGCCTCCTGCATGCCCCACACTGGGGATCAAGTCTACAACCCAGGCATGTGCGCTGACCAGCAATTGAACCATGACCTCCTGATTTATAGGTTGATGCTCAACCACTGCGCCACACCGCTGGGCCACAGGAAACATTTTTGAAGAATTACCCATGACATTTCCAAAGAAGCGGTTGTCAACCATTCAATATATTTTATTCATTAATAAATATTTTTACATGATGGATCTCATTCCTCAGAGAAAAAAGCCTTAACCCTATTATATCTTCCACTTGCCAGTGCCCAAAACTAGCACAGAGAAATCCGCCCTCAGAACAGAATCAAATCCATCTCAATTCCCAGAATGTGGTTATCAGTCAACATTCTAACCTCATTGGCCCATATGCCCACCCTTTCAGAGTTTTCCTTTGCCACCACGTATCAATCTTTTATTTCCATTCTTATAAGGCAAGCCTGCATCATGCTCCCTTACGTTCCTAACTCCCTATCATCGCCAAACCATCTCAGAATGCCATTCCCACCCCACAAACTCCATCCTTCCATCACCAAATCAAATTATTTTTCAGTTCAGCATAAATCAACTTATGAAATCTACCCCCATTTAACATGAGACATGCTAGTCATATCCAGTAACTCCTTCTTTTACCATATAGTTTTCTTTAAAAACCTTAAAACTTTGCTTCTGTGTTATATTTCTTTGCAATGGAGCTATAATTGGTGGAATTTAACTTCCAGAAACAAGGACTAATCTTAGCTGATTCATCAGTTATCTTTTTAAGCTTTGTTTGCAGAATCAATTGAGTCAACAACAAATATTTATTGAGCACATCTCCCATTAAAGCACCTGCATTCACACTTCTTGCCCTAAGAATGCAACTGGAACAAATATAGGTAATACAAGTGAGAGTGGATTAAGTGCTACAATTCCAACAATGTGCAATGTGTGTACAAAAAAAATGAACAGAATGGAATCATGAATAAACACCTCTTCCAATTCTGTTTTTCCTTTTCTTTCCCGTAGTAGTAACATTAAGGTAAAATTACTAGGAACAAAAACTAATTATTAATCAAGACTGAATGTCTTCTATCTGAATCATTTATTTGAATGAGGTGAAGACTCTGAGAGAATAAGTTTTAAAGTTTATACTAAACCACATGGTGCAGCTGCCATGGAAAACAGTTGGCAGTTCCTCGAAACATTAAACAGGATTACTACATGATTCAGCAATTCCACTCTTAGATACATACCCTAAAGAATTGAAAGCAGGGACCTAAACAGACAATTATCTACCAATGCTCATAGCAGCACCACAGCTAAAAGGTGGAAACAACCCAAGTGACCATCAACAAATAAATGGACAAGCAAAATGTGGCTCATATGTATATGCATAATATTATTTACTAAATATGTGAATGAATAAATATATATAACTAGAGGCCTGGTGCACAAAAATTTGTGCACTGGGGGGTGGGGGGGAAGTCCCTCAGCCCGGCCTGTGCCCTCTCGCAGTCTGGGACCCCTCGGGGGATGACCACCTGCTGGCTTAGGCCTGCTCTTTGGGGGATTGGGCCTAAGCTGGCAATCAGACATCCCTCTGGCAGCCTGGCAGCCCTCGGGGGATGTCCACTTGCCAGCGGGGAGCAGACCTAAGCTGTTTTCAGGCTGGCCACACCCCCTTTAGGGTGGGGGTCCTCACTGGGGTGCCTGGCCAGCCTGGATGAGGGGCTGATGGCTATTTTTAGGCTGCCTGCACCCCCTTTAGGGTGGGGGTCCCCACTGGGGTGCCTGGCCAGTCTGGATGAGGGGCTGAGGGCTCTTTTCAGGCTGGCCAAGCCAGCAACGGAAGCTCCCAGCCTCTCCTTTTTTTCTTTTTCTTTTTTTATTCTGGGATTTATTTACCTTCTATACTTGAAACCTTGTTGCTCCAAGGCCAGGGCCTGCTGAAAGCAGGTATCTGCAGTTTGTTTAGCTTCTATAATTGCAACTTTGTTGCTTAGAGTGGAGTTCAGAGCCCGGCCACAGTAGGGAGGAAGCTTGGCTTCCTCCATCACTGGAGCAAGCAAGCCTCCTGCTCGCTTCAGCTGTGTGGCTGCCAGCCGCCATCTTGGTTGGGTTAATTTGCATATTCTGCTGGTTAGCCAATGGGAAGCATAGCAGAGGTATGGTCAATTACCATGTTTGTCTATTATTAGATTAGATGGGTTAGTATTCAGCCTTGAAAAGGAGGAAATCCTGATACATGCTACAATATAAAATTGAAACTTGAAAACATTATGCAACGTGAAATAAGCCAAACACAAAAGGACAAATAATGTATGATTCCACTTATATGAAGTACCGAGAACAGGCAATTCAAAGAGACAGAAAGTAGAAGTTACCAGGGACTGAGGGGCAGAGGAATGAGAAGTTTTGCTTAATAGGTAAACAGTTTCTGTTTGGGAGGGAAAAGTTCTAGAAATGGATAGTGGTGATGTTTGCACAATGTTTTGAGTACTTAATGCCACTGAACTGAACACTTAAAAATAGTTAAAATGGTAAATTTTATGTCTATTTTACCATAATAAAAAGTCTACACTTACAACAAATAACAAGCTGAGGGATAGTTCAAATTATTGAAATAAGTTGCTTTCACAAGTCTAAAGGCCATCAAAATTAAATGACCAACATATGCATTCTAAGGCTATGGGTTGTGTGTGTTCTCACTTTAGGAAATCTAATAGAATTACTAAAATAAAGAGGTGATTACATTTTCAGAGGGATTTATCCAAGCATTCCTTTAAGCAAGGAGCTTCCCTAGAAAATTTATTGTTCGCTAATTGATCAGGAACAACCCAACAAAGGCAGAAACACTCTTCTAGAAAGAGAATCAGGAGGTTGGGGTCCCTCTCTAGCATATAATCTCACGCAGGAGACCAGACACCTGTGTTTCTGCCTTCTCAGAGGAGCGCTGGCTCCTCTCGAACCTTCTACAAGAATCCAACACATCTTAGGTGAGTTGGAGATGTGAGGGTGAGTGCACAGCTTCTAAGCTGATAACCTGAGGTTTCATTTCAATAGTTCAGATACTTTTTCTATTAGACTGTAAGCTCCTTGAGGGCAGGGATCAGGTTTTCTTTTCTTTTTAAATATATTTTTATTGATTTCTGAGAGGAAGGGAGAGGTGGAGATAGAAACATCAATGATGAGAGAGAATCATTGATCAGCTGCCTCCTGCACGCCACCTATCGGGGATCGAGCCTGCAACCTGGGCATGTGCCCTTGACCGGAATCAAACCTGGGACCCTTTAGTCCACAGGCCAATACTCTATCCCAGGGGTCCTCAAACTTTTTAAATAGGGGGCCAGTTCACTGTCCCTCAGATCGTTGGAGGGCCGGACTGTAGTTTAAAAAAAACTATGAACAAATTCCTATGCACACTGCACATATCTTATTTTGAAGTAAAAAAAACCAAAACGGGAACAAATACAATATTTGTATTTGCATGTGGCCCACGGGCCGTAGTTTGAGGACCCCTGCTCTATCCACTGAGCCAAACCAGCTAGGGCAGGATCAGGTTTTCTTTGTACTATGTTGTCTTGCAAGTATTCCACATATAGTAGGTGAATAATATTATTTACTGAATAAGTGAATTAGTAAATGAATGAATGAATGAATGAACAACTTTAATTAAAAATGGCAATGGAGGGTCAAACAAAAATTATTATAACGTAGCTCTGAAATTCTAATATACAGAAAATATACTTGAGTCTTAAAAGTTCAAATAACACAGTGGGGTTGAAAAAAAAAAGGAACTCATGGACAACAGTGTGGGTATATTGTGGGTATAGGGAAGCAGGTGGAGATAGAGGAGGGTATAGGGGCAATAAATGTTGATGGAAAAAATTTTAATAAAAGTTTACATACAAATAACACAATCCTAGAAAAGCAATCCTTAAAACAGTGAGAAAAATCTGTGTTCAAGTTTATCAATCCTAACTTTGCCTACTGTGGTGAGCCAGCAAGACCACGGCATACTCAGCCCCACATTGGGCGCCTTATGTGCCGCGCCAGCTCAGCCAGGTTCAGTGACTCTGAGTGGGGGTGGTGAAGGATGGAGAAGAGACAGACAAGAGAAGAAAGCTGGGTCTGGGTGGCACGCTGTCATCTCTGATGGAGAGAGATAGCACCATGGACTACAAGCCGTGTCTTTATTTTATAGCCAGATTCCATGAGACAAAGTAAGGACATGACCAACATGTTTACAACATGCTCATGGGTTTTGATCCTACTCAACTTCATGCACCTGATCTCTATCAAGCCCACATCACTCAGACACGTGGGCCACGTGTTCGGACCATGGGTTCAAGCTTACAACTATAGCTGTTGGCTATAATTGTGCTGGGAGGGATCTGCCCTCCAAGCTGGGACTTGCACGTGGCCATGAGAGGACTGTGCCCTCTCATCAGTCCAAGGCTTGAACCTGTCCAAACACTGTAGCCGCTCTCCACAGCCTACAAAAGGGATGCATTTTCTACTGTGTTTGTAACCCTGCCGTACACCCAAATGCACAAATCCACTGGGTTCTCAGTAAACACTGCTGACAGAATAAATGAAAAGACAAAAAATAGCTTGCAGAACTTTTCATTTTTTACAAGTGTGGAAAGCATATTAAACAATCTGCTGATTAAAAATATGCATGTTTTGACTTGCATATGAATCAAATTAACATATATAAATCTTCACATCACTAGATTCACAGCCATAGCCAATGTAATTTTCCATGTTTCTTTAATTCATCAATTCCAGAGTTACATAATTAAGTTATTAGGCATAAAATATACAGTAATAATTTATAACTGAAAACTAACTCTTTTTTTAATTAAATTTGGTGATCATTTATCTTCTAAAAATAAAAAGGCTGCCCAGCAGTGTGACTCAGTGGTTGAGCATCGACCTCTGAACCAGGAGGTCACCATTCAACTCCTGGTCAGGGCACGTGCAGGAGGCAGGAGATCAATGATTCTCATCATTGATGTTTTTATCTTGTGCTCTCCCTCCCCTTTCCTCTCTGAAATCAATAAAAATATATTTTTTAAATAAATAAATAAAAATTTAAAAAGGCATAAGATCATTGAAAATCTAAAATTTTATGCTCAAATTTTCTTTATAATAGCTAATATTGTTGGTGGCAAAATGATACCAGGTGTTAGTACCATAATAAGCCTGGACCTTATTTCAGCAATCTCAGTACTCAAGTTCTGGCTGAGAAAGAATTCAGAGCCAAGATTCAAACTATAAGAGAAAGTTTATTTAGAAAGCCACAGAGGAATAAGTGAGCTATGGAAGAAATGGGCTCAGGAAACAAGTTACAGAGGCAAAATGAGGGCCTTTGGAGCTTAGGAGAGTGAGAGAGGCAAGAAAACTGCACTGGGGGAGTGGGGACAGGCCAGGAGGTGCTGCATAGAGCAGTGATGGTGAACCTTTTGAGCTCGGCGTGTCAGCATTTTGAAAAACCCTCACAACTCTGGTGCCGTGTCACATATAGAAACTTTTTGATATTTGCAACCATAGTAAAACAAAGACTTATGTTTTTGATATTTATTTTATATATTTAAATGCCATTTAACAAAGAAAAATCAACCCAAAAAATGAGTTCACATGTCACCTCTGACATGCGTGTCATAGGTTCGCCATCACTGGCATAGAGAGAGCCTGCTGGGTCCTCCAGCTTGAGGGTTTATCTGAGATCTCAGGGGCGTATCCCGGTAGAACATTCATCCGTTTTCCAGGTGGGTCCTTTCAGGTTGTGGTCTCTACTGATTGGTCAGCACCAGGGCAGGGGGTCATTAGTCAAGGCAGCTGGTCCTGAGGTCAGCCATGGCTTGTCTGGTGTTGCTGCTTTTCTGGGCCTTGAGCTTAAACACAACTGAAGCCTAGATGTTATCTCTAGGGCTTAATGCTTAAGAGAGTGGTCATGCACGGGCTATTCTCTAGCCCCCTTGTTCCTTTTCTCAGGGGGTCTACCGCATGACCAGCAGCATGCCAGGGGAGGAGAGGTCAGGGGGTTAAACCACATGACCAGCCATATCCTACAGGACAAAAGGTTTCCCTGGGTGAAGTCCTTGTTTTCCCAGTTTTTCCCATTGCTAGGCACCTGGGGCTTCCCACACGGATAACCTGTACCTGACCCATAGTCCTTGCTCTGCTCATGTCTGTCTAACTGCCTAGCACAACATTACCGCAGAAATTCAAAATTTGAGGTATGATGAACTGGCATTGACCAAAGTAATATATGTTGATCGCTGGTACCTTGCTGCTTGCTATGACCCCAGAAATGTGCAGCTTTCCAAGTTCCAGCTTCTATAATTTCAGCTTCTACCTGCTCCTCCGCTCCTGCTGCTCCATCACCACCTTTTTCTCTCCAGGACCCTGTCTAGAGCTGGGGGATTCTCTGTGAAATAGAGGAACAGCTCTGTGCACTGTTACCACCATCCCAGGAGGAAAAAATGCATCCAAACTGCAAACCTAGATCAGATGCAACCGAGGTCTGGGCCAAGACTATTCAGAGGCTCACATTGCCGTTACTAAGAGACATCCTGTCCCTCCCTCTTCACTCCTCAGTCCTGAAGGATTCACCACCATCCAGCACCTCTCTAGAACCAAGAATGTAGCCTGGTGTATCCCCTCGCACCCTGTTATGGATGTGCCTCTGCCCCATATGAATGCCTGGCACTTTGGTCATTAGGTCCCCCTAGGATTGCTGGCATGACACCCATGTTTTCTAGCCTTGTCTGGTAATAAGAACCAACTAGGTCTATGGATACAATCACAGAGTCCTAGGCCCTTTCCCTAGGTGTTTGTATTTAGTAGATCTATTTGGGATTATGGGGTTCCAAAATGAGCCACCCCAAGAAGTGACTTAATAATATATACATTTCCTTGAACTAAAGGCAATTTTAGCTTCAGGCTCAAGAGAAATTTCTGTCCCGCCCTTTAAACTACCTAGAAGAATTTGAATTAGAGGCCTTGCCCATTAGAGATTAACATAGACTAGTGTCCCAGTGCCTGGATTCGTGCACATTAAAAGACATTAATTAGAAGAAATCAACACTAATAAAAGAGAAAAATGGTAATTGGCGTACGAGCTACCCTTTTCATTGGCTAATCAGGGCTATATGCAAATTAACTGCCAACTAAGATTGGCAGTTAACTGTCAACTAAGATTGGCAGTTAACTGCCAACAAGATGGCAGTTAATTTGCATATGTAGGCACAATGCAGGGAGGCAAAAGGGAAAGCAGGAAGAAGCCCCCTGCCACTGACAGTGATCAGAAACCCAGGGGGGAGCTAAGAGCTGGGGGGCAGGGCAAAGGCGGCCCTGGGGCCGCCTTTGCCCTGCCCCCCAGCCATGATCAGAGAATCAGGTGCCTTTTCCGCCCTGGCCAGTGATAGCAGGAAGTAGAGGTGGAGCCAGCGATGGGAGCTGGGCACGGTCGAAGCTGGCAGTCCCAGGAGCTAGGGGCCCCTTGCCTGGGCCTAAAGCGGAGCCCACGATCGCAGGGCCGCTGCAGCTGCGGGTCCCCGCTGCCCGGGCCGGACGCCTCAGCCAGAGGCATCCTGCAGGGGCAGGGACGGAGCCCAGGCGATCGCAGCCTGCCCCCCTTCCCCCCCCCCCCCCGCCCCCCGCTGCCACTGCAGGTCCCTGCTGCCTGGGCCGGACGCCTAGGCCAGAGGCATCAGGCCTGGGCAAGGGGCTGATCCTGCGATTGGAGGGTGATGGGGGTCAACGCCTGAGGGCTCCCAGTATGTGAGAGGGGGCAGGCTGGGCTGAGGGACACTCCCCCCCCCCCAACACCCAGTGCACGAATTTCGTGCACCGGGCCCCTAGTATTTTAATATAGCTATTCGCATCTTGCTAATGAAAAGAAAATAGGATTCTACCTAGTCTCCTAACTACCTACTCCAGGACTTCTGTGAGGATCAAATGAAATGAGGCATGGGAAATGCTTCACAAACATTTGGTTAAAGTGTGAAATGTTTGCACCTGGCTATAAAGCAAGTCAGGTTCCTGGGCTAAAGAAACCTCAAGGAGGCTAGTCGCTAGGGAGAGGAAGCTGGGCGTTGCTACGTGACATCATTACCCAGCGCCCACAGCCACCGTTTCCGGGCTGGGCTGGGCTGTGGGCCGCATTTTGCGCCATGGGGTCTTGGCAGCATTGGCTGCGATTTGGTGGGGTGTCGCTCCAGGGTGGTGGCGGAGCCCGTGTCTCACTTGGGGGAAGCCGAGTGTTGGTTTGTTGGCGCCAGGTCCGTGGTGCCGTTTCTTTTTAAATGGCCATTGCACGTCATGGCAGCTCCTATGTTGAGCGTCTGCCGCTTGGTGGTTAGGCACATCATAGCTACTGGTCGGACAGACGGACACTTAGCCTTTTATATATATAGATAACTTCTTTTGACCTACCCATAGGGCATAGAAAACTACTAATTACTGATCTTCTGAAGCCCCTGAGGCACCTTACCTCATCCCTAGCTCAGGCTGTCTCACAGACCTCAATCCCCCTTCCCATCTATGAACCTCTTACCTATGCAGGGTCTCTGACTCTCGTGTATGTGGGATTCCCATGCGCACGATATTAAGTTTAATTTTCTCTATTCAATCTGCCTCCTGTTGACTTTATTATGCAGACAGCCAGCAGAACCAGAGGAGGGAAAGGGGACTTTCTCCCTTCCCCACAGGGTCCAGGAGTCTGAATGTTTAAGACTGCCCAGGTGATGCTTTCCTGCAAGGAATTTCGGGAAATACTGAGCTCAAGCACTCTTCAGAGTGTTCCTAGAGTCTCCCAGGAGGGGAACTTGCCCTGCATGCATTCAAGCCTTGCAATCTACAGGGATCATAAGGGTGAATGTGCTTTGTACACTGGGAAGTCTTTATAAATCCAAGTCACGTTATCGTTATCATGATTATATACCTTTAGCCACAGCCACCAGGACACTATGCATATGCCAAGATGTGCTTCTCCGCCCACAGGACGAAGTGACCAACCAGGTCCCTGAGGTCCTGGAAGATGGAGGAGGATGAGGAGTGGTCAAAGTGGAGGAAAGGGAGAAGGCAGAGCAAAGGCTGGAATCTGGAAATTAACACATATGCATTTGAATCTACAGCTGATTTGGCTGCTGATATAAATCAAAGGAAAAAGTGGGGGAAACGTAAACAGTACGCATTTTCCGAGATGAAAGGCTAAATATGTTAGCCTGGTGGTTCATTTATTGAACTTCTGATTTTATTTTTTAGTATTACTATGTGAATAAATGTGAGCTGGGCTCTGAGACACAACTAGGTGCTAAGATGAGCACCTGTCTGCTGGGTGCCATACAAAGCAGGGAGCTTTAGTTATCTCCGTGAGGTTGCCACAGCTGGGGAAAAGTTCCTGTCCTGGCAGTTTGGCCGTCGACCTAACATAAATGAAAGATGAATGTAGTTAGAGCACGTTTTCCTTCATCGACACCAAGACCAGGCCCGTCTGTTCAATATTGATGAAGAGAATTTGCAGTGATGCCAGAGATGAAAGCAATACATACTCTTGCAGAGTGCTGGGAGAGAACTTAGCGATAACAGCCACTCTCTTTCTGAGGCTTGAATATGAAGGTGTGAGTTGCACAGTAGCCTGCAGAATCACAGGGCGTTACGAACAGGAAAACTGTGCTCCAAGTCTCCTTACGGAGATGAGTTCAGTCTTCTGTGACTGAGTATGTTCCTGCACAGTGACAGGGCAATGGACTGGCTTTTTATGATCCCATCTGAAACCATGATCATACAGCTAGACATCAGCAACTCAAGTCAGCCAAGCACATTGTACAAATAAGTAGCATGAATGAGAAGAATCTACTGGACGCAATATTTGGGGATATAGGGGCGGGACAAACTTTCTGCTACCCTCAAGGTCCCTCCAGGCTGGCCTAATAATCAAGTAGACATGAGACAGATTAGCAAGAGAAAATAACCAAATTTAATGCATACATATGTGTGGGAACCCTGCATACATGAGAGAGTCAGAGACTTCCCCCACCCCGTGCTTGAGAGTTAGGGGTGGAGCTTACATGGGTATGTAAGCCATCCTGAGCGAGGAATAATGTTGGCTGCCTTGGAGCTTCAGAGTTCATTGCCTCTAATTCCAGTTGTTCAAATTGTTCTCATCTAGACAGAAGTTTCTCTCCAGTCTACTGCTAAAGTGGCCTTGAGCTCCAAACAACCTGCGTAAATTTTATCCGAGTAAATTTTAAACGACAAAGCAATTCAAAATTAACTCAGGCGTGTATTTTAGCCTCGTTGGAAGCTGTGGCGCCTTCCATTGTGACAAACATTCCCAACCAGCTGAGCTGCAGCCAGGAGATGGCTTTGGGATAATTAGGAAGCATATTAGATGCCAAAACATATTAAATACCAAGTATGCCTCAAATTAGCCTCCTTTGACAGTCATACAAATTCTTCACAATTCTCATTTTCAATTATAATTCCTTAGGTCTCATCACTTTTTCCTCAGATATCTATAAGGAGAAAAGTTTTTCCACACTCACCCGGCTGATAAAATTTCAATCACTGAAACTTTCCCTTTAAAACTAACAAGGCTTTTTTTTTTTTTTTTTTTAATCTCGGGGAATTGGCCCGATAAGGAATTCACAGGCCACTCAGAATTACCAGAGGAGCTGAAACTGGAGCAGCGCAGATGAATGAGATCCCTGTAGATAAGCCACAGCATTCAGGGCAGTCTGCAGCAGCAGCCTCTCCCCTCACTTAACCTTGTGCCGAAGCCACTGTGGGTAATTGGATTCCCTGTGCGCCTCTCTCTGTCAGAATGGAAAGTAGATTTTTAGGGAGATGTCGGACTGGCAGTGGGGGAAGCAACACCCCGTGAAGGAAGGAAAACTGTGTAAGGACCTAGGAGATCTGCCCTAACTAATTTGCCACCTCAGATCAGTTACTGCAGGACTCACAAACCTTGGTTTCCTTGGGTAAAAGGGGGGAGGTTGAACCTGTGAGCAGAGACCTGGACGAGCTCTCCTAAGTGCCTGCATGGGGGCATGTGGGAAGGTGACCGGCTCTAGGCTCTGGCTCTCTTCGGACAGTCTACTTTGATCTGTTTACACACTGGGGTTTCAGATATGGTTTCATTGCCTGAAACGTGTCCCATGCTAGAGAAAGTTTGCAAACCCTGGACTCAATAAAACAACTGTTTCCTTTCAGCTCTCATACCCTCCGATTCTTTTTTAACATTCAGTGATAAGAGAGAGGGATGAAGGCCTGCTGAGACAACTAGAACAGTGGTTCTCAACCTTCCGAATGCTGCGACCCTTTAATACAGTTCCTCGTGTTGTGGTGACCCCCAACCATAAAATTATTTTCGTTGCTACTTCATAACTGTAATTTTGCTACTGTTATGAATCATCATGTAAATATCTGATATGCAGGATGTATTTTCATTGTTACAAATTGAACATAATGAAAGCATAGTGATTCATCACAAAAACAATATGTAATTATATATGTGTTTTCTGATGGTCTTAGGCGACCCCTGTGAAAGGGTCGTTCGACCCCCAAAGGGGTCGCGACCCCACAGGTTGAGAAACACTGAACTAGAAGATTTTCTGTTAAACTACTAACTAGGTATGTATGGAATCTGCAAAATAAAGGCATGCTTGAAGGGTGTGAAGGAGGAAACTCAGAGAGAAACCCAGAGGGTGCATCTCTCTTGCAGGTGAGGAGAGAGCTGTACCCCCTCTCCCTTCCCTTCCCCAGCAGACTTCTCCCCTTGCCCAGGGGTTCTGAGCCCTGGCCTTCCAACAGAATCACCTGGGAACTATTCCATAACCAGGGGTTTGTGCTCCAGCTCTGGGGATTCTGAGTCCACAGTTGTGGGAATGGAGCTTTCTTAGCTGTTTCAGGGGTGTGTGTGTGTGTGTGTGTGTGTGTGTGTGTGTGTGTGTGTGGTACCACCCCTAGGTGATATTGATGTTAACTAGGATTGAGAATCTTTGCTTGGTTTCAGCTCTTCAACTTTTATCAACTTTGTTTTCTCAAAAGACATTCATGATCTCCCACAATGTCAGTTATCACTTTTAGGCAGATGACTACAAATCGAACTCTCTAGAAACAGCCACCTTCCATCTGGGTGTCTGAGCAGCCAGCCTCGCCTCTCTGTCATTCTGCACAGCCCTTCTTCCATGTCTCAGGCCCCCAGAGGCCTGAAGGCATCTTTGATTCTGTCACTCCCTGTGCTGCCAGCATCCTATCTGCACAAGCTCCACAAATCTACCCCTGAATCTGTTCTTGAATTGGGCCCCAGCTTTGCATTCCTACTGCCCCTCTTCAAACCAGGCTCCCTTTGTGTCTTGCCTATGTTATTTACAGCCACGTACAGAGGTCTCATTCTCCCACCATTTTCCTCTTTGAGCCATACTAATCTGAGTTTGTTAGCCCCTTGTTTAAATAACTGCAGTGGTTCCCACTGCCTACCCTTTCATTTAAACAAAAAAATATGTTTTTATTTCAGAGAGAGGAAAAGAGAGGAAGAGAGAGATGGAAACATCAATGATGAGAGAGATTCATTGATTGGCTGCCTCCTGCACGGCCCCTACCAGGGATCAAACCCACAACTATGGCATATGCCCTGACTGGGAATTGAACCATGACCTCCTGGTTCATGGGTCAGTGTTCAACCACTGAGCCACACTGGCCTGGCCCATTGCCTACCCTTTTATTTGTTTTATATATTTTTTAAAATATATTTTTATTGATTTCAGAGAGGAAGGGAGAGGGAGAGAGAGATAGAAACATCAATGATGAGAGAGAATCATTGATCGGCTGCCTCCTGCACACTCCCTACGGGGGATCGAGCCCGCAACCCAGGCATGAGCCCCTGACCGGAATCAAACCTGGGACCCCTCAGTCCGCAGGCCGACGCTCTATCCACTGAGCCAAACTGGCCCCGGCTCCAGCCTCATCTTTGATTACACAGCAGCATGAACACAATCCATCAACAAAGAGTATTGCTCTTTTGTAAACAAGTCCTAGGCTTTCCTGATGAGATGCCCTCACCCTTCCCCTCCCTCAGCCCAGAAGACCCTCCTACCCATTCTAAGCCACCTCCTTCCTAAAGGCTCTCCAGAGCTTTCCAAGGGAATCTGTAACTGCACAGAGACCTTATTTTCTTTAATTTGCCCCTTTATTTGGATTTTTTTCCTTTGACTCAAACTGGCCTCTCCTAGCACCCTGACTCACCCACCTCCCTCTCCCATGCTTAATCATTAAGGCCTCAGGACAATCTGGTCAGCACCCAGTGGTCTTAGAAACAAAGCATCCGGACTGTGGAGCACAGGGAAAGCATTTTAGTCCAACTAGAGGTGACATCCGGGCCTCCGTGTATTTCAGCTCCAGACCGACCCCATCTTTGTGAAACCAGACGAAGCAATGCCATGGCTGATGTCAGGACCAGATGCAATGATCAACTACCAATCAATAGAGATCATGACCCTAATTCCCTTAGTCACCATGTTCAATAATTTTCCCCCTATATAACCCATCCACCAGAGGCCATCAGGGAGCCAGGTCTTTCATCATGAGCGACCTGTGACTCCAGGCATGGTTCCATCTCCTTAATAAACCTTTACTTCCTTGGCTGCAGACTCCTATTTCTGTCTTATTGGGATTCGATGCGTGCAGGCAAACAGATCCCTTCAGTCCAGAAACAAGTCTGGAGACAATGAAAACCATTGTGCTTGTCCCTTTTTCATGGCAGTCATGACATCCCGTCCTGTAGCACGGTTATCTGTGGCTCTATCTTATCCCCTTTACTGAGCCGCTGCTTCTTCAGAGCACTGCCCAGGAGCCGGTAGCTGTGTGGAAAGAGAGTGGACTTTGGAGCCAGAGAGCCCTTTATTCAAGTTCCAACTCTGCCACCTGACAGCTGTTTGATCTGCCAAATTATTTAACCTTTTACTGCTTTTGTTTCCTCATCTGTAAAATGGGAATAGTCATATCCAGTTCCTAGGATTAGTGTGAAGTCTGAATGAGATAATACACAGGTAAGGTGTCAGACAAAAAAAGGCTCTCAGCCCTGGCCAGTGTGGCTCAGTTGATTGGATGTTGTCTGGTGGACTGAAGGATTGTCAGTTCGATTACTGGTCAGGGCACATGCTTGGGTTGTGGCCTGATCCCTGGTTGGCGGAGGGGTGCAGTAGGCAGCCGATCTATGTTTTGCTCTCACATCGATGTTTCTCTTTCCCTCTCCCTTCCTCTCTCTCTAAAAATAAATAAAATTACCTTTAAAAAAAGGCTCTCAACAAATTGTAGTCCCCACTAGCAAATGTTGAATGGAGGCATGACAGGCTGTTATCTATGATGGAAGGTGAAAGTCCTGCTGACCCAGCTTGATGGCAACCTTTCTCTATAGATATTCAGCACCTGATCCTTTTTACCCTAGAAGGAGAAGACAAGGCTATTTTTATTTTTGAGATAAGGCTTTGAAACAGAAGTAATGCCTTCTTCTCTCTTATCTATTGGCTAATAATAATAAGGTTTGGTAATAATAGTGAAATAGCAGATAGATAGGAAAGTGAAGAAAGAACAGCAAGAAAACTCTTATGTATCTTGATATCAAGAGACATAAAATGAACATGACTTTGCAAAACACATATTACCAAGTTACATTATGCAGTATATAAAGGAATAAGTCACCAGAGTTAGAGAGATAGAAACCATCTACACTAATAAAAGAGAAAGATGCAAATTGACCGTACCTTTGCAATGCCCAACAGCCAATCAGGAATGAGTGTGCAAATTAACCCAACAAAGATGGCGGGTTAATTTGCATACACAGGTGCCATGGTGACAACGCAGGCATTCCACACAGCCCCAGCTGCTCAGGGCCTCTGGGCAGCGTGGGAAGGCAGAAAGGCGGCTCTGGCTGGAGTGAAGGCGGTGTTGGCAGCCAGGGGAAGGAAGGCCCATTCTTGCACGAATCTTCGTGCATAGGGCTACTAGTTAAATAATAAAAGACCTATTACTATCATACATAAAGTATCTATATATAAAATGCTAATATGCTAAGTGTCTGACTGTCTGACCAATCGCTATGATGCTCACTGACCAGCAGGAGGCAGACGCTCAATGCAGGAGCTGCCGAGTTGCAGTGACTTGGCAGCGGTGGTTCTTGGGTGATGCACCCCGAAACCAGAGAGGAGGGAGTCCGATTCCTCATGGGGCCATGCCATTCCACCTTCTGCCATGGGTTATGTTGTTGCTGGGGCACTGTTGGCCCCGAATCTGGTTTACTGCACACTTGCGTTTGCGTTCCACACCCTGTATGACAGCAACTTTGCAGAGTGCCCTCTCACTCTCTGGGACCCCTCAGGAGATGTCAGAGAGCCAGTTTCGGTCCAATCCCCGCAAGCCAGGCTGAGGGACCCCACCTGCTGGAAGAACCCCGTTCACTCCGTAGACTCCCTTTGAGCCACAGCACCACCCCAGGTGCGGCTGGCCAAGGAGGGACCGCGGGAGGTTGGCTCCAGGGAGTGTCCAGCCCGTTTTGCCCAGTCTTGCCCCACCAGCCACTTTCTAATTAATCTCCTTTCAATGTGCACAAATCCGTGCACCGGGTCACTAGTAATATATATATAATTCTTCTATAGATGCTTAAAATGTATTGGATAAGATTCAACACCAACCCCTAATAACATTTTTTAAGGGTAGAAGTAGAAAAAAATATTTTTTTTATATAGGAAAAATTCTAAGAGTAAAACCAAAGCCAGCATTATATTTATTAATGATATAGTGATATACCCATTAAAAGTATGTACAAAAGAATAAATACTATTTAATACTAGTGGCCTGGTGCATGGATTTGTGCACATTGAAAGGTAGTTAATTAGAAGAAAGATTTGTGCGGTAATTACATTACTGCAAAAAATTACATGTCATGGATGGAACTGGAGAGCATTATACTAAGCGAAATAATCCAGTCAGAGAAAGATAAATACCACATGATCTCACTCATTTGTGGAATATAGTGAACAACATAGGCTGATGAAAAGGGATAGATCCAGCCTGGAAACAGCCTAAGTGCCCATCAGTAGATGAATGGATTAGAAAACTGTGGTACATCTACACGATGGAATACTATGCTGCTGTAAAAAGGAAGGAACTCTTACCATTTGCAACGGCATGGATGGAACTGGAGAGCATTATGCTAAGTGAAATAAGCCAGTCAATAAAGGAAAAATACCACATGATCTCACTCATTCATGGACAGTAGAGACCATTATAAACTTTTGAACAATAATAGATACAGAGGCAGAGCTGCCTCAAACAGATTGTCAAACTGCAGCGGGAAGGCCGGGGGAGGGTTGGGGGGCAGGAGGTAGGGGGGTAAGAGATCAACTAAAGGACTTGTATGCATACATATAAGCATAACCAATGGACATAAGACACTGGGTGATAGGGGAGGCTAGGGGACTGTCTAGGGCGGGGGGATAAAATGGATACATATGTAATACCCTTTGTAATACTTTAAGCAATAAAAAAAAAGAAAAAAAAAGAAAAAAAGAAAAGGGATAGATCCAGAGACAGAGAAGCAGCGATAAGACTGTCAAACCTCAGAGGGAAAGTAGGGGAGGGTGGCGGAAGGGGGAGAGGTCAACCAAAGGACTTGTATGCATGCATATAAGCCCAACCAATAGACACAGACAACAGGGGGGCGAGGGCATGAGTGGGGGGGGGTGTTATGGGGGAAATGAGGTCACATATGTAATACCTTAATCAATAAAGAAATTAAAGATTGAAAAAAATTACATGTCAAAATAGTATATATAATATAGTATTATAAAATTGAAATACTTGTGCAATTGGCACCAGCAAAAGCTTTATATATATCACGCATACACGAGTCAACATTTATTTTTAAATTGCCAGTGCATGTCATATGTACCAGCTGATCGGTCAGTCGGTCAGACGATCAGACAGATGGACAGTTGGTCACTTAGCCTTTTATATATATAGATTGTTCTGAAAGTTATGTTCAATGCAATAAGACATGATACAAAATTAAGGTATATTATTAATAATAAAGAGGTAAAATGATATTTATTTTTGGATAAAATCATTATACTACTACAAGTTCAAAGAAATAAGTTTTAAATTGTTTAAATACAAGGGGATGAATGTAAAATAAACAGCCACTATAATTAAAATAATTAGCTATAAACTTTTATATGTATACTAGAGGCCCAGTGCACGAATTCGTGCACGGGTGGGGTCCGGCCAGCCCGGCCCCAATCAGGGTGGATTGGAACTGAGCCTGTTGGGAGGAGGAGATGGCAGGAGGTTGGCCGGCCAGCCCGCCCGAATTGGGGCCTGATCAGGGCCCGCAATCAGGGCCAGGCTGGCTGGGGGAAGGGGCTGCAGGCGATTGACTGGAGGGCCCCTCTGCTGATTGGGGTTGAGGGGCCGATTGGGGGTGGGGTCGGCCATGGGGAAGGGCTGCGGTCAGTGGGCCAGCCTGCCCTGCCCCCAAATGGGGTGGGTGGGGGGTGCCAATCAGGGGCCAGCAGCCTGGGGGAGGGGCCATGGGTGGTTGGCCAGCTGGCCCTGCCCCTGATCAGGGTGGTGGGGGCCCATCAGGGGCATGGCCAGCTGGGGAAGGGGCTGCAGGAGGTTGGCTGGCCATCCCTGCCCCTTATTGGGGTGGGGGGGGTGCAATCAGGGGTGGGCCAGCCAGGGGAGAGGGCCTGTGGGCTTATTGTGGTGGGGCGGGCTGATTGGGGGCACGGCTGGACAGGGTGGGGGGGAAGGGAGGGAGCATTTGGCTGGCAGGCCCTGCTCTTGATTGGGGTGCGAGAGTCTGATCAGGGACAGGCCAGCAGCGGGGAGGGGCCATGAGGTTGGCTGCTGGCCCCACCCCCTGATTGGGCCGGTTCACGGGCCACAGTGGGCGTCATAGTGACCGGTTGTTAGGTTGTTACGGCCGTTATGATAGCTGCCTTTTTATATATATAGATTTATATATGGTTCTAAAAAGGATGAAATGTTTGTGAAAAAAATGAGCACAGAAAGCCCATACACAGTAACCACAAAAAATATAAAACGTCTTAGAAGGAGCCTTAATGCACAATGTCTTTCATGTAGTCAAAGAAAAGACCAAATTTTACTGAGATATTTATTAAAGCTTGAGAAAGTAGAGAAATATACTATGTTTCTGAGGAAGACATTGTTAGAATTATTTGAACATTTTCAAAATAGTAAGGTTTGAACAAGACATTTACAAGTATTTATTGAGCACATACCATATACCTGGCAAAGTCCTAGGTACTGGGGATAATCACGTCATGGACAGTGACTAAGACAAAGACTCTGCTCGCATGGTTTTAGATTCTTATGAAGGTGACCACCAAACAAACAGAGCCTACAAAAGTACCATGCCAGGCAATAACATGTACGTTGAATACAAATGTGACAGGGTTAAGAGAGAATGAAAGGAGTGAGATGTGTTTAGAATGGAGTGGTCAGATAGTTGAATAAACTGTAGTAGAGAGCCACATGGCTGTCTGGGGGAACAGTGTTTCTTGCAGAGGGAACAGCAAATGCAAAGACCCACACATGGAACTATGTTTGATATCTTCTAGGAACAATAAGTAATCCAGTGTTGCTGAAGCAGAGAAAGTCATGTGGAGATTGAATGAGATACGCAGGACAGAGGTAATGGGGGACAGATCATATAGAGCAAGCATGTCAAATTCAAAGGCTAACACGGGCCAAATAAACAAGGTTTGAGTTTGTGTGGGCCACAAAAAAACAAAAGCTTCAATATTCATAGAAACGTAGGTTTATTTCGATAGAGAGATGCTGAATACCAAGGGCTGAAATAAATGAGTAATCGTTAACATAAAATAATAGAACATTTTAACAAAATTAATATTTTTTCTTGAACATTAATTTATCAGACACTGAATAACTGCACAAATTAATAAGCATAATGCAAATAAACCTATTTTTCTTGTTCTCTGAAAGAGAAATATTTCCTGTTGTGCACACCAAACAAGTCAGTCCAAGACTAATGACGTGGCAATTGGCTACTAAACTATTCACTGCTAGTATTAGTGGAGAGAAATGGTGCGCCTGTGCATAAGGAAAATGAATGCAACACAATTATAGTAATCTGTCATTAGTGAACATTGTAGTTCGTTGTAAATAATTATGTATAATAGGATATTGTAAAAATTAAGTTACAAAATTTTTATTAAAACGTTTTTTACATACTGTTATATTGGCTGGCTGCAAAAATATTCATTGTGGGCTGCATGCGACCCACGGGGCACAAGTTTGACATGCTTGATTATAAACCATCTAAGGACTTGTGGTTTTGTCCTAAGTTGATGGGAACCATTTGAAGATTTTGATCAGATAAAGATGTGATCTAGTCACATTTTTTAAAAAGATTTGTCTGGTCTCAGTGCTGAGATTAGGGGGAAATAGTAAGAGCCATTAGGAGGCTATTTCAGTAATTCAGGTTGGAGAAAATGTGCTTGTACTAAGGTAGAAGGGGTAGAGAAATCAGAAGTAGATTCCGGATATATTTTGGAGGGAAACGTAAAAGACTTGCTGAAGGGTTAGATTAAAGCGGTGAGAGAAAGAGAGGACTCAAAGTTGGACTCTAGGTTTTTGTGTCAAAGCAACTGGTTAGATCCTAGTGTTAATTACCGAGACGAGGAAGAATGGGAAAGGAGCAGAAGTTGGGGGATTGAAATCAAGAGCTGTGTTTTGGACAAGGTGAGTTTGAAATGTCTATCAGACCCCACGTGGAGAAGTTGAGCAGGCAGCGGGTGTGAATCTGCACCTCAGGGGAATTTCTCAGGCCATCAGCAGAGAGCTGGAATGTAAAGCCAATGGATTGGGTGAGGCAGTCCATGGAGAGGACGCACACAGGGAGATGCTGAGGGCTCAGCAGCATTTATAGTTTGTGACAAGGGAGAAGATCCAGCAGAGAAGGCTGAAGGAGGCAGCTAGTAAAATAGGACAGAACCTGGGAGGATTTTGAGTCTCAGAAGCAAAGAAGTAGTTTAATATAACTCCTATCAAGCATCAATGATTTATTTTTATTTACTGACAAAATCATCCTAAAACCTATCAGAAAAGCTGAAGGCCCACCTAGGATAACGGAGCATCCTGCCACCTCCTCCTTTTTTCACAACTGATAGGGACATGGTAGTTTTATGACCTTGCAAAGTGAAACCTTTCTTGAAAATAAACTGTTTGCTTATGTAAGCATTCTGCCTCCCACTATATAAGCCCTTCAGTTTTATTTTGGCACATTTGTTCCAGTTTCCTTGCTGATGATTCTTATAGCAAGCTAATAAAATGTAGCACATGCTTGAGAAAATTTTATCTAAAAAATTTTGCTTTTGATATCACAAATTGATCTATTTTATATAAGAATCTATTATGCTATGAAGAAGCATTTTAAATCATTGGGCAGGGATGAATTATTCAATAAATGGTGCTGGGACAAATGTCTAGAAATATAAATACTAAATTGATTTCTCGCTGCATTCCACATACCCAAGTAAATTCTAGATTGATTGAAAAGTTAAGTACTTAAAATTCTAACAATAGAAACATTTAAAGAAAATACAGACATCTATTTATAGAAATTGTACAAGGGGGAAGATTTCCTAAGCTTAGAAATAGCAGAAGAAATTATAGCATAAAAGACCAGCAGATTTGCATCTGTAACAATGAAAAATTCTGTGCACATAAGATTCTGAGGTAAATATTAAAATGTTTTCAATAAGATGTCAGAGTTAATATATTTTCTATAAAAAGAGCTCACATAAGCAAACTGATAAGAAAAGCAGTAGGGCCCGATTGATAACTGGTTAATAGAATATTCATAAAAGAGATTATTACCCCAAAGAGAGAATTCAGCTGGCCAAGTCACAAGCAAGCATGTTGATTCTTGATAATAATCAAATAAACAACACAATGAATTGTTGTAATTTCTTCACCAACCCTATTACTAAAGATTCATTTTTAAAAATCATAATAATATGGTCTTGGAAAGAATTCAGTGAAGAGAGCCATCTTTTGTTCTGGTGATATACTTTTAGGTAAGTAATATGAATTTGTATTAGGATCCTTTAAAAAAGCCCATATTCAATTGATGACCCAGCATCTCCACTTGTAGACTATCTTAAAGAAATAATCTTTATATGGAGAAAGCTTTTTATTTAAAAAAATTTCAAAATATGATTACTTATAATAGTTTCCAAATGGAAATAATATAAAAGTTTTGCAGATACAATTGACCTGAAATGGTTAAATTAGAAAAACACCTTCCCAGCTATAACCAGAAATAATTTTTAATGTTATAAAGGAAGTTTTACCATGTGCATATCTCTGCCCAGTGGGGATGTCTTTGTAGCCTTGACCCCAATCAGTAAGTTACTCTGTCCACCAAAAGAAGAATTTTGCTTCCATCTACGCAATGTGGGCAGAACATAGAGGCCATGGATCAGGGAACACAGAGAACCCAGATGAAAAGAACTAGAAAGCTTCAGGGTCATGCAAATGGGAAGGGAGGTCCCTCTGAAAATAAATAAGCAGCTGTAGGCATCTTTGCAGAGCTTGTTGAAGGAAAACAAAGTCTCTCTCCCTTGCAGTAAAATTGATAAAGACTGTTATTTTGAGCAAACTCAAAGTGAAGACAGACTTTCTGTAGAGAAATAACAGTCACAAGAAAATGACTTTCCTGCAAATACTGCATTAGAAAAGAAAATGATCAGCAGCAGAACTCAACAGTCCTAGGGACAGGAATAGAGACCTAACTAGAGATGGCTCTCTTTGTCACAAAGCAATGCACATTCATTTATTTACTCATTCACTCTTTCATTAACTTATTATTTGATTCATTAAATATTTAATGAGAAGCAAATATCTACCAAATATTAAGCAATTGCTGGGGATTACATTAGTGAAAAAGCCAAAGATCTGTTTTCATAGAATGTACATGAGTAGCAAAGCTAGGATGGAAATAATAATGAAGTACTACATAAGTTCAAATGTGGTAAGTGCTGACAAAAAAGAAGTTTTAAATCGGTGAGAGTAAGTAACAGGAGAATCTAACCTAACTCAGAGGGTCAGAGAATCCTTCTTTGAGTTTCTATGAGACTTGAAGTTTTAAATGAAAGTTGGAAGGTGAGAAAAAATTAGCTAGGGTAAGGATTCCTTAGTGGAGAAGGAACCGATTGTGGTTTACTGAATATAGAAAACTGAACATATGTTTCCTATAGAGTTAAATTAAGTGTAATTATAGTTTTTGTTCCATTGTATGGATTTCATCACATTCAACATATTCTGTGATTTTTATAAAGATATAAATTATTCTTTTGGATTTTCAGTGGGCCCTTTTCATCTATTTAGTCAAGATTCTGGTGTTTAGCAACACTTCTATCTGGGTATTCTAACCATTACCAAACCATGACCATTTAATATAGGCATTTCAAGGTCATACCTTCATTTAAAACAAGTGTTCAGTGCCTGTTGTGTGCTAAGCTCTATTTTTGCTGGAGTTACAGGGGAAAGGAAGACAGACAAGGTTCCTGACCTTATGGAGTTTATATTCTAGTAAAACTCTAATTCTGTTTCAAATATTCTAATTGATTCCCAACAGCAGTATGTAGAAACTACCACTTTATTGCCTTCTCATCAGCATTGGGCATTGTCATTGCTTGCTTTTATAATGAAGAAACATACAAATAATTTAAAGCATTATTATGGGTTGAATTGTGTATCCCCCTCCCCACAAAAAAAGATATGTTAAAGTCCTAACCCCCAGTACCTAAGAATGTGACCTTATTTCGAAATAGGGTTTCTGTGGATGTAATTAGTTAAGATAAGGTAATTATGGTGGCCCTAACCCAGTACGACTGGTGCCCTTATAAAAAGGGAAACTCGGACACAGACGCGCACACAGGGAGGAGGCCATGTGCAGATGAAGACAGAGACAGAGACGGTGCAACAAGTCAGGGATCACCGACGTTTGCCAAAACCACCAGAAAGTAGGAGAGAGGCATGGAACAGAGTCCTCCTCACAGCACTCAGAAGGAACCAACCCCCCGCACCGTGATCTCAGACTTCTAGCCGCCACCACTACAAGATGATGGATTTCTGTTGTGTAAGCCATCCAGTCTGTAATTTTTGTCACGGTAGGAGTCAGAGAACTTGATTTTGTTCAATCCAGAAAGGTTTGTGAACAAACATATTTCTTACTTTGGGTTCCCCTGAGGCAGAGATTGAGAAAAGAACTTGCTGCTAATTAATGTTTGACACTTGTGCTCAGGATGCAAACCTTACTCTCAGAAGTTACACAACGTTTTCTCTTTTTTTCCCAGTGGATTTAGACATAAAAAATAACCAGACAAACCAAAGGCCTTCAGTGAACAATAAAGTCTCCACCACAGCTTGAGTTTCATTCACTGCATGGTAAACCTGCCTTTCACGGTGCTAAATGAATGATCTGAACCAGGGGTGGGGAACATCCAGCCCGCAGGCCGTATAAGGCCTATGAAATCCTTTGGTCTGGCCCTGCCAAGGCATTAGGAATGAGTTAATTAATTGTTTGACCAAATAGATATAGCAGGCTAATTTTTAAGTTGATAATTTTCTATGGCCTGAGAATCCTATCTAATAAAAGAGAAACATGGTAATTGGCGTACGACCGCTACCCTTCCCATTGGCTAATCAGGGCAATATGAAAATTAACTGGCAGCCAAGATGGCGGCCGGCAGCCAGTCAGCTTGAAACTAACATGAGGCTTGCTTGCTTCAGTGACAGAGGACTCCAACGTTCCCTGCCTGCTTTGCCAGCCTCTGAGCCTGCAGTTTAAGAAACATTGTAACGAATATAGAAGCTAAACAAAACCCCAGAAACCAGCCTTCAGCCAGCTGGGATCTCAGAGCTGGAGTTGATACAGAGTTTCGATTATAGAACTGAAACAAACCAGATACCTGCTTTCAGGAGAGGAGGCCTAAGAGCTGGAGCCTCAGAGCTAAAGCTGGCCCAGAATAAAAAAAGAAAAAAAGGAGCAGTTGGGAGCTTCAGTCCCAGCCTGAAAACAGCCCTCAGCCCCTCACCCAGACTGGCCAGGCACCCCAGTGGGACCCCCACCCTGAAGGGTGTGTGACCAGCTGCAAACAGCCATCATCCCCTCACCCAGGCTGGCCAGGCACCCCAGTGGGGACCCCCACCCTGATCCAGGACACCCTTCAGGGAAAACCAGCCAGCCCCCACCCATGCACCAGGCCTCTATCCTATATAGTAAAAGGGTAATGTGCCTCCCGGCACCGGGATCAGCGTGACAGGGGGCAGCACCCAAACCCCCTGATCGCCCTGCGGCTCTGTGTGTGACAGGGGGAGGGGCCACAACCTCCCTATCCGCCCTGCTCTGTTCCTGACAGGGGAAGGCGCCCCAACCCCCTGATTGGCCCTGCTCTGTGCCTGATAGGGGGGAGCTCCCCAACCCCCTGATCGCCCTGCGGCTCTGTGTGTGACAGGGTGTGGCGCCCCAACCCCCCTACCCCACGGGCCCTGCTCTGTGTGTGACGGGATAGAGCCATAACCTCCCCATCGGCTCTGCCCTGAGTGTGAGAGTGGCGGTGCCCCAACCCCCTGATCGGCCCTACTCTGTGGGTGATAGAGGGTGACGCCCCAACCCCCTGATCTGCCCTGCTCTGTGTGTGACAGGGGGCGGTGCCCCAACTCCCCTATCAGCCCTACTCTGTGAGTGACAGGGGGGAGCTCCCCAACCACCTGATTGACCCTGCTCTGTGCATGACAGGGGGGAGCTCCCCAACCCCCTGATCGGCCCTGCTCTGTGCGTGACAGGGGGCAGCGCCCCAACCCCCTGATTGGCCCTGCTCTGTGAGTGACAGGGAGCAGTGCCCCAACCCCCTGATGGGCCCTGCTCTGTACGTGACAGGGGGTGGTGCCGCAACCTCCCCATCGACCCTGCCTTGAGTGTGACAGGGGGCGGTGCCCCAATCCCCCAATCGGCCCTACCCTGAGTGTGACTGAGGGTGGCATCGCAACCTCCCAATCCTCCCTGCTCTGTGCATGACAGGGGGCAGCGCCCCAACTCCCCAATTGGCCCTGCTCTGAGCCCGACCAGGGGCTGCACCTAGGGATTAGGCCTGCCCTCTGCCACCCGGGAGCAGGCCTAAGCCAGCAGGTCGTTATCTCCCGAGGGGTCCCAGACTGCGAGAGGGCACAGGCCGGGCTGAGGGACCCGGCCCCCCCGAGTGCACAAATTTTTGTGCACTGGGCCTCTAGTCTATATATATAAAACCTAACCAACTGGCTGGTAGCTATGATGTGCACTGACCACCAGGGGACAGACGCTCAATGCAGGAGCTGCTGAGCTGCGGTGACTTGGCAGCTGTGGTTCTTGGGTGACGCACCTGGAACCAGAGAGGAGGGAGCCTGATTCCAGGGGGTGTCACCCACAATCTGGGACCCCTCGGGGTATATCGGAGAGCTGATTTCAGCCCGATCCCTGCAGGCCAGGACGAGGGACCCCACGGGTGCATGAATCCATGCACTAGGCCTCCAGTGATGTTATAAATGTCCAAATGGCCCTTGGCAGAAGAAAGGTTCCCCACCCCTGATCTAAAGCTTCATCACAGGTCTGTCTGTCCTTTATACATTTAATTTTTGATCATTTGTACTTTGGCAGCAGGAAATAAATTTTAGACAATCCCTCTGGGGCACACTGTAGGCTGTGATGAAATGGAAAGAGAGTGGCCAATGAGAGGGAAAGAGTTAGAAGAACTGATGGAGTGGATGGAAACAATAAACTACAAGTTCAAAATAAGCTTTTATGTCCAATATAAAGATGGTTTTCAAAGACAATATAATATCAAAAGGATTTATTAATCAAAGGAGTCAGAGTAGTTGGTTTTGTTGAATCCAGAAAGGTTGTGTTACAAGGACCTACCGACTGAAAGCTCACTTGAGCTATTATTTTGTGCCTTATTTTCATGTGGGCCTCAGACCACATGATTTTCTTAGCATGTTTATAAATGGAAGGTTTGTTTTAGCACTAGTGATAATAAATTGGAAAATGCCTACGTCTGTATAGTGATAACAATGATAATATTATCATAGTGATATTGTCATAATGATAATATTAGTTTGTGGGCTCATTGAATTCTGTTTGGTTTTATATTTTTTCATTCAACTGAAGCCATCAGTGTTTAAGGTGAGAACAGCCCTTGGCTATTTGGTAGATTTCTTTATATTAAATGAATTCTTGTGATTAATAATTAAATTGCCACTATAGATCTTCAGGTATAGGAGAGCAAAGAAATGAATTTTCAAAGGAATTAACATGCAACCTATTTTTTTAGTGAGTATAACAACAATCTGATAGATCAATACAAGTAATGAAGACTCTAACAGGTATTGACTTTGGTCCAAGAAGCTAGAGATTACCTAGTTGTTCTTCCTAAAAAGAAGTATCCTACTCCTGGTTTAACTGTAGAGCTGTAAGGTGGATGAATATGCTGACACAAGAATCAGATTCTCTAACTGCTATTTAACAAACCACCGCTAACTTGATGGCTTTAAACAGCACAGATGTGTTACCTTTTAGTCAGAAGTCCACATGGGTCTCCCTGGGCTAAAATCAAGGGGTGGGAAGGGCTCTAGGGAAGAATGCATTTCCTTCCTTTCTGCAGGCTCTAGGGAAGAATGCATTTCCTTGCCTTTTCCAGATCCAAGAACTGCCCGCATTCCTTGATTTGTGGCCCCTTTATCTCCAAGGCCAGCAATGTAGCATTTCTTCCATGGGCTCATGCCTCCCTGACAATAGCCGGGGGAGGTTCTGCCTATTGCTGGTCTCATGTGATTAGATTGAGGCTGCCTGGATGACCCAGGCTAACCTCCCACCTTAAGATCCTTAACTTAATCACTTCTGCAAAGTCCCTTTTGCCATGTAAGGTAACATCTTCACAGGTTTCGAGTATTAAAGCATAGGCTTTTGGGGGTCATTTTTCTGCCTACCACATTTCCCTAGCCGAGAACATAAAATGTAGGGTCAGCAGCCTTCCCACTCTACTGCAAGGAACATTCTATGGAATACCCTCATTCTTAGTGCTCCAACGGGACAGGTTCTCCAACATGGTGGTGTAAGAGTGAGGTAGATGGGAATGGATTTTCTATTTTAAAATTAATAATAATAATAAAGATCACTGGTGAAACCTCTCCTCTTAAGAGTTCTGAGGGTTGTATTTTGTTTGAGTTGAATGCCTCTCTAACCTGCACAGGACACCAAGAGATAAAATACTACTTTGGTTATTATTTGTCTTGGCTTGATTTAAACTGCTGATTGTACAATAAAACCAAAGGGCATAAAAGTGCATTTCCAGACTCCTGGGCGGTCCATTTCCTCTAATTGCTACTTTGTCATTTTGTGCTTTCATGATTTTGCCCAAATATTTGTGATTTGGGTGGGGACCACAGCTTCCAGTCAACCAGAATTATTTTCACCTATCTGCTATTATTCAACTTGTAAGTAACAAACTTACTTTGAACTTTACATATTAAAGAAAAATCACTTTTTTTAAACTAACACTGAAAGCAGCTCAGCACGCATGGAGAGAGAGACGTCACAGCTGCAACTCAGAGGTCCAACTGAGGTCTTCTGGCAGACTGTCACCTATTGACTAGAGATCTTTGATTTTGGAAAACGATTGCTTTCATATAGACGTTGGCCTCTGCTAAGTAGTCCTTTCTTTTTATAGAAAGCTCTGTATGCGAAGGAACCGCTGAGCTAAAGCCAGCCCAAGTCCTTTCTTTTTATGCTTTGCCATTAAAACTGTTTACTACGAAGACACTAACCCAGTGGTTCTCAACCTTGGCTGCACATTAGAATCACCTGGGAATCTTTTTCAAATCCTGATTTCTGGGCCTCATCATTAGTAACAAAGAAAGAATTTCCGGAGGATGAGGCCCAGAAATCAGGATTTTAAAAAGATTCCCAGGTGATTCTAATGTGCAGCCAAGGTTGAGAACCACTGCTCTAAGTAATTCTTCCTTTGAATTGTTTTGTTAATTGTTACCCACAGATACTATTCCACAATCAAGGCTGTTCTTTGTACGCTACAATAATGATTGAGTAAATCAACAAGTGAGACTATGTTGTGTGATAGATAAGCCCAGGTGTATCAAGTCTTGGCTCCATCAATAACATCTCCGTGGCCTTGGATAGGTGAGCTTCTCTGGACCTCAGTTTCCTCATCGAGAAAATGTGGATAATAATGCCTACACTGTGCGTTTACTGTAAGAATTTGAGATAATGTATGTAAAATCCCTGAAACACAGAAACCTCTCACTAGCAATCGTTACCCAGTGTTTTGCTCCTTGGGGATTACATAGCTAACCCTCAATAATCCACATGTGGGTTATTCTCTTTGCAAATTAGCTCCAGCAAAATTTTGAAAATAAGTAGATTTTCCCATGAACTCTTCGTTTACTCTTGGCTGACTTCCCACCACCAATCCCGTGTGTTTATAGAATGCAAACAATTTAATACTAAGCTACGTATTACGTTAGTAGAAAGGTAAATCTGCGGCCACAAATGGAACACATTAAAAAGCCAAACATTTATGACACTTGGGTTCTCTCACTTGCTGTTACTTGCCAAGTTTGCTGAACAAGCCAGATGTAACCATTTTAATTTTATTGTATTAAATGGGGGAGCAGGATAGCCTGGCCAAATAATTGTGAGGTTTTGTAATTTATTTATTTTTTACTTAAAACTCTTAGATCATATCTGTGTATAAACACTTATATATTAATTTTCACCAAATAGCTTTTCTGACATATTTGCTGCCAGGAGATCATCAGATCAGTGATATCTGACTTCAGGCTCTTCTCTGGGCCCCTGGGGAGGAAAGTCGTGTAATCGTGGCTGAAGCTATGACTCCATTCCATGGAGCTGAATCCCACAGATTAATGGGGAAGTGCCAAGGTTAAAGCCATGGGGAAAAGGCTGAAATGTAAATACATGGGAATGGTTAATAGCAGTGGTAAAATTTTGAAAATGAAAGTCTTAACTTAGAGTCTAGAAGGTAAAGCATCACGATTTCAAACCAAATTAAAGATATTGCACTTTTAACATGTTATCAGAGATCCTATATAATAAAGAGGTGATATACAGATTGATTGTCACACCCTTGCACAAGATGGCCACCCCCATGTGGGCACAAGATGGCCGGCAGGGGAGGGCAGTTGTGCGTGATCAGGCCAGCAGGGGAGGGAGGGCAGTTGGGGGTGACTGGGCCCGCAGGGGAGGGAGGGCAGTTGCGGGGGGACCAGGTCGGCAGGGGAGTACTATTAGGGGCGACCAGGCCTGCAGGGGAGAGCAGTTGGGGGTGACCGGGCCAGCAGGGTAGAGCAGTTTGGGGCAATTGGGCCAACAGTGGAGCAGTTAGGCATCAATCAGGCTGGCAGGGGAGTTGGTTAGGGAGTGATCAGGCAGGCAGGCAAGTGAGCAGTTGGGAGCCAGCAGTCCCAGATTGTGAGAGGGATGTCCCAGATTGGAGAGGGTGCAGGCTGGGCTGAGGGACACCCCCTGCCAGTGCACAAATTTCGTGCACCGGGCCTCTAGTAATGCTATAAAAAGAATAAAAAATGACACTTAAGTACTCTTGGTGTTTATTGAGGGAGAAGAAAAAATGAATAAAAGGAAAAGAAGGCCAAGACCAAGGGACCTGTGGTGGGAAGAGCATGGATGTGCTTCAGCATCATGAGCACACCCCACATCATCCGTCTATGCTGGCTGGCTGGTCCAACGCCCAGCGAGGAAGAGCAGGGTGCCTGTCAGGTGCTCACTTTTCTTTTTTAACAACTTTATTGAGATAAATTCACATACCATAAAAGTCCCCCATCTAAAATACACAATTCAGTGGTTTTCAGTATATTCACAGATACGTGTAACCATCACCACAGTCACTTTTAGAATATTTTCATCACCTCAGAAGGAAACTTTGTGGCCTTTAGCTATGACTGCCTATTTTCCCATTCTTCCCCCAGTCCTAAGCGAATGCTAATCTACTTTTGGTCTCTACAGATGAGCTTATTTTAAATAATTCATATAAATGGAATCGTATAATGTGGTGTTTTGTGTCTGGCTTTTTTTTCACTTAGCATAATGTTTTGAGGGTTTATCCATATTACAGCATGTATCAGTACTTCATCCTTTTTTATGGCCAACTAATATTCCACTGCATAGATATTCCACATTTATTGATCCATTCATTATTTGATGGGCAATTGGGTTGTTTCTACCTTTTGGCTATTATGAATATTATGAATACACATTCATGTGTAAGTCTTTGTGTGGACGTATGTTTTCACTTCTCTGGTACACATACCTAGAATGGAATGGCTGGGTCATGTGATAATCGTATGTGTAACCATTCAAGGAACTGCCAGGTTATTTTCTGAAGTAGCTGCACCACTTTACATCCCACAAGCAGTTTCACCAGGTTTCTACCCAACCTCACCTGTCATCTACTCTCATCATTCAGTTTTAAATAGCTTCGTCTATGTGACAATAAAGTGAAATGAAAACACAGAGTTTGCATTCCTGAGCAAAGGGGTCCATTATTCTTAGTATTCTAAGAAATGCTCATTTTCTACACCATGATTCTGCTACAACTGTGAGTTGACTGTTCTTACGCATGTACTATAATGATTTGTACAGTCAAAGGAAAATCCAGTGCTGGCTATAAAGCATGTGAAAAAATAGTTCCTATATTCCCACTTAAATAACAAACACTCCAAACGCTCCCTCCACCTTGAACTGGCCAACACTCATCTTCTTGTCCTGTGGGTGCTTCCCCCCAAGTCAATGGCTTGAGTGAGGTCACCGTGGGGTGAACCGCCCATAGCACCTCTACTTCCTCCACCATACATGCATCAGAGTTTATTTTCATTATTAGATTAATATTTGTCTTGTTCTCTCCTCTGTAAGGCACTGGGGCAAGGTGACCTTGGCTGCCTTTCCCACAGATGGACAGCGTCCAGCATATGTGTGTGTTCCATAAGCATTTGTTTAGTGGAAGAACTAGGAAGGTTTCCAGCTTACGAAACTTTTCCGTCAGTGTGTGTGAATGAGGCTTTACTAACGTGTTTGCTTTCCCTAAATACAAAAAGCCCAAACTGCATTGTAGCTTCTTGACGTGCTCCAAGAGCAGGCTTATTTTACCAGCAAATGTCTCCCTGCTCCAGCTAACGCTAACGTGCGTTCAATACTTGTCTAAAAACTCCCCTAATCTCCCCTCACAGAGGCCAGAGTGTAGCTGAAACAGCTCTGCTGACATTTGGGAAGCTCTGATTCTGTCAGTCATTTTCTGTTCTTTATCATGTTTTTTTTTTCCAAAGGAAAAAGCTGTTTTCCTGTGTGTGAGAACATTCTCTCCTATCTAATAATGCTCAATTGTCTTTCTCTTCCATTTGTGTGTGGGGAAAACTGTCCAATTGAGATCAGAGCTGTGGGTGTCAAAGTGTCTCATTTTAGATAGATATGCAGCTGTCAGATCAGGGGAAAGGCTTGCCTGAATGAAAACAAGTCATTTTTCACCAACACGACTGCAGAATTTACATGAGTACAGTGATCTGAATCAAATGATTTGGCACTTGTACTTCTCCGGCTTTCACCATTTGAACAACGACTTGCAATGTAAGGCTCTCTGGAGCTCAGTCGTGCTCTTCCCACATGCCACACTCACTCCACTGTGTTCCCAGTGTCCAGCACAGTGCCTGGCACAGAGAAGGCACTCAATTCACAACCTGGTGTGTGTGTGTGTGTGTGTGTGTGTGTGTGTGTGTGTGTGTGTGTGTGTGGTGTGTGTGATTTTTTAATTTTTATTTATTGATTTGATTTGAGAGAGGAAGGAAGAGAGAGTTATTGTTCCATGTATCTTTGCATTCATTGGTTGATTCTTGTATGTGCCCTGATCGGGGATCAAATCCGCAGCCTTGGGTTATCCGGGCAAAGCTCTAACCAGCAGAGCTACCTGGCCAGGCCACAACATTGTTTCTGTAAAACAACAGTAACCAAAATGACTCCATCGTTTCCCCTCAATGCCACCACTGTCCGTCCTGTTACCTGGAACAGTACCCGCTACTCTCTATTCTACTCGTCCTCAGGTCACATCCTAAAAGCCACCCCTCAGACCACCCGTAGTACCTTAAGCTACCCTCACAGTGCTTTCGGTAAGACCTAACACTGTTGTAAACACTTACATAGCGTTTGCCACATGCCTCACACTATTCTAAGTGATTTGTATGTATATATGTATATTTAATTCTTGTAACTGGGTTAGCCCCAGTTTACAGAGGAGGAAATAAAGGCATTCGAACCCATGCAGTCTGACTCAGGGCTTATGTGCCTAACCAGCTCCTTTAACACTAGATTGCCCAAGGAAGTCATTTTGACTGCTTTTTAATTTCAATTAGAAAAACAATTATGTATATAAGGACACAATGTCTTAGAATTTTGTGACTTTTTGTGCAACATATAAATGCGTTTATTAATAATTGTAGTTACCTCCCCCCTCCTTCATTTCCAGTATATATATATGTGTTATACCTCTTTGCCCAAAAGCAGTCATTTTGACTGCTTGGGGAAATTTTAAATAATCAAATGACTCTTATTATTAAATTGAGTAAATTTCTTATATGACCAGTTTGGCTCTGTATTGAAATAACAGTTTTCATTTTTTTTCGATTACCGTCACATAATAACATACAAGTACATGATAAATTGTCGATACTTGATAAGTTGCAGTTGCTCAATAAGCTAAACTCAATAATCTTTATGCAGTGATACTTGTTCTAATAAGTTGTTTATTTTATTTCTTTTGCGCCCCAAATTCATGAAAGAAATATCGAATAGAAGTGAGTTATTGGAAAAGCTAAGGAACATAAGTGAAGAGTGCTCCGATATTATTCTTTCACAATGCAGTCATTTTGACTGCTTTTGGGCAATATAGGTATATACTAAGTTTCAGTCTTTCTAGTGTTAATGTCTTTTTATCAAACTGCACCTCCCTTCCCAATGCACATACACAAACCATTAGATAGCAGACTCTAACTGGACAGGGTCAGGCCTACCCTCTCCCAAGCCCAGCACCTGGCACATAGTAGGTGTACTCATGGATGGACTCTAACTTCCAGGAAACAGATAGACAATGGAACTTCAGGAGAAAAACAGACTCTGTACCTGGGCCCCTGGACCGACTGGGTTTTGTCCTTGATCCCCTGCGTCAAGAGATGCACCTGTGAGGAGCCCACCTCAGAGAGCCAGAGTTTGCCATGTTCACGACAAAGCTCCATATCGCAGGGGTTTTAGAGCTAGCTGTGACTTCCTCAGGAAGCCGGAGACATGAGCACTCCATACCTGGTACACGTGTCCCGTGCCTGCTCTGATACTGTCCAGGAATGATGCTCAAGAAGGTATCAATTTATGTGCCTGTCGGGTGTGGCTCAGTGGTTGAGCATCAACCTATGAACCAGGAGGTCATGGTTCAATTCCCCGTCAAAGGCAGATGCCGGGGATGCAGGCTCAATCCCCAGTGTGGGGCGTGTAGGAGTTGGGCACTGATTCTCTCTCATCATTGGTGTTTCTATATCTCTCTCCTTTTCCCTTCCTCTCTGAAATCAATAAAAATATTTTTTAAAAATAAGCTTTCAACTTATAATAAAAGAGCTCTCCTACAGGGTTCCAGAAACCCCCACTATGAGCCCAGATCACAATTCTTCAAGGAAACTTCCCTGAGAGGATTTGAGATGGCGTGGGAACCTCCCTGAGGGCAGCCCTGTATCCCAGCACCTGGTTCAGCTCAGAGAGACACAGAGTGGGCGCTAAACACGCATTTGTGGAGTGAACTTCGTAGCTGTGGGCACTGAGGCTCAGCCTGTTCCAGTGACACACATGGCCACGCAGCTGGTAAGCTGAGCCGCGGGGGTTTCAGTGTGAGGCTCTCTGCAGGTAGGCCCTGCTCTCCCCACACTCCACACAGACTCCAGGCAAGTTTCCATTCCCAAGAAACTTCTCCATATTGTCTGAGTCTTAAGGGTTCCGGGGTGGCTACCATGATACACAGGGGCCAACATATGACTCTTAAAAGTCGTACTTTTGTGGCTTGGGCTGGCTGTGGATGTCAGAGAACCTCGCAAGTCCTTCCATCTGCAAGCAGACCAGGCCTGTGGAAATGTGGGAAGCAGAGTGCGAGGGGCTGGAGACTCCCCTTTCCCATGGTTCCTCGGGCCTGTCTCTTCCCTTCATTGTCACCGTTCACACACAAAAAGGAAAAAAAAAATGTCTAAAAGGCTCTTTTTGCACCTCCCTTTGTCTGAACACTCATGTCAGCAGGTCTGCTTTTCCTGACGTTGCTGCTGAATGCACTGCTCCCAGGGCTGGCGTTCGGGCTGGGTTAAAAGGTGCACAGTCCTGCACAAGTGAAGTCCTGGCCGTGGCTGCATTTCAAAGGCCCTGGGAGCTGCTGGAGTACCAAGTGGCGGGTCTTTCACACAGGACTGACCTCATTTCACTCCACAAACGTGCTGGACTCATTATTTATGTGCACTACCTATCTCCTCATTATCAATCTTGGAGAGAAAATTCTATCTTCACCCTTTAATGCTACATGTATTTGAGATTCTATTTCCGTTACTTGCCAAAAAAAAAAAAAAAATCAGCAATCTCTGAAAGTATTATGGATAGCCTAGAGAAAGATGAACTGCTCTATCTAGTTACAGAATAGGTGCTGTAGGTAATGAGTTGATCAATCTCTTTGCCTACAAGGTCCTTTTTTGTTTGGGGTGTTAGGGTGTCTGTCTGTCTGTCTGTGAGGATAGTAATGGGTACAGAAGCCCTGCTAACATCTGAATTGGTTAGCTGTGGCTCTCACTTTACCTATTTAAAAACTGGTAGCAGCTAAGTTCAAAATATGTGCCTATGTAATGTCCTGGCCGGTGTGGCTCAGTTGGTTAAGTGTCATTCCATGAACTGAAAGGTTGCTAGTTCAATTTCTGGTCAGGGCACATACCGAGATTGCGGGTTTGGTCCCTGGTCGGGTGCACTCGGGGTGTGTAGGGGAGGCAGCCAGTCAATGTTTTTCTCTTTCTTGCCCCCCTTCCTTCTTCTCTCTCTAAAAATCAATAAAAAAACCCCATATTTTAAAAAAGAAATTGACCATGCTAGCCTTATATGTTAGTGAATGAGACAACTGATCACACTATATGGCATAATTTGAGGTTCATACTAAAAACAAACTACCTAAGTTTTAACACTGTCAGGTCATTTGCTACCCTAGCCCACACACTGTTAATCTGAGGGTTAAGGAGGGACAGGGAAATCAAATGTAGAGTGGCCAAACTGAAGAGACAGACGGTATCCTGAAATAGAAACTGCATGTGATTTACAATCTCAGCTCTGCCATTTCACGCTGTGTGTCCTTTGCCAAATCAGTCACCCTCTCTGAGCCTCATTTTCCCCATCTCTAAAATAAGTTTAATGATATTCAAATCACAGGGCTGTGGCAAGGGCAAATGAGAGAATGTCAGCAAAAGCACAGTGCCGCCCACCTACCCTACTTACACTCTGAGCTCACCTTAGCCCACCCGAGGCTTCCCCTGGTGGCTGAGCAGTGCCCAGGAGATTGCATCCCTCTCTGGGTTCTCCTCACCTTCCTCCCAGCCCTAAGCATCTTACAGTTTGGAGTTCCCCCTTATTCTCAATATGCTTAAATGACCTTGTGCTTGCCAATCAGAACACAGGGAGGAAATGAGTAAACATTGCTGGAAAGTATAGGCGCAGGGAGGGAGAGGGAAATGCTGGTTCAGACTGCTGTTGCCAGTCATCACCCTATGCACATTCTGGTGTCTTGGGAAGCCTCCAACCAGCTGTACGGTTTGGGGAGCCTTGACACTTTGCCTCCTCACACCCTCTCCTGAGCCACCGATGAAGAGCCATGGCCTCAGGCTCCCAACCTGGTGTGCAGTCACAGGAATGCAGGGTGGGACGGCCCAGAAGTTAAGTGTACCTGCCAGCTCATCAAACACCATTATGTCTTGGCCACCTTGTATATGAACTAGGGGTAGGAAAACTACTTCCTTATTAAGTGACTGTCCTATATAATAAAGAGGTAATATGCAAATTAACCCTCACATCCTCACAAGATGGCTGCCTACGACCAGGCCGGCAGGGGGGTTAGTGAGGGACAACCAAACGACTGAACAAGCAGGCTGCGTGGGGCAACCAGGCCAGTGGGGGGGGGGGGGGGGAGAGGGGCTGTGAGGGGTGACTAGGCTGGCAGGGGGGGCAGTTTGGGGCAATTAGGCTGTCGGGGGTGGGCAGTGAGGTGTGACTAGGCCAGTGGGGGGGCAGTAAGGGGTGACCAGGCCAGTGGTGGGGGCAGTTAGGGGCGATCAGAGCGGCATGCAGAGGCAGTGAGGGACAATCAGGCCAGCGGGAGGGGAGGGGGAGTGGGCAGTTAGGGGTGACCAGGCAGGCAGCAGGTGAGCAATTAGGAGCCAGTGGTTCAGGATTGTGAGAGGATGTCTGACGGCCGGTTTAGGCTCAATCCCAGCAGTTGACATCTCCCGAGGGGTCCCGGATTGGAGAGGGTGCAGGCTGGGCTGAGGGGACCCCCCTCCCATGCACACATTTCATGCACTGGGCCTCTAGTTGTTAATATATGTTACAGGCTGGATGTTGTGTCCCTCCCAAATTCAAATGTTGAAATCCTAACCCCAATGTGATGAATGGTACTAGGAAGTGGGGCGTTCTGGAAGTGATTGGTCATGAGGGTAGAGCCCTCATGAATGGGATTAATGACCTTATAAAAGAAACTCTGAGAACCCTGGGTGGCTCAGTTGGTTGGAGCATCGTCTGATGTGCCAAGGTTGCAGGTTTAGTCCCCAGTTGGGCACATATGGGAGGTAACTGATTGATGTTTCTCTCTCACATTGATGTTTCTTTCTTTCTCTCTTTCTTTCTCTCCCTTCCTCTCTTTCTAAAGATCAATAAATGTATATCCTTGGGTAAGGATTAAAAAATACATATATATTTTGTAACTTTTAGAAAATATACAAAAAGAATATTAAAAATAAAAATCAATCTCAAGCTTCTGACCTAAAAATTAACCTGGTTAACATTTTTATATATTTCCCTAATTTTCCCTGGTGCTTTTTCATGGTTGTGATTATAGTTATTATTTTATAACATAGTTTTTCTTGGTTTGAGTTTCCTAGCAACAAATCCTGAACCATACATTCAAGAGCACATAACTTATTTTGAAGGCGACCCCAGGAAATACCAGTAGGAAAGCAGGGAAAAGATACAGGAAAGAGCAATGTTCCAGTCACTATTGCTGTGGAACAAGTAACTCCTTGGTTGTATAAAACAGGACCTTTATATTTTGCATACAATTTTATAAATCAGGAATTTGGAAAGAGCTCAAATGTGAAATGTCCTCTGAGGCTCTCTGGGCTGCATGTCCCAGACGGCCCACTTCCATGCCGGCAGTTAATGCTGAGGGCCTGCAGGGAGCTCAGTTGGGTCTAAGGACCAGAGCATCTGCATGTGGGCTCCCCCCACACAGCAGCCTGGGTGTAGTCAGGCTTCTTACCTGGTGACTGGTTTCCCCAAGAGTGAGTGTCTGAGAGAATCCGTGGAAGATGATGGCCTGTTATAGTCTAGCCTTGGAAATCTTATGGTGTCAATACTGCCATACTATTTTCATCAAGGCCATCACAAGCCCACAAGGGGAGAGGACATTGATCCTACCACTTAATGGGAGGAATGCCAAAGACTTTGGGGCCTTTAAAAAAATCATTACAGGAAGGAAGCCAATAAATGTATAATTAATCCAATTGGCACCATGTTGCAACTGGAGCTGAGTTCTGCTGGAGAACTTTTAGAAACAGTGTAGAAAACATCTCACAATCGTCCCCAAGGAGGGCTGAGGAAGCTAAAGTATTTGACCATAAACTTTCCGTCTGTAGTGGTTAGGGCTGGGAAGTTTGAGGAGGAAGGACTAATTCCCCTGGGATTTGATGGGCATTCCCCTAGCACTGACTTCTAGCACACTGCCTGGCCAGAGAGCCTCAGGCAGGGAGCTCCATGTGGTCACAGCAAACAGCCTTTCAGGAACAGAGATCTGCACAGAGATGCATGCCAAGGGGTTCTAGGATGCTGCTGACAGTCTCTCCTACAGCGTATCTGAGGCATTTTTCCTTGCCAGTGAATATTCCCTGTGACAACTTTTAATGGCTACACAGGTATTTTGTTGTTTAACATCGCTGTGCATAGAACTGAAGGATAGGGGGAAAATCATGTCACCGTGTCCATTAAAGCCACTACATTTTCTCTAACTTTAGACCACCAATTATTCATGTTTCTAATTTTCCTCGGTTTGCTCCCTTGCTTTACACCAAACTTTCACCTCTTTCTATGATCCCTTTCCAGTTGCACCCCTTTTACTCTAAGCAGATAAACTATTCTGTTTCAGTGACAAAATAGAAGAAATCAGATGATCAACCTCAACGATGTCCTTTCCTACCTACCCATTTTTCTACATCCAATCCCTTTCTCATTCCTTTTCTTCTAACCTCAGAAGGTAAGGAGTCCCTCCTTCAGTTCTAGACCAACCCTCATCCTCACTTCTTCTGTATGAATCCCTGCCCCAACCCCACCTGAGTTCTTCCTGCCTCCTCCTATCCTACCTTCTTACTTCTCCTCTCTCTACCCTTTCTTTTCAACCTCTCACCCACTCTTTGTTCCTCCTCTCTTCCCTATTAACATATCCAAGGCTTTCTTCAGGCTAAAATCACACGCCCTTACCCCCCTAGCAACTGTATAATTTCTCTCCTCACTTCCCATTCATCCCAGGATGCACTGCATTTGAGCTTCTGCCTCTGCTGGTCTTCTGCACTTGCCATGATCACCCACCAACAGCCAATGGCCCACTCTGGAGGGTAAGTCCTCATTCCTGGTTCTTAGCCCCCTGCTACTGATGAGTCACTGGGAGCCTTCCTCCTCTTGCTGAAAGCTCTGTCCTCTTGGCCTCCATGACTCTGATTCTGCACTCTCCTGGTCAACACACCCTAAGAACATTCTTCTTCCTTTTGCTGGCCACCCTTCCTTTGGCTAGTCCAAAATGTTGCTGTTCCCTGTCCCGTACTTGCTTTTTTGTCTATAGTTTCTCCTGACGTGATCTTATCCTCTTTCATGTTCCCAATTATAAGGTTAGAATCTCTTGTCTAAAACCCTTGGGGCCAGAGCCCCACCTCTGCTGGCCCACCCTCGGCTCCCCACCACACCAAGGAGCCAGTCCGGGAACCCCACACTGGTGGGCATCGAGCAGGAGCCCCCCAACAAGCTCTAGCCGGGTGCCTCAATGCCGGAGCAGAGCAGGGTTCCAAGCCTGAGGAAGACACAATCTTGTGCCTGCCTGCCCACTTCACTCTCTGGCCCTGCTGGTCTCTCAGGATCGGAGACACTGGCCTTTACTGCTCAGCTAAGGGTTCTGAGGACTCTCCTTTCTCTAGCCCCGTCCCTCGGAGTGAACCCAGGGTGTTGTGACCTGAAGGGAGTGCCGAGCAGGTGGTCAGGGCACCCGAGCAAGAGCCCTCTGGGGCCTCAGGCGGAAGAGTGAAACCGGAACAATCAGGGAACATGGGTGAATTTTGGCACAAACTGGGCTGCTGAGTGGTAGAGAAACCCCAGCCGAAGAAAAAGAGGAGACGGATCAATCGGACCATGATCGGGGAACCAGTGAATTTTGTCCACCTGACTCACATTGGCTCTGGGGAGAGGGAGGCCAGAGATGGACTTGCCATGACAGGTGCTGTTCAGGAGCAGATGAGATCCAAGGGAACCCGAGACAGGCCATGGAGCAACTCTAGGGGCTTGTAGCTCCAACAGGAATGTTTTGCTGTCTGAAGTCTCCACTCTGTGCCCAGCCCAGAAGAGATGCTGCCTCCACCAGATCCTCCGAGAATCAGTGTCCTCAGGGCCCCCTTTTTCCTTATCTGCCTGATAGTGCCTCAAAAGGCTTGGGGGCTGGACTCCCTCTACTTCCTCTGGCTGTAGCCCCTCCTGGAGATGGGGTCAAGGCAGCAAAACTGGCCAAGCAGCTACTGGCTGGCCAGAGAAGCTCAGCTGAAGCCCTGTACACTCTCAGATCTGAAACAGGAGTTTCTGGAAACCTGGAATGAGTTCCCTCCTCCTGAATGACAGTCTGGGTGCCACCAGTTTTTAAACTATTAGCCTGGAACTCCTTAAATGGCAGTTGGGTGAGGTTACCAAGCTGAAGCTGGCTTTGCTGTGAAGCTCCCCTACCCCTCTGCCCTTCTCCTTCCTTCTGGAATGATCTGAAGCAGACGTCAAGCAGGGGCTGGGAGGGTGACCACTGCCTAGTCTACTCTCTTTAAATCTCAGAACTTCCTTATTGTTTCCCATTGAATACGACTTAAGGTAAGAAATGGATCTTACCCTGATGACATTCCAGTTAGGTCTTGGGGACCTGGCCTGCCCTCTGCTAACCTCCCTGCTGGCCCAGGTGAGAGGAGGAAGAGAAGAAAAAGGAGGAAGAGAGCTGGAGAGAAATCCAGATGGCAGCGCAACTAGGAGTTATGTCTCAGGTGGACTTCCTTCCTGACCATGGAGGATGGAAGGTGGGGAGATAAATTGAAAACAATCATCTGGGAGTTTAGGAATCTTACAATCCTCACAACCTGGGAGCAGGGAGACAGAGAGCAAGTTTTCTCAGTCTGGACACTTTTGACATTTGGGGCTGGATAATTCTTAGTACTGGGGGACTGTCCCGTGCATTATAGGATGTTTATCAGTGTCCCTGGCCCACCCTCGTTATCACACCCCAAAATGTCTCCAGACCTTGCCAAGTGCCTCCCAGGGGGCAAAAGCGCCCCAAACTGAGAGCCGGTGCTCTAGAATCAACAAAGTTTTCTCTTAAGTGATTTTTATCCCCCACCACAGTCCCATCCCATTGTCCATCCTAAGCCTGAGCCTTGATGAACTAGCCCCCCTGTAAAGTAGGCTTGATAATCTCCAAACAATTCCTTATTCATTGTGTTGCTTGTGCTTGCATGGGTTGCTTGCTTTTCCCTTCTTGCTCGGTGGAGGAGGGGTTCCTGCAGTGGTGGGATTGGGGAAGGGAGGGAGAGAAAAGCAGCAGAGCCATAGACACCCCAGTGCTGTTCTCCCTGAATTTGAAGCTCTATTTCTGTGCCCTAGCCCTGGAACCAGACACAAATAAGACTCAGGGAGTTTTGTCTGAAGAACTCCCCACCTGGCCGAAGAGTCTGCTTTGGGTGGGGAAGTAATGGAGGAGCAGGGTCTTCAGGCACTTTCTGTTTTCTCAGGTGTGTTTTGTCCTGCCCCCTTCCTTGCAGGGAGATTAGGAGGCAGAACAGGACAGATGAGCTCCCGGCTGCTCTGTGTCCAGAACGCAGGGGTCTCTCAGTAGCTCAGTAACAGGAAGCATGATGGTGGTGGGTCAGGATGTGGGAATGAGGATCCACTCTGCTGATTCCTCCACCTATGAAGTTTGCCCCCACCTACACCAACTGAGGTTCTAAGTTTTTCAAGTTTCAGTGTATTTCCTAAAGTGTCCCAGGGTCTAGGATTGCTCATAGAGATAGCATTCCAAATCTACTCTGTGCCAGTCAAGCTAGCTGCTCTGAAAGTAGTTCATCTGTTGCCCCAAAGTAGCTCAATCACCTGAGGGTTTTACTAGATCTAAAGGGCTGACAGGATAAGGTAGGAAGATGGCGCTCCAGGAATCTGGTCACCCTGATCTTTAGCCTTATTCTTATGCCAATTCTTTGGGCACAATCTTTTCTTTTGTTCTCTCTCCTTTAGCTACCTTCTCTTATGTGCGTGCTACCATCACTTTAACAATATCTAGAGTGATGGGAATAGGTTTGAGAGTCATAATTTATATTGAAAAATTGTTGGACTTCTAAATATACTTTTCAAATAAAAAGTTTAAGCAAAAAGCCTATATAATACAATAGAAACATGTAAATTGACTGTCCCTCCACTATGCTCACCAGCCAATCAGGAGTGAGTATGCAAATCAACCCAACAAAGATGGCGGGTTAATTTGCATACACAGGCGCCAGGTGGAGATCAGCTCCCTCAGTCGCTCCCCCCAAGCTGCTGGGTGGAGAGCAGAGCGGGAGAGCCAGAGGCTTGGGGGGATGTGGCTCCCACGGTCACTCCCAGCAGCACGGGGAGCACCAGGAATTCTGGGAATAGTAGTTCTGATGGCAGCCCCAGGACCAGAAGCAGAAGCCCAAAGTGCGGGGAGCACCAGGAATACTGGGAATCATAGTTCTGGTGGCAGATGGATCTCCTAGACCAGTGATGGCGAACCTATGACACGCGTGTCAGAGGTGACACGCGAACTCATTTATTTGGTTGAGTTTTCTTTGTTAAATGGCATTTAAATATATAAAATAAATATCAAAAATATAAGTCTTTGTTTTACTATGGTTGCAAATATCAAAAAATTTCTATATGTGACACAGCACCAGAGTTAAGGTTTTTCAAAATGCTGACACGCCGCGCTCAAAAGGTTCGCCATCACTGTCCTAGACACTAGAGCAAAGTGAGCCTGGAGCAAGTTACTGTTGCGGTGGGGGATGGAGGGAAAGCAAAGGTGAGAGACATATGTAAAATCAGAGTGTCTAGGAAAAATTAAAGGGAAGATATCCTAAAACTTCCAGGAAATCCCCACCAATGAAGCAAAGAAAAAAAATGCCTCTATTCTGTGAGCAACAAACCAAACTGGGTTGGGGGGTCTCAGACAATTTGCTCATATGATTGCAAAGATGGACAGAAACTCCCGGATTGGAGCGGGCTCCCCTGAGGGCTCCCAGATTGGAGAGGGTGCAGGTCGGGCTGAGGGACCCCCACGCCCCCCAGTGCACGAACGTCGTGCACCAGGCCTCAAGTAAATAAATAAAATCCTGGGGCCAGATGGCTTCAGAATCCAGAATTTTTCAGATTTTGGAAAGGTAATAAAGCACATATACTGAAAATTACATACTGATCCCAGCACAGTCTGGGATAGCACTTCCTAATCAAACATATGAATATTTCTGTAGCAAAACACAGAAATATTCACACTAAGTAGAATGTTTAAAGGTGCTATAAATAGTACATTCCGTTCAACTTTTGGTGTCAGATGAGGACAGGTTTTGCCACCAACTACATTTTTAAAGGTTTTTAGATGTTTTATTTTGTTTTGTTTTTTAATTTGAAAATTGCAAGTAAGAGATTGCAGATCACTACCACCCCAGTGCTGATATAACACCCAAATTTTTATTTCCAGGTCACAGCTCTCTCTGGAGCTTTAGGCTTAGTTGACCAAAAGCCTGCAAGATAAAGCTACCTGGCTGTGTTACAGACATATCAAACTCAACTTACCCGAAATCTAAGATAATCCCCTCTCTGGTCCTTAGAGAAACAGGCTCTGAATATCTATGTACAGCAGATTTACTGGGAGTGCTCTAGAGTACAGCACCTGGAAGCTGGGGAGGGTTGGGGAGTGGGGGTCGGAATTAGGCACAGGGAAAAGTTGAAGTGTGATGCAGAGGACACAGAGGCTCTGGGACTGGAATGGCCCTTCAGAGTTTTCCTGGATTGAGAAAAGGGAGCCTAGTTTTTGTGCTTCTGCATTAACAATCATTGATTGCTGGCTGCCCCTGCAGGGGCATAACCTTGAGCAAAGTAGCTCCCTTGGACCAAAGAAGACAGCTGTGGGCCATCAGCTGCGATTATTCCTGGAGGCTGGTAGTTTACACCTTGTCTTCAGGAAGGCCTGTTTGGCTTGATTTTCCTTGGGAGATGTGAGGTCGCTAAGCCACAGTGGAAAAAGGAAGGAAAGAAGAAAAGAAAAAGTCATGTACTTGTTAGTAGCACGGCTGATCTCCTGGCTCCCAGTCCAGTATCTTCTCATTTATACATGCCAACTCCTATCAGAGCACATTCTATTAACTAAGCATTGCAACCATCTCCTTTCCCAGAAGAGTACATCTTTCTAGGATGTATCACAAAGGGATAATATTTATTTTAGAAGTAGAAGAAAGTTTAGAGTTTATTTCAAGCTGTATCTTCTACGTCCATCAGGGTGAGGGTGAGGATAAGGTTAACACAGGCAGGAAGCCATCACTGCTCTGGCACTTTCTGGATAAGGGGGAAGGAGTGGTCACCGGAACTTGAAGAGCTGAGCTTGGAGGAGGGGCAATGACTTTTGGTAAAGGAATGTGGCTGTTGCCATGCGCTGCTAACAAGAAAAGAACTGGTCAAATAAATATGCCTTCCTCTGATCTGCTAGTTCCTCCCAGTGGTTGAACCCATCTGGAGTCAGAGGGCAAAAGAACCCATTGAGGCATTCAGCAAGATCCCAGGAGACATCGTAGAGGCAGAAGGCAAGAATACATCTAAAGGTGCCTTCATTATATCCCACTTCATTTTAGGAGTGAAAGCACTCAGACTCAAGGAATTAAGTGACTTGTTTAAGGTCTCACAGTGATAGATATGGGACTATCGTGGTATTTAAGACCCAATAAAGCTTCTACCCACGCATCAGTAAGGAATGAAAGCCTTTGTCTATACTTGGAAATCTGCCGCAAACAGAACAAACATCTAAAGGGAGTTTTGTTTTTAAAAGAGGGTAGCATGAACCGTTTCCACAGAATTAGCATCCATCAGGAGCTTTTGTGCTATGGACTTTGCAAATCTGATTCATCACATATGATGAGGGGGAAAAAAAAGTCAAGAGCATGAGTTTTCTTCCTGCTTCTGTCCTAATGATCACCACAGTGTATGGAGCATTTAGAAGAAGCTGAAGCAGAGCATTAAATTATAGATGTTTTGTTAAATAAAATAAGATGGCTAGGTCAAAGAAAATTGTTGGAAAGATTCCATCTTGGATCCTCAGAGAAGGGCTGTTCATAATTAAAGAACCTAGAGACAACTTTTCAGACTCCTAGAAGTTCACAAGATACTACTTGTAAAAAAAGAAATCGATAAGACTTTGAACACAAAATACTGAAACTTGAGGGAAATAAGAATAGTGCTTCTTTTTTCCCCTCAAGGAAGTAACATAGCCTAGAGTAGTAATTAAGAGTCCAGGTTCAAGAATCAAAGTTCATGGGTTTACATTTGACTCCATCACTTACTAGCAGCTGCATAACATTGGGGTAGTAACTTCACCTACTTTTCCCATTTGTGACATGATAATAATTGTACCTACTTCATCAGGTTGTTGCCAGAATGGGATAAAATAATATCGATACAATCCTTAACATGTTGTCTCTCTAGCACATGATAGATGCTTAGAAAGTGCTAGCTAGTAGTATTACAGCATAGCATATTCTTTTTCTACCAGAGATGGTTATTGAACCACATTAAGCGACTAATTTCTCACAGTCCTTTTGGCTGACATTGATCTATTAATATGTTAAGACCACCATGAAGTCCAAATGAGTTACGACAGTCATAATTATGAAGATGCATCTTAAGTAAAAAACAGTGACTGGTAATGCTGAATTTGGTGAGAGAACAGGAGGAAGAGTAAAAGGAGAAAGAAAAAGAAGAAAAAGAGAAGGGGGGAAGAAGAAAAAAGAGCCCAAAAGATAGATATTTTGAGGGGTGAGGAAGAGAGGATGTACCAGTCGGCTATCATGGTTGACCCCAGTATCCACATATTGAACCAGGCAGAAAAGTCAATGGAAGTCCGTCTAAATGCTTAATGCATATAGGATAGTGCCATACTAAGGATGCCAACATTCAGGAAGGATTTCCTTGAAGGATCAGTTCCCACCTTCTGTCTGCAATTTGCATGTGAGGCCTATATGTGCAGAGGGGCTTTCCTCTGACTCCACATCTTAATTTGCCTCCTTCACTTGGTGGAAAGGGCTCTCTGTGATCATGAGATGAGGACTGCCCCCAAGCTCTAGTGAGCCCCTCCCAGCTGTCTTTTGAATGTCAGGTTCTCCGGACACCTCTAGGGACTCTGAAGAATGTGAAAACATCACCACAATGGTTTTATCCTCAAGGAACTTGCAGCCTCAAGTTGCAAGTTGAATTGCTTACAGATTTCTCCCTGGTCAAGTGTATCAACACAAACAGAAGAGTTAAAAAAACAAACAGTCATTTCTGTTATGCTTCCCAAAGAAGAAAATGTACTATTTACATCATTTATGGCAGTCACAGAGAAGCAGGATAAGAAAAACCAAGCATTGGATGTGTTTGTTCTGGAATTAAAATCAAGTTTTCCTAGTTCAGTGTGCCCATCATTAGCTACATTTGGAAAGAGCTAGCATTTTGAAGGCAGTAAAACTAGGCATTTCAGTTTCTTATTTGTAAAGCTGGGGACAGCCTTCCTAGGCCCCTTCTATTTCCCTTTGGGGAAGTGGAAGGAATTTTCCCACTGTTCATAGTTTCCTTCACTTTTATTTGAGAAATAAACACAGGCAAATCTTGTTGTACCATCAAGTTTCCAGTTTCCTAATTCCTCTGGCTGAGGTTTTAGCCAATTCTCTATTTTATTTCCTTCTTTGCCCCTTGTTCTATACAACCAGTGTTGCTGGTTCCAAGGCTTTGTGAAAATTATGGAAGTTCTGTGGCCTTTTCTGGTGGGTTTCTTGTGGTTCTGTGTGAAAAGCATTCTGCATTAGGGCACAACTTATTTATATAATATGTTCCTTATGTGAAACAGCTGAATAATCTCCCTTTGAAAAATATCTCATTTTGAAACAGAAGCCTAAAAATCTGAGATCTAACATGTTCCAGGATAGGTGATCTAAGCAGGAATCTATAAACTGTCAGGACAATATGTGTTTATTTGATGGGTTTTTTGAATAATCTAGAAGTTGTTTTTTTTCAAATTGGATTTGATCATTAATTCATTTAAAAGAATACTACATGACACAGATGGACTTAGAGGGTATTATGCTAAGTGAAATAAGCCAGAGAAAAACAAATACCATATGGTTGCACTGAGATGTGGAATCTAAAGAACAAAATAAACAAACAAAATAGAAACAGACGCATAGATACAGAGAACGGACTGATGGTTACCAGAGGGGCGGGGGGTTGGAAGGGTTGGGTAAAAAATGTGAAAGGATTAAGAAGTACAAATTGGTAGTTAGACAGAATATTCACAACTACAGCATAGGGAATATAGTCAATAATATGTAATACCTATGCATGGGGAGAGGTGAATAGTTGAAATATCTGGGTGACCATTTTGTAAAGTACATGATTGTCTAACCACTATGCTGTACACCTGAAACTAATATAAATAATACTGAATGTAAACCATAATTAAAAAATAAAAGTAAATTTTAAAAGGTTAAATTAAAAAATAAAAGAATACTACATGAAATGAGCATTTAATACTAGATTCTACATTGTTTTAAGTTATAGCCTATGTGCTGTGTAGCCACTAGTAAAATAAAGGCAAGTAGCTTTAGATGAATTTCACCATTATTCTGTGAAATAATTAAGAATATATCCTGAAAAATCAGAAAGTCAAGTCTAGTCATGTAATTAATTCACCACAATAGAGAGATAATAAAGAAGTATTGTCATAATAAAGGGAGATGACCTGAACCATATATGTCACATGATTTACAAGGGGAGGAGAAGAGAATTGTATCAAAATACTATAACACTTTCATTACCATGACTTATTTGAGCAAGAGGAAATGGAGAGGTTAAATGATTTGCCCCAGGCCACATGGCTAGGAAGTGATAAAGCTGGGATCCTTCCCAGTCAGATTTCTAAGTTTATCTTTTTGCCACTAAACCATCAAAGACTATATATATAAATTTGGTTTTCCTTACAATTAAGACTTGCTTTGCAGACCTATTAGAATGGTCAGAATCTGGACCACTGACAACACCAAATGTTGGCAAGGATGTGGAACAGCAGGAACTCCCATTGCTGTTGGGAACACAAAATGGCACAGCCACTCTGGAGGACACTGGCAGTTTCTTAAAAAACTAAACATACTCTTACCACACGATCTAGCAATCATGCTCCTTGGTATTTACCCAGAGGAGATGAAAACTTATGTCCACACACAAACCCACACACAGATGTTTATAGCAGCTGTATTCATCATTGCTAAAACTTGCAAGCAATCAAGATGTCCTTCGGTAGGTGAATGGATAAACAAACTGTGGTACATCCAGACAATATAACATCATACAGCACTAATAAGCAATGTACTGTCAAGTCATGAAAAGACATGGAGAAACCTTACATGCATATTACTAAGCAAAAGAAGCCAATCTGAAAAGGCTACTCCAGTGTCTGGTACCAATTCCAATGTGGGAGCAGACGCATGTTCCGCACACCAACAAGCAATTTTCTGGACACCAGCTGAGTGTCTTACAATTCAACGTGGTTCTGACACAATCTACCTAAGGTAGTGTCAGCCTCCATGGGTTAAGGGCTCAGTCTTATGAGATGTTTTCCCCCTCCCTCCACTTCAGATGCCATTCACAAGTCCGGGTTGTCACGAACTCCACTTCCACCAATAACAGTATCATACAGAGCATTTTCACTGCTCTAATAATCTTCTAAGCAACTGGCTATAGATAGGAGGTTGCAATGACCCCCATTCCCTAGGATTGATTAATTTTCTAAAGTGGCTCACAGAATTCATAGAAACATTTTACTTACTAGATCATTGGTTTGTTTTTAAAGACTATCTATAACTCAGGAACAGCCAGGTGGAAGAGATGCATAGAGCAAGGTGTCGGGGAAGGGGCTCAGAGCATGCCCTCGGAGCACACTACACGCTCAGCACCTCCACAGGTTGGCCCACCAACCTGAACGTTCTCCAAACCCCATCCTTCCTTGGTTTTATGAAAGTTTCATTACTTAGGCATGGTGGATTAAGTCGTTGGCTACTGATGACTGAACTCAACCTCTATCCCCCCTCCCCTTTCCAGGAGTCACAGGGTGGGACTGTGAGTTCCAATGCTCTAACCACACAGTGGCTGCTCCTGGCAACTAGCCCCATTCCAAGGTGCTTTCAAACGTCGCCTCGCCAGCCTACCAATAGACGCCAAAGGAGCTCTGTGCCAGAAACTGGAGGCAGATCAAGTAGATATTTCTTATTATAAATCACAATATCACAGCTACATGCTATCTCATTCCAACTATATGAGATTCTGGAAGAAGGCAAAACTATGGAAACCGTAAAAAAGACCTTTGGTTGCCAGGAGTTCAGAGTGGGGAGAGATGAATAGCAGAGCACAGGAGATTATTAGGGCAGTGAAAATACGCTGTATGATACTGTTATTGGTGGAAGTGGAGTTCTTGGGGTGCCATAAGGAAAAGAATTTCCTGAGGCCCCTGGGGAGAATGGGGTTATGTGGAAACCTGTAATGATGATGTAAAATTAAGGGAGTTCCCCTCCAAGGTCCCATCGCAAGTCCAATCTTGTCTTCAGCAGGGTCAGATTTAAGGCTACTGCCCAGAATTGCCAGTGCAGTGCAGCATCTAGCTGGTTTAGCTGGTATTCCCAGCTGCAGTCCATTGCATGGTTATGCAGTGAGAACAGGTGAACACACGGGTGAGTGCAGGTCATAGAGCAAGAGGGGATAGAGCAAGAAGAACAGGAGAAAAGGAACGCTTTGTCTGGGCATACACTCTATGAAAACAGAAGGAAGAACACAAAACACAAATGTTAACGAGCATAGCAGATCATAAACCAGGTAAGAAGACTTCCAGATGCAAGGCTTTTGCTGGAATGAAATCACTTGGTGATAATCTGATAGATTCCCTTTGTCTGCAGTTTGAACATCTTCGGTGATGTCATCAGGTGCTGAGGTCTGTATGGCAGATACACAAACATGGGCTTAAAAACAAAACTTTGAAGACAGCGAACTGCACTGGAGTCCAATACCCACAACTGGGCATTGGGATTTCCATTGAAACATTTGTCTCTTTTCTCACTTTCCAGCCATTGTCATTTAATTTAGAATATCTCAGATTTTTTTCTTATTAGAAAATATGGGAAATCTCTGTAACTTACCCTTAATTTTGCTGTGAACCTGAAACTTCTTTTTAAAAATTATCTTAATAAAAAAAAAACTTGCTTATACTGAATAATAGACAGCTCAATGTCAAAATGGACAGGTTTTAGTACCTTGATGAAGTACAGCACTAATTTTAGGATTATACTAGAGGCCCGGTGCACGAGAGTCATGCATGGGGTGGGGGTCCCCTCAGCCCAGCCTGCACCCTCTCCAATCTGGGACCCCTCGGGGGATGTCTGACTGCTGGTTTAGGCCCGATCCCTATCCTTCTCACAATCCTGGACCACTGGCTCCTAATCGTTCACCTGTCTGCCTGCTTGGTCGCCCCTACCTGCGCCCCACACCCCCCGCCAGCCTGATTGCCCTTCACTGCCCCTGCGTGCTGGCCTGATCACCCCTAACTGCTCCCTGCTGCTGGCCTGGTCACCCCTAACTCCCCCTCTCACACCAGCCTGCCTCCCCCTACCCCCCGCCAGCCTGGTCACCCCTAACTGCTCCCCCTGCTGGCCTGGTCACCCCTCATGGCCTCTCCCCCTCCCCCCACCCCACCCCGGCCTGGTCACCCCACGCAGCCTGCTTGTTCAGTCATTTGGTCGTCCCTTACTAACCCCCCTGCCAGCCTGGTCGTAGGCAGCCATCTTGTGAGGGTGTGAGGATTAATTTGCGTATTACCTCTTTCTTATATAGGATTAGCATGCACACAAGTAGAAGAGAAAGTATGCGCTGCTTATTCTTCTTCACTAGATAATCCTAGCCCTGTATTTCCTATGTAATGGGTGTTTAAGAATGAATGAAATCTATACAGTATCTTTGTTTAGATTATTATTCCCTGACAAGTGCAAACAAATTTTAAAAAATACTAAGATATCTGTAGTTGTCATTATTTATGAAATTTATTGGTTAACTAGGCTGTAAAAATCCCATATGGATCTTCGTTTTTTAGAACAGAGTCATATTAAAGATACGGTTTTGGGAGCTGTTTCATGCTTCCAAGGAAGATCTATGGAATCTGTGTGACCCTGGGAAAGTCACTTAACATCTCTGAATCTTATTGCCTTCTGTCCTCTTAGCCCGTTAGTTCTCCTGGCTGGTTGAATAATTCAAACTACATGCAGCAGATTAACAGGAGAAAGTCAAGTTTTAATATGTTCACAGGGAATGCACATAAGCATGAAATTCCAAAGGCACTGAGACAACATTGGGTATGTGACCCTTTGGACAAAGGGAAAAGGCGGGGATGTGGGTTGGGGTTAGGGGGTGGAGTATTAGATTTCAAAAGTGAGAATGGGCAGCTTACAGGTAGCTGAAGAACACAGAACACGCATGGCAGGAAAGCCCTCGCTAGACAACTTAGAAACACTGGGACAAGGAGGGGCATGGGGTTACCTAGCCTAACGTGCTTAGAGTCTCTCTGACTAATGCTTGGGTATAAATTCTTAAGGTGATTAAGTCAGGCTTCCTTCCTATCGCAGGTATTTCTACCCAATCTCTTTAAGAAAAAGAGGAAGTAGCCCTAGCTGGTTTGGCTCACTGGATAGAGCATCAGCCTGTGGACTGAAGGGTCCCAGATTCTATTACAGCCCAGGGCACATGCCCAGGTTGCCAGCTCGCTCCCCAGTAGGGGGCATGCAGGAGGCAGCCAATCAGTGATTCTCTCTCATCACTGTTGTTTCTATCTCCCTCTCCCTCTCCCTTCCTCTCTGAAATTTCTACCCAAATCTCTTTAAGAAAAAGGGGAAGTTTTCTCACTGTTAAAAACATTTGTTTTGTACAGTCTGTCATCAGTAAGTCCATAGAGGTTTCACTCCCTGTGCCATCCATGTGGTGAGCGTCTGGAGATGCGTGATTTCCTAGTCAGAGCACACACTTTCCGTGTTGTTCCTATTCACTGAACAACAGATCTAGACGACCAAACAGTCCCATGTCTCTAAAGTGGCTCCAAATGGTTGGTCCAGGCATTTCAGAATCTGCTCACCTCTTAAATTCCAAGTAAATCATGAGAGACACGAAGTCTCAGCAGACGGCACACTGACTGCCCTGGAATTGCTGCAGCAGCCTCCGCTGGCCTTTTAGCTTAGCTTCACCATGGCAACAGCCAGGTGGTGCAGAGGGGTGCCTGTATTTGATAACCTGTTGGTAAGTCTGTGATATGAAAGTCCCAGCTCTTTGATATGTCAGACCTGTTCTCATATTCCCCTTTCTGCAGTCCACAGACTCCACAAAACAGAGTTGTCTTCCCTGGCCCCCCAAACATAGCCACATTCCCTCTCCAGGCCTCTTGCCCATTAGAATGCCCTTCCATCTACATCCACTTGTTCTCTCTCTCTCTCTCTCTCTCTCTCTCTCTCTCTCTCTCTCTCTCTTTCTCTCTCATTCTTCAGGATGCAGGCTGTGCATTGCTGCCTCTGTGTTGCCTCACATCTTGCACACAACCTGGTATATAATAGTAGCTCAACAAATATTTTTTAAATTAATTACCTAGCCCTGGCCAGGTAGCTCAGTTGGTTAGAGCATCATCTGGATAGGCCAAGGTTGTAGGTTTGATCTCTGGTCAGGGCATATATATAAGAAGCAACCAATGAATGCATAAATAAGTAGAACAGCAAATCATTATATGTGTATTTTCTCTCTCTCCCTCCCTTCCTCTCTCTCTCCCTAAAAATCAATCAATAAAAAAATATATATGTTTAAAATGAATAACCTAGTAAATGGAGAAGACGGCAATATCACCAGTTGGTGCCATGATGTCAGTACTGCCTTTCTACCTGGTGATACCAGCCTCCTCCACATGCAGCCCACACACAAGTTACACATTGTCCTTATGCACCATCTCATCATTCTCCTTCCCCTTTCAAAACTGTCCTTTCACAATTTCTCCTAAACCAAAAGCTCAGAAGTCAGGGCACAAGTGCACTTGCCCACCTCTACCTGGAGCCTCTTTAGAAATAGCATAATTGAGAAGAAAATGAATTAGGTGTAGGATATGAGAGAAATGACAGAGAGGGATAATTATTGATATGGGATAGAATTTAGATTTAACAAACTAGGGTAAAATAACATCTTTGGGATAGTTATTAAACCAAAGAGTGTCCTGAAACTCTGAATGTTCAGAACTCTGCTCCCAAGGAAATTCTTAAGAATGAATTCATAGAAACGTCAATAGAGGTAGACCTGCCCCAAGAGGTCAGGCCTTAGTCACCACACCTGAGGGTCTAGAATGGCATCTAATCCCAAGTGTGCACGTACTGAAGAGTCGCTGTGTGGCAGACACCATCCGAGGCTGATAGCCACTATGTATGGAACCCATCCTGGCACTAGGGAAATAACAAATCTCCCCTTTTTCCTTCCAACAACCCCACTTGAGTTTCATGGGAGGTAATTCAGTTGCACAAGGTCCTACACCTTTAAGTGGCAGAGCAGGATTTGAACCCAGGTTTTTCAGATTCCAGACTCATCTCTTTGCTGCCTTACTTCACAGGGAAGACTTCGCAAATATAACAGAAAGAAACTACTCTCGTAAAACAGCCACAGGACAGGATAGCGTAAGACAAGTGCTAACTTTAAGTATTGATCAAAGTTGTTGATTTCTGATCACATCCTCTTTGCCAGGATGATTTAGGAATAGACATGTGGCCCTCGTCATCCCCAGTGGGCTATGACAAGACATCTCTTGGAAGCTTCTGCGTGAGGGAGCCAGAGGAAGAGAATCACCCTCTTTTTCCTCTGGCTCATCTGCACCATCTTGAGTTCAGCCTGAGGATGAAGCCAACCTGAAGATTGAGGGATAGAAAGAACCATCATCCTAGGTGACATCAATGAGCCACTGTGACCACCAAGCCTCGATCTACACGTCCTTATTATGAGATATTATTGTTTTGTGTTAAGACAGCTTGAGGCAGAATTTCTGTTACTCACACCCTAAAGCATCCTGATCCCGGACCCTCTTTTTAGGTTTCACAGTTTATCCTTTTTAGAATGGAGTACCAAAGGTCCTAGAAATGTCCCCACTGTCCAAAACAATATGTCCTACATTCCAACACCCTTGGCTGGAGGGGAAATTTGGTAGGAGGAAAAACAATGGATAAGAAACCAATTCCACAGTAATGGTAGGAAACAAATTATATGTACATTGATTTATGACATGAAAGGAAACAAGTCAGCTGAGGAATGGTGAGTGCAAAGCTGCAGTGCCCTAGAGCACGGTTGTTCCAGCTTTCGTTTGTGACCTGCTCATAGGGCATATAAACAACTCAGGGAGTCTAGAAGAGCATTTTTAAATGGAGTAGAACAGGACAACCGAACAGAGTAGAATAGATTAATCAGGGAATATTGTCGGGATAATTATCTTGTGGAACTTTTGTCTCCGGAGTCTGTAAAATGTACGCCTTCCTGTGGGTCATGATCATAAAGGTTCAAGAAATACTAAAAATAAACTGAGGCACTGGCCGTCCCTCATTATATACAACTCCCCAAACTACCAGCACTGACTGGTGAATTTAATTACACAAACAACTCTAACATCTTTTCTAATGAAAAATGGTCTCATCATGCGACTGCCATAAAATGTTCCTTTTCAAATAAAATGGTGCCCCAGAGGCATGGAATCCGCAGGGGATCCAGGACAGCCAGCCGAGCCCCGAGAGCTCCCAGGGCCCAGACTGCGTGTCCCCTGGAGCTTGCCCTGTGTCTCCTCCCAGGAGTCTCTCTGACACCATCTTGGGTTTCTGCCTGATTCTTGCTTCTTACGCTGACACAGGGGGAGGAGACAAAAGAGATTTATTTCCATGGGTGAAAGTACCCTCATATTGGTGTAGATTCATATTAAAAATAATTTTTTTAATTCCAAAAGATGATAAGTCACTCCCCAAATTTCAATTTCCAGTGCAATTAGTTGTTCATTAGGAAGCCCACACTGGAGCATGGATTCCCATCAAGTAGCCCCCTTTGTTCCGAGAGCTCTCATAAGGCATAGCTGTTCACATATGAAAGGCTTAAGAGGGGAAGAGGTCTGTGTTCGGTGTCACCTCCCCTCATCCCACTTCTCATTTCAGTCAGGGTCAATGGACAGTTCCGTGCAGGCTTGGAGCCCTCAGATACGTGCCAGTGTGTCCTCAGGGCCTGTCCCAATACCTGCCACAGGACATCTGCCTTTGCACGTATCAACCAAGAACTACTGGGACTTAACAAGCCTGGCGAAATCCTTAACACGCCTGGGAGAGCTGACAGGCACATGCTTCAGCCTCCTGTCATTCAGGAAACAATCCCACAAGGAATTCCATATGCTTCTCGGAGGCCCTTGAATCTCAGAAACTGAATTCCTGCTGCCTGCATCTGGACCTGGGTGATACACCTTTATATTGACTTCTCCTCCTTCCCTGTCCCACTCTCCTTTTTCCTTTGGAGCCTCCCAACAGAACACTTGCACCCAAGTCCTTGGATGGTGTTCTGCTTTTAGGGGAGCTAAAATTTAATTTAGGAAATTAAATTTGTGGTGTTTTTTTAAAAATTTAAATCTAAATTAAACAGATTCTAATCAACTTACAAGGATACAAGGATAGAAATTACTTCATGAACTTAAATAAGCATTTTCAATATAATACAATTATATACAAATGTTTTTAAAAGAATAGGAAAGGATTTGGTAACAGAACTACTTGGGGGGCTTCTCTCCAAAAGACATGCAAATGCCCAACAAATATAGGAAAAATGTTCACCTTCACTAGCTAGTAGAGAAGTGCAAATGAAGACTACAATGAGATACCACCTCACACCTGTTAAAATGGCTATTGCCAACAAGATAAGTAATGACAAGGGTTGGAGAGGTTGTGGAGAGAAAGGAATCTTCATTCACTGCTGGTGGGAATGAATATAAACTGCCATAGCCACTATGAAAAATAGTATGGAGGTTCCTCAAAAAATAGGAGTAGAGCTACCAAATGACCCAGCAACCCCTCTTCTGGGTATCTATCTGAAAATTTCAAAAACATTTATTTGCAAAGACAAATGCAGCCCTGTGTTCATTGCAGCATTATTCATAGTGGCCAAGACATGGAAATAACTGAAGTGATAGATGATGGGATAAAGAAGATGTGGTACACACGTACCATGGAATACTACTCAGCTGTAAGAAAGGATGAAATACTGCCATTTACAACAACATGGATGGGCCTTGAGAATATCATGCTAAGCAAAATAAGTCAGACAGAAAAAGTTAAGAACCATGTGATTTCACTCATGTGTCGGGGTATAAAACTGAAAGCAGCAAATGAACAAAGCAAGACAAGCAAAAACTCATATATACAGACAACACTATGGTGGTTAGCAGAGGAAAAGGGGAGTGGGGGAGTAATAAAGGGTAAAAGTGGTCAAATAAATGGTGACAGAGGGAGACTTGACTTTGGGTGTGAACACACAATGCAATATATAGGTGTTGTATTATAGAAATGTATACTTGAAACTTATATAATTGTACTAGCCAGTGTCACTCCAATAAATTTAATTTTTAAAATATTTTTTAAATAGTCAAATTGGAAAAAATAAGAAAACCTCGCCAAGAGTGGAAAGAAATGAAAAATATAAGAGCAAATAAAAAGGCGATACAAAACCAAAAATATCAGTATCTCCATCCAAGTAATAGTGTTTCCAAAAACAGATTGCAGAGAACATAGAGAAGCAGAAAAAATCTCTAGCTATTAGGGAAATGCAAATCAAAACCACAATGAGATACCACCTCATACCTGTTAGAATAAACAATCCACTGGAATCCTTCAAGGCTGAATTCCTACCAGTCTTCAAGATGACAGGAAATAAAATCCACATCTAGGTCCATCACTGTGAAATTTAAAAATACAAGAAATTTTTAAAAATCCTAAAAACATGAAGAATCAGACCCAAAGGCATTTTGTCACTTGCTTAAAGTTTTACAGGTGAAGGGGAGCAGAAGGTGCCACCCCAAAACATGCCAGTTTGGCATGTGGAGCCGAAGGCCATTGACATCCCAAGACCTGGCAGATGCAGGAAAAGCTCTTTACCGCCCCCTTAACTGCCTAAAAGAATTTAGAAAGGTGACGTGAAGCAGGAAGAGAGCCATTGCCAGAAATAATTTTTCATCTGCGAGACTCATCTGCATGGCAGACAAACACTTGTTTATGAAACATTTCTTCCTCTCATCTTTCTGTGAATTCCCTTCCTCTTCTTGGAAGCCCGAGACCCGCGTCCCTTTCTCCAGCTCAGGAAGGTACAGAAGCCTCAAGGGCCTAGCTGCCTTGGAGCCTGTCATATTTTTGTGGGGTTACCATATGTAAGAAATTTAACTTGTGGGTTTTTTTTTCCACTAAAAAAAAAAAAGAACTACTTGGGGGAGTGGTCCATGAAAGAAGAAAAGAATAGAAGTGGAGACTTAGAAATCCGTAATGAAGTTTAGCAATCTTATAGAACAGAGGTTAGTTGCCTTTGAACCCATTTCTTTTCCATATGGAACTGAAAAGGGTACGAGTGGACGGGCAGCACTGAGAGCAGTAGGAAAACACACCAGGGACACCCTCAACCCACCCTTCTCTTCAGAGAGATGCCAACAGATGCTAGCTGCCCCGTACACGTCATCACAAACAACTCCAGGTAAAACGAGGGAACTGTGGATGTGAAATCTATCCCAGGGAACAACCTTTCACAAATATGAATCCAAAAGAAAAAAATCAGAAAAATAAGTGATTGAACACGTTTTACATATAAATAAATATAACATTATTGCTTTTGAAAAATTATCACTATTTTTAAGAAATTTGGAAGGCAATTAGATTTATAAAAGCTCTAAGGTACAAAATAAATTTGAGTTTCAAAATGCATCATTTTCAAATACTCACAGTAATACATTCTGGTTTACTAAACCAAGACTTAAAACAATTCCTTAGGCAAAACGTTAAAAAAAAATTGGTTATTTTTCAGTTAATGAATGCTTGAAATTATATATTGCTGTAAGCATTTTAAATATCTTCCTGTGCTTCTCATTATGTATGAGGAAATAAATACTTTTAAGTTGGTAAATTCTCATTCAACCTGGCTATAGAATATCACAGACTATGCTTTAGCGATATCTGGATTAACGGCATTCTTCTGCCCTGCGTGGACTGACAGGGAAAGGCACACGAAGGCTGAGAATCTATACTTTTTTCTATATTTCACATTGGTCAGGCCCTTATTAGTGCTGAATGGAGTTTCAGTTTCTGAATTTCTAGGGAAGTTGGAAAAGGTCTGAAGAGAAACAACAGAAACCCATGAACAGATTGAGGAGAAGACCTCGGAGGAAATGTTAAAAATGTAGACCTGGCTTCACCTTGAAAATGGCAGGCCAAAGGCTGATTTAATAACTTTCTGTGAGAAGAAGACAGTTTATTTGGAGGAAGATGCTAGCTGGCTTTTCTCCATCTCTAAAGAGCTGAAAACCAGACAAAATTGGATTAGAAAGCAACAAGAAAATTGTCTCTGACCTAAGGCAGAGTGCAGCTGCAAAGGTGATTGAACTCTGTCGTTACCCACCCTGGAGAGCTCTGAAGATATGTTCACCGACCACAAGCTCTGGGCAGTCTGGGGAACTCGCAGGAGAAGGACACACCTTTCAGCTCTGTGCTTCCACGTACAGACAGTCCCCAGCAAACGACGGTTTCACTAATGATTTTTCAACTTTAGGATGGCGCAAAGAGATACGCATTCAGTAGAAACTGCACTTCAGATTTTGAATTTCGGTCATTTGCCTGGACTAGCGATGTGCAGTATGATTCTCTCTTGTGATGCTGGGCAGTGGCAGCAAACTGAAGCTCCCACTCAGCCATGGGGCTACGAGGGGACTCAACCGATGCTCTCCAGAGCACTGTGTTGCCAGCATGTTTTGGTTATTGTGTTTTGTGTTTTTGCCTCCCATCACATCTACAAAATACTCATCTGCGTCTCCTGCTTCTAGTGAGAAAGGCAATTACTCTTTGGATGAAACAAAATGATTGCGAACTTAAGCTAACCTAAGTGTTCTGAACACTTTGAAGGTAGACTGAGTTGAGCCATGATATTCCCTAACTTAGGTGTATTAAATGCATTTTCAATTTACAATATTCTCAATTTATGATAGGTTTATTGGGATGCAATCCCATCATAAGTGAAGGAGCAGCTGCATTTGAGTTCTCAAAAGCCAGCTTAAAGGGTTTATTTAGTGCACAGGGGAGACCAGATTTCCCACACCTGGGAACAAGGTGACAGGAATATGTCATATCATTTTACATTCTGAAGCTAGAAAGATTCAGCATAAAATGAATGAGAGCCATATGCTGAAGTAATGCAACTCTAGGAGGTGGCTTGCATATAGCACTAATAAAACTAGAATTTCCCAAATTTTATAAAGGGACTATGGGAACCATGTTGAGACATATCTAAGGGAAGCTGTAGTCTAATAATATTTATTATACATCTATTGAACACTTGCTGTTTCAAGCAATTGTGCCAGGCACTGGAGACTCCAAGTCAAATTCAACATGGTCACTGCCTTGTGGGAGTTTACACTCTGGTGGTAAGAGAGACTTGTTACAGGCTAATTCTATGATAGGGAGAAGCACAGTGCACTGTGGGAGCAGCTGGCTGGGACCCCAAGTCCGGAAGGGGTGTTCTTGGAAGGCTTTCTGAGAAGGTGCCCTGAGGATGAGCTTTGGAAATACATTAGGTATAAAATGGGCACAGGAAGGAAGTTTTTGTAAGGAAGGTGTATGTTAATAGAAGAATAATACCAAGAACAAATATATGTTCAATGATATGTGCTAGGCGCTGTACCAAGTGGTTAATCAGCCTGCTTTCATGTAATCACCATGACCTCCCTCATTGAGCACCTGCTGTGTTCCAGGAATTGTGCCTACAATGGTGAGCCAAACAGATCCTGCTCTCCAAGAGCTTAGCTCAATAGGAGATGCTATAGAATAATCCAACAATCATGGGAGAGTGATGGAAAACTTCTTAATTACAGCATTTGCAATTTCCTTTACTCTTTCAACCATCAAAGAAAATTCTGCCTTTGTCTTCTAAGCTTCTGCCCCACCCCAAGAAGATTTTTTTCTGTCAGCTGGGTTCTTAACTATTTTGATGCCAAATTTAATTAATGGGGAAAGACAGATTAGACTTTAGAATATTAATTTGTGCAAGAAAAGAACAGAGGTAGATGGAAATTATTAATTTAAAAATAAAATGTTTAAGGTATTGCATTTTGTAACTTTTATTAGACACTTTTATTATATTTCAGGAACAGTACAATGCACTTTACTAGCATCATCTCTTATAGTTCTCCCCCAAACAATGGGAGAGGCTCTAACTTTATCCCCATTTTACAGATGTGAAAACTGAGGCATAGCCCTGGCCAATGTGGCTCAGTTGGAGAGTTGTCCCATACACCAAAAAGGTGGTGGGTTCCATTCCCAATCAGGGCACATACTCATGCAGTGGTTTCGATCCCTGGTCAGGTCTCATGCAGGAGGCACCCGATTGATGTTTCTCTCTCCCTCTCTCCCTCTCACCCTGTCTCCCTCTCTCAAACAATAAACTAAAAATTGTTTTTAAACTGAGTCATAAAGAAGTTGAACAACTTGCACAAGGATATAGAGTTAAGAAGGGGTATAGCCAGGATTCAAAACCAGGTGGTGTGACCCCAGAGCCCACACTGGCTGCAAGAGAGAAGGCTCTTGGGGAAGTGTGATTGAGAGCGAAAGGAATGACAAAATAGATGTTATGAAGTGTAATTGTGAGCTACTTACTGGATCCCCCTGATCTCCTCTGACTGATTTTAGTAACAAGCTGGGTAGCTTTTAATTACTTACTTTGAGTTGATAGGGTTTGTTTGGTTTTCTTTATTTGCTTGGCTTTTAGTACCTCCGTTCTGAGACTAGACCATGTGGGGCCCCAGTTTTCATTTGGGACAGCACATGATCACAAATTGTGCAGTGTGTTATGTTGGAAAAATACAGGAAACTCTAAGAGCACAAACAGGGGTCCCCGATCTGGCCTCCAGGGTCAAGGAAGCTTCCGAGGAATCACCCTTCAACCTGATCTGAGGGCTGAGAGATGGCTGCCGGGGTCAAGTGTTTGGGAGGCTGGGCGGGTGGGGGCAGGTGTATTCCAGGCAGAGGGAACAGTATGTGCAAAGGCAGTGAGGAGAGGGTAGGGAAGGACTTTGGGAAACTAACAGATGATGTAGGGCTGGTGCACTGGTAGTGAGGGGGAGGCTAGTGACAGACAGGGCTGGAGCGGCGGGCAGATTTTAAATCATGCTAACGTTCCCTGGGGCAGGGAACACTGAATGAGGGCCAGGTTGGGAAGCTTCATTCGGATTCCTGTCACCATCCTTCCATCTTTGGAATTAAAGATGCCCCTTTCCTCCAGGTATAAAGAGGGCAACTCTCACATGTGGGCCTCATGACCTGCTTCAGGGAAAGGTCAAAAAGTCCTTCCTACATCTGCCATTTCTCAAATTTCCTCATCTTGAAGTATGTTATTTTGGGGGGGTTTGTGTCCTTATCAGTAGGAACATGGTCTCCAGGGCCAGGCTGGCTGGGTTCGAGCCCCAGCTCTCTCTCTCTCTCTCTCTCTCTCTCTCTCTCTCTCTCTCTCTCTCTCTCTCATTAGGCATACAACTTTAGGAAAGTGACTGACCTCTCTGTGCCTCAGTTTTCCTCATCTGTAAAATGGGGTTAATAATACTAATCATACATAGGATTGCATGAGGATCAAGTAAGTTAACATATAAATATCTGCTGTTATTACCACCAGATGACCTTTGAGGTGGACACTTAAGTATGAGTGAGATTCCAGGATGGGGAGGCATATAAATGGAGGAAGCAGTCTTCCAAAGGATGGCTATGGGAAAGCGGGGGGTGCTCAGAAAACTACTGGTTTCACAGTTCGGCTGAGGCACAGGTTGCATGTTAGGAACAAAAGACACAGAAGCTAAAATGTTTGGTGAGTATCATATAGATGCCCAGTTGAGAAATGTCTACTAAGTCCAAGGAGCATTTAGAACTTCTGAAGGTTTTTGAGCTGGTATACACCAAGACTAGGGTTATGTTTGGGGAGAAGTTATCTGACTGTCACATAGTGTAAATTATGGTGGGAAAGACTCACTTTGCACTCACTGAGAAACCTTGCTGGGAATTTTTTTCTTAAGTAGACGCTCATACAGGCAAGCAAATATATAGAGCAGCTGGCAGTCACATTTCTCATGGTAAATTAATATAATCTGTGGTTCATAAATCAGTCCATCCAAATATATATCAATCGACTTGCTTATTACTTTAAAATGCATTTTCTTCTAGATGGTTCTAAAAACAGGAACATACACAAGTACAACAATTAAATGAGTCACAAATCAAAAACCATGTAGGGGAAATGGAAAGGTAATTATCTAGGATAAGGATTAGAATACGATGGTAAATTCAACAGATCATTACATTAGCTCTAGCTTCCTAAAAGCCCAGGCATAAAGGGGATCTGAATTGTGCCATTCTTAATGCCCAATAAAAGAAAATGTATTTGTATTTTAGGTAAGACTAGCTTTTTCTTCCTGGAGTCTAATGGAAAACAGCATATACTTTCTAGTGATGTCCCATTTTTAGACAATGAGAAGTCAATATTCATATAGTCATTTCTAATGACTGGTTGGAATGAGTGGTCCCTCAGACCTGATAATTCCCCTGAGTTGGTAAAGTATAAATATTTCTCCCTTTTCTGTGTCCAGTGTGACTAGAGAGCGGTCCGGGTCCTGAGTAGGGGCAGCTGGGGATTGAGAAAATGAAAGAAAGAGACAGACACAGAGATAGAAGGAAAAAGCTGGGGCCGGGTAGGACAGCTGTCCTCTGATGGAGAGACAGTGACCCAGAGCCAATAAAGTGCATCTATCTTATACAGCAAAGTACCAGGAAGTTTTACTAAAGCCCAAGACAAAGGAGATTATGTGCATTCTTGTCTTTGTAATCGTACTTCTGGGTGGGCCCGGATAATCATGTTTGTTCCAGGTGCTTAGCTGGATTTAGATAATGAAACCCACCCTCTGGCAAGGTATGTTTCCAGGGCATGGCTCTGCTGGGCACCGCTGGATTCAGATGACAATCAGCTCAGGGGCCTTTCCCAGGCACTCTCTACTGTAGAGAAGATTTTTCTGAACTTACAAAATCAAAGACTTGAAAATAGGTATCATAGGTGTTTGTCAGATACATATAGATGCCCAGGGGAGACCAACATTGGGAGGGCTGTGTTTTGTCTGCCACAGAGGGTGAAGTCCAGAAGGAGTCCTCACCCCAGAAATAGTCTAGCTAATTTTCTATGAGAAATTCAGGTTATTTCAACTTAAAGTATAAGCTATTTCAACATATAGAAGTATACAGAATATAATAATGAATATTCACGTTTCCACTACCTATATTTAGCAAATATTTCTCTATTTTCATATTTGAATCGTTTTTCTATTTTAAGAAATAAAGTTTGAGAGAGAATGGAAGTCCCTTTACCACCCTATCTGATCCCAGTTGGCTCCTTTCTTCACTAAAGTCAATTAGTATCATGAAGTTGGTGTATATTCTTTCCATCTGTGTCTTTTTAGTTTACTAGAGAGGTTTGTATACATAAACAATATATAATAATGACTGGTAGCAAACCATAGGCATTATTCTGCAACATTTTTATCCACTGTTATGTATTTGCAATTTAATCAAAATTATCAAAATAATGTAGAGTTGGATATTTATCTATCCTCAGGAGTGCAGAGGGCCTTTCTAAGAAAAGCTAGGGAACATAATAGAAAAAAAACAATATAAATGATTACAAAGTTTCTTCAGGGTTATAATGATGATGATGATGATAAAGATGAATGAAAAACTACAGTCTTATCTTTGTCTTTAATATGTAAAGAAGTCGTCTAAAAGGACACATACTGAAGGTTGACAAAGTAATAATGTAGGTGGAAGAAGGGGAAAACTGTCAAGGAAATGTGGAAGGATTGTGGACCATTTTCCCCCTGTATTTCCTAGGTTTTAATTTTTCTATAATAAACACACAGTACTTTGTTTAATAAGGGGGAAAAAAAACTATATTTTTAAAACTAATGCTAAAGCTTTAAAATAAGCTAAAGGCTAAAGTAACTCTAAGGAAACAACTCTTATATTAGAAAACTGTGGTACATCTACACAGAATTCTTACCATTTGCAACAGCATGGATGGAACTGGAGAGCATTATGCTAAGCAAAATAAGCCAGTCAGAGAAAGACAAATATCACATGATTTCACTCATCTGTGGAATATAATGAACAACATAAACTGATGAACAAAAATAGAACCAGAGACATAGAAGCACCGAACAGACTATGAGGGAAGGCAGGGGCGGGTGAGGGGGTAAGAGATCAACCAAAGGACTTGTATGCATGCATATGAGCATAACCCATGGACACAGACAGTAGGTGGGTGAGGGCTTGTGCTGGGGGGTGGGGGTGGCCGGGGAGAGGTCAATGGGGGAAAAGGAGACTCACATAATACTTTAAACAATAAAGAATTTAAATTTTTTTTAAAAAAATGTTTTTAAGTCAGTCATTCCAACTGAAAAAGAGACAAAGATCACGAATATAAGAAAGTGGAAGTTCAAATGAGCCACCCCGAGATGTGCTTCTGTGGTATGTGGATTATTTTGAGCTAAAGGCATTTCAGTTTTGGGCTCAAGAGAAACTTCAGCCTCTCCCTTTACCCAGAAGAACTAGAGTTAGGGGTCTTGCCCATAATAAAAGATTATCAGCTATAACTTTTTTGACCCACCTATATGGCAGGATAAACTTTTATTTACTAAACACCTGCTCTTTTATCATCCTGCCAAGACTTTGAAGCTCCCAAGGCACCTTCATCCCTCACTCAGGATCGTATATACTCACTAGAGGCCTGGTGCATGAAATTCATGTGGGGGGAGAGGGGGACGGTTCCTCAGCCCGGCCTGCACCCTCTCGCAATCCAGGACCCCTCGGGGGATGTCCGACTGCCTAAACTGGCAGTCGGACATCCCTCTTGCAATCCAGGACTGATGGCTCCTAACCGCTTGCCTGCCTGCCTGCCTCATCACCCCTAACCACTCTGCCTGCCTGCCTGATGCCCCTAACTGCTCATCTGCCTCCCTGATTGCCCCTAACCACCTCTGCCTGCCTGCCTGATCACCCCTAACCGCCTCTGCCTGCCTGCCTGATTGCCCCTAGCTGCTCGCCTGCCTGCCTGATGCCCCTAACTGCTCATCTGCCTCCCTGATTGCCCCTAACCACCTCTGCCTGCCTGCCTGATCACCCCTAACCACCTCTGCCTGCCTTCCTGATCACCCCTAACCGCCTCTGCCTCAGCCCCCAATGCCGTGGCTTCATCCAGAAGGATGTCCGGAAGGTCGTTTGGCTGTTCAGTCTAATTAGCATATTATGCTTTTATTATTATAGATGTTCCCTTTCTATTTCTGAACCTCTCCTACATGGGGGAGTCTCTGACTCTCTCATGTATGCAAAGTTCCCATATATATGTATGTATTAAATTTAGTTATTTTCTCTTGCTAATCTGTCTCATGTCTATTTGTTTAGACCAGCCAGAAGAACCTTGAGGGTAAAAGAAAGTGTGTTCTTTCTCCCTACAAAAACAACTCATAAAAGAAGTAAAATGGTCAAAAGGCATAAGGAAATATGTTTAATTTTACTAGTAACCAAAGAAATACAAATTAAAATAATCTTGAGATATCACAGTAGTCTGTGAAACTGGCAAAGATAAAAAAGAATGATAATATTTAGAGCTGGTAAGGATTTGAGGAAACATGTTCACAGGCAGTGCTAATGGGAATACAGATTTGTACTGCTCCAAAGGGCAATTTGGTGGAAATATCACAATATCAAAAGTCTTAAAATGTGCTATCTTTAACTCACAAATGTTTTCTTCAGCAATTGTCCCTAAGAAAGTAATCAAACAAGTGCACAAAGACTATTAGTTGTTTGTAATAGTGGAAACTGGAAACTGCTTAAATGTCCATCAGTAAGGGAGAGGTTAAGTAATGTTCACACAAAATAAATAAACAAACTAAACAACACCTTCTCATCCTCTGGGGTGTCACAGATTCTGCTCTTGTTTGCTGTATGTCTCACTGTTAAGTATTATAGGCTCCAATGCAGACAGACCTCTATTGGCCTCCAAGCCCCAATGCTGAGGAGATGAATGTCTTTGGTTCAGTCTTAATCTCTCTAACGTTTACCTGACTTACCTGTGGTTTAGGGACATAAAACTATGTCAGAGAGTTATTAGAGGAGTCACAGAGGCTGCCCTCACTTGTGTGAGGCCCAGGGAAGGGTATAAATGAAAGGGCTCACCCTGGCGGGTGGCTCAGTGGAGCATCGTCCTGCACACCAAATGAAAGGGCTCGTCTCATACGTTAAATAGAATATACTATTACTCTTACCTTCATAATGACAAAATTAAAATTTTGGTGTAAACTTATGTGTTTTTTTTGTAAAATAACCACAACTGCTGAATTTAACTGTTATTGCATATATGATGGTGAGTTGGCCATGTTTGTATGAGTGATAACATAAAAATACATATAATTAAATCATACATTTCTTCCACAAAATGTACTTTTATTTTCTTTACTTCATGCTTATTTTTATGATGGTGACCACCTTATTTTGTTATAATAAAGATGTTTATCCATTGTGTTCTATTCACAGTAAATACCTGATGGATTAAAATTAAAGTGTAATTTTATTCCATTGTACACAATTTGCATACATTTTAATTTTAAAGGTACATTAATAGAAATATTAAATTTTTAAATAGTTTTAATTAATATGTATATTAATATTAAAATTTAAAATTATACTTTTTAAAAGTCTTTTTCTTCTAAGATATTTAAAAAGAGACATTAAATTAAAAGGCAAATACATTTACCATAGCTAAGATTTGGAAACAGCCTAAGTGCCCATCAGCAGATGAATGAATTAGAAAACTGCAGTACAGCTACACAATAGAATACTATGCTACTGTAAAAAAGAAGGAATTCTTACCATTTGCAATGGCATGGATGGAACTGGAGAGCATTATGCTAAGTGAAATAAGCCAGTCAATGAAAGAAAAATACCACATGATCTCACTCATTTATGGATAATAAAGACCATTATAAACTGATGAACAAAAATAGATACAGAGGCAAAGCAGGATCGAACAGACTGTCAAACTACAGCGGGAAGGCTGGGAAGGGTTGGGGAGAGGGGTAAGAGATCAACCGAAGGACTTGTATGCGTGCATATAAGCATAACCAATGGACACAGACACTGGAGGGTAGGGGAGGCCGGGGGAAGGTCAAGGGGGAAAAAAAGAAAGGAGACATATGTAATACTCTTTGTAATACTTTAAGCAATAAAACAAAAAATTTTTTTTAAAAGGCAAATATAAATTATAAGAAATGACTAATAATTTTTTAAATAATTTTTAAAATAAAACTAAATTATGAAATTTTGTAAAAATAATTCAATCACATTAAATATTTTTGTGAAAATAAAAACCATTTGCAGTTCTAGTACTAAATGTCCATCAAGTTACCAATGTAAAAACTGGTTTCTTATTTTAGTCCATGTTATACCTAGACCAGGGTTTCTCAAACTTTGGTCTCAAGACTTCTTTAAGCGACTAAAAATTATTGATGACTCCACGAAGCTTTTGTTTATGTGGTTAGTTCTGTTGACAAAAAAATTTCAAATCTGTAGACAATTTTTACGAGGCTATTTGGGTCAAACTGATGACAATTGTCACAAAACAAAATCTCAATGAATTGACAAAATGCTCCAGAGAATGGTAGTTTTACAGCTTATTTTATACATTAAAAGGAGGAGCCATAAAGGGGGTTACATAAAATCTATTGGTGGTAGATTAAGGGGGTGAGAGAAAGCAAAGGGGGTGGATCTCTGGAACTGGGTAAAAAGTGAAATGGAGAGACACATACTTCTTTTACATTGGTGCTTACAGGATAGTTAATAATTAATACTTACAGTGTATAGAGATAGTGTGCAGGGAACAAGTTAACAGTGAGGGGTGCTGTGATCTGGTGCTGGAAGTTGTGCCCTAAGGAGTCTGGAAAAGGAGTTTACTCTGACATTTCAAAAGTATGTTGCTTTAGGGGTGAGGAACCTTTTTTCTGCCAAGGGCCATTGGATATTTATAACATCATCCCTGGGTCATACAAAATTATCAACTTAAAAATTAACCTGCTATATTTGGCCAAACATTTAATTAACTCACCCCTAATGCCTTGGCAGGGCCAGGCCAAATGATTTCCCAGGCTTTAGGCCTGAGGGCCAGACGTTCCCCACCCCTGCGTTAGATGCAGAGACAACAGACAGGCTCACTTAAGGTAAAGATTGACCTTTGTCAAGGAAGCTGCAGGCCTAGGACCTGACTTCTGCCTGACTTGCTTTTAGTTAGGAATGTTTATGTTCAGACCATCCTGCTGTGGATGAAAAATGGGCCACATGCTAACCTAACAAGCTCAGGGAAGGCCTGCATGGTGGTCTTGCAAACTCAAAGATTTAGAGTAACCACAAAGGATGGTCTAAAATTAAAACTTTAACTAAAAGCAGTTTAACGTGGGCAGTCACGTCCCAGGCTGGTATCTTCCCTGACACAGGTCAATCCTTACTTTAACTGAGCCTATTGTCGTTTTGCATCTACGATAACATATCGTTGGAATGTCAAAGTAATTTTCCATTTTCCAGACCCCTCGAAGCCCAGGCACCACTCTGTAGAGACCACAAATCCCCCGTTGTTATTGAGTTAATTGTTAACTATTAACTATCCTGCACCCACCTAAGTAAAAGAAGTATGTGTCTATCATTTTACTTTTTATCCAATCCCAGAGGTTACCCCCTCCTCCCCGCCCCTCTTCTCTCCCACTTTGCTTTGTCCTGCCTACCTAATCTATCACCAATGGATTTCATGTAACCCACTTACATCTCCTCCTTCAATTGTAATGTATAAAACAAAGTGAAAACCTGCCATTCTCTGGAGCATTACAATAATTGAGATTATGCTTCCTGGCAATTATCAACAGTTTGGCCCAAATAAACTCACAAAAATTTTCGACAGGTTTGAATGTTTTTACGGTAACACTACATGGTTACTTTTAGTCTCTAAGTTTATAAGGCCTCCCCTGAGCTTGCCAGGTGCAGTATATGGCCCATTTTTTTGCCCATACTTCTATCTATATTCACGTTAGAATTTGGGGAAGTTTTTAAAACAAAAGAGTATATAAACACAGATTTCATTAGCTCTTAGAGTAATGATGGCTTTACATGTCTGGCAACTTCTAGGAAATTCCACTATATACTTGACTTGTTTGAAAGCATGAGAATGAAAAAGGCAAATAACATCTTAGTATTATCAAGAAAAAATAGTTTGACCTAAAAGGGTCGCTGGGTCTTCAGGGGACCCCAGAAGCACTGAGCCAGACAACATCTTACAAATTTAAGTGAAATATGAATTGTCTAATATTGCAACAGGATCCTTGGTTCTCTTGTGCCACTGTTGTGAATACTGTGCTACTCTGTGAACAGATTTGCATCCATGAATCTGAAGAGATGCAAGAAAATGGGCACTTACCACAAATACTAAATGATATTTCATTAGGCAGGAGTCTATTGCATTAGAGCTATCTAGTAGGACGGCTTTGACAAGTTCACTTGTCTTTTCCTCCATTTTCCCTGTGGCCCCAAAGGGTCTTAGATCCTAGAGCTAAGCCAGCACTCATTGTCACTGGGTTTTTCTACCTTCCCCTCTTTCTGATCCTTATCCTAAACTCCTGGGAGTGTATACAAAATATTGAGGGGGGCGTCTTAGGAGAAGAAAGTGGGTCTGCTCTGCCTTCTTTTATAGCAGCCCCACCTCCTACCTCAGGTAACCTGGGCCAGCATAGTTCTTGGCACAGCACCCACAGGTCTTGCTCCTGGAAATGGGGAGAGCCAATGCCATATGGGGGCCCAGCTGACTCCCACTCAGCTGCTTGGGGCTGATGATACCTCCAAGACTGCAGCAGTGCCCTCTCCCATCACTGGCAAGGGCCTCCTTCCCTAGGTCTTCTTTGCTTGGTCCTTCGCTTGAACTGGAGCAATCCTGGAACAGACCTGCTCCCTCTCTTTCTCTCTGAGTTAACTTCCTTGCCTGTGAAATCTTCTGGATCCCCTTCCAGGGCACTTGGAAGTCATCAGAAACTCAGGGGCAGTCCCTGACCTTCTCCTGTTTATGTAATCAAACAATCAATGGGTCCGAGCTGTCTGTCACTCCTTGAGCCAATTAAGCAGAGACAGGGTTGAATCATATAAGAACGTTTATTCGGATGCTGCTGGCAGTATGGGAGAGCAGCAGGTCATCCACAAAAATCTGCTCTCCCCTCCCCATAAGCCAGCTGCTTATATTGGGTAGAAGGACAAAGATTACATGGGGAAGTAGGCAAAAGGGTATGCCAAAGGGCCAGTTAACAGGTAATGCAGGTGGAGTGTGCAAAGGCTGGCGGGTGTGCAAAGGCTGGGGGTCTTTAAAGGGCTGGCGACTCTGGTTTCTGCAACATGGTCGTTAATCTTTCCATGATTATATAGGCAGCTCTCTGATGAGGAGGATGGGCTGCATTTCCAGGGGAGCTCCAGGTCCCATGTGCAACTCTCAGCCATGTTAGAATGTGCCTTCTTTGGATTAGAAAACTGTGGTACATCTACACGATGGAATACTATGCTGCTCTAAAAAGGAAGGAACTCTTACCATTTGCAACGTCATGGATGGAACTGGAGAGCGTTATGCTAAGTGAAATAAGCCAGTCAATAAAGGAAAAATACCACATGATCTCACTCATTCGTGGACAATAGAGACCATTATAAACTTTTGAACAATAATAGATACAGAGGCAGAGCTGCCTCAAACAGATTGTCAAACTGCAGCGGGAAGGCCGGGGAGGGTTGGGGGGCAGGAGGTAGGGGGGTAAGAGATCAACTAAAGGACTTGTATGCATGCATATAAGCATAACCAATGGACATAAGACACTGGGGGATAGGGGAGGCTAGGGGACTGTCTAGGGCAGGGGGGAAAAAATGGACACACATGTAATACCCTTTGTAATACTTTAAGCAATAAAAAAAAAAAAAGAATGTGCCTTCTTTAATCAGAATGGTTTACAGAGCATGATTAATATTTCTTACAATTACAGCTGGCCCCCAATATTCTATTTCTGTCCCTGTCACTTAGCTCTTCCATGCCATTGTCCTGTTGGCCTGCCCTATGCAGACCTTAAAACTCCAGATGAAGGACAAGGCGCCCCCCCCCCCCCAAGCTCCATGGGGCAGGTGGTCATGTCACCCTCTGCCCAGGGTTTATTTCAGAGTGCAGAGGAGTAGTACAAGGACTTCATGCTGCATTTTATCATTTTCCTCATCTTTGTAAATCTCTCCGTCCTATGCCAGAGCCCTCCGGGTTTGCCCTGCAAAGCTAAGGTTGCTTTTTTCTTTGCTTCTCTTTTCTGCTTCTTACAAGTCCCCAGTGAAGCAAACACAAGCCCCAGGCCTCTGAATGTGAAGGTGGAGTGGTGGAGAAACTAACATTGGAGACCGCATTACCCTTTTGCCACCTATACCGTATTCCCTAGATTTTGCTTTCTTTTCCATTTCCTTTTCTTTTTCATTTTTAAAAATAAAGGTAAATTGTTGAATGCTCAACTAATTACTTCTTATTCATGAAACAGGAATCAACAAAGGCTCTTTTTCTACAGGATCCTTTGGGGTTTGGAGTACAGTCATCAGCATCTGCTCTTCCCCGCCCCCCCCCCCCCAGTTGCAAGTCTCGTGGGGTCCGTTAGAGTTTAGGAGATGCATGCCTGTGGGGGAGCAATGGGCAGACACTGATGTCTGTCCTCCCTCCCCTGGCAGCCCAGGAAGAGGATGGCGGTGAAGTAGGACGCATGCGCACTGTGCTGCCTCTGGTGCGTGGGCTGGGCTCTCCAGCTGGTAACACTTTAAGAAGGCCCTATGCCAGTGATGGCGAACCTATGACACGCGTGTCAGAGGTGACACGCGAACTCATTTTTTGGTTGATTTTTCTTTGTTAAATGGCATTTAAATATATAAAATAAATATCAAAAATATGTCTTTGTTTTACCATGGTTGCAAATATAAAAAAATTTCTATATGTGACACGGCACCAGAGTTAAGTTAGGCTTTTTCAAAATGCTGACACGCCGAGCTCAAAAGGTTCGCCATCACTGCCCTATATCTATGTTTACAGGCCCCCCGGCCTCGCTTCCCTCCTTTCTCCACACAATCTTCCTTCCCGGCTTCCTCAGCCTGGTCACTTCCCACTGCTCCCCAGGACTTTAGCGATTTCCCCTAAGGCTCTTTCAAAGGGCCTCTGCTGTGTCCCTCCTCCAGCCTTTCACTCTAGGATCACTTCAAAGGCTCGGCAGCCCTGGGAAGGGAAGAACCTACAGAAAAAGAAATCCCAACTAGAGGGAGGTTTGCTTTGGCAGCTGCTCGATTGTTCTGTAGGTGGCGAGGTGCCTGCTCCAACCTCTGCGGCTCCCTCGCCCTCATAGCTCATTACAGATGTTTTCGTTTGGTCTGGTTTCCTCCTGCCCCCTCTGGGCCTCCGAGCCCCTACTTCCAGCAGGCTTATGTAAATTTCCGAGAGGCCTCAGCTGCTCTTGCTCCGCAGATCTCTTTATCTGTTGCCAACACAAGATCCTCCTAATTTTGCTCTGAGCCACACTCAGGAGGGGAGAGGCTCAAGCTGAAGCAGAAGCTGGGGCCCTTGGCCATTTAGCTCTGCGATTTCTTTTAAGGCCGCTGGGCTTAGCATGAATGAGTGAACGGCCAGCTGGTCCGTTCGGAAAGCCTGCCCCATCCTGTGCTCAGGAAACACTTGTGGGCCTCAGCCCAAATCCTAAGCTTTGGCAAGAGCATTATTGCTTTGTGCTGGGGTTGCAAATACTTTGTGAAATTAAAGCATCCTGCAAGCCAAACCAATCACTGGCTGAATTCACCCTGCTGATCGCCAGTTTCAGACCCCACACTGACCTGCCTGCGCTAGGAATTCTTGACCCTACTGAAGTCATTTTTACATTCTCTTGAAGAGTTGGCTTATTTAATATGCTTTTGAAAAGGTCTGAGCCATGAAGCCTAGAAAACGATCCGCACAGCCCGCAGCGTAAGTGTTCATGAGGGCGTCTTTCTGAGGCAGGATTGTAAGACGCTGGGATAATTCCTTGGCAAGTGGAATGGGGAGACAGAGAGCCCAGCAATTTATAGCAGATGCAGAAGGTCACTGCCTTTGAGATAACATCAAGGCCTCCTCTGCATTTCAGCTCCAGCACCAGAAAAGCAGAAAACCAGGTAGGTGACCCATGACCCGCTGCAATAGCTAATGACCCCCTGCCCTGGCACTGACCAATCAGTGGAGACCACGACTCTAAATGGCACACCTGGAAGAGCTGATGGCTACTCCACTGAGATCTCCCCTAAACTCCCAGCCTTTAAAAACCCGCAAAACAAAGGACCCAGCGAGCATTCTTCCTTCTGGGAGCATGCTCACTCACGCCTTTCCCTGTCCTCGCTTATTCCCCCACAAGCATGCATCTCCTAAACCCCAGGGGCCCCATGAGGCCTGCAACTAGGAGAGCAATGGGCAGCAACAGCTGGTCCTGGGCTACCCCCCTGAACCTGTCCACAAGGCCCCTTTTTCTTTGACTCTCCAGTGACCTAAAGCAACCCCACCTCGGCTCATTCCTTTCCTATAACACTTCCAGAGAGCCAAGGCAGCCCCACCTGGGCTCCCCTATCGCCTCTTCTATCCTAGGCCCTTCCTTGTCTCACTGTCCCCAGCTTTAATAAATGTATGGTTAAAATCACCCAGGCTCATTTTGTGAAATCCTTCCTGCACAAAGTCAAGAACTCACACACTGACCCAAGGCACACCTGCGAAGGGCCAGGTCCCCTTCCTGGTAACATTTCCTTCAGGTGAACTTGGAGGTCTGGCTAGGTTAAATACCGAGTCCTTCTCTGGATGACACGGGGCCCACAAAACATGCTCATTTTCTTGCAGACCTCGCCACAAATTGCTGAGTAGGCGGCTTCTTCACTGTCACTGCCATCAAGTGGGTTCATTGGGAAGCGATGTGAAACCTCAGACACCCACTGTTCCTTTTCTGGTTCTGTCCAGAGGCTGCCGATCCCTTCGGTGAGGACCCCTGGACCACTGCCTGTCCCTTCCCCACTGACTCACTCACCCCACGAAAGGTCAGAGCAGCTGGACAAACACCAGGTTCCTGAGATGGAGTAACAAAAGCCTTTTCTGGGGCCTCAAGCTTGTTGATGATGAGATTGTTTCCTAAAAGAAAACAGTCTCTGGGAGCCTAAGCCACCTGCTAAAAGGCTCCCTGCCTGTCTGATACAGTTCGAGAACCAAACCTGGTAGAGAGGAAAACGGCTCTGAATTAGTGTGTGTGTGTGTGTGGGGGGGGGGGGGGGGTGTTAAGCTGTTCCAGCATTGCATTCTGTTTGCATGGCGCTAACTCAACAAGTCACAGGACAGTAAGTGACCCATGAGACGTCTGCCTGTGCAGAACTACATCGAGACATGGGCCGGCAGAGTCATTTCCAAGTGCCAATCCCCCGACCCCCGTGTGTGTGTGTGTGTGTGTGTGTGTGTGTGTGTGTGTGTTGTGTGTGTGTGTGTATGTGTGTAAAAACAATACTGGAAATGTAAACTGTACTTCTCCAAATCCTCTCCTCTCAGGGAAAGTACTGCATGTGTTTCAAAGGCATAAAATTCTTATATAGCCATTTGCTCAGGGAATTAGAGCCTCTAAGAGGCATCCTTGAATAGTTGGTCAACCAACTACCTTCTAAGGAAGAAAAGTGCAATTGGTTACTTTTGTTTTCCTAGAGAGACGTGGCCAGAGTAGAATTGCCAGGTCAATAGAGGAGATGCTGAGCCCTGCCACCCGTGTCCTCCTGCCCTGTCTGTCTGCCGGAGCATCTGGCATCTCCCTCAAACACAGAACTGAAAAGTCTGGAGTATTTTCAAAATATGAATTTGAAGGAGTGCCAATATGTTAGCTAAGGATCCCGTGTATCTGGCTAACAACCTGGACCGTAGGGGTTGGCCATCGTGGAGATCTGACTGGTTCACACTGCGGACATAGCAATATTCCTCTGCACCGTTTTTAAAGTAGGCAATTCAAGTGTGTCCTGCCTCTTGGGGCGTGGGTGGTAGGTGGGGAGATCGTGAAGCAAGTCTGCTTTAGGAATAAAAGAGGAAGCAGGACTTCTCTGCACTTGTTCAGCCAATTTTCATTGAACAATGAGTCTAAAGTGACTGAACTCCCTGGTCCTACTCCCCAGACATCATATTATTCTGGCCAAGACCCGCTTGACATGTGTTGACTCCACATAGAGTCTCCGGGCTGCACACCTGACACTTGCATCCGTAGGAATGAAGAAGGCAGGTAGCCATGGGTGAAGGGACAAGGTAGAGGAGAAAGGGCCTAGGGAATGAAACCATTTCTCAGAGATGCTGGCGAGCTAGCTGGGCCATGAGTGAGGTGCTCTCGTGCCTAAATGTGAGTAACCTTTGTGACCTTTGTTTGAAGTCCCTGGACCTAGACCAGGGATGGGCAAACTTTTTGACTCGAGGGCCACAATGGGTTCTTAAACTGGACCGGAGGGTCGGAACAAAAGCATGGATGGAGTGTTTGTGTGAACTAATATAAATTCAAAGTAAACATCATTACATAAAAGGGTATGGTCTTTTTTTTCAATAGTTTTATTCATTTCAAACGGGCCAGATCCGGCCCGCGGGCCGTAGTTTGCCCACGGCTGGCCTAGACTATAGCCCCCAAGCCCTACTGAATCGATGCCTTCACAACCAATGCAAGTCAGAACTCATGAAGCCTGCCCCATGTCCTTTTCCATTTCCACCACCGAAGCACCTAGCTCTACCATTGTAATTCATTACTATGTACCTATCCTATTTATCAACAGGGATGTGCACCTGTTTGCTCTCTGTCCCTTCCCCAAAGGCAGGCTCAGAGCAGAGCTCCATGCGCTCACTGCCATTGCAGTGCTGGAAGCTCATGTTCACATCAAACCCGGTCTTGCAATCCTCTGCCTCCCCACAGCCTACCCCAGCCCCTCTGCAGTGGGGGATCCTCTTGTGCTTTGCTCAAATTTTTCACTAAAATGAAAAGTGAATTCAGTACAATTGGTCTTTGTTTAGGCAAAATATATGACGACGTTTTGCCAAAATTAAAATGGAAATTTGGCATCAACCTTAAATATTTTTTAAATGAGGGAGTGTTCATGTGCATACACTGTGTATGTGTGCTTGGTCCTCCATTGGTGTCACTAGTTGCTCAACTGTTCTTGAGTGCCAAAAATATATAAGACGTTATCCTGATTTGGTCTGCATATGGGGTTGGGACTTGTTCAATTTAGAGAAGAAAAGTCTGAGGGACAGTAGCCTGAGAAACTTACCATTAACTAATAAGGTTAAAGACAAGAAAAGAAGTTCTAGCTGATTTGGCTCAGTGGATAGAGCATGGCCTACAGACTGCAGGGTCCCAGACTCGATTCCAGCCAAAGGCACATGCCCAGGATGCAGGCTTGATCCCTAGTAGGGGGCATGCAGGAGGTAGCCAATCAATGATTCTCTCTCATCATTCATGTTTCTATCTCTCTCTCCCTCTCCCTTCCTCTCTGAAATCAATAAAAATATATTTTTTTAAAGAAAAGAAACAGCTTAAATTGCTTAGTGAGATTTTTATATAAATGAAAGCCATTAAATATTGGAACAGGTTACATCAAAAGAGGATATGGAATATTCTCTAGGGCCGCTAAAATAAAGTTTGTCAGTTACTAGAGTCATGGGCATGTACCTCGGTTGCAGGTTCTTTCCCGGCCCTGGCCGGGGCTCATGCAGGAGGCAACCAATCAATGTGTTTCTTTCACATCAACATTTCTCTCTGTTTTTCCCTCTCTTTTTCACTCTCTCTTAAAAAAAAAATCAATTGAAAAATATCCTCAGATGAGGATTAAAAACAAAACAAAACAAAAAGGTCCATTAGAAACAGATCTGAGGGTTCTCAAGTACTTAGTATATGATAAAAGTAGATTGTTAATAAGTGATCTCAGGGAAATTGTTCAGCTACTTGGAAAAAGAATGAAGTTAGATCCTTACTTCAAAGTATAAGCCAAATAAATTAAATGTCCAAAATAAAAATCCAACACATAAGATCTGACCCTGACTCCAGTGGCTCAGTGGTTGAGCATCATCTGCACCAAAAGGTGACTGGCTCAATTCCTGGTCAGGGTGCATGCCCAAGTTTTGGATTCGGGTCCCCATTGGGGTACATATAGGAGGCAACGATCGATGTTTTCCTCTCACGTTGATGTTTCTCTCTCTCCCTCTCCCTTCCTTTCTCTCTAAAATCAGTAAAAACAGATATTTTTTTTAAATCATAAAAGATCTGACTATTTAGTCTGTGAATTGAGAAACCAATTACAAAAAAAAACACCAAAAATGAAAAATATTATAAAAATATTATTATTCAAAATGTAAATGTTAAAAACTTTGTTAATTAAACATGCTCAACAAACTAAAAGATAAATAATATATTAGGGAAGGTCTAGTATATCTATGTGAAAATGGCTATTATTGTTAAAACTGGTCTTTCAAATTAATAAGGAAGGAAAGGAGAAACTCATCGATAGGATTATAGACATAGGACATAAATGAGCAATTCTCAGAAGAGAAGGCAAAGGGTGAAAAAGTGTTTAGTTTCACTATTCAAAAGCAACAGAAGAAAATTGTATAAATATTTCACTGAGCTACCATTTTCAAACTTAACACATTGACTAAGATTTTCTGAAAGACTAGTATGACCGTGGCAAGGGCATGGGGTGATTGTGGGGGTCCGGAACCAGCCACCCAGGCTGTGCCTTGGTGGTATGTGGATTACTTTGAGCTGAAGGCAATTTTAGCTTCGGGCTCAGAAGCACCTTCTGCCCTAGGAGGATTTTAATTGGAGGCCTTGCCTGTAATAAGAGATTATCAGGGCTAACCTTTTCGACCCACCTGTACGGCAGGGCAAACTTTTATTTACTGAACACCTGCTCTCCTTATCCTCCCGCCATGACCCTTTCAAGCCCCCGAGGTGCATGACCTCATCCCTAACCCAGGAGGTCTTACAGACTTCCATCCCCCTTTCTGTCTCTGAGCCGCTCCTGTATGCAGGGTCTCCGACTCCCTCATGTATGTGGGGTTCCCGTGCACTTCATATGAAATTTGACTTTCTCTTGTCAATCTGCCTCCTGTTGATTTGCTTACTTAGCCAGCCAACAGAACCTTACTCAAAATGGGCACTCACCTATCCATCTGGTGGGGGGGAAATAGGTACCTTTCTGGATGGCAACTAGGTAATATGTACCAACAACCTTAAAATATACTAATTTGACCCCGCGACTTCACTTTTATGGATTTATGATAAGGAAATAATGTTTCTACAAGGATACTTGTCGCATCATGGTTTAAGATAGTGAAAAACTGGAAATAATCTAAATGCCTAAAAAGAGGGCATTGATTATATCAATGATTATACATCTATAGACTAAAATGCTGGTCATCAAAAATTATTCTGCAGCCCTAGCTGATTTGGCTCAGTGGATAGAGCATCTGCCTGTGGATTGGTGTGTGTGTGGCGGGGGGGCGGGGGGGGGGTGGTCCCAGGTTTGATTCCGGTCAAGGGCATATGCCTGGGGGGTGTGCAAGAGGCGGCCAATCAATGATTCTCTCTCATCATTGATGCTTCCATCTCTCTCTCTCCCTCTCCCTTCCTCTCTGAAATCAATAAAAATATTTTTTTAAAAAATTATTCTGCAAATGAATGTGTTGGCCTGAACAAATGTTCAACCTAGTGCCAAGGCTAAAAATTATCTGTGGAGTATGACAGTATTAAACACATTGTGTGTGTACTGAAACATGCACAACAGAAGTTTGGTTTTTGTTTATTTTTTTGCTGTTGTTTTCTGAAATTCTGTCTGTACTGTGCATATGATACAGACTAGGGGGAAAGATCATTTTTATAATAATAAAAAGGAACCAAGTAACCCTAATCTAGGTTACTGAGCAACCAACTATCAGAAGTGTTCTAGTGATCCCATAATTATATTGAACTTTAAATTTTAAACAGCCTTGAAATCAAAGGTAAATCCCTGAGCTGACTATTGTGCTCTGATCCTGACCTCTGAACTGCCACTATCTCTGGCCTCCTTTCCATAAGGTGTGGGCAGCTCTCATCTGCTCCATGCGCCAAGTGCTGGCTCAGAAGGGGAGTTAAGGTCTCAACTAGTCAAGGAAAGGAGATGCCTGAAGACCTGTATGTATGTGTTAGACTTTCACATTTTAGAAGCTGCATATATAACATATACACCTGCCTGCCTGCTCTGTTATGTATAGACTAGAGGCCCGGTGCACAACATTTGTGCCCTCAGGGTGGCGGGGGGGGGGGCGGTGGGGGAGGCTCACCCTCAGCCCAGCCTGCACCCTCTCACAGTCCGGGACCCTTCTGGGCATGTCCGCCTGCCAGCTTAGGCCCAAGTGATGTCGCAGTCAGACATCCCTCTCACAGTCCGGGGCTCTCGCAGCCTGGGACCCCTTGCTCCTTACCACCTGCCTGCAGCAGAGGCGGGAGAGGCTCCCGCCACCACCACTGCACTTGCCAGCCATGAGCCCAACTTCTGGCTAAGCAGCACTCCCCCTGTGGGAATGCACTGACCACTAGGGTGCAGCTCCTGTGTTGAGCATATGCCCCCTGGTGGTCAGTGCATGTCATAGCGACCGGTCATTCTGCCGTTCGGTCAATTTGCATATTACCCTTTCATTAGTATAGATGTTGTAATCAGAACCTTCCTACTGTAGCAACTGAGGAATTATTAAGTCAGTTAATTAATAGAATTCATACACCCAGTTGCAAGAAAAATAATACATGAGAAACTGTAAATCAACAAAGAAGTGTTTAGTAACAGATAATTGCTCGCTTATATCTTATGTCTATTTTCCTATTGGCGAGTTCCTCCTTTTCTTATTAATTTGAAAGGCCAGTTTTAATAATAATGACCATTTTTTACATGTTACAAAGATTTTCCCTAGTATATCATTTATTTTTTATTTTGTATGTATGTGTGTGTAAATAGACTGTGATTGCCCAGATGCAAGACATACATCAACTTTTAGAGGAGACTTCTCAGGCAAGAAAGCAGCAAAGTATACCATTCTTTCCCTCCCCTTTAAAGTGTTTGTCTGTTTTTTAGGTTTTCCTAGCATATATTATGTTTAATTAGTAACTTCATCTGACAGATAACAAGTATTTTCTTGTTTGTTTGTGAGGGTCAGGAGGTGGCAGCTTTCTATTGTATCATGTTGGGGAAAAAGGATCATTTAAAGCCACTTGCAATGAAATATTGTTACATGGCCTTGATTTGCAGGGCACGGGAGTACAATGGACAAAGACTAAACACAGGATGTTTTCTTCACTCTGAATTGTTTAGTGTTAAAATAGCACACTGAGTGTCAGCAGCCGGGGCCACAGCGCCAGGCATTTACACACTTAGGCTGTGCCCCATTTTCGGGTCTAGGAGAAATCTGTATGCCACAAAGGCGGTCTCGCGCTGGCTGGGTTCTCCTCTCCTTGGTAGGTACTGGGGATAGGGTCCTGTGGAGGGTTGTACGGGACTCTTGAAATCAGGGTTAAATTTTCTAACAAACATTGCAAAAAAAAAATCATATTCATATTAACAACTTGAATTTGTTTAAGGAGGCAGCACATGAGAAAACATTGGAGGTTCTGGACTTACACTTGGTTAAAATCTTTCCTTTGTTTCTATTGGAGATGTGGCCTTAAACACAGTGAATTTCAGGCTCTGCAGTTATGAAACTGGAATAAAAATTATGTTTGACAAAATATTCATAAGGTGCATAGAGTTTCAGGATGCATTGTCAAATACATGATCTCATTTGATCTTAGCAAGTGTCCCACAAGGAAGATATTATTATCCCTAATTATCCCCAATTTACAACTGAGGAAACTGGGGCTCAGAAACTGAAATGCCTTGTCCTAAATCACATAGGATCAGGAAACCTGTCTTCTGCTTCTTGGTCCTATGTTCTTTTCACAAAAACGCACAAAATACATTCTTGCCGACAGAAATGGGTTAAAAGGAAGGTGGGCAAAATACAGTTGTCAGTTGCCCAAGCAGTGTTCCCCTTTAGACTACGTGTGTATGTCTAGTCAGTATGACTTGCCAACCCCCTGCCCCTGGGCTGCATTGCCCTGCAAAGGGGGCCACCCTCGTGCGGACCCCGGAGAAGAGGACCCCAGTTAGCTGGCTCTGAATAGGGCCCCTCTCGGCTGAACCCCAGCAGCAAGTCAGCCTGGGCTGAGCTGAGCGTGGCAGGCGGCTGCAGAGAATGCCTTCATGTGACCATGAAGGTGGCCCTCTACTTACCAACAGGAACTCAATCTAAATTGGACAAATCAATTAGGAATCTGATTCTTCCTATAAGAAGAGAATTTTCTGTATCAGCACTCACAAAGTTGTATGAGTGGAAGATGGTCTCAATGAACTTACGTAACAAAGACTAAATATAAAGTGAGACTAAGGTTTCAGCTTGATCTGCAGTGGAAGCTCAACAAAGAGCTAATTCCCCGAAACTGACTGCCTTTGCACGCCTGGGTAGTTCCAGGGCTCTAGCTGGGATCGTGAGCTCATTTTATGACCGATGGGTCTTTTCACTCTCCACTGGGTCCTTTCCCTGCCAAACTCTGCCTCGTTATTACAGTTCGGGAGCTTGAGAAACATGAAATTTATGATCTGGGGTTTTTCCAGTTGTATAATGCATTGCTCTCAGTTTCAGTTAAAAAAGCTGCTTCAAAATAATGTGGGGCGTAAATGTTGTGATGTGAGACCCTATTCATGCTGAGTTCTTCACAGGGTCAGTCAGTGTCCAGGCTTCAAGTCTAAAATCCCCCTTCGGATCATACCTCAACATAATAAAAGCCATATATGACAGGCCCACAGCCAACATCATACTGAATGGACCAAAACTAACACCATTTCCCCTAAAAACAGGAACAAGACAGGGATGCCCCCTCTCACCACTCCTGTTCAACATAGTACTGGAAGTGTTAGCCATTGCAATTCGGCAAGAAGAAGAAATAAAAGGCATCCAAATTGGAAAAGAGGAAGTAAAACTGTCCTTATTTGCAGACGACATGATATTATACATACAAAACCCTAGACACTCCATCAAAAAGCTACTAGACTTAATAAATGAATTTGGCAATGTAGCAGGATACAAAATTAACCCCAAGAAATCTGAGGCATTTCTATACACCAATAGTGAACTTTCAGAAAGAGAGATTATAAAAACAATCCCGTTTACCATCGCACCAAAAAAAATTAAGCTACCTAGGAATAAACTTAACTAAAGAGGTAAAAGACCTCTACTCAGAAAACTACAGGACGTTGAAAAAAGACATAGAGGAAGACATAAACAGATGGAAGAGCATACCCTGTTCATGGATTGGTAGAATCAACATCATTAAAATGTCCATACTACCCAAAGCAATCTATAAATTCAACGCACTTCCCATTAAAATACCAACGGCATACTTCACAGATCTAGAACGAACTCTCCAAAAATTCATCTGGAATAAAAAAAGACCCCGAATAGCTGCAGCAATCCTGAAAAAGAACAAAGTAGGTGGGATCTCAATACCAGATATCAAGTGGTATTACAAAGCCACTGTTCTCAAAACTGCCTGGTACTGGCACAAGAATAGGCATATAGATCAATGGAATAGAATAGAGAGCCCAGAAATCGGCCCAAACCAATATGCTCAATTAATATTTGACAAAGGAGGCAAGAACATACAATGGAGCCAAGATAGTCTCTTCAATAAATGGTGTTGGGAAAATTGGACAGACATATGCAAGAAAATGAAACTAGACCACCAACTTACACCATACACAAAAATAAACTCAAAATGGATAAAGGACTTAAATGTACGACAGGAAACCATAAAAATTCTAGAAGAATCCAAAGGCAACAAAATCTCAGACATATGCCGAAGCAATTTCTTCACTGATACAGCTCCTAGGGCACTTGAAACTAAAGAAAAAATGAACAAATGGGACTACATCAAAATAAAAAGCTTCTGCACAGCAAAAGAAACCATCAACAAAACAACGAGAAAACCCACTGTGTGGGAAAACATATTTGCCAATGTCATATCTGATAAGGGCCTAATCTCCAAAATTTATAGGGAACTCATACAACTTAACAAAAGGAAGATAAACAATCCAATCAAAAACTGGGCAAAGGACCTAAATAGACACCCTTCAAAAGAGGACATTCAGAAAGCCAAGAGACATATGAAAACATGCTCAAAGTCACTAATCATCCGAGAGATGCAAATCAAAACAACAATGAGGTACCATCTCACACCTGTCAGACTGGCTATCATCAACAAATCAGCAAACGACAAGTGCTGGAGAGGATGTGGAGAAAAAGGAGCACTCGTGCACTGCTGATGGGAATGCAAGCTGGTGCAGCCACTATGGAAGACAGTATGGAGTTTCCTTAAAAAACTGAAAATGGAACTCCCATTTGACCCTGTGATCCCACTGCTAGGAATATATCCCAAGAAACCAGAAACACCAATCAGAAAGGATATATGCACCCCTATGTTCATAGCAGCACAATTCACCATAGCTAAGATCTGGAAACAGCCTAAGTGCCCATCAGTAGATGAATGGATTAGAAAACTGTGGTACATCTACACGATGGAATACTATGCTGCTCTAAAAAGGAAGGAACTCTTACCATTTGCAACGTCATGGATGGAACTGGAGAGCATTATGCTAAGTGAAATAAGCCAGTCAATAAAGGAAAAATACCACATGATCTCACTCATTCATGGATAATAGAGACCATTATAAACTTTTGAACAATAATAGATACAGAGGCAGAGCTGCCTCAAACAGATTGTCAAACTGCAGCGGGAAGGCCGGGGAGGGGGGGTGCAGAAGGTAGGGGGGTAAGAGATCAACCAAAGGACTTGTATGCATGCATATAAGCATAACCAATGGACATAAGACACTGGGGGGTAGGGGAGGCTAGGGGACTGTCTAGGGTGGGGGGATAAAATGGACACATATGTAATACCCTTTGTAATACTTTAAGTAATAAATAAATAAATAAATAAATAAATAAATAAATAAAAAATAAAATAAAATCCCCCTTCAATATTCAGTTCTCTTGATAGCATTATACTCCAAAGTGAGACAGAACTGGGCTTCAGTCTCCGCTCTGTGAGATCTCAGGTGACCTGTTAACTTCTTCATGCTTGGTTTCCTCATCTGTACAGTGGTGATCGCTATTGCACTTACCTCATAGAATTATTATGAGGACTTCAGTGAAATCATGCATGCAACCTGTTTGGGGACTCCTGACAAAGGCAGCATTCAAGAATGTTGCTGTCCTATGTTGCAAGAAAAATACCAAATGGGAAACTGTAAATCAACAAAGAAGTGTTTAGTAATAATTGCTCGTTTATGTCTTGTGTCTGTTTTCCTATTGGTGAGTTCCTCTTTTCCTTACTAATTTAAAAGGCCGGTTTTAATCAGCAAAGATACAGCAATCCTAAATGACTCACTAGATCAGATGGACTTAATAGACATCTTCAGAACACTTCACCCCAAAGCCAGAGAATATACGTTCTTCTCAGGTGCTCATGGGACATATTCAAAAATAGACCACATATTGGGTCACAAGCAAAGTATCCCCAAATTCAAGAAGATTGAAATCATAAAAAGCGTCTTCGCAGACCACGATGGCATAATATTAGAAATAAACTACAATAAAAACAACCCAAAATACTCAAACACCTGGAAGCTGAATAGCATGCTATTAAATATTGATTGGGTTACCAATGAGATCAAAGAAGAAATTAAAAACATCCTGGAAACTAATGACAATGAAAACACAACAATCCAAAACCTATGGGACACATTGAAAGCAGTCCTGAGAGGGAAGTTTATAGCTCTACAGGCCTATCTCAAAAAACAAGAAAAAATGGTAGTAAATCATCTAACTCTACAACTCAAAGAATTAGAAAGAGAGCAACAAGAAAACCCCAGAGTGAGCAGAAGGAAGGAGATAATAAAGATTAGAGCAGAAATAAATGACATAGAGACCAAAAAAACAATACAGAAAATCAATGAAACCAAGAGCTGGTTCTTTGAAAGGATAAACAAGATTGATAAACCTCTAGCCAGACTCACCAAGAAGCAGAGAGAGGGGACCCAAATAAATAAAATCAGAAACGATAGAGGCGAAATAACAACAGACCCCACAGAAATACAAATGATTGTTAAAAAATACTATGGACAGCTTTACTCCAACAAACTAGACAACCTGGAGGAAATGGACAAATTCCTAGAAAAATACAGCATTCCAAAACTCAATCAGGAAGAATCTAAAAATCTCATCAGGCCAATAACTATGGAAGAAATTGAAGCAGTCATCAAAAAGCTTCCATCAAACAAAAGCCCAGGACCAGACGGCTTCACAGGGGAGTTTTACCAAACATTCAAGGAAGAACTAAAACCTATCCTCCTCAGACTACTACAAAAAATTCAAGAGGAAGGAACACTTCCAAGCTCATTCTATGAAGCCAGCATCACCCTAATACCAAAACCAGGTAAAGACAACACAATGAAAGAGAATTACAGGCCAATATCCCTCATGAACATAGATGCCAAAATCCTCAACAAAATCTTAGCAAATCGGATCCAGCAGTACATCAGAAAGATCATACACCATGACCAAGTAGGATTTATCCCAGGGATGCAAGGATGGTACAATATCCGCAAATCAATAAACGTGATACATCACATAAACAAATTGAAAGAAAAAAACCACATGGTCATATCAATTGATGCAGAAAAAGCATTTGACAAAATTCAACACCCATTTTTGATAAAAACTCTCAGCAAGGTGGGAGTAGAAGGATCATACCTCAACATAATAAAAGCCATATATGACAGGCCCACAGCCAACATCATACTCAACGGACAAAAACTAACACCATTTCCCCTAAGAACAGGAACAAGACAGGGATGCCCCCTCTCACCACTCCTGTTCAACATAGTACTGGAAGTGTTAGCCATTGCAATTCGGCAAGAAGAAGAAATAAAAGGCATCCAAATTGGAAAAGAGGAAGTAAAACTGTCCTTATTTGCAGACGACATGATATTATACATACAAAACCCTAGAGATTCCATCAAAAAGCTACTAGACTTAATACATGAATTTGGCAATGTAGCAGGATACAAAATTAACCCCAAGAAATCTGAGGCATTTCTATACACCAATAGTGAACTTTCAGAAAGAGAGATTATAAAAACAATCCCGTTTACCATTGCACCGAAAAAACTAAGCTACCTAGGAATAAACTTAACTAAAGAGGTAAAAGACCTCTACTCAGAAAACTACAGGACGTTGAAAAAAGACATAGAGGAAGGCATAAACAGATGGAAGAACATACCGTGTTCATGGATTGGTAGAATCAACATCATCAAAATGTCCATACTACCCAAAACAATCTATAAATTCAACGCACTTCCCATTAAAGTACCAACAGCATACTTCACAGATCTAGAACGAACTTTCCAAAAATTCATCTGGAATAAAAAAAGACCCCGAATAGCTGCAGCAATCCTGAAAAAGAACAAAGTAGGTGGGATCTCAATACCAGATATCAAGTTGTATTACAAAGCCACTGTTCTCAAAACTGCCTGGTACTGGCACAAGAATAGGCATATAGATCAATGGAATAGAATAGAGAGCCCAGAAATCGGCCCGAACCAATATGCTCAATTAATATTTGACAAAGGAGGCAAGAACATACAATGGAGCCAAGATAGTCTCTTCAATAAATGGTGTTGGAAAAATTGGACAGACATATGCAAGAAAATGAAACTAGACCACCAACTTACACCATACACAAAAATAAACTCAAAATGGATAAAGGACTTAAATGTACGACAGGATACCATAAAAATTCTAGAAGAATCCAAAGGCAAGAAAATCTCAGACATATGCCGAAGCAATTTCTTCACTGATACAGCTCCTAGGGCACTTGAAACTAAAGAAAAAATGAACAAATGGGACTACATCAAAATAAAAAGCTTCTGCACAGCAAAAGAAACCATCAACAAAACAACGAGAAAACCCACTGTGTGGGAAAACATATTTGCCAATGACATATCTGATAAGGGCCTAATCTCCAAAATTTATAGGGAACTCATACAACTTAACAAAAGAAAGATAAACAATCCAATCAAAAAATGGGCAAAGGACCTAAATAGACACCTTTCAAAAGAGGACATCCAGAAAGCCAAGAGACATATGAAAACATGCTCAAAGTCACTAATCATCCGAGAGATGCAAATCAAAACAACAATGAGGTACCATCTCACACCTGTCAGACTGGCTATCATCAACAAATCAACAAACGACAAGTGCTGGAGAGGATGTGGAGAAAAAGGAACACTTGTGCACTGCTGGTGGGAATGCAGACTGGTGCAGCCACTATGGAAGACAGTATGGAGTTTCCTTAAAAAACTGAAAATGGAACTCCCATTTGACCCTGTGATCCCACTTCTAGGAATATATCCCAAGAAACCAGAAACACCAATCAGAAAGGATATATGCACCCCTATGTTCATAGCAGCACAATTCACCATAGCTAAGATCTGGAAACAGCCTAAGTGCCCATCAGTAGATGAATGGATTAGAAAACTGTGGTACATCTACACGATGGAATACTATGCTGCTCTAAAAAGGAAGGAACTCTTACCATTTGCAACGTCATGGATGGAACTGGAGAGCATTATGCTAAGTGAAATAAGCCAGTCAATAAAGGAAAAATACCACATGATCTCACTCATTCGTGGACAATAGAGACCATTATAAACTTTTGAACAATAATAGATACAGAGGCAGAGCTGCCTCAAACAGATTGTCGAGCTGCAGCGGGAAGGCCGGGGAGGATTGGGGGGCAGGAGGTAGGGGGGTAAGAGATCATCTAAAGGACTTGTATGCATGCATATAAGCATAACCAATGGACATAAGACACTGGGTGATAGGGGAGGCTAGGGGACTGTCTAGGGCGGGGGGATAAAATGGATACATATGTAATACCCTTTGTAATACTTTAAGCAATAAAAAAAAAAAAAAAAAAGGCCGGTTTTAACAATAATAACCATTTTTCACATGTTACGCAGATTTTCCCTAGTATATCATTTATTGTTTATTTTGTATGTGTGCGTGTAAGTAGACTGTGGTTAGCCAGATTCAAGATATATATCAACGCACGGCTGGCATGGCTCAGTGGTTGAGCATTGACCCCTGAACCAAGTGGTCATGGTTCGATTCCGGGTCAGGGTGCTTGCTATCATTGTTCATCAAATCTTTATTCTTGCCATGTGCCACTGCAGGGGACTGCAGCAGAAGTAGATGGTTCTCCAGAAGCCAAGTTAACCGGTGTCTGATGGCATAGTAACTGCTGGAGAGCACTTAGCTTTTGTTAAACAAGTCCATGAGAGGAACTTCTAGAGAACCCAACTCTAAACAGAGGTCCTAGCCACAAAACCAGCTTCCACCCAGAAAGGTCAATTGATTGGGGACAATATCCTGTAGTAATAAAAAGTTTTATTTCCTTTTTAAAAAATATATTTTATTGATTATTACAGAGAGGAAGGGAGAGGAATAGAGAGTAAGAAATATTGATGAGAGAGAAACATCGATCAGCTGCCTCCTGCACACACCCTACTGGGGATGTGCCCGCAACCAAGGTACATGCCCTTGACCAGAATCGAACCTGGGACCCTTCACTCCACAGGCCAATGCTCTATCCACTGAGCCACACCGGTTAGGGCAAAAGTTCTATTTCCTTTTGAAAAGGCAACAAACAAATAGACAAAAAACTCACAGAACAATACAATAATGAAAAAAAAGATGACTGCGTCAAAATGATGTAATAATAAGATTTCCATGCTTTCTATTTTTATGGGTTTTCCAAGATTTCTGTGAACATGTATTGCTTTAATAATTATTTTTAAATTATTGTTTTTATCTTACAGAAGCCTCCCTAGAACTAGAACCTAAAGTCTCTATAAATTAAACAGACACTCGCCTCCTCTACAACACCCATGTAACAAGCATGTGTCCAAGTTTCTTCACAAAGTTGCTGCAAAAGAAAAGGCCTGTTGGTCATTTCAAACGCAAAGTCTTGGCAGAGCATTTGTGGTAAAGAGAATGCCCAATCATCATTATTAAACAGGGAAAAGGAGGAAAGGAGGTTTGGTTATTGGTCACAAGTCAGTTAGCTGGAGGGTGTTGACTGGTTCCCAGAATAAGTGTTAATTCCCTTTAAGTTTATCAGAAAATTGATTACTCATTTTGTCAGGGAATGCATTCATTTCTTCCCAGAATGAGGTTGTACATTAAATCAGACCCAGAAGAGGTGGGGCCATTTTCCTTTCACATCTACCAGTGCTCTTCTTCCACCGTCCCCAGTCCGGTGGCGGGCTCCCTTTCCACCTGATCCAGAAACCTGGACATGAATCCCTCCCTTGCACTTTCAGGTTGAATCACCAAGTCCTGGCTCCCCTCTCTTAAACAAATCTCTCAATGCAGCCCCCTCTTTTTCCTTCTTTCTTTCTTTTTTAACATATATTTCTACTGATTTTAGAGAGAAGAAGGGAGAGAGAGAAAAACGTTGATGTCAGAAACATCGATCAATTGCCTCTGGCATTTACCTGGACCGGGGACCAAACTGACAACCTGGGCATGTGCCCTGACCAGGAACCGAACAGGCAACTTTATGGTGTGTGGGACGACACTCAATCAACTGAGCCACACTGGCCAGGGCTCAGTCCCCCTTTCCAATGCGGTGCCCATGACCTCAGTTGAGGACCTGACCAGTTATTGTACTCATGGAGTCCCGGGATAACTTCGCCTAAATTGGTCTTGGAGTATCTGAGTCAAAACCGCCTGGTGAAAATCCACCGTTTTTGTGTTACCAAAAGGTAATCCTGACACTGTATTTCCTAATTCCCAATCATAGGGACTTTATACTTTAGTCACATCTGCATGATTTAATATTACCTTTTCATGAGCTCTTTTAAAAGATGGCTTTAAATCAGGAAGAAAAGGTTTTAAATTCTGATAAATCAATGTTAAGAGAGTATCAAAGCCATCAAACCGAGATGAGTTTGATGTGATTGAATATAATGTGTATATAATATAAGAGCAATGAAAGAACTGTAGGAAATTTAATTGAGGATTTTCTATGCAGTTTGGAGTAAAAAATAAGGGATCACGTGGTGGCCCAAATAGCCTCTCCCCCACAGAGAGAGTGACCACATTTCCCAAGTGGCCCGAAGCAGTTCCGGTCATGCCTGTTGTCCTAGAATAATCATTATTTATCCAGCTCGGGCAGTGGTCGGCAAACCGCGTCTCGCAAGCCACATGCGGCTCTTTGCCCCTTGAGTGTGGCTCTTCCACAAAATACCATGTGCGGGCGCGCACGTACAGTGCGATTGAAACTTCGTGGCCCATGCGCAGAAGTCGGTTTTCGGCCTGGGCGAGTCTATTTTGAAGAAGTGGCGTTAGAAGAAGTGGGGGTACGTTCGCTGAGGTCGACTCCTCAGATTGAGGACGTTTTTAGCAAAGGCCAGCTTAGGAGTACCCTAATTAAGTTAATAACAATGTACCTACCTATATAGTTTAAGTTTAAAAAATTTGGCTCTCAAAAGAAATTTCAATCGTTGTACTGTTGATATTTGGCTCTGTTGACTAGTGAGTTTGCCAGCCACTGAGCTTGGGCAATAAATTATATGGATACTATATCTAGAATGGATATCTCATATAATTTCCCCTATTTTTCTGGTTCAAAAACCCCTTCGCTTGGGATTCAAGTAGGGCTGAACCCCCACACTGCTACTCCCCCAGCCCCCCAACCTTCATAGATGGACACATGCCTCCAGCCTGGCCAATTAGAATACCCCATATCTTGGGTCAGAGGTTAGAGATAAGCATATAACCCACTGGCCAATCAGAGTCCTTCCTGGGACCATTTTACAGAAGCTATCTAAAAAATTATTTTATCTGGGTTTGCTCAGCTGGTCAAATATGAGTGTTGGGGTGCCAGTGACTACTTAGCCTGCCGTGTGGGGAAAGCCTGTCCCAAAGCAAGACAGGCAAAATGATATCACTGAGCCCCTAGATCCAGCCTCAAGTGGGCTGCATTCCACACTCCCCAGGTCAACAAAACAATGACCTTTTTTATTTTTAACATACAAATAAAATACTCATAATTAATATGCGCTATCTCTCCAGCTTCCCTTCCAATGTATAGCATGAATCCCCCAAAGAAATTGAGCATTATATGGAAGCCCATAAACACAGAGGTTTCCATTTTTGAGATTTCTCTAAGGAAACTAAAACACCTATTAGATAACACACTTCGTAAGTATTATTAACTGGAAGTAAATAATTGTTGCAATTATAACTGCAAGGGAATAACCAGAGAATCTGAGGAGCAGCTCTTGCAAAATACAAGGGCGCTCTCTGAAAAGGAGCAGGAGCAGTATGCTTATTGCATATTTAAGCTCTTCAGCCTACAGTGAACACATGATTCCTGGTCAGATGTGACTTATCTGCCAGATGTTGTTTCATTCTCACCTGCTTTCTGACCCCGCAGGTTCCGGCGTTGGCATGGGGTGAGGTTCTGCAATGAGGTGAGATGGCTGTTTTGCACATCACCTGGTAATTTTTGAGCTGAAAATGTAATTACTTTTAAGCCACCTAAAAATATCCCTGAGTCAAGACACCAGCTTCAAAGTGCCAGATTGCTGCCTCTTTCCATCCAGCCTGCTCCCTTAATTTAGTTTCCATCCAGCCCCTGAGAGATTCTTATAAGATGAAAATCTGATGTAATCACGATCTTATTCAAAGTCACTTGGGCCCCTGCTTTCCTTCCTCCCACCCTTCCCCAGTTACACCAAGCCACACATAGTTCCCTGAACCACGCGAGTCCTGCCTCCGTGCCCACACAAATCCCTTCCTCTGCTTCTCTTCCTTCTCCCCATCCTGCCAGATAAACTCCTTATCCTGGCTCATTTCCCCTGAGGTTCTCCCGTGTCTCCCCAGACAGGCTTAGGCGTTTCCTGCTCTGGGCTCCCACAGCATCTGCCACAGTCCTCTAATCTCGCTTACTCCTTCGGTGGAATTGCTTGCTCTCACAGGATCTCTCTTGCTAGGCTGTGAGTGCCTCAAGGGCAGAGGATGCATCTCCATGTGGTAGCCTTTGAACTTGGCATAGTGCATTGCATGGCAATCATTCAGTGAATGTTTGTTGAATGTGTAAATAAATAAATGAAGGTATGAGTGAATAAATGAATAATAAGTGGAGCAAAAGAAGCCAACCATAACAGGATTGTTACATCGGGGTCTCTCTTATAGCTACACAATTTGCAATTTCTTCTTGTGAAATTTGAAATTGCTAGTTACCTGCCTTCCCCACGTAGAAGGGAAGTTTATGCAGCTCTGTAGGGTTTGGGAATAAAGTTTTGTTCTTCTGTTATACTTGAATGGCATGATAATTTGCCAAAACTTAGGGACTCCAATCTGATTTAGATTAGATATTTCCTGGATACTGAATTAGATAATACATGAGATGACACTTGTAAAGCACAGTACATGGCACAAGTAGGCATTTAGAATTTAGCTATTAGCTATTGTAGCCAAGATTTGGAAGCAGCCCAAGTGCCCATCAGTAGATGAGTGGATAAGAAAGCTGTGGTACAGTTTCACAATGGAATACTACTTGGCCATAAAAAAGAAGGAAATCTTGCCTTTGGGGACAGCATGGATGGACCTGCAGAGCATTATGCTAAGTGAATAAGCCTGTCAGAGAAAAATAAGAACCATATGGTATCACTCATATGTGGAATCTAATGAGCAAAATGAACTAACAAGCTCTCTGTCTCTGACCCATAGACAGAGAGCAGGATTACAGCTGTGGGAGGGGGTTGGGGTTGGGAGAGCTGGGTCGGTGGGGTGGAGGGATTGAGGAAAAAAGGGGGGAAAAAGAAAACTGTCATGTACACAGACAACAGTGTGGTGATTGACAGGAGGAGAGTGGTGGGGAGAGATGGAGAGAGTATAGGGGGGATAAATGGTGCTAAATGGAGATGACTTGGGATGGTGAGCACACAATGTACAGATGATGTGTTGTCAAATTATGCACCTGAAACTGTATAATTTTGTTAACCAGTGTCACACCAATAAATTCAATAAAAGGGGAATAGATAAAAATTACAAATTTAAAATTAAAAAGTTACCAAAAGAGAAGTTTGTCACTTATACTTTGATGTTAAAAGAAAAGAATATTAGCTGTCATTATCATTGTCATCAATATCACCATTACCACCATCAATATCATTAAAGATTCACATTGTTGGCCCAGCTGGTGTGGCTCAGTGGTTGAGCATTAACCTATGATCCAGGACGTTACAATCTGATTCCTGGTCAGGCCACATGCCTGGGTTGAGTGCTTGATCCCTAATAGGTAACATGTAGGAGGCAGCCGACTGATAATTCTCTCTCATCATTGATGTTTCTCTCCCTCTCTCCCTCTCCCTCTCTCTCTGAAATCAATAAAAACATATATTTTTTAATCACATTGTTGGATACATAGCAGTAACGCATAGAGGTTCGAGAGCACAGGGTTTGGAGTCCAACTGCCTGGGTTTAGATCCTGCTTCTACCACTTACTGGCTGCTGGTCTTTAACCGTTTCTGAGTCTTCCTTTCCTGATCTGTACATTAAAGATGTATTCCTTTCACACGTGTTTCATGATTGCTTTCTCTGTGCCAAGAATTGTTCTAGGTGCCTGGGATCCACATTGAAGAAAATAAAGATTTCTGCCTACATGGGGTTTCTTTTACACTTACCGAAATACAATGTATCAAAATAAAAAAAATATATCACAAATGATAAATGTTGTGACTGAAAGTAAAGCCAGGATGAGATTAGGGAGTGGGACAGGATGCAATTTTGAAATAGGAATGGCCAGCATGGTGAAGACCTGAAGGCGGAAAGGGAGCGAGCAGAGAGAAAGACGTGCGCGAGGAGCCACGGTGGGAGGTGGGTGCAGTAAGGAGGCAGGCGTGGCAGAGGGGAGAGCGGAGAGTAGCCGCACCAAGTCAGAGCAGTGTCAGGGACAGAGCTGTAGACCCGCTGCGAGGGTTTTGAGTGACAGTCCACTGGAGGCTTTTAAGCCCTGGCCTGACTTACAGGGTCACGCTGACGACAGTGCTGAGAACGGCTGGATGCGGACAAGGGTGGAAGCAGGAAGGCCATAGTAATAATTCCACGTAAGTGGTGAAAAGGACCCTCGTGGCCTGTAATCACCAGTTTCCTTCCATCTCGGAAAATTTTCATAATGTACCTATTTTATTAGAATTGACAGCTGCTGGGAAATTATGACACTTAGTGCACAAATCTATGATGCCTCCATTGTAAATGGCAACTCGTTACCTTGTGTGGTGCCCAACCTGCACAACCATGTGTGTTGGTCCTTCGAGAAGAGGTAGGAGAACTAAGGATGCCTTCCAGGATTTGGGTATGGGCCACAGGGAGGATGAAATTCCCATGAACTAAGAAGGGTAAGACTATGAGGAAGGTTTGTGGTAGGGGAAGTGGGAGATCAGTTTTGAGTATGTTAAATTTTAGATGTGTGATGCTGAAGACAATAATAAAGCCTGTCTCAAGATTACTCTGAGGATTAAATTAGTATATATAAGCACTAAACAAAGTTCCTGTCAGTAGTTGCTCAATAAATGCTACATTTTTTATTATCAGGTAACTTAAATTTTAAATATTTCAATATACACATTAAAATTATATATACATATTATTATACTAGAGGCCCAGTGCATAAAAATTCATGCACTGGAGGGGGGGTCCCTCAGCCCACCTGCCCCCTTTCACAGTCTGGGAGCCCTTAAGGGCAGGAGGCGACCCAGCAATCAGGGGGAGGTGACACCCCATCACACCTCTGCTGCTGCCACTGCCGGCAGCGCAAGCTTCGGCCGGCCCTGGTTACCTGAGCCTCGGGCTGCCCTGGGCAGCTGGGCAGCCATCATCCAAGGCTTGCCTGTGCCTCAGGCCGGCCCTGGGCGGCTGGGGGTTGAGGGGATGGGGGACTCTGGAGGCAGGCATGCCGGTGGGGCTGAGGGGACTGGGCACTGCCATCTGTGGCTGTGGGCACCGCCATCTTTGAGGGCGGGGCAGTCAATTAGCATATTCCCTCTTTATTAGATAGGATATACTAGAGGCCCAATGCATGAAATTCATGCAAGAGTAGGCCTTCCTTCCCCCAGCTGCCGGCACTGGCTTTCCTCTGGCACCTGGGACCTGGGCTGGCTTCCCTCCAGCCCCGGCTTCGTCTGGAAGGAGGTCCGAAATGACATACAGAAGTGCATCTGGTCTAATTAGCATATCACCCTTTTATTATTATAGATTACCTATATAATCATATATGCATATATGTAGACATAGGATCATCTCCTAATTGGTTATCATTCTAGTCTCACTATTTCCAAACATAATTGAAAAACTTCAACCCAGACTAATCTATCATCAAATTGTAGATAAGAAAGTTATTATTTTACACACACATGTATATATAATACATTTGTTTTAATAAAATCATGTGAATCTGTATGTTTGAGGGGTTTTATCCCTTCTGGAAACTTCTCTGTCCTTTTTCCTGCATAGTTGTGGTGCCATTTGATGGCAGTAACCAGACTGGACAAGCAAAGTCAATTCCAAGCCCAGGAAGGATAGTGAGAAATGCACCATACGATTTAGATAAATACCAAATTCCTTTCAAAAGTGGTTACCTGTTTTAATCTGCCACCGATGTAGTATATGAAACATATGTTGTAAATATCTTCCCCGAAATTGGGCTCATGTCTTCACTTACTCTATGATATCTTTTGATAAAGTTCTTAATTTAAGGCAGTTAGATTTATCAAGGTAGTTAATTTTATTGATCATTTCCTTTAGAGTTTGTACTATTGGGAGCATATTTAAGATATCCTTTCTTACCTTGAGGCAAAAACAAATATTGTCCTACATTTCCTCTGTTTGCCTATGATAAGTTTAAGACAGCTTTATTGAGATATGCACTGAGTGGCCAGGTTATTATGACCGGCCAGATTATTATGACCACCCCATCAGTACTTCATTGACACTTCCAAAAATACTGAATATTGAAAACTTCTTAAGCAAATACTCTGAAGGTTTTATTATTATTATTATTATTATTATTATTATTATTATTTGCATAACAATTCACTTCATTGTACTGATGGGGTGGTCATAATAATCTGGCCACTCAGTGTATAAGACTCACCCATTTAAAGTTTACTATTCAGTGATTTTTTTTTAGTATATTCACAGAGTGGTACTATCACTGCAATCTAATGTTAGACCATTTGTATCGCCCCCACAATAAGTGTTATATTCCTTAGCAGTCACGCCCCATTTCTCCTTACTTCCCACTTCCAGCATAGCTCTAGACAACCACTAATATACTTTTGTTTTAATGCACTCAGAATTTTATTTTTCAAATGTTTTCCAGATATCTTTTCACCCATGGCCATTGACAACAAATATAAATTTTGAAAATTATATCCTACTAACATGAATGGAATTTTTCCAGTAAAGATATATAAATGGCCAAGAAACACATGCAAAGACACTCAACATCATTAGTCATCAGAGAAATGCAAGTCAAATTTCTTATATTAAAAAAAATGCAAAAGAAAAGTATACCATGATGAAATTACTAAATTGAATTTTATTAGACTAATAATCCCTTTACCCTATTCCTTGATATATTGTTTTGAAATTTTGTCAACTAGTGATATGAAGCCAGCAGAACTTTCCCATTGTTTTCAAACAAAGAAGAGTGACCACTACAGTAAACTAATGAAATTTCTATATTTTTAATTTTTATGAATTTATTTATTTAAAATCCTCACTCAAGAATATTTTTCCTATTGATTTCTAGAGAGAGTAGAAGGGAGGGAATAAGGAGGGAAGAAAAAGAGAGAGAGAGAGAGAGAGAGAGAGAGAGAGAGAGAGAGAGAGAAACATGGATGTGAGAGAGACACATTAATTGATTGCCTCCTGCACACGTTTCTACCGAGGCAGGGGAACTTACAACCCAAGCATGACATGCCCTTGACCAGGAATTGAACCCGAGACTCTTAGGTCTGCAGGCTGACACTCTAACCACTGAGCAAACCAGCCAGGGCCTAATGAATTTTTTTCACCACCAGCCCTAAATAATGCAGCTCAGTAGGGAACTAATGTGTGTTGTTACTAAAGCAGAGCTCAAGAGAGAAACCAAGATGGCAGCATAGGTAAAAACCGGAAATTGCTGCCTCCCACAACAACTTCAAAAATACAACTAAAAGACAAAATGGACATCATCCAGAACTATAGGAAGGCTGGCTGAGTGGCAATTCTACAACTAGAAGGAAAGAGAAAAGCACACTGAGACTCAGAGGAGGTGCGGAAGTAAAGTGCAGAGGTACAGAGGCTTGAGTGTGCAGAAAGGGGTTGGCACCTGAGGACGTAGCTGTCTTTTTGAATCGGGAGGGAAGTCTCTGGGGACCCAGGATTCATACGGGGAGAAACTGGATTGTCTGGAAGCAGGCAGAACTCGGAACTTGAGGGCGGCTTTCCCTCAGAGGTGCTTGCAGGGATTACCAGGACACTGAGACTCGGGGCCCCTTAGGGCAAGGCTGAGGATCAGCCATAGCTGTTTGCTCTGCCCTGTTGATTCCCTGAGACCCCGCCCCACCCAGGCTGCGGCAGAGGCTTTTGCATATGAATGTCCTGGCCCTTTGCAATCTAAAAATTACCTAACAAATTGCAGCTGGGCCAGACAGACCCAGAACTTCCAAAAGAAGCCCCAAGGCCACACAGCAACTTGCATTGCTTCACAGCTGGGCCTCAACAGGGCACCTCCAAACCCCCCAAAAAAGGAAGGGGAATCTGCAGATCTCTTCGTAGCTCCTGCTGGGTAGCCTCAGGCAGAGGCTAAATTAGCACCTCCTTAGAGCCAAGAGCCAGTGTACCCAGTGGTCAGAGTTGAACCATCCAGATTACAACTCCTCAGATCCATAAGGAACACACTCAGGGGGCAGACTCAGTGAGCACCAAAGCCCCACTGAAGCAAGTCTTACCCCAGAAGGGTGTCTTCAGCACAGAAGTTCTCCCACTGCAGACACAGCTGATTCTCACAGCCAATTGGCCTGGAGGTCAAATCCTCCCAGTGATACCTACAACAATCAAGGCTTAACTACAACAAGACTGTGCACAAAGCCCACAAGGGGGTGCACCAAGAGTGTCCACCTCAGGTAATTGGGGAGGCTGAGCCACTGGGCCCTATAGGACACCTAGCACACAAAGCCACTCTACCAACACAGGGAAGCATAAAAAATGCTGAGACAAAGAAACAGGTCACAAATGACAGAAATGGAGGAAAGCAAATGACTGGATATAGAGTTCAAAACCACAGTTATAAGGTTTTTCAAGAATTTTCTGGAAACCACCAATAAATTTAGTGAGACCCTGGAGGATATGAAAAAAGACCAACTAGAAATTAAGCATACACTGACTGAAATAAAGAATAATATACAGAGATTCAACAGCAGACAAGAGGATCCCAAGAATCAAGTCAAAGATTTGAAATACAAAGAAACAAAAAATACCCAACCGGAAAAGCAAAACGAAAAAAGAATCCAAAAATATGTAGAGAGCGTAAGGAGCCTCTGGGACAACTCAAGCATACCAACATCTGAATTATAGGGGTGCCAGAAGATGAGAGAGAGCAAGATATTGAAAACCTATTTGAAGAAATAATGACAGAAAACTTCCCCTACCTGGTGAAAGAAATAGAATTACAAGTCCAGGAAGTGCAGAGAACCCCAAACAAAAGGAATCCAAAGAGGACCACGCCAAGGCACATCATAATTAAAATGCCAAGAATAAAAGACAAAGAGAGAATCTTAAAAGCAGCAAGAGAAAAAAGTCAGTTACCTACAAGGGAGTACCCATACGACTGTCAGCTGATTTCTCAATAGAAACTATGCAGGCCAGAAGAGAGTGGCAAGAAATATTCAAAGTGATGAATAGCAAGAACCTACAACCAAGATTACTTTATCCAGCAAAGCTATCATTCAGAATTGAAGGTCAGATAGAGCTTCACAGATAAGAAAAAGCTAAAGGAGTTCATCACCACCAAACCAGCATTATATGAAATGCTAAAAGGTATTCTTTAAGAAGAGGAAGAAGAAAAAGGTAAAGATAAAAATTATGAACAGCAAATACATATCTATCAACAAGTGAATCTAAAAATCAAGTGAATAAAAAATCTGATGAACAGAGTAAACTGGTGAATATAATAGAACCAGGGGCACAGAAAGGGAGTGGATTGACCATTCTTGGGGGGAAAGGGGTGTAGGGGTGCAGGAAGAGACTGAACAAAAATCATACACCTATGGATGAGAACAGTGGGAGGGGTAATGGCAGAGGGTGGGGTGGGAACAGGGTGGAGGAGAGCTATGGGGGGAAAAAAGAGAAACACCTGTAATAATCTGAACAATAAAGATTTAATTTAAAAAAATTAAAGCAGAGCTCAATATTACTAAGACATTATTCATCATTTCACTTTTCATTACAAAATTAGACACAGTCCATACTATTGCTAAGAAGTTTATGAAACCTTTGTAAATACAAAAATACAGCGCTTGAGAGGAAACAGAATGTGCGAATAGCCATAATTACCTTACCAAGGGGAGCCATCAGATGTCGCATAATGACAATGACGTATGATGAGGAAGCACTGTCACATATTCGTGGTGTGTGCGTTACTCTGCTCAGTAGGGTGGCCCTACTGACTTTCTGAGTATGAACACACATACGGCATGTATGGTGTCCATCTATGAGGGAGAACTGCTTGATGGTGTTGTTTCACGTATTACTGAAACCCCATGCTACTATAGAGAAGAGAGTCTTCATTGACTGAAAATTCCTTTGTGAGAAGTGCTATGGACTGGGGAAAGTGCATTTGGGTCAGTGTTGACAGATGGGGACACCAGGGAAGGGGTTTTTTATGACAGTAAAAGAATTTGTTCCTCAACACCTACCCCACATTGCTACATTCATTCATTGGCATTCAATGCTGTGGCTTCCTGGTATTGACTTGGGGTTGAAAAAAATAATGGCAAGTAGAAATATGATCAAATTATATCCACTAACAATAGAACTGTTTAGCATGCTGTATGGGGGAGGAAATTGGCAGTGACTAAAAATTCCACTGTCTACACTGTCATAGGAAAAAATACTCACATGAGACCATATATAGAAACTTAATTTTATTCAAAAGTACTCACATGAGACTATAGATGCAAACATTTCTACATTGCATAACATGATTAAAGCTAGGAAAGGACTAGGGAGACCATCTAATTTATTGTCTGATCAAGGACACTTCTGAGAGTGAAAGTAGGCACTTGTAACAATTTTATTGGAATACTAGACATAAAGTAGGGATTTATGGTTAGCCTAATAAAGACTATTTCTGTGATTTCAAGTGATTTGTGTAAATTTTATATATATATATGTGTGTATATATATATATATATATATATATATATATATATATATAATATTATCCTAAATAATAAAAGCATAGTATGCAAATTGTCCCCTCAACCAGGGGGCACGGCCAGCTGGGGGAAGGGAGGGAGGCCCCAGCCAGTAGCCGGCAGCCACTAGGGACCCTACCAGTGCACAAATTTCGTGGACTAGGCCTCTAGTCAACATATAAATAGCTAGCATAAAACTATCTCTTCAGGGCCAAAATAGAATTTTTAGTGTTGAAGATAAGCTATGAAGATTTATTTAAAAGACAGAATTATGACATAAATGGTTTGATTGCTGAACTTTTTCCAATTCTAGATGATTTTCTTCACTTACTGGAGAAATAAACCAATTCTACACAATGAACGTATTTTTTAAATTTAAGAGCATGCTAAAAAACGCATGAAGAAATGCTTGCTACAGTTGAACTTGCCCAGATTGAGTTTAATAATGCATCCATCACTATCTCCCAAGGTGAAACATTTGACCTTGAGTTCCCAGCTTATTGTCCATGGAGTGAAGAAAGCACTCTTAGTGGGAAGTCTCGCCATAATTTCCCCATAAACACCCACCAAACACGTACTATCTCCTAACCTTCATGATGGCTTAGAATGTTCCAACATAATAGAACAAAGAGAAACATAAACTGGATGTGAATTCTGGCCAAAGACTCAAAGTATTTGTAGATCCCTTAGTGAAAGACAGCAAGTAAATATCATCCTTCTTACTAATATGAGATTATGAGTAGTAACAGTAACATGTAATGCTTTAGTTTCATTTTTTAAATTGTGATCACCTTTTGAAAATGTTTACGTTTGTTGATTTGTGTGACTCAGACACAAAGTAAATGGGCCACGTGTGCTGAAAGTGAATGCCTTAACCAAGATTGCCAAGAATTGAGAAAATGAGTATCTTTAAGGCCTACACTGCTCAAACACGTACTGTAAGAATCAGCTCAGGCATCCTCTTTTACAAGCATTTGAATCCGTTCTGTGTGCTAGAGGTACAGCCTTGTAGGAAAAGCAGCTCTTGTTCCCAAGTAACTTCAGAGAATCTATGAAACCTCACAGGTTTTAAGTGCTTTTAGAAAAAAAAACTTAAGAGGCTCTAAATGTGTAGAAGAAAACACCCACCAAGACTTGGAGGAGTCAAGTCAGGTAACTGAGACCTGACAGCTGAAGGGGTGGTGAGGGAGAGCATTCCCTGCAGAGGCAACAGGATTTGCACAAATCTGGGAGGGGAGAGGAGCACATGATGCCCCTCACTGCAGATGGCTCAGCCTGGCAGGGCGCCTACTGTGCGGGAAGAGACAGCCCCATCACCGCGGTGTTCTATGAGCGATGTTACAGAGCTTCGTCCTGGGCACTACGGGTAGCCAGTGAAGGGTATTAGCAAGAGAGTGACGTGGGTAGTGCTTTAGAAATACATTGTAGTGTGGGAAACGAATTGGAGGGAGGCAAGAAGAGAAAGAGTCGCTTGTCAGGTGGCTGAAACAGCAATGGGATGATTTCAGAGCAATGATAGCAATGATAGAAAGGCAAATGAAGGAGAAATTAGAGGATGGGAGTGAGTTTTAACATTTGATTTGGGTCTTGAAGGATGAGTAGGAACTTACCAGGCATGCAAATAGGGAAGGGCATTCAGGACACAGCAAAGACAAAGGAAACTAAGATGTAAAATACATATTCTTGAGTTTTCATGAATAAAAGAAATGAGCTATGAAGAGAAAAAATGACTTTAGAAACAGATTGGAATACCGCTCGGTTTTTTGAGCTGGGGAGTCATATGCTCAGGTCTACATTTTAGAATAAAAAAGGGTGCCGGACACATGTGAAATGCAGAGATGCCACGCTACCAACCCCCTTTAGAACAGCACATCTGGTCATTCCCACAGCACCCTAAATCACCATAGGAATTGTTTCAATCTCAGGAGATTTGACCAGAACAAAGACAGGCCACAATTCCCATAACAAAATACTTTCAAACAGACCCTTCCAGAAACCGGCCAGTTTCCTAAATTTCAGGGAGTCACATTGGCTCTAGGTCTTTGTAACAGACACTGTGGCCTGGTGACCAACAGTCCTCATGCCTCTATGTTGTGCAAGTGTCTGTCCTTTCCCTGTGTGATGGAATAAGTCCACCTCCTCCCCCCCCCCACCCTACCCTCCCGCCACATGCACACACACACCCTGATCTAACTCCATCACAGCGATATAATTTCCCTCCAAAGGGTCTAATTTCCTAGTAACACACAAGACACAATTCGGCAAATGAGCTGAGAGAGGATCTTCTGGAAAGGTGAGATTCCAAGGACATTTTCTTGGCTCTTTGAAAGAGGCACAGGGGAAAATGGTCCCTTTTTCTGCTTTTATCAAGATGTGATGCCTGCTGATCCCACAGCCTTTTTGGGATAAAGAGGGAGAGAACACGAAATGCTAAGGAAGGCTGAGGAGAAAGATGAAAGGAACCTGGGTAATAGGTACCAACAATGAGCCTCTGGGTGACCAACTCCAGGACTCCCCAACCTTGGAAATTCTGATCATGTGAGCTGAATTTCCCCATGGTTTTAATCATTTGGAGTTGCATCTTCTGCTTCTTGCACTGATAAAATCCTCTAACCATTCAGAACTCCTTTTGGAGCAGAGAAAATAAATGTGAGAATTAGGAGTAAGGAGGAAAATGTTCTCCCATATTGGAAGAAAATTCTTCCTCCCCTTGCTCCCTCTTTCCCTCCCTGACTGGTGTGAATCTACCACTTGTCCTGGAGGCTGTTCTGTGGTGGTGAACAGAGTGGCAGGGAGAAGGAAAAGAACAGCACCTGACTATGCTCCCACCCTAGAGTGTCTGACTGGTGGCAGGAGTGGATGTATCACCCCTGGGTGTTCGAAGGAGTCCTGTGAGCACCTGCGCTTTTAACAAGATGTGGTAGCAAAGAATCACCATCTTGCCCTGACTAGTTTGGCTCAGTGGATAGAGCATCGGCCTGCAGACTGAAGGGTCCTGGGTTCGATTCCGGTCAGGGGCATGTGCCTTGGTTGCGGGCACATCCCCAGTGGGGAGTGTGCAGGAGGCAGCTGAATCGATGTTTCTCTCCCATTGATGTTTCTGGTCTATCCCTCTCCCTTCCTCTCTGTAAAAAGTCAATAAAATATATTTTTTAAAAAAAGAAAAAAAAGAATCATCACTTTAATATCAGGCCGACTTCTTCACATGGAGCAGGATGCAAATGTCTGAGCAAGGGCCAAGGTTCCCTTAATTGGGTGGCGTAGCTGAGCGGCAGCACCCTACCAGCAAGCAAGTCCACTCCCACGCGAACACAGGGAACAGAGTGAGAAGCTGTGAGCTCCTGACTCAGGCTCAGGTTTATGACTGAGTGCAGAGAAAAGACGCCACAGAAAACGGTCCTGGTCTCTCTCCCAGCACAGCAGGGACTCCAGCAGAGAAAGCTCTTCTCAGCTTCTGATTTCTATGACTCATCTTCTCTCGCATTTTAATTTTCTGAAATTGGGATGCATCTCACAACAGATGTAATATTTAATGTGATATTATTTCTTTTCTCATAAGATGTTCTTAAATAGATGTGCGTCAACTGACGTGCAAGGAAATGCATGGACAGATCCACTCCCCTCGGGGATGCAAACATGCTGGACAGCCAGTGACCATTGCAATAAGAGGCCGTTTACTTGTGGGAAGTGGTGTCCACTGAGTGGGGTGACAGGAGAAGTGCCTCAAATGGCATGATTGTGGGGTCCCTTCGGGTGGGGACCTCCCATGCATCCTGTTTGGCCTGAAATCCCTGCATTAAAAGTCATTCCTGCCCTAACCGGTTTGGCTTAGTGGATAGAATGTCAGTCTGTGGACTAAAGGGTCCCAGGTTCGATTCTGGTCAAGGGCATGTACCTTGGTTGTGGGCACATCCCCAGTAGGGGATATGCAGGACGCAGCTGATCAATGTTTCTCTCTCATCGATGTTTCTAACTCTCTATCCCTCTCCCTTCCTCTCTGTAAAAAATCAATAAAATATGCATTTTTTAAAAAAGTAATTCCTTTAGATCTTAATCACTCACCTTGTCTTTGAGAGATTTCTATTGCATGAGTTGCACATTGAATAGCATTGAACTCTTTTTTCAAATAAAATCTCATTGCAAATAATAGTATATCAATATATATTCCAATGGGTTTCTTACTTATTGCAAAATATTTTATTCTTTGCAGAACTTCTAAATCACCTCTATGGAACACTGCTTAAAAATTACTACTAAAATCCACAGATAGATATATGAAAATAATGAAGTTATGAGGGAAGAATCAGACTATTAGAAGTTTTCAAATTTACCCAGTTCAACATCCTCATCTTACTAAGGAGGCAAATGAGGCTCTGAGAAGTTAAAAGGCTCACCCAGAGTTAATACCTCCCTAAGTGATGACTGCTGGGATCAGAACCTGGGCCAACTGACTCCTGGGCTACCATTCTGGGAGCACAGTAGGGGCCCATTTCCCAGAGGAGCAGTCAGAGGTCCACATCCCTGAGGCACACAATGCCCTACCAGCCCTGTGCCCTCAGAGGAAACACCTGCCATCATAGCTGTTGGAGCTTCTGCAGCCCCCCCTGGCTCCCCTGGCTCCCCTCTCTCCCTTGCAGCAGCTGCTGTCGTCAGGAGGATGGCCATCTCCACACAGAGGCAGACAACCGCATGTAAACAGACCAAGCAGACTCCCATGAAGCACGGTTGGATGGCTGAGATCCAGAGAAGGCAGGAACTTCCCCTGCATTTCTCTCACACTGGGTCCTGGGACTGTCTTCACAAAGATGCCTGGTGGGCTCCTGGGGTGATCCATTGTTTCTTCCCAAGAGCCAGATCTAAGGCATAATGGAATCGAATCTGAAGCCTGGTTGGAATCCACACCGAGCTCTAACTCTGTGAGGTGGGCACGTTTCTGTGGCGCTGGTGGCCTCAGTTACGGAGTGGGATCATAGTACTGGGCTTACGGTGGTGTGGGGAAGATTCCGTGGGATAATACAGGTGGGATACTTAGCCTGTGGTGAGAACTCTGGCACACAGTTAACTCTTGTTATTAACTAGAGGCCCAATGCACGAAATTCGTGCAAGAGTGGGCCTTCCTTCCTCCAGCTGCCAGCACTGGCTTCCCTCCCGCACCTGGGCCCAGGGCTTCCCTCCAGCCACTGGCAGGCACCCAGAACCTGGGCTTCCCTCACAGCTCCAGCTTTGTCCGGAAGGACATCTGGTCTAATTAGCATGTTATGCTTTTATTATTATACTGGTAGATAATACAAGTCATTATCTAGTCCAACCTGTGGAGTAGTTATTTTGTGTGAGGTAGATGCCTCTTAATACTAAGTATATATATATATATTTTTAAGCTGTATCTTCTTTGTTAGTTTGGAGGGTAGGGGATAAATCTGCTTGGATTCTGTTGCAAACCACTTTTCACCAAACTAAAGAAGATTCAGCTAAGAAAATTCCCTATAGATGCCTTGCTCTAATCCCTGCTGATAGAGTCAGCTAAATTTTTGGACAACGATGGTAAAATACAAACTTGGTTCCATAAAGACACATTCAAGCAAAGGACTTGAGCAGCAAGGTGGTCCTTTGATCATAGAACTACAATGAAAACATGCTTTCTCTTCATTGTGTTAAGGTATTAGTCTTCTTGTCCCAGGTTCTCTCATTTTTCCTGTTTTTCTCCTCTACTCTGTTTATCTCATTTCCTGCCTTCCAAATGTGATAGGACTTCCTTGCTATCTAGAGAAAAAGACCAAGGCTGTCATGTATGACTTGCTCCAGATCAGTGAGGTGGTTCCTGAAAGCTATTCAATGAATAAAGTATTTCCACTACTTCTAATGTGAAAAGGTCTGACAGACAGGTAACAGAGGATACCTAAGTAAGTTTGACTGAAACATATTTCAACTGGACAATAAAAGTAAGTTTGTAAAAGTAATTGCAACATTTTTAAACTAAATAAATTAAGCTTGTACATAAAATCACAAGAGAAGACTTGATAGTGGGTGTAGGCTGTCTTTGGAAGATGCTGGGGAGTCAGGTGATTGACATTCAAGCAATCAGCTTGTGTATTGTGATTTATAAGAAATATATATTTGGTTTTCATCCTATTCCTGGCAGAGCTCCTGAAACCTTGGAATTTCCCAGGTGATAAATTAGAAAGACAAAGGTGTTACTCAAAAGAAGCCTATTCAACCGCACCTGAGATTATGTTAGTGAGGTAACTTTCGCAAATCCCCTAAGGATGGGGCTGGTTGCCAGGGTAACCAACCCTGTGTTTGAGGATTGAAACTTGCAGCCCCATTTCTTCACCTCAGGGAAGGGGAGAAGGGCTGGAGATTGAGTTCAATCACCAATGGCCAACAATCTAATCAATCGTGCTGTGTAATGAATCCTCCATAAATATCTCTAAAGCAGCAATTTTCAACCAGTATGTCACAACCATTTTTAAAACATGCAATACCTGACTATTTAGTCAGGAGCACTGACCTCTCTTCCTTTAGATTGTCAAATAAAAAAATGCCAACAGTCAACACAACCACAGCTGTCCAGTATGAATGCTCTGTCTTGAACCATAAAATATATATGTCATATAATAGAATTACATCTTATTGGTCAAGTAGCATAACAAGGTTGTATCTGGTTGGTTAATTTTTGGTACCAGAAATACTTATACACAAGTATAGGCACCGGACTTTTTAAAAAGTTAGTTTGGAATAAAAAGGGTAGGTAAGTACTATTATTATTTGTAAATCAATCAAAATTATACTTTTTTTTGTCAGCTTGGCAACAAATATATTTTTCAGTGTGCCATAGCATTTTAGTCTTTAGTCTTTAGTTTATGTGTTCCACGAGATGGAAAAGGTTGAAAATCGCTGCTCTAGAGTACGCAGAGCTTACAGGTTGGTGAACATGGGAAGGAGGTACTGGGAAGGAGGTGCCTGGGGAGGGCATGTAAGCTCTACAACCCGTACCCTATAGCCCTATGCCACTCTTCTCTCTTATATTCTTTGTAATAAACTGACAGTCTAATAAGTAAACTTTTTCCTGAGTGCTGTGAGCTGTTCTACCAATGATTCATACCCTGTCAGTCAGAAGCCTAGATGACAAACAGGCCTTACAACTGGTGTCTGAAGTTGGGAACTGAGCCCTTAACCTGCAGGTTCTGACTCTCTCAAGGCAGGCAGTGTCAGACCTGAGTTAAGTGTGTAGGACGCACACACGTGTTTGTTGGCCAGATGAACTGTGAGAAAACAGTTTTTCCTTTACACAGCATCTTTGGGGCTCATGGTGATTTTGTACTCAAAGTGCACTTAAAATTAAAGTTTACAATCACCTTTTTCATATATCTAATTTCCACATATTTAAAAATCTGTGCTGGGTTCTCAATTCTGTTCCAATGGTCTATTAACATTGTAATCAATACCACCCTGTCTACATAACTACAGGCTTTCAGTAAGGTGTGTGCTAAAGAGAGCCCTTGAACTTTGATTTTGCTAAAATGCTCTTGGCTCTTCTTTGTCCTTTAAGCTTCCATAACACTAAATTGCATTGATTTATTCTACTAAGTTGGGGACATTTGATAGCTTTAGGCCACTGAGTATTCCCATCCAAAAACATGATATACAGTATCTCTCTGCTTACTGGCTTTAATTTTTTACAACATTTTATAATTATCTCCAAAGTAGTCTTAAACATCTTTTGAAAGATTGATTCCACTTTTAATTACATTTTTTACATTTGTTGCTAGTGTATTGGAATGCAATTGATTTGTTATGCTCTCATATCTAGCAATCTTGCAAAACCCATTGGTTAGTTCTAACAATTTGACTATGGATTCCCCTGGACTTTCCATGTAGATAATTATAACTTGTAAACAATAGCAGTTTTGCTCTTGCTTCTTTCTTGGCAACCTATATACCTTTTACTTGTTTTTTATTTAGCATTTTTTAACTCACTGTAATCAGAAGACCGCTAGTATAAATAGATACAATAGTGGTTATTTCATCTTGTTCCTGATTTGTAATGAAATGCTTTTCACTTTTCATGATTATTTGTGATGTTATTGGTGAGTTTTGGTAGAAACCCTTTATCAGGTTTCTGTTGCCCTAGCTGGTTTGGCTCAGCGGATAGAGCGTCGGCCTGTAGACTGAAGGGTCCCAGGTTCGATTCCAGTCAAGGGCACATGCCCGGGTTCCAGGCTCAATCCCCAATAGGGAGTGTGCAGGATACAGCTGATCAATGATTCTCTCTCATCATTGATGTTTCTCTCTCCTGCTCCCTTCCTGTCTTAAATCATTAAAAAAATTTTTTTAAAGGTTTTTGCTATTACTAATTTTCTAAATAATTTTTTGTTAGAAAGGCATGTTTCATTTCATCTAATGCTTTTTAGATTAGATTTTTGAGATGATCCTACAGTTTACTCTGATAAAATATTGGTATGAAGAATTAGAGCAATAGCCGAGGCCGGTTTGGCTCAGTGGATGGAGCGTCGGCCTGCGGACTGAAAGGTCCCAGGTTCGATTCCGGTCAAGGGCATGTACCTGGGTTGCGGGCACATCCCCAGTAGGAGATGTGCAGGAGGCGGCTGATCAATGTATCTCTCCCATTGATGTTTCTAACTCTCTATCTCTCTCTCCCTTCCTCTCTGTAAAAAATCAATAAAATATATTTTTTTAAAAAAAGAAAGAATTAGAGAAATAGATATTTATCAACATTCTACAGAACATGGATTAAAGAGTCAAACAGCTCTATGACACACAATTTGCATGTCCACCAGGAATCAGGAATGTATGAGTGTTTCAGCTGCTCCTCATTCTCACCCACATTTGGTATTATCATCAATATATTTAATTTTTGCCATTTTATCGGGCGGGAAGTGGTATCTCATCATTTGTAAAATTAGGAGCTTTGTAGTTTCTTCTTGGAATAAAACTAATAAAAATCAATTAGTCTAGGGTGAGCCACCCCAAGATGTTTGTAAATTGGTAAGTAAGTCAACGTGCATAATAATTGCTCAGTCCAAAGTCAGGTTCCAAAATGTCTATGACTGACTATTCCAAGGACTTTGTGAATCCATTATCTGCAAACTGTATCTGCAGTACTTAGTGAATCTATTGTTTGTAAACTAAACTAATAAAATTACATCTTTATGTGAGTGCTAGGATTTTTATTTATTTAATTATTTTTACTCTGGAGGTGTCTTTGGAGGCTAACAGCACAGCCCAGGCCAAGGCCTGGGTTTGAATCCTGGCTCTGAGAACTATTATATGTGACCTTGGGTAAACTCTGAAACCTGAATTTCAGTCTTCACATTTGTAACATGAGAATAGTAGTAGGGTCCACAGAATAGGGTCATTTTGAGAATGAACTTAGATAATCCATATAAAGAGTTCAGTCCATTGTCTAGCTTAGAACATAAGCTCATTAAAAGTTTAGTTGTTATTTGTCAAAAAGTTTGGATATTAATTGCTTCACTAGTATAGGGGAAGAAAAGCAGTCAGGCAAATCTCTAGCAGATGCATATAAAGACTGGACAAAATTGGAAACGAATTTAAAAATGTCTGAAAGCAGCCCAAAGTAGACAGAAATCAGGGAAAAGTTTAGTTTAAAAAAACTGTAAGCAGAAAGGTTAACATCTGCAGAGATCACGCTTCTTGACCCAAGGAAGTTGCCCAGCTCCTATGGCTATAGCTGTAGAAAAAAAAACACAGAAAACTGAAGAAAGCTGTTACATAATCAATGCCCTTAGAACAGCGGTTCTCAACCTTTGGGTCGCGGCCCCTTTGGCGGTCAAACGACCCTTTCACAGGGGTCACCTAAGACCATCCTGCATATCAGATATCTACACTGATAAAAGAGAAAAATGGTAATTGGCGTACGACGATACCCTTTTCATTGGCTAATCAGGGCTATATGCAAATTAACTGCCAACTAAGATTGGCAGTTAACTGCCAACAAGATGGTAGTTAATTTGCATATGTAGGCACAATGCAGGGAGGCGAAAGGGAAAGCAGGAAGAAGCCCCCTGCCACTGACAGTGATCGGAAACCCAGGGGGGAGCTAAGAGCTGGGGGGCAGGGCAAAGGCGGCCCTGGCCATGATCGGAGAATCAGGTGCCTTTTCCGCCCTGGCCAGTGAGAGCAGGAAGTAGGGGTGGAGCCAGCGATGGGAGCTGGGCACGGTCGAAGCTGGCAGTCCCAGGAGCTAGGGGCCCCTTGCCTGGGCCTAAAGCGGAGCCCACGATTGTGGGGCCGCTGCAGCTGTGGGTCCCCGCTGCCCGGGCCGAACGCCTCAGCCAGAGGCATCCTGCAGGGGCAGGGGCGGAGCCCGCGTGATTGCGGCGCCCCCCCGCTGCCACTGCAGGTCCCCACTGCCCGGGCCAGACGCCTAGGCCAGAGGCATCAGGCCTGGGCTGGGGGCAGAACCAGTGATGGGGGGAAATGAGGGTCCCCTGCCCAGGCCTGATGCCTCTGTCAGAGGCGTCAGGCCTGGGCAAGGGGCCGATCCTGCAATTGGAGGGTGATGGGGGTCAACGCCTGAGGGTTCCCAGTATGTGAGAGGGGGCAGGCTGGGCTGAGGGACACTCCCCCCCCCCCCCGCCCCACACCCAGTGCACGAATTTCGTGCACCGGGCCCCTAGTTTACATTATGATTCATAACAGTATCAACATTACAGTTATGAAGTAGCAACGAAAATAATTTTATGGTTGGGTCACAACAGGAGGAACTGTATTTAAAGAGCCAGAAAGTTGAGAACCACTGCCTTAGAACCTGTCTAAAGCAATGCTGTTATAAGTGGTGATCCTTAGATGTACAGAAAAGGGAAGACGGAAAGAAAAATCTTTTATTGAGCATCATGCAAGGACTCCATACCTGGCAGATATCATTACAAAGGAATCAGTGAAGACTGTTGCATAGTTGAGCAGTACCTCAGAATGTGACTGTATTTGGAGCTGGGGCCTTTAAAGAGGTGAGAAGGCTGAGCTTTCATACAATATGACTGGTGTCCTTATAAGAAGTGGAGATTAGGACATAGTCATGTACAGAGGGAAGAGCATGTGTAGACACAGGAAATGAAGGTCATCTGCAAGCCAAGGAGAGAGACTTCAGAATCAAAACAACCCTGCTGACGCCTTGATCTCAGACCTCTGGCCTCCAGAATTGTGGAAAAATAAGTGTCCTTTGTTTAAGACACCCAGTCTGTGGTACTTTGTTATGGCAGCCCTACAAACCAATACAAATGTAGGCTCCATGTTGAGGCTATGGTTGTCTGAATGTCTTATTATAATTGTTATTGTTAATTAAAACATATTCATGATAAAAAAAAAACATTCTAACAATGGAAAAGGAAATACAATGAAAATTTTAGTTTCTCGATTCTTCCCTGAACACTATAATCATGCCTCTGAGGTAAGTACTGCTAACAGAGTTTTGCATTAAGTAATATTGTGTGAGCATTTCAGGGTTTATTTATTCACTATTCAGGGAGCATGAGTCCCACCTCTGTGCCAGCCAGGGTGCCCCGCAGGCAAACAAAGGAAGATGAGATGCTATTCAGAACCTTTGTGCTGACAGTGCTGTCTGTGGTACCAGCTTCTACCTCTGCAGTCAGGAGACCTCAAACACAAGGGAAGGCCAATGCTGGGGGCAGATTGGAATGAACACAGGTTACCTGGTGGAGCCAAAAGCAATCACAACTAAAGCTTAAATAGCAACAGGAATTAAGACGTGTGCTTAGTCCTGGAGGAAAAATATCCAACCACAGATCTAGGAGGAGAGGCCCAGGCCATGGATGGAGGGCGAGGTAGGACCCAGCATGAGCTAACTGCAGGAGAGGAGAACTTTAAGACCAGGCTGTGACAGCGCCGAGGCAGGGCTTGGTTGAGTGGATCCCAGCAAACCAACAGGGCCAAAGCCTCAGGGTCTTACATGACAAATATCGTACATGTATGTGGGGAACCCAGCAGACTTAGGAATGAATAATTATTGCCACGTGAGAATCATGCCCAGAGCACCATGGAACACAGAGAAGGAATTAAAGTCAGAGAAGGAGGTGAGGTTGGAACTGGGCCTTGAAGAACAGACTTTCATCAGATGAGGGTACAGAAGGACATCATAGAAAAGGCAGCCCCATGATGGGAAGAGGAAGTGTGAGGTATGTGTGTGGGGGAGGGGGGGGATACCAGAGAGCGGTTTATTGATGGAGGTACCCTGAGTCAGGCTGGAGAAAGCAGGTTAGAAGCAAGTTTGGGCTGTGTCCTGATGGGGGAGAGAGGTGCTGGGTCTGGGGTGCAGACAAGGAGCCCAGCCCTACTCAGGCAGTGAGGAGACAGGCCGGCCCTGGGAAGAACATGCCAGCACTGGGGAAACGCTTTTTCTTTTTACCTCCTCTCTTTCATTTCTGCAGCTCCTTTTCTCCAAGCTAGTCACCGCCTGTGACCAAGACAGGTACGCCCGCAGTGCTGCCGGTCCCTGAAGAGGGTCCTGGCACAGACTGCCCACCGCTAGTCACGCGCGGCCTCACAGACATGGCACAGCTGCAGCCTGGCTGTGGCCGTGAGCCCTTCCGAGTGGACACGGAGCCAGGCGTGTGCCCCTCTGCCCGGGGAGTGTGCAGCTGGGCGGGTCTTCATGATGTTCTCTAAGGGTACCCAGGCCTCTCTCTCTCAAGGACTGGGAGGATGGCCGCTTCGCTTAGGATTCCCAGCATGTGAGTCGGAACCTCTGCAGGGTTATCTGTGTTTGAGGATCAAACAGCTGCTCCCACTGTCTCGGTGGGATAAAACGCTTCCGCTAGAGGGACACTGACACAGTCGCAAAAACAGATGAGCTGGAGATGGGGGCTGTGGGAGGCATGGTTATCTGGAATCCCTTCCTTGCCAGGGAGAGAGGCATTTATCTGAGGATTCCGGCACCATGTACTTCAGATAAGAACATTTCCTGGGGAATTGCTCCTATCAGCAGCGACTCTCTAGCTCCCGGACTCGTGTTTCTTTGCCTTACACGGCTCAGAGGAAGCATGAGTGTGTGTGTGTGTTGAGGGGGGGGGGGGGGGTGGTTGGGAAGAATGTGTTCAGCGTGTGTCCTGGTCCCGCCTTAACTGGGGAGAGAAGCCAGGAGAGCTGCGAGTGAGAATCCCCTCGCAGTGGGAGGCTGGAGGAGGGATGACTTGAGGGCCTTAAAAGGCCCCTTCCCTGTTTCTCCCCCCAAAGGAATCCCTTCCCTATGGTAAGGCCCTCAGTTCCCTCATTAATGACTCCTTTGCAGCGGTCGGCAAACTCATTAGTCAACAGTGCCAAATATCAACAGTACAACAACTGAAATTTCTTTTGAGAGCCGAATTTTTTAAACTTACACTATATAGGTAGGTACATTGTTATTAACTTAATTAGGGTACTCCCAAGGCTTAGGAAGAGCCACACTCCAGGGGCCAAAGAGCCGCATGTGGCTCGCAAGCCGCAGTTTGCTGACCACTGCAAGGCAATGGCTGTCAATCTGGGCTGCACGGAGCTCCGGAGCTTCAGGGCAAGAAAGGCTAAGAGAAGGGGTACCCTACTCCTTCCTCCGCCCTTAGGTAGGGGCGCTCCCAATTCTTCAGGTACACAGCAGGCTTTCTTTTGAGGTTACATTTTTATTGACTGATTGATTTTAGAGAGGGGGGGGAGGGAAAGAGAGAGACATAATTTGTTGTTCCGCGTATTTATGCAGTCATTGGTAGATTCTTGTTAATCCTAGCCCGAGGATATATTTTGTTAATTGAATTTTTTTTTTTTTTTTTTTTTTAGAGGGAGAGTGGAAGGGAGCGGGGGGGGGGGGGGGGGGGGGGAGAGAGAGAGAGAGAGAGAGAGAGAAATGATATGAGAGAGACATGGATTGGTTGCCTCCAACACATGCCCTGTCCAGGGCCAGGATCAAACCTGCAACCCAGGCATCAAACACACAACCCTTTGGTGGGTAGGCCAATGCTCTAACCACTGAGAACACGGGCCAGGGCTCATTGGTGGATTCTTATATGTACCCTGACTGGGGTTTGAACCCGCAGCTTTGGCAGTATTGAGGCAACACTCAGACCAACGAGACAGGACTATGAGATTACTTTTGAAACAGTTTTCTTCTTTGTAAATATGATGGTTAATTTTATGTGTCAACTGGACTAGCCCACAGTACCCAGATACTTGGTCAAATACCAGTGTAGACCTCACCGTGAAGGTGTTTTGGGGATGACATTAATGTTAACATCAGTAAACTTTGAGTGTACTCCCAAATCTAGGTGGGCCTCATCCAATCAGTTGAAAGCCTTAAGAAGAAAAGACTGAGGTCCTCCCAAGAGGAAGGAATTCTGACTCGAGTTACAGCATCAACTCTCCCCCGGGGCCTCCAGCCTGCCGGGCTGCCCAGCGGATTTCGGACTTGCCAGCTTCCACAATCTTGTGTGCCAACATTTTACAATAAATCGCCCTCTGTATACTTATTTGCATTCTACTTACCCTGTTCTCTGGACTGATACAATAGGTTTATTACATGTAGTGATATGGATGCAACAATTGGAAGATATTCTTGATGTAATTCAGAAGTGAGCAAAGAATAAATGCATGGATCTTGTTGGGTTCTCACTATGCCAGGGGGCCATACCAAAATGGAGCAGGGCCAGGCTGGAAAAAACTCTGTGGCAAGGGATGGGACTGGGAGGCACTGTGCAAACTCGGGGTTTCTAAACTACATGTGTGCATGCATGTGTATGTCCATGTGCCTAGGTATGTCTGTGTGTGTTCACATGCATGTACCTACTTATATTTCCTGGTTCTGCCTGCTGAAAGCAGCAAGAAGCAAAGATGCCCCAGCAGCAACAGCAATGACACACTTGGTGCCCAAATCATGTTTTTAATATTCCCCATGAAAAGGGACCAAGACTACTCATAAAAATGGCTGATTCCATGGCTAGGACAGGGTAGGTGCGAGATGAGCTGGGAACATGTTGCTAAGCCACAAAGTAAAGAAGTGCACCAAAAAGAGCAGAGTATGTTATCAGGACTTGGAGACAGCTCAAAGGTGTTCCACGGGCCAAGTCAGGTACAACTGGAACACAGAAATATGAATACAGTGATAAACTATTGAAGAATGGGAATACATTAATCCACATGGACGGTTCTGAAAGATATATGATTAAACAGGGGAGCCCTGGCCAGTGTAGCTCAGTTGGTTGGAGCATCGTCCTGTACACCAAATGGTGGTGGGTTTCATTCCCAGTCAGGACATATGCCCAGGTTGCAAGTTCAATCCCCAAGTTGGGGCTTGTGGGAGGCAACCAATCTCTCACTCACACACACACACACACACACACACACATCAATCACAAATAAGTAAATGAATAAATAGGGGAGAAGGCTCTGCTTACATTAGAAAGCCGAGGGCCAAATGGCAGTGTGAGGGAGTGCTGGCGAGGGAAAGATTATCCCTTCGCAGCCACAGAGTGCCGATGAGGCCACCAAGAAACCCTGAGGACCGCTACATCCCCAGGGAGACTTGGATGAGGAGCAGGGTGCTCACGGGTCTTAAAGTGTCTCCCCGCAGACTCTTATTAGTCTCAGGGAGAAAATAAAACCTAGTAATTATCCCGCAGAGATCAGAATTACCTTCAGCAGTGAGCCCCTGCGTCCCCTGATGTGGAACCTTGTGAAGAACACAACATCACCTGTGCAGCGCTGTGGCCACAAAGGCATAGCCCAATCTAATCACACAGAAACATCAGCCAAACACAATGTGAGGATGGTGCATACGTGGCGGTGGAGGATCTGTTTTTCCAAATGCCAATGTCATAAAAGACAACAGAAGACTGTGGAAGTGCTTCCGATTAAAGGACCTGATTAGATGAGCAGGCAAAATTGAAGCATGGCTGCCAGACTAGATAAAAGTTTTGTATCAGTGTAAATCTATGAAGGTGGTAACTGTACTGTGGTTATGTAACAGAATATTCTATTCTTAGGAAATACGCACTGAAGTATTTAAAGGTAAAACGCCATAATGTAATTTACCTCCCATTGGTTCAGAAACAAGAACTCTGTATTCACACACATATATGTATGTGTCTGTATAGATAACAGATGATACATAACTAAATGATAGATCATAGAAACTCAGAGAGAGAGAAGAGGAGGGAGAGTACTGGGAGGGAGGAAGAACAAGAGAATGAGAGAGCAAAGTTAACCAAGTTCCTTGGGGAAAGATAGCCCTGTGTGGGGAAGGGAGACATTTGTTCCCTGTGCCTATAGCAGCAAACATTCTAGGGCCATGACATGAAAGGTTGGCCTGAAGAAATGACTAAAAATATATGAGGTGACATTGGGGCGCTGGTGAGGAGCAGGTCATTTAGACTAAGTGAATACACCTAATGCACTAGCCCCTCTCATGTCCCTGGGCCAGGATGCGGTATATACATACAATGCTGGCTTAATCACTGTACCAGTTAGCTTGCCGCAGGAAACAGGCGGCCCACTGAAACGGGAATTGAGGACAGCGTGAGAAAGGAACTATTTACTAGTACGGAGGGGAGGAGGTGCAGAGTTAGAGAAGCCAACCAGGGAAGCCGTGGGTCTTCATGAAAACCAGCAGTGGGGAGCCAGTGCGGTCAGAGAAAAAGAAGGGAGGTGCTGGGGTCCAACCCCAGCAGGTCCAGGGGTCCCCAAAGGTGTGGACGGAGTCGGCAAAGAAGGAATGACACGGAGACAGCGTTCAGTTGATCAGCAGCCTAGCCAGGATCTCCAGCCAAGTTCTGGTCTGGATCCCCAGTGAAGTTCTGGTTAGGATCTCCAGCCAGGTTCTGTGTCCATGTTCTCTTGCTAGGTCTCCAGCCAGGTTCTGTCCAGGTTCTCCAGCCAGGTTCAGTCACCAGGTTCTAGTCAGGTTCTCTTGCCATGTTCTATCCAGGTTCTGTAGCCAGGTTCTGTCTCTAGGTTCTTCAGCCAGGTTCTCTCGCTAGGTTCTGTCTCTAGGTTCTGTGGCCAGTTTCTGTCCAGGATCTTTTGCCATGTTCTATCCAGCGAAGTTCTTCTGTCTCTAGGTTATGTGTAGGTTCTGTGTCTAGGTTCTGAGTCTAGGTTCTGTGTCTAGGTTCTGTTGTCTTGTTACATCTGTATTTATACCAGTTGATTCCAATCCTATCAATCTCTATTCCAAAGGTTAGGGCGTTTCTTATCTCCATTCCAGGGAGTAAAGATTATGTAGCTTAAGCATGATTGTTCGTAGTTAAAGTGATTAATTACCCGCCTGGCACTTAGTTAAGGGGTTTTATTCCCTCCCTAACTTCAGGGGAAAATCTCTACCTGGGGAAACAACCTTTCTCAGAGAGGTGACCTTGGTTAAAACACATAGTACCAAGAAGGTGAGCAAACATATTAAGAACAGTACGCCATATATGCCAGGTCCCTTGAAACAGCAAGGATGGACCGGCTCCCAGCAGGGAGGGAATTGTTGCTAGAACCTGAAGCTAAGGGAAGAGTTGTTTGGAGACCTGGACTAGCCACCTGGTGGGAACTGGCTTTTGGTAGAGAACTACTGCAGTCAACCCCCAGCAGGGAGGGGGCCGTGGAGGACAATCACCTTGTCCTACTTTCCTTGCAACTCTGGTCTCCTGCCAGGGTTTCCCATCTGCCAAACCCACCTGGCGTCAGAGGGCGAGGGAGCCTAAGGGTGCCGCCTGCACAGGTCAGTCTCCCAGGGCACAGAGCAGGCGGGAGAAGGGTGGCAAGTGAAGCAGGAAGGGGAGGTGGATTCGGCAACCACGGGCCTGGGGCTGCGGCTGATATTCAACATCGCCCAGCAAGAGTTCAGATTGTAAAGAGTTTGATAGGAAAGTTGGGGGGGGGGGGGGGGGCGGGGAACAGCTTTCCTGATTATTAAAAATGGGATTTTTTTTTAAAGTCCTTATTTTCTCTAAATAAGTTATTTTTCAAATTGTCAACCACAGCCAGTAGGAAGGTAAGTATAGGAGAGTTCATTAACAACACAGCAGTACAATTCAATGTGGATGGAGAAGTTCTGCCGTCAGTTTTTCCTAGAAGTAGAATGCCTGTCCGATGTGACCAGAAGGTGGCAAATCTTTGGAGTGCTCCACCAACAACATGTGGTTCAGTGTCTGTGTATTCACTGGGGGTTTCTGCAGTGGGCGGGGCGGGGGCGGGAGCAAAGGCAGGGTATTGGACAGGACAGCTGGTTTACAAAGAAAATTCAAGGGGCAAGGTGAAGCTATTGACAAGAAGATAAATCACAAAATGAGAAGCTGCAAGATTTGGAGGCAGAGGCGTGGCGTATGACAATGCATGGCCAGGGATTTGGGACCAAGGCTGTGAGAGGCCAGTGTTGAAGTGTCATTCGCTCTTTGTTCTGGAGGCAGGACTCACTATGGGAAAGAGGACAGACCTCACCACAGGCCTATTAAGACCAAGGTTGTCTTGACACAGCCCAGCATGGCCAGTTGTGAGAAACAAACCCAGCCATGATTTCCAGCACACAAACTACACCGATTCCTGCCTTTCTGACTTTTCCAGCCCACCTCCCACCACTCCCAAGCAGCACAGCTCCACGTGGTCAACTCGGGGACCCAGGTTCCTAACATCTTGTTACTTCACCAGCTCCTGGGGTATTGCCATCATCCACAAGGGTGAGGCAGGTTTATCCTTCATGTCTGGCCAGAGAGAGAGCCTAGAATAAGTGGCTTTGTCTCCAAGGAGAGAACTCAGAAGTTGCTCACATAGAACATTTGCTCACATCTTCTTGGCCTGAACCTAGTTGTGCTGAGCTGTAAGAGAGGCTGAAAAGTATAGTCTCTACCCAGTGGCCATGTGCTTTACCCAAACATGTGGCATTTCATGAAAGGGAAACAGGCGTTTCTGCCACCTGTCTATTATTTTCTTGGCCTGGAATGGCCTTCACTCACTGTGATCACTTCCCCGACCTTCTCTTCCTGCCCCTTTGTGTCTGAGGTAAAAATACATTTTTTTGGTTCTCTACCCCTAGCATTTTAAATCCTCTCTGTTATAATTATGTGAGTACAGCTTAGATGTGTGCTGAAGAAGCAATCAGCAATAAACTACTGAAATCACTCCTGAAATATAACAATTTTATGGTGCCTATAAAACCTCCTCATTACTGCAGTCTTTACTTGGTCACCCTTCAGAAGAGTATTGATACAGAAGAAAATTGTTTACAGCCCTGATCACACTCTTTTATATACTCCTGAAGTCAAAGCTCTTCTGTACCAGAAAAAGGTCTGTCTTAGATGTTGACTTTACTATTCTTCTTTTTTATTTTTTTAAATTAATTTTAGAGAGAACAAGGAAGAGAGAAAGAGAGAGAGAGAGAGAGAGAGAGAGAGAGAAACATCCATTTGTTGTTCCACTTATTTATGCATTCACTAGAGGACCAGTGCACAAAATTCATGCACTGGGGGAGGTCCCTCAGCCCAGCCTGCACCCTCTCCAATCTGGGACACCTTGGGGAATGTCCAATTGCTGGTTTAGGCCCAATCTCACAGGGATTGGGCCTAAACCAGCAGTCGGACATCCCTCTCACAATCTGGGACTGCTGGCTTCCAACCGCTCGCCTGCCTGCCTGCCTGATTGCCCCTAACCACTTCTGCCTGCCAGCCTGACCACCTCCTAACCACTCCCCTGCCAGCCTGATTGACGCCTAACTGCTCCCCTGCTGGCCTGGTCACCCACAACTGCCCTCCCCTGCTGGCCTGGTCGCCCACAACTGCCTTCCCCTGCTGGCCTGGTCGCCCACAACTGCCCTTCCCTACTGGTCTGATCACTCACAGCTGCCCTCCCCTGCCAGCCATCTCATGGCAGCCATCTTATGACCACATGGGGGCAGCCATCTTTGTGTGAGGGCATGACAGTCAGTTTGCATATTATATCTTTATTCTATGGAATTGTTTGTTTCTTGTATGTGCTCTGAGCGGGGGGGGGGGGGGGGGGGGGCGGGGCGGGGAACCTATAGAGATGACGCTCTAACCAACCGAGCTGCTACCTGGCCAGGGCTTTACTATTCTTATTAGTTGCTATTCCTTGAAGCAACTCATGTACCACTCTACACTGTTCTCTAGGACCTACTCAACTTTAGGGACCAGACATCACTGTAATCATAAGATGCTGTCATCTATATAAAAATAAGATAAATGCATTGACCAAAACTTTGGCAGCTCATTTGTGAAGTTGAGACCTGAGGTCCTTTGATTAAGAATCACTGAAGTAGGCCTTCATTGAGTATTTAGAGAATGAATGACTCACTTATTGAACAAATGAACAAATAAATAAGTGAAGGAGTAAAACTGGTTAATATGTGAACCAAAAGCTAGTCATAGAGCAGGGGTGGGCAAACTTTTTGACTCGAGGGCCACAATGGGTTCCTAAACTGGACCAGAGGGCCGGAACAAAAGCATGGATGGAGTGTTTGTGTGAACTAATATAAATTCAAAGTAAACATCATTACATAAAAGGGTACGGTCTTTTTTTTTCAATAGTTTTATTCATTTCAAACGGGCCAGATCTGGCCCGCGGGCCGTAGTTTGCCCACAGCTGTCATAGAGCCTGGTTCTTTCAGTTGTCTTCATCATCACATGGCACATGCAGGTTGCACCTCTGCTCACTAGCTTTCCATCGACCAGAGCAGATGGTCACATTGCATAGAATCTAACCTTGATGTAGGGGTGATACACAGTTCCATGCTTTCTAGAAACCTTGGAAATTAGAAGGAATAAGTCCTATTGGACTGCATGGGTGGAGGGTGGTCTAGGTATCTGCTTTTCTGGCTTACAGGACAGCCCTACTCTGACTCTCCCCCAACCCTTTTGTACAGTCTTTTCCTAAGGTAGAGGGATGGCAGCAGAACACACAGGCCTCCGGAACCTGCCCAGGATGGCTGCCTGCGGTGGAAGCCCTGAGAACCACCATAACTACAGGCTGGCATCTCTACCCAAAACAGGTTTTCTTTGGCCTGGAAGTTTAGGAGAGCAGGGTAAATAAGAAAAATAATCTGGTACCGATGATTTATATTTAAAGACAAAACAGCCAACCAGCTATATTCTGGGACCCATAAATATTCAGCTGTGTCTACATTAATGTCCAAAATACTCTATAAAGATCGCTTCCAGTGATCTTATTGGTTAACGATGTTGCTCGGGCTCTACAAGGCCCCAAATCATCACAGGTTCGCTCATGTTCAGATTCCTAGACTTCTCAAACATTGTAACGTGGGCTTATGTTTTTGTAAATACTAGTAGTGTAAGTGGAAAATTCACTTTCACTCTATCCCCTGCGTTTCCTGAATTCTTCCTGTCACGAAGCCTGTTTCGTCTTAAACAAAGCAGCGTCCCAAGTCCTCCAGGCTTCTACACCTCTAATCTAGAGAAACGTCAAGCTACTTGGCACAGTTCTATTATCAAATCAGGCATTCAGTGTGTTGTTTTTTTCCTGAGAATAACAGGAAACATCCTAAAACATGAGTTTAAATGTTTTAAGGTCACCCTAAAACACTAATCACTAACCTTTGCATAACTCTAAAAGTATCCATTGAATTATAATAATTTATGTCTCGCTTTTAACTGGGGGGCGAAAACACCTTTGTTAAATGCAACTAGGGAGATTTTGACAGAAATAGAAACACTAAAATGTAGTCAAATGAGAGAAAAGTTTGTTGAGAGGAAGGCACAATACTCTTATAATGAGATTTTCAAACAGATGAAATACTAAGCACTTTTACAGAGCACTTTAGCTGATGTTTGACTTAGGGCCGAAATAGGATTCAAACACACCTGAATTTAACCACTGAGTGGCAGGCAGGTTTGGAGCTAACAGTTTACATAGGAAGAGTTGTTTGTGGCTGCAGAAGTAACCAGGGGTTGAACACAGGTGCCTGGGGTGCGGACTAGGAATGGGGGCCAGCATGAACATCAGTGCCCTGAACAGCTGGTAAGACATGAGGAGCTCAGATCACACCTGTTATTTAGTGAAATGGACATGCTACCAAAAGAAAGCAAAGTGGATATATAAAACGTTCTGGACAGGGAGCTGCAAATATGAGCTCTAACCTATCATTCTTCTCATATGTTGTGTCATTGGTTTGGGCTATGATTTCTATGGACCTTCTAGTTATAAGTCCCTCTGAATCTAAGGAGCACTATAACCAAAAAGGAAATTAACCCGGTGTAGTATAATCTCAAGATCAGCAGGTGAATCGGGGACAGAACGGCATGGAAAAGAAGCGGCAGTATGCCCCCTTTTATCACATGGGCACAATCCATTTCCTTGGACACAGACAGGGCAGCAGTAACAGAGGAGTCCTGGGTTTCTATCATGTCTGCAGATCCCAACAAATTTTTGTTTCCATGGGAATGAGGAAATTACTTCCTAACAGATTGATGGTTTTTAAATCCCATCTATTTAGAAAATTGCTTCTGTTGTGCTAAACTCCGCTTTGGTAGCATGAAAATAGAAAGGCAAGTAGCAAGTAGCCAAAAGACAAAAAAAAAAAAAATGTCCCTTTCTATTCTGCCAGCATATTCTATTCAAAATCTGGGCAATGATGAAAAAATAAAATAAAATATTACTGAGAACTTTGAACACCTTTTTTTTCATACTCCGTATAAGTTTACAAACCTATTATAATCGGGTACCAAATTCTTCTTAACATGTTATTCCAATCTCTTCTTACTCCCTATATTTTAGTATCCATTCTTTGTAATTCCCCTATCATGCTCTTGTTCTTAAATTTTTCTCACTCTCCTCATTGCCTGCAAATAAACTATGCAACACAGTGGTTAAGGCAATGGTATAGATCAGGGGTGGGCAAACTTTTTGTGAGTGCGTGCCAAAACCAGCAAAATCTCTGACTCAAAATTCTTCTGCGTGCCAACCCTAATTTTTTGAGAACATGTTACACCTACTTGATATCTCAAGGTGTACGTATGTGAAGAACCTTGAAGAAATAATAAAATTCATTCAAGCGACAAAAACACAGTATATGATGATGAAAAATACAAATAGTTTTTAATGTATACATGTACACTGATAGTTCGACAGAAAACTTTATGACTTAGTTTGATATTATCAGTGGGACTTCTGCTGCTGCATCACTGATGACAGAGATTTTACATCAGGTTTCTATTTCGTGACCTTCAGAGATATGCACAAGCTACTACTTTCATCCGTCAGGCTACTCCTATTACGAGACTTAACAAAATTCATCACTGAGAACAAAGACTCACAAGCATATGTGGATGAAACCAAAACACTGGTCGGATCTAGAAAGGCAGGGAGAGTTAAGGCAGAGGCATAGAAATTGCTCTTCCCCTCTCTCATCAATCCATGTCCATGGTCTTTAAGATAAATTGTTATATAAAATTATTTATTTATCTAAGATGCACCTACACAGAATTTATCTGAAAAATAAAAAAGTCGATATTAAGAAAAAAATTGTAAATGGAAGATTATAAGAGAGGGTTTCTCGTGCCAGCAAAAGTTACTGGTGTGCCATGTTTGGCACGCGTGCCAGGAGTTGCCCACCCCTGGTATAGATAATTAGGAAAAACATCCTCCAAAATATCTCATCCTCCAATATATCTGCAGTTCTCTCTTGCTAATATGAAGTAGGTGGAGAAGGAACATGTGGTGAAGAGAAAGTAAAACATACTAGCTTCATCTTCTGCTAAGCTATTATGTGTGTTCCTTATTCTGAGATTCAGTTCTTTCAAGAAAACTACTACTGAGCCCTGGCCAGGTAGCTCAGTTGGTTAGAACATTGTTTTGATACGCCAAGGTTGCAAATTCAATCCCTGGTCAGGGCACATACAAGAAGCAACCAATGAATGCACAACTAAATGGAACAACACAAAACAATCTCTCTCTCTCTCTCTCTCTCTCTCTCTCTCTCTCTCTCTCTCTCTCATCAGTAAATAAAATTTTTAAAAGGGAAAAATGAAGATAACTACTGAAATGCTAGAGGGAATTCTTCAGACTGAACAGAAAGCAAAATACACAACAGTGAAACTCCTTAGCAATAATTAATGGGTGGGAAATCAGACAAAATGCCTAAGTTTTCCTAGGGGTCATAATACAAAGAAGTGACAGAACTCATTTCAGCCCATCTGTAAAAGAGGACGGGGAATACCAGGTTTCCCCTGATAGGTGATGCCTGGACAAGTATGTGTGAGCTGGAATTTCAGCCCCACCAGCCCTCAGTGAACACCTTTGTGCAATGAAAATGCACCAACATCCACTGACCTGAGTGGCTAGAGGTGATTAGGAAATACTTCCAGGATCCGGAACTATGCACTGAAAATTTTTATAAATATGGACTGTCCTCACAGCCACAGAAAAGACAATAGCTCCTGCATTAATTTTTCAGAAAGAGCTTCCAAGGGTCTCAAGCCTGATATATTTTTTAAAGTTTTACATTCAGCTGCTTCTTTAAAAACAATTTTATTTTATTTCCTTATTGGTTTTAGAAAAAGAGAGAGAAACATCAGTCTGTTGTTCCACTTGGTCATGCACTCATTGGTTGCTTCTGGTACGTGCCCCGACCAGGGATCGACCCACAACCTTGGCACAGCAGGCCAACGCTCCAACCAACTGCGCTGCCAAGCCAGGCTCAGATCCAACTTGATTAAACTTTGTTTTGTTTTTCTATTTCAAATAATCATATAGTAATGTGTATAATACTTCTTTAAATTTCATCTTTTTGGGACAAATTGTGGAGTCAGATATTCTATTAAAAAAGAAAATACAGCTGATTTTGAAATAAGGTTCCGGAGAAACCAAGATGGCGGCATAGGTTAACGCCGGAGATTGCTGCCTCGAACAACCACTTCAAAAAACAACTAAAAGACAGAACGGATATCATCCAGAACCACAGGAAGGCTGGCTGAGTGGAAATTCTACAACTAGGAGGAAAGAGAATATCATACCCAGACTCAGAGGAGGCGCAGTGCTGAAGTGAAATACTGAGGTGCGGAGTGCACACGGAGCGGGCTGGAGGCGGAGGGCGCGGTTGTTGTTTTCAATCAGGAGGGAGTTTCAGACTCTGAGCTCCAGATCCGGGCGAGTCTCTAGGGACCCAGACTCAAACGGGAGAAGCGGGACTGTCTGGCTTCGGTCGGAACTCGAAGGCAGCTTTCTCTCCGAGGTTTGCAGTGGTTGCTGGGACTCTGTGAGGCAGAGCCCCTAGAGACGGAACTGAGAGCAGCCATAACTGCTCGCTCTGGCCCGCTCTGTAGATCCCCGGGGACCCGCCCTGCCCAAGCCCTGCCCAGAGCCATTTGCCGGAGAGCCTCAGGCAAACGCTAGATTAGCACCGCCCTAGAGATCCAGCACAGGAGCTCTCCCACTGCAGACAGAGCAGACTCTCATAGCCAGTTAGCCTGGAGGTCAAATCACCCCCGGTATTGCCGACAACAATCAAGGCTTAACTACAACAAGACTGCACACAGAGACCACTAGGGGGTGCACCAAGAAAGCATAAAAAATGCGGAGGCAAAGAAACAGGACAAAACTGTCAATGGAGGATATTGAGTTCAGAACTACACTTTTAAGGTCTCTTAAGAACTGTCTAGAAGCTGCCGATAAATGTAGTGATATCCTCAAGAAATCTAATGAGACCCTTGATGTTATGATAAAGAACCAACTAGAAATTAAGCATACACGGACTGAAATAACGAATACTATACAGACTCCCAACAGCAGACCAGAGGAGCACAAGAATCAAGGCAAAGATTTGAAATGCGAAGAAGCAAAAAACACCCAACCAGAAAAGCAAAATGAAAAAAGAATCCGAAAATACGAAGATAGTGTAAGGAGCCTCTGGGACAGCTTCAAACGCACCAACATCAGAATTATAGGGGTGCCAGAAGATGAGAGAGACCAAGATATTGAAAACCTATTTGAAGAAATAATGACAGAAAACTTCCCCTACCTGGTGAAAGAAATAGACTTACAGGTCCAGGAAGCGCAGAGAACCCCAAACAAAAGGAATCCAAAGAGGACCACACCAAGACACATCATAATTAAAATTCCAAGAGCAAAAGACAAAGAGAGAATCTTAAAAGAAGCAAGAGAAAGAAACTCAGTTACCTACAAGGGAATACCCATACGACTGTCAGCTGATTTCTCAACAGAAACTTTGCAGGCCAGAAGGGAATGGCAAGAAATATTCAAAGTGATGAATACCAAGAACCTACAACCAAGATTACTTTATCCAGCAAAGCTATCATTCAGAACTGAAGGTCAGATAAAGAGCTTCACAGATAAGGAAAAGCTAAAGGAGTTCATCACCACCAAACCAGTATTATATGAAATGCTGAAAGGTATCCTTTAAGAAGAGGAAGAAGAAGAAAAAGGTAAAGATAGAAATTATGAACAACAAACATGCATCTATCAACAAGTGAATCTAAGAATCAAGTGAATAAATAATCTGGTGATCATAATAGAATCAGGGACATAGAAAGGGAATGGACTGACTATTCTTGGGGGGGGGGGTGGTAAGGGGTATGGGAGATGCGGGAAGAGACTGGACAAAAATCGTGCACCTATGGATGAGGACAGTGGGTGGGGAGTGAGGGCGGAGGGTGGGGCGGGAACTGGGAGGAGGGGAGTTATTGGGGGGAAAAAAGAGGAACAAATGTAATAATCTGAACAATAAAGATTTAATTAAAAAAAATACAAAAGTTTGTATTTGTTAATTAGCCTTGAATATTAAATAACCCAAAGAATATTGTACTAAAGATTGATTTTTAAAGGAGTCTTTCTCCCCCTTTCCCAGTGAACCCACTCATGGATACATGCACACATAGTCCATCTGTGCTGGTACAAATATTAATTTAAAATTTTCTGGTATGATTATCTTTTAATAAGTCATCAATTGCCAAACTGGGAGTTAACAGCTCTTGCCATTTCAAATTATCAGTAGTTTTTTTTTTGAGGGTGTAGAAATTTTAATTTTTAAACTAAGGGAAAATGATATTGTTTGTATCTTAAAGAAAATAAAAATTTAAAATAATTTTCCAATTGTTTCCTCAAAACTCACGTTTGTTAATTATAAAATTATTCATGTGTAGTACATTAGAGTTGTGTTTTGAAAACTTACAACAATCATAAGAAAAAAACACTTTAAAATTTACAATACTCTCACCTAGAAATAACTAACACTAACATTCTTGTTTTTCTGCTGGTCTATCTTCTCTGTATGAATAGGCACTCCTAGACAGTAACATAAAAAGCTATTGTTAATAACTTTTAGATTATACTGAATTAAATATAATTTTTGAATCTTTCATCTACCCTATTATTAAAGCTCTTTCAAACACACTATTTTAGATGTCTGCCATAATTAGTTATCATCGCTGTGGTAGCCAGCCTCTAAGATAGCTCCAAGTGATTACTGCCTCCTGGTATTTGTGACCCTGTGCAGTATCCTGCCACAGCGAAGAGAGCTGACCTGTGCAACCCATATAACTATACTTCAGAAACAATAGAGTGTGACTTCCAAGGCTGTGTCATAAAGACGTTACAGCTTCTGCCTTGCTCTTTTTTTGGATTACGTGCTATAGGAGAAGCCGACAGACATGTCATTGGGACTCCACATCCATCTCAAGAGGCCCACATAGTGAGGAATTGAGGCCTCCTGCCAACAACCAGCACTAATGTGCCAGGTATTTGAGTTTGTCAGCAGGGAAGTAGATCCTCCCACTCAGTCAAGTTCTTGGATGATTGCAACCCTGGGTGACACCTTGAGTGTAACCTCATGCCTCTGGGACAGAACTGGACTAATCTGCTCCTGGGTTCCTGACCAAGGAAAAGTGTGTGGGTTAAATATTTGTCATTTTAAACATCTAAATCTTGGAGTAACTTGCACATAGATAAATAATAATAATTTTGGTGCCAGAAGTGGGACACCACCATAACAAAAGACCTAAAATGTGGGGGTGGCTTACAACAGCATGAAGGAAAGACATCGAGAAGCGAAAGCATGACGTACATTGAAGAAATGGTTAGCAGAAGCCAGATGACCTTCAAAGATGCTATAGATGAGGGCTTGGAGGAAAATTTGCAAAACATTATTGGAAACTAGAAGATGAGAGATTCTTCTTAAATAGGACAAAAATTTAGCAACTGTCAGATGCAAAAAAAAAAAGAAAGAAAGAAAGAAAAGAAAATATATCTAATTAAGTGATTTAGCTAAGGCAATTTCCAGGCAGAATGCTGAAAGTGTGCTAGTTTCCCTCCAGCTGCTTATAGCAACATGTGAGAGAAAAGATAAGCTGAAGAAAGAACTATTAAACAAAAAGGAGTCAAGACTTTCTGCTTTTGAAATTTTCCAGATGACAGAAAATGCTAAAATTGTAAAATGGCTTTCAGGCAAAAAAAAAAAAAATTAAAAAAAGATGCAGAGCTCTTCCAAGAAAATATGGCCTAAGGATGAAGCTGAGGCTGTGACTGTAAAACCCTATTTTAATAGCTTTTTTAAATCTAAGGGAGTACTCCTCTTGGGTTCAGACCTGGTTAGCGGCAACATGACTAAACGCAGAAGGAAGGTAAATACAGGACCTTTCATGGCGCCTCCCTCAGGAAAATTGAAATCAGCTAGCACAGCAAGCAGACTTGCTCCTTCTGTGGCAAAACCAAGATGAAGGGACGAGCTGTAGGGTCTGGCACTGTGGTTCCTGCATGAAAACAGTAGCTGGTAGTCTGTGGACTACACCCCAACTTCTGGGGTCACAGTAAGTCTGCTATCAGAAGACTGAAGGAACTGAAAGACCAATTGACACTTCACAGTTTGAAACATTGCTAGCCTATAACAGATGGGTTGATTTATGTAACAACAACAAAAAAATCTAAGGGAGTCCTTACTTCAGAGAACTCTAGGGCTTCTGAGCAGCTAAGGGTATCATCCCTCAGCAATTTCAACAAAAGCACCAGGTAGAAAATGGCTTATCTTGAAGAGATGTAATGGTGCAGCTTTTGTCTAATGGAATGAATCCCACTTACAATCCTTGTGTGACCTACAAAGTTGCGTGGTGGTTGTTTTGTTGTTGTTGTTTAATTACTATCAGCAGATACACTGCCAGGCTGGCCTGAGAGGACTGAAGTCATACAAAATGAAAAGGGACCTTTAGACTCCCAAACTTTGAAATGCAGGGAGCAGGCTGAGACTGTCTCTTAGCTGCCCAACATGGGTTGCCCTTAATGGAACAGGAAGGAAGAATAAAAGGTCGGAAATGAGAACTCTGAGGGCAGAGACAAGAGCCAAGAGCCATGGAAAATCATTCCCAGAAAAGAGTAGGCCTGAATCCTAATTGAGGAACTTGCAACATTTGCCTGGCTGGATTCTAGAATTGCTATGAAGCATGAGCTCTGTGAGCCTCCTGTTGTTCCTGTCTTGAATAGGAATAGCTACAGTTTTCCTATGCCTATCCCGGCAGAGTGTGTCAGATAGCTGGCCTTCTGATTGAGAGGAACTACACTTGAACTATGCTTGGAACTAAATACTAAACCAGTGGTTCTCAACCTTCCTAATGCCGTGACCCTTTAATACAGTTCCTCATGTTGTGGTGACCCCCAACCATAAAATTATTTTCGTTGCTACTTCATAACTGTAATTTTGCTACTGTTATGAATCATAATGTAAATATCTGATATGCAGGATGTATTTTCATTGTTACAAATTGAACATAATTAAAGCAAAGTGATTAATCACAAAAACAATATGTAATTATATATGTGTTTTCCGATGGTCTTAGGCGACCCCTGTGAAAGGGTGGTTCAACCCCCAAAGGGGTCACGACCCACAGGTTGAGAACCGCTGTGCTAAAGGAACTGTATAACCAAGGCACTTCATCGGCCCCAGCACCTGATTTAGATAGTGAGATTTTGTACTTGGAACTGATGTTGTAACAAGTTGAAACCTTGGGGGGACTTGTGAAAGGGTGAGTGTGTTTGTATATGTGCGGCGCATAAACCAGGGGCCAGAGCACACTGTAGTAACTAGCCTCTCTGATGTAATTCTTGCCTCTGGTACTCACGTCCCTGTTTAGCCCCTTACTACAATGACTAGGACAGAACCGTGCCACGCACAGGACATTGTGCAAATAACAGTGTGACTTCATAAAAGACATTGCAGTTTCCAGTTTCTCTTGGATCTCTCACTAGGGGAGAAGCCAGCTGCCCTGTCATGAGAGGACACTCCAGTCTTATGGGGAGGTCCAGGTGGTAAGGAATCCAGACCTCCTGCCAACAAGCAGCACTGTCTTCCCAAGCATCTGCTTGCGCTGCCTTGGAAGCAGAACCTCCAGACCCAGGCAAGCCTTCAGATGACTACACCCCAGGCCACCATCCTGACCTGAACCTCATGATGTATCCTGAGGCAGAACCATCCAGTTAAGCTGCTCCTGAGTTCCTGACCACGTAAGTTGAGTGAGAAAATATTAAGTTTGGGGATAATTTGTTATATATTACTAGATAAGTAATATAGCCTTATTTTATCATATGGATATTCCAAAATTGATTTAACCATTCTTAAGTGTTAAACATTCGGATTACTGCTAATTTGTTTTATTATTATTTTTTTTAATCCTCACCCGACGATACATTTCCATTGATTTTTTTAGAGCAGGAGGAAGGGAGAGAGAGAGGGAGAGAGAGAGAGAAACAACAGTATGAGAGAGAAACATCCATCCTCAGTTGCCTCCTAGATGAGCCCTGCCTGGGGATCGAACTCTCAATCTGGGTATGTGCCCCGGGGGATTTGAACCCCCAGTCTTTTGTGGTGTACAGGATGACTCTCCAGCCAACCGAGCCACCCAGCCAGGGCAGATTCTAATTTTTTATTATTACAAATATCACTGTTATGAAGAAACTGATAAATAATAAATTATTATTTATTAATCTGTAGTATGTCTCTAGACTAAATTCTTAGAAGTGAAATTACTAGTTGTGAACAATGGATGTTTCTAGCTGCATTATAGTACAAGAATATGCATTTTACTGCAGGCTCAGCCATGCTTTTTAAAATCACAAAACAGGAATACCTACTATCACTATTCTTATTTAACACTGTACTGGAATAAACACTGGAAAATGAAATTAAAAGTATAAAACGTGTGAATAAAAAGGAACCACATGCTAATCTGACTAACTCAGGGAAGGCCTGTATGGCAGACCTGCAAACTCAGAGACCTAAAGTAACCACAAAGAATGGTCTGAAATTAAAACTTTTTAAACTAAAAAGCAATTTATGGTACGTAGTCATGTCCTATGCTGATATCTTCCCTGACAAAGGTCAATCTTTACCATAACTGAGCCTGTCTATTGTCTTTTTGTATTTAAGATAACATATCATTGGAATGTCAAAGTAGTTTTCCTTTTCCCACCCCTCTCCCCCTCCCAACCTATCAAAGCACAGGCACTGCCCTTCACTGTTATTGAGTTCATTGTTGACTGTTAGCTATCCTGCACCCACCTAAGTAAAAGAAGTGTGTGTCGCCCTAGCTGGTTTGGCTCAGTGGATAGAACGTCGGCCTGTGGACTGAAGGGTCCTGGGTTCGATTCCAGCCAGAAGCACATGCCCGGGTTACGGGCTCGATCCCCAGTGGGGGGTGTGCAGGAGTCAACCAATCAATGATTCTCTCTCATTGATGTTTCTATCTCTCCCTCATTCTTTCTTCCTCTCTGAAATCAATAAAGAAATACATTTTTTTAAAAAAGGTGTGTGTCTATCATTATACTTTTTATCCAATCCCAGAGGGTTCCCCACTTTGCTTTCTCCCGCCTCCCTAATCTATCACCAATGAATTTCAGCTACTCATTTATGCCTCCCTTTTTTATTTAATTCTTTTTATTTTTTAAATAGATTTTTATTGATTTCAGAGAGGAAGGGAAAGGGAGAAAGAGATAGAAACATCAATAATAAGAGAGAATCACTGATCGGCTGCCTCCTGCATGCCCCCTACTGGGGATCTAGCCTGCAACCAGGCATGTGCCCTTGACTGGAATCAAACCCTGGACCCTTCAGTCTGCAGGCTGATGCTCTATCCATTGAGCCAAACCAGCTAGTGCTCTCCCTTTTTTATTGTAATGTATATAACAAGGTGCAAAACTGGCATTCTCCAGAGCATTATCTCAACCCATTGAAATTCTACTTCCTGACATTTGTCAACAGTTTGACTTAAATAAGCTCACAAGAATTCTTTATAGGTTTGAATGTTTCTTACAGTAACAAAAGTTAGAGAGGAAAAATTTAAATCTCCACCATTTTCATTTTATATGATGAATATCTGGGGGGAGGGGACAAGAAAAACTATCAAAATCCTATCTAATAAAAGAGAAACATGGTAATTAGCGTACGTCCGCTACCCTTCCCATTGGCTAATCAGGGCGATATGCAAATTAACTGCCAGCCAAGATGGCGGCCGGCGGCCAGGCAGCTTGAAACTAACATGAGGCTTGCTTGCTTCAGTGACGGAGGAAACCAACGTTCCCCACCTGCCGCTGCCGGCCTCTGAGCTTGCAGTTTGAAAAATAGTTACAAATATAGAAGCTAAACAAAACCCCAGAAACCTGTTTTCAGCCAGCTGGGATCTCACAGCTGGAGTTGATACAGTGTTTCGATTATAGAACACAAACAAACCAGATACCTGCTTTCAGCAGCAGAGGCCTCAGAGCTGGAGTCAGAGCTAAAGCTGGCCCAGAATAAAAAAAAACAAAAAAAAGGAGCAGTTGGGAGCTTCAGTCACCTGCCAGCCTGAAAACAGCCATCATCCCCTCATCCAGGCTGGCCAGGCACCCCAGTGGGGACCCCCACCCTGATCCAGGACACCCTTCAGGGCAAACCAGCCGGCCCCCACCCATGAACCAGGCCTCTATACTATATAGTAAAAGGGTAATATGCCTCCCAGCACCAGGATCAGCGGAGCCGCGAGGCCTCCCGGCACCGGGATCAGTGTGACAGGGGGCAGCGCCCAAACCCCCTGATCGCCCTGCGGCTCTGTGTGTTACAGGGGGCGGGGCCACAACCTCCCTATCCGCCCTGCTCTGTTCGTGACAGGGGAAGGCACCCCAACCCCCTGATCAGCCCTGCTCTGTGCCTGATGGGGGGAGCTCCCCAACCCCCTGATCGCCCTATGGCTCTGTGTGTGACAGGGGAAAGCGCCCCAACCCCCCCCCCCCCCCACAGGCCCTGCTCTGTGTGTGACGGGGTAGAGCCATAACGTCCCCATCGGCCCTGCCCTGAGTGTGACAGTGGCAGCGCCCCAACCCCCTGATCGGCCCTGCTCTGTGGGTGATAGAGGGCAGTGCCCCAACCACCTGATCTGCCCTGCTGTGTGCGTGACAGAGGGCAGTGCCCCAACTCCCCTATCGGCCCTACTCTGTGAGTGACAGGGGGGAGCTCCCCAACCCCCTGATGGGCCCTGCTCTGTGCATGACAGGCGGTGGTGCCGCAACCACCCCATCGACCCTTCCTTGAGTGTGACAGGGGGCAGTGCCCCAATCCCCCAATTGGCCCTACCGTGAGTGTGACTGATGGTGGCATCACAACCTCCCGATCCGCCCTGCTCTGTGCATGACAGGGGGTGGCGCCCCAATTCCCCAATCGGCCCTGCTGTGAGCCCAACCAGGGGCTGCACCTAGGGATTGGGCCTGCCCTCTGCCACCTGGGAGCAGGCCTAAGCCAGCAGGTCGTTATCTCCCGGGGGTCCCAGACTGCGAGAGGGCACAGGCCGGGCTGAGGGAAGCCCCCCCCCCCCCGTGCACAAATTTTTGTGCACCGGGCCTCTAGTCCTATATAATAAAAGAGAAACATGCAAATTAACCGTCCCTCTGCTACACTCAAGCCATGACCACCAACCACACCCACCAGCCGATCAGGAACGAGTATGCAAATTAACCCAACTAAGATTGGGGGGGGGGATGGAGCTGGAGCGAGCAAGAGGTTTGGGTTGCTCCCGAGATGGAGGAAGTCAAGTTTCCCACCTGCCCTGGCCGGCCCTGGGCTACGCTCAAGGCTACAGAGTTTCAATTCTAGAAGATAAATAAATCCCAGATACCTGCTTTCAGCCTGCCCTGGTCTCTGCTCAAGGAGGCGCTGAAAAAAAAAAGAAAAAAAGGAGAGGCTAGGAGCTTGGGTCACCAGGGGGCGTGGCCAGCCTGAAAATGGACATCAGTCCCTCACCCAGGCTGGCCAGGCACCCCAGCGGGAACCCCCCCACTCTGAAGGGGCTGTGGGCAGCCTGAAAATGGCCCTCAGCCCCTCACCCAGGCTGGCCAGGCACCCCAGCAGGGACCCCCACGCTGAAGGGGGTGTGGCCAGCCTGAAAACGGCCCTCAGCCTCTCACCCAGGCTAGCCAGGCACCCCAGCGGGACCCCCACCCTGATCCAGGACACCCTTCAGGGCAAACCAGCCGGGCCCCACCCGTGCACCAAGCCTCTATCCTATATAATAAAAGGGTAATATGCAAATTGACCCTAACAGCAGAATGACTGGAAATGACTCATCACTATGACACACACTGGCCACCAGAGGGCAGTGCAGAAGCTGCCTTCTGGTGGTCAGTGTGCTCCCACAGGGGGAGCTCTGCTCAGCAACAAGCCAGGCTGACAGCTGCCAGTACAGTGGTGGTGGCGGGAGCCTCTCCCACCTCCTCAGCAGCACTAAGGATATCTGACTGTAGCTTAGGCCTGCTCCCCACTAGCAAGTGGACATCCCCCGAGGGCTCCTAGGCTGCCAGAGGGATGTATGACTGCCAGCTCAGGCCCGATCCCCCAGGGAGTGGGCCTAAGCCAGCAGATGGACAATCCCTGAGGGGTCCCAGACTACGAGAGGGCACAGGCCAGGCAGAGGGACCACCCCAAGTGCACAAATTTTTGTGCACTGGGCTTCTAGTTCTATTATAAAGCAGGATCTCTTACCCTTTGAGACACCATGGGGACCTAGAGAGTATAATGATAAGTGAAATAAGCCAGTCAGAGAAAGGCAAATACTAGGTGTACTGGTTAATAATGGCGGATTTTGTAATCAAAGAAAACACGATAATTTCAAGAGAAATATCAAAAGTGCTTTATTCAAAGTAATGTCCATCGCTAGCTACACATTTCCCCATCTTTCAGGTAATTTGTGGATACCATCCCAATAGAACTTTTCTGGTTTTGAGGCAAACTGTTCAGAGACCCAATTTTCCACTTCTTTGTACATTTTAAAGTGCTGCTCAGAAAGTGCGTGTGCCATCCATAGGAACAAGTGGTCATCTGAAGAAGCAAAGCCTGGTGAATACACGGGTGGTTAATACTTCCTAGGCAAGATCTTTTAACATGTCTTTAACTGGTTTTGAAGTGTGTGATGGTGCGTCATCATAAAGCAAAATCACTTTGCCATGTCTTCTGGAACATTCTGGTCATTTCATGATCAGAGCACAGTTCAAATTGATTATTTGTTGTCGGTAGCGATCAGTATTAATGGTTTCACCTGGTTTTAGAAGCTCATAATACACCACACCTTCCTGATCCCACCAAACGCAGAGCATTGTCTTCTTTCCAAAGTGATTTGGCCTTGCAGTCAATGTTGATGGTTGACCTGGATCAACCCATGATTTTGTGGGTTTGGGATTCTCAAAATAAATCCACTTTTCATCACGTCACAGTTTGACTCAAAGAAGACTTTCTTTCATGCCATTGAAACAACATTTTACTGATGACTTTTCGGTTTTCCATTTGTCTTTCGTTCAGTTGATGTGGCACCCATTTTCCTTCCTTTAAAATCTTTCCCATTGCTTGTAAACAATCAGAAATTGTTTGTTGAGCAACGTTTAATCTTTCTGCAAGTTGTTTTTGAGTTTGACATGCATCTTCATCCAATAATGCTTGTAATTGTTGGTCTTCAAACTTTTTCAGTTGACCTGGACGCTCTTTGTCTTTCACATCAAAATCATCACTTTTAAGGCATTTAAACCAGGGTTCACAAGTATCTTGAGATGGAGCATGTTCACCATAAGCTTCCCGAAATATACGATAACTTTTTCTTCAAAATAAAGTAATGAATTATAACTTCCCACAAATGCTCTTTTTTGGCATGAATTCAACGTTTTTAAGTGTAAAAATATCCATGATGTTAACACCTTCAGCAAATTTGACATATGAAGATTTGAAGCTTGTTGTCAATACAAAATAGCATACATATTAAATTGCACATATAGCAACATATGTGTAACTCCATCTATTGAAAAAAAAAACAACAACGCATTATTAACCAGTACACCTAATATACATGATCTCACTTATGTTAGGGTAGAATTCACAAATGAGATAAGAAATAGATGCAGAGAGAGGGAGTTTGTTTTACTTTCCAAGGGAGGAAAGGGATGGTGCATTGCTAATCAATACAGGGGCAATAAACAAAAGGGTAATGGCTGCTGTCTCTAGGTGACGAGGAGGGGAGGAGGGTTTGGGGCTGGAGTGGACTGTTTGTTTTTCAGGAGACAGTTGGGCAGATGCCCTAGGGAGGTGTCTTATCAGTATTTTCCCAAGTCTGTAAAACATGCTTAGAGCAAAAGTTATGAAGAGTTCAAAAGAGGCTTATTTGAAAGGGAGGCAGGCAGGGAACTTTCTAACTAGAGGCTTATTGGTGCAAATTACCCCTGAGTTCTAAGAACAGCAGGGAGGATGGGTATGCAAGAATGTAGCCCTGAGAGTAGTTTATCTTGTCTTGTAGTTTGAACAGAGGGGCTGTTTGAATCAGAGGAGCTAAACAATCTTGGGGTTTAATTACCAGGTGCTTCTCATAAAGTGTGGAAGGCCACAGCAAAGAAAAAGAAAGCCTTTTTCTTGCCCTTACAATTTATATGTAGGATCTAATGAACAAAATAAAATGACAAACAAAATAGATCCAGAGACATGGGAGCATGCAACAGGCTGACAATTCTTAGGGTGGGGCGGGGGGGGGGGGGTGCATAACCCATGGTCACAGATAATAGAGCGGTGAAGGCCTGGAGAGGGGCAGGAATGAGAGGGAGTGGGGAATAGAAGGTTAATGGGGGGGGGGGGGGAGGGGGGGAGGGTTACATCTGTAATACTTTCAACAATGAAGATAAGTTAAAAACTTTTATAAAGGTAGTAGTGACCATGGCTTTTAGAGGCTAAATAAAACCTATTTTAACTCCTGAAAAATAAATCTATTATAAATGATAAGAGAATTCAGTCAGGCGACAAGAGACCAAAAAACTATATCTCCCAGGATGTATTCAAGAAGCTTTGAGTAGAGGTCCTACCAAGTGTGTTTACAGGCAGTGGTAGGAGGAACATAGAACTGCTTTCTGATCATATCCTGCTGAATGCATCTCATTCAACAAACCAGTTACACAAATACAAACAATTTAGTTGCGTAACACTTGAATAGTACATGTATCACTCTCAAATGTGTGCGTAGGCATTTATAATCCCTATCTATTGTGAAGGGAGTTATTCCTGATTTTGAAACTACAACTAGCAGTGGGAAATAAGGGAGTACATGATGATTGAAGCAGTTTGACAACCTGAACTACCTCATTTCTTCCCTCAGTCCCTGCAGCTTCTCACACTCTTTCAGATAATCTTCTCCGACACTAATAAGCCAAGTCTTCACTGTTTAGCATTTTGCTTCCCGGGCCACTGCTGAGTCATTCTCCCATCCTGGCAAGCTCTCACATGTGAGAGTTTCTGCTAAGTTAGCTGGTTCCTATCCTGAAGGGTATATTCAAGCCCAGAAGCCTAACTAGGATTCTTCTTCCTCTTTTTTAATTTATTTTTATTAACTTATTTATTTATTTTCTATCACCATTTATCCCCCTATATTCTCTTCCACTTCCACACCCCTTTCAGATGTTTTATTTTTTATTCTCACCCAAGGATGTGTCTATGGATTTGAGAGTAAGAGAAACATCTAAGGGTTGTCTCTTGTATACATCCCAACTAGGGATCAAACCCCAAAACCTTTTGATGTAGGGGACGATGCTCCAACCAACTGAGCCACCAAGCCAGGGTAGGTTTCTTCTTGAAGCTTGAACTCACAGGATTGTGTGTTGGGAACTCTCAACTACCCATGGTTACAGGTCTCAGGAATAGAAGGAGCTTGATGCTGAACCACAAATGGATTCTGCCTCTGAGATTACCCTCCTTCACCAGATCAACTAGCAAGCGATACACTTAACCAGGACTGCACACGCCCTAAAGAAGACATCGATTGTAAAATGGATAACAATAAGGAAGGGAATAAGGAGCAGGAAAGGGCTCAACAAGGGATGCCAAGTCTCTAGAGCAGTGATGGCAAACCTTTTGAGTTCGGCGTGTCAGCACTTTGAAAAACCCTAACTTAACTCTGGTGCCGTGTCACATATAGAAATTTCTTTTTAAATGAATCTTTATTGTTCAGATTATTACAGTTGTTCCTCTTTTTCCCCTTATAGCTCCCCTCCACCCAGTTCCCACCCCACCCTCTGCCCTTACCCCCCACCACTGTCCTCATCCATAGGTGTACGATTTTTGTCCAGTCTCTTCCCACACCCCCCACACCTCTTCCCCCCCGCCCCACGAGAACTGTCAGTCCACTCCCTTTTTATGCCCCTGATTCTATTATATTCACCAGTTTATTCTGTTCATCAGGTTTTTTATTCACTTGATTTTTAGATTCACTTGTTGATAGATATGTATTTGTTGTTCATAATTTTTATCTTTACCTTTTGCTTCTTCCTCTTCTTAAAGGATACCTTTCAGCATTTCATATAATACTGGTTTGGTGGTGATGAACTCCTTTAGATTTTTCTTATCAGTGAAGCTCTTTATCTTACCTTCAATTCTGAATGATAGCTTTGCTGGATAAAGTAATCTTGATTGTAGATCCTTGCTATTCATCACTTTGAATATTTCTTGCCACTCCCTTCTGGCCTGCATAGTTTCTGTTGAGAAATCAGCTGACAATCATATGGGTACTACCTTGTAGGTAACTGACTGTCTTTCTCTTGCTGCTTTTAAGATTCTCTCTTTGTCTTTTGCTCTTGGCATTTTAATTATGATGTGTCTTGGTGTGGTCCTCTTTGGATTCCTTTTGTTTGGGGTTCTCTGCTCTTCCTGGACTTGTAAGTCTATTTCTTTCACCAGGTAGGGGAAGTTTTCTGTCATTATTTCTTCAAATAGGTTTTCAATATCTTGCTCTCTCTCTTCTTCTGGCACCCCTATAATTCTGATGTTGGTACGCTTGAAGTTGTCCCAGAGGCTCCTTACACTATCTTCATATTTTCGGATTCTTTTTTCATTTTGCTTTTCCAGTTGGATGTTTTTTACTTCTTCGTATTTCAAATCTTTGACTTGATTCTTGGGATCCTCTTGTCTGCTATTGGATCTCTGTATATTATTCTTTATTTCAGTCAGTGAATGCTTAATTTCTAGTTGGTCCTTTTTCATATCCTCGAGGGTCTCACTAAATTTATCAGCGGTTTCTAGAAAATTCTTGAAAAACCTTATAACCGTGGTTCTGAACTCTATATCCAGTCGTTTGCTTTCCTCCATTTCTGTCATTTGTGACCTGTTTCATTGTCTCCGCATTTTTTATGCTTCCCTGTGTTGGTAGAGTGGCTTTGTGTGCTAGGTGTCCTATAGGGCACAGTGGCTCAGCCTCCCCAATTACCTGAGGTGGACACGCTTGGTGCACCCCTTTGTGGGCTTTGTGCACAGTCTTGTTGTAGTTAAGCCTTGATTGTTGTAGGTATCACTGGGAGGAATTGACCTCCAGGACAATTGTCTGTGAGAATCAGCTGTGTCGACAGTGGGAGAACTTCTGTGCTGAAGACACCCTTCTGGGGCAAGACTTGCTTCAGTGGGGCTTTGGTGCTCCCTGAGTCTGCCCCCTGAGTGTGTCCCTTATGGATCTGAGGAGTTGTAATCTGGATGGTCCCAATCTGACCACTAGGTACAGAGACTCTTGGATCACTAAGGAGGTGCTAATTTAGCCTCTGCCTGAGGCTACACAGCAGGAGCTACGGAGAGATCTGCAGGTTCCTCTTCCTTGTTTGGGTTTTGGAGGTGCCCAGATGAGGCCCAGCTGTGAAGCAATGCAAGCTGCTATGGGGCCTTGGGCCTTCTTTTGGATGTTCTGGGTCTTTCTGACCCAGCTGCAGTTTGTTAGGTAATTTTAGATCTCAAAGGGCCAGCCATTCATATGCAAAAGCCTCTCCTCACAGCTTGGGCGGGGTCTCAGGGAATCAACAGGGCGGAGCAAGCAGCTATGGCTGCTCCTCAGTCCTGCCCTAAGAGGTCCCAGGTCTCAGTGTCCTGGTAATCGCTGCAAGCACCTCTGAGAGAAAGCCGCCCTCGAGTTCCGCCAGCTGCCAGACAGTCCAGTTTCTCCCCGTATGAGTCTGGGTCCCCAGTAACTCACCCAGAACTGGAGTCAGGGCTGTAAGGAGCTTGTGCCTCCCTCCTGATTGCAAAAGACACCAGCGATCTCCATTGCTAGCACCTTTCCGCGCGCGCTCGAGCCTCCGTACCTCTGCACTTTACTTTGGCACCTCCTCTGAGTCTCAGTGTGCTTTTCTCTTTCCTTCTAGTTGTAGAATTTCCACTCAGCCAGCCTTCCTGTGGTTCTGGATAATGTCCGTTTCACCTTTTAGTTGTATTTTTGAAGTGGTTGTGCGAGGCAGCAATTTCATGTGTTTACCTATGCCACCATCTTGGTTTCTCCCCATATAGAAATTTTTTGATATTTGCAATCATAGTAAAACAAAGACTTATATTTTTTATATTTATTTTATATATTTAAATGCCATTTAACAAAGAAAAATCAACCAAAAAAATGAGTTCGCGTGTCACCTCTGACATGCGTGTCATAGGTTCGCCATCACTGCTCTAGAGCAATGAGGACAGTCTGTAATCTCACCTGGTGCTGTAGGGTCCACCTCCAGGCTCCGCGTCCTTGCAGTGATGTTTTATACACAGTTGACCTCCCGCCATGTCTGACAAATATTCCTAAGGCTAAAGTGTGCTAAACGCAGGAAGATACCGGAGTGTTCATCCCTGCAGCCTTCCCAGACATCAGAGAGCTGAGTGCATTGGCCACTAAGAAGAACCTCCAGACCCCTCCTCCTCCCCACAGGCTGGGGGAGGGGGAACTTTAAATGGCTTTTCCAGCACACGGAGGAAAAGGAGGTCATTCTCCACAGACAAAGGTGTCCAGTTGCCAGAAGCCAAATGCAGACTGTTGCAGTAACCTGGTGCTTTCTCTGAAGTGAACTGCAGGGATCCTAGCCTCCAGTTTCAGCAAGCAAAGATTAGGCTGGTGAGAATCTCTCATTCTGGCTTGGAGAACTCCATGCTGAAATATACACCATGTTGATGCTGAACATGGTGTATATTACTCACACAGAAAACTGTAACCACAGCCTATAGAGAACAGAGCAACTGCGTTTCAAATGGATAGAGAGAAAATACAAGAAAGCCATCCTCCGCATGCACCCATCTATGAAACTATTAAAATATCACATCCTGGACTCTCCAGAGTGTGAAATTTTCATCATGGTTTCACAGCACCTTAAGATCTCTCTGTGTAGTCCACGGGGGATTAAGGAATTCACAAAACAGATTTAAAATTAACTTTATTTCAAATGAATATACAGCGTATCACAGTTGGTGAGTCAGAGAGAGGGCAGTGGAAATAAAATAAACTGAAAATGAAGTTGGAAGTCATGGCCCTGTGGATAACTCTGACATGTGAAATGGATGGAGAGCAGGAGAGTGCATCGATGTCCTTTTGAAAGTCAGGGATGTTTTCATTCTTTGGGTTTTAACCTTGATTCACAGTAAATTTCAGTCCCTGGTTCAGTTAGGTTCAGCCTCTCCCAGGGCTTGGCACTGAGTTGGGCACTGGTGATACAGAGAGAAAAACACACATCTGCTCCAAGAAGAGTCTAGAACAGACATTTTTGCTCTTTTGCAAAAAGAAACAGTGCACTAAGTCAGTTCCGCAAACATTATGGAGAGCTGACTGTAAGGTCCCAGGCAAGGCCCTGAAAGCTCCCAAATAGTGCTAAGCAGCAAATGGCTTTTTAAAGCCATACTATGTATTGACTTTGTAATATATAGTGTGTATCTGGGCACAGCAGATTTACTTTTCTAATTATGTTTTGCTTGTACTAATATTAAAATTAGCATTCCCTGATCACCCTCAAGGAAGAAGTGGCTTTAGAAGCATACTGGGCAACAAGATATATATATATATTTTTTTAAATTCATAATATCCAAGGCAAGAAAACATGTCTCCTCTGTCCCACCCTCTATAAGCCTTTTTTTTTTCTTTTCTTTTTTTTTTTTTTTTTTGAGAAATTATGTGTGACTCCTTAGGAATACAGAAAATATTTGTTGTAATCTTCATAAAATCCTGGGAGGAGAAAGAAAACACTTTTTAATTTATTGAGCCCCTACTAAGGGCCAAATATTGTACTAAGTGTGTTACATGTGATCCCTTTTGATCCTTCCTGGAACCCTATAATGTTGGCATTGTTATCAATTTAGAGATGAGGAAACTGAAGCACATAATCAATAAAAGATTAAGCCAGGATTTGAATAGCAGTCCACCAACTTTAAGACCAAGTTATCTTCAGCCCAATAGAGGACAAAGGAGGTAAACCAACAACTCACAGAAAGGGCTCTAGAACATGGGTGGGCAACCCCTGGCATGCGTGCCAACTATGGCACGCCAGTAACTTTTGCTGGCATGCGAAACCCTCTCTTATAATCTTCCATTTACAATTTTTTCCTTAATATCAACTTTTTTATTTTTCAGATAAATTCTGTGTAGGTACATCTTAGATAAATAATTTTACATAACAAGTTATCTGAAAGACCACAGACATGGATTGATGAGAGAGGGGAAGAGCAATTTCTATGCCTCTGCCTTAACTCTCCCTGCCTTCCTAGATCCGACCAGTGTTTTGGTTTCATCCACATACGCTTGTGAATCTTTGTTCTCAGTGATGAATTTTGTTAAGTCTCATAATAGGAGTAGCCTGACAGATAAAAGCAGTAGCTTGTGCATATCTCTGAAGGTCATGAAATATAAACCTGATGTAAAATCTCTGTCATCAGTGATGCAGCAGCAAAAGTCCCACTGATAATATCAAACGGAGTCATAAAGTTTTCTGTCGGACTATCCGAGTACATGTATACATTAAAAAATAAATGTATTTTTCATCATCATATACTGTGTTTTTGTCGCTCAAATGAATTTTATTATTTCTTCAAGGTTCTTCACATACGTACACCTTAAGAGATATCAAGTAGGCGTAACATGTTCTCAAAAAATTAGGGTGGGCACGCAGAAGAATTTTGAGTCAGAGATTTTGCTGGTTTTGGCATGCACTCACAAAAAGGTTGCCCCCCCCCCCAAACATACTTTTAGATGATATTCACAATAAAAGTTATGCAAATTGAAACTTCACCTATACAAAGAGAATAGCTGTAGAACATTTGGTATCACATGCTGTTGGTGGGGGTGCGAGAAACAGGCTTGCTCCTCCATTGCTGGAAAGAGTAAGGACACTGACAATTCCCCCCCGCCCCCATCAGTCTTCGGTGAGTGCATCCTTCAGGTATGCTTGCATCTGTGAGAAATGACATATGCACAAGGCATTGTCTGTAACAGCACAGGAATGAAACAACCTGATTTTCATTCATCGGAGACTTTGTCAATTACGGTCACCTATATACGGAATTAAATACAACCATAAAAGAATGAGGGTCATTATTGGTATAATTTGCTAAGTGAAAACAGGAAGATGCAGAACACTTGTGTGCTTCAACTTATGTGAAGGGGAAAATATCTACAAATCTTTCCATTTAACTAGACTAGTGAGAAGTTAGTAGCACTGGCCATCTCCACGCTGGGGTCTGGGTTCAGGGGGAGGATGGCAGACTGAGCCCTGTACACCCTTTGTGCCATTGGAATTTTGAAACGTGTAAATGCAGGACCTATTTTTTAAACGTAAAAATTAAAAGGATACCAATTAATTGCCTTTAAGAACACCATATTTAACTACTAAATAATAGAAGGAGAGCAACGATACTTTACTGGCAACAATACTTTCCTAAAAATTGTGCAAATCGATACAAAATCACCACCAGCCAGCTTTCCCCGACTATCTATGTCTGTGGAACTGCTTAACTTGTTGTTAAGGCTATGAGTTGAGCACTTTACTTTTGTTCCTTCTCCGTAAAATGATAATATTATAATAATGATGAGGACATTTATGGAAGGGCTGCTCTTTGCAAAACTCTGAGCTTAGAGATGTGTTTATATTGTCTTCACGATAACCTTACGCAGTGGGAATATCAGCTCCACATCAAGGTGAGAAAATAGAGACTTTAACAAATTAGTATTCTCTATTTGCATTGATTTCCAGATAGTATGAGGCAACTGTTTTCTACTGTGTACAGCTTTGAGGGGGAAAGAGTTAAAAAAGGGGAGGGGTTTTAAAAGTCCACCATGCCACTCAAAAAAACAAAGATGCTGACACAAAATTTGTTCCACAGAGATGATTTTAAAGGATTCTTATGACATTCAAGTTCCACTCAGTAAAAACAGTCTGTGGTTTACAGAAGAGATGCTAATGTTTTAAAGGAAGAAAAATCCCAGAAAACTACAGCTGCCAGAGACTTCTCCTACCTCCCCGCACCCCCGCCCCCCGCATCCATTTCTGTTACAATGTGCACAAAGCAAGTGCTGTTGTTTTAGCACAGAGAGAACCAAATTCTTTTCACACCATGATTAAAAAAATATTTTAAAAATCACATAGTACAGATTTCCGCTGCTATCTGAAAATAGAACATTCCTATGAAAACTTTTGTAAGCTGAAATGATGCAAAGGGAAAAGGCAATTACCATTCATTTATATGGAAAAATGCTTCAGGGTTCCCAGGCCCAAAATCCAGCACATGCAGTGTCTTTATTTCATTCATTAGGTGGAAACACTTAGGTGCAGTTTTACACTCAGCATAGCACCCTTATGAGCACTTTTAGGCTTTTCTGATACCTTAGGGCACATCCTGCTGGTGGATGCACAAAATAAATGGCGATAAAGCGCAGATGCTCACGGATGCAGTTCCCAGCTCTGGGGCTGGATGCTCAGATGCTGACTGTGGTTTGGGGGAACGAGCCTGGTGGGGCGACTCTCGCTGCCTGGGGTGCGCGCTGCCTCTATAAGCGTCCTGCAAAACAACGCTGAGCGTAATTTTCGTGTTTTGCTTTTTTTCATACAAGCAAAAGTCTTCTGGGGGTTTCTTTCTGTTAGCAAAAACCGGTAGCCATGTAGGTCTTTTGGAAAGGCAACATGGCATATGTACTGTGAACTTTCCAAAGCTGGGGATCCCTAGATATCCTCTTCACTATTCCTTGCACTAGCCTCAAGCATTTTCTTACAAGTTACAGAGTCCAGGACAAAAGCCTGGCAAGCTAAAAGGCATATCGGAAACTTTCCACTAAAAATATACTTGGTATTTTGTTATTGAAGGAAAGACAATGGGATCAACCACTCCACCTTGGGCTCTCCCCCATCGCTGTGTGGAGGCTTGAACTGAAAGGTGCTTACAAGAAATGCTTCAAAACCCGACCTTCGATTCCTGTTGCCTCCCTCCCTCTCTCTTAGTCATCAAGAAGTGTGTCACCCCTCACTGAGGAGCTTCGAAAAGAAGGGCTTCTGTGCTCACATTATGGGGACAAAGAAGATTGAATACACTTTTCCCATAAAGTTGCCATTTGGGCTCTTTGTGGGGCTTAGTGCGCTATGTGGATTGTGTTCCAAGTCAGCCTTCTTGATGATAAAAGCTCCTCGTCAACACTGGAGAACTGAAATGAATGAACTGCTACGCCAAGGGCAGAAGATGGCACATGGAGCACACGGACATCATAAAACTCTGTTTATTTCCGCTTTGGGTTTTGGTAGATACGGATTTTGTTTATTGCTTCCACATAATTCAATCCAGTGGGACATATTATAATCATCACCTATTTATAACAAGGTGTGGTCTTAGGCCCTGCAGACGCAGACAAATACAAAACCAAGTCCTTGTCCTCAAGGACTTTAATATTCTTCCGGATGACACAGAAATATACAAGGTCAGGTAAATGATATGTGACATGAAAAAAAACTAAACCGAATAAGGGAGTAAAACTAACAAGGGGTACATTTTAGCTAGGGTGGCCAGGGAAGGTGTCTGAAGAGGGGCCACTTCCAAAGAGACATGAATGAAGCCCATTGTTATCCCAGAAGGAGTCCAGTGCAGGGGGAACTATAAGTTCAAGGCCCCAAGATGGGAGTGGCTTTGGCAGAAAGGTGGGGGCCTGTATAGGACAGGTACAGGAAGCAACGGGGAGAGTGGGAGGGAAGAAAAGGGGACAGAAAAATAGCTGAGCTCCGTGAAGGGCCTTGTAGGTGAAGATAAGGGCTTCGGACAGTGGGAAGCCATTGAAAGGTTTTGAACAGGTGTGTAACATGATCTGATTTATATTTTAAAATGACATCTTTGGGCCCTGGCTGGGTAGCTCAGTTGGTTAGAGCGTCATCCCAATATGCCAAGGTTGAGGGTTCGATCTCCAGTCAGGGCACATACAAGAAGCAACAATGTATGCATAAATAAGTAGAACAAGAAATGGACGTTTCTCTCTCTCCAGTCCTCTCTCTCTCTAAAATCAAAAAATTAAAATCACATACTTGGAATCTACAATGATCTCAAATTTAAAAGCTTTAAAAAATTATATCTCTGGGTGCTGAGCAGGGATGTGGTAGGCGGATGTGAAAGGCCACTGCAGTGGTGCAGAGACAATGACTCTGAGATGGCCCCCGCTGACCCCCACCTTCCTGTAATGCCACCCTTCTCTAATGCCCCCTCTTGAGTACAGGTTGCACCTACTGACTCACTTATAATGAAGAGAATAGGACAGAGCAATGGGCTGTCACTTCTGAGATTAGGCTATACAAAGACTCTGGTTTCCTCCTGTATACTCTCTCTGGCATTCCTTCTCTCTCTCTCTCTCTCTCTCTCTCTCTCTCTCCCTCTTCCTCTCCTTGTCTCTCTTTTCCTCTCCCTGTCTCTCAGGCCACTCACTGTGGGGGAAGCCAGCTGCCACATTGTGAGCCACCTTATGGAGAGGCCCGCATGATGTGACTAGGAACTGAGACCCACGGTCCAAAGCTTGAGGAGCTGAAGCCTGTGGCAGTCATGTGAGTGATTGTGGACAGAGGCCTTTCTGCCCCAGTCGGATCTTGAGATAATCGAAGCCCCGACCAACAGGTGAACCGCAATGTCCCAAGAGACTTTGAGCCAGAGGCACCCAACTAAGCTGCTTACAGCTTCCTGACCCACAGACACTGTGCGATAACATGTGTGCTGTTTTTAAGTCATTATGCTTTGGGACAAGTTGTTACACAGCAATAGGTAACTAATAAGGGGAAATGAGAGTAGAAGCAGGGAGGCCTGTGAAAGGCCGCTGCAGTGGTGCAGAGGCAATGGCTTAGAACAGGGCAGTCACGGTGGATGTGGTGAGAGGTGGGCCTACGCAGGACAGACAAGGGAGACAAGGAGAGCAACATGCAATCTGTGACCTGGAGAAGGAAAGCAAAAAACGATGGCCCTGATGTCCACTCAGTGAAGAATAACCATCAGTTCCCACAGCGAAACAAACAGCTGTGGGCACTGGTGACGGAGAGAACAGCTCTAGACGAATTTGGTCACCGGCCCCTGCGGAAAGCAGTAAGCCCAGGACGTCTGAGAGAACGGCCTGACCTGAGTCTTGTCCACATCTGCGTGGCAGAGATAAAGAGCTGACTCGGGAGCTGAGAAAGTGAAAGCCACAGGATCCGTCATCTGCCTGAGTTTACGGAGCAAAGACAATGGTGACAAGAACACCTTTGTTTGGTTAAAGTAACCAGAGAAACTTGCCTGAATAAATATGTCAGTTCAAGTGGCTAGGATTAAAAATTATTAAAAAGCCACACTCTTACTTGCTCCTTCATCCAGTCAGCTAACTGCAAACACAGCAACTCACCTGTGCCGCACACAGCCAACACACAGAGGGAGGGTGTTGCTGGACATGCAAATATTGGCCCTGGAGGCAGTTTAGCCCAGTGGTTAAGACATGGGTTTTGCAGCCTCTGCGGAAAACAGTATGGAGTTTCCTCAAAAAATTAAAAATGGAACTCCCATTTGACCCAGTGATCCCACTTCTAGGAATATATCCCAAGAAACCAGAAACACCAATCAGAAAGGATATATGCACCCCTATGTTCATAGCAGCACCATTCACCATAGCTAAGATTTGGAAACAGCCTAAATGCCCATCAGCAGATGAGTAGATTAAAAAATTATGGTACAGCTACACAATGGAATACTGTGTGGCAATAAAAAAGAAAGAACTCTTACATTTGCAACATCGTGGGTGGATCTGGAGAATTATGCTGAGCAAAATAAACCAGTCAGAGAAAGATAAGTATCACACGATCTCACTCATATGTGGAATCTAATGAGCCAAATAAACTGATGATCAAAAATAGACCCAAAGACATAGAAGCATGAATAGATTGTTGAGCCCCAGAGGGAAGGGTGGGTGGGAAGAGATCAACCAATGAACTTGTATGCATATATGCATAACCCATGGACACAGACAATGGGATGGTGAGGGCCTGGGGTCATGGGGGATGGGAGCAGGCTGGAAGAGGTTAAGGGGGAAAAAGGAGGACCTATGTAATACTTTCGATAAAGATTTTTTTAAAAAAGAGAGACATGAATTTTGATGGGTTGGGCCCCAACTATGTGACCTCAGTAAACTTATTTAAATTTCTCCAGTTTCAGTTTCCTTGACTGCAAAATAAGGATAAAAATGTATTTACTCTTAGTATCTTCAGTGCAACACTGGACAGCTGGAAGGACTTGATAAAACAGCGTATGTTTTCCTTAGCCTTAGCACAATGCCTGGCCTATAGTAAGTTCTCAATAAATGAGCCCTGAGCGACCGTGATGTGAACTGTCACCTGCCACTGCTGTTCTGACTTCCTGGGGAACACATGCCAACGGAAGGAGGAGGCAGCGCCCGTTATCTCAAAGCAAAGCTGCACTGCCGTGTCGAGATTAAAACCAGAAAGGTACACACACGCCTTCCCAGCTGTCCTTCCAGGAAAAGCTGTGATCGAAAGCCCATCAGTGAACACAGCTGCTGGGCTCCTCTGCCCCTGCTCACCCGTGATAAGGGAGCTTTTAAAATGCCTTAACCATTAGTACTGCTGCTGCGTTACCTGGGGGCAGGGCGGAGTCACTGGAGAGACAATACCCACAGCGTCACTTCTTCCAGGCGACCCCACTGCTTGCTGTGTCACCGTGTCTGCTTCCCTGGCATTCGCTGCTGCTTTGTGACACTGACGCACAGGAGGCTCCCACAGAATAAGCAGGTCAAGATGTGCGCGGGTCACTGAAGGACAATGTCCCTGAAGGACAAAGGCGCCCACAGGCACAGGCTAAGTTCAGGGTCTGTGTACCTGCCGTGGCGATGAGAGACCCTGCGGCTCAGACGGCGCACCCCTGCACCTTGTCAGTGAAAACTAATGCCCGACCACTGAAGGGCAAGACAGACTTCACGGCTAATAGATTCAGACACAAAAATCATCACAACGTAAAGCCACCAACCTGACTCTGCTGGGAACAGTGGTCACCTTCATGATGATCATACCACGAGCCAAAACCACCGTGAATACAAAGAGCAATGTTACACCGACAAACCAATTACATATAACTATATAGAGACACATCATACATTATAATCAAAAGCTGAATACTGATGTTTGCAATGGGAAAGAACAAAATGTTTGTTTTGTATATGCGTCTAATCTAAAGTCCGCTATTTAGTTAAAGATGTCCACCTGAATCCGAGAAGCTGTCACCAGCTTGGCTTCCTGGTCTAAAGTGAAAGATTTTAGAAACCTAAGTGTACTTGTAAATCTAAATGCTTTTCCGTTAGGCTCATAATTAAGCCATAACCTCCTGCTAACGCCCACAAACAATTTAAACTTGGAAATGGAAGTATCAAAATTTGCATAATTTATAAATTTTCTTAATACTTTTCTCCACTGTGGGTCTTTGCCAGCATTCTGTCATTTCTAATCTATAATGTCAGTTTGACAGTTAAACCAAACAAGAGCTAATGTTTGTGGCAGGGGAAAATCATCAGCACATCATTAGCATCCTGCTCACACATTCATTGTCAATTATAAATATTTGCTTGGGCTAAATTCTGCCACCATCGTTGGAGCCATTACTGCCTGTAACGAAGTGATATATTTGAAGAGTCAAGCTTCTGGCATTTTGCAGCTGGGACTCCAGAATAATCAAATGCTCATAAACTAACACTTGGGTCCCAGCAGAGTGTCTGGCTCAAGATAACAAATGATTATCCTAGACAATGGGACTACAAGTCAGAATCTGATTCATGAGTCTCACAATTATGTGTCTGGACTACATCCATTAGTTTTTACTGAAAGCCTTTTCCCTTGCTATGAGGGGACCTTTTTAGGGGACATTTAAGCACACGATTGGCCTTATTCATTGGCAGATACTGCCGATTCTCAGGGGGAGGGGGGGGGCTCCGGATTCTATAAACGTGACCAAGGAAAGGTGTTGGTTGGTGACTGCTCAGATTCCCTTCAGGCCAGTGCCCTTGACACTCAGCTGCAGGGAGTGAAGGCTGCTAATGCCTCTCAGCTGTCCCCTTCCCCAGAGAACCGCCTTCGGCCAAACAGAAGCCACCTTGACCTGGAAGCTATGTCCCCCCATGGCTCCCCAGACCTCAGCCAATGACTTACAGATACGAAGGGCAAGTTGCTTCTCTCAGCAGAGAGCCTACCGCCAGCTCTGTGGTGCGGTTCCTGCTCAGACTTCCCCTGGGGCCAGGCTGAAGGTGGTCTCCGGCGGAGATCGCACTCTTGCTTGGTTTTCCTCCTTTGACCTGTCCTAGTTCTCTCCCTCATCTCCTTCTAAGCGGACTCTGAAACAAATCACATGAAAACGAACCCCCATCTTAGAGAGCCCAAGACACTAAGAACTCCTCTGCCCGGGACGGGACTGGCTTCTGCCGAGGCACTCGAAGCGCCCCCTCCTGAACTGGTTGCTATTTCCCAAATACCTGAAACAGCTGAGTCTTTCCGTGTGTGGGAATCTAGCCGTCTCCCCCTCAGACAGGGAAACGCCTAGTCCAAGGACGGTGTCCCATCCACCCCTAGCACCTAGCACAGCTCTGGCAGAATTCCTCATCTCAGCCCTGACCAACAAAAATCCTTTCTTAGAAATCAGTTAAAAAATTATCCAAAACCCAATAGAAAAGCAGGCATAGGATCTGAATAAAAACAGCCCAAATAGAGACATGAAAAAGTTAGGGATGCTCACTCATCATATTTTCACTCATAAGTGAAAAATGAATTTAAACTACAGTGGCACATCATTTTTCAACCCCTGGCAAATTTTCCTGAGATATGATTTTTTATGCTACCCATATACCTTGACCCATGGTAGTGGGTTCTTTTTTCCCTCGTTATACATGAATTGTTAGTCTAAGACAGCGGTTCTCAACCTCTGGGTCACGACCCCTTTGGCGGTCCAACGACCCTTTCACAGGGGTCGCCTAAGACCATCCTACATATCAGATATTTACATTACAATTCATAACAGTAGCAACATTACAGTTATGAAGTAGCAACGAAAATAATTTTGTGGTTGGGTCACAACATGAGGAACTGTATTTAAAGGGCCAGAAGGTTGAGAACCACTGGTCTAAGAAGTGCCGTTGTGGGATTTTGCTGCTGGGAAATAACTCTGATAAAGCGCTACAAAACCCTTAGGGCTGTGGGTGAAAGGAGAGTGCAAACCTTAATTATTAATCTGAGATCTACCTTCTCAGGAATGTTAATTATTCTTTTTTTTATTATTGATTTCAGAGAGGAAAGGAAGAGAAAGAGATAGAAACATCAATGAAGAGAGAGAATCATGGATCAGCTGCCTCCTACTCCATCTCCTTCTAGGGATGGAGCCCGAAACCCAGGCATGTGCCCTGACCAGGAATTAAACCATAATCTCCTGGATCACAGGTCGATGCTCAACCACTGAGCCACGGCGACCAGGAATGAACGTTACTTATTCTATTATATTCCTTCTCTGAGTCTTATAGAACATGCTGCTCTCCTTGTTTCTTCTGTTTGCCCTACCCAGGCAATAGTCCTTTTCACTTTTATCTATCTCTCACTTTTGCCTAAAATCTTTCTCTTCAAGACCATAACATGTCTTCGTATCAGAAGGATGACACCCTTTAGTTTATCCTATTTTTCCTACCCATCTTACTGCAAAATGGAAATAAATGGGGTATGCAATTTCTTCTATCATACCATGCCTGCTAGTTAAGTGTATACATGTCTGTTTCCTCCACATAGTTATATCGTTTATTGCATTATTATTTTCAAATATTCACTTCTTGGAGAAGCGAATATATATATATATCCACAATATACAAATAGACCGAATGGCAGAACAACCAGTCGCTATGACATGCGCTGACCACCAGGGAACACGCGTGGAACATGGCAGGCATCAGCACCAAGTGGCAGAGTGCAAAACATGGCAGGCATCAGCTGTGGCAGGATGGTGGAGCAGGTGAGTGGGGGCACCAAACCAAGGTGGGGTGCCGTTCGCTGTCATTGTGACGAGCCTCTGGTGGTTACTGAAAATTCTTTGCTCACACATGCCGCTGTCCTGCCCAGGGCTCACACCTGCTGCCAGCGCTGGCCCCACTCACACCGACTGCTGGTGCCGGAGCCGCTGCTCACACCTGCTGCCGGCACCTGGTGCCAGTCTCGATCACCCCTGAGGGCTTCTCCACCTCCCCCTGTTCCTGAGGGGAAATCAGGGCAGCAGCTGCTGCTTGCACCCACTGCTGGCACCGGCCCCAATCACTCCATGCTGTTAGTGGGTGCAAGAGGGGCCGGCACCGTCAGCACGTGGGAGCAGCAGCGGTGGGAGCGGGGCTGCCGGCAGACAGAGGACAGGGTCCGTGGCAGGAGGAACTGGGCGGGGGCACAGAGGATGGGCTGAGACCCACCCCTGTGCCCACTGCAGCCTCGTGACCCACAGTTCCTTTCAAGGTGCATGAATTAGTGCACTGGGCCCCTAGTAATACAGTGGGGCCTTGACTTACGAGTTTAATTCGTTCCGTGACAGAGCTCGTAACTCAAATTACTCGTATGTCAAATCAAGAAGTGAACGAGTGAGACACGTGATGCTGGGCTGATGTTGTGGCGTTCACTGTGACGTTCGCCGCGCCAACTAGCAGTGGGGTATCTGAAGCTGGCTCATAACCCGAATTTTAGCTCGCAACTCAAAGCAAAAAATCAGCCAAGACATGGCTCGTATCTCGAAAAACTCGTTAGTCGGGACACTCGTAAGTCAAGGCGCCACTGTAGTATAATCTCTTCAAGTGGTAGAAGGATTATACCAATTTTCCCCAATAATGTCCAATTTGGTCTTATAACTTGCATTGGTCAGTGAAATGTGAACAGAGGTGACATAGGCCACTTCCTATCAGAAGCTTTAAGACCCATCATGTGGTTTCACTATCTTGTTCTTTTCTCTACTGCATGCAGGAGGCAGCCGGTCAATTATTCCCTCTCATCATTAATGTTTCTATTTCTCTTTCCCTCTCCCTTCCTCTCTGAAATCAATGGAAATTTAAAAAATTTTAAAAAGACCATCCCCAGATTAGCACAACCCGGAAATGGTTTGTTCCTTTAGCCTGGGCCCCAGAATAAAGACAACACAGAGCAGAGACATGAAGGACATAAAACGTGAGTGAGAAGTACACCTTTGAGTCTTAAGCCCCTGAGATTTTGGGGTCATTGTTATTGCAGGATAACCTAGCCCAGCTGTCTACTAAATCTGGAAACTCCAAAGCATCTTACTCCCCTTTGTATCCCAACAGCACCTAGCAGAATTCTTTGGCCATAAGACACATTCGGTAAAAACTGGCTAAATAGAATTTTTCTCTTCCTCTTTTGTTTCCCTTCCCAAACAGTTCAGTCCAAAATGCATGATGAGGGGCCAAGAACGGCCGTGGTTTGGTAAAGGTGTGAGGAGGAGGCTGGTGGCCCAGGGTCAGAGCTGAGCAGGGTGAGGAGACTTGATCAGATAATAAATACAGGAGTGGGCCAAAGTTGGTTTACAGTTGTGAGTGCTCAAAACACAGCTTATTCTTGTATTATTATTTACTAATTATTGTATTATTTATTTGTATTGTAACTGTAAACCTACTTTTGTCCAACCCTGGGTAGTACGGATAATGGGAATCAAGTTTCTTACTGTCAGAGAAGAGAATTATAAATATAAAAAGGGGGAAAATTATATCAAAACCTATGTTGTTGAATTAAACTGGAGCTATTAATGGTTTTCAGTATGTGTAGGTAGATAAACAAATAAATAAATATAATTGTAAACATGTGTGTACATATAAATCAGCTAGCTCTGTCCCCTGAAAGGCCTGGGAGTAGTAACTGCCCAATGGAAATGCCTGGCACCCAGGTCTTGGTTTCTCTACTAAAGGAGTCAGGGATGCTTGGGGAAAATAGCTTCTTCCAGAGCTCAGACAGGGAAAGTGAAAGTCTAGTCCCTGGGACATCTTGTTCTGCCATAACTAAGGAAGTACTAAAAAAAAAGCACCTGTCAAAAGGAAACAAAAGCCAGTGTGTAGAGTCTCTCACTGGCTAAATCTGAGATAATTAAAGCATCGAAATAAATAATGAAAGTAATTAACTAAAACCCATGTAACAATTTAGGAATTTCGTATATAAAAATATGTAAATATTTAGATAAACAGAGAAACTGAAAGTTTATTGAGAAGCAGGATATTTATGTAATCTCAAAATACCACTTTCAAAATTCTTAAACATTATTAAGGAAAATACCGTAAATTTATATTGGAGACGCCTGGCAAACATCATGTTAATCCAGTAATCAAAGCTGACATCACCAGTAATGGAACCAAGTGAAATGTGTGCATTAAAGGACCGCAGTGAGCCACACAGCCCCACATCCATAATGTCCCTGCCAGAGAAACAGAACCAGAAGGTACTCATGAGGAGGCTTAGGCAACTCAGACTGAGGGATATTCTATAAAATGACTGGCCTGTGATCTTCAAAACTCTCAAGGTCATGACAGTCAAGGGAAGACTTTACAAGTTCCAGATTAAAGGCAATTAAAGAGAAATTACAACAAATGTGGCCAGGGAGTCAGAAATTGGAGGGATGCGGCCACCAGCCTACGAAAGCTGGCAACTACCAGAGTTGCAAGGGACAAGGAATGGACTGTCCCTTAGAGACAACTCATAGCCAGTGGAACTGGTTTTGGATTTCTGGCCTCAATAACTGTGAGAGGAGAGTTTTCTGTTGTTTAAACAGTTTCTAGTCATTTGTCACAACAACCATTGGGAACTAATACAGAGTCATTCCCTAATACTTTAAGTCACCACAATGGGGACAGTGGCTTACCAAGAAATAATTGTTATATCCGGCCTACTATCTCCCCACTACCAATGAATTGCAGGAAGACTGGGGATAGTCAACATCTCCCATAACTTCATGCTTGAAGATCCGAGGGAAATCACAGACCTGATACACTCTTAAGGTCGCCTCATCTTCAGAAAGAAGGTTAATAATAAGACACTTAATATTCTTGACACGGTCAATGTCCTTGTTAATAATTAAGGATTGTACTCTCCTTTCATCCAAAGCTCAAAAGTGTTTTATAGAGCTTTATGAAATGTATTTCCCAGTAGTAGGATGTCACAGGGGCATTGCTTGATTTAACAATTCAGCTATAGTAGGGATATTGGTCAGGGTTCTCCAGAGAAGGAGAAGCAACAGGATGGAGAGACACACAAGCGGGGGGGGGCTCGGGGAGATTTTAAGAATCCATTCACATGATTTGGAAGCCTGACAAGTCCAAAATCTGCAAGGTAGGCTGGCAGGCTGGAGACTCAGGGAGGAATTGCAGTTTGAGTCCAAAAGCAGGCTGCTCGTAGACTTGTTTCTTGCTTGGGGAAGTCAGTCTTTTTCTATAAAGGCCTTCTTGTTTGGGAGGGTCACCCACCCTACGGAGGGCAATCTGCCTCACGTAAGGCCTACTGATTTAAGCATTAATCTCACTAAAAATACCATCACAAGAATATCTAAAACAATGTTTAACCAAATATCGGAGCCTAGCCATGCTGACACATAAAATTAACCATCACACAGGGGAAAAGAATCCACTCTCATTGGCCTGGACACAGCGCAGAATTGGAGCTCATCTTTTTGGACTCAAGGTCATTCACTTTGGTCTCATTTCATCCAGTGCTATGTACGCATTTACTCATTTTTTGTTTGTTTTTACCTGATTTTTCTTTTCAGAAGGAAAAGCAGGCCTCAGCCTCATCAGAGTTTGGGGCTCATTTTGCCCAAGTGGCTAATGCATTATGTAACTACCTCATTAGCAAAATGGCACATGGGAAAGTTAGTTATTAGCCATTGGAGAAGCAAGAAAATCTAGGCCATCTGCTCTACAGGCCGGAATCAAGAAAGGCACTCTCTGGCCCTGGCTGGCGGGGCTCAGTAATTAGAGCATCAAACCATGCACCAAAGGGTCTCCCGTTTGATTCCCAGTAAAGAACATGTACCTGGGTTGCAGGTTCAATCCCTGGCCCCAGTCAGGGTACATGTGGGAGGCAACCAATCCATGTGTCTCTCTCACATCAATGTCTCTCTCTCTCTCTCTCTCTCTCTCTCTCTCTCTCTCTCTCTCTCTCTCTTCCTCCTCCTCCTCCTCCTCCCTCCCTCCCTCCCTCCCTCCCTCCCTCTCTTCCACTGCTCTAAAAATCAATCAAGGCAGCAAGAGAACAGACCTAAGACATGATGTTGCCCTGGCTGAGTAGCTCATTTGGTTAGAGCATTGTCCCAGTACACCAAGGTTCAGTTTCCATCCCTAGTCATGGCACATATAAGAATCAATCAGTGAATGCATAAATAAGTGGGTCAACAAATCTCTCCTCTCTCTCTCTCTCTCTCTCTCTCCCTCTCTTTCAAATAAATACTAATACATTTAAAAAGTAAGTTTTTAAAAAAACACATGATGTTCACCTAAAAGTTTTCAACTGATTTTTATTTAGAACAGTCTAATCTATTCACTATAGAAAAGGAAGATCGGAGTTCATCTGTGGCAGAAATATCAAACACAGACCATTCATTTTGTTTCAGAAAAAGATTCAATACATTTCTTCTGCCAGGGACAGAAATGACACTCGCATCTTGAATCCAGCTTCTGATCATGTGGCCATGAGCGGGAAAATGAAAGTCCTCGGTGGGTTGAGAAATGTCTTTGCCATCATGGCTCCCTAGTTCTCTGGTTTCTCAGAAACTTCAGTTGGGAAAAGATATGTATGTCAAACAAGAGAACTAGGGGGATAGTAAACTGAGCCCGTCAATAACCATAATAGTGATGAATTAAATATCTGTTTTGTGCCAGATGCTGTCCTGGGTACCAGGGAGACAGAATGACAAAACATGGCCCTCTCCTCAGTCCACTGGGAGTGACCAATAACTGAGTCCCTGTGACACAGGAGTAAGAGAGCTGCACACAGACAGAGGCTTTCACAGAGGAGATCACCTTTGACCTGTACCTGGATGATGCTTGAGTCCAGCAGGAGTAACAGGAAACAAAGGATTCCAGAAACTTGGAGTTTATTTTTATTTAGTTATTGGTTTTACTATTGATTATTAAAGTACTAAATATTCACTTGGGATATATGGAATGTACCAAAAATTTTTAAATAAATAAATAAAAAACAATGACCAAAAAAATGACCCAGAACTCCAATATCTAGAGGCAATACTGCATCGATAATTATTTTGCCATAATTCCTTGTTTTCTTTTTCCATGCATCATAATATAAAATTGTGTTTATACTATATTTATAACTCTGTATATTGTTTATTCTCAAAACAGTCTATCTTTTAAAAATATAATATTTGGTATAGCTTCTTAAAATCTCACCAGGTTTATCACAATATTTGTAAGCATTAATCTGTTGTGGATTTTGGTGCTTCAAGTTTTCATTCATATGAAGGATGTCTTTGTGTGTAAATTTTTGTTGTATTTTAGAACTGGAAATCCTGAACCTTATTAACACTCTTTTTTTTAAAATATATTTTTATTGATTTTTTTACAGAGAGGAAGGGAGAGGGATAGAGAGTTAGAAACATCAATGAGAGAGAAACATCGATCATCTGCCTCCTGCACACCCCCTACTGGGGATGTGCCCGCAACCAAGGTACATGCCCTTGATCAGAATCGAACCTGGGACCCTTGAGTCCGCAGGCCGACGCTCTATCCACTGAGCCAAACCGGTTAGGGCAACACTCTTGATAATTAGCCAAGTTGCTTTCTAGAAACATTGTAACACTTTAAATTATTACTAGCAAAGTATGAAAGTGCCTTTGTTACTAAATTCCAACCAACATTACACACATTTTTTAAAATAGATTTCAGCATACATGTAGTAAAATGCACTAATCTCAAATGTATAGCTCACTGGAATAATATATTTTAAAATTTTTGATATTTGATAATTTAATTAAAAAAATTTATATTTCTTTTATTTCTAGTGAAGTTACATGTCTTCTTATGTTTATTATACTCTTGAACTTGCTCTTTTGTGATGTCCATTCATGCCATTTATCTGTTAAGGTCTAAGTGATTCTTTAAAATATGTATTTTTATTTATATTTCTCATATTTGCTATAAATATTTTTCCCAGCTTGTTTCTTTCCAGTTTTGTGTGTGATGTTTTTGTCAGTCAAAGCTTTTATTGCTTACGTGGTCAATTTTCTCAAATGTTTCCTTTTTAATTTCTTTCAAGTAAAATTTAAAATATTTTTAGATTTCTTTGAGAATTCTTTAACTTGTGGGTTATTTAGAAATGTGTTGTATAGTTTCCAAATATTTGGGGGGTTATCTAGCTATCTTTCTGCTGTTAGCCTCTAGTTTAATTTCACTGTTCTCTGGGGACAGTCTCTGTGTTGTTTCTATACTTTTAAACTTGTTAAGGTGTGTTTTATGGCCTGGAATGTGGCCTATCTTGTTAAATGTTCCATGTAAGCTGGAGAAGAATGTGAGTTCTGCTGCTGTTGGATGGACTGTTCTATGGGTGTCAGTTAGATCCCGTTCATTGATAGTGCTGTTTAAATCATAAATCGATTATTACTGCCTGCTTGGTCTCTTAGTTACTAGCAGAGGCTGTTGAAGTCTCCAAGTGTAATGATGGATTTGTCTATAGCTCCTTTCAGTTCTATCAGTTTTTGACTCCTCTATTTTGATGCATGTTTAGGTGCATACGTGATATCGATTGTTATGTCTTTTTGAAGAATTAAACCCTTTATCATTATGTAATACCTCACTTTATTCCTGATAATCTTTCTTTTTCAGAAATTAACTGGATTAGTTTCAGTTTTGCCTGAAATTAATATATACATTACAGTTTTCTTTGAATAATGTTAGTAAGGTACATCTTTCTCCATTTCTTTACTTATAATCTGAGTCTTTACATTTAAAATGGGTTTCTTATAGTTAAGTCTTGTTTGTTTTTTTAATCCACAATGACACTCTATCCTTAGTTGGTTTATTTAGAACATTCACATTCAGATCTTCACCATGAAAACCTGCTGTGTTCCTGGAGGTAAAGACTACAAAAATATAGGGGCTTACCCCAAAACTGTGGTCCCCAGGAGTTTCTCACTCATACTAGTCCACAGGCAGCCTCTGAAAATTCATTCAAAATTAGATTTAGGAACTGCCTTCTGACCAGCAATCCCACTTCTGGGAATATATCTGAAGAAGCCTTAAATGCTAATTTGAAAGAATATATACACCCCTATGTTCATTGCACTGTTATTTACAGTAGCCAAGATCTGGAAGCAGCCCAAGTGCCCATCAGTAGATGAGTGGACTGACAGAGAGGAGGGGAGTTGGAGGGCTAGATGAAAGAAGGTAAAAGAATTAAGCAAAAAAAAAAAAAAAAAAAATATATATATATATATATATATATATATATATATATATATATATATATATATATATACATTCCAGAATGGTGCTAGCCAGAGGGAAAGGGGGCTGGGAGCAGGTGGAGGTGAGCAAAGAGGAGGGTTGGGAGGAGGGGACAGAAAGAGACTTTGCCTGGGCAGCGGGCGCACAAGGCAGAGTGCAGATGATGTTTTGTTGAGCTGTACACTTGAAACCTGTATGATTTTGTGAATCAATGTCACTCCAATAAATTTAATTTAAAAGATAAAATAAAAGTGAACACTTTTTTAAATGTTTAATCAGATTTTTTAGGAAGAATTTATTTTGGACCCACCAATAAAAACTCCCATTGTGTTGTTGTGAGAGCTTTATTTTATTCAATAATTCATGAACTTTTGTAAAATGCCTGGCTACTGATACTAAAATAAAACTCTAGAATTCCAGTGCTGGCTGGTATGGCTCAGTTGGTTGCAGTATAGAATTATCGGTTTGATTCCTGGTCAGGGCACATACCCAGGTTGTAGGTTCAATCCCTGGCCAGGGTATGGGAGACAACTAATGTTTTTGTCTCTCTCTGAGCCTCTTCCTTTCTCTCTCTCTCTCTCTAAAATAAAGGAAAAAATTTTTAAATCCTAGAATTCCAGCTTTATAAGGGGGAAAAAATGCCATTTAAGTGTACAATTTTAATTGGCCTATGTCAGTGGTTGGCAAACTCATTAGTCAACAGAGCCAAATATCAACAGTACAACGACTGAAATTTCTTTTGAGAGCCAAATTTTCTAAACTTAAACTATATAGGTAGGTATTGTTATTAACTTAATTAGGGTACTCCTGAGCTGGCCTTTGCTAAAAACGTCCTCAATCTGATTGAGGTACATTCGCTGAGGTCGACCCCTTCCAACTCTCCCATCCACACTCGTTTTGTATACTTGTTTCGTCTATCTCAGTGGTTGGCAAACTCATTAGTCAACAGAACCAAATATCAACAGTACTTCTTCAAAACAGACTCGCCCAGGCCGAAAACTGACTTCTATGCATGGGCCACGAAGTTTCAATCGCACTGTACGTGCACCCACACGTGGTATTTTGTGGAAGAGCCACACTTAAGGGGCCAAAGAGCCGCATGTGGCTCACGAGCCGCGGTTTGCCGACCACTGGCCTATGTCAATGGAAATTTAGGCCAAGCAGATAATGATTCAACATATCTAAAAGATCATTTGTTGTCAGATACATAACCAAGGCATAAGCAAGAATTCTGTCTAAAAAGTGTCTGTGAAGCCTCCTTTTAAAATGGATTCGTTTCTATGGACACCAACAGCATGCTATCACTTGACTTCACGGCAAACCTCACAGAGGCTAGTCCCGGGAGCAGAGAGCGAAGCAGAAGTGACATGGAGGGCAGAGTGGCTTTCTTGCAGCTCCTTGGGCTATGCTTCTGGGGAGAGCATCTCTAAGGTCTTCCCAGAAACAGCTAAGCATGAATTTTATACCTTATTCCCAAAGCACCCTCCCTTCTCTTTGTTGGTGGCTTTGTCTAGTCCAGTGGTCGGCAAACCGTGGCTCGCGAGCCACATGCAGCTCTTTGGACCCTTGAGTGTGGCTCTTCCACAAAATACCACGTGCAGGTGCACGTACAGTGCGAAGTTGACTTAAAACTTTAAGTAAAGTTTATTAAGTTAATTTTAGGGAACGTTGTGGAGTGAAAGAAGATGTAGTGTTGAGGATTGAGAAAAGTATGCTGAGATGGTTTGGACATATAGAGAGGATGAATGAAAGGAGACAGACAAAACGAGTATACAAGACGAGTGTGGATGGGAGAGTTGGAAGGGGTCGACCTCAGTGAACGTACCTCAATCAGATTGAGGACGTTTTTAGCAAAGGCCAGCTTAGGAGCACCCTAATTAAGTTAATAACAATGTACCTACCTATATAGTTTAAGTTTAGAAAATTTGGCTCTCAAAAGAAATTTCAATCGTTGTACTGTTGATATTTGGCTCTGTTGACTAATGGGTTTGCCGACCACTGGTCTAGACTCATTTAGAGCTGCTCAGTTTACAGGACTGGCCAATGTCACACCCTGTCACTATGCCCTAGCGGAATTTTACAGTCCCTTGTCCTACCTTCTACTGTGGCAAGTGAATAAAGATTCCAGTCCAATATGGGCCACAATAAAAATGTAGACATTTTTATTGGGTGAGGTCACCTGGACAGCCTCTTGCAACTCACCAACAGGACTACTACATGTATTGTGTTAATGATATTACTAAAACATTCAAACCAGAACAAAAATGTAATCAAGACATAAAGGTATTGGATTGAAGACAGACATGTAGACCAATGGAATAGGATTGAGAATCCAGAAATAATCCCTTACATTTTTGACAAAGATATCAAGACAGTTCTGTGCAGAAAGGATAATCTTTCCAAAAAATGGTGCTGGGACAACTGGATAGCCATATGCAAAAGAATAAAGTTGGACCATTACCTCACAAAATGCAAAAATTATCACAAAATGGATCAAAGACCTAAATGTAAAAGCTAAAGCTATGACACTCTTAGAAGAAAACAGGCATAAATCTTCATTACCTTGGATTAGGCAACTGTTTCTTAGATACGACACAAAAAGCCCAAGTGACAAAAGAAAAAAAATAGGTAATCACACTTCATCAAAAAATACAACTTTTGTGCTTCAAAGAATCTTATCAAGAGAGTGAAAAGGTTATACAAGGAGTGGTAGAAAATATTTATAAATCATATATATGATAAGAGAATTGTATATTGAATATATAAAGAAGTCTTAACAATTCAGCAATAAAGTCAAAATAGCCCAAGAGCCCATACCTTGGTTTCTAATGCCATTTCTCAGTGATATTAATAAAATGAACAGGGCTCCTGAGAAATGGTTGATTCTAAGACTGATGCAAGAAATATACCAGATGAGCCTGGAGTACCTTATAATGCCAGAAAGTAAGGAAGTGCGCGCGCACACACACACACACACACACACACACACACACACACAATGATAGGGATATATCAAAGAGACTCAGGAGCTAACTGAAAGAACCCAAGTTGGAACAATTTGAGCAGCAAGACAAATAAATTAGTATTTGATTATAAATCAAAATATAAATTAAATAGCCATGGATATCTATATATATTAAAGCCTAAGCAGCCATTACAACCAAACGACCAGAAGGACCAGTCAACCAGTCGCTATGGCACAGCCAGCCAACCTCCCGCGGGCCCCTTCTTCCTCCCCTCCACCCGCTGGCCAACCTCCCATGCCCCTCCCCTGGGGCAGCCAGCCCCTCAATAGACCTTGATTGTCGGCCAGGCCGAGGGACCCCACCCGTGCACAAATTTGTGTACCAGGCCTGCAGTGAGTAAATAAATAAGGAAGAAGAGACAAATATTGCATGCAGAGGAATTCCAAATAATATATATATATATATATATATATATATATATATATATTCTGCCTTCAAGAGCTGGTAATAACTCCTTCTCCATTGAAGTAGCCAGCTGGCATGGCTCAGTGATTGAGGTGAACCTATGAATCAGGAGGTCACATATGCCCAGGTTGGGGACTGATCCCCAATGGGTGGCATGCAGGAGGCAGCTGATCGATGATTCTCTCTCACCATTGATGTTTCTATCTTTCTCTCCCTCTCCTTTCCTCTCTGAAATCAATAAAAAAAAAAATTTTTAAGAAAAAGAAGTAGGCTGTACAAAGTGGCTTCCTTGCAGAGTACAGTATGGAAAGGGGGGTGGAAGAAACTGTACAAACACTGCCTCATCCAAATGATCAAGGTCAACACAACAGTGATAAGCCATGTCAATAGTCTGCAATGAAAATGGCACTTTACCGTTGTGGCTTTCCTCCCCACACACATAACCCCAGTCTAAAGAGAAAAAACATCAGAAAATCCCAATAGAAAGACATTCTGCAAAATATTTGACTGGTATTCCTCAAAACTGGCAAATCATCAAAACCAGGAATGTCTGAGAAACTGTGAAAAGCAAGAGGAGCCTAAGGAGACATGACAACTACATAATGTACTGTCATTAATTGTAACAAATGTACCATGCTTATGCAAGATTTTTTAATTAATTGAGACATTTTTAATAAATAAGCCTCAAATGTACTTTATGTTAATAAATGCAATATTGAAAGTGTGACGTTTTAAATATTTTTTCAAAAAAGGTTAGTGATTTTCTTTTTTCTGGGACACATGGAGATCCAACTCTGAGCATTAATGTGGCTAGTCTAGGTCACTATGGTGTAGTTAATACTAATATCTAAACAGCTGCTCATATTTCACATGTACTATCAGGAAGACTGTGAATTTCTGTATCATTGAATTTTAGCAAAAATTTCATGAGATGATGTAAAGGAATATCAAATTTTTGAAGTGCAAACTCATAAACTACATTGGGATCACTTTTTTGCTTGAAGTGCATCTGACTTGAGAATACAGTTGATTTTCTTTCCCAATTCCTTGGGGAAATATTGCTGCAATAAGTCTTATGTCTTCTTTACTATGACTGGGTTGTTTTTAAGAAAGATTATCAGCTCTGTAGTTAGTTTCTCATAGTTGATAATAATCTGTCAAAAACATCATATTTGCAAGGGATAAAGCTGTTTTTTTGCCCTAGCCAGTTTTGCTCAGTGGATAGAGCATTGGCCTGTGGACTGAAGGGTCTTGGATTCGATTCCAGCAAAGGGCGCGTATGATTGCAGGCTCGATCCTGGGCCCTGGTCAGGGTGTGTGCAGGAGGCAACCAGTTGAAGTGTCTCTCTCACATCGATGTTTCTCTGTCTCTCCCTCTCTCTTCCACTCTCTCTAAAAATCAATAAAAAAAATATCCTTGGGTGAGGATTAACAACAACAACAAAGTTGTTTTGCAAAGGCTATAGGAACAGGAAAAAAATAGCATTTATTTGTGTAAGCACAAACACTTAAACTAATCACACTGCGACTAAATCCAATATATTATTCAAAAGTTCTATAAAAATTTTATTTCCACTGCTCCAGTAGACAAATGTTAGATCTGCATAAGAGTTACACTGCAGCAGTTTGCTGGTCCAGTTTAAGAGTTTGAAGTTCTTTTCGTGTATTTGGCCCAATGATATCCACATCCCAGATAAATTCAGTTCAATAAATAGAAACTAAGGCAAAGACTCCATATAACAAAGCACAAGAGTATGTTACTAGAAGTTGTCCTTCCATGGCTAATGCAGAAATAAAAGTTTTGGAAGCAGCCCTGGCCACTGTGGCTCAGTTTATTGGGAGCCTTCCCATGCACCAAAAGGTTGCTGGTTTGATTCCCAGTCGGGGCACATGCACGGGTTTCAGGCTTGATCCCTCCCTGGTAGGGGGCATGCAGGAGGCAGCTGATCAATGCCTCCCTCTCGCACATTGATGTTTCTCTCTCTCCCTCTCCTTCCCTCTGTCTCTCTAAAAATCAATAAAATTATTTTTAAAACCATTTTGGAAGCAGAAAAAGTACACCACCCAATAATTCCAGCGGTGAGAATGATTCCTGCCATGCCTTGCAAAGAAAATATTATTGCAAAGCTGGAAAGTAGGGTCATGGGAAGAAGACAATATCCAAGGACACTTGCCACACAACCGAATGTAACACCTGCCATACTCATTACGGTTAACAGACAAAGCATTCCGAGGCACCCACTTGCATGGATCCCATACACATAGCCAAACTGAATTTTGCCAGCCATTAACAGGGAGGCTCCAAAGGCAAGGCCAAAATCCATAGGTCCTGCCAGATCAGCCTCATGCAGGGCGCTGCCATCTGCTACTTTCAATAGATGTAACACAGTGTTTTTTGCCAGATGTGGTCAAAATTATACCTAGTTCTTCTAACAAAGGTGGCTCATCCTCAAGGTTGTTTCCACAGAATAGCTGAGGTGTAGCTGGAGTAAATGTCTGAGTTGGTGGAAAATCTGCCTGGGGTATGGCTGCTGTGGCAACGTTATGCCTGGAGGGACAAATCGGCCTTACTGTGAGTCATCATAACCAGCACACTGTTTGCTATAGGGTCCTCCTCTTCCTCCATAATCATAGGACTGCTGAGATTGGTCATCGATGCTGTAATTTGTCTGGCAGAAATCTGTGTTTACATTATCAAAGCCTGACATTGCAAATGATCAAACACCGGGGCAGCACAGTAGCTCCAGCAGCACCAAGAAAACCCCAAAACTCAGCTTAAGACCCTGATCTGGCCCCTGTTGCTGTGTCACAGGCCAAAGTAATTCAGATGTTAATAATAGAGGAAATTAGGTGCAGGGTATATAGGAACTCTGAACTACCTTGACAACTTTTGGGGAAATATAAAACTGTTCTAAAAAATAAAGTTTATTTAAAAAACACACATACAATAAACAAAGTTTAAAAACACACACACACACAAATAACCCAATTTAAAAATGGGTAAAAGTTTGAATAGGCATTTAGCCAAAAGAGATATACAAATGGCCAATAAGCACATGAAAAGATGTTCACCATTCTTAACCTGTAGGGAAATGCAAATCAAAATCACAATGAGATACCACTTCATACCCACTAGGATGACCATAATCAAATGATAGACAATCACAGGTGTTGGCAAGGATTTGAAGAAAGTGGAACCCTCATACACAGCTGGTAGAAATGAAAATTGTGCAGCACATTTGGGAAATAGTTTGGCAGTTCCTCAAAAAGTTAAACATTGAGCTACCAAATGACCCAAGAATTCCCTCCTAGGTATATACCCAAGATAATTAAAAAATGTATGTATACATAGAAATTTGTACACCAAATAAGGCATTGCAGCATTATTAATAATAGCTGAACAATAGAAACAACCCAAATATCCATCAACTGATGAATAAACAAAATGTAGAATACTGTAGCTATACAATGCAATATTATTCAGCTATAAAAAGGAATGAAGTACAGTGGGGCCTTGACTTACAAGTGTCCCGACTAACGAATTTTTCGAGATACGAGCTGTCTCTCGGCCGATTTTTTGCTTTGAGTTGCGAGCTAAAATTCGGGTTATGAGCCAGCTTCAGATACCCCACCGCTAGTTGGCGCAGCGAACGTCACAGTGAACACCACAACATCAGCCCAGCATCACGTGTCTCAGTCATTCACTTTAATGACTTGACATACGAGTAATTTGAGTTACGAGTTCCGTCACGGAACGAATTAAACTCGTAAGTCAAGGCCCCACTGTATTAATAAATACTAATACATGGGTGAACATTGAAAACATTATGCTAACTGAAAGAAACCTGACACAAAAGGTTACATATTGTGTGATTCCATTTCTATGAAATGTCCAGAATAGACAAAGCCATAGAGACAGAAAATAAATTGGGAATTTCCAGAAGCTAGGTTGAGTGGGAAATGGCTTATGGCTGCTAGTGGGTACAGAGTTTCTTTTGGGGGTGATGAAAATGTTCTGGAATTTAATAGTACCACAACTTTGTGAATAGACTAAACTCTACGGCGTTGTACACTTACAATTAATAAAATAAGAAAAATAAGACTCAAGTCATATTATAAACTGTCCTCAACATCTTCCTCCAAAATAAAGAAGGAAGATGTTTTAGGTTACACACATGCTATTTATAGAGAAACTCAGGCAACGAGTGGATGGCCAAGCTGCCATCATCTTGATCAGCAGCCACTGTGCACCTGCTTTAGGCAGAGCCACTACAAACCATGTCCCTGGAGAAGGGAATGCAGGAAAAGGCAAAGATCCCTCCCTTCACTGAGTGGGAGTTCCAGGATGAACACAGGTCATAACTCTCAAAACAAAACAATTAACGAAAGCTGGGTTGACTTTGACCACTCATTTAGGAAACAAGCTTATTATGATTGCTTGTATCTGACTGGCTGTTAGTACAGCTGAAAACATGAGATCTACCCTCAGTGCTCACCCTTTCTCTAGCTATTTAAAATAGCCCATTTCCATGGAATTATTGGAACAGAATACCAGATGCCGGTTTGAGCAACAAAGAAAGACCTACAACAAGTGAGGCTTTTTATGTGTTTTTTTTTTGTTGTTGTTTTTTTTTGTCAAGTTCAAGGAACTAATGCTTCAGAGTCAGGTGTTTTGTTTTTTGATGGTGGTGGTGGTGGTGTTTTTTGGAGCGGGGGGTGGGGGTCACCTAATTTTCCAATCCTGAGGAAAACAATATGTTCGGAAAAGATGAGCAGAACATAAAAGCTATGTAGGAGAGTAATGAAGAAAATGCACGTGGTGTGCACATGAAGATCTTCTCACAGACAGCAAGATACTGTAATATGTTTGACCTGCATTCGCAGGTGCTGAGGGGAGCGAGCCCCCCTGAGGCAACCTCACTCTTTGGGAGGAGGGCCTGGAATGAGGCCCAGGCCAGGGAAAGCTCTCAGAGGGAGTAAGACGGTGAAGTCTGACCAGCATTCAACTGAGGCGGAAACTCTCTGATGACGTAGCTGTAGTAACGGCCCTGATGTGTATCAGAATCCTCCCTGACCTGGGAAGTGAAGTCACTGCTGGGTAAAGGGCCCAGGTTGGTTGCAGCCATGGAAACTATCATACTCTTGCTTTCTCAAAACAGGGATGGGAAGAGACAGGCCCAGCTGTCTGTGGGGGCTACTTCGAAAGCCCATGCCAGGCTTGTCTTCTCTTCCACTCTGGTACAATAACCCCTGGATTCCTGCACATCTGGCCTCTGTGAGGACACAGAGTGGAAGAAACAGAGACTCAGGAAAAGGCCTTTTCGTTCCTGGTTTCATTGGCAAAATGCCAGACGTTAACCAGAATGTTGTTATGCCAAAAACTCAGAATGAAACTCTTCCCATATTCCAAACAGTGAAGAGAAGCTGACTGGTAAGAACATCCTGGTTTTCCTTTGAGATGTACCACTTCCTCATTCTTGATCCATGTGGTTCCGGTGGAGCCACCTCCAGCCCACAAAATACAAGAATGGGCATATGACTCAGGTGTGGCCAATGAACACATCGTAATTAGTCCACAATGCCCAAGCTATACCAGTGGGTCTCAGGACTGGGCTCAGCTGAAGCAGTGAGCTTGGAGCTGTCAGGAGGCATGTTCCCTAACTGAGTGGAGAAAGCCCATCTGCGATGGGGAAAATGAGGCCAACAACAAAGAGATCTGAAAGAGAAAGCCCTGGCAATATCACTTGATCCTTGCTCAAGCTGTATCTGAAGATGAAGCGACCTGTAGACATCCCAAATACATGTACCTATTGATGATCAGGCAATCGGGCATTACCTAATAGCTGCATTAGGTAATTTTATATTTCAGTGATACAAACCATGAAAGCTATAAGATCTCAGTGGAAGCAAAGATTGCCACAGGCTGGATCGGTCAGAAAACCTCCAAGAGATGAATTATATGCAGGACCCCAAAGGAAAAGGAAGGTAGAGAGGAAGCAGATTTCAGAAAGGAGGGAATGATACCAAGGGGCAGAAAACAGAGCAACCTAGCCCTGCGGAAACAGCAGACTCGCTGGGGTAACATGGTGATGAGTGGGGATCAATAAGGTAACCCTTACATACTCAGTTAAGGAATTTGAACTTAACCTTGTATTGAAGAAGCAAGAAACTGAGCTCAAGGGACCAAATCAAGGTAAATATATTAATGAGGCATCATCTTGAAGATAATTTCCACTGTAGGGAGCTGTTCAGAATTAAACCTTTAAAATATTAAGGATTAGAGTAATTGGAGAAATATGCATAATGATTAACCACAGAAGCAGCATTTCAGAACCATGAAAACCTACACTGAAGCTAGGAGACACCCCAAACAAGGGAACAGCCCCGGGCAAGCTGTCTCAGTGACTCACAACCAAATCAAGTGCTTGTGCAATTTGCTTTCCCTATGTTTCTATTGTCCTTCTTTCTACATTTTCTCCTCCTTTCCCAACACTGTCCCTTCCACTCTGCTGTCTTTCTCTATACCCTCTTTCTTTTTCTCTCTCACTCACAATCATTCTTTCATGCTCAAAAATGTTGAGACTTCACCGTCTCTTCCCCTCTGTCCCATTTCAACCCCCTTATTTAGTTCTTCTTGTCTCTCAAAACGTTAATGTGTTAAATCCTCCATGTTGTTGTTTGCTTTTTTGTGGGGTGTTTGTTTGTCTGTTTGTTTTTTATGTGTGTGTGTGTGTGTAGAAAAAAAAGCAGAAGTAAGTGCTAGTCTATGTGATTCTCTGGTTGTCTGGGGACAACAGAAGATACAAATGTCCCTTAAATATTTATCAGTCCCTCTCCCTAGCTAAAATCGAGCAGAGGTGCTTTGAGTGAATGAGGAGAGAAGCATTTAAGGAGTTACTGAAGCCTTTAGTATCAGAAAATGAAAATTTCCTTTGTCTATATTATTAGTTCAAGACAGAGTTAATCTCTGTGTTACTCTCTGGGGGTGTTATTCTATATTTCCTATTACTAAATTTATTTATTTTTTAAACATATTTTTATTGATTTCAGAGAGGAAGGGGGAAGGAGAGAGAGATAGAAACATCAATAATGAAAGAGTCATTGATTGTCTGCCTCCTGCATGCCTCCCCCCGCTCCCCCCCTCTTGGGATCCAGCCTGCACCCTGGTTCATAGGTTGATGCTCGACCACTGAGCCACACCAACCAGGCTGAAATTTCTTCTTATAACCTCAATAACTCCAAGAACAAAATGCATATAAAGTCCATTTAATAGATTATAAATAAACTTAACAGAACGCTCAATTCTTTAATGAATTTGGTAAGTCTTTCTGGAGAGCCTGCTGTGTCACTGTGCTCAGTGCTCACCCTCTTCCACGATCTTCACAAGGTCCCCAGAGGCAGGTAGCATAACTACCACTTTATAAATGAAAAGGCTGAGATTCAAAAGAACTAAATGATTGGTCCAAAGTTACACTAGTATGTAGCTGAGATTCAAACTGATGCTAGACTCCTTAGAACCCCTTTTTCTGCTCTATTTCACTAAAGAGGGGTTCAAAAAGCAGAATCCACCTGAACAAGGCCATGTTTGTAGTCAACAGTCCATGAAAGAGTCCTGGACTGAGCTCCAGTTCCAGCATTGGTTCTGCCCCAGCTCAGCCCAAGGAGGACACATCCCTGCCCTTCACTCTGAATTGCCAAGGTTGAAACAACAAAATTATTTTTCAAAAAAATCCATAAAAATGAATGCATGGGATGCCACCTCAAATGATTATTTCAGTCCATGTGCTTGGTCCCTGCTTGAACTTGATGAAGTTCCTTTACCACTCGGGATCTTGGCAATGGAGTGCTTCTGCCTGAGTGCCCATCACATGGCTAGAAACTTCACACCGCCCTCGTGCCTGTAGTGCCATCTCTTCAGGGGCTTCTCCTCATCACTCTTTCTAGTGTTGGTGCCTTCAGACACTCTACTGTAGCTTCCTTCTATTGATGCCCTATATCTAAACCTAACTAACAATCATTTTATATGTTCACTTGTATATTGCATGTGTTCTCCACCAGAATGTAAGGACTACGTCTGTCCTGTTCACCACCATATCCTCCCTGGCCCAGGCACTGCACATAGCAGGTGCTTAATCAGTATTTATTGAATGTAACAATACTGCTCACTCAATGTCCATTGAAGATCTTAGCTCCCTTGGAGGTATTTTTCTAATGGAAAAACAAAGCACCAAAAGCCCAAAGGCACAAAAGTAAACCTATTAGCATGAAAAGATTAAATAAAAACCCAATTTGCAGCCCTGGCCGGGTTGCTCAGTGGTTCATCTATGGATAGGGTTTACATACTCATAATAAAGTAAATCCTAAATATTGATCAAGCCAAAATTATGGAGTTATAGATCGTCTATTTACTTCCCACCATGGAAGATGAGAATTTAGCTTTCATTTCTCCCGCTCATCTCCTCTGATAAAAATAAAAATGTAAGAAAGCAATCATCTCCACTTTGTCATTCCTTTCTCACTGGCATGTCTCTATCACTGAAACCGCAAGACAAGAGGACCAATGACCTCTATATAAGTATACATACATATATAAACAAATCAGAAGATATAATAGAGGAAACAAATGGATCAATGATTGAAATTAATATTCTATATAATTAATATTCTATACAATAAAAGGGTAATATGCAAATTGACCCTAACAGCAGAATGATCAGAACGACCGCTGGACCAGTCACTATGAGGTGCACTGACCCCCCTTGGTCCCTTCCCCTGGCCATTAGGCACCGACCACTCAATGGCGAACAGGAACCGGGGGTGGGTGGCAGACAAAGAAAGACTGAGGGACTAATCACAAGAGGGAAGTGAGTCATGACAACCAATACAATATTGATCCTGGACTGGAACCTATAGCAGGATGGAAAAAAGTTGCTACAAAGGACATCATTGGGACAAATGACAAGTTGAAATATGAACTTCAGATTAAATAAGAGTATTGTATCAATTCTAAATGTCTTGAGTTCAATTAGATTGTTTTTATAAAGGAAGATATCTTTGTAGAAAATACACACTGAAGAATTAAAGTAAAGGGGCATGAAAAATGCAACATATTCCCAAATGTTCAGGGGAAAATTATATATTATATCAAGAAAGAGAATAATAAAGTAAATGTGGCCAAATGTTGAAAGCTGGTGAATCTGGGTAAGGGGAATACTAGAGGTCTTAGTGCTATTTTTGCAACTTTTCTTTAAGTTTGAATTTTTTCTCAATAAATTTTTCCCCGATTCCAAACCCCAGAAGCAAGCAGTCCCGTCCACCTAAATGGGGCCCTCACAAGTCTCTCTGTACAATTCCAACATGGAATTGCAGAGCAAAAAGTCTTTGTTGAAGTCATCTTGCCTCTCAGAGGGGAGAAGGGAAAGGATGGAGCTCCACATACCAATTTTTCTCCCAACTTATCAATCATGTAACTCGCTCCATTCTGAAGGAAGAAGAAAAGATAGGGTCAAAGGCCAGGAGAGTTAGAGAAATCCCTCTTCGTGTAAACCTGTGGATGAGCAAAAAGCATCCTTCCCCATCCCCTGCCCCAGCAGGGTAGACAAGAAACAGAGAACTCTGACGGCCTCTAGGAACAGGTACTAGATGAGTGGATTGAAGGAGACCATGAACTCGGTTCCTTTTTGTATTTTCAAAGTTTAAACCATGAGATTATATTCTCTATTCAAATATAAGTAAGAATGAAATACATACACACATCTCCAAGTGATTCTGAGCAGATAATTTAGAGCTACAAAAAAAACTGACATAAGAAACAAGACTGAATTCATGTATCATGTGCTTCACAACTGGTGAAAGAAATGAAATTTTACCTAATTTGATAATTAGAAAATTAAAGTTAACATTTTTTCCCAAAAGCACCTACCCAGAAAGTATGACCTCTCGAGCCATGATTTTGGTCCTTTTGTGTGACATGTGTTATTTGCCCATCAAAAGAACGTAGACAGGATTCAAGAGGGCAGCTGCATATTGGCCTGTGAAGAATCATGGAAAGGGATCTAGAAAGGGATCAATATGACCAGTACACACCTTCCCAGCACCTGGGCTCATACAGAGTGGGTGAAGAGTCTCATGGGTGCTCTCTGTGAAGAGCTAATGTTGCCCAACATTTATAATGTTTAAAAATGGGAGCTTTTTCCATGCTCTAAGGGGCACGTTGCCTTGCCTTACAAACGGGGGGTGGTCACATAGAATGGTGCCTGCAGGTGCAAACACAAATGGACTTGTGCTGGTTCCCACTTTGCCCTCTTCTGATTGACCTCTTCTTTGCCTTCTGGGCACTGAACGAATGGAGAAACAGTTTGGTGACTATCACTTTGACTCTGCTAGTTAAGACCAGAGAGGTCTAGATTTTAAGACTACTCCTACATGCTAAATATATACATTAGGTTTGTTTATTTATTTTTGTTAGTTTTCATACTCTTTTCTACTCGTGTTCTGCATTTCTGATAGACTCTGAAGTGTCAGAGCAGGCATATTTCTTAAATGGGTACTATAAATAGGTCATGAGAGGCAGCCAAGGAAAATGTCACCAACTCACAGAGGCACTGAGAGTAATGTTTCAAAAAATAATTGACTCAAAGTGCTTCCTTGCTGGGCATGCAAAGGCCCAGGCGATGATGAAAAATTTTCATGCACCAAATTCAAAAAGGGCATTTTGGACAACCATCCCACCCTGCCCTCCCTCTCTTCCTCAGACTTCCTCCCATGGAGGAACCAGCCTCTCCCTGAATGTCTGCTATATTTGAAGGAGTATTGTGTATATTTGGTTCTGAGTTTTCCAGGTAGGATTGAGAAAGCAGAAGAATAAATGGTGTGTCAATGAAGGCATCAAAAAAAAAAGAGAAGGAAAGGGGTGGTAAGAGAGTCAGAAGGTATAAAAGAAATAACAAGGGTATTAAAAACCAAAACAAGCACAGCCCACCTCTTCTCAAAAACACTGTAGCGTAGAAGTGGCTTTGGGTGGCAAAGCACTGTCTTGGGTGGATCCTGTACCTACCAGGACCTCACTCTCTCAGGTAAGGAAGCCCCTCACACTCCATTGTCAACAGTGGCAGGTTCCTGGACCAAAGGAGTTTTGAAATGAAGTTTTCCATTGTCCTTGTGAAACGGAGGGAAAAGGGAGCAATGCAGTTAACTTTTTATGAAGCCAGAATTGAAATCTCTTTTATTGGGATGTGTTGACAATGAGAAGGAATATACCTGTCAAAAAGGACTCCTTAGGTGTAACTGGGCCCAAATTCATGATCAGAGTCTAGCAGTGGCTGCTTACAGGTCTCTCACTCACTCAGGCTGCATTTCAGGGAAAAACTACAGACTGGACTGCCACGCTTCCTACACTGTGTTCTGGCTGTCTGAGCAGACCCTTATAAAGAAGTTCCTGGAGAATTTGCAGCCAGGAAAGACAGAGGACGCCTGTAGAATGGTAGGATCGAGGATCTGGGCTGGAGAGAGAGATGTGCAGCCACTGGGACTAGAAGGTCAGAAGGAACCTGCACTGCACCAAGTCCAAGTCCCCTGTGGACAGGTGTAACATCCGACTGTGGAAGGGAGGAAACAGACTCTAAAGAGCCCTAAAGAGCCTTCAGGGCCTGGGTTGAAAAGGGGCATTCAGTCCGGAAAGTGACACAGAACCTAAAGCCCTGTCAGAAACAGTCCCTTGAGAGACTCAGATTGACAGCAGGCATACAGCCCAAATGGGCAGATTGGTTCAGCCTGCTTGCAGGCAAGGCTGTGAAGACAGACAAAGAGGAGTAGTGGATCGCTACTTCAACATGGTGCTGGCTACCTAAAAGGAAACTGAGAAGTGGCAGACAGAAGAGTGTGGTCTTAAGCCAGACCCCATGGGGCATTAAAACTTGGCTGAAGCAAACAACACTTCACTTTTTTATCTTTTTATCTTTTATTTTAAAACAATTTTTTTCTTTTTCTTTTTTATTTTTTTGTATTATTTTTTCTTCATTATATTTTTTATTGCTACTTTATTTTTTCCACCCTTTTCTTCTCTACTTCTTGCTCTTTTATCCTGTTTTCCCCCCTCTCGTGTCCCAGCTTTAGTTTTTTTCTCTTTCCTTTCTTTTTACCCCTTGTTAAAAATTAAGCTTCTTTATCTGTTTTATTGATATGTTATTATTATTGTAGTCTCTGTTGACTTACTTATGTACCTAATTTCCTCTCCCCTGCTCCAAGTCCATGCACCCTTTTCCTTTCTCTTTCTTCACTAATCAATTTTTTAATGCTTGTTTTTCCTATCCTTTCTTGTTCTCTTCTTCTTCTAATTGTTTAGTTTCACTCAAAAAAAGCCTACCGGCTCTCTCCTCTATTCTCCTTTTCCAAAAGTGGATGAATAAATGAAATATATATATATGTGTGTGTGTGTGTGTGTGTGTGTGTTTTAGCTTTTTTTTTCTTTCCTTCTTATCCACTCATTCTCTTTCTACCTTCTCTATACTGAACCGTGGTCCTTCCCCTAGTCATTCGATTCCTTTTCCTTACTTTCTATATATAAGCTCTGCCTCTACAGGTTCTGTCCTCCCCTTTTCCTGGGTGTTTGTTGTTTACATTTTTTGGTTTATCTGATTGTTTTGTGGTGTTTTCTCCCCATAATATTTTTTTCTTCTTTTTCTTTCCTCTCTTACCTTTTTTTTTTTGTTTCCTCAATATCATCTTTGCTTTCTTCTAATTCTCTGTACTCTGAGGATCACTTATTGGAGTTAACAGTGGCGTGAGTACATTGGGTTTGGTTCCCTTTGTGTCGTGTCTTATAGAGTTGTATTTTGTGTTGTTTGGTCAATGTGGTAGAGAGTGAGCCACCTTGAGAGGAGACTCCATCCAGGAATGGGACAACAGACAAGACCCAACTACACCAAGAGAGCCCAAATATCTCAAGTAGGAGGCTTCCCTAAAGTACCCAGCCCAGAAGACCAGAGAGATTGCACCACTGGGTCCCACAAGACAACTATTATATAAGACAAACTAAAAAAATCTGGGTGGCATAGCAGTTTGATCTAATACATAGAAACAATCACAAAGGAATAGCAAAAATGGGGAGACAAAGAAACAACCCCCATACGAAAGAAAAGGCAGAATCAACAGAAAAGGAAATAAATAAAATGGAGGCAAGCAATTTGTCAGAGAAAGAATTCAGAGCAATGGTTATAAGGATGCTGAAAAGGATGGAAGAGAAATTCAACAACATGTGGAAGAATCAAGAGAAAATAAAGAAGAATCAAGAGGAAATGAACAGTGACATAGCTACAATAAAAAACACACTGGAAAGTTTCAACAGTAGACTAGACAAAGCTGAGTACTGCATCAGCAAGTTAGAAGACAAGGTAGGAAAAACACCCAAGCAGAGCAGCAACTGGAAAAAGAAAAACATAAAAAGCAGGAAGAGAGCCTAAGGGAGATTTGGGACAACATGAAACAAAACAACATCCACATAATAGGAGTGCCCAAAGGAGAAAATCTGAGCAATGAATAGAAAACCTGTTTGAAGAAATAATGACAGAAAACTTCCCTTATTTGGGGAAGAAAAAAGTCACACAAGTCCAAGAAGCACACAGAGTCCCAAACAAGATGAACCCCAAACGACCGACACCAGGACACATCATAATTAAATTGGCAAACATCAACAAGAAAGTAAGAATCTTAAAGGCTGCTAGAGAGGGACAGAAAGTTACCTACAAGGGATCTCCCATTAGACTATCAACTGAATTCTCAACAGAAACACATCATGACAGAAGGGAGTGGAATGAAACATACAAAGTGATGCAAAGCAAGGCAGTAAATCCAAGAATACTATACCAAGGCAAGGCTATCATTCAAAATGGAAGGTGAAATCAGGAGCTTCACAGACAAAAAAGGGATAAAAGATTTATTACCACCAAGCCAACAATGCAAAAAATGCTAAAGGGATTGCTGTAAAAAGAAGAAGGAACACACGCAAAAAGTAAAAATGGCAACAAACAAGTACATATCAATAATAAACTTAAACATAAATGGATTAAATGCTCCAATCAAAAGACATACAGTAGCTCAATGGATAAGAAAACATGACCCATATATTTGCTGTCTCTAAGAGACCCACCTCAGAACAAAGGACTCACATAGACTGATAGTGAAAGGATAGAAAAAATTTTTACAGGCAAATGGAAATGAAAAAAAAAGCTGGGGTAGCAACAGACCTCAAAGTGAAGACATAACAAGAGACAAGAAAGGCCACTTCATAATTCTAAAAGGATCGATACAACAAGAGGATATAACTCTGGTAAACATTTATGCACCCAATGCAGGAGCACCCAAAAACATTTAAAAAAAAAAAAAAACTTCTAGAAGATATCAGGGAGAGATTGACAGCAACACGATCATAGTAGGAGACTTTAAAACCCCATTAATATCACTGGACAAATCCTCTAGACAAAAAATTAGCAAAGAAATATCAATCCTAAATGACTCACAATATCAGATGGACTTAATCGACATCTTTAGAACATTCCACCCCAAAACTACAGAATATATATTCTTCTCAAGCACACATGGGAAGATAGATACATAATGGGACACAGGCAAAATCTCTCCAAATTCAAGAGGATTGAAATCATATCAAGCATCTTCTCAGATCACAATGGCATAAAATTAGAAATCAAATACAATAAAAACAATTAAAAAAATCAAACACTTGGAGGCTAAATAGCATGCTATTAAACAATGAGATCAAAGAAGAAATAAAAAGCATCCTGGAAACAAATGACAATGAAAACAAAACAATCCAAAATCTATGGGACACAATGAAAGCAGTCCTGAGAGGGAAGTTCATAGCTCTACAGGCCTACCTCAAAAAACAAGTAAAAATGGTAATAAATTATCTAACCCTACAACTCAAAGAGTGAGAAAGAGAGTAACAAGAAAAACCCAGAGTAAGCAGAAGGAAGGAAATAATGAAGATCAGAACGGAAATAAACGATATAGAGTCCAAAAAAACAATACACAAGATCAACAAAACTAAGACCTGGTTCTCTGAAAGGATAAACAAGATGGATGAACCTCTAGCCAGGTTCACCAAGAAACAAAGAGACAGGACCAAAATAATCAAAATCAGAAATGAAAGAGGTAAAGTAACAACCGACCCCACAGACATACAAAGGATTGTAAAAAAAAAAATACTACAAACAGCTCTACTCCAACAAACTGGGCAACCTCGATGAAATGGACATAGTCCTAGAAAAATACAATCTTCCAAAACTCAATCAGGAAGAATCAAAAAAACCTAAATAGGCCAATAACCACTGATGAAATTGAAGCAGTAATCAAGAAACTTTCAGCAAACAAAAGCCCTGGTCCAGACAGCTTCACAGGGAAGTTTTACCAAACATTCAAAGAAGAACTAAAACCTATCCTTCTTAGACTATTCCAAAAAATTCAAGAGGAAGACACACTTCCAAGCTCTCCCTATGAGACCAGCATCACCCTAATTCCAAAACCAGATAAAAATTTCATAAAAAAAGATAACTACAGGCCAATATCTTTGATGAACATAGATGCTAAAATCCTCAACAAAATTCTAGAAAATCGGATCCAGCATTGCATTAGAAAGATAATACGAGAACCAAGATGGCGGCATAGGTTAACGCCGGAGTTTGCTGCTTTGAACAACTACTTCAAAAGTGAAACTAAAAGACTGAATGGACATCACCCAGAACCACAGGAACACTGGCTGAGTGGAAGTCCTACAACTAGGAGGAAAGAGAAACGCATACGGACACTCAGAGGAGGCACAGTGCTGAAGTCAAATTCTGAGGTGCGGAGTGCGAGGAGCGGGCTGGCGGCGGAGGGCCGGTTGGCCTTTTCAATCGGGAGGGAGTTGCAGACTCTGAGCTCCAGATACAGGCGAGTCTTTAGGGCCCCAGACTCAAACGGGAGAAGCGGGACTGTCTGGCTTCGGTCAGAGCGAGTGCAGCTTTCTCTCCCAGCTTTGCAGAGGGTGCTGGGACTCAGAGAGGCAGAGCCCCTGGGGACAGGACTGAGAGCCGCCATAACTGCTCTCTCCGGCCCACCCTGTTGATCCTGTGCAACCCGCCCTACCCAAGCCCTGCACAGAGGCATTTGCCGGATAGCCTCAGGCAAAGGCTAGATTAGCACCTCCCTAGAGGACAGAAGTTCTCTCACTGCTGACACAGCTGATTCTCATAGCCACTTGGCCTGGAGGTCAAACCCTCCCTGGGATTAGCTACAACAATCAAGGTTTAACTATAAGACTGCGAACAAAGACCACTAGGGGGTGCACCAAGGAAGCATAACAAAATGCGGAGACAAAGAAACAGGACAAAATTGTCAATGGAAGATATAGCGTTCAGAACCACACTTTTAAGGTCTCTCAAGAACTGTTTAGAAGCCACCGATAAACTTAATGAGATCTACAAGAAAACTAATGAGACCCTCGATGTTATATTGGGGAACCAACTAGAAATTAAGCATACACAGACTGAAATAACAAATATTATACAGACTCCCGACAGCAGACCAGAGGAGCGCAAGAATCAAGTCAATGATTTGAAATGCGAGGAAGCAAAAAACACCCAACCGGAAAAGCAAAATGAAAAAAGAATCCAAAAATGCAAGGATAGTGTAAGGAGCCTCTGGGACAGCTTCAAGCGTACCAACATCAGAATTATAGGGGTGCCAGAAGATGAGAGAGAGCAAGATATTGAAAACCTATTTGAAGAAATAATGACAGAAAACTTCCCCCACCTGGTGAAAGAAATGGACTTACAGGTCCAAGAAGCTCGGAGAACCCCAAACAAAAGGAATCCAAAGAGGACCACACCAAGACACATCATCATTAAAATGCCAAGAGCAAAAGATAAAGAGAGAATCTTAAAAACAGCAAGAGAAAGAAACTCAGTTACCTACAAGGGAATACCCATACGACTGTCAGCTGATTTCTCAACCGAAACTTTGCAGGCCAGAAGGGAATGGCAAGAAATATTCAAAGTGATGAATAGCAAGAACCTACAACCAAGATTACTTTATCCAGCAAAGCTATCATTCAGAACTGAAGGTCAGATAAAGAGCTTCACAGATAAGGAAAAGCTAAAGGAGTTCATCACCACCAAACCAGGATTATATGAAATGCTGAAAGGTATCCTTTAAGAAGAGGAAGAGGAAGAAAAAGGTAAAGATACAAATTATGAACAACAAACATGCATCTATCAACAAGTGAATCTAAGAATCAAGTGAATAAATAATCTGATGAACAGAATGAACTAGTGATCATAATAGAGTCAGGGACATAGAAAGGGAATGGACTGACTATTCTTGGTGGGGAAAGGGGTGTGGGAGTGAAAGGGCGAGTACTACGCCCTCCACCTTGCCCCAGGGTAAGGGCTATGCCCTCCATTTTACCTTGGCCATGTGCTCAGCAAGCTTCTTCCCGGAAGATAGTCAAGGGAAGTGCACGCCATCACTATGACCACATCCTGTGAAATGAGACAGCGACTCGTGCCTGGCCAATCAGCAGGGCCCACAGTCCTTTCTCCTCCCCTTACCCCAACCCCCTATAAAACCTCTCTCCACACAGAGTTCTCTCTCTCTCGGCCACTGGAGCTTACCGTTGCATCGGTGAGTGTGGCAGGGGAGCCAAACCTAGGTTTGAAATGAATGACTCTTTGCTTTTGCATCGGACTCGCTGGCTCCCTGTGGGTTCTTGGGAATCATGAAATCTGGGCACAACAGGAGATGCGGGAAGAGACTGGACAAAAATCGTGCACCTATGGATGAGGACAGTGGGTGGGGAGTGAGGGCGGAGGGTAGGGCGGGAACTGGGAGGAGGGGAGTTATGGGGGGGAAAAAAAGGGAACAAATGTAATAATCTGAACAATAAAGATTTAATTAAAAAAAAAGAAAGAAAGATAATACACCATGACCAAGTGGGATTTATTCCAGGGATGCAAGGCTGGTACAATATTCACAAATCAATAAATGTTAAGCCTCACATAAACAAATTGAAAGACCCAAATAGCTACAGCAATCCTGAGAAAGAAGAACAAAGTTGGAGGGATCACAATACCAGATATCAAGCTAAACTACAAAGCCACTGTGCTCAAAACTGCCTGGTACTGGCACAAGAACAGACATATAGACCAATGGAACAGAACAGAAAAAACAGAAATCAACCGAAACCATTATACTCAACTAGCAGCCCGGTGCATGAAATTCATGCACATTATAAGGGAATTAATTGCTCTAACCGGTTTGGTTCAGTGGATAGAGCATCGGCCTGCGGACTCAAGGGTCCCATGTTCGATTCTGGTCAAGGGCATGTACCTTGGTTTCAGGCACATCCCCAGTGGGGAGTGTGCAGGAGGCAGCTGATCGATGTTTCTAACTCTCTATCCCTCCACCTTCCTCTCTGTAAAAAATCAATAAAATATATATTCTTTTAAAAGGGAATTAATTAGCAGAGATATTTTAATATTGCTATTTGCCCTTTCTCTATAATAGAAGTGTGAGAGATGAAAGGGAATTAGTAAAATGTATATGAAAATCATATATAAATTTATTAATAAATAAACAGTAACAAAAGGATATAACAACAACAGAAGCATGATATAAAAATGACAAAAACATGATATGAAAACAACAAAACATGACATGAAAACAACAAAAACATGATATAAAAACAACAGTGATGCAAACAATGACTGATAAAGTGATTAAACTTATTCTAATATCTCCCTGTACACCACATTAAGAGTGAAAACACTTTCAGAGTGCTTGACTAATTTCCCTTGTGATGAAGTAGTTAGAACTTTAACTGTAACATCGCATGCTCTTCAAACTCGAGAGAAAGCAACATATAACTGACCATGTGCAAAAACGGGTTCAGGTAGGAACATGCCTACTCTGTCTAGAGTTTGTCCTTGTGATTTATTAATAGTCGTCACAAATGCTGGCATCAGGGGAAACCATCATTGAATCAATTTAAATGGGAAGCCAGTGTCAGATGGGGACAAATTAATTCTTGGAATCAGAACAGCCTCTCCCTCTGCAGATCCTATTAATACTTCAGCTTCGATAATGTTAGGTCGTAATCTTTTGATAATAAATCTGGTACCATTACAAAGACCCCATTTACTATTGAGATTTCTCAATAGCATGATGATTGCACCCACTTTCAGTTTTAATTTATGACAAGGCATTCCCGAAGGAGTAATATTATTCAGAAATTCTATGGGAAAATTTTCCTTTTCAGCATCATCTGTGGAATCAATGGAATCATCACTCAAATATGTGTGAAAATCTCCATCGAGTATATCCAAATTTTCTTCATTTAATTTTTGAACATGCTCATTTTTTTTGACAAAGAATTGTACGTTTAGATATATTTTTAATACTACCTATAGCAGTGGTTCTCAACCTTGGCTGCACATTAGAATCACCTGGGAATCTTTTTAAAATCCTGATTCCTGGGCCTCATCCTCCGGATATTGTTTCTTTGTTATGGGGTGGGGCCACAACATCAGTAACAAAGAAACAGAATTAAAACTTTATTGTGGGGAGCCACTACAGTGTTTTGGACAGGTTCAAGCCTTGGACTGAGGAGAGGGCACAGTCCTCTCATTGCCAAGTACAAGTCCCAGCTTGGAGGGCAGGGCCCTCCCAGCACAATTATAGCCAACAGCTGTAGTTGTAAGTTTGAACCTATGGTCCAAACACATGGCCCCACGTGCCTGAGTGATGTAGGCTTGATAGAGTTCAGGTGCATGTAGTTGAATAGGATTGAAACCCAGGAGAATGTTGTAAACAACTTGGTCACGCCCTTACTTTGCCTCGTAGCATCTGCTATAAAATAAAGGCATGGCTGTGGGCATGGTCGCTGTCTCTCAGAGAAGCAGCGTCCCACCGAGACCCGGCTTTCATTCTCTTGTCTGTCTTTTCTAAGCCTTTCAGCTGCCCCCACTCTGGTTCACCCCTGGCCGTGCTGGTGTGGCACACTCCCAGGGAACCACGCTCCCAGGGCGGGTTCCTGCCTCAAACTCCGCCCTTACAGGAAACAGCTCTGGGAAATAGCTCAGGGAGGGCGCAGCCCTTGGCAAAGCGACCCAGGATTCAGTGGGGCCACATTCCGAGGGCGGGTTCCTGCCTCAAACCCTGCTCTTGCAGGAAACAGCTCCGGGAAACAGCTTGGGGGAGGGCGCAGCCATTGCCAAGACAACCCCTGTAGGACTGACTTCCTTCCGGTTGGTCATGGCTGTTCTTCTGGATGTGATGAACACCACCCATGGTTTTTATATAAGTAGATATTTGACAAAGGAGGCAAGAGCAATACAATGGAGTAAAAACAGTCTCTTCAATAAATGGTATTGAGAAAATTAGGCAGATACATGCAAAAAAATGAAACTAGAACACCAACTTACACCATACACAAAAATAAACTCAAAATGGATAAAGGACTTAAATGTAAGATGGGAAACCATAAAAATCTTAGAAGAATCCGTAGGCAGCAAAATATCAGAATATGTTGAAGCAATATGTTTACTGATACAGCTCTTAGGGCAATGGAGACTGAGGAGAAAATAAACAAAATATAAAGCTTCTGCACAGCAAAAAAAAAAAAAAAAAAAAAAAAAAAAAAAAAAAAAAAAAATCAATAAAATAACAAGAAAGCCCACTGCAGGGGAGAACATATTTGCCAATGGTATCTCCAATAAAGGTTTAATCTCCAAAATTTACAGGGAACTCATACAACTTAACAAAAGGAAGATAAACAATCCAATCAAAAAATGGGCAAAGGACCTAAATAGACACTTTTCGAGAGAAGACATATAGAAGGCCAAACGACATATGGAAACATGCTCAAAGTCACTAATCATCTGAGAGATGCAAATCAAAACAACAATGAGGTACCATCTCACACCTGTCAGAATGGCTATCATCAACAAATCAACAAACGACAAATGCTGGTGAGGATGTGGAGAAAAAGGAACCCTCGTGCACTGCTGGTGGGAATGCAGACTGGTGCAGCCACTGTGGAGAACAGTGTGGAGTTTCCTCAGAAAACTAAAAATGGAACTTCCATTTGACCAAGTGATCCCACTTTTAGGAATATATCCCAAGAAATCAGAAACACCAATCAGAAAGGATATATGTTCCTAGCAGCCCTATATTCATAGCAGCACAATTTACAATAGCTAAGATTTGGAAACAGCCTAAGTGCCCATCAGCAGATGAGTGGATTAGAAAACTGTGGTACATCTACACAATACAATACTACGCTGCTATAAAAAAGAAGGAACTCTTTCCATTTGCAACAGCATGGATTGAACTGGAAAGCATTATGCTAAGCGAGATAAGCCAGTCAGAGAAAGATAAATATCACGTGATCTCACTCATTTGTGGAATATAATGAACAACATAAACTAATGAACAAAAATAGAGCCAGAAGCATCGAACAGACCATTCAACCTAAGAGGCAACGGTTTGGGGGGCGGGGGGTGGAGGACACAGACAGTGGGGGATGAGGGCATGTGCTGGGGGGTTTGAATGCTGCAGAGAGGTTAATGGGGGGGCGGGGGGGAAGAGATTTATGTAATACTTTAAACAATAAAGAATTTAAATTTTTTTAAAAAAGGAGTTCCTGGAACTATACAGTATTTCAACTAATGGGCTCAGACCAGGCCCATCCAATCAAAGCTGTGTAGCTATATCCTCATTTGGTTTCTTGCTTATCAGAATGGCTCCAAAACAACTAATCAGGATGCACGATGCAGTTTGGATCAATCAAACTATGCAAATTTGGATTCTCCCCTTTGCATAAAAATGAAGCAATCAGGGATCAAGGTGGGCACTTTCTCCATTACAAGTGGGAGTCCCTTTTGTCTCAGAGAATGCACTTTCGATTTCCTCCAGAGGCTGAACGTACTTTCTGTTTACAAATTGTTCACCTTAATAAAGTCTTACCTTTTTCTGCACCTCAGATCGAGGACTCATGTTGGCACTGTAGTGGTGGCATCAACTTTTTGTTAACAAATATTACATACTTTCTAACTTTGTGATGTCAAAATGCTAATTTTTTTTTTTTACTTTATGGAGATAATAGATAGATAATAGTTACTACTTTTTTGTTTTTTTGTTTGTTTCTTGCTAGTTGCCTTTGAATTTCTAATTGGGAAATACATTATTCAGGATCTTTGAAACTTGCCTGATTATACAACTCTTTTAAAAGTACTTAATAGAAACTATTTTTCTACAATTTTTTTTTCTATTAACTATCTCTACTAGTTGCTTTTATTTTGCCCCATTTGGCAAAATAAAAAAGATTGGGAAACTGTCCTTCCTAATTTTAGAAATATGTATCTTACTGACCCATGAAATATATCTGTCAAAGGGGCAGCATAAGAAGTTAAATCCAGTGTCAATGAGTTCATAACATATCATTATGATTAAAATGTACTTCACATGAATATCAAAAATAACTTCGCAATGGAGCAGCTTAACGGGTTTAAAAATAATCCTTTTAAATTGCAAATGACGTGCAAACATACACTCAAAAATTAGACAAGGAAGCATTAATGAAAAGTTTATTTGTTATTAAAGACTGCTGGTTTCATAAATGTTTTTCTTGCTTTAATAATTTTAACAGTTACTCTTTTAAAAAAAACTAAGTAGCAATTTACTTTTATTTCAACAATTTCAGTAAAGTCAGAGCAAAATACTTATGCAAAGTCTAAAACTTTTAATTCCTATGGTCAGAAAAATTGTATTTTATCTACAAATGGTAATTATATTAGTAATGGCATAAATCTCTATACTTCCCTTCTGATATATTTTAGATTTCAAATCTATATTACTAAAAATTTGTGAATTTACTTACCTGCATCTCTTGCTGCCTAGATAAAATTCAAAACCAGTAAACCTAAAGCCTAATACCAAGGTATCAGTGTGATCCTTAAAGGATTAGAAAAATGACCTGGATATCAATAGGGAATCATGGTATTGAAAGATAATTCTAAAATTTCTTGGCTCAGCAGTTCTCAACAGTGTTTCTATTAAGTGCTTTTCAATAAAAGAGCTATAAAGTCTGGCAAATGTAGAAAATCCTGAATAATGTTTTTTCCCCTTGGAAATTCACAATCCACATCGGCGCACTGAAAGTTCTGAGAAGTCCTACACCAAGGAAACCTCTTTAACTTGGTTCAAAGTTTCCCAAACTTCTTTTAACATTTAACATTCATCAATGACATTATCTAATACTAGAGGCCCGGTGCACGAAATTCGTGCACAGGCGGGGGGTCCCCTTAGTCCAGCCTGCATCCTCTCCAATCCAGGACATCCCTCTCACAATCCAGGACCACTGGTTCCTAACTGCTCACCTGCCTGCCTGCCTGATTTCCCATAACTGCCTCTGCCTGCTGACCTGATCACCCCTAACTGCCCCCAACTGCAGGCTGGGTCACCCCAAGTGCCCCTCCCCACCAACCTGGTCACCCCTAACTGCCCCCCTGCCAGCCTGGTTGCCCCCAACTGCCCCCCCCCCGCCAGTCTGGTTGCCCCTCACTGCCCCCCCTGCTGGACTGATTGCCACCAACTGCCCCCCCCGTTGGCCTGGTCACCCCCAACTGCCCCCCCTGATGGCTTTGTCACCCCTCTAAGCCCCCCTGCTGGCCTGGCCTCCCTCAACTGCACCCCCTGCCAGCCTGGTCGCCCCACACAGCCTGCTGTTCAGTCGTTTGGTCATCCCTCACTAACCACCCTGCTGGCCTGGTTGCCCCATGCAGCCTGGTGCTCAGTCATTTGGTTGTCCCTCACTAACCACCCTGCCAGCCTCGTTGCCCCACACAGCCTGCTGCTCAGTCGTTTGGTCATCCCTCACTAACCCCCCTGCCGGCTTTGTCGCCCCACTCAGCCTGTTTGATCATCCATTCGTTTGTTTCAAATGTGATGTCCCCTGGCTCTTTATATATATATTAGGGGCCCGGTGCACAAAGATTCATGCAGGGGGACGGGGGGAGGTGGAGTGTCCCTCAGCCCAACCTGCACCCTCTCCAATCCAGGAGTTTCTGTCTGTCTTTGCAATTATATGAGTGAATTGTCTGAGACCCCCAACCCAGTTTGGTTTGTTGCTCACAGAATAGAGGCTTTTTTTTTTTCTTTGCTTCATTGGTGGAGATTTCCTGGAAGTTTTAGGATATCTTCCCTTTAATTTTTCCTAGACACTCTGATTTTACTTATCTCTCAACTTTGCTTTCCCTCCATCCCCCACCGCAACAGTAACTTGCTCCAGGCTCACTTTGCTCTAGTGCAGTGGTTCTCAACCTTCCTAATGCTGCGACCCTTTAATACAGTTCCTCATGTTGTGGTGACCCCTAATTTCATTGTTACAAATTGAACATAATTAAAGCATAGTGATTAATCACAAAAATAATATGTAATTATATATGTGTTTTCCGATGGTCTTAGGCAACCCAAAGGGGTCGCGACCCACAGGTTGAGAACCACTGCTCTAGTGTCTAGGAGATCTGTCTTCCACCAGAACTACGATTCCCAGCATTCCTGGTACTCCCTCTGCTCCTGCTTCCGGTCCTGGGGCTGCCATCAGAACTACTATTCCCAGAATTCCTGGTGCTCCCTGCGCTGGAAGCGACCGACCATGGGAACCACAGCCCCCCAAGCTGTTGGCTCTCCCGCTTCTGCTCTACTCCCAGCGCTTGTGTATGCAAATTAACCTGCCATCTTTGTTGGGTTAATTTGCATATTCACTCCTGACTGGCTGGTGAGCGTAGTGAAGGAATCGTAAATTTTTTTCTCTTTTATTATATAGGACTAGAGGCCTGGTGCACAAAATTAGTACACTGGGTGGGTGTCTCCTCAGCCAAGCCTGCCCCCTCTCACAGTCTGAGAGCCCTCAGGGGATGTCCTACTGACAGCTTAGGTCCCCAAGTCTTAATACAGGGCACTTTCTATTATGACATGCTGCCTTTCTTTCACTTCATAAAAACTGTGGAAATTATTAAGGAAAGCCTGTTATGAAAATGAAACAGAGAAAACCCAAGTGGATATAAAGTATGTTCTTATCAATTTCCATGCCTTCCCAGTTAATATTATCAGAGCATTTTAAAAATCTCTGAGTATACAGCTCCTTTAAAAGTACTAATAGAAACTACATAAATAAGGAGATATGTTCATAAATAAGAAAGAAGGGAGGCTTGTAGTTGGTGGAATGGGGAAGTTGGTGTGGGGAAGCTGCTATTTCCTTGGGCTGTTGTTATTTGAATTATATGTTGTATGTATGAAAAAATGAGTCAAAGACATTAGCTTCTGCACTACATGATGAAGCTCTGTGTATCTAAGGATCAAGTTATAATGACTAGTTTGAACTTGTCAGAGATTATTTGGGGCATGTGTCTGACAACTTATTCTTAGAATGCAAAATAATACACTATACCACAAAGCATGTTCCTGCTTATTTAGTACCCTTAATACCTTAAGATGGAGGTTTCATTTAGAAATTTCTTAACATGAATTTAATAAGCATCAATTTAAAAAATACTCTTTAAAAATGTTTTTAAGTGTCATGTAGCATTGTGTCTATATCAGAACAGAATTACACACTTCCTATTAATTTGAAATATTGCGAGATGGTTCATTATAGTGTGCCTGCTTTCCATCGGTCCCTTGAAAAGGCTCTTTGTAGTGATGGGTTAAGAAAAATAAAAATAAAACATACTTCCAATTTGATTATTCTTTTTATTTTGTAGAAACTACTTCTGAAAGATAGTTATTAAGACAGTTTTGGAAAAGCATTTAAGAAATACATCTTCAAATTATCACACATAAAAGTCTTGTAATGGTGAGAGAAGAATTTAATAGTCTTCATATTATTAATATAATTAATGATAGAAGTGGTTAGTGACATGTTGTTCAAAAAATGTGCAATTTAATATTTAATATAACTTCCAGCACTCCCTTTTTGGTCTTTTAACTTTTTCTTTGTGAGAATACTTTCTTTTTTCACTCAGACTATATTTAAATTATAGAGAATCACATGTTCGAATTTCTTCATAGACTCATGGTATCGCCTCTGTTTACTTGTGTACAGACATAATCTTATTCTTATTCCTTGAAACTTCTGATGCAAACAGAACTCTAATGGCCTCCATGGTCTCTGCTCCCTAATGTTCCTCCCATGATTATATTAATTACATGGCAAAAGGATTTTTCAGACATAATTAAGGGTGCTAATCAGTGACCTTAAGAGAGAGCTGATCTAGGTAGGCTTAACATAATCATGTGAACCATATAAAAGCATCCCGTTTTCTCCAACTGGTAGAAGTGGGAGATGCCAAGTGTGAGAAGCATTTGACATGCCATTCCTGCCTTTAAAAATGGAGCAGACCCTGTGGTGAGGAATATGAACAGACTCCAGGAGCTGAGCTGACAACAACGAAATGGGAGCCACGGTCCTACAACCACAAGGACTGCATGCTGCCAAAACCCTGAAGGAGCTTCTTACTACTATTCTTAAAAATAATATTATGGATCTACTATAAAGCAGTCATTTCACCCTCATTTTGAAAACTGATACCTTTCTACAGATGATTGGACTGGGGAAAATGAAGGGATGAGAATAGGTGAACTATGGAAACTCAAAATACTATTGGTGAGATTTTTATCATCTGTGGCTTGTTAAAATATTTGCTTCAAGCATCATATAGAGAATTTTTTCTATCAACTGGTTGCTGGTAACCTAAAATTGGCTTATTTCCATTGGGTCGATAAATATGTATTACTTTGACTTATGAGTATTAGAAAAACACACACCCAGAATCAGAAGAGCCCAATTAAGCTTGAGTTCAAGACCTAGTGCAAATTTACAGAAGTTAAGACAGTGTGGATTGGCACAAGGATATACAAATAGACCAGTGGAACAGAACAGTTAGAAAAAGTTAATGACATATCAGTACAAGTCTATAAGGGAATAAATCTTTTTCAATAATTGGTATTGGAACATACAGTTTTATGGAACAAAATAAAACTTGGTTCCTACAAATATGATTTACAAAATTAAATTCTACTCCAAGGTACATACCCATGAGTGCATGCGTCCACCAAAATATAAGAATGTTCACATCAGTGTTATTTATAATGGTAAAAAAAACTGAAAGCACAAATGTCCATCAAGAGAACAAAATTAATTACAGACTAGTCTCACAATGGAATACTACACAGTAATTAAAAAAAAAACCTAATGATACTTGCAGCAAAATAGATGAATACTATAGACATTATATTAAGTGATACATTTATATAAAATTTAAGATCAGGCATAATGATAGAAGACAGAATAGTAATTACTTTTAGATGGTGGCATTGACTAGAAGGAACATGAGGAAACCTGGAAAAAAGATGTTCTATAAATGTATATGGATGTTTTCATAGGCCCTATAGAGAACTCTTCTGAGCTTTGCTGCAAAGGGCAGTAGGGGGCAGAGAAAGTGGGGTTAGAAGTTTCCTAGAGGATGGGGAAATAACATTTATATGCTAATAGGAATAATTAAGTAGCAAGGGACAACTGATGATGGAGAGAATGGAGTAATGTCCCTCATCAGGGTGGGAGGGGATGAGATGTTCTGCCTACATGGAGGAAAGGGAAGCTTTATAGCAGTGGTTCTCAACCTTCCTAATGCCGTGACCCTTTAATACAGTTCCTCATGTTGTGGTGACCCCCCAACCATAAAATTATTGTCGTTGCTACTTCAAAACTGTAATTTTGCTACTGTTGTGAATCGTAATATAAATATCTGATATACAGGATTTTCATTGTTCGTGACCCACAGGTTCAGAACCACTGCTTTATAGTTTCAGATAAGAAGACAGAATAAAGGTAACTGTATAGAATTAGGAAGTAAAACAGTCAGGATAGAGAAAGTAACGTAGAAACATAAAAAGAGAGGTGATATAATCAAGAAAGTAGCACAGTGAATGGACCAAGGACCTACACAACCAGGAGGGTAAGGTAGCTATTGTGGACGGTTCAAGTTAGGGGGATGAATGTAGTTAGTGTGGTTGGTTTTTTTTCTACAGTGCCATCCAGCTGCACAGGTGCAAGCACCCAATTTAACCAGCTTTGGAGCATTGCCACAGAGTAAGTGTAAGTTTTATGAGATCATATATTTATTTTTACCAGTTGGAGTATAATTAACACTAGCCTCTCTTTTAAAAAATATATTTTTATTGATTTCAGAGAGGGAGAGGGAGATAGAAACATCAATGATGAGGGAATCATTGATTAGCTGCCTCCTGTACACCCCCTACTGGGGATTGAGCCTGCAACCCAGGCAATGTACCCTTGACAGGAATTGAACCTGGAACCCTTCAGTCCACAGGCGGATGCTTTCTCCATTGAGCCAAACCAGCTAGGTCAACACTAGCCTCTTTCCATAGTCAAAACTAGGAAATATTCTTAAATATTTTTAATGAGTTCAAATTTTTATAATTTACTAGAGGCCCGGCACACAAAATTCGTGCACGGGGGTGGGGGGAGGTGGGGGGGGGGTGTAACTCAGCCCAGCCTGCACCCTCTCCAATCTGGAATCCCTCTCACAATCCGGGACCGCTGTCTCCCAACCATTCGCCTGCCTGCCTGCCTGATTGCCCCCTAACCACTCCCCTTCCAGCCTGATTGATGCCTAACTGCTCCCCTGCCAAACCGATTGCCCCCAACTGCCCTCCCCTGCTGGCCTGATCGCCCGCAACTGCCCTCCCTTGCCAGCCCTGTCACCCCCAACTGCCCTCCCCTGCAGGCCTGGTCACCCCTAACTGCCCCTCCCCTGCTGGCCTGATTGCCCACAACTGCCCTCTCCTGCAGGCCATCTTGTGGTGGCCATCTTTGACCACATGGGGCGGCCATCTTGTGTGTTGGAGTGATGGTCAATTTGCATACTGGTCATGACTAATTAGCATATCCAGTCATCGCTAATTAGCATATCCAGGGTAATTAGCATATCCTTCTCTTATTATATAAGATATTTACTATACAGATATCTTTCTGAACTTTTGGTATTATATTTGTATCTATTTCTTCTGTCAGTGAAACTCTTGGATCCTGATGAATTCTAATACTAGTACTGTTATCAGCAATAAAATTACCTAGTGAAGCTTTAAAATTTCTTTGTAGTAATTTTTGTTCTTAGAATAGATCCTGTTAAGGGTGTACAGATGGAGTATTATATTCAACATTCACTTTGAATAATTATTTTCTCTGTATGGATCTTACCAATATGAAATAAAAATGGGCTTAATTGTTGGAGTTAAATTTGGATGTTTACATTTTACACGCCTCCTAACTTTTTTTTAATATACAAAACACATTGGTAAAAGAAACTCAAAACTGTATAAGAGGTTATACTCAGAGAAGCTTGCTTCCATGCTTCCTCTCCCCATGCCCTCTTCATCCCTTCTAGGTTACCATTTCTTTAACTCTGTAAAGGCAAGAATTAAACATTTATCCTTACCTTTGGAGAAGAACTATCATTTATCTCCTGTTGATGAAGGAAAATGCTTCTCTACGAAAGTGTTGGCTAATAAATGTAATTATTTAATTAGAAAGTATTTAAAAGAAATTACTTAATTAGAAAAATCTTTCTGCAAATCTTAAATAATTTAGACAAGGATATTAAAACCACTGGGCAAGAGGTTGTTCAAGAAGATGAAATTGGCATACAACCAAAGTATCATCCCACAGATTGCTTATTGCAAAAGAAAAACATATTTTACGACTGAGAGATCTGGCAAGTGGTCAAACTTGACATTATGTGTTCACTGATGGGATGGCAATATGAAATACACAGCATTAACCATGAAGCATTCTTGCCAAAAAAGTTTAACATGATTCTAGCCAAACTTTAGTTAATGGACATATTGGAGATAAAAGAACAAATTAAACAATCAGACAAATCCAGAGTGTAGGCCATCAGACAAGACAACTGATCTAGTTTCTCCTAATTGGCAATGTCAAGGGGGAAAAGTGGCAGAGCTATTACAGGTAAAAAGACACTAAATGAGACTAGATTTTAAGAAGACATAATGACTCGTCTGGTTGAGCATCAACTTAAGAACCAGGAGGTCACAGTTCGATTCCAGTCAGGGCACATGGTTGCTTTGAGAACTTGGTCCCCAGTGGGGGATGTGCAGGAGGGCAGCCAATCAATGATTCTCTCTCATCATTGATGTTTCTGTCTCTCTCTCCCTCCCCCTCCCTATCTGAAGTCAATACAAAAAAAAATTTTTTTTTCAAAAGATAAAAAGACATAATGGTTCACAAATAGTAAGATATTCACACCAGGCACAAAAAGTGCAACACTTTGTGATATTAAGCAATTCATTATTATTCATACATCTGTGTATAAAAAGTAGATATGACATATATGAAGTATGTTACTAATTCTTTATTTAATTCTCACCCACAGATTTGTTTAACTGATTTTAGAGAGAGGGGAAAGAAGAGTGTGAGAGAGAATGAGAGAAACATTGATCGGTTGCCTCCCATTTGTACCCTGACCAGGGATCGAACCCACAACCTAAGTATGTGCCCTGACTGGGAATCGAACCTGCCACTTTTTGGTCTATGGGATGACGCTCCAACCACACTGGCTAGGATAACTAGTTCTCTACATTGACAACAAAGAGAACATTGAACTGTAAAGAGTTTTACTTATATAAATCATTTAATAACATTTGATTAAAGCTTCAAAAAATTTTTATTTAGAATTAACACATTAATTATATTTGTATTTTGCCTCTAAGTTTTAATCAGTTTGACTATTTAAGATAACTATTTTGAAAACAAAAATAATTTAAATATTTTAATTTTCATTTTTATTAAATATATTTAAATATTATACATCTGGAATACATTTTTTATAATTCATATTACTGCCAGCAGAAATTATGAGAAAATTCTTATTATAAGAATATAAATAATGATTTTGCTAGAATAAAGGCAAGACAAATGAGAAAGTTTCCTCAAATAAGAATTTTGAAAAGACAAGACAAACACAAAGGAAGAGTAGCTAAATACATAAAGAATATAATAAAAATAAGCAGTGTTCCTGATGGAGAGACCTGAACAAAAGAAAGAGAAGCATTAATCACAGACATAGATGTTTTTATCACTCACCCAAACCTTGCTGTTCAACACCCAGATATCCTATATAGTAAAAGCTTAATATGCTAAGTGTCCAGTCATCTGTTCAACCAATCAAAGCATAATCCTATCTAATTAAAGAGAAACATGGTAATTAGCCATAACTTCCCATTGGCTAATCAGGGCGATATGCAAATTAACTGCCAACCAAGATGGCGGCCGTCAGCCAGGCAACTGACGCGAACAGGAGGCTTGCTTGCTCCAGTGACAGAGGAAGCCAAGGTTCCCCGCCTGCCACTGCTGGGCTCTGAGCTTCTCTCTAAGAAACATTGTTACAAATATAGAAGCTAAACAAAACCCCAGAAACCTGCTTTCAGTCAGCCGGGATCTCAGAGCTGGAGTCGCAACAAAGTTTCAAATACAGAAGGTAACCAAAGCTCCGAAACCTGCTTTCAGCAGCCGAGGTCTCACAGCTAAAGCTGGCTCTCAGTTCCAGTGACAGCCATAGAAGGTAAATAAATCCCAGAATTTAAAAAAAAGGAAAAAAGGAGAGGTTGGGAGCTTCAGTCACCCACCAGCCTGAAAATGGCCCTCAGCCCCTCACCCAGACTGGCCAGGCACCCTAGTGGGGACCCCCACCCTGATCCAGGACACCCTTCAGGGCAAACCAGCCGGCCCCCACTCATGCACCAGGCCTCTATCCTATATAATAAAAGGGTAATATGCCTCCCAGCACCGGGATCAGCAAAGCAGCGAGGCCTCCTAGCACCAGGATCAGTGGAGCCACGAGGCCTCCTGGCCCCTGGAGCAGCGTGACAGGGGGCAGTGCCCAAACCCCCTGATCACCCTGTGGCTGTGTGTGACAGGGGGCAGGGCCACAACCTCCCTATCCACCCTGCTCTGTTTGTGAAAGGGGAAGGCGCCCCAACTCCCTGATCGGCCCTGCTCTGTGTGTGACAGGGTGCGGTGCCCCAACCCTCCCATGGGCCCTGCTCTGTGTGTGACGGGGTGGAGCCGCAATCTCCCCATCGGCCCTGCTCTGTGGGTGACAGGGGGCGGCGCCCCAATCTCGCCATCAACCCTGCCTTGAGAGTGACAGGGGGCGGTGCCCCACCCCCCCAATCGGCCCTACCCTGAGCGTGACTGAGGGTGGCATCACAACCCCCTGATCAGCCGGCTCTGCGTGACAGGGGGGAGCTCCCCAACCCCCAGATCAGCCCTGCTCTGTGTGTGACAGGGTACGGAGCCCCAACCCCCCTGATGGGCCCTGCTCTGTGAGGGACACGGGGCAGCACCCCAACCCCCTGATCGGCCAGCTCTGTATGTGACAGGGGTGGCACCACAACCCCCTGATCCGCCCTGCTCTGTGCATGACAGGGGGTGGTGCCGCAACCTCCCCATCAACCCTGCCTTGAGTGTGACAGGGGGGCGGCGCCCCAACCCCCCAATCGGCCCTACCCTGAGCATGACTGAGGGTGGCACCGCAACCTCCTGATCCGACCTGCTCTGTGCATGACAGGGGGCGGCGCCCCAACTCCCCAATCGGCCCTACTCTGTGCCCGACCAGGGGCTGCGGGGCAGGCACCTAGGGATTAGGCCTGCCCTCTGCCACCTGGGAGTGTGCCTAAGCCAGCAAGTCGTTATCTCCCGAGGGGTCCCAGACTGTGAGAGGGCACAAGTGGGGCTGAGGGACAACCGCCCCCCCCCATGCACAAATTTTTGTGCAGCGGGCCTCTAGTCTACACTAATAAAAGAGTAAATGGTAATTGGCATATGACGCTACCCTTTTCATTGGCTAATCAGGGCTATATGCAAATTAACCGCCAACTAAGATTGGCAGTTAACTGCCAACAAGATGGCGGTTAATTTGCATATGTAGGCACAATGCAAGGAGGCGAAAGGGAAAGCAGGAAGAAGCCCCCTGCCACTGACAGTGATCAGAAACCCAGGGGGGAGCTAAGAGCTGGGGGGCAGGGCCCTGGGGCCGCCTTTGCCCTGCCCCCCAGCCATGATCGGAGAATCAGGTGCCTTTTCCGCCCTGGCCAGTGATAGCAGGAAGTAGGGGTGGAGCCAGCGATGGGAGCTGGGCACGGTCGAAGCTGGCAGTCCCGGGAGCTAGGGGTCCCTTGCCTGGGCCTAAAGCGAAGCCCACGATCGGGGGGCTGCTGCAGCTGCGCGTCCCCGCTGCCCGGGCCGGACGCCTAGGCCAGAGGCGTTAGGCCTGGGCAGGGGCGGAGCCTGCAACCGCGGGGAGCTGAGGGTCCCCTGCCCAGGCCTAACGCCTCGGCCGGAGGCCTCAGGCCTGATCAAGGAGCCGATCCAGTGATTGGTGATCAGAGGGTGATGAGGGTCAACTCCTCTGGCCGAGGCATCAGGCCTGGGTGGGGGGCAGAGCCGGGGATTGGGTGGATATGATGGTCCCCTTGCCCAGGCCTGAAGCCTGGGTCAGAGGCGTCAGGCTTGGGCGGGGGGTGGAGCAAGTGATCAGAGGGAGATGGGGGTCCCCTGCCCAGGCATGATTCCTGGGCCAGAGGCCTCAGGCCTGGGTGGGGGCCAGAGCCAGTTATCGGGGGGAGATGGGGGTCCCCTGTCCAAGCCTGACACCTCTGGCAGAGGCGTCAGGCCTGGGCAAGGGGCCAATCAGGCGATCGGAGGGTGATGGGGGTCTACGCCTCTGGCCGAGGCATCAGGCCTGGGCTGGGGGCAGAACCAGTGATGGGGGGAAATGAGGGTCCCAGAGGCGTCAGGCCTGGGCAAGGGGCCGATCCTGTGATTGGAGGGTGATGGGGGTCAATGCCTGAGGGCTCCCAGTATGTGAGAGGGGGCAGGCTAGGCTGAGGGACACTCTCCCCCCCACACACACCTAGTGCACGAATTTCGTGCACCGGGCCCCTAGTGTATAATAAAAGGGTAATGTGCTAATTAGGCCGGATGTCATTCCAGACAAAGCCAGGGCCGGAGGGAAGCCAGCCCAGGTCCCCAGTGCCTATGGGCAGCCAGAGGGAAGCCAGCCCAGGTCCCAGGTATCAGAGGGAAGCCAGTGCTGGCAGCGGGGGAAGAAAGGCCTACTCTTGCACGAATTCGGTGCACTGGGCCTCTAGTATGCTAGTGATATGCTAAGGCTGCTCAACTGCTTGCTATGACGTGCACTGACCACCAGGGGGCAGACAGTCGACAGGTCGACCAGTCGCTACGACATGCATTGACCACCAGGAGGCAGACACTCCGACCAGTAAGTTAGCTTGCTGCTGGGGTCTGGCCGATTGGGACTGAGCGAGATGGGACAGACAGGCCCTGGAGTCCTCCTATGGTACCTCCCTAGCTGGCCAACCTCCCATGTCCCTCCCGGCCCAGATCATACACTGGTGGGATCCCTCGGCCTGGCCTGTACCCTCTCAGAATCCAGGACCCCTCAGGGAATGTCAGAGAGCCAGTTTCAACCTGATCCCCCCAATGCAGGAGCTGCCCCCTAGTGGTCAGTGTGTCCCACAGGGGGAGCGCCACTCAGCCAGAAGTCGGGCTCACAGCTGGCGAGCGCAGAGCCTCTCCTGCCTCCATGGCAGCACTAAGGATGTCCGACTGCCGTGGGGAGTGGGCCTAAGCCATCAGTCAGACATCCCCCAAGGGCTCCCAGACCGAATTTCGTGCACCAGGCCTCTAGTGTTTAATAATTAAATCTAGTTATCTCTAATATTTTGCATTTTGTCATATTAAAATCATAATGCTACCCATCTTTTTTCTACTTCATTGTAAAGAAAATTTGCCAAGACCATGGAGTATATTTTAAGTTTGTTAGCTTTATTCAAACATTTCAAATATTTAGACATATTGTATGTGGGTCTCCATTTGAACTCTTGCCTTGGGCCCTGTAAACATTAGAGGTGGGACTGACTACTATTTTAAATCTCAAGAATAATTAACTAGTATCTATAAAGTTTTCAAAGAGAAAACCCTGTAACACTAGAATGTTAAAAAATTCATATCTATTCAAGTGTACTTTACATGTAAAAAGAAACAAGAAGAGCATTTCCTCTATGCAAAGGCTGAGACAATTAGCCATCCAATAATCCTCCTTGGAAAAGTCACATAAAGATGTCTACCAACTGACCCACAATTAAGAGCTCAAGATTGGGAGGTTTCTGGGAAGATGGCCGAATGAATGCATTCCTACAGCTCAACTCTCTCAACTCCACTCTAAACACTACCTACCTCCCCCAAGCAGGCAGGCAGAGTACATGAGCTAAACCTCAATAATGCTTAGATCTCTTCAGAGTGTGAACTCAAGACTTGCCCTTCAAGGCCAGCTGAAACCTTGGGTCCCACGTAAAGAGCAAGTGCCCTGGGCTGAGAGAACCAAGATGGCGGCATAGGTTAACGCCGGAGTTTGCTGCTTTGAACAACTACTTCAAAAGTGAAACCAAAAAACGGAAGGGACATCACCCAGAACCACAGGAATGCTGGCTGAGTGGAAGTCCTACAACTAGGAGGAAAGAGAAACGCATACGGACACTCAGAGGAGGCACAGTGCTGAAGTCAAATTCTGAGGTGCGGAGTGCACGGAGTGAGCTGGCGGCGGAGGGCGCGGTTGGCGTTTTCAATCGGGAGGGAGTTGCAGACTCTGAGCTCCAGATCCGGGCGAGTCTTTAGGGACCCAGACTCAAACGGGAGAAGCGGGACTGTCTGGCTTCGGTCAGAGCGAGTGCAGCTTTCTCTCCCAGCTTTGCAGCGGGTGCTGGGACTCAGAGAGGCAGAGCCCCTGGGGACAGGACTGAGAGCCGCCATAACTGCTCTCTCCGGCCCACCCTGTTGATCCTGTGCAACCCGCCCTACCCAAGCCCTGCACAGAGGCATTTGCCGGATAGCCTCAGGCAAAGGCTAGATTAGCACCTCCCTAGAGGACAGAAGTTCTCTCACTGCTGACACAGCTGATTCTCATAGCCACTTGGCCTGGAGGTCAAACCCTCCCTGGAATTAGCTACAACAATCAAGATTTAACTATAAGACTGCGAACAAAGACCACTAGGGGGTGCACCAAGGAAGCATAACAAAATGCGGAGACAAAGAAACAGGACAAAATTGTCAATGGAAGATATAGAGTTCAGAACCACACTCTTAAGGTCTCTCAAGAACTGTTTAGAAGCTGCCGATAAACTTAATGAGATCTACACGAAAACTAATAAGACCCTCGATCTTATATTGGGGAACCAACTAGAAATTAAGCATACACGGACTGAAATAACGAATATTATACAGACTCCCGACAGCAGACCAGAGGAGCGCAAGAATCAAGTCAATGATTTGAAATGCGAGGAAGCAAAAAACATCCAACCGGAAAAGCAAAATGAAAAAAGAATCCAAAAATGCGAGGATAGTGTAAGGAGCCTCTGGGACAGCTTCAAGCGTACCAACATCAGAATTATAGGGGTGCCAGAAGATGAGAGAGAGCAAGATATTGAAAACCTATTTGAAGAAATAATGACAGAAAACTTCCCCCACCTGGTGAAAGAAATGGACTTACAGGTCCAACAAGCGCGGAGAACCCCAAACAAAAGGAATCCAAAGAGGACCACACCAAGACACATCATCATTAAAATGCCAAGAGCAAAAGATAAAGAGAGAATCTTAAAAACAGCAAGAGAAAGAAACTCAGTTACCTACAAGGGAATACCCATACGACTGTCAGCTGATTTCTCAACAGAAACTTTGCAGGCCAGAAGGGAGTGGCAAGAAATATTCAAAGTGATGAATACCAAGAACCTACAACCAAGATTACTTTATCCAGCAAAGCTATCATTCAGAATTGAAGGTCAGATAAAGAGCTTCACAGATAAGGAAAAGCTAAAGGAGTTCATCACCACCAAACCAGGATTATATGAAATGCTGAAAGGTATCCTTTAAGAAGAGGAAGAGGAAGAAAAAGGTAAAGATACAAATTATGAACAACAAATATGCATCTATCAACAAGTGAATCTAAGAATCAAGTGAATAAATAATCTGATGAACAGAATGAACTGTTGATTATAATAGAATCAGGGACATAGAAAGGGAATGGACTGACTATTCTTGGGGGGGAAAGGGGTGTGGGAGATGTGGGAAGAGACTGGACAAAAATCGTGCACCTATGGATGGGGACAGTGGGTGGGGAGTGAGGGCGGAGGGTGGGGCGGGAACTGGGAGGAGGGGAGATATGGGGGGGGGGAAAGAGGAACAAATGTAATAATCTGAACAATAAAGATTTAATTTAAAAAAAATAAAGTTGAAAAATAAAAAAAAATTTAAAAAAAAAGTGCCCTGGGCTGAGGATTGGAGTCACTGAGATATGATAATGCCAGATGCTATGACTACTCCTTTTCACACCCCTGGCCCTGGGGGATGAGTGGGAACTAACAGTATGGCTCAGTCCTTCCTGCCCCAGAACCTGAGAAGTCAGGGAGCAGAGTTCTCAGGAGGCTCCAAGACAGAAAAAGCCAGTGCCTCAGAACTAGGGAGTTACACTGCAGGTGCAGCAGCAGGACTTGAGCCTTGCACAAGGGTGGATCCCAGTGGAAGCAAAGAAAGGAAAATAACAAGGCCCCTCAACTAGCAGCCAGAGTGAGGAAGGACAAGCAGAACAGCCACAACGGAGATGACCTCCTGGAACTAATCAGGGGCAAAGAAGCCACCTTACACATATAAGGCAAAAGTGCTTAAGGAAATCTGATTACAAATCACAACCCAAGGATTTAAGTTTTTTTAAATTTAAGTAGTTAAATCCAAGCAAAGAACAGTTACTATGTTGATCTCCATTAATTAAAAGTCAACGCAGAGGCCTATCTCAAAACATCGTCAAGCATGCAGAAGAATGGAACTCGAGGGAACAGGTGACAACTTACCTGGGCAGATCCAAAGCATCTCATAAAAAATCACAGGAGTGCCATGAAATACAGACGAAGGAAAGATGATCATTAAACAAAATTTAGTTCTATAGATTGGAGAGGCTGGCCCATCAGATTGAGAAAATGTGCATACCTAGATTAGCTTCACAAAACTCTGTCAACAATAAAATCATATAAGCTTCTAGAATTAAAGGGTGGGGGGAGAGGAAGAGAATAGGAATCATCACCCCACCCCACCCCCCCAAAAAGATCAGTATTGAATGTGTTTAAAATCTCTAACAATACATAATCAGTTTAGCTTCTTTCTTAATCACATCTGTGGCCTTTGTTGCTAAGATAGATTCCTTTTCACATCTCAATAGTCTCTGAGTATTTCCCTATCTGGGAATATATTTTTTCATTGAGCAAGTAAAGGATATCTTGGCTGGGAAATATACACTTGTATAGTATGTAGTGTGGCAGACACTACTCTAAGTATTTTGGAAGTATTAACTCTTTTATTCATCTTAACAACCCTATGAGGTAGATGCTGTTTATAATCCCTATTTTACAGGTGAGAAATGGTCATACAGAGGTTTAAAAACTTGCCCAAAGTTACAAGCTGGTTAGTGGCAAAACCCTTTCTTTCTGCTAATATCAGACAATGTGCAATACAATATTAAAAGCCATAAGCCGAAGAGACATTATATAAAAAGCAATTCATGCAGATATGCCATAAATCTGTAAGCACTAACAATATATATACATAGATTTGATTTCAAAAAATTTGTGGATCAGAAAAATTACCATAATTCAAATAATTAAATGATATACTCATAAAAGTATGTATAATGTAAAACAAATAGTTAATAGCTCTTAGAAAACAACAGTAAAAGGCAACTTGACAGAAAAATTAATTAGGACTACAAACATGCAGAAGAGTAAATATTAATAAGCAGCAGAGTAAATCCAAATACAAATATGAATTTTTAAAACATTACTAAACAGAGAAATATTAACAATGACATATCACTTTACATCCATCAGATTATCAAGAATTACGAGCCTCAGTTAACACCTTATCAAACTTTACCAAAGTCCTTACTATGGACTACCCCTTTTGACCTCATTTCTTCCTTTCTTTTTTCTTAATATCTTTATTTTTTTGACTTTTTGAGAGAGTGGAAAGAGAGAGAGAGAGAGAGAGAGAGAGAGAGAGAGAATGAATATGACCTCCCAAATGCATCCCAGCCTGAAATTGAACCCCTTAATCTTTGGGTGTACAGGACAACTCGAACCAAATGAGCCACACCAGCCAGGGCCTGACCTTATTTCTTTCCCCTCATCCCTATTGCTTCACTCAAGTCACACTGTCCAGCTAGTTATTTTCAAAGACAAAAAACAGTCCTCTCTGCCTGAAACATTCTCTCCTTGGATATTACCATGGATGCTCTTCACTCAGATCAGGTCTTTGCCCAAAAGTCAGCTGCTCAGAAATTTGCCCTGATCACCCAGTCTATTATAGAATCCCCTCCCATAATGCTCCATCTGCTTAAACTACTTTGTTTTCCTTTACACCACCATCAGTTACCTAGTGTAATGGATTGTTTTATGTATTTGTACAATGTTTACTTTATTACATCATATTACTTTCATTGCATTGTTTGTTCATTGCCTGTCTCCCTTGGTAGATTCTAAACGCCAAGAGGGCAGAAACTTTTTCATTCTAGTACATAAAATAAGACACATGGCAGAGACACTCAATAAATATTTAACTGATTGAACATACAATGAGCAAACACCTACCACTAGTAACGGTACTAATAAAACGGAGCTCTTCTACCCTTGTGAGATATGTAAATTTTTAATAGGTTTAAATTATGTAAAATTATGCATGTGTATGACAATATTCTCTTTAACACAGCAATGAGTCACCAGCCCTATAGTCTACTAAATAAAGTTCCAAAATATAAGGACGTGTTCATAAGAAGGATGTCTATCATGGCAATACTAGAAGAGGGAAAAATTAGAAACAAGAATGAATGCTCAATAAGGACATGCTTGAATAAAATGTGGTGCATACACAGCACAAACTGTGCAGGATTTAAAGTAACTGAAATTAGATCCATGCTTGTTGACTTAGAAGGCTGTGTACTATATAGAAAGCAAGAGAGGCAAAATTCAGATAAATGTAAATAATGTGAGCCCATTTCCTAAAACAATACTAAACCTCCACTCTGTACATGCGTGCATATGTAAGCAGAGCGAATGGTGAGTAACCAATTGTAATACTATAATGGTTATGTAGGGTGTAGGTATGGTTAGGAAAAATTAAATTCTTTTCAAAATGTCCACATCAAAACACACAGAAGACATGTCCCACTCATGTACCATTATACATGTGACAGACTGTAGGTTGTCTAACAGTCATTCCTTGTCAGTCTTTCTTGCCATCAAAGTCTACCTCTCAACAGACGCCAAAACTGCCAGAAACACTCTTCCCCAGCTTCCCCCGCAGTTGAGACGTGACCTTGTAACCTGATGAAATAAACGTTTGCTAGGGTCTCCTAGGAAAGATTGCTTTTCTCCATGAAGAGAGACACAAGGAGTACCAGCTTCTTCCTGGCTCCTGCTCTTGAACATAGTTATCTGAGGACGTTACAGCTGGAGCTGTGAGAGCCATCTTATAACTCTTAATAGGAAGGCCAAGGAAACCAAAAGAAGCCAGACCAAAGCCCCGATTTTGCTAAGCTGCTATAAACCCTGTAACTGGCAGCACCCAGCATTGTTATATGTTATATACATAACTAATAAATCTCTACTATTGACATTACTTTTAGTCAAGTATTTGGGTCCACTGCAGCCCAACATATTGAGTAGCCATATGTTTATGTGGATATTCAGAATATATGAAAAGCTAACCATCAAAATATTAACAGTCCTCATATTTTTATACATTGTTTAAAGTTTTAATAACCAAATCACTTATATAGTCAGATAAAAATAATACAGCTGATTTCATTATATTTAAAAATAATTAACTTCAGGGTCAGGCAGGAAATAGACAAAAGAGATAAATTTAAATGCCGTAGATGTGATTATGAAACAGTGCAAATTGAAGATCTGGAAACAATCCAAGTGCCCATTAGTAGATGAGTGGATAAAAAAGTGGTGGTACATTTATACCATGGAATACTATACAGCAGTAAAAAAAGAAGACTCTCTTACCCTTTGAGACAGCATGGAGGGACCTGGAGAGTATCATGTGAAGTGAAATAAGTCAGTCAGAGACAGACAAGTATCACATGATCTCACTCATATGTGGAATCAAATTAACAAAATAAACTGATGAACGGAGTGGATCGAGAGACATGGAAGCATGAAACAGTGAGAAATCATGGAGGGAAGGTGAGGGAAGGTAGGTGGGTGGGAGGTAATCAACCAAAGACCTTGTATGCATATATGCATGGCCCATGGACACAGACAATAGGGTGGTGAAAGCCTGTGGGAGGCAGGATGGGCGGGAGGGGGTCAGTGGAGGAAAAAGGGGGACATGTAACATGTAATACTTTCAACAATAAAGAATTAAAAAATAAATAAATAAAACTACAAATTGTCAAAATTTCTAGTCGCTATTTAAAAAATAAAAAGTATTAAAAATAATTGAGCAAAGACTAAGCATTCTAAGAGTTGAAGCATTTTCTTAAACAAGAGGGGTTAAAATATTACATGTCATGGAATGGTCAACACTGACAAAGAACACAAGTTTAAGAATGTCTGAAAACTTAAGATATCCACTACATGAATCAAAAATAAAACACACATTCTCGCCTGGCTGGTGTGGCTCAGTTGGTTGCACCAGGAGGTCACTGGTTCGATTCTCAGTCAGGGCACTTGCCCAGGTCTTGGGCTTGATCTCCAACAGGAGTTGTGTAAGAGGCAGCCCATCAATGTTTCTCTCTCTCCCTTCCTCTTTCTCTAAAGTCAATAAAAACATATTTTAAAATAAAATACACATTCTAGAAAGACAAAAGCAAATAGATTAGAGCAAAACACTAAAAAAAGTAGCAAGCAAGCATTTAAAAAAAAAACACTAAAAGATGACTATTACCAAGGATATAAACTACAACAATAAATCTTCTGTATTAAAGACAGATGATCTCAGAAAGCATTAAAAATGACCAAAATTTGTTTCCAACTGACACTAATAGACAGGATAAATTTACCTCCCTTTCTTTCCATAATCATAATGAAATAACAATGAAGAGGAATAAGAGCTTCTGAAGTGACATAGCTGTCCAAATCAGCATCTTTCCCTTTCTCCTAAAAACTGGACAAAAACAATATAGGGAGGAGGTAAATCTTGTGACCTTTCTCATTGAAACAAAGTATAATCCATAGACACCAAAACATAGATAAGTTCTGCCGCTGAGACTGTACAGAAGAAATCAACAGAGACCACCCAGTGGTGGCAGATCTGAGAGCACTAGCCAAATACAGCTGCACCCTAAAACGCAGACCTTTACAATAACCAGCGCTGCCACAGGCAAAAGGGAGCTCAATGGTATCCAGCAGGCCCAGCAACAAAAATGTGAGAAATGCCAGGAAAATACAAATATTTCAATTCATTAACCTTTTTAAATGGGCACATCAAAGATACTATCAGAAATAAAATAGAAAAGGAACACACACACAGCAAAACTAACAAATGAAAACTACTCCTTCAGAGAATATAAAAATTATAGTCAAACAATAAAATGGTTATTTTCTTCAGGCTATTCTGGGAGCCACTGAAAACCAATTAAGTTAAAAAAAAGGGGGGGGGGATTTATTTGCTCACACAAAGCAAAAATCATTAATGAAAAGTAGGAAGAAGAAAAATATATGGGCTTAAGGAAACCAAAAACTCCAGGTTTCACATTCTCGACTTCGGCGCGAGCATGCGCACGCGCATGCACACACACACACACACACACACACACACACACACACACCTTGGGAAGGGGCTATAAATGTGGCCAAAGTGGAGTTTGATATAAACAGAGCAGCAATTTTCAATCCCTGCTGCACATTTGATTACTTGGTAACTGAGGAGCTGTCAAAATTACCAGAATGAAAATTTACAATAAATGGGTAAAAGACACAATTTTTAAGCACACATGTGCGTGTGTGAGCACACACACACCTAGTTCTCAAAATACATTCAACATCACTCAAAATAAAAAATAACAACACTAAAACCATATTAAAATAGCATTTCTCCTCTTCCATTGACAAATATTTAAAGTATTAACAACATAATCTGGGGCCACAGGGAAACAGGCACTCATACACTGTGATAATGCAATTGATGCAAAACTAGGTACACTTACCTTGATCTCATTTCTAGTTGTTTAACCTAAAGATACATGAAAATTTAACTGTGCAAGATTATTCATGGCAGCAGTTTTGTAATTGCATATATTTCAATGCATATGGTCATACATAGGAGAGGGGTTGAACAAACCATGGGACACACAATGGAGTACTTGATAGCTGTAAGATCTTAAGATCTCTCTGAATTGATATGGAACAATTTCCAGGGTACATTGTCAGGTGAAATAAAGTGCCACAGATATCTGTAGTATGTTACCCTTTGTATAAGAAGAGAAAATAAAATATACATGTATCTATTCCTTTGTGCAAAAAGAAATAAAGGATAAACCACAAGATGCACAAGTTTGGTTACAGGAAGTGGATAGGAATGGGGTAGAGAGGACAGAAGGAATTAGGGGGAGGGGAGAATGTTATTTTTCTTGATAAAACTTTATAAACCATACTGACTTTTAGAGCCATGTTAATGTTTTACACATGCAAGGAAGAAGAAAGGGAAGACGTGGGAGGAGGAGAGAGGGGAAAGGGGGACAGGAGGGAGAAAAGAAAGGAAAAGAGAAGAGACTGAAAAGGAAGGGGAAGGGAGAGGAAGGAAGACAAGATGGGGAAGGAAAAGAGGAAAAAAGAAAAGGGGTAGGAGAGAAACAGGAAATGTGGGGCAGGGGACCTAACTATATAAAAGCTTAAGCGACTGAACGACCGGTCACTATGACACGCACTGACCACCAAGGGGCAGATGCTCAATGCAGGAGCTTCCCCCTGGTGGCCAGTGCGCTCCCACAGCCAAACTCCCTTGGTCCCTCCCCCAGGCCAGCCAACCTCCCGCAGTCCCTCCCCCTTGCTTGGCAGGCTCCAATGGGCCCTGGTCACTGGCCAGGTCAAGGGACCCCATCTGTGCATCAATTCGTTCACCGGGCCTCTAGTTGTATTATAAAGAAACGAATGAAATGGTATTTCAAGTAGTAACAGCTACACTGAAGGAAGGGATGAGTGGAATGGAGAACTTAAGTTTTGAATAGAGTATCTGAATTAAATGCCCTAAATCTAAAGATAAAATGAACCCAAAAAACATACCTTGAATTCTTAGGCTTCTAACTTACAAACACACAGGCTAGCAATTATAAAACTATTTTGTTTATTCTAGGATTGAACAAGCATGTTGGGGATATCCTGCTTTCATACTGTACACACAAAAGAATTACACATATGCAAAGAGAGCAGAAAGACCCTTCTGATATTTGGTTGGAATTAGAGATATCAATGTTAACTCATGGATTTAAAATGTATATGTATAAAGAATTATAGAAAAAAATAACCTATAAACATTTAAAAATTATTTAAGTGTGTGTGTGTCTGTGTACATGTGCATCTATTTTCCATCTGTCTGCTGTGAGAACTTAGAAGCATTGACACCTCAGTAGCAATGAGTATACCAACTGTCCAGATCATGGTTACTAAATTCCAGTCTCCACTAAAGAAATCATTGCTCCATGGAGAAATCACAAATTTCAGGGCTGAAGCAGAGAAAGATCAAGATGTCAAGACATGCCTGGGACTCACTTTTGTACCCAAAAGTAAATCACATCAAAGAAATGTGGACCTGTTCTTAAAAGGACTGAGGGTCTGTTCCAGATTAAGGTGACTAACAGGATATGACAACTGAATATGACACATATACTGGTTTCCATCTGCTATCAAGGGTATTGGGACAGCTGATAAAATCTGAGTAAGATCTACAAATTATACTACTGTACTCATGCAAACTTTCTCATTTTGATTATATTATAGTTATGTATAAGAATATTCTTGCTTTTAGGAAATATAACTAAATATTTTGGGAAACACACACTGAAATATTTAAAGCAAAGGATACTTATTCTCAAAAGGTTCAGAAAAATAATTTTGACAGAAAGTATGGTACAATTCTGGGTGAAGAGTATATAGAAATTCTTTGTATTATTCTTACAGCTTTTCTATAACTTTGAAATTGTGTCAAAACAAAAAGTTAAAAAATCACTTATCCAGAGTTCATACAAAGGTAACTCTATTTACTTGTCTATAATCTACAATAAAGCCATATGTACTTCAGGGAATAGAAAGCAATATTCTTGGAGGGAAGGGATTCAGGGCAGGTAATATCAGTGATGTCTACTGCAAAGAAAAATTGTAGCAATTTCTCTGCAGGATAAAGCATGTAACTATGAAAATCGTCATCTTTCAGCATCAGATAACTATGTGGAATTGTTTAATGCAAAACTGTTAGAAATACAAGGGGGAAGATGGATACATCCATACTGTATTAGAACAAAAGTTTCATTAGGTGAGATTTTTTTTGTCACTACTGTTAACCAGCCTAGCATATGGTAATCATTTAATAAACGTATTTTCACATTTACATTATATAAACTTACAGATTATAAATCTTCACGACAGTGGAACAATGTCTATTTTGTTCTCTAGTCTATTCAACACTTAGCAATGGCTAGCACATAATAGGTGCTCAATAAATATTTGCTAGAAGACTAATATGAATCTGCTCTTTAATACTTGTGGGAGGTTGAATAATAACAAATATTTAATACAGCAGAATTCCAGTGGGATCAAAATATTAATATACATAATCCCTCTATCTTCTTTTTAATTTATAACTTAGTAAGATGACACCGCACTACGATAAGATGAATATGGGCTCATCCTATATAATAAAAGGCTAATATGCAAATCAACCAAATGGTGGAACGATCAGTTGCTATGACACACACTGACCAGGGGGCAGATGCTCAATGCAGGAGCTGCCCCCTGGTGGTCAGTGCACTCCCACAGGGGGAGTGCCGCTCAGCCAGAAGCAGGGCTCATGGCTGGCGAGAGCAGCGGTGGTGGAGAGCTCTCACGCCTCCATGACAGTGCTTAGGCCCATAGGGAGTGGGCCTAAGCCATCAGTCAGACATCCCTCGAGGGCTCCTGGACTGCAAGAGGGTGCAGGCCAGACTGAAGGGACACCCCCCCACACACACACACACACACCACCCAAGTGCATGAATTTCGTGCACCAGGCCTCTAGTTTACTATAAATGTAAGCATTCATGTTATTACAGATGATATGCGTTTACTGTTTTGAATTGTGGCCTTAAATAGGCAATTAGCCTTGCAACATAATTATTGCCCCTCGCCACAAAACATATTTCAGAGCACTGATCTAAAGCCAGCATTACTACTTTTAGCAATGTCTTAACTATTTAACTGGTTAAGAGTTAACAGTGCCATGTGGCAAGATAACTCACTCAGTAATCTAGAAATATATTTTCTATTTATGTTAGAAGGTAATTAAAAGTTAAAATAACTAAGAATAAACAAGCAATGGAGTCTTTAAGAAGACTTTTTTATGGCCAATTGGTATAAACTGCTTTATAATTTTAATAGGCTCACATTATCAGGGATACTTTTTAAGATATTTTTTCAAAATGCAGATTGTGATTAGTCACCACAATTTTTTTTTTTTAAAGGACTTAGCATAGGAAAATCTCAGAATGCATTCATTTCGTAGAGGACACCTTCATGAAACTTGTGATGAATACATCCACAGAGCCACAATTTAAGTATTTCTTATTGTAGGTTGTAATAATAATAATTTGAAAAATGCCTTTTGTGTTTTAAATCTCATTCAGTAGAACCTAGACCAGGGGTGGGCAAACTTTTTGACTCGAGGGCCACAATGGGTTCTTAACTGGACCGGAGGGCCGGAACAAAAGCATGGATGGAGTGTTTGTGTGAACTAATATAAATTCAAAGTAAACATCATTACATAAAAGGATACAGTCTCTCTTTTTTTCCGTTTTATTCATTTCAAACGGGCCGGATCCGGCCCGCGGGCTGTAGTTTGCCCACAGCTGACCTAGACACATCTTTGCAAATTTGGCAATCTTACTCTACACTCTGCTCCTAACAAATATGGTACAGAAGTAACACCAACTTAAAAACCAATCTAAACACAAAAGTAAAAACCAACCTAAAGACTGGTTCTCAATGGGCACAATAGCACTGGCATTTTTAGGGCTGAGCAACACAGCAGATCTACACACCTGAGCCAGCATGCCAAATGACATTCAAATATCCTGACATTCATAAAAACCTTTTACAATGTTGACATTTTAAGTCTAACTGTATTATCTAACATTACCTAACACCAAGTAATCTTTTGCAAAAACTTAGTATCCTCTGAATTTTTCCAGAAATACCACATGAAAATTGAGAAGATACTTTGTCCAGAACTTTACTTAATATTGTTCAACATTTCAAAGTAACATAATAGCTTTTATTTTAGAGTAACATAATGGTTTCAATTTAAGTTATACTCACACTGTGATACAGTTGTACATTCAATTATTATACTTCTGCAGTTACACTTGGGCTCCAGTAATTTTACTAAAAACTTCCTTTTAATTTCCCCTCACTTATCCTATTATCATCTCTATTATTCTCTAGTTAGGAAATTTATTTTTTTTAAGTGGATAAGCAAGTTAAATTATCCATGAATTGCACTTCAGGATAAGCGTGTACAATGATTCATTTGGGGGGGTGGGGGAAGTGTGCTTTGTCTGACAGATTTAAGAACCACAGATTTAAGGATTTATGCACCACCACCACCCCCAGATCAGAGGCCCTTATTTGAGGAACACAAGGACACTCAGCCTAAGGAATCCATGGAGTAGCTTCAGAGCAACAGAATTCCCCAAAAGTACATACAATTTGATATACATAGCCACCTGGGGAGATAACACATAACTTTATTCCACACAAACACTATTAGATTAAGAACCATTACATGACGTTGAGACTGCATATATTGGGCTGGATTATAAACTTGGATCTGAGTGGTGGGGCGCCAAACCCGATTACATTTACAGAACTGTAATTTGCATCATTTCATCAGTGTACAATGACAACTTTAGCTTGACTAAGTTTACACATCCAATAGATGGCAGAATTAGCATTTGAACTCAGCTTGTCTCCAAGAGCATGTGTGCGCTTTTCTGAAGCAGATGGCTATTGTTTTTTCCCTTTAATCTTACTGTGGACTATCTACTGGATTGTGTCTTCTTTTGGCCTTTAAATAATTTGTACCAAAAATTATGTCCCCCATACGGTAGTTGCCCAAGCATGATTGGCAATTTGGTCACTAGAATGAGCTTTATGGAATGCATTCTGCATACTACCTTACTTTTGGCTAAATCTTTTCTCACATTCCCCCCCCTTCCTTCATATTTTTACTTTCTGTAATAAAGCAAGGAACAAATACATACCACATGCCAATTAGGTAACACAGGAAATATCTTAGTAAGATGGTCCTACAGAATGAGAACAAGCTTTGTTGGATAATTCAGAAATCACTTTGCAATCATTTTTATAATTCAAAACACTGTCACTTACTTTGATAACAAATACATAAGATCCAGTATATCCCAGTTTGAGAGAACCCTGGTTATCTTGGCTGCTTTCTAAAGAGCAGTAAAAGATAACTCGCAGATAAACAATAACCATTTGAAGACTTGGGCAAAAACTAGGGAGGTCAGTTGGGATGTCTTTCGGCATAAGAACCCAGACAGTGACAGGGACAATCAGAAACAACTGCAGTGGACTCAGAGACACTGCCTATGTGGATGGTGAGAGGAAGTAATAACAATGCAAATCACTTAGTCAACTGTAGCCACCAGGTGGAAATGGTTTTTTTTGCTGGAAGTGAAAAGGAAATGGAAAAGGGGTAAGATCCTTGGTTTTTGTCAATACCATCACCACAAAACACTGAGTAAGGGTAAGCAAACTTTTTCTATAAAAGACCAGGTAATAAATATCTTAGGCTTTGCAGGCCAGACAGTCTGTTACAATTAGCCAACTCTGCTATTGCAGCATAAGAACAGCCATACACATATGTAAACAAATGGGTGAGGATATATATGTATATATTCATCTCCATCAGATGATGTTTTTATTGATTTTAGAGAGAGAAACATTGATGTGAGAACCAACATGACAGAAAAATCAATCAGTTGCCTCCCATATGCACCCCAACTGGGGATTGAACCCACAACCTGGGTATGCGCTGACTGGAAATCAAACCCAGAACCTTTTGGTGCACAGGATGACATTCCAACCGAGTCACACTGGCCAAAGCATGAGGCCATATTTTAATTAAACTTTACTTATAAAATTATCAGAATGCAGGACAAATAAAGCCTACAAGCTAGTTTGCTGACCCCTGACATAGAGGTCCAATAGGCAGGGGAAAACATGGATCTGAAGCACAAGAGGAAGGTCAAAGCTAAGGACAGAGATTTAAAATCACTGTCACAAAGTGACAGGATAGATAACCTAAAAATAGTAGAGATGAGAGACTGAATCATCATCCATTTTATAATTGTGTTCTTCAGTACTAATTTGCAAGTTTTGCAACTCTGGTCCTTGCGGTATTTTTTAATTGGGTTTTAGTTGCTTTTAAAGACAGACATAAGTAGCAGCACAAAAATGCATGAGGTAAATAAGTAGTTGTTTCCTGAAAGGAAAAAAGGTATGAAATAAGAACTTACGATTCCCTTAAATATTCTGGCCCAATTATAAATCCTTTATACTTTAAATATTGCAGGACACTGCAATATTTAAAGCCCCAAATGTGTATGTAATAGGTTAACACTCTGATGTAACAAGATAAGGCAAAGCAGGGTCAAGCTGGGACTAACTTTATGCTGCACCTACAGAGTACCCTATACCAAAACAAAATGGCAGACAATTCACCCAAAATTGAGCCCAAAGGCTGAAGACAAAACTAAAGCAAAATAATAATAGCTTTAAAAACAAAGCTAAACTGTTTACAATATAAAGATAGGCTTGGGAAGTGTACTCATTTCAAAAATTGTGAAGTTAAATTCATTACAAGGCTTAAAAACAAGCTAGCTCCAATAACATTGTACTTGATTCAAGCTTTTTCAATGTTTAAAAACCTAAAATAGAAGTAATTACTAACTTATTCTTATCTTTAGGAAAAGCACAATTTAGCAAATAAACTGTATTACTCATATTTATAACAATGTTGGCTCATTAAAAGGAAAAAAAGCAACTAAAACCCAATTAAAAAACATCACAAGGACCAAAACTGCAAAACTTGCAAATTAGTACTGAAGAACACAATTATAAAATGGATGATGATTCATGTATGTGAATTAAAATGATATGGATATGGAAGGGGTAGAAAGTAAGTGCCACTTAGTACTGCTAGAGAAAAACTTTTCTTTATACATAACAAAAAAGGACTGCACAAAGATAAGACTACAACTTATGCTGGGGGACTGTAAAAACAAAATGACAAGGAAGGAAGGGAGGCAGGCAGGGAGGGAGGCAAGGAGGGAGGCAGGGAGGGAGAGAGGAAGACAGTCATCCAACAAGGCATACATTCATATAATAAATCACTAGACAATTAAAAACAATGTTCTACATGTGCTACAATGTGACGTGTAAAAATGTCCAAGATTATTAAATAAGAAAACAGTGCTAGCAAAACTGTGCCCAAAGAAAAAATTACACACATGTACACACATATATCTGGGTGAATCACAAAAATTTACAAACATTTACAAGAAATCTGAGTGGTACCTTGAAAACTAGTAGGATTGAAGGAGACAGGAAATTTTCACCTACTTTTCTACAGTGAAAATAAGCACAGATTATGTTTAGTCAAACATTAAAGAAAAAAACCACAGTATTTTGGGAAGATGGCTAGAGAAAGGATTGCTATCTATAAAACCACACCAATGCAGATACAAACCCATTTAAAATGTTTCATCATGCTCAAAGAGTATGTTAAATGAAATGGTGATATTTTTAGTAAGTGCAACCACATAACCAAAAAAGAGCCACATAACTTTACTTGGAAAACCATATGGAGTTCAGTAATATAAAGTAGAAATTAAGTGTCACAAAAGCTATAATTTGCATGTGAGTCTTTGGCTGAATCCTCCCATAATGTGACGATCTGTTTAGACTCAATGCCAGAGCTGGGTCTTCAGAGCCAACAAACTCATTTTATATTTACCTTTAGACTACTAATCTGCAGTAATACAAACCCTAAAACTTCTATTACAAAACTATTTGTAGAACCTTATAAAGAGATTTATTGATTTTGAATATATGTCTGCTTTAAAAGCTTAGAGTGGAGACCAGTCCATTTTGTTTTCTGCTCAGCACCTAGAGCACAGTAAATAGAGGTACTCAATACAATTTTTTGGAGGAAAAGTAGGAACATAAAGTGCATGTGAATGCAAAACTATGAGGAATTATAAATTCTAAAGTAAAAGAGGCAAAATTAAGATGTGAAAATTGATTCCTCTGGATTGGAAAAAAAGTCATGTGACTGCATGCCCACAATTTCATTTTTACTTCCAGCAATGGAAGGAACAGTTACAGAATATTAACGTCTAAAACTACTATGGTACTAGGAAAGCAGCCTAACATCTACTTTGCAATTCATAGTAAGCAGGATACCACAGACTTTTATTGAAAAATGCTACAGATTAGGACTAAAGTTTTGACACCAAGTCCATTAGTTGAGAGGAAATGAGGAATGGAGAGACAACACAGTTGCCTTAGGGATTAATGGCCAAATGAGCTGGCTTTGACTACTGAGGAAACCAACCTAAGAGTAGTATTTCTCAAATTACATTGTCAAAAGCATACTTCTGTAAAATATTTTTAAAAAATTACTAGAAAAATGATCAATACTTTAATATCACAGCAATATCGAATTATCGTATGTTTCTAGACACTTTCATATTCTGTATTCAGAGTCACTAGATGGTACTGACCTAGTTTTGTTTTTTTAATGTCAATCTGACCTAAAATCTTGTATTTGTAGTCTGAATCTGAAAAAATTCAGTTTTCTTCCCCTACACAAAAATGAAGACAACCCAGACAATTAGAGATAAGTAGCAGACTTGTCATTAACTTGTTTTAATTTTGAAACATAAAACATGTGTTTTAAGTAAATTAAAATTCTTTTAAAATGTAAACGTTAGCATTTAAGAATCCCAACTGCTATCAACCTGAAAATTTTGCTTTATTTTGTCATTTATCTTAGAATAGGATAGACACAAAAACTGTATGAAAATATTCACTTAACCTACAAACCCCTCCACCTGTCTCCATTTCTCAAAATTTCCCCAAGTGATTAGTTGATTGCTAACAGAGTTAGCCAGGGAGATTAAATCCATTGTAAATTTAATTACCAAAGGAAGATGAAATGTTCATACATCTGGCCTATAAACTGACTATAATCGGGTACAATTTACTATAGCCTATCAGATAGGATCTACACTATTGAGAGTATAATGTAATTTACGGGGTCTCTGGAACCAAATTTCCAGACTCAAACCCACACTTTGCAATTTACAAGCTATAGAGTAACTTAAATCCCATATTCATCTGTTTCATCTGCAAAATGGGGATAACAGCAGCTAATTATTAGGTAGGTTAAAGTGCATGTAAAGTGCTTAGAACACTGCCTGGCAGATAGTACTATATAAGCGTTGTAACTATTTAATTCTTACATACTATGCCTTCAAATCCTTTGGTAGAATTTGGATTAACAAATTGATTAATATACCACATCCCTACAATGAATTAATATTCATCTGTTAAAGATTATTTTAATTCTCTATTATGAAAATATATTCATTTATAATATTCTGTTGGGTAGGGAGGAAAAAGTTAAAAAATCATGTAGTCTAATCTTATATTTAGAAAAGATGCTAATGTAGTTATGAAAAGTTGCACATTGCTGTAATACTTTAAGTAGCATTTGCAAAAGTGACTCAGTTTACCGTTCTTCCCCAATGGGAAAAAAAATATTTAAAATAGACTGATTCTAAAATAGCAATGATGGGATAATCAAATACTTTTAAGTTGGAGCTTTTAAAAATTTAGAACTGTGTACATTTAATGTATTATTCTTCCTCCACCCCTGAAAGCAGATGCTTCTTAAAATGGACTGCATCTTAGAAGAGCATTCATATTTAATAGATATGCTAACTCCAATCCCACCCACTGACAAGACACCACCACCACTTTTAAGCAAGCTCTTGAAGTGATCACAACCAACTACACATATCAACAGACAATACATCACCTTAATCACTCAAGATTAAGCCGCAGATATTAGGTACAATAAATTGGGATTATAAACATAAGTCAGTATTTCTAGAACAGTGACTTAAGAGTTGTAATACGGAGAAGACTCAGATTAGGTAGCTTGTGGTACCCTTAAAATGGTTTTAAAAGTCTTCAATGAAATCAATACTATTAATTTCATGTTTATTTTATATAGGATTTTTGTCAAGCTTTTCCATTTTCAGTTAAAAACAAATTTTCTTCTCAACTAATGATTTTCATTCTACCTAGTTCAGCTTAAATTGTCTATTATAGCCATATTTCATTTCACGGAATCTGAAATCTATTAATTATATATTATAGGCAACATGTCTTCAAATTTGCTTTCAAATGATGCCTACAAGGAATAGATCAAATTTTCAAGTTTACATAAAACCATACCACACCAATTTAGCAATATAAATGTCTTATTCCATTCTATTTAAACAGGAGCACTAACAAAATTCTTAATACATATGTCCCACCTGTACTCTTTCCCTATGCTACTTACAAAAGAACATCTCAATTCAGCAATCAAGTTTTACAACGACTATCCTACCAAACAAATAGTGATGCACCAAGATCACAATTCTCAAGAGTTATAACATGTTAAGAGTACATGATTTACCTAAGACTGAGGGACTGTGCCTTACTTTATAAAACACAGAGATAGCCACATTGATTTAATTTCATATATGATGCTACCTATTCAATTTATTAAAAATCTTAATAAACATAATCAAACTAGTGCTCCAAACTTATACTGTTCACGTGAAAGACACTATAGGAGAAGACACAATAGAGACTGGCTTGCAATAAGAATTACAAATTCCTTCTACAGAGATGGAGAAATAAAAGGACAAATCTAGTTGTCTAAAAGACAATTCACTGTACACATTTTATTTACAGTTTTGTACACTGTCTTTATATGAATGGGACCACTTTTCTACTGGAGCCATTTTTTAACCAAAGCAAAATAACCTAATACAAAGTGTTAAAATACAGCATAAAGATACAAAAACAGACATACTAATTCTAATTAGGAATGTAATTATGATGTTACATTTTTTATAATCCACAATTATGTTTAGGAAATCACACAAACATAGATCACTGATTTGAATGAAATGCATAAATTTGTAGCAAAGCTTTGTAGTTACAAAAAAACAAAAAATTACCAAAGAATGCCCAAAATTAATGTTTATTCCACCTTTGTGTCATATTCCTGGATCCTTCACCAATATTACATGAGGAAAAAAACAAAAGCAAAACAAATAAAAAGTGAAATCAGAATCACTAATGTCATCAAATAGGGAAACAAATAAATTAAAATCTAGCAGCCACCAGCAAGAGTACAGCAAAGACAATGCTGTAAAAAGAAACAAAGAAAATTGCTAGAAAACTGTATGCATCATACTCTTTCAAACCAGCAAAATATGCTCCTGCATACAATGGAACATAAACAGAATTCTTTTCCTGTAAGGTATAGAAATGCAAGTTCCTTTTTAACATTGTGGATGGGTAAAATATGTTTGTAATAATAATTATTCTAAGCTATTACAGAGTATGCCAGAAACACATTAATGGATTCTGGGGATGATGTGTACTGTAATTCTTTGATTGGGACAGTGGACATTCTAACCAAAAAAAAAAAAAAAAAAAAAAGATGAACACAGAAGTACAAGACAAAGGTGAATGAGACTTCTCTTATATCTTTGCAACATTTAGATGGAAATCAAATTTAAATGCAGTCCACTCTGCTTTTGAAGAGGCTTTGGTTCAGCTCCCAAATCTCGATTGCTTGACGCAGTCTCCTATGAGAATACTCAGAAGGTGTCTTCTTAAACAACAAACCTATTTTTAGTGGTGGAGCCGCTCTTAGTAGCTGTGTCTGCATGGGACTGATAACCAATCACTATCTTTGGAGGAAGTCCTAACCTTTCCTTGTATACCCTCCTAGAAGAAGAAAAAGAAAAGTGGCCATTAATTTTTATTCATGCACACATCAAATTCAGTATTATTATTCTTATATTTGAGTCTACTATGTATCAGGTACTGTGATAATTATTAATAAATCAATAAGCACAGCAGGAACAGTCCCTGGGCATGGCATTTATAGTATTTGATTATTTATAAACAAATAATCACAAATACGCATGATAGAGCTGTAACACATTATAATTAAAATAAAAATAAAATAAATTACATGAACATGTTTTTACATTCTCTGGTCTAAAATGCTAATTGTTACATATAAACCTTAGTAAATACTATATACTACTGCACAATTACACTTACTATACCTACTACATGATTGCATAGACAAAAATTGAAGGCAATTTATGATATCTTCTGGACAATCTAGAACACCCATGATTTCTGCCTTATATACTAACTCTACAATCTACCTTCAAATAAGATGTGCCACTATTTTAAGAACAAAATGTGTTAAGTGCCAAAGAGGGTTAAGTATTGGGGCTGTGTTACTATATAATAAGGCACTAATCTCATCTGTGAAATTACAGAAATTTCCCCTTTAAAAGTCATGAGGTCAAAAGTATAATGCCAAGAGAATGAAGCGTATCTTGAAGGCTGAGGAACAAAAATAAGGCTGTGTGGCTACAACTAAGAGGGTAAGTGAATATGAGAGATAAAGGTGACAAGGAAAATGGATCTTTAAGAAAAAAATATCTAAATTTTAAAAATAAGCAGCAAAATTAAATAAAAATAAAGGAACATACATTTTCATGGAGCTAAATACTCCAATATGACACTAAGACAGTTTTACTTTATAGTCCAACCTCCAGAATATTTCAATACCTTCCCTTGATGAAGGCATCTAATAACAATTTTATGATAACTAAAATCGTAACGATTATCATCAAGTTTACATTATGACACTATATAGTCCTGTCAATTATACTAAATCATTAAAAATGCCAGAAAACAAGAGTACTGAGCCACACAACTTGGAGAGGTTAAAAACAAAACAAAACAAGGAGAAAAATTCTATCCTTGGAGAAGTCAAATTATAAAGATTTCAAAACTTTGACACAAATACAAAATTGTCTGAGGAAAAAAATTTCACACTTAATTTCTTTTAACTTGTTTCAAATATATATAAAATTCCCAATTAAGTTTTGATGCGGACAGAAAAATGAGAAATATGATGACGAATAAACAATCATCTCCTTTCTCTTACAGAAACCTACAGAATAAAACCTGGAGCATAACCATACCTTTTAATTCAGAAGGATTCAGAGAATTAATGTTTGAAAAATCACAAAAGGCAAACCAAACATTTTATGACCTATGGCCAATACCTAATTTTAACACAGCTTAAAACCAAATCTTACTAATTTAAAGGTAGTAAAAAGAAAATCCTAGTTAACTGACTGATGTTTGAAAGAAAAAAACAAAGACAGGCAATTTTTATAAAGAATAATATTTACCAAAAAAAGATTAAAGCTTAGACATATGGGTTTTAAATATGGGCAAAACCAAGACAGTGTCACTTAAATTTCAATAAAAACTCTATGTACAATGTACACACAACCACAAAATACACGTATAATATTCACCAATTCTCACTGCATTATTATGAGGATTATACACTTAGTAGTACAATTTTAAAATAGAAAAACTTATATTCTCATTGATAAATTAATATGCTACATGCCAAAGTAGACAAAAGTGTTCATGAAAACAATACGAGGAAAATAATGATCTACAAATACAAGTATTTCTAAAGCTACAAATAAAACTACCCTGCTTTTGAGTATCTTAATATTTTAAAAGAAATACACAAAGAGCAAAACTTACCCTATATGTGTAACAGCATCTCTGTTTTCACATTCAGTAGTCCATATTGCTATCTTATCACCCTTAGCTCTAACATTAACAACGGCTCCACATACATCATCACTGTAGTCATCAAAAGATTCTCCAATAAGGCACAGCAGCTTAAAAACAAAACCCAATCCCAATTACATCCAATAGATTAAAAACAGTTTATTCCACTGCAAATGTCTCATTATTTGTATATATACAAAAGAAAGGTTTAAATCGAGTTGACTTTTTGAATGTCTACATTATATTTATGTTTTAATGTTTTCATTTGCTCCTTTGTTTCTCTGGTTAATATCAAGAACATTAACAGCCATTTTAAATTTCTCAGCAGCCCTAGCTGGTTTGGCTCAGTGAATAGTGTGTCAGTCTGTGGACTGGAGGGTCCTGGCTTCCAGTCAAGGGCACATGCCTGGGTTGTGGACTCGATCCCCAGTAGGGGATGTGCAGGAGGCAGCTGATCAATGACTCTCTCATCATTGATGTTTTTCTCTCTCTCTCTCTCCCCCCCTTTCCCATCCTCTCTGAAATCAGTAAAAATGTATTAAAAAAAGTAAAAAAATTCCTCAGCAAATTGGGCAAATGATATCAGGACCCCTATGAAAGTTGAGTTATTTTATTAATATTAATTTACTATGCTGCTTCTTCTTACTGTTTTTCATGAACACTTTCTAATGTTTAATTTAAGTGTACAGTTCAGTGACATTAAGTATATTCACAACATGTACAACCATTACTACCATCTATTTCTAGAACTTTTGTCACCTTGCAAAACTAAACCAACTTTTCAGTGTAGAAATCTAAAATGGTATTTACTGATAATCTCCCCCAAAAGCAAAATTAAGTCTCTTCTTTAAAAAAAAAACACAAATAAAAGAAAAAATCCCTCCCCGGTTTGGCTCAGTGGTCAGAGCTTGGGCACATGAACTGAAAGGGGGTATGGGGGGCCCCTGTACCTCAGTTGCAGGCTCCATCCCCATCCTGGCCCAGGTTGGGGCCCATGAGGGAGGCAACCAATCAATGTCTCTTTTACATCAATGTTTCTTTACGTCTCTATCCTTCCCCTCCACTCTCTCTGAAAACCAGTGAAAAAAATATCCTCAGTTGAGGATTAACAACAACAAAAAATCAGTCACTCAAATATGTATTAACTAGAGGCCCGATGCATGAAATTCGTGCTGGGGGGGGGGGGGGGCCGGCATAGAGAGGGAGGTGTGTCCCTCAACCCAGCTTGCACCCTCTCACAATCCAGGGTCCCTCTCACAATCCAGGACTGCTGGCTCCTAACCACTCACCTGCCTGCCTGCCTGATCGCCCCTAACTGCCTCTGCCTCACCCCTGCAGCCGTGGCTTCGTCCGTACGGTCGTTCGGCTGTCCGGTCTAATTAGCATATTACGCTTTTATTATTATAGATTGCTTCACTTAAGTGCTAACTATAAACCAGCTAATGTGCCAAGTGCTAGAGATACAAGAGAGACTATGATTTCTTCTCCTAAAAACGTGGGGTTTAGAATCTCTCACTATAGAAAATGCCTATTATCTCATATTTCATATATATGTGTGTGTGTGTGTATGTATATGTATATATGTATATATATGAAGCCAACAGTTACAGGTTACAGTTACACAACAAACTGAATGATGAAACTACATCTTATAGTTTGCTTCGTTGGTCTACAAAGTTCAGTATACAAAACAATACTCTGAGAGGGTTGTAAAGACATTATACAAAATGTGAGGTTCTATCATTTTGAATTTAATGTAAATATCAGAATGAGTTTGTTGAGGAAGGTCACGTCAATTGTATCTGATTTGTAATGTGGCAGAGGGTTTCACTGTACTAGTATGTAAAATATACAAACTCACATGATAGAACAAAATTAATTGCTGGCTTAGATTTTCTAGAGTGGGCATTTTTTTATACTCTTTGATTAAGTAACTGATGTAAATTAGATTTAGTATTCCAAACTGTTTTATAATTTTAAACCCTTACTGTCTCTAGCCAAAAGCGATCGAGGTCACTTCGTCTCTGCTGTTTGTTCAATGTAATTAGCCATCGTCCTCCTCGTTTGTTTTTCTCATCTTCCCACATAGGTTTAATACCATCCTACAATGTTAGAAGACAACAATATTAGACAATATTGTTACTTTAAGAGATCACTTCTATAAACAGCAAGCAATATCCTGTCAACATTTCACTTGAATCCCCATGAATGATGTAGTGGAATAAAAGCAAACAGGACTTAATGCCAAAGGCATGGAATTGCAGAATTAAGAATCTTGACTAAGGGACTTATTAGCTATTAAATCTTGGGTTTCATTTAATTTGGAGGTTCTTAAACATTCCGAGTATTGTACCTTCTCAAAGTTAGATATACTTCTATATCTAGAAGATGTATGCAAAATTTATGCACAGCTTACACAAGATCAGATAATTAATGAATGCCCCGTCTCCTACCATCTGACAAAATCCATTTGTAAATATATCAGGACCCACATACCCCATGTTAAGAATTCCTGACACACAGGGGTTTAAAGTACACCATAGGAAATCTAGTCAATAATGCCATACTAAGTAATACTGAATGTAAACTATAATTGAAAAAAGAATTCCTGACAACTCTGGACTTCAATCTATTCAATATATAAAGAGACTGGATTGGATGATCAAAGCTCTCCTTGAAATCAATCACAGTATATGCCCACAAAGTAAGAGTTTCACTTAATTTCAATTATTTATACTAAAACAGGCAAAATATATTTATGCTAAGCCTAGTAAAGCTATTTAATTTTTCTCCAAGCATCAGAGCATTTCCTGTTCCTAAGTTTGTGGCAAGATTTAAAGAATACCTGAATGGTCCAGTCTTGTAATATATATATATATATATATATATATATGAAATCATCAATGAAGCATCATACCTTAAAGAGTGAGTAGTCACAGCCAGGCATTAAATTACTAGATAACTGGATATGGTTGTACAGACTAGGTAAAAGAAAAGGACAGTTATAAACATAGAATAGTAATGCAGAGCATAGGTGCTTACATAACATTTAAAAATATTATAAGAATAAAAAGATGAAAGTATGTGTTCATCACTTGTTTTTCTATAAATTAAATTTCTGAAATGGACCAAACAGATATTAATAATGGTCAGTTCAAGAATCAATATATGATGATTTAAGAAAATAGCTTTAATTTTATTCTGACAATATATTTTGATGCATACATATGTATATATAACAAACTGAGAATAGAGGTATGAGGTGCCTTTAAGTAGATGAAAAAATTTGAGGCTAATGAGCAGTTTTAAATATACAAATCAAGAGAAAGCAAGATGAATTTCCTGACCATCAGCATTGTATGACTGAAATAAGCCACCATTATCATTCTTGAAGGTATCCAAGAGTAGAACGGACCAATGGTTCCCAAGCACCACAGACTTGTTACTACTTAGTCAGCATAGAATCATTTGAAGAGCTTTAAAACACAAAGAAACAAGACACCAGTCCCAGGCCCCTACTCCTTGGGATTTTACTCCCTTAAAGATGGGTGAAAAACCTGAAATCTATATTTCTAAACTATTCCCCAAGTATCAGTGAAAGAGAATAACATTTGGGGTGACTTAGATGTACACCAGTCTGATGGTAGAAGGCTAAAGAACAAACTTGTTATAAAATTGGAAACAGTAAAAATGTAGAAATCATGATAGACCATGGATAATATAATTGATCCATAGTTAGATTTTCTTGTGTATTTTAACCTAGTCTAGAAGTATTTTAAACAGTTTTCAGCAAGTCTGGCATCCTTTGGATCACATTCCACAGGATAACATGCAAACCCAATTTGGGTGAAACAATGTAAGACCAAGTAATAAGGTTTCTTGAATTGTTGAACCTAATGATCACTCTTCCCAAACTACATTGTCACTGACAGCTTTTACTAGATAACAAAATTAAGTTTACTATAAAATTAGCCACCACCATTTTTATAAAATTAATGGATAATGTGGAAGTAACCTTCTAATGGCACTTAAGGTAGAAAAGGTCTCTATTCTTCTTGATGGTGCCCTAAGGTCCATAGTAACAAACTTATGAGAATTTGTAATGGAACATTTAAGATAATCCTAACACTACAGACAAATCCAAAAGGATTCAACGGTTGTTTACCACTAAATTTGCTAGAAAAAAAGACAGAAATTAAGAAGTTATTTAGATACTTATAGAAACCTGAAGGATTCCTTCATATCTCTAAATTATCGTTTAAAAATCTACTATGCAGCCGTGGCCTGTGTGGCTCGATTGGTTAGAGCATCATCCCATGAACGGAAAGGTGCCGAGTTCAATTCCCGGTCAGGGAACTTACCCAGGTTGCAGGTTTGATCCGCAATTGGGGGCAGGTACAGGAGACAACCAATCAATGTTTTTCTTTCCCTCTCTTTCTCCCTCCCATTTTTCTCTCCCTCACTCCCCCACTCATCAATACAAAGCATACCCTCTGATGAGGGAGTGAGCTTTTTTTTTTAAGTCTACTATGCAATGACATCACTTACACATAACTAAAGTGTGGGGCCACTTTACATGTTCACAGTTATTATATACTCATAAAAACCAAATAAACTAGATAAATGCAAATCTGATTCAATGGGAAAAATGGTTCAAGACTCTTGCTCCTCTTCCTCCATAGACTGCAGTACTCTTAAATAAAATAACAATTAGAGAAGGAAAACACAATGTTTTGATGAAGGGCAAAACAGAATAATCCCAGTTAAACTAAAGAACTAGACATATGAATTGGTGGGCTTAAATGTAGTTCTATTACTTAAAAAAATGTTTCAATAAAATGTGAGCAAAGTGGCTAGCTGACAATTTGTAGTTTTCAGTGATTCAAATGCATACTAAATGCCTATGAGAGGCAAAGCACTAAATATACAGAAGAATATTGGTTGCAGGCACATCCCAGTGGGGGGTGTGCAGGAGGCAGCTGATCGATGTTTCTCTCTCATCGATGTTTCTAACACTCTATCCCTCTCCCGTCCTCTCTGTAAAAAATCAATAAAATATATTTTTTTTAAAAATGTTTTTAACAATTTTTAGTTTTCATATTCTCAAATATTTTCTCCTTATACATTTTTCAAGTATGGCATACTAAATTAACTTAGTTCTTATAGAATCAACATTCCAAACCTTCTTGAAAAAAGACTTTACAACTTTATACAGTGGAACCTCGCTTCTCGAACTTAATTCGTTCCGGAAGGCTGTTCAAAAACCGAATCATTTTTTCCCACTAGAAATAGTGTAAATTGAATTAATCTGTTCCAGACCTTCAAATAATTCTGTTTTAACCTTTCTTATATACAGTACATGTATATTGTATTTTACTCTATAAACACTTTTTTTGAAAGGACATGAAATGTAAAATGAAAATTTAACAATTATAAGCAACAACAAAAGAAAAAAAACATAAAAATATTCACAACACAATATTCTGAGATTTTAACAGTGGTAAAATGACTCATATTCACACGTTCTTTCCTTTGTCACCTGAGAGATGCGTGACTGATCATACAGGTATCAGCATAAAAGGGTTGTCAGGTTGAGAAGCAAATTGTTCAAGATGGGAGACATTCTAGAAAGTAGGTTCCACTGAATTTTATTTTGAAGCCATGCACAAGTTTATGACCCCCAATCTTAACTTTTGCTAAATCTAAAACAAAATCTCAAAAAAATGTTCAACTATTTTTGGAGGTGAGGACATTTATAAATAATCTTCACAGATACTGTCATTCTTTGACAAATCCTAAATATTTAGCACTTCAGCCTTTGAAATCTCAGAATTCTTTTTATTTATTGATTGACTTTTTAGAGGGGGGAGGGAAATTTGTTGTTCCACTTTTTGGGGGGGGGGGGGCGGGGGGGTTGACCTTGACCAGAATCAAACTGGGGCCCTTTGGTCCACAGGCTGATGCTCTAGTCCAGGGGTGGGCAAACTTTTTGACTCGAGGGCCACAATGGGTTCTTAAACTGGACCGGAGGGCGGGAACAAAAGCATGGATGGAGTGTTTGTGTGAACTAATATAAATTCAAAGTAAACATCATTACATAAAAGGGTACAGTCTTTTTTTTTTTTTTTTTTTAGTTTTATTCATTTCAAATGGGCCGTAGTTTGCCCACGGCTGCTCTAGCCACTGAGCCAAACCGGCTAGGGCTTGTTCCACTTATTTATGCACTCATTGATTGCTTCTTATATGTGCCCTGACTGGGAACTGAACTTGGAACCTTGGCATATGCAGACAACATTCTAACCAACTGAGCTACCCGGACAGGGCCTCAGAATTCTTATAACAAGAAATCCCAGATGTTACACTGAAATAATTTACAGAAATGAAGATCTAATAACAAAGCTCTGGAATACCCAAGTATGGGGCAAATGTATCCAGGCATCCAAGAAAGGGGACAAGTTCCAACAAGTTGTCAAAAGTTCTAGGGGTAGTAAAGCAAAGGATCTCTCAAAACAAGGAATAAAGAACATGAAAGGCTAAAAGATTACAAGACTGAAGCGTTCTAAAACTGATAAGGTATAATCACCAATTCAAATAGTTGTGAGGAGACAAACAAAAAGGTAGTTGTATAGACAAATATTTATTAACTTTTCACTTTAACCTTCATTTGGTAAATGTGACTTAAAATTACATACTAATACAACAACAAACATCCTAAAATGAATGGGTTACTTACGCCCAAAAGTCTTCAACAGTATCAAATTCAGAGATCAGCCGAAGGTTTGCTTGCCAAGTTTTGCTTTTATCATTTTTAAAAAACCAGAGTGCCCATCTAAAAATAAAAAGCCAATGTCAAAAAATGGCAGTTTTACATCCATGTTCACTGCAGCATTATTCACAATAGCCAAAAAAGGGAAGCATCACAAGTGTCCACAGATATATGAATAATAAACAAAATGTGGTAAAAGCATACAATGCAATATTAATTGGCCTTAAAAAGAAAAGAAATTCTGACACTTGTGACAACATGGATAAATCATGAGGCCATTATGGTAAATGAAATAAGACAAAAAACCACAAATACTATATGATTCCATTTGTATGAGGTACCTAGAGCAGTCAAACTCAGAGACAGAAAGAATGGTGGTTGCCAGGGGCTAAGGAAAGAAAAGGGGGAATTGTTGTTTAACAGGTGAAGTATTAGTTCTGCAAGATGAAAAAGAGTTCCTGAGACTAGTGGCACAACAATGAGGATGCACTTAACAGTACATTTAAAAGATGTAAGTTTTATGTTATGTATATTTTATGAAATTATTAATAAACTAGAGGCCCGAGGGGGTGCACTCGGGGGGATCCCTCAGCCCAGCCTATGCCCTCTTACAGTCTGGGACCCCTCAGAGGATGTCCACCTGCTGGCTTAGGTCCGCTCCCTGGGGGGAGCGGGCCCAAGCTGGCAGTCAGACATCCCTCTGGCAGCCCGGCAGCCCTGGGGGATGTCCACTTACCAGCAGGGAGCAGATCTAAGCTGCAGTCGGACATCCTTAGTGATGCTGAGGAGGTGAGAGAGGCTCCCGCGACCACCGCTGTGCACTGGCAGCCATTAGCTTGGCTTGTGGCTGAGCAGAGCTCCCCCTGTGAGAGTGCACTGACCACCAGGGGACAGCTCCTGCATTGAGCATCTGCCCCCTGGTGGTCAGTGTATCATAGTGACCAGTCATTCCCAGTCGATTTGCTGTTAGGGTCAATTTGTGTATTACCCTTTTATTATATAGGATAGAGGCCTGGTGCACTGGTGGGGGCCGGCTGGTTTGCCCTGAAGGGTGTCCCGGATCAGGGTGGGGTCCCGCTGGGGTGCCTGGCCAGCCTGGGTGAGAGGCTGATGGCTGTTTGCAGGCTGGTCAAGCCCCCTCCCCCTATTGGGGACCCTCACACCATGGAAGTTTGGCCAGCCTGGGTGAGGGGCTGATGGCTGTTTTCAGGCTGGCCAAGCCCCCCGGTGATGGAAACTCCCAGCCTCTCCTTTTTTTCTTTTTATTCTGGGATTTATTTACCTTCTATAATTGAAACTCTGTAGCCTTGAATGGAGCTCAGAGCCGGTCAGGGCGGGTGGGAAGCTTGGCCTCCTCCATCACCAGGAGCAACCCAAGCCTCCTGCTTGTTCCAGCTCCATGGCCATGGCCGGCTGAGAGCAGGTATCTGGGTTTATTTATCTTCTATAATTGAAACTTTGTTGCCTTGAGTGGAGCTCAGAGCTGGCCGCGGCAGGCGGGAAGCTTGGCTTCCTCCATCACTGGGGCAACCAAGCCTCCTGCTTGCTCCAGCTCTGTGGCTGCCGGCTGCCATGTTGGTTGTGTTAATTTGCACTATAGTCACTCTGATTGGCTGGTGGGCATGGCTTAAGGCGTAGCAAAGGTATGGTCAATTTGCATGTTTGTCTTGTATTAATGTAGATTGAAAGGGTAGTTATTACAGTGGCAAATGAGTAGCTTTCTTTTTCTTTTCATTTAAAAGGTTATGTATTTTATGCCTAATACATACCACATTCTCTATACAGAGACTCATTGAGGCTCATCTGAGGTAAATTCACAGAACTTTAGTAAAGTATTACAGTATGCTAAGTGCTGGGATAATCAAGCAGTTATTTAAGAAAAACAGAGCAGAAGCATTTAACCTGAAAGGAAAGCGGGGAACAGAAAGTGGAGTTTTCAAAGAAACAAGAGTATACCCTAAGAGGAAGAAAAGGGAGTGATAGGAAAAGGGAAAATTATTAAATGTGACGCTGTTTACTCAAATTCACAAATGGGAAAATAACAACATAAGGGACTTATTGAGTAATGCTACCACAGGTATGTTCTGCAATAATGTATATCAGCTTCTATATAGGTTTATAATTCCCTTAAAAGTATTTACTCTAATACTTTGAAGATAAACTCACGTTACAACGAAGTTAGACTTAAATGTTATCATCTTCATCTTTAGAATTATATACACCAAATTGCTATACCACAGATAACTCAGAGAAACTTCATTTTCTCACTGATAAAAATGTCTGAACACAGGGTTTCCAAATGGACATATTTCATCAACTCTTTGACTAATGCTTGATAATCTCAAACATAAAAGAGATACATGTTATGATCTATTTGATAATTTGTATTTGCCAACACACTAACAAAAACACCAAAAGCAAAGGCAGAAAATATATTAAACACACATACAAGTTCAAGTACTGTACTCTGGATTTCTAAAATTAATTTTAGTCTTTCCTCAAAATTTAAAAATAGCCAGGCCAGTGTGGCCCAGTGGTTGAGCGTCAACCTATGAACCCAGGAGTTCAGGGTTCAATTCCAGTCAGGGCATATGCAGGAGGCAGCCAATCAATGTTCCCTCTCATCACTGATGTTTCTATCTCTCTCTCCCTCTCCCTTCCTCTCTGAAATCAATAAAAATATATCTTTTTAAAAAGAAAAGAAACAATTAAAAATAGAACTAAAGGGTGTCCCAAAATTCACGCAAGAAGTAATTTTGATAGAAAACACAGGCTTATAATTAAAAATTGTAAATCTTTTATTGATTCATAAAGTATACAGTATAGGGTTATGTATGGAATAGCATATCGGGTTAATGGCCTCCACGGCTTTGCTGGCACAGCGACAACGCAAGTGTCCCACCCCACATCCGGCCGCTCAGCACCTGCGTGTGCAAATTAACCCGCCATCTTTGTTGAGTTAATTTGCATGCTCACTCCTGATTGGCTGTTGGGTGTCACAAAGGTCCAGTCAATTTGCATCTTTCTCTTTTATTAGTGTAGATGGGTCATCTCAGTGAAAATTGAATCCTCAACCTGACATATCTAAAACTAATGTTTCATCTAACCTTTCCCTCCAAACCTATCCTATTCACCATTTACTTACCTTGCTGCCTAAAGTCAGAAAACTGTCAGAAAACTTACCTGTTTTGTAAAGGATGTTTAATATAGTGTTCTGGGTTAGCAACCTCCTGATTAGATTCTGTTTTCTCTTCTTCTGTAGGCGGGGGATTAGGAGTAGGGGTGGTTTCCTAGTGGAAAATAATAAAACAGTATTTAAAATTTCTTAAGACATCTAAGACAGCAACACTCTAAATAAACTTAACCAATAGTGCCAATATTATCTTTTAAAGAAAACATTACAGAAACACTTCATAAAACAGATCAACCTCTAAGGAAAAAGCTCAAAACCCTCCATTCTAGCATATCTTCATTAACAGAAAACAGTTTCTCAAATTAAAAAGCATAACAATAATAGTATATATGGTTATCTTCCACTTACACAGTTTAATATCAGAAATATTGTTAGAAACCATACAACAAATCAGCTAACTTTCATAACATTACAGTACATTAAACTACTGTATATGAAAGTGAGGAGTAAGGAAAATACAACTAAAGTGTGGAGAATATAACTATATTACAAAGAAAAGTTTTCAAAAAATTATTAAGCAATACTACACATGAAGGACCTAGCCTTCATATCATATTGTTATGACATATGGAAACTTAAAAGTTCTGCAACTTCTGTCTTTTCCAATTGGACCTATGCAAAAAAAGCTAGACATTGGCTTGTACTTGCATCTTTTTCTACGTTAGACATAATTAATACTGTCACCTAATATCAGAAAAGAAAGGAGCCTGGAGATAACAGATGTTCTCCACACTGTGCCATGTAACATTTCTCCTATTATAAATTTGTGTCAACAAAATAGAGAGCCAAGGAAAGTCACTGGAAGCTGATACAATAAAGGGGGAGTAGAGGGGGCACACTACAACAAGCGTTTGGTATCAGATTTAAACTGAAGTAGCAAAACAATACAGGTCCACAGTGTCGAGTTCATGTAAATCAGAGATGCATCATCTAAAAGATCTGTGCAGATAGGCAATAAGTACATATTTTACAAAATACATTTTTCTTATCAAAATGACCTGCCCAGGAACTACTTTCTACTAGCCTAAAGACACTCATAGCAGGGACTATGTCTTGATTTTGCTCACAATTGTAATGCCAAAGAACACAGTGCTACACCCAAGAACTTGATTAACTTTTTTTTAATCCTCACCTGAGGATATGTTCCTTCATTGATTCTAGAGAGAGAAAGGGAGAAAGGGAGAGGGAGAGAGAGAAAACATTGATTGGTTGCCTCCCATACACACACCGACCAGGGACCAAACCCACAACCTGGGTACGTGTCCTGATCAGAAATCAAACCTGTGACCCTTCAGTGCAGGGGACATTGTTCAACCAACTGAGCCACACCAGCCAGAGCCCATCTGTTTCTTACCATCTATTCTTTCCTCCTCCCTCTCTGTGTTTGTTTGAATCTTTTCTTTTGGCCTATCTTGGACTTCACCAATTCTACATTCTGCTGAGTTCAGTCTGTTCTTACTCATTCAATGAGCTCTTAAGATGGGATGCAAAATACTAAAGTACTCTCTGAAAATATTCCTTCACATGGCATACACCAGATCTAGTAAGATTTAGAAATAATGACAAATTGCTTATGAAAATTTTAATATTAAAAACTATATAAAGGGGCACAATTCCTCAGTATAAATTTTCTTTTAAGTCATATTTTGTAATTAGATCTAGTTATTTCAACAACCCATTATTTTGTTTTTTAATACTTTTATTTATTTCAGAGAGGAAGAGAGAGAAAAAGAAACATAATGATGAGGGTGAATCACTGATTAACTGCCTCTTGCACACCCCCCCTCTAGCCCACAACCTGGGCATGTACCCTGAATGGGAATTGAACCATGACCTCCTGGTTCATAGGTCGACGCTCAACCACTGAACCACACTGGCTTGGCCAAATACATTTTTGACTCAAAAGAGAATCTGCACTTGAAACACATTGTATAACACATTTCAGATGGGTAAAGTCATGAGATGGTGCAGTGTGTTTATCCAGATGGTACAGCACCAGTAAGACTGAAAGAAAAGGGTTCTTGAAATCAGACAAAGCTAGAATGGTAGGCGAGAGTAAGATTGTAAAAGGCCTCAAAGATCAGGCTAAAAGTGTACCTTTCATCTTGTGAGCAACAGAAGCCAATAACTAACAAGTCAAAGTGGTTAAATACAGATGATAAAAAAAAAAAGACAACCAGTTTGAATGCAAAATGTTAAACCTGGTTTTGGATTTGCTGAGTTTATGAGATTCAAATAAAAATTCTATAGTATTATAATTTAGTGGTCTTGGAATTCAGTAGCTGTCATAGCAATAGAAGATAGCTAAAGGGGAAGAAAAATGTTGAGCAAGGGTAGGACAATCAATTTAACAATCAGTTGCAAAAAATCTCAGGAGCTTTTTACATTCTGCAAAAATCAACACATGTATTAGGCATATTAACCTCGTGGGACAATCCTAATATCAAAAAGCTAGACAGTTCCCAAATTCAGGATAATTTACATAGGTTTGTTTTTAAAACACCAGACTAAAGTTTAGATTCTTCTTCTCACCATGTTCAAATTTACATGGATTAAATTCCAAAACCATGGTGTGTTGTTTTTCCATGATTATGAACATTCAATTTCCCTCCAACCCTCAACCCACACACTTTTCCAGAAATAATGAGCCTTCTCCTCAGGACACCCAATTTGTGTCCTCTATTACTTCACTAAACAAATATATTTACTAAGAACTTAAGAACTTTCAGGACTTTTTCTGGAGGTTAGGACATCACCTAAACCTTAATTTGAAGTATGCAAAATTAAACTGTTCTCCTGACACTAATAAAGGTTTGAAGCAGTAGCTCAAAGTGTGGTCCACAGATTTCTGCTGGTTATATTTGTACTAAAGGCCCAGTGCATGAATTTGTGCACAGGTCGGGGGGGGCTTCCTCAGCCTGGCCGACAATCGAAGCCTACCTGGGGGCCGGCCAGCTGGGGGGGGGGGGACCCCAGGAGGTTGGCCTGCCGCCCCCCAATCAGGGCCATCGGAGGGGCCCCAACAGGCCAACCTCCTGCGGTCCCACCCCCTTGCCAGCCGGCCGGCCCAATTGGGACAAATGGGGGGCCGGTGGGGTGGCCGGGGGGAAGAGCCACGGGAGGTGGCTCTGGGAGCGCACTGACGCTCCTGCATTGAGAGACTTCCCCCTAGTGGTTAGTGCACGTCATAGCAACTGGTCAACCGGTCATTCAGTAGTAATGGTCACTTAGGCTTTTATATCTATAGATAGCCAGATTAAGTATAGAAGTAGGAAGTAAACATCTAGAAAGCTTTCTAGTCGTTTGACAGTACTTTTATATCTGCAGAAACCAATAATGTCAAATTCAGCCTTATACTATACATGCAGTTTTTCATCTCTATCCTATTTTAGAGAAACATTAGATTGGAAATAGTTTTAAAATAAACTAGTTTTCTACTGAAGTATAAGAAACACTGGTTTAGATCACAGACTGTAAGTAGCACTGGATTAGATCACATACTCTTTAGTACCCAGGTTGGAATCCCAGCTCTGCCATTCACAGTTGTATAATTTTGGGCAAGTTCAACATCACAGCACCAAATAATGTATAACAATACTACTGGTAACCCATGTCCAATATCACATTCTTATATTCCCCCTCCCTTGAATCACTATTTTTTTTGGTTAGTTGGAAAGACCAAGGGGGTATTAATAGAAATGTCCATGTTGCAAAAGACAGCTGCAGTTACAAACCCAACATTTCTGTAAACTGAAGGCACTATACATTAAAGATATAAAATAAGGAGCAGATGGCGGCATAGGTAAACACCGGAGTTCGCTGCCTCGAACAACCACTTCAAAAATACAACGGACATCATCCAGAACCACAGGAAGGCTGGCTGAGTGGAAATTCTACAACTAGAAGGAAAGAGAAAAGCATACCGATACTCAGAGGAGGCGCAGTGTGGAAGTAAAATACTAAGGTGCGGAGGTGCACGCGGAGCGGGCTGGCGGCTGAGGGCGTGGTGTCGTTTTCAATCAGGAGGGAGTCTCAGGCTCTGAGCTCCAGTTCCTGGCGAGTCTCTGGGGACCCAGACTCATACGGGAGAAGGGGGACTGTCTGGCATTGGTCGGAACTCGAGGGCAGCTTTCTCTTGGAGGGACTTGCAGCGATTACCAGGACATTGAGAAGCGGAGCCTCTGAGAGCAGCCGTAACTGCTAGCCCTGCCCTGTTGATCCCATGGGACCCACCCTGCCCAAGCCATGCAGGGAGGCTTTTGCTGGATAGCCTAAGGCAGAGGCTAGCTTAGCACCTCCCTAGAGATCCAGGAGCCAATGTACCCAGAGGTCAGAGTGGGACCATCCAGTTTGCAGCTCCGTGGAAACATAAAGGACACACTCAGGGGGCAGACTCAGTGACCACCAAAGCCCCACTGAAGCAAGTCTTGCCCCATAACGGTGTCTCCAGCACAGAAGTTCTCCCACTGCAAACACAGCTGATTCTCACAGCCAATTAGCCTGGAGGTCAATTCCTCCCAGTGATACCAACAATAATCAAGGCTTAACTACAACAAGACTGTGCACAAAGACCACAAGGGGGTGCACCAAGAGTGTCCACCTCAGGTAATTGGGGAGGCTGAGCCACCGGGCCCTATAGGACACCTAGCACACAAAGCCACTCTACCAACACAGGGAAGCATAAAAAATGCGGAGACAAAGAAACAGGTCACAATGACAGAAATGGAGGAAAGCAAACGACTGGGTATAGAGTTCAAAACCACACTTTTAAAGTTTTTCAAGAATTTTCTAGAAACTGCCAATAAACTTAATGAGACCTACAAGAAATCTAATGAGACCCTCGAGGTTGTGTAAAAGACCAACTAGAACTTAAGCATACACTGACTGAAATAAAGAATATTATACAGACTCCCAACAGCAGACTAGAGGATCACAAGACTCAAGTCAATGATTTGAAATACTAAGAAGCAAAAAACACCCAACCAGAAAAGCAAAATGAAAAAAGAATCCAAAAATACAAAGATAGTGTAAGGAGCCCCTGGGACAGCTTCAAGCGTACCAACATCCGAATTATAGGGGTGCCAGGAGAAGAGAGAGAGCAAGATATTGAAAACCTATTTGAAGAAATAATGACAGAAAACTTCCCCTACCTGGTGAAAGAAATAGACTTCCAAGTCCAGGAAGCACAGAGAACCCCAAACAAAAGGAATCCAAAGAGAACCACACCAAGACACATCATAATTAAAATGCCAAGAGCAAAAGACAGAGAATCTTAAAAGCAGCAAGAGAAAGAAAGGCAGTTACCTACAAGGGAGTAATCATACGACTGTCGGCTGATTTCTCAACAGAAACTTTGCAGGCCAGAAGGGAGTGGCAAGAAATATTCAAAGTGATGAATAGCAAGGACCTGCAACCAAGATTACTTTATCCAGCAAAGCTATCATTCAGAATTGAAGGTCAGGTAAAGAGCTTCACAGATAAGAAAAAGCTAAAGGAGTTCATCACCACCAAACCAGTATTATATGAAATGCTGAAAGGTATCCTTTAAGAAGAGGAAGAAGAAGAAAAAGGTAAACATACAAATTATGAACAACAAATACACATCAAGTGCATCTGAAAATCAAGTGAATAATCTGATGAACAGAATGAACTGGTGATTATAATAGAATCAGGGGCATAAAAAGGGAGTGGACTGACTATTCTTGGGGGGGAAAGGGGTTAGGGGGACGTGGGAAGAGACTGGACAAAAATCGTACACCAATGGATGAGGACAGTGGGTGGGCAGTGAGGGAGGAGAGTGGGGTGGGAACTGGGTGGAGGGAAGCTATGGGGGGAAAAAAGAGGAACAACTGTAATAATCTGTACAATAAAGATTTAACTAATCAAAAAAGAAAAAAAAAGAAAATGAGAATAACAATTAGCCTCCAGGCAGAAGCAATGGCCACATCCTGTTGGAAAAACTCTTGCCGCACCTGTGGAAAATTTCCTGAGAGGCACACAAGGCAATCCAATTAGTCTACAGGCAGAGGCAGTCTCTGGAGGCTATGAGTCTTTACCTGATCTAATTAGTCAGAAACAGCATTGACACTATCCTGCAGTAGAGACTGAGAGGCATAGCAGATCTACCTAATACACAGTCACAAACCCAAACAGGCAGCCAAAATGAGAACACAAAAGAAAAACAAAAATGAAAGCACTAGAGAATTCTCCAGAAAAGATAAATGAAATAGAGATAAGAAATTTATCTCGCCGAAACCGGTTTGGCTCAGTGGATAGAGCGTCGGCCTGCGGACTGAAGGGTCCCGGTTTCGATTCCGGTCAAGGGCATGTACCTGGGTTGCTGGCACATCCCCGGTGGGGGATGTGCAGGAGGCGGCTGATCGATGTTTCTCTCTCATCGATGTTTCTGACTCTCTCTCTCTCTCCCTTCCTCTCTGTAAAAAATCAATAAAATATATTTTTAAAAAAAATTAAAAAAAGAAATTTATCTCATACAGAGTTCAGAATAATGATAAAGATGATCAACAGCATGCAAAAAGATATAGTAACTATGAAAACGGAAATAAAGAATGACATAGCACAAATGAAGAACACATTGGAAGGAATACAAAGCAGATTAGGGGAAGTTGAGGACTGAATCAGTGAATTAGAAGACAGGGTAGAAAAAAAACCACTCAATCAAGGAACCAAAAAGGAAAAAAAACACTAAGAGACAGAAGGACAGCTTAAGGGAGCTGTGGGACAACATAACAATATTGGCATAGGTGTGCCAGAATAGGCAGAAAGGGAAAAAGGAATAGCAGAAATAATAGCAAAAAACTTACCTAATCTGGTGAAGGAAAAAGTTACACAAATTCAGAAGGCACAGAGAGTCCTGAGCAAACAGGCCCATGCCCAGACACATCCTAATCAAAATGTCAAAAATTAAAGACAAAGAAAGAATCCTAAAGGCAGCAAGAGAAAAGCCAATTGTTACGTTCAAAGGCACTCTCATAAGGCTATCATCTGATTTCTTATCAGAAATTCTACAAGCAAGGATCTGAAACCAAGATTACTATATCCAGCAAAGCTATCATTCAAAATAGTCAAATAAAGAGTTTCCCAGCCAAAAAAAAAAAAAAAAAAGGGCTAAAGGAGTACATCACCACCAAGCAAGCATGATAAGAAATACTAAAGGGAATGCTATAATGAGAAGAAGAAATAGAGGGAGAAACTTAGGCATAGAGAATTAAAATGGCAGTAAATAAGTACCTATCAATAACCTTAAATGTAAATGGATTAAATGCTCAAAGCAAAAGACATAGGGTAGTTGAATGGATACAAAAACATGACCCAACTATATGCTGTCTGTAAGAAACCCACCTCAGAACAAAAGACTGACACAAGATGAGAGTGAAAGATGAGAAAAATTTTTCCATGCAAATGGAAAAGGAAAAAAAAGCTGGTGTAGCAATACTCATATCTGACAAAATAAACTTCAAAATGAAGGTCATCACAAGAGATAACAAAGATCACTACATAATACTAAAGGGATAGATCCAACAAGAGGCTATAACCCTGGTAAACAAATATGCACCCAATATAGGAGCACCTAAATATATAAAAAAAAACTTCTAGAGGACTTTAAAGGAGAGAAGGACAACACTACAGTCATAGTAGGGAACTTTAACATCTCACTGACTTCACTGGCTAGATCTTCCAGACAAAAATTAACAAGGAAACAGTGACTCTGAAGAACACACTGGATCACATGGATTTAATTGGCATTTATAGAAAATTTCACCCCAAAGCTGAGGAATATATATTCTACTCAAGTGCACATGGTCTTTCACAAAGAGGCCACATGTTAGGACACAAAACAAGTCTCTACAAGTTCAAGAAGATTGAAATCATATCAAGCATCTTCTCAGATCACAGTGAAATGAAATTAAAAATCAACTATAGTTAAAAAAAAAAAAAAGAAAAAACATTCAAACACATGGAGGCTAAATAGCAAGTTATTAAACAACTAGGGGCCCAGTGCACGAATACGTGTACCTTGAAAGGAACTGTGGGCTGCGAGGCTGCAGTGGGCACAGGGGTGGGTCTTGGCTTTTTTGTTCACCAATAATGAATTCTCAGAAAGAGAAGCTAAACAAACAATCCCATTTACCATTACAACAAAAATATTAAGATACTTAGTAATAAACTTAACCAGGAGGTTAAAAGACTTGTACTCAGAAAACTACAGGTCTTTGAAAAAAGAGATAAAGGAAGATATAAACAAGTGGATGAATGTACTGTGTTCATGAATGGGTAGACTTAACATCATTAAAATGTCCATACTATCCAAGGCAATCTACAGATTCAATGCAATCCCTATTAAAATGCAATCTTAAGAAGAACAAAGTTGGAGGAATCTCAATACCAGATATCAAGCTACTACAAAGCCACCATAATCAAAACAGCCTGTTACTGGCACAAGACATACAGACCAATGAAACAAAACAGAGACCCCAGAAATCGACCTAAGCAATTATTCTCAATTAATATTTGACAAAGAAGGCAAGAGCATACAATGGAGTCAAGAAAGTCTCTTCAATAAATGATGTTGGGGAAATTGGACAGAAACATGCAAAAAAATGAAACTAGACCAACTTATACCATACACAAGAATAAACTCAAAAATGGATAAAAGACTTAAATGTAAGTAACAAAACCTTAAAAATATAGAAAAAAACCATAGGCAGCAAAATCTCAGACATCTCTCATAGCAATATGTTTACAGATACATCTCCTTGGGCAAAGGAAACTAAGGAGAAAATAAAAAATGGGACATCAAAATAATAAAGCTTCTGCACAGCAAAAGAAACTATCAACAAAATGAAAAGGGAGTCCACTGTATAGAAGAAATATTTGGCAACGATACATCTAATAAAGGGTTAGTATCCAAAATATATAAGAAACTCATACAACTTAATAAAAGGAAGACAATTCAATTAAAAAATGGGCAAATGCCAAAACCGGTTTGGCTCAGTGGATAGAGCGTCGGCCTGCGGACTGAAAGGTCCCAGGTTCGATTCTGGTCAAGGGCATGTACCTTGGTTGTGGGCACAGTCCCAGTAGGAGATGTGCAGAAGGCAGCTGATCGATGTTTCTCTCTCATCGATGTTTCTAACTCTCTATCTCCCTTCCTCTCTGTAAAAAAATCAATAAAATATATTTTAAAAAAAGAAAAGAAAAAAAATGGGCAAAGGACCTAAATAGACACTTCTCCAAAATGGACATACAAATGGCCAAGAGACATATGAAAAAGGCTCAAAGTCACTGATCATCAGAGAGATGTAAATTGAAACGACAATGAGATCACCTCACTTGTCAAAATGACTACCATCAACAAATCAACAACTGACCAGTGCTGGTGAAGATGTGAAGAAAAGGGAACCCTAGTACACGGCTGGTGGGAATGCAGACCAGTGCAGCCATTATGGAAAACAGTATGGAGTTTCCTCAAAAAATATGGAACTGCCATTTGACCCAGCAATCCCACTTCTAGGAATATATCCTAAGAAACCCAAAACACCCATCAGAAAGAATGTATGAGCTTCTTGGTTCATTAGCAGCACAATTTACAATAGCTAAGATCTGGAAATAGTCCAAGTACCCATCAGTAGATGAGTAGATTTAAAAAAAAGCTGTGGTAGTCATCCTATATAAGAGAGGGATATGCTAATTAGCCCAGGTACGCTAATTAGTTATGGCAGGATATGCCAATTAGTCACAACTGGTATGCAAGGTATGCAAACTGACCATCACTCCAACACTGAGAGGGATATGCTAATTAGCACTGATATGCTAATTAGTCACAACCGGTATGCAAATTGACCATCACTCAAACACACAAGATGGCCACCCGCATGTGGACACAAGATGGCCTGCAGGGGAGGACAGTTAGGGGTGACTAGGCCGGCAGGGGAGGGCAGTTGGGGGCAACCAGGCCTGCAGGGGAGGACACTTTGGGGGGGGACCAGGCCTGCAGGGGAGGGCAGTTAGGGATGACAGGGCCGCCAGGGGAGGGTAGTTAGGGGTGACCTTTGGGGGGCGGGGCCGGCCAGCCCACCACCCACAGCCCCTCCCCATGGCCGGCCCCACCCTCAATCAGCTCCCACCAACCCGATCGCCCATGGTCCCTCCCCCAAGCCAGCTCCGCCCCCGATCGCTCCCCCATACCAATCAGGAGTGGGGCTGGCTGGCCAACCTCCCACGGCCCCTGCCCCGGCCACTGACTCCCAATGGGCTCCCCCACCCTATTCGGGGGCCAAGCAGCCAGCCCACCACCCACAGCCCCTCCCCTGGCTGTGCCCACCCCCAATCGGCCCCCCACCCCAACTGGGGGCGGGGCCCACTGGCCAATCACCCTTGGCCCCTCCCTTTAGCCCACATGACCCTGGGCACTGATCAGGGCCTGATCAGGGCCGGGCCGGCCAACCTCCCGCCATCTCTTCTTCCTGACAGGCCCGCCCCAGTTGGGGCTGGGCTGGCTGTCCCCCCTCCCCGCCACACATATTTGTGCACTAGGCTTCTAGTAGTAGATTAAAAATGGTGGCAGAGTAGGAGGATGCTACACAGACATGCTCCCAGGAACAAGCTGGAAATACAGAAAGGCTTCCTGAATAATCAATGGAAAACTCACAGGAGAGAACCCTGATACCCAAGGACTGAAGATGGAGACTGCATAGAGACTGGTAGGAGGGGCAGAGGTGCCAAAGGGCTGGCCGGGCACCCACAGACAACTGAAGTCCCAGAGAGATATCTCAGCTGTGGGGGGGTGCCACTGAGAACTCTGGGATCTAATCCCGAAGCTGGGCTCCCCAGCAGAGAGCACCAAACTGAGGAGGGTACCCACATAACAACTAGCTGTGAAAAGCAGTGGGGTGCTGTCAGCCAGGGAGTGACAGCTGAAAGTTCGGGCACCCTCTTAAAGGGCCAATGAACAAAAATTCCCTGTGGAGCCACCCACCTTGTGCTCTGGCAGAGAGAGGGTGAAGTGGACTGGAGCTGTGAGAGCAGAACACAGGACTGGGGTCTCAGGGATAGAGCTCAGAAGGCAGACACCCCAAGTTTCCTGGGCTGAGTCATTCCCTCATGCAGCAGAGGACTTCTTTCCCACACAGACATCTGCCTTGCCTGGGAAGAAGACAGTGGACACATCCTATTGGAAAAAACTTTGCCCTGAGGGCACTTGAGAGATTAAAAGTAACAATTAGCTTCCAGGCAGAAGCAACTGCCCCACCCTGTTGAAAAAACACTCGCCAAACCTGAGGATGATTGCCTGGGGCAATTCAAGTTGGAATCCTATTAGTTTGTAGACAGAGGCAGTCTCTGGAGGCGTTGAGTCTTTGCCTAATCCAATTAGTCAGAAACAGCCTTTAACACTGTCTTGCACTAGAGATGGAGAGGTATAGAGGATCTACCTAAAACATAGTCACAAACCCAAACAGACAACCAAAATGAGAAAACAAAGAAACAACCCTCAAATGAAAGAACTAGAGAATTCTCCAGAAGAAGAGATAAATGAAGCAGAAATAAGAAATTTATCTGAAACAGAGTTCAGAGTAATGATGGTAAAAATGTTCAACAGTATGAGAAAAGATACAGTAACTATGAAAAAAGAACAGTCTGAGATAAAGAATGACATAACACAAATAACACATTGTAAGGAATACACAGCAGATTAGGGGAAGCTGAGAATAGAATCAGTGAATTAGAAGACAGAGTTAAAAATATCACTCAATTAGAGAACCAAAAAGACAAAAACAATTAAAAAACAGGAGGACAGCTTAAGGGACCTGTGGGACAATGTGAAACGTAACAATATTAGAATAGCAGATGTGCCAGAAGAGGCAGAAAGGAAGAAAGGAATAGAGAAGGTGTTTGAAGAAATAATGGTAGAAAACTTCCCTAACCTGGTAAAGGAAAAAGTCACACATGTTCAGAAGGCACAGAGAACCCCAAACAAGAAGAACCCAAACAGACCACACCCAGACACATCATAATAAAAATGCCAAAACTTAAAGACAAAGAGAGAATCTTAAAAGCAGCAAGAGAAAACTATTACCTACAAAGGAGTTCCCATAAGGCTGACACCTAATTTCTCATCAGAAACTCTACAGACCAGAAGGGAATGGCATGAAGTACTCAAGAAAAACAAGGATCTGAGTCTAAGATTACTATATCCAGCAAGGTTATCATTCAAAATAGAAGGTCAAATAAAGAGCTTCCCAGACAAAAAAAGGCTAAAGGAGTTCTTCACCACCAAGCCAGCATTACAAGAAATGCTAAAGGGACTGCTGTAAGGGATTGCTGAGAAGAAGAAACAGAGAGGGAAACCTAGCCATTCAGAATTAAAATGGTTATAAATATCTCTCATTAATAACCCGAAATATAAATGGATTAAATGCTCCAATCAAAAGGTGTAGGGTAGCTGAACGGATACAAAAATATGACCCAACTATATGCTGTCTACAAGAAACCCACCTCAAAACGAAAGACACACACAGGATCGAAGTGAAGGGATGGGAAAATATTTTCCATGTAAATGGGAAAAAAATAAAAGCTGGAGTAGCAATACTCATATCCGACAAAACAGACTTTAAAAGCATCATGCTGCCCTAACCCAGTGGTCAGCAAACTAATTAGTCAACAGAGTCAAATATCAACAGTACAAAGATTGAAATTTCTTTTGAGAGCCAAATTTTTTATATAACTATATAGGTAAGTACATTGTTACTAACTTAATTAGGGTACTCCTAAGGCTTAGGAAGAGCCACACTCAAGGGGCCAAAGAGCCGCATGTGACTAGCGAGCCGCAGTTTGCTGACCACGGCCCTAACCGGTTTTGCTCAGTGGATAGAGCTTTGGCCTGTGGACTCAAGGGTCCCAGGTTTGATTCTGGTCAAGGGCATGTACCTTGGTTGCAGGCACATACCCAGTAGGGAATATGCAGGAGGCAGCTGATAGATGTTTCTCTCTCATTGATGTTTCTATCCCTCTCCATTCCTCTCTGTAAAAAAATCAATAAATTTTAAAAAAAAAAAAGCATCATGATAACCAAAATAACCCTGTCAGAGAAAGATAAATATCATATGATCTCACTCATTTGTAGAATATAATGAACATAAACTGATGAACAAAAATAGAGCCAGATGGGGGAAAAATATACTAGAATAGAAGTAATCCTGTTACTTGCAGATTTTTAATATCTCCTACAACTTTTGTGATATACTGTTAGTACAGTTTCGGTAATATTATTATACTTAAAATTCTTTCATTCTTGAAATATGTTTATTGCATGTAATATTACTATATGTAAGATCATTTTTCATGAATAATTGGTGTTTATTGCATGTAACATTATATTTAAGATCATTTTTCTTAAAAAGAAACAAACCCAAAAAACACAAAGTCCCAATTTAGTTATGCAAATGTTGTCCTTGAAAAGATCAAGGGTAAATCCCTGAGAAATCACTTGCTCATCTAGTTCAATAAATTGCTTTCACCTTTTTGCATTGCTGGTCTGAACCACAATGGGATATGTTCATAAAACAAAAAGGCACTAACAAGGGCTATGTCTACAGCTTTAATAGAAGAGGAGAGGCAAATGACTCAATGGCCTTAGTGACAAGAGCATTCACCAAACTCCTTTGTGGGTTGTCTCCTAGTTTCAAGAATTGTTCACCCATGACAAAGAAGCACATTTCTTAGAAAATAAACTCTCAGGCTTGCCTTGGTAAGAAAAAAAAAAAGCTGTGGTAGTAAAAAAAAAAAAAAAAAAAAAAGAATCTCTTACTCTTTGAGACAGCATGCTAAGTGAAGTCAGTCAGTCAGAGAAGGACAAGTATCACATGTCACATGTGGAATCTAAGTAACAAAATAAACTGATGAACAAAGTGGATCCAGAGACATGGATACATGGAACACAGTATGGAATCTAAGGGGAGAGGCAGTGGGTGGGAAGTAATCAACCAAAGACCTTGTATGCATATATACATAACCCATGGACACAGACAATAGGGTGGTAAAGACCTGGGGGGAGGAAAAGCTAGGCAGGCTGGAGAGGGGATCAATGGGCAAAAAGAAGGGACATATTTAATACTTTCAACAATAAAGACGTTTTAAAATAATTAAAAATAAAAATATTGTAAAATGCAACATGTAGATGTTTAATCTACTAGGTAACACTAATCTAATTAAGTAGTAATGACTAACACTAGACTTGTGTGAACATAGTTGCGTAAATTTGTTGCACTATAGATAAAAACTGACATTTTTAGATAGACAGCAAGCTATACTTAACCACATTTTACTAGCATATAAAAAAATCTCTACAAGCCACACTTGAGTTTCTGATCTTGAACAATTTTAAACTTGAGTACTGGCCAGTCTGGATCAGTGGTTGATTAGAGCATCGGCCCTCGGACTGAAGGATCAAGGATTCAATTCCCATCAAGGGCACATATCTCAGTTGCAGGCTCAATCCCCAGTGCAGGTCGGGATGCATTTGGAAGGCAACCAATCAATGCGTCTCTCTCACATCTATGTTTCTCTCTCTCCATCTCTCCTTTACCTTCCCCTCTCTAAAAAGAAAAAAGAAGTATCAATGGAAAAATATCCTTGGGCTAGGATTAACAAAACAAATCAAACTTGAATGTACATATCCTTAACTTTTAACTACTATAAAAACTTGTAGGTATCTTATTATATTTAAAACTAGAGGCCCAGTGCACAAAAATTTGTGCACTCGGGGGCGGGGAGGGGGTGTCCCTCAGCCCAGCCTGTGCCCTCTTGAAGTCTGGGACCTCTCAGGGGATGACCACCTGCTGGTTTAGGCCCGCTCCCCGGGGGGATTGGGCCTAAGATGGCAATCAGACATCCCTCTGGCAGCCCGGCAGCCCTCAGGGGATGTCCACTTGCCAGTGGGGAGCAGGCCTAAACTGCAGTCGGACATCCTTAGACTCCCTCCAACGCTGCTGTACTGGCAGCCATCAGCCTGGCTTGTGGCTGAGCAGAGCTCCTCCCATGTGAGAGTGCCCTGACCACCAGAGGGCAGCTCCTGCATTGAGCGTCTGCCCCCTGGTGGTCAGTGTGTGTCATAGTGACCAGTCATTCCCAGTCCTTCTGCTATTAGGGTCAGTTTGCATATTACCCTTTTACTATAGAGGATAGAGGCCTGGTGCAGGGCTGGGGGCCGGCTGGTTTGTCCTGAAGGGTGTCCCGGATCAGGGTGCCTGGCCAGCCTGAATGAGGGGCTGATGGCTGTTTGCAGCTGGTCACACCCCCTTCAGGGTGAGGGTCCCCAATGGGGTGCCTGGCCAGTCTGGGTGAGGGGCTGAGGGCCATTTTCAGGCTGGCGGGTGACTGAAGCTCCCAACCTCTCCTTTTTTTCTTTTTTTATTCTGGGATTTATTTACCTTCTATGGCTGTCACTGCAACTGAGACACTGGCTTTAGCTCTGAAGCTCGACTCCAGCTCTGAGACCTCAGCTGCTGAAATCAGGTATCTGGGTTTGTTTGGCATCTATAATTGAAACACTGTTGCAGCTCCAGCTCCAAGGCCCGGCTGGCTGAAAGCAGGTTTCTGGGGTTTGTTTAGCTTCTATAATTACATTGTTTCTTAGAGTGCAACTCAGAGGCCGGCAGCAGCAGGCGGGGAACCTTGGCTTCCTCCATCACTGGAGCAAGCTTCCTGTTCGCTTCAGCTGCCTAGCTGCCGGCCACCATCTTGGTTGGCAGTTCATTTGCATATCGCCCTGATTAGCCAATGGGAAGCGTGTCAGAGGTACGGTTAATTACCATGTTTGTCTATTATTAGATAGGCTAAACTAACTGTCAAGGTAGCACTAATATCTCAAAAACCAAGTTACTCTGCACAGCTATATAGCTTAGGACAAAATTACAAATTCAGAGTGTGATAATAGAGATCTAAGAAATAAATGTGATGCTCTAGAACAGCGGTTCTCAACCTGTGGGTTGCGACCCCTTTGGCGGTCGAACGACCCTTTCACAGGGGTCGCCTAAGACCATCCTGCATATCAGATATTTACAATTCATAATAGTAGCAACATTACAGTTATGAAGTAGCAACGAAAATAATTTTATGGTTGGGTCACAACATGAGGAACTGTATTTAAAGGGCCAGAAGGTTGAGAACCACTGCTCTAAAATGATAAGTCTAAGAACAAAAATTAAATGTCAATCTGCTTAAACCAAAGGCTACCAGAAGACTCATGTAAAAGTAACTATGGAAGGGATGCTTTCAGTGTGGAAATATGACCCTGGCCATTGAGAGCGCACGGGAGTGGGGTGGGTGGGGGCTGAAAAAGTCACTTAAAAAATAAGATAAAATGGCAGCCAGGGCTGTAGCATTGGAGCTGGAAGATGAGGACAGAGATGCTACCAACATTGGAGATTCTATAGAAAGGTATAGACTGGAAAAGAGTGACTTTTCTGAAAATGAAAAAGAAGCTGACAATGAACGTAAGTTGAATACTATGACAATGAAAATACTGCAGAAGCTAATGTTGAAACTAATGTGGGCAGGGCAGATGGCATAGCTAAAATCATTAACCAAAAACTCCTGCCCTGGCCAGTGCTGCTCGGTGTTTGGAGCATCAGTCCATGCACCAAAGGGTTGTGGGTTCAATTCCAGGTCAACGGCATGTACCTGGGCTGCAGGTTCAATCCCTGGCCTTGGTCAGGGTACATGCAGGAGGAAACCAAATGATGTGTCTCTCTCACATTGATGTGTGTCTCTATCTCTTTCTGCCCTCTTCTCTCACTCCCTCCCATTCTCCCTAGAAAATCAATAGAAAAAAATACCCTGGGGTGAGGATTAACAAAAAGCAAACAACAACAAAAACTCCTAAAAGTAAACCCACTATTCTGGTCAAAAACCAAGAGCTAGAAAAGGAAAAAGAAAAGTTAAAACAGAAGAGACTAGAAAAAAGAAAACAGCTTAATAAGAAGCAGGAATGGGAAATGATGTGCAGAGTCAAGGCAGATGTGAAAGACCGAAAAAAAAAGAGTGGTATCTTCAAAGAATTGCAACAAGGGATAATGTTGTATCATTATTTAACTGTTCATAAGCATCAAAAGAACATTGATGAGATTAAAGAAACTGGCAGCTCCATTAGAAAGCATGCTAAGTTGGTATCAACTGTTTTCAAGAAAGATTCCTTCAGTGTTCGAAGCGGGATGGACACAAGTACAAACGAGAAAAGTTCAACTGGAAAGGACTCAAAAGCCAAACAGACTGACGTGAAAGAAGAGGGCCCACACTCACTGCTGGTGGGAATGTAAACTGGTAGAGCCACTATGGAAAACAGTATGGAAGCTCCTCAAAAAATAAAGAACAGAATTACCAGTCTGGGATATTTATAATGGAGAGGCTATGCAAGTGGGAGGGCAGGAGGCATACCATAAAACACCCTCTGCACCTTCCTCTCAATTTTGTAGTGAACCTAAACCTGCTCTAAAAAATAAAGTCTATTTAAAAGGAAAAGAAAAATGCACAAAGAAGGATACAGTAAGAAAAAAAGAACCTACAAACAGGTACACCAAAGTATTACCATAGGACAGCTTGTTATTGAAATTACTGACATTTATTTTCCTCATGTCTATCTAAATGTTTGAAATTTATTATAACAAAATTATACTGAATCCCAAATATATACCTGAGTATACTTCTGGACTGCTCACTCTATTCCAGTGATCTGTCAGCCCCCACATGCATCAATATGACATGTTTATAAGTTATCTTTGTTCAGTACTGCTTTTTTCTCGTTGTAGAACAAGTTCCCCATTGCCCCTTTTCCTTTTGAGAAATTTTCTGCCAATTCTCATTTATTTATTCTTTCAAATAAACCTCACAATCATTTTATAAAGCAAGGGCTTGCAAACTTTTCTATAAAGGGCCAGAGAGTAAATATTTCAGGCTGGTGATCTTTCCATCATTTATTCTTAGCTAGCAAGCTACACAAAAATAGCCCAAAGGTCAGTTTGTGGAATCCAGTATAAAGTGTAGTTCCCTACCTACCTGCAAAGATTTTGGCCTCTTGATTCAGTTTGTACTGAATTTAGATGTTCAAGAAAAATTAACATCTTTCCAATAATAAATCTTTTTCAAAAGTAAATTATGATTCTTCATTTATTAAAGTTCTCCACTGCATTCCTCAGTAGAGTTGTATAGCTTATATTTATGAACTAGAGGCCTGGTGCACAAAAATTCATGCACTCGGGGGATCTCTCAGCCCACCCTGTGCCCTCTCGCAGTCTGGGACCCCTTGGGGGATGTCCACCTGTTGGCTTAGGCCTGCTTCCTGGCCAAACATCCTTAGCGCTGCCGCAGAGGCAGGAGCAGCTCCCGCCACCACTGCTGCACTGGCCAGCCATGAGCCAGCTTCTGGCTGAGTGGCATGCCCCCTGTGGAAGCACACTGACCACCAGGGGGCAGGTCCTGCGTTCAGCATCTGCCCCCTGGTGGTCAGTGGCATAGCGACCGGCCATGCCACCATTAGGGCCAATTTGCATATTACCCTTTTATTACATAGGAATAGGATACTGCAAATTACTTGTTAGATATACAATTCCTGTCCACTTGAAGGCACTGGCACTTGGGTACATGAATGATGCAAATTGCTTGCTTGATTTACTATTCCTGGTACTTTTTGCCTAGTTATAGAAAAAGCATATAACACTGTATTCTCTAATCAGAATGCAACAAGAAGTCACTTGTAAAATGTCATGGTAACTGTTCTTTATTTCTTTTCTATTCAGTAATGCAGTAACTGTAAGGTCCACAGAGAGCTGGGTTACCCACTTAAGAGTGCCTGGCATTGAAATGTTTGAATAAATGAGTGACTGTAATTTTGTTCCCTCGCAAAATTTCACTAAAACTATAGTAAAGACATCTTTTTTAAGCCCACAACTATGGGGAGAGCAGCTCTAAGAAAGAGCTAGAATGTAGATGGAGGATAAGTGGTAACTAATCAATGTGCACAGTTAAATCCTTCAAGTCCAGCAGCTGACAGCACCTTTAGAAAGGGGTCGTGAAGGAAGGGTGTAATTAAAGAGAATTATATGAGAGTTGTTTGTGAAATAACTAGATTCCTGAATCCCCTCCCCCTAGTCCAAGTCACTAGGATTGCTGCCATATGGGTTCAAAAATAAAAAAAATAAAAATAAGCGCCCTAACTGGTTTGGCTCAGTGGATAGAGCGTTGGCCTGTGGACTAAAGGGTCCCAGGTTCGATTCAGGTCAAGGGCATGTACCTTGGTTGCGGGCATATTCCCAGTAGGGAGTGTGCAGGAGGCAGCTGATCAATGTTTCTCTCACACTGATGTTTCTAACTCTCTATCCCTCTCCCTTCCTCCCTGTAAAAATTCAATAAAATATATATTTTTTTAAAAAGCAACTTGGAGGAAACAGACAGCAAAAAAGAAAATGTCTTTTAAAGTATGTACATATAAAAATAAAGTACGTACCTGTACCCTTCAAAAGAATAAGTTGAGATTTTGTATGCATACAAAAATTATAAGAAACCATAACAATTCTAAGAAACCATAAAAGTGAAAATTCAGAGGACGAGAGAGAGAGAGAGAGAGAGAGAGAGAGAGAGAGAGAGAGAGAATATACATCTGAAAATTAAAAGTATCAGGCAGAAAAAGTTGGAAAATAAATGAAATTTCCCCAAAAATAAAGCAAAAAGAAAAGGAATTTGAGAGCAAGATTTAATTTTTCTTTAAAGTCAGGGAACCAGTCCAGTAGATATATTATCTGAATAACTGTTTCCAAGAGAAAAAAAGAGAGGAAAATAATAATGTCAAAAGTGACTAATAATAATAAATGTCAGATGTGATGAATATGAGCTGTTGCCATATTGAAAAAGTCTAATAAGTACTCAGCACAACCGATAAAAATACTCATACTAGCCCTGGTGAGTGTGGCTCAGTTGGTTGGGCGTCATCCCATGCACTGGAAGGTCGCCAGTTAGATTCCCAGTCAGGCCCCATGCCCAGGTTGTGGGTTCTGGTCCCAGGGATAGGAGGCAGCCGATTAATGTTTCTCTCTCCCTCTTCCTCCCTCTCTCTCTCTAAAATCAATAAAAACATTAAAAATACTGATACTAAAACATACCATTGTTAAATAGGAACAAGGAAAGAGCTTACAAATTTCTGGGGAGGAAGAGAACTGGTCACATTTAAAAACAAAACAAACAAACAAAACAAAAAAAACAGCCATCAGAAATCAACAGCCACAACAGAACCTGGCCATGAAGCAATGACTTCAAATTCTGAAGAATTCTACACCCAGCTCTAGCTAGTTTTGCTCAGTGGATAGAGCATCAGCCTACGGACTGAAGAGTCATGGATTCGATTCTGGTCAAGAGCACATGCCCAGGTTGCCAGATCAATCCTCAGTGGGGGACATGCAGGAGGCAGCCAATTGATGTTTCTTTCTCATCACTGATGTTTCTCTCTCTCCTTGTCCCTTCCTCTCTGAAATCAATAAATATTTTTTAAAAAGAATTCTACACCCAACTAAACTACAGATATATATATATGCACACACACACACAACCTATCTAATAAAGGAATATGCTAATTGACCCTAACGCTGCTGCGGCGCCCACAGCCAATAAGGAGGGAATATGCTAATTGACCATCATGCCCTCAAATATGGCAATACCCACAGCCACAAGATGGCGGCGCCCAGTCCCCTCAGCCTTGCGGGGGCGGCAGGTGCATGGCAAGGCTGGCCTGCCCCTAGGTGGGCCCAGCCTCTCCAAGTGCCTGCCTCCGGAGACCCCCAGTCTCCTCAGCCCCCCAGCCGCCCAGGGCCTCCCCAGGCTCAGGTAACCAGGGCCGGCTGAGGCTTGTGCTGCCAACAGTGGCAGCAGCAGAGATCTGATGGGTCGTCACCTTCCCCTGATCACCGGGTTGCCTCCCACCCGAGGGCTCCCGGACTGTGAAAGGGGGCAGGCCGGGCTGAGGGACCCCCCCAACTCCAGTGCATGAATTTTCATGCACCAGGTCTCTAGTATATATATATATATATATATATATATATATATATATATATATATATATATATATATATATATCTACACTAATAAAAGAGAAAAATGGTAATTGGCGTACGACGATACCCTTTTCATTGGCTAATCAGGGCTATATGCAAATTAACTGCCAACTAAGATTGGCAGTTAACTGCCAACAAGATGGCCGTTAATTTGCATATGTAGGCACAATGCAGGGAGGCGAAAGGGAAAGCAGGAAGAAGCCCCCTGCCACTGACAGTGATCGGAAACCCAGGGGGGAGCTAAGAGCTGGGGGGCAGGGCAAAGGCGGCCCTGGCCATGATCGGAGAATCAGGTGCCTTTTCTGCCCTGGCCAGTGATAGCAGGAAGTAGGGGTGGAGCCAGTGATGGGAGCTGGGCACGGTCGAAGCTGGCAGTCCCAGGAGCTAGGGGTCCCTTGCCTGGGCCTAAAGCGAAGCCCATGATCGCGGGGCCGCTGCAGCTGTGGGTCCCCGCTGCCCGGGCTGGACGCCTCAGCCAGAGGCTTCCTGCAGGGGCAGGGGCGGAGGCTGCGCGATTGTGGCGCCCCCCGCTGCCACTGCAGGTCCCCGCTGCCCGGGCCGGACGGCTAGGCCAGAGGCGTCAGGCCTGGGCAAGGGGCCGATCCTGCGATTGGAGGGTGATGGGGGTCAACGCCTGAGGGCTTCCCAGTATGTGAGAGGGGGCAGGCTGGGCTGAGGGACATTCCCCCCGCCCCCCCCCCCCCACACCCAGTGCACGAATTTCGTGCACCGGGCCCCTAGTATATAAAATAAAGGCATAATATGCTAACTAGACCGGACAGCCAGACGTCCTTCCGGACAAGGGCAGGCAGCTGTGGCAACTGGCAGTGGCAGCAGAGGCGGGGTGATGGGGGCGGCACCTTCCCCTGATCGGCCCCATCGCTTCCCACAGAGGGAGGCCAGACTGCGGACAGTAGGACATCCCCTGAGGGCTCCTGTACTGTGAGAGGGGGCAGGGGCTGGGCTGAGGGACACCCCCCACCAGTACATGAATTTTCATGCACCCAGGCCACTAGTGTGTGTGTGTGTGTGTGTGTGTGTGTGTGTGTGTATTGCATTAACATGCAAGGTCTCAAAAATCTTTAACTCTCATTGGTAACTATTTTCAAAACCTATTGGAGATGTGATCCACCAAATTGAACAAGAAACCAAATAAAAGGAAGAAAAGGGACACAGAAAATGAAGAGATGCAACGAAGAAGTCAGATGAGAGAGAATGAGAGAAAAATAAAAGGAGATTCAAGAAAGACAGGTATGCACCAGATATAGAGAGCAGTGGTACAGATTAATGTGATTCAAGCTACCTTCATTTGATAAGGCTGCTGTGACAAAGATGCCTATTATTCTACCCTTAAAACACAGACACACACACACACACCAATTTCCTAGCCCGAACTTTTATCTATACTTAACCATGTGTTCACAAAGCTTTCTCTCCTCCGTGCCCTGTTCCCCGGAACAGCTAAGAATTTCATACCCCAATAGTTCAGCTTTAACCTAACTCTTAAAATATATAGAGCAGCTCACTCCCACAGACCACTCTCCTACGTGAAGGTTAATTAGCTGGCCCACACCACAGCCCCATCAGGTAACTGTAGTCTTATGTTTCTCAGAACATGTTCATGATCTTACCTACTGGTTTCCCCAAGAGAGGCTCTAGTAGTAATTCCAGGAAGTGAAAGCCAAACAATAACCCAGAAAAGGTGTTCAGCTTATCTTCTCTTGGGAACTTCATTTAACAATAGCAGTACTAACCTTTTCTTACACATCTAAGTTTTTAGTTTTTCTAACTAAAACACACTGCTAAAAGGAACATATAACACTGGATTAAACTGTAATTATACCATTTAAAAATTCAAGGGAAGGATTAACGTAAGTCAGGATGGGGGAAATATGAATGATCATGGATACATGGTTCTTCAGTCTATTACTTTAACACTTTTGCACATATGTATTTTATATTTTTTTCTACATATAAACATTTCACAATTTGAAAGGGGAGGAGCTTTAAAAAAAAGTAGTCTGATAGCCAACGATAGCCAACTATAGTCACAGAAGGGAGTTTCTTTGTTTTTTTGTTTTGTGTTTTATTAATTCTCACCTGAGGATATTTTTCCATTGATTTTTAGAGAAAATGGAAGGGAGACAGAGAGAGAAACATTGATGTGAGAGAGACACATCGATTGGTTGCCTTCACACTTGTCCTGACCAGGGCCAGGGATCAAGCCTTGATTGCAATTGAACCCGGACCCTTCAGTCCGCAGACTGACGCTCTTTCCACTGAGCCAAATTGGCTAAGACAAGAAGTGTTTTTACTTGACCATTTGAGTTTTTACATTTTTAACATTGTTGCAAAAACATTTACCTTACAGATATACTACCTCAAGTATGGAAATGCTATATAGAGAAAAAGGTTATTGATCAGAGCACTGAAATAGGAAATGATTACAAATAATCTAAACATTGATCATTATAGAAATAACTATGATCAAGACCAAACCATGTACACGTGAAGATTCTCACTGAGCATCAAGTTATGTGTTACTACGTAATAATGAGGACATATGCTACCCCACATATGTGTCTGGGAACAACGTTTAAATAAATCACAAAATGCTGAAATGGAAAAAAAAGAGACCAAACCATGTAATACATATCATCAGAAAAGAAAGCTTTATGTGTTGATATACAATGCTCTAAAAGACATATTAGGTGAATATCATAATATGCCAGAACAGTGTACATAACAGTTGGCTACCACTTTTTCTTTAAAGAATATGCAGCCCTGGCTAGGTAGTTCAACTGGTTGGAGCGTCACCCCATACATCAAAAGGTTGCGGGTTCAATTCCCAGTCAGAGTACATACCTAGGTTGCGGGTTCAATCCCTGGTCGGGGCATATAAGGGAGGCAACCAGTTGATGTTTCTCTTTCACATGATGTCTCTGTGTCTGTCTCTCTATTGCTTTCTTTTCCTCCCTCCCTTCCTCTCTCTAAAATCAATAAATATATCCTTGGGTTAGGATTTTAAAAAAAGAATATACATATTTGCTTGTACTATATATACAAATCTCTACGGAAAGATACAAAATGACAATGTTAGTTACCTCTAGAGGTAATCCACCTGGATGGGATCAGTTAAGACGACTTTGCAGTATACTCTTTTGGACAAAATTTGAGTTTTGAACAATGTAGAGTACTGCCCTATTCACACAGTTTTTAAATAGCAAAAAAAAAAAAAAAGCCTTAGGACAACTTTAATTCCATACAAGACCAACAATTATCTTCGAAAGATTAAAACAGAAGTTTTCCTAGGATAGAATTAAACAGTAACTTATCCAACCAAATTGGTCATATTCGTTGTACAAAATTAAGGCAAATATACTACAGATGCATATGTTTATATACACCAGAATATGTGTAGATTCTAGAGCTATGTTATCCAATTTGGTAGCCACTAGCTACATATGAAATTAAATTTCAAGTAATTAAAATTATATTTAAATTAATTAGAGTTTACAATTAATTTCCTTGGTTGCACTAGTCACATTTCAAGTACTCAATAGCCATGTGTGGCTAGTGTCTGCCATGTTGGATGGCACATAGCCTGTGCCATGTAGCTTCCTTAATGTTTCATGTTAACTCACTTAATTCTTACTGTACACATAAATGTAACTGGATTCTTTTATAATTCTAAGTATTTTATTTGAAATATTTTAAAACATTATTCTGAAAACAGGACCACAGACGTCAACAATTGCTAAAAACGTCTATTTAAATTTTAGGCCATGGGCACATTATTAGTGATTAAAAAATAAATAATTAAAACCTACATACTATAAACCAAAATCCAAGATATTTCACAATCCTACGCATTATTTTTTAAAAAGTTTACAAGTTCAAATGAAAAAAAAAATATATAAATATCTCAATTCTCACCCCACTACGCCACTGCCCATAAATCATCTGGTACATCCTTTTAGTTTTGATTTTATATTTAATTTATTTGTGTATGATGATGACCTACACATTGACTTTATTCTTAAGGTAGGAGGAGTTTTACTGAAGATAAAGTACTTTTTAGTTTGGGTTGAATTTGTTTCTTTTTTGAAAAGAATAGTAATAAAGCTTGAGGACAGAACCCTATAAAATGTATTTATCCTAAGATATTAAGAATATTAGGAAAAAACTATGTTTTATCTTTCCAATTAAAATATCAAATTTTCTTGCCTTAGTTAATACTTAAAGATTATAACTAATTTCTGTATAGCATTTTAGAATAACAAGTTTAAAATATACAACTAAAAACATGCTTATGTATATTTTAGCTTTAAAAATTACTGTAAAGCCATGCATTTCAGAGAAATCTTTAGGTCTCATTACTACCTTCCCCAAACAATTTTGCTTTTAAGACTAGGAACATATTATAGCTGAAAACTTTTCAAAACAACTAACTCTTTGCCAAACCTCTCACCAAAATTACTAAAAGAACAAAGGTAGTGGAGAATAAATTTCATAATCTCAAAAATTTTTAAATGTACTACTGTTTTCACTAGCAAAATATTTTAACTGGCAAATCATTTGAATTGACAAGGTCCAGACATTAAATGAGAAAATGGAGACAGGAATTGACCATTCACTTTGAGAAATCTACGCATAAAGTTCTGGACCAATTACTAAAATATGACCAGTATAACTACTCGTTTAGTCCTCAGATGCAGAGACCAAGTTGCTATTTATTTTCATATGATTCTGTACTTCAGTTACCAAACATTGTGGTAGCCTAAAAACAAATATCCACACATTTTATCTTATAGCTATAGCAAAATATCTAGTGAAGTGTTTATCAAACTAATCTTCCCAAGTTGCATAAGGAAAGCACATTGCATGCCTATTGCAAAGAGTGTCATGGTTAAGAACACATATCTGGAACTTGGCTGCTTTAGTTTGAACTCCACCCCACCACTTACTAGCTGTGTGATCTTGGACAAGTTAGTCACACAAAGTTACTTAATCTCTTTGTGCCTTGATTTCCTCATCTGTAAAATAAGAATATTATCTACCTCACAGGGCTGCTTGTAAGGATTAATATATATAAAGCATTTAGTGGGGGGGGGGGTCAATTGTGGAAAAGGGAGACATATGTAAAACTTTATACAATTAAAAAAAAAGCATTTAGTGTGGTGCCTGACAAGTATATACTGCAAGTGCTTTATTTTAGCTAAATAAAGATCTGCCTACATTAAAAATAGATGTAACAGACTGTGTTTAAAAGGTCATTTTCATTAAGTCATTTGCTTGAAATCCAATGCTGGTTAGATTTGTCATAATTCCACAGAAACTTACTGAACAGTGTGACTGAAGTACAGCTTCCCATTGTTTCTGTGGGATAATGTATCAAGAGTCCCAACTGGCGGGTTGTGGGCTCTCGATCCCCAGTGGGTGGCGTGCAGAAAGCAGTTGATCAATGATTCTCTCTCATCATTGACGTTTCTATCTCTCTCTCCCTCTACCTTCCTCTCTGAAATCAATAAAAATATATATATTTTTAAAAAGTTCCAACTGAGCAAAAAAATCTTACTTTTCTGATTATATTCTCAGTTCCTGGAAGTGACTTATTCAGCACATAAGAGACAAATGTGATTCTTTTTTTCGGACACAATTAGGAACTTTTGAAGAAACACTAGTGATTTTTACGATATAGATAGGAGTAGGAAGAGTATCTGAGAATTGTGGATCATAAATAAGCTTTGCATTTCTTGTTAATGGCCAAGGACTGATAATCAAAAGGCAGCTATGTGAATTTCCTAGCAGAGAGAGGAAAAGGTGTATACACTAGGTATGCATGGATACACCGGCATGCAACATATTCACGGAGTACTATAAACTTCATTTAGTTCTTCATAAATGACAAACTGCCATCTCACTGCATTAAAACATCAAAATCACTATAAGATATCTTATTTCCATTTTTTAGCTAGATTTAGAATGTTCAGTCTTCAAGGTCATACAGATATTTAAGTTAGACTATAACCCGTATTTGTTTCCACTGCTCAAAAGAGTCTCTATGGCCTAACCAATGGACACGGACAACGGGGGGGGGGGGGGGGGGCATGAGGGGGGGGTAGAGGGTAACGTGGGGACAAGGACACATATGTAATATCTTAATCAATAAAAAATATATTAAAAAAAAAAAAAGAGTCTCTATGACAAAGACAGAACAAGTCACAGGTACCAGAAGAACCAGAAAATTTCCAGTAGTAGCAAGGAAGGAAAAGTAGAAATTACCATTGCTAGAACAACTATTTCACAGGTTCCTTGTTATGTCCAAGACTGTTGGCATTTCTGTATTCTTAACCATAAATTGAACAGAATATTTTATTAAAATGTTTTGCTTAAAGTTTTCTGTCCAAATTGGGTAAGTTTACATAATTGATTTTACATCTTTAGTGTGTGAACTGTGTATTTCTAAGTTGAACTGTGTATTTCTCCGTGTCAAACAATTATGCACACTAGTAATTCAAAATATAAAATGAAGTGAAATTTGACATATAAATACCAGATTCATTTAGTTGCTTTATGAATGAATTTTTATATACTGAGTTCTTTCATTAAAGAACATGCATATTAATTTGCAAGATCTGCTTGTCAATCAAGTCTTTGGTTAATAAACAACACTGAATTATATGACATATTTGTCAATATGTATTTAAGCCTTATTTACTTTTAATAAATAAACTCTGTAATACAAAGCATGTTTCTAAAGGATAAAAAAAGAAACAGATCAGATGACCGTCCAAGTTGATCCCACTTTTGAAATTAATGTACAACTTTACATACTGAAGAGACACAGTGTAAAAACAAGTAAAATTATATACCTTCAATTTAACTAAAAAAAAAAAAAATAATGTAATCTCTTACCTTAAAAAGAACTACTAGTATGGGGGGGAGGGAGGGTCAATGGGAAAAGGAAAAAACAACAAACAAAGGGGACATCTAGAATACAATAAATGTGTAGATTTCAAATGCCAAAAGAGTAACAGAGGAGTATTGTTTAGCCCAATGTTCAAAATATTGCCATATTCACTGTAAAGAGGGAAAATGCTTCCTTTAATTTACCCTATCAAGCTTCTCAACAAATTTAATGTGACTGAACTTATACACACAAACTTGAGAAAAACCACACAATATCAAATAGAAATCGCTGATATTTTATGTACACAGATAAAAAGTCCCCTATGAAAGGTGGGACAAGGAGGAAAAATAAAAAACAAACAAACATGGTTCTTTTAAGTATCTGTTATGCCCAGCAAAAAAGCAGTAAGAAAAGTTAGAAGCTAGCTGAAATAGCAATGAACACTTTGTAGGCTTAAGCATGCATACCTCAATTGCAACCAATACTAATCAGCTGCTTAAAAATAAATAAAAACCACTATTTAAAGTTGTCCAAAAAATTATAAATAATTTGTGGACGAGGATGCATTAAAAGTACTAAAAATCTGCATTTTCACCAAAAATGAACAATTCTGCACTGTTTTATATATCCTCAAACGACTATAGTTTCAATCTGGCTTTCCACTTTCATACACTTTAGATTTTTAGGTTCACTACTCCCCAAATTTAAATGCAGAATCCAAATCATCCTGGGACAGCACTAGAACAATCACTATACTGTATCACTGATTGAGAATTAAGCTCACTAAGCATTTACATTAAACAAGGTATAGAATCACATCTTGTATAACTTTGTTGGTACAATGTTCTAAAATCAGGGTCTATAAATATTTACTGGCTCAAAATAGTCCTTCAACACTCTGTAGTTCTGTGCTGTGCTGTTGAAACAAACCTGCATTATTTTGCAAAATCTGAAGGACCTAAATGTTACTGAAATTTAACAGAATACATTATTACTGTTTAGAAGCTTTAGCCTTGCCACCATTACCAGGTGTAATTTTTTTTTTTTTAATGACACTGGTAAAGTGGGTAGGACAGCAGATACGGTCAAAAGTGAACATCAGAACCCATTAAAATGGATTTAAAATAAAATTTTACAGATTTCTCCTAAGTCTTTACCTATGTAACATTAATATCCCAAAGTCAGCTAATTGTATCAGACACCTAAGAGACAGTTTTGCAGTCAATCTAATTTCCAGGAACATAAATGAAAACTGATACCAATAAAAGAACAAATAATCAAGCAAACTCCCCTAAATTCTGGCAACAAGCTAAGAATAGTTTACATCAATGTAATGGGGGGGGAAAGCCTTAGTGTGTGTATATATATATATATATATATATATATATATATATATATATATATATATATATATATCTTTCCCATGGCTAGTTAAGCAAATTGGTAGACCATTACCAAAACCACAAACTAGCATTAGATATACAAAAATACCTGGCAACCCTGGTCTAGAACTGGTTCCAGAGTGTCAAAGGATTTCTGGTTGCTAATAAACTCCATTATACCTCTAAAGCAATGTCACTTAGGTGTGACATTCCTAAAACAGCCACACAGGCAGGCCTACAAGTTGCAGGGAGCCGGTGCTGGCAAACCCAAACTAGGACCAAGATACCCTCCTCTTCTTTGGGCGGTCACTCCCAACTTTCTGTTCTGGGATCTGCTTGCTTCAACTATGTTTAAAATAGTGCCTAATTGGAGAGGAAAACGGATAAAGAAAACACACACGGAAAATCAATTTTCAAAGTTAAGTGAAGTGGGTCTTTAGAAAAAAAAAATGCTTTGGGCAGTAAACAGTGAAGAACTGGACCCGGACTCCTCGGCATGCTCGGCGGCGTGCGCACGGCGCGGAAGGGATGAATGAATGGGAGGCCGGCGTGTGTGCGCGGCGGGAGGTCCGGTCGGCGGCCAGACCCGCGGCGGCGAGCGGCAGGCCTCGCTCCGCCCCCGTCCCTCCTCCATGACAGCCCAGTCTCCAGCGCGGAGGGGCGAGAACAAAGTGAGCCCCCTTCTCCCACCGCCACCCTTCCCCCGCCTCGGAGCGCTCTCCCGCGAGACGCGGGGTTCTCCTCCCCACCCCAAACCTTTCTCGCCTCCCCTGCCGCCAAGCCCGCCAACTCTCGGGCGCGCCGGAGGAACATGCGCTCGCCCCGCTCGACTCCCCTCGGCGAGGTCGCAGCTTCCCCGCGCGTGCCGCGGCTCCACGTCCGCGCGCCCACCGGCTCTCGGCCCACCGGTCCAGCGACGACCCGCGCGCGCCCCACGCCCGCGCCCTCCGCCGGAGGGAGGGAGGGAGGGGAAGGCAGCCCGGGCTCCCTCCTCCATCTCATTCCAGGCCGGCACGCCGCCCAACCTCTCCGCGGCTCCCGGCGGCCGCTCGGAGCCAGCCCCGCGCCTTTCTACCCGAAGACGATCCCCACACCCTTAGCGCAGGGTCCGGACCACCCGGGAGGGCCACCCCGCGGCTCCGCAGGCGGCGCCGCGCCGCCCCTCCCCCACCCTGCCCCCCAGCCCTCGGCCCCCGCCAGAACGTGTGCGCTCCACGCCGCCGCGGCCAGCCTCCGGGGCGCCCCCAGTTGCCCGAGGGGAGGTCAGGCCCACGAAGAGGGGGAGGGGGCGGCGAGGGATGGTGTGCGCGCCGGGAACGCCGTCCCGCGGGGTCCCGCAGTCGGAAGGGAGACGGAGCGCGGGGCCCGGTGGGGGTGGGGGCCGAAGGCAACACTCACCGGTTCCACAGTCGCCATCTTAGATCGATCTGATCGCACAACCGCTCCTGAAGGGGGGCGAGAGGAAAAAAATGAGATTCAAACCGGGTTGGCTGGTTAATATCCACGTGACGGACGTGGCCGTTTGGCCTTGGCGGCGCCTGCGCAAGACTGCGGCAGCGTGGGGAACGAGAGGCTTCTGGGAAATGTAGTCTCTCGCTCTCTTTCGCGCTGTCTTTTTTAAGGGCAAAGAGATTTTTTTTTTTTAAAGGGCTGGTCACGTGGTCGGAGGGTCAGGTGCGCGGCTCTGCGCGCGGCGCGCGGCCGCGTGCGGGCGGGTGGTCTCAGTCCTCTGGCCTGGCGGCGGGGTCGCTGCCGTGGCGCTCACTGCCGGGCATGCCTGCTGAGCCCTTTGTTGCCCTGTCCTCCCATCGTCCCCGGAAGGTTGGGACCTGCAGGCTCAGCACGCACAATCACGCTTCATTTGTGTAGCGGAGGTCCTAGGACGAGAGGCCTGTGTGCTTATTTCATTGCCTTTTGACTTCCCACCATTTTCTCTCGGTTTCACAAAGAGGCGGCGGCGACGGAGCGGCGTGGCCGTTGAAGCAATCGACCGTCCCCGGGCCCCGCTAATGCGGGTGGTCACTCGCCATCCCTGCGAGAGGGGGTGGCGGGACCGCGCACAGGACCCACTTGCCGCAGGTGGGGGGAGGGGTGCACCCGACGGCGTTTCCTGCCCCGGAGCCTGAGATGAAGCCCTGAGGGCCGAGGCTCGCGGGGAAGTCACGGGTATTTGCAGGTCCCGCCCTCGCGGTGCCCCTGCTCTGGTTCACGGTGCGAGCGGAAATGGCCTGAGTCCAGGTGCCGGCCCGGGAAGCCACGCGGGCCCCGCCGACTCAGCCCCGGACCGGTCGTGCGGAGGCGTGAGGCCGGTCGACTATGACTCATCCTCCTGAGCGGGCCTGAGTCACTCCGCGCCGCGGCTCTTGGAGGGCTGCACCGCCGCGGGGAGCACCCTGACCTCACCAGGGCGCGCAGCGATGGTGGCAAACCGGCTTTGAGAACGCTCCAGACTCTAGGAAGGCTCCGTAATTAGCAGCCTCGCGCCTTCCGAGGACCAGCTCCTTCCTGCTGCTGTTGTTTTTTTTTTTTAACAATGCTTTAAAGTTTTCTTTTGTTTACTGTGTTTGCTGGTCATATAAGCCAGTGCAATTTTAATGTTTCAAGACAATTTTTTTCCCTTGGGGAGGGGGATGGGTGGAAGTGGACGAGGGTATAAGGGGGATAAATGGTGACAGAAAAAATGAAATAAATTTTAAAAGACAATTTTTTTTTCCTTTATCACTGTAACTACCCTCAGTGGAAGCTTTAATCTTTAGGAAAATGTTGTTATGTTTACAACGATCACTGACAATTAGTCATTTATCCCCAGGCTGGCATCCTATATTTCCTTCAAGACGGTGTTCTTCCGCACAGTCTGATTATTAATACAACAAGTAGAAAAAGAGAAACCTCGTAGAGCACTACTATGGTGTTCTAATGAGGGAGACATATTATTGCTATTTCCCATGCTTCTTAGGAATGTTAACGCCAAACATCAGTATACGCAGGCTGCCTGTGCCTGCCTGCCTGCCTGCCTGTAGTGTCACTGATGTCCAGAGCTGTGTCATACCTATTATTGAGTACATAATGGTTGCTTGAGTTGACTAACTCATAATTGAGGCTGCATAACAACTCAAAACCATTGCCTGTTCATGTTTTGATTTACCTGGATTGTCGGATGTGATTGCTGAGAGCTTTTATCTAGTCTGCTTAGCTCTAGTAGGTGTGAAGTAGATGGAATTCTAAAAAATTAACGAATAAATGGACTGCAACTTACTGAGACCATCGTTAACTAATAACTACTAACACTTACAGTTACTTAAACTAGCCAAAGTAATTATAATTGATCTCAGTGGTATTTTCTGTTAGTTAAAAGTAGAATCTGGTTATCTTCTTGGAGGAGATACCATACATGTACCATCTTCACGATGCTGCTAGGTAACAGAGCAAAGAATTAAGGAGATTTCAGTACCTACATAGGCCTGAAAACCAGTGATTTTCTTAACTATTTTTTTAATGATAACCTCCAATTTGTTAACTTTCCTCTTGATAAAAAACTCCCCATTTTGTCAATCATCCTCATACTTTTCCAATACTTATGCTCCTAGTCTTTATAACTTACTTTCTCTCCTTTTTGTATTCAATCTGTTGCATGTGTTTTGTGGCACATCCATGTGTCTGCCTAATATCACCATTAGATTCCACATGTCAAAGGTTTGTGATTAAAGCCCTGGCCAGTGTTGCTGAGTTGGTTGGAGCCTCCTCCCAAACAACAAAAGGTGGTGGCTTTGATTCCTAGGTTTCTGGTTCAGTCCTAGGAGGCAACTGATTGATGTTTCTCTCTCCCTCCCTCACCCTTCCTCTCTCTAAAGCCAATAAAATAAAATAATTTTTAAAGATTTGTGATTAGGTTTTTATCTATGTGTATATGCGGTTGTTTTGGTTTTGCCAATCTGAAATATACACAGCAGAAATTTCATACTTTTTTCCTCTATTATTCCACAAAAAATTACATTTATTACCTTACTGCCATCTTTGTGCTTAAAGAAGAGAGTAATAGGAAGATATATGAAATAGAATATGGTACTAAAATACTATTCTACTTGATCACATCTAGTTTAATACATAGCTAGTTATAGCTCAGCACTATATCATGGTAACTATTATTTATAAGCCTGGAATAATTGGTTATCATTTAGCATCTGTAAATAGTCATGACCTTTTCTCTACATAATATAATCAAGCTGGTATATTATTAGTCTTTATAGATTTTACTTACTGTAAGAGACTAAATAATTTGGTGTAACACAAGTTGTTCTTAATCATGTATTTACCTCTTTGTCATTGGAGTTTTATTTATGTTCTCTAGATAACCAAAGTCATTGTTTTCTGGGCATTGTTCAACTATGTCATGTTGATTATATCTGTTGTGATCAATCCCTCACTGTCTACATTGTCTACAGTTTGGAAAAAAAAACAGTCCTCAAAATTTTAAACGTTCTGTTTAGATGCCTTTCTTTGTCTCTAATCAATAATAAGCAGCCGTTTTTCTTTATGTGAATAGATTTTTGAAACAGAAGATATGAAAATAATAAATGATCCTTAATACTGAAATGTTGGGTATTAACTTTAGATATAATGTAAAGCAACCTCTAATTAACATTAATATTGGTGTGATTGTTTTTAACCTTGTTCACTCTTTTTAAACTTGGTTATACTTATACTTTATGCTCTGTTTTTGTTGTTATTGTCACTTCTATAGTGACATTTCTCTAGGAAAGACCTAAGATGATGGCTTCTAACAGGATCATTTTAAATTATAATTGTGTAATTTGGTACTGAAGAACATGGGCTCTGATGTCAAACTATCTTGGTTATAATCCCAGCTGTACCACTTACTATTTGACCAGAGGCAGTCTCTTTACACCCCATTTTTGTTATGAATTAGATGGGACGTTAACAGTAGTTATCTTGTAGGTAAGTGTGAGAAAGAAATGAGCTAATCCATGTAACATGCTTACAATAGTTCTTATAGTAAGCACTCCGTGTTAACTATAATTCTCATTATATAGTATTATGACATAAATTTCTTATACTTTTTAGTATAGTATAATATGCTTAAAAATTCTTTTAAGCGTAGAACCAACCCCTGCCCATTATCTTTAAGGTACTCCAAGCTTTCAAAGTAAACTAACGTTTATTGATTTCCTATAACATACCAACTATTTTTCTTTTTAAAATTTTATTTATTATTTTCTAAAATATGATTTTATTGATTTGAGAGAGAAGCATCAATGCATTGCCTACTGCACAAGCCCTAACCGAGGATCAAACCCGCAACCTGGGCATATGCCCTGACTGGGAATCAAACCGGTGACCTTTTGGTGCACTGGACAAAGTTCAACCAACTGAGCCATACCGACCAGGGCTCCAAATATTTTTCATACTGATTACTTCATTTGACCTTGATAACTATTATGTGAATTAAACATTATCATCCCCATTTTATTTTATTTTTTATATTATTTTATTGATTTCAGAGAGGAAGGGAGAGAGATAGAAACATAATGATGAAAGAGATAATTGATTGGCTGCCTCCTGCACGTCCCCTACTTGTGGGGGGGATCAAGCCCACAACCTGGGCATGTGCCCTTGGCTGGAATAGAACCTGGGACCCTTTAGTCCGCAGGCCAATACTCTACCCACTGAGCCAATTTATAAAGAAACATTTTATAAAGAAACAGACTCAGTAAAGTTAGGGGATGCATGAAAGTCCACGCAGCCAGTGGTAAACTGGAATCCAAACCCAGTTCTCTTGACTCCAAGATTCTTGCCTGCATACCATAGCTGCTTTCCTCTGGTAGATTCTTCCAAATGCCTTTCTCTTCAAAGGACTTCTAGTACCAGGTTCACTTACAGAACTGACAAACCAAGAAGTACTAAGTTAGTAATGGGAAATGTGTCATTACTGGAGGCTATTTAAAGGACATGGGAAGCCCAGGCTCTTCCTTCCTGGACTCTAAGAGCTGCTTGGCACCCTAAGTCATAGGACTATAAATAGCTCAGTACCCCCACAAACACATGTGACTAAGAACCCAAAGGATGCAGCTAACAAGCACTCACTCACCTAATGAATGAGCCAGTCACATAGTTCTTCCCTTCTTTCATTTTGCTCTCTGTTCCAATGCCATCTCCTGAGGGAAACCTTCCTTGACCACCCTATCTAAATTAGCATGCCCATTACTCTTTATCTCTTTATTTTTCTTCAGGCCACTTCATAACCCTAGCTCTAAACCCAACATTATTTAATTAATTGTCTGTGTCTCCACTAGTAAAATAGTACCTTCTTGATGATTTGTAGGTAGAATGCTAACAAATATTTGGGGAAAATCAAAATCTAATTTTAAAAGCTGCACAAAAGTCTGGCCTCAACACTAATAATGTAAGTAATAGGAGAATTACTACATGCAAGGCACCATGTTAATCTGTTCACATGGATTGATAATACCTCATTTTTTCTTCAACATTTTGAGATAGCCCTAGCCAGTTCGGCTCAGTAAGTCAGCCTGCAGACCCAAGAGTTCTGGGTTCAATTCTGGTCAAGGACACATACCTTGGTTGCAGGCTCCTCCCCAGCACAGGCACTGGTCAGGGCTCATGCAGGAAGCAACCAATCGATGTTTCTCCCACATCAGTGTTTCTCTCTGTCTTTCCCTTTCTCTTCCATTCTCTCTAAAAATCAATGGAAAAATATCCTCAGGTGAGGATTAAAAAAAAAAAAAAAATTCTGAGCTAGGTAAGGAAACTGAGGTTAAAACACTTTCCCAAGAAAACAGTTCTGTCTTCAGGGCTTGTTTTGTTTTTGCTTTTCTTGCTTTGTTTTGTTATTTGTTTGTTTGTTTTTGTCTTCAAGGCTCTTAATATTATATCATATTGACTAGATTATAATTGGACTGCCTAATCAGAAAGATTATTGTCTGAAATAATGAGAAAGAAATACTCTACAAAGAGTATGTGAAAAATTCATGTAAGTAGTATACTGGGTCAACAATAAGGTACTTTTCCCAAAATGAATTTAATTTACCTTTTAAAATTTAAATTTGGAAATAATTAAAATGTATGGGACAAGATAAATAGTCTTTAGAAATAACCCACAGGTTGTAAACACCCAAAATTCAGAGGTTTGGGTGGAACTCCAGAGAGAGAGACTGGGTTTTCATTGCTACACACTTAAGTAAGGGCTTGCATTAAACTTGTCTAAAGAAAGAATAGTATTCATGGGTAGGAGTTGGCCTGCTTGCCATTTATAAAAGAGGAATCTAGAATGACAGCATTTGATGATCTATCTCTAGCATTGTTCCAGGGACAAGGCTCTCTGGTCCATTGGCCCTTATTGGGAACTAGAGGCCCGGTGCACAGATTCGTGCACCAGTGGGGTCCCTTGGCCTGGTCTGCGGGGATCAGGCCAAAACCGGCTCTCTGACATCCCCCGTGGGGTCCCATATTGCGAGAGAGTAATTGTCACTTTGGAAAAAGGAATAACCAAACATTTGAGATGTTTGGACTCAGATATGACTTTACATTGATACCTAAAGCCCTGAAGCATCATCCTGGTTCCCCTTTTAGAATGAGGACATATGGTGTTCAGGTAAAGGTGATCAGGGTCTAGTTCACAGTGAATCCACTGTGCCCACAAACCCACACAATGGTTCCTTTACCATTCACCAAATGTGTAACCAGAACAGATATGTTTAATAGTTGGGACCTTGACTTCTGGGAGAAGAGTTACCATAGTGGGGAAGGTCAAGTAAAAACCTCTGAATCTCCCCTAGCTGGTTTGGATCAGTGGATAGAGCCTCAACCTGTGGACGGAAGGGTTCCGGGTTCGATTCCAGTCAAGGGCACATGCCCAGGTTGCAGGCTTGATGCCCAGTGGACGGCATGTAGGAGGCAGCCGATCAATGATTCTCATCATTGATGTTTCTATCTCTCTCCCTTTACCTTCCTTTCTGAAGTCAATAAAAAATATATTTAAAAAGCAAAACAAAACTAAAAAAAACTCTGAAACTGTCCCCGGCTAAGGCAATAAGGTAAAAGCAATATATTTCTGGGAAAGATAGTAATAAATATTACCAATTCTAAAACTGAAAAGGATGCAGGGTTGGTGGTCTCCATCACATTTTTATTTAATTTACAAGGTTGGCCCATGTAAAAACTGGATAAACTCCTCAAAATGACATTAGATTCAGCCATGTGGGAGGCCCAGTTGCTGTTGCCGTACCAGACATACTGTCTTTGCTATAGCAAGTTAACATGGCCTCGGTAGATGGTACATATGCATTCGTTTGGTGAAATTTCTTTTCTATCCCTCTCCAAAATGGGGATTAAAATATTTTGCATTTGCATGGTCAAGGTAGTATACATTTATAATTGTGCCCTTGGGCCATATTATAATACAGTATATTATATACTCCTGTCATACTCCAATGAGGTTTTGGATGTCTGGACATCCTGCAGAATATCACACCACTATATCTATGACATCATTCTAATAAAACTGGATAAACAGAAATGAGCTAGCACATTGGAGACCTTGGAAGGACATATGTGCACCAGAGGGTGGGAGATAAGCGTTACTCAGATTCGGGAGCCTGCCGTGTCAATAGACTATTTAGGGGTCCAATGGTCAGGGGCATGCCTGGTTACGCCACCCAAACTAAAAAAACAATTATTGCATCTCCCACCTCTCACATTGAAAACGGAAACACAACATCCAGTGTTCTTGGAGGCAGCATGTGCTACATCTGGGGTCCAGGGATAAGAAAGGCTGCTATCTTTGAGTAGAGCCCAGAGGATAAAGGGCTTTGAAGCAGGACCAGGTTGTGGTGCAGCCCTGTCCCTTGGGCCGTATGACACAGAAGACCTATGATGTTAGCGGTATCGATGGTGGAAAAAGATGCCGTGTGAAATTTCTGGCAAGCCCCAGTGGCACAGTCACAATGCAAACCTTTTTGGTTCTAGAGTAGCAGAGAATTTTACTGTTCTTGAAAAACAATTTGTGGCAGACTGTTTCCCTGGTAGAAGGAACATACTTGACCATGGGATAACATGTTGACTATATGGTTGCAACTATTCATGATGAGTTGTATTCTATCAAACTTATTCCACCAAGTCACAACATTCGACAGCCTAGCAGTAATTCATGATGAGATGAAAGCAGTACATCTGGGATCCAGCATAAGCGGGACCAGAGGGCACAAGCAGGTTGTATCAGCACCTCTCCTTCAACTTGCACTATGGCTGTATGGGAAACTCCTCATGATTAGCTGAAGGAGAAGGAAAACCTCAAGTTGAATCATGGCCAGGTCAATCCAATATGTGGTTGAAAGTAGAAGCATCATTACATTCCCACAGGACTATGCCCTTATAAAACACTAGCGCATGAAACTCTTCCCAGCGGGTACCTTGTGCACTGGGTTTTCCACTTTGTGTAGAAAGGTAAGTGCCTCGGGGTTAGAACATATGTAAACTAATGGCAGTGGTGAATTGCATGGCCAGCTGGATGGAGGTTTGAAAGAAGAAATATTAGAAGATTAGAGTCAAGTTCATCAGGGGTAGAGCATGTGGATGAACAAATGAGAATGAACATGAAGTATGATGATCTTTATGTCACATGTTAATGTCCACTGGAGAAGAAACTAAACAACCAAGAAAGGAAATGACTTGGCCACTTGACATTAGCCACCTCTGTCATTAGTTACCTCAGTGCTTGAGCAATGGGTTCATGAACAGAATACCCCTGGTGGCAGGGAATGGGAGGCTGTGTATGAACTTTACTTACCAAGGCTGATCCAACTACTGCCATTGGCAAGCTCCAAGTTAGTAGACAAAACGAGGAGTCGTCATCCTGTTGGAAATAATTGACCCTGATGATCAGGAAGAGAAAGAACTACTGCTGAGCTATGGGGACATTGAAGATAAGCTTGGTGTCCAGGAGGTCCATTTGGGTGCCTCTTGGTACCTCATTGCCCAATTTTGATATCAAATGAACAAATACAGAAACTCTGGGATGTGAGGGCGATCTGGCTGTGACATCTGTCTCCCATTGATCGCCAGGGTTGATTCGGCCGATCTGGCTCGCTATGCGGGTGTCTCTCTCCTCCCTCACGGATCCAGGTGCATCCCTCCCTAAGCTGCGTGCTAGGTAGGAGAGGAAGACCTTCCCCTCAGAGGAGAGGACCTGCCATACTAGTAGTTGCACTCCTTTGCTAAAACCTCTAAACAAGCTCTCAGAAAATCTGGCCAAAGAAGGACTCGAAATCCTGACAATCAGACCCCTACCATAAGGACCTGGGCCAAACCACGGTCAGACTACCAAGACCAGCAAAGGTACCTTCTGAGGGGGAGGAGAATCCTGAGTGGATAGTGGAGAAGGGAGATGAAGGGCCTTAAAGAAATATTTTAAAAATATGTACCAGCATTTGAATTGACCTGGAGAAGTTTATGATTAAATTATAATTGTGAATAAATTGGGAAAGGTATAATGTTATAATTTTTTATAAAACCCTGAGTACATATATTAAGCTGAATATGTAAATCAAAGAGTGAAAAATATTAAGTTGCGATGTGACACATCTGGCAACTTAAGCTGTGATTTCCATATTTTTTTCTGGCTTGTTACATGAAGAATTCATATGTCCTGATTGAAAGGATTATTAATGCTATTTGGGAGGATACAGTTTGAGAATGTGGCTGAATATTATATTTATTTTTTTATTTTATTTATTTTTATTTTATTTTTAAATATATTTTTATTGATTTCAGAGAGGAAGGGAGAAGGAGAGATAGAAACATCAATGATGACAGAGAATCATCTATCAGCTGCCTCCTGCACTCCCCGCACTGGGTATTGAGCCCACAACCCAGGCATGTGTCCTGACCCAGAATTGAATGGTGATCTCTTTGTTCCTAAGTCAACGCTCAACCTCTGAGCCACACCTTGTCTGGGCTGAATGTTATATTTAGATGGAAAGCTTACTCATTTCCATATTTGGAAATGCTAAAATCCTAAAATTATACTTTATATGTTATTTATAAAGTTCCTGCTATTTTTGCTTGGGTTGAGAACAGGTAAAAATCCAGCATTCAGACAAACTGGACCTACAGTCTCCAGCCCCCACCACTAAATTCTAACCTTGGGCTGCTAGGGCAAGACTTTCCCCACTAAGTGACATTTTGTGTCTGTATTAGTCAGGGTTCTCCAGAGAAACTGAAACAAAAAGATACAGATATAGATACATGACTCACGGAATTGACTCATGCCATTAGAAAGGCCACGAAGACCCACAATCTGTCGTTTGTAAGCCGCAGAACCAGGAAAGCCAGTGGTACAACTCAATATGAGTTCAAAGTTCTGAGAATCAGGGGGCCAATGGTGCAAGTCCCAGTGCCAGTACTAACACTCAAGAATCAGGAGGCTGAGGGAATAAATCCAGGACCTAGTACAAAGGCCAAAACTGGGAACGCTGATGTCCTAGGGCAGAAAAAAAAAATGGATGTTCCAGTTCAAGTAAAAAGCAAATTCACCCTTCCTCCATTTTTGTTTATTCAGACCCTCAACTGATTGAGGGATGCCCACCCACTTTAGTGAGCGTGATCTTATCCCATCTACCATTCAAATGCTAACCTCTTCCAGAAATACCCTCACAGACACACCCAGAAATACCAGTTTTGAGGATTGTACTAGCGGAAGAAAAAGTTCAGAACAGCCTGTGTTATCAGAATGACATACCTCAACAGGTTGTTATCACCCAAACAAAGTAATGTTTCTTAGATGAGAGGAATGAAATGGGAGTTTCCTTAAACTAGACAGGAGGCACCCTCTCCCTCTCGGGAGAAAGCCCACACCTTTCTTCCCTCTCAGGCATGCATCTCCTAAACTCTAAGGCAGCGGTTCTCAACCTGTGGGTCGCGACCCTTTTGGAGGTTGAACGACCCTTTCACAGGGGTCGCCCAAGACCATCGGAAAACACATATATGATTACATATTGTTTTTGTGATTAATCACTAGGCTTTAATTATGTTCAATTTGTAACAGTGAAATTGGGGGTCACCACAACATGAGGAGCTGTATTAAAGGGTCGCGGCATTAGGAAGGTTGAGAACCACTGTTCTAAGGGGTCCCAGGGGAGCAATGGGCAATGGCAGCTTGTTCTGGGCTAAACCCCTGAACCTGTCTCCAAGACCCCTTTTCTCCGACTTTCCAATGAGCCAGAGCAGCCACACCTCAGCTTATTTCTTTCCTATAATATTTCTAGAGGGCCAAAGCAGCTCTTCCTTGTTTCAGCTTTAAGAAACATACTCTCAAAACAAAGTAAAATAACATTTTTGAAAAACTAAAGAGGATATGTTATTTAGGAACCTAGCATAAGCAAGAAAGAGGGGGAGTTAGTTGTAAGTCTGTTTTAATTGAAGGAACTTAGAAAAGACAAGAATGCAACTTGGTCTCAGGAGCAGGGAGCTTGAAGGACTTCAAAACTTCCTCTGTCTCTTATTGTGCTCTCCTGTCTGCTTCGTTCTCTCACTGCAAACTGGCTTTCTCCACATTGTAGGAAACATGACTGCCAAAGACTCTAAGTCTCCCCAGTATCTTACAGTGTTTCCCACCATAAAGGTACTGACTCCCACGGTCCTATGCTGAAGTAATCCCAAGGAAGGAAGAGTTCTAAGTCAGTGGTCAATGCCTGGACCCATCAAGGACATCTAGCAGGGGTGGGGTGCTATGATTAGCCTAACTTGGGTTATATGCTTAGCCTTGGACCAGCCAGCTCTGCCTGGGGGAGGGGTAGCAGGTGTAACAATGTAGTTGCTTCTGTGTGAGTCCAAAAGTTGGAGGAAAGGGAAGAAGAGCAGGTTACAGAAAGGGGGCAGGAGTGATGTACTGCCAAGAAAGGAGTGTTTAACCTGGCTGGTGTGGCTCAGTTGGTTGAGCGTCAACCCATGAACCAAGAGGTCACTGGTTCGATTCCTGGTCGTGAGGCACATGCCTGGGTTGCAGGCTTGATCTCCAGTAGGGAGCATGCAGGAGGCAGCTGATCAATGATGTTTCTCTCTCATCGATGTTTTATCTCTCTATCCCCTTCCCTTCCTCTCTCTCTAAAAAATCAATAAAAACATGTTAAAAATAAAAGAAAAAGAAAGGAGTGTATCATATAGGAGAAAATCCAGGACAAGAGCTTAAGATCATATACAGATGAGTAACTACTCAGATTAACCAGCCTAGACTTAATGAGTTCTAACAACAATAGACTAAGAACTAAAGCATATTTTGAAAGAACAGTAATATGAAAATATCCAGAAGGATGCACATCAATGTGTTAGCAATGGTAATCTCTGGAGAGTGTGCAGGAGGAAGGGACCATGGGGAGACTTTCACTCTTTACACTATGATAGTGTTTGAAATTGTTATGAATAGATGTAGATTTGTAGTATGCCAAAGCTTGAAAAGAAGTAGCAAACGAGGATAGAAGACCCAAGGCTCCTTTAAAGTCTTTCAAACAACAGAAGTAGGGGAATATTATATATTGGGAAACTAACAGAGGTGCCCTGTGTGATGAAACACACGCCAGAATCTATAGAATGTAACAGTCTTCAATTCTGTAGATTTGAAGGGAAAATAGCTCTGGCAGAAGAGCACAGTAAGTCCTCACTTATCATCATCACAGGTTCTTGGAAACTGCGACTTTAAGCAAAATGATGTGTAACAACACCAGTTTAAACATAGGCTGATTTATAAATAAGAGTTAAGTTCCTTCCACATATTTCTGGTCATAAAAACATCACTAAACTTCTAAATAAAGACCCAAAACACTTCTAATATTAAACATTGAAGTAAATGTGAGCTACACATACATTTAAGAAAGATGAATAAAAACAAACAAAATAATATTTTCCAACCCACTTCAGGGTTGAGGGTGGCACAAGGTAGGACCCAGCCCGGACAGGAGGCCCTTCTATCCAGGATCACTCACATGTTTAACCAGCCTAGACATAAGATGTCACACCCACACTCATCGGACTGGTACAATTGAGACAAACCAATTCACCTCATGTGCACATCCTTGGGATGGGGGAGGAAATCAGAGTCCCTGGAGAAAACCATGCAGACATAGGGAGAACATGTCAACTCCACACAGACAATGGACCCCACCAGGACTCGATTTTCCCCCCTCATCAAAGTTATAACAAAACTCCATTGACTGAGCCAACATTACTCAAGTACCTGCTACATCTGCAAGAGAACACCCAAGCTGATGAAATTAGTAAGCCACTGATAAAAGGTTACAAAGTGCATTGGCGTCTAGCTAGATAAGAGAGAAAAATAAGTGATTAGGGAAATCTGAGGCAAGAAAAAGTTGGCTAGGGATAGTTCAAATATCTTTAAGGCCTAGATTGTTGAGATAGGCCTGTAACTAGTAATCTCTCTCTATAAAACCCTAATATGCAAATAGACCCAACAGAGGAACAACTGAACAACCGAAAAACCGCTTGCTATGATGTGTGCTGACCACAAGAGGGCACGCCCAGGACATGATGGGCGTTGGCCACAGTGGGATGGTGGAGCAGGTGAGAGAGGACACCAGGCCAAGGCAGGGCACTGGTCACTGTCATCGGGGTGAGCCTCTGGTGGTTAGTGAAAATTATTTGCTCCCATGCACTGCCCCATGCACTGCGGTCTTGCCCGGTGCTCTCACCTGCTGCCAGCGCCGGCCCCACTCGCACCCGCTGCTGGCACCTGGCAATCACTCTGCACCATCAGCAGGTGCAAGCAGCAGCTACCAGCCCCAATCGCCCCTCAGGGCTTCTCCACCTCCCCCTGCTCCTGAAGGGCGATCGGGGTCAGCAGCCACCTCTAGCGCCCGCTGCCAGCAATGGCCCCACTCGCACCCACTGCCAGCACCAGAGCCACTGCTGGCACCCACTGCCACTCTCACCTGCTGCTGGTGCCTGGCACCAGTCCTGATCGCTTGGCACCATCAGTGGGTGCAAGCGGTGGCTGCCAGTCCTGATCGCCCCTGAGGGCTTCTCCACCTCCCCCTGATCCTGACGGCGCAAAGCAATTGGGGCTGTGCCGTCAGCAGGTGCGAGCGGGGCCGCCATCAGCACATGGGAGTGACAGTGGTGGGAGTGGGGCTGCCAGCAGAGAGGGGACAGGGGGCTGTAGTGGGAGGGGCCGGGTGAGGGTGCAGAGGATGGGCCGAGGCCCGCCCCGTGCCCACCGCAGCCTTGTGGCCACAGTTCCTTTCAAGGTGCACGAACTCGTGCACTGGGCCCCTAATCCTATATAAGAAAAGGCTAATATGCAAATCGACCGAATGGTGGAACAACCAGTTGCTATGACACACACTGACCACCAGGTGGTAGGCACTCAATATAGGAGCTGTCCCCTGGTGGTCAATGCACTCCCACAGGGGAGCACTGCTCAGCCAGAAGCCAGGCTTACAGCTGGCAAGCACAGCGGCAATGGCAGGAGCCTCTTCCGCCTCTGTGGCAGCGCTAAGGATGTCTGACTGCCGGCTTAGTCCCGCTCCAGCCAGCAGCTGGACATCCCCCGAGGGCTCCTGGACTGCGAGAGGGCACAGGCTGGGCTGAGGGACCGCCCCCCCCCCCGCACCTACCCCGCATGCACGAATTTAGTGCACCAGGCCTCTAGCTTAAAAATAATAAAAATGGGATGAGGGTAAACTTAGGTGATTCAAGGAAACAAAAGCAAAGCATGAGTGATAAGCTTGCTTCCTCAGTGAGAACAGAAGGAGGGTGTCTAATGTTTCCTGGTTAGGCAGGGTTTGACATTTGTTTTCTTTTTTTATTTTCTTTCTTTTTATCGGTGACTTTATTTCAGACATCCCTGTTCCCCTCTCCCCCTCTGCCCACATCCAACCAGTCCCTCTCCCCTTCCCCCTGGCACTGTTGTCTATACCTATGGGTTATACATATATATTTGTTGGCTAATTCTTCACCTTCTTTCATCCAGTCCCCATCTCCCCCCTCCCGTCTGACAGCTGTCAGTTGCTTGTATATATATATATCTCTATATATTTTTGTTTTGTTTTTAAATTATTGTTGACAGTTTATAGATATCCCCCATTTCCCCCTCCTTTGCCTCCCTCCACCCAGCTCCTGCACCACCCCAGGCCTTCCCCATGCTATTGTCTGTGTCCATGGGCTATGCCTATATACGTATATGTTCTTTGGTTAACCTTTTATCATCCCTCTATTCTTCTCCCCTCTGAGATCTGCCATTCTGTTCCATGCATCAATGACTCTGGACTTATTTTGTTCATCAGTTTATTTTGTTCATTAGATTCCACATATAAGTGAGATCATGTGATATTTGTCTTTCTCTAACTGTCTTATTTCTCTTAGTATAATAATCTACAGGTCCACCCATGCTGTCTCAAAGGGTAAGAGATCCTTCATTTTTTTTTTTTTTCAGAAAAGAAAGGAAAGGAAAAGGTTTATTTCTGCGTCCCCGGGAGACCCACGTACCCCAAGGACAGGGCACGTGGATTCACCGAGATCCTTCATTTTTATAGCCACATAGTATTCCATGGTGTAAATGTACCACAGCTTTTTTATTCACTCATCTACTGATGGGCACTTGGGCTGTGTACAGATCGTATCTATTCTAAATAATGCTGCTATGAACATAGGAGTGCATATATTTTTTCTGATTGGTATTTCAGGATTCTTAGGATATATTCCCAGAAGTGGGGTCGCTTTTTGAGGAAATTCCATACTGTTTTCCACAGTGGCTGCACCCGTCTGCATTCCCACCAGCAGTGCACTAGTGTTCCCTTTTCTCCACATTCTTGCCAACACTTGTCATTTGTTGATTTATTGATGGTAGCCATTCTGGCAGGTATGAGGTGATACCTCATTATAGGTGTGTGTTTTTTTTAATTTTTATATGTTTTTATTTATTTTAGAAAGAGAGGGAGGCAGAGGGGGAGATAAAAACATCAATGATGAGAGAGAATCACTGATTGACTGCCTCCTGCATGCTCCCTACTGGGGATCAGCCTACAATCTGGGCATGTGCCCTCAATGGGAATCAAACTGGTGACCTCTTAGTGCATGAGACTACTAGGGCACTCAACCAACTGACTAGGCCTCATTGTAGTTTTAATTTGCACCTCTCTGATGGTTAGTGACATTCAGCATGTTTTCATATGTTTCTTGGCCATCTGTGTGTTCTCTTTGGAGAGGTGTCTATGTAGGTCCTTTGCCCATTTTTAAATTGGATTGTTTGTCTTCCTGGTGTTGTTATATGAGTTCTTTGTAGTTTTTAGAAATCAACCCCTTATCAGATGTATCATTGGCAAATATGTTCTCCCATACAGTGGCCTTTTCATTTTTGGTGGTGGTTTCTTTTGCTATGTAGAAGCTTTTTAGTTTGATTTAGTCCCATCTGTTTATATTTTCCTTTGTTTCTCTTGCACTTGGAGATGTATCAGCAAAAATCCTACTAAGTGAAATGCTGAAATTTTACTGCCTATGTTTGCTTCTAGGATTTTTATGGTTTCAAGACTTACATTTAAGTCTTTATCCATTTTGAGTTTATTCTTATGTATGGTGTAAGTTTTTGGTCTAGTTATATTTTTTTTGGATGTACTGCTCCAATTTTCCCAACACCATTTATTGAAGAGACCATCTTTATTGTATGCTTGATATTTATTTTAACAAATTTAAAAGTTGTCAGCTGCTACTCTAAACAAAGACAGAATTTGACTTTAGAGCAGATCTTTCTTTTCTGAGGAGACTCACTGGAGTGGTTGATTTTACTTATCTATCTATATAAAACCCTAATATGCAAATTGACCAAACAGCAGAATGGCCAGTGGAATGACCAGTCGCTTTGATGCGCACTGACCACCAGGGGTCAGACGCTCAATGCAGGAGATGCCCCAGCCCGTTAGGCCCCGACTGGTGGGGGCAGCAGGGGGGTGGGGGGGGCGGGGCCAGTGAGTGGGCAGCACTAGGCCAGCCAAGGCGGGTGTGTGTGGGGACCCCGATCACCCCACTGGTCACCTCACAGATCAGCCCTGATCGCCAGCCAAGCCTAGGGACCCAACCCGTGCACGAATTTTATGTATCGGGTCTCTAGTCCTGTATAATAAAAGGCTAATATGCAAATTGACCAAACAGCAGAACAACCCCTTGCTATGACATGCACTGACCACCAGGGGGTAGATGCTCAGTCAGAAGCGGGGCTAATGGTTGGTGAGCGCAGTGGCAGTGGCAGGAGCCTCTCCCACCTCTGCAGCAGTCGGACATCCCCCACGGGCTCCTGGACCGCGAGAGAGCACAGGCCAGGCTGAGGGACTCCTACCCCCGAGTGCACCGGGCCTCTAGTCCTATATAATAAAAGCCTAATATGTTAGGTGTCCGACCGTTCACTTGACTGGTCGCTATGATGCTCACTGACAACCAGGGGCAGACGCTCTGACAGGAAGGCTAGCTTGCTGCTGGGGTCCAGCCGATTGGGACTGGGCGAGACGAGCCAGACACACGCTGGAGCCCTCCCACAGTCCCTCCCCGGCCCCGATTGTGCACCAGTGAAGTCCCTCAGCCTGGCCTGCACTCTCTCACAATCCGGGACCCCTCAGGGGATGTCGGAGAGCCAGTTTTGGCCTGATCCCCACAGGCCAAACCAAGGGACCCCACCAGTGCACGCATCCGTGCACCAGTCCTCTAGTGTAAATATAAGAACATACATCACCCTTTATTTTGTGGTTTGACAAAGGCTGCCCACCTAATGCCTCTTGGTATGCAAATTTTCATAGAAAACAAGGAGCCTCCTGGGTGGAAAGGAACAAGACCTTGACCTTTTTTCTTTTGATATTCCAATTTATTAGAATCTATTTAATAGAGGGAGATGGTCCCAAGTAATGTCTTCTGCTGTAATGAACACCAAAGGCACTCAGAGTTCACCATGAAAAAAGGGGGCATCTGGGAGTGAGGATCAAGCCCTATATGGCACAGTATGCGGCTCACAAGGAAAGTTTCCCCCTCTCCACCTCACATCGTGTCTCAGAGAGTGTGCTCCTAAATGCAAGTTAAAATGCTGTAGCTTTGGTGGGCCCAGCCCTAGAGTGACCTGTAGGAACAGCAAGTGCCGGGGTCCAACCCCAGCAGGTCCAGGGGTTCCCAAAGGCGTAGACGGAGTCGGCGAAGAAGGAATGACACGGAGACAGTGTTCAGTTGATCAGCAGCCTAGCCAGGATCTCCAGCCAAGTTCTGGTCTCGATCTCCAGAGAGGTTCTGCTGTTTATTGTCTTGTTACATCCGTATTTATACCAGTTGATTTTAATCCTGTCAATTTCTATTACAAAGGTTAGGGCGTTTCTTATCTCCATTCCAGGGAGAAAAGATTATGTAGCTTAAGCATGATTGTTTGTAGTTAAATTGATTAACTACCCGCCTGGCACTTAGTTAAGGAGTTTCATCCCCTCCCTGACTTCAGGGAAAAATTCCTACCTGGGGAAACATCCTTTCTAGGAGAGGCATCCCCTCCCTGACTTCAGGGAAAAATTCCTACCTGGGGAAACAACCTTTCTCGGAGAGGTGACCTTGGTTAAAACACACAGCGCTAAGGGGAGCAAACATATTAAGAACAGTATGCTATATACGCCAAGTCCCTTGAAACATATGCTGTGCAGATGTTTCTTTCCTGCAGTGACTGTGTCAAGCAGCAAGGATGGACCGGCTTCCGGCAAGCAAGGCTGTCATTCTGGGAGGCAACCAATTGATGTCTCTCTCACATGGATGATTCTCTTTCTCTCTGTCTCTCCCCCTCTTTCCGTTCTCCATTCTCTCAAAAAAAAAAAAAAAGAAAGAAAAGAAAAATCAATGGGAAAAATATCTTTGGGTGAGGATTAACAATAAAATAAAATAAAAAAGTAAAAATCATAACCCCTGCGAGGGCTGTTAGTGAACTGGTCCACTTTCCTAATTCTCTCATCCACAGCTAAGCAGCGTGGTATTAGAACAGACCTCTAGATTTTTTTTTTTTTTTTTTTTAGAGGAAGGAAGAGTGAGAGAGAAACATCAATCTGCTGCCTCCTGCGTGCCCCCTGCTGGGGATGGAGCCTGTAACTCGGGCATGTGCCCTGACTGGGAATGGAACTGGGGACCTCCTGGTGCACAGGATGATGCTCAACCAACTGACCCACACTGGCTGGGCATAGACTTTTTTATAATTCCAGAGAAAATGCCAAAACAAAGCACACTCCTCTAATAATGAGTAGAAATTACAAAATTCAATAAAGATGACTTATATGTAAATTTAGGGAAGTCCAATTGGTTTGCGATTTTAACCAGAAAACTTAAAATTAAGCGGTTGCAGTATACTCTGCCTGATCCACAATTGTCTCTTAAGAAGGGAGGTGGGGTGGTCTCCGTGTCATATTTAAAAGGAAAGTTCAGAAAGATAAATTTGGCTGTGTGCAAATTCAGGGCCCTGGCACACAAATATGGTAGCTGAACTGTGGGCCAAGGGTCTCCCTTTCCCAGACTAACAAAGTTGGTGACACTTATCATTCAGTATGTTATAAAACTCAAAGACAGCCCTAGCTGGTTTGGCTCAGCAGATAGAGCCTCGAACTGTGGACCAAAGTGTCCCGGGTTTGATTCCTGTCAAGGGCACGTACCTCGGTTGCAGGCTCCTCCCTGGCCGGGCCCTGGTTGGGGCACATGCAAGGAGGCAACCAATCAATGTGACTCTCTCACATCGATGTCCCTCTCTCTTTCCCTCTCTCTTCCCCTCTTCCTAAAAATCAATGGAAAAATATCCTCAGGTGAGGATTAACAAAAACAAAACAAAACAAAAAGCAAGCAAACACACAAAAAACCTCAAAATGGTTTCCAGAAAAATGCTGATGAAGTTAAGTAAAGACCAAAACGGCACTAATCTCCCTGCTGCCTCACCAAACATGATTCTTTTCCTGAATTATTTATCCTGGCTTATGAGAAAAGTCGCCTTCCAATGATTCTTTTTCTACAAATCTTGCCATCATCCTCCCAATGACGTTTCCCCATCCTAGCCATGGGGTCCCACTGGAGTCTCTCTCATACATCTCCTATTCTAGCTGCAAGTGGAGGCACATGACAAGGGTTAGGAGTCAGAGGGGAGGCATTGGGATGTGCTCAGAAACTAGCCTTCTTCAAGTCAAGGTTAGCATAGCGGTCACGGGAGAGGACGCTCCAGCATTGGTCCCTGCCCGATGATTAGTCTTCATACCATTGACATTTGGGGTCAGATTTATTTATTTATTTATTTATTTATTTATTTATTTATTTATTTATTTATTTATTTATTTATTTATTTAAAATTTTGCCACTCTGTTGGCAACAGAAATTCTTTTTTTTTTTTTAAATATATTTTATTGATTTTTTACAGAGAGGAGGGGAGAGAGATAGAGAGAGTTAGAAACATCGATGAGAGAGAAACATCGATCAGCTGCCTCCTGCACATCTCCTATCGGGGATGTGCCCGCAACCCAGGTACATGCCCTTGACCGGAATCGAACCTGGGACCTTTCAGTCTGCAGGCCGACGCTCTATCCACTGAGCCAAACCGGTTTCGGCCAGATTTATTTTTTATTGATAAAATAGACATACAGTTCTGTATAAATTTAAGGTGTACAGCATATAATGGCATACATATGTTGTGAAATGATTACCAGATACATTTAGTTAACATCTATCACCTCATAAAGTTACCAAAAAATTATATTTTCCTTGTAATGCGAACTTTTAGGATGTACTCTCTTAGCCACTTTCAAATACACCACACAGCAGTGTTAACTATAGTCATTCTGTTGTATGTTACATCCCCCGTACTTATGTATCTTATAACTGGAAGTTTGTACCTTTGAACCATCTTCATCCAAATCCCACCCCTACCCCCATAATCCCCTGCCTCTGATATCACAAATCTCATGTCTTTTTATATGAATTTAGAGTGGCTTTCTTTTTCATATTCCTCATATAAGTGAGGTCATACAGTATCTCTCTCTGTCTTTGCCATCACTTAGTGTAATGCCCTCAAAGTCCATCCACGTTTTCACAAATGGCAGGGTTTCCTTCTTTTTTGGTGACTAAATTTTATTTATATCTACACTAATAAAAGAGAAAAATGGTAATTGGCGTACGATGCTACCCTTTTCATTGGCTAATCAGGGCTATATGCAAATTAACTGCCAACTAAGATTGGCAGTTAACTGCCAACAAGATGGCGGTTAATTTGCATATGTAGGCACAATGCAGGGAGGGGAAAGGGAAAGCAGGAAGAAGCCCCCTGCCACTGACAGTGATCGGAAACCCAGGGGGGAGCTAAGAGCTGGGGGGCAGAGCCCTGGGGCCGCCTTTGCCCTGCCCCCCAGCCATGATCGGAGAATCGGACACCTTTGCCGCCCTGGCCAGTGATAGCAGGAAGTAGGGGTGGAGCCAGCGATGGGAGCTCGGCACGGTCGAAGCTGGCAGTCCCGGGAGCTACGGGTCCCTTGCCTGGGCCTAAAGCGGAGCCCACGATCGCGGGGCTGCTGCAGCTGTGGGTCCCCGCTGCCTGGGCCAGACGCCTAAGCCAGAGGCGTTAGGCCTGGGCAGGGGCAGAGCCTGCAACCGCGGGGAGCTGGGGGTCCCCTGCCCAGGCCTGACACCTCTGCCGGAGGCCTCAGGCCTGGTCAAGGGGCTGATCTGGTGATTGGTGATCGGAGGGTGATGAGGGTCAACTCCTCTGGCCGAGGCATCAGGCCTGGGTGGGGGGCGGAGCCGGGGATTGGGGGGATATGATGGTCCCCTTGCCCAGGCCTGAAGCCTGGGTCAGAGGCATCAGGTTTGGGCGGGGGGTGGAGCAAGCGATCAGAGGGAGATAGGGGTCCCCTGCCCAGGCATGATTCCTGGGCCAGAGGCCTCAGGCCTGGGCGGGGGCCAGAGCCAGTTATCGGGGGGAGATGGGGGTCCCCTGTCCAAGCTTGACACCTCTGGAGGAGGTGTCAGGCCTGGGCAAGGGGCTGATCAGGCAAACAGAGGGTGATGGGGGTCTACGCCTCTGGCCGAGGCATCAGGCCTGGGCAAGGGGCAGAGCCAGCAATCGGAGGGGTCTGGGGGTCCCCTGCCCAGGCCTGATGCCTGGGTCAGAGGCATCAGGCCTGGGCTGGGGGCAGAACCAGTGATGGGGGGAAATGAGGGTCCCCTGCCCAGGCCTGACGCCTCTGTCAGAGGCGTCAGGCCTGGGCAAGGGGCCGATCCTGCGATTGGAAGGTGATGGGGGTCAATGCCTGAGGGCTCCCAGTATGTGAGAGGGGGCAGGCTGGGCTGAGGGTCACTGCCCCCCCCCCCCACACACCCAGTGCACGAATTTCGTGCACCGGGCCCCTAGTTTAATATAAAATTATGTATACTAGATACAACACATTTTCTTTATCCATTCATCTGTCGATGGACACGTATCTGGGCTGTTGTAAATAAGGCAGTCAATAGGGGGGTACAGTGATTTTGTTTCTTTTGGACAGATACCCAGAAGTGAAATTGCTGGATCATGTGATATTTCTTTTTTTATTTTTTTGAGGAAGCTCCATGTTGTTTTACATAGTGACTGTATCAATTTATATTCCCATCAACAGTGTATAAGGCCTGGGGTGAGTTAATTCTTGGTTGTGGGAGGCTGTTCAGTGCATTCTAAGATGTTTAGCAGTCCCTGGTTCCTACCTGTTAGATCCCTGTAATACCCTTCCTCCAGGTTGTGACCAGAATGTCTCTGGACATTGCCAAATGCCCCCTGGATGACAAAATGACTCTAGGTTGAGAACCACCAAGCTATTCATTTTCCTGCCTTAGGTTAAGGACTGGGCAGTCCTCCCAGTCCTTCCACACTCCCAGACCTGGCTAATGTGGCACTAAGGAGTTGTCCACTAGAGGGCCTAAAGCGATTGCCTCATTCTTGAACCCAAAAGAGTTTTTTCTTGCTAGAAGTGTGTCTGCATGCAAGTACTTGCAGCCATCTCGTGACCACAGGGAACAACTTTTAGGATGAAGCCTACATGAAAGGAGAAATATAGAAATGTAGGAATGTAGAGAAATGCAAGAAAGTTGCATAGTTAAGTACTGAGTTGATGCTCACCCTATGTGTACCTACAGCAATCTTATCTCTGGACTACCACTTATTTTTGAATATATATATATATGTTAGTATATATACTTATTTGAGTATGTGTATATTTAAAATATATATGTATATTATAAACATCAATATACAGAATATGCTAATATACTCTCAATTGGGTATATGTAAATGTTAATATTTTAAAATTTTTAAATATTTTTTTGCATAATAATTTTTTTTCTCATAATAGTTTAGGAGATGCCTCCATCTAAGTTTATATTGAACTGCTTCATTCTTTTCATTTACTGCAAATTATTCCATTTTATAAATGAAACATAATTTATTTAACCAGTATTCTGAAGGCTTTTATGCTTTTTATTTTTTATATACTTTTAAATATTTTTTTTTTTTTGGTTTCCATGAGAGGAAGGGAGAGGAAAGACATAGAAACATCAATGAGTTGATTGGCTGCCTACTGGAGATGGAGCCTGCAACTCTGTTTGTGCTAAATTGGCTCAGGTAGTGACAGGCAGCCTGGACTCATTTGTTGTCTGGTTTCACATATGAGAAGAATGAAATAAGCACATGATAAATTTGAAAATGGGTGATTGCTTTAAGGGAATTGCTTTAAGGGATGGTGAGGTAATTTCCAAGAAATTAGATATAAGGGAAATAAGATTTTCCTCCAATACTTAACTTTGAAAATAAATACAAATGATGGAACATTTATACACTGTAACAGTACTTACTATTAAAATGATTACATACATTCATAGTTATTGACACAGAAACATGTCTATAGAATATTGTTGAGTAAAATGTAGGTTATAAAAAAAGGGGTGCAGCTGTGGCCAGGTGGCTCATTTGGTTATAGCATCATCCCGCACACCAAAAGGTTGTGGGTTCAATTCCGGATCAGGGCTTGTATGGAAGGCAACAATAGATGTTTCTCTCTCACATTGATGTTTCTCTCTCTCTTTTTCTCCCTACCTCTCTCTCTCAAAAGTCAACAAAAACATATCCTCAGGTGAGGATTAAAAAAAAAAAAAGGCATGTATAATATACTTTTTTAAAAAAAATTTAGGGTGATCTGGAAGTATGTTTAGCAACTTCTTAACTGGTTAAAACTGGGTAGTAGGTCTCTGGTCCATTTTACATGCTTAATGCTTTTTGGAATATTTAAATGTTCCAGCTTGTACTGATTTTAAAATCAGATAATAAACGTATTTGTATATGAAAAGCAAGAACCAATAATGGGTAAAGTCATATTAGATAGAACGGCTTCTTGACCTACCTGACTGGACTGGACTACGAAAGCATTAACAAATCTAAAGAAAGAATGTGTGAATGTGTCAGAGAACAGGGGACTGGTCTACTACTGAAGTTCTGAATGAGAAGGGCTGGAGAAATAACCTTAGGCAGTGACCATGCCAGCGCTGTCCCAGAAAGGAAGACTCAGGGCAGCAGAGAAGTTTGATTGACAAGACCATCCTATTGTGCAGGCGGTGTCTCAGGCACTCTCAGCCTCATGGCACTAAATTATAACAAAACAGAGAGAGAGAGAGAGAAAGAGAGAGAGAGAGAGAGAGAAGAAAGGCAAATATACCATGTTAGAAATGAAAAGGGAGTGTAGCCAAACAATTGAAAGAGTTTTTGAAAAATGACACAAACACGTTATATACAAGTTTATTGCAACAAAGAAGCAAGCCAGGCAGCCCTGCCTAGTGTGGCTCAGTTGGTTGAGCATTGTCCTGTGCACCAAAAGGCCGGTGGTTCGATTCTGGGTCAGGGCACATGCCCAGGTTGTAGGTTTGGTCCTGGGTCAGAGTGAGTATGGGAAGTAACCTGATGTTTCTCTTTCTCTCTCTCCCTCTCCCTCTCTCTCTAAAAATCAATAAAAACATATTTAAAAATAAATTTAAAGAATTTAGCCAAGAAGAGTGATGATTAGGTATACTAGTAACAATACCAAAGGTTTAAATGGTTTGATAAATTATATCAGATTTCAGGGAACAGACACTATATATTCTATTTATTTAATTTAATTTACTTTATTTTTTCCAACACCATTTATCCCTTTAATGACCTCTTCTACTTCCACCCACTGACCTCCTCACTGCAGTCACCGTTTAGATATTTGGGAGCAAATATAAAATACTAAAAACTTCTTTATTCATTTTAAGAGGCAAACATGATTTTAGCATCAAGAACAAACAGAGAACAAAATTAAATACACAAAAACAATCCCTTAAAAATAGAGGATAAAAGAGGGTGGGAGGGGGGTGAAATGTGTGAAGGGGGTCAAAAAGTACAACCGTCCTAAGTCATAAGGGTATAATAAACAACATGGTGACTAGAGCTTGTAATACTGTAATTGCATATTTGAAAGTTGCTAAGAGAACAGCAACTCTGTATGGTGACAGATGTTAACTAGACTTATGATGATGATCATAAACACAAATATCAAATCATTATATTATGCACCTGAAACTAAGCTAATGTTACATGTCGATTGTACTTCAATAAAAAACAGAGGGAAAAGTAATTTCAAATAAAATATTGGAAAAATGTAGAGAGCACCTGGGAAGGCACATGAGCATTTCTTTGATTATCGTCAGCTGAGCCCAGTGGCGTCAGCAGAGCCACGTCCTGGAAACATACCAGAGGCAGGTATGTTGTCAGCCTGACCCCTTAGCTCAGGTGCCAGGGGGTGGGTTTCATTATCTAAGCTCAGGAATGCTCGCAATTATCCGGGCTTAGCCAGGAGTGACAATTACAAAGAAGCCACAAGAATGAAGAATTACAGCTTGATCTTTAACCACGATTTCACAAAATTTCCTTTGTCTTAACCTCTAGTAAAACTTCCTGGAATCATACTGTACAAAATAAACGTGCTGCACTGGCTCCGGGTCACCGTCTCTCTGTCAGAGGGCAATGTCCCACCCGGTCCCAGCTTTCCCTACTGTCTCTGTGTCTGTCTCCTTCTTTTTCTCAATCCCCCGTTGCCCCTACTCAGGACTCATAGTCCACTCTCAAGCCGTGCTGGCCGCGGCCCAAGAGAGAAATACTTATAGAAAAATATACCATTTCTGTGTTAGAATGAGTCCTGGCAAAGCAAGATTCATTTCCACAATGTAAAAAAGGCATTTATTAAAAGACTATTATCTGTATGAATGTGTTATGTATAAAATTGATGACATTAAATGGTTAAAGGGAAAAGTTCGCAAATTCATCTAGATAAATACTGAAAATATGTTTAATAAAAATTCAGTGCCCAACTCAGATTCAAACTAAAATTGCAGTGCACTACTTTATTATCATAATAATTACGTATCTGAAGCAAATAGCCAATGTCATTCTTAACAATGAAATGCTACAGGCATTCATCTGAAGTCAGGCATTCTTTTAAAAATTCTTACTAAGATAACAGTTGTTATGACTTTATGTATTGGTTCAATTTAAGCAAAGTTTCAGAACATAGCCCAGAACAAATACCTACATGGAAGGCAGGTTGCATAGATGTGTGAGGCAGCCAGGGTATAATAAAATATTCTTGGCCACACACAAAGAGAGTGCTACCTTTTTTTTCAAGACACATGTAACTCATGGGCATAAGAAAGGTTTTCTTTTCCTTTGAACTTTACTATAGGAACCACAGCAACACAAGTATAATGATGAATGTCTATTGACAATAGCATTAATGTGGGGAAACTATAGAATGGTAGCAACTGAGTGTGCTTGCTAATAGGGCAAGCATCTTCAGACCCGGCACTGATGCAGAAGCAGAAAAACTCACACCAAGTAAGCTTGTGGTCGGACTCTATTAGTCTGAGTCTTAACTTACATGCAAATCAGAGGTGGCCTCAGAGATATGACTCAGGACACCATAATAATGGTTTACACTCTCCATTTATGAAATGCAAGAAATCATTCCATAGGGAAAAAGTTCCTCCAAATTGCATTGGAATCTTTTAAGATCAAGTTTCTATGGTGGCCAGACCTGTGGTGTGTCCATTGGGAATATTTGTGTGTTTTTTTTCGTACCTTTGTGATTTGGGATTTCACCTCTGCCTTTGCCTTACCCGACAGTACTACCTCCTGTCCCCAGGATTTTCCCCCAAAGAATTCTCTTACCTCATGGTCACATCTCCGGGATATCTTTTCTCTTCAGCAAGCATGACATTTTCTATCCTGACCTGTCTTCAAGTTCAGTCTTCAGCTTATATAAAACACATTGAAGACTGAGACGGCCCCTGGGAAGCAGAGAAAAATACCACATGAACTCACTCATTTATGGATAATAAGGGCCATTATAGACTGATGAACAAAAATGGATACAGAGGCAGAGCAGCATTGAGCAGACTGTCAAACTACAGTGGGAACCCTGGGGAGGGTTGGGGGGAGGAGGAGATCAACCGAAGGACTTATATGCATGCATATAAGCATAACCAATGGACACAAGACACTGGGGGTGGGGGAAGCCAGGGGAATGTTAAGGGGGCGGGGGGGAAGGAGACATGTGTAATACTCTTTGTAATACTTTAAGAAATTAAAAAAAACACACATTGATTGTGGGTAATTATGAAAGTTCAAAATTCTTTAAAGTTTTTTTTCTGAAAATGGAATATTCATACATAAGTAAAAGGAATAATAATAGAAATCACTTGCTTTACCGTGTGTCAGGCAATGTTCTAAGGACTTTACCTGTAAAATCTCATCTAATCCTCACCACAACCGTATGAGATAGGCACTTTTATTATCCCCGTGTTCAGATGAGGAAACTGAGCCACAGAGGTGTAACTGCATTGTATAGGCTCAGACTACTAAGACGCAGAGTTGAATGTGAACCCAGACAGTTTGGCTCCAGTCTGCACTCCTGACCACATTGCCATGCTGCCGCAAGAACAAGGGTCAAAATGTTGAAGGGAAACAGTCCTTCTCTTACACATGCCAATCATTCCTTTGCCCCTTCATTATCATACTTTTTGGAATGCTTGCTATGGAAAAAATGTTCTCCTGGTGTAGGAAACAGGCCTCTGTGACCCATCTCCAGCATAGTCAAATGTTAATGGAAACAGTTGCTGAATTTCCCCAGAGTAAACAGAATGTAGGGAGGAGGAAAGAGGATATAAGAACAAAGAACTGTGGGCATGAGCCCGCATCATGGTGGAAACCCTGAAGGTGCCCGCATCAACTAGGCAGGGGGAGGTGGAGACAACTAGAAAAGGCCTTAGCCCATTTTTTAAAAAATGGCCCAATGGGAGACAATAAGTCCTAAACCTAGGCAATGTAAGAGGAAACAGGTGACCAAATAGTGCTCAACCAATGAGGAACCAGAGGAGGGACTGGATAATAGGCTGTGATTGCTACTCCAGGTGTGCTTGTGCAACCAGATGGACACCTACTCTCGAGAACGTATTAAAAGTCTCATTTTCACCATACTTCTGTCTCCAAGTCCATTCTTTGAATTCAGACAGGTGAGCATTTCTCACATCTGGGAATGGTACAGACAAAAAGCAAACAAAGAAATAACCAACAAGTGCTACAGTAACTGAAGAAATATGTAAAATCAGTATGGGATAAAACTAATTAATTAGTAATCTATCTATAGAAAACCCTAATATGCAAATAGACCCAACGGCGGAACAACCGATTACTATGACGTGCACTAACTACCAGGGGGCAGACGCTCAACGCAGGAGCTGCCCCCAGCCTGCAGGCCCCAACCAGCAGTGGTGGCGGGGGGGGGGGGGGGGGTGCGGCGGCAAGCAGGCGGCACCAGGACAGCCAAGGCTGGTGTGAGTGGGGGCCCTGATCACCCTGCCAGCTGCCCCACAGATCAGCCCTGACTGCTGGCCAGGCCTAGGGACCCTACCTGTGCACAAATTTCATGTGCCAGGCCTCTAGTTTATGCTAATCAGATGTACAGTTAATTTTTATATTTAGAAATCTTCATTGTTGAAAGTAATACATATGTCCTCTTTTTTCCGCCTCCTTGACCTCTGGATTTACAGTTAACTTTTATATAGTTCATGGTAACTTGTTCTTGAATCCCTAGTGAATGCTTTGGCATTTCTCAACAAAACTAGCTCAAAAATTCATTTTATTTTCTCTCTTTAATTCTATTTAATCTGGATAAACAATTGCTTTAAGCAAATCTGATTTAGTCACTTTCTATGAGTTATCATGATAGATTTGGCCTTTATTTTCTTTGTTCTTTGAATTTTGGCCAGCTTTCTAAATTATTCTAAGATTCAGGATTTCAATGACTTATTATTTGTGTAATAATTTCTGCAAAGTTGCTGAAACCTGACAAGTCTATAATTAATTAGTCTAAGCAGTTGGCTCTGACATGAAGTAGGTTTTGTTTTTCTCATCTCTACGGTACTCTCTATCATTATATTATCACTTGTCACTGTATATAAGGATGCCCTGGTTCTACTTTAGTGATGGAAACAGCATATGTATTTGTGCAACACCTACTTAAAAATCTCCTTTTATTCAGGCAGACAGCACTGGGATATTGGACTTAGCTAGTCTTTGTAGCTGGTATTCCTATTATTCCATTCTCTCCATTGTCTTTCTTAGCTCTTGCCATTCATAGTTTATGACTACTCTCGACTTCTACTGTCTCAGGGCTTCTGATTGTTGCTTTTTCTCTAGGCATTTGGTTGGTTTTGTTCTTTTCATTTTTGAATTCTACCCCAACAATAAACTATTGACTTACTCCACGTTTTACACATTCAGACTTTGCAAAAGAGACTATTGGTCCATTCATTCAGTTATGGCCACCTCTTTTGGGCAGAGTTCTCATACCTGAGTCATCTTTGCTGCATCCAGGGCCATGGGTTCTTGAACCTTTCTGAGCCTACCTCACAAGGAATTGTGGTAGGACTGACTGTGGGCTAGATCTTGTTCCAAGTGTTTCCCAGTTAGTTTGTTCAAACTTCCAAATAAAATTTCCATTTTACAGATGAGAAAGCTAAATTGGTTAGAATTGAGCAATATTTCCAAGGTCACACAGCCAGGAAGCAGCAGAGCCAGGATTCTAGCTGGGTAGTCTGGCTTTTAACCACTGCCTTGCTAATTCAACTGAATTTAAAGAAATGTACATTGGAGTTGCTGTGCATAGCAGAGATGATTCAAATTCAGTGTTCACAGTGGAGAGTTGTTAGTGAGAAGCAGCTGTGCAGGCAAGAACTACAATTTCCACTTCCTTTTTAAAATATATATATTTTTTTTATTGATTTCATAGGAGAAGGGAGAGAGGAGAGAGAGAGAGAGAGAGAGAGAGAGAGAGAGAGAGAGAGAGAGAGAGAGAAATATCAATGATGAGAGAGAATCATTGATTGGCTGCCTCATGCACACTCCCTACTGGGTATTGAACCTGCAACCCAGGCATGTGCCCTTGACTGGAATTGAACCTGAAAACCTTCAGTCCGCAGGCTGCTCTATCCACTGAGCCAAACTAGCTAGGACTCCACTTCCTTTTCATTTAAATAGGAGCATATGACTGGCTCTAGCCAATGTGAACTTGTGTTTTACATTCAGGTTAAGGAGGTAAGGGTCTGGTGTACCTTCCTCATGCTCTATTCCCCTTCAGTGGAAATCTTGGAATTCACGTATTTACAATGGTAGTGCCATATGAAGGGGAGTACCTGGTTCCTTCATTGACCAGTTGGAGAAGAATTGTCTGGAAAACTGCCCAATTAAAAGTATTTACTACACTTTGCATAAGAGAGAAATACACTTAGGCATATGAAATGTTTGGGTTGTTTGTTATGGAAGTGAGCCTGTTCTGTTAAATATACTGATTTCTTTAAAAAAAAAAAACACCCTTTAAATTTGTTGATATATATGTGGTTGAGATGTTCTAACCATATAAATGTTTTGGACACTGATATTAAGTGAGATGACCTAAACAACTTTGACAAAGTCTCTAGGAAGAAAATGTTATAAACTTTTTACTGCTCTTTACTTAAGATCAATACATTGCAGTAGTAATTGGCTCTTCTATTCTGCATGTGTGTGGCCATGTATGAAAATACTCTTGTATGCTGAGGCATCTTTCCCTGGACCTCCAAGATCATCCATTGGGAAATAGTGTGAACTGCTTCCACATTTCCTGGATCTAGATCTTGATAGATCTAGAATAGCATATTCCTCAGTGTTATGGGCTGGACTGTGTTCCCTCAAAATTCATGTGTTGAAGTCCTAACCCCCAGTATTTCCAAATGTAACTGTATTAAGGTAAAATAAGATCATGGGTATGGGCCCTAATCTAATATGACTGATGTCCTTATAAGAGGATAGAACACAAACAACTCAGACCCAAATATGACCATGTGTGGATACAGGCAGAGAGTGGCCACTGCCAGCCAAGAAAAGTGGCCTCAGAAGAAACCAAACTGTTGACACCTTGATCTTGTACTTCTAGCCTCCAGCATGAGAGAAAATAAATTTCTGTTATTTAAACCACCTAATCTGTGGTATTTTGCAATGGCAGCCTTAGCAAATTAATATATATATGTTAATATATATATTATCAATATATATATTATAGAAATATCAGGCCTGCGGACTGAAGGGTCCTAGGTTCAATTCCAGTCAAGGGCATGTACGTTGGTTGCGGGCACATCCCCGGTGGGAGGTGTGCAGGAGGCAGCTGATCGATGTTTCTCTCTCATCGATGTTTCTAACTCTCTATCTCTCTCCCTTCCTCTCTATAAAAAATCAATAAAAAATATATATTTTTAAAAAAAGAATCTTTCTAACTAGCATTGTTAGTGATAGTTATGGCAGAAAGATTCTTTTGATAATCTCACAAATTCATCAAATGCTTTATTCCTAAGTGTAAAATAAGAGAGATATCTTCTGCCGAAACCGGTTTGGCTCGGTGGATAGAGCGTCGGCTTGCGGACTGAAGGGTCCCGGGTTCGATTCCGGTCAAGGGCATGTACCTGGGTTGCGGGCACACCCCCAGTAGGAGATGTGCAGGAGGCAGCTGATCGATGTTTCTCTCTCATCGATGCTTCTAACTCTCTATCTCACTCCCTTCCTCTCTGTAAAAAATTAATAAAATATATTTTTTAAAAAAAAAGAGAGAGATATCTTCTTACAGTAAATATTCAAGGGAATATTGGGACTATTGGGGACATAACATGGTTTTGTTGGAGACTTCTATTTCTGTTTATTTTAAGAGAGGATGGAAGCCTTAGAGAGCAGCTTCACTAATATCAGACTTTTCAGAGAGCCCTCCAAATGTATTTTATGGTCATGACCTATTCAGTTTTTATAAATTACAGAATCAAGTAGTTATAGATAATACCAATGATTTAAATAAGATGGAAGGACATGAAGAATTGGAAGCCTATCCTGTTCATCTTTTTAAAAATCCAGCCCTGACCGGTGTGGCTCAGTGGATAGAGCTTCGGCCTGCGGACTGAAGGGTCCCAGGTTCGATTCCAGCCAAGGGCATGTACGTTGGTTGCGGGCACATCCCCAGTAGGGGGTGTGCAGGAGGCAGCTGATCGATGTTTCTCTCTCATCGATGTTTCTAACTCTCTATTCCTCTCCTTCCTCTCTGTAAAAAATCAATAAAATATATATTAAAAAAATAAAAATAAAAACATATATATTTTTATTGATTACAGAGAGGAAGGGAGAGGGTGAAAGAGATAGAAATATCAATGATGAAAGGGAATCATTGATTGGTTGCCTCCTGTACTCCCCACACTGAGGATCAAGCCCACAACCTGGGCATGTGCCCTGATCGGGAATCGAACCCTAACCTCCTGGTTCATAGGTTGATGTTCAACACCACGCCAGCTGGTGTATCCTGTTCATCTTTGTAAAAAATAACAGAATACATGAAGAAATTAGTAATGGATATAAAATTACTTGCGAATCCTTAGAGATGCATTACTAATAATCTTGTTGTAAAGACTTATTGGAAAAAAAAACTTGCCTAAATGCATTGTGTTTGAGAAGAAATATGGTTTAACTGTCTAAGATAAGAAAGAGAACTGAATTGTATTATGTAGTTGCATTATTCATTCTGATGCTGATGAGACTGGAATAAAGCAAAATAGATAGCTTGTGCAATCCCAGGCTGCACATCGACACCTTTTGAATTATCAAGACAATTCGCCTTGCTTCTTTCATGGGCTTTTCTCTAAGCAGTACGACAGTCACGCTCGCTGGTCATTCTCACAACACAGCTGTACACACAGCTGGATGAAGTGGCATCTGACAATCTGACCTCTCCTTTGAGCCTTCTCTGTTGCCCCTGTAGAGCTTACCTCTTGCACTGCTGTCAGACATGCCCAGAATAGAGCTGAAGTCCTGCCATAAATCAAGGTTCATGAATGAATACTATATAATTTCTAATTTATATGCTACGTGGTGTGTGTTCCTTTGAGACACATAAAGCTATGCAAATGGAGCAACTAGGAAGCACTGATGGAAAGGACCATTTTGCGAAGAAAGGAAGCAACAGAAACCAGTCAACTCATTTTATGTGAGTGAGTGTACCACTCAGCAGGGCGAAAGGGCAGCTGCAGAGGGCCTCCTAAGAAGCTTGGCTGAGCTATCAGAAAAGAAGCTGATACCTTTATGAAATAAACAGGTGCTGTCTTTCATTTCCAAACTGGTCTAGCGCAGTGTGTCTTTCCTTCCATCTACAAGGAAGACATGGCATGACAAACCAGTCTGTGTAATCTGAGCCAAAGTGAAAGACAGGAAAAAATTGTTACTTGCTTCTGTCATGGGCCTTTCTCTTTGCTAAAAGGGTTGCCATGAACATAAGCAGACTACAAGAGGCTATTTCCTTGCGTATCAAAGTTATGTTCCGCAGTAATCAAATCTCCGTCTTTTAGATCCTGTTAGCCTGCAGAAGACGTGTTACTTTCATAGTTCAAACAAGAAAGATAGTTCAGAATCTGCTTTGGTGTTAAATGTATATGTCAAATATTACATAATCTATCGCTATTGTCTAACCCTACTTGCTCAAAGATTTCACTTCTTTCAAATTTATCAGAAGCACTCAAGATAGAAAACCAGAATGGTGCTTATTTTATACCACATCTCTAGGCCCACTTTTTAAAAAATCACCTTCAGTTCAACTTGTATGTGTAATCAATCTTAGAACAGTCTTGTAATACATTTAGAATTTGGCAGCGGAAATAAATTCAAGCAACTCTTCAGTATCTCTTGCTGCCTCAAAGGGTTAGCATATGATGCCACTTGCCACTGTAATCTGTTAGACGGTATGGAGGGAAACCAGACTGCAGCATGGAACACGTATTTCCAATGAACCTTTGTAGAGCTTGGTTGATATTTATCTGAGGCATTGCATTTTAGCGTTGTATTAGCACAAAATTGGAGTCAATCAATTCAGAGGCTGGATTGTAAACGAAACATGTGTTTTCTATGAAAAGTAGAGAAGATGGCTCCAGGAGTTTGTTAGGCGTGTGAATCCAGAACTCTTAGATGTTACTTTTTGGAAATGCATGTTGAAAAATCCTCACCATTATCATTGAACTGAAATCCAGAACTTGTAATGAATTCAAAAGAAATAGATAATTTTGAAAATCCAAAATCCAAAAATATGTGGATTTCATATTATTATCAATAATATATTATGTAAGTTAAAGAAATAATGCTTCTTCGTTTTTAAATAGCTTTCCCCCTTCATTTTAAGAAAACACGCCTTCATTAGGGGTACTAGAAAATATAGAAAAATATATAGAAAAAATTATTTGTCATTGTCCCACCATCCAAAGATAAGTATTATGCATACTTGGGTATGCTTCTTCTATACTTTTTTTATGCTTCTGTTTTGAGTTTCTGTTTGTTTTTATAAAAATTTTAAAATTCTGCTTTTTATAATTAATAGTAAATAATAGCATTTATTTATGTTCATACATAGCTTTACAAACAATTTTAAAGGGTTGTACAATTTTCTATTAAATGTGGGCTTTGTAGTTTATCTAGTCTCAAATCATTAAATAATTAGGTTTATCTACTATGAATATCTGTGCATAGAAAATATTCTTAATTCTCAATTTTAGACTATTTATTTAGGCTTTCTTCTCAGAAGGGAAGTCATATTTAAAGACCTTTTCTTTAGAAAGGACACTAGCATCAGATACCATCAGTAGGTATCATCGATAAGGTGTGAAAACCTGAATCGCATCCAGCATGGCCAGGGGTGAACCTGCGGACAGGCAGTAAGGGATTAAAGAAGACAGACAAGAGAATACAGTTGGGACCAGGTGGATCACTGCCTGGATGAGGAAACAGTGACCCAGCCTGTAAGCCGAGTCTTTATTTTATAGTCAGATCACACAAAGCAAAACAAGGCGAGTGGTCAACATGTTTATAATGTTCTTGCAAGTTTCAAATCTATTTTGTTACTCAGCCTTGTTTTGGCAGCACTTGCTGCACCTCTCACAGCCCATTAGCTACCTAGGAACAAGGGAGGGCTATAAGATCAAGCTTAATTGTGGTAGGAAGGCTCTGCCCTCCAAGCTGGGACTTGTATATGGCTCTGCCACAGGCCAGTCCGAGGCTTGACCCTATAGCCACTCCCTACAAAAACCATCCTTTTAAAAGCACTAACAGCATGGCTCAGTGATTGAGTGTTGACTTATGAACCAGGAGGTCACGGTTTGATTCCCAGTCAGGGCTCATGCCCAGGTTGCGAGCTCCGTCCCCAGTGAGGGGCCTGTAGGAGGCAGCCAATAAGTGATTCTCTCTCATCATTGATGTTTCTATCTCTCCCTCTCCCTTCCTTTCTGAAATCAATAAAAAAATATTTTTTAAAAAAGGCACTAACAAATATTTACTAACTAATATTTATTATGTCAATGTTTAATACGGCTTTAAATGTAAGTGTCATATTTGGAATAATTTAAAAGCCTATGTATTTATGTGTGAGGTGGGCATGTGAGTTTTTCCTCCCAAGGATGATTCCACATGCACATTGGCAAATAAAGACCAAGAGAAATTTTGTTATTTATACTCATAGTTTAATGAAAGCATATATTAAAATGAATTTAGTGCTTTATCCTATATAATAAAAGCCTTATATGCTAAGTCCGGTCATCTAGTTGTCCATTCAACCAACCAAAGCATAATATGCTAATAATATGCTAAGGCCACTCAACTATTCTCTATGATGTGCACTGACCACCAGGGGGCAGATAGTCGACCAGTTGACCTGTTGCTGTGATGTGCACTGACCACTAGGAGGCAGACAGCCTACCAGTAGGTTAGCTAGCTGCTGGGATCCGGCCAGACACGCCCTGGAGCCTTCCCATAGTCCCCCCCACCCCGCCAGCTGGCCAACCTCCCACATCCCTCCCCAGCCCCAATCATGCACCAGTGGGGTCCCTTGGCCTGGCCTGCACCCTCTTGCTACCTGGGACCCCTCAGGGGATGTCAGAGAGTTGGTTTCGGCCCGATCCCGCAGGCCAGGCTGAGGGATCCACCGGTACATGAATTTGTGCACTGGGCCTCTAGTAATTTAATAAGAACAAAATATAATTGCTCAGGATTGTAAACAGCTTGTTATGTAATTTGGTTATTAAAAGATTTTTAAAGTATATTGCAGAAAAGTCACGCTATGGCAATACAGTAAAGGAACTATGGCTTCTATATAGGTTTTAGCAAGACATGCTAATTCTATTGCATTTCTTGAATAAAAATTATTATTAGAGATACAGTTTTTCATATCCATTGTCTAATGAACACATGGATATTGTATATTAGTACAGGAATATGTTTTGTGTGGTTCATGGCTGAAATGTGCATTTTTGAGGCCATCGTTCTGTTATTCTGTTACTCTGTGTACATACACACATAAAAGCATAGACAAGTATGTATGTTATTAGTATTAACTATAAAAACCACTTTCTAGTAGAATTAAAATATGTACATGCTAAATTGAAAGCATTTAAATCAAGGTCAACCTATTGCCTCAAAGTAGATCTGGCAATTTTCATAATATCTATAGGTCAAGAACTAGCTCTGCCTATAATTTAAAATTTTTTTAAAAGTTTATTGTACTTTACATTAAAAATTAAATGTTATTTTATAAATACTTGCATGGAATGAGGCTATATTTCTTGAAAGAATTTCGAATTTTGAGAAAAGTTGTAAGTATAGTACAAGAATTATTTTTTCTTAAACATTTGAGAGTAAATTGCCTACCGATGGCCCATCACTCCCTAATACTTTATATGTTTATTGACGAGAGAGAGAGAGAGAGAGAGAGAGAGAGAGAGAGAGAGAGAGAAAAGCATCGATGTGAGAAAGAAACACTGATTGGTTGCCTCCCGTATGTGTCCCAACCAGAGAGTTGGGGACCAAACCTGCAACCTGACCAGTAATTGAACCCACAACCTTTACAGAACAATGTTCCAACCAACTGAGCCACACTGGCCAGGGCTCCCTAAAACTTTAGAGCGTGTTTCCTAAAACCAGGGCATTCTTCTACATAACCATACACTGCTATGAAAATCAGGAAATTGCCATTGGTACATTGCTACGATCTAATCCTCAGAACCTGTTCAAGTTTTGCCAGGTGTTCAAATAATGTCCTGTAGAGCCCAAGGACACACTTCAGCATCATACATTGTTTTTAATTGTCATGTCTCTTTAGTCTCCACTGTCCAAAACAGTTCCTTAGTATTTCTTTTGTTTTCATGACCTTAACTCTTTTGGCCATTACAAGGCAGTTGTTTGTATAATGTTGCTCAGTTTGGGTTTGTCTGATGTTTCCTCATGATTGGATTTACTTGAGGCATTGTTGGAAGCGACATAAGTTCTTCTCACTGGATTTAATCAGGTGGAGCACAATTTCACTATGTCTCTTTCCCAATGGTATTTACTTTGCTTACTTGAGTAAGGTGGTGTCTGCTAGGCTTGTCAACTCTGAAGTTAAATTTTGTCCTTTATAATTTGACTAGAGGCCCGGTGCATGAAATCTGTGCATGGGAGGGGGTCCCTCAGCCCGGCTTGTGCCCTCTCACAATCCGGGACCCCTCAGGTAGGGTCTCTAGGCCTGGCTGGCGATCAGGCCTATTGGGGCTTTCCTTCCCCTGGCTGCTGGCAGCAGGCCCTGCATCCACCACTGCCACTGCTTGCCATCTGTGCAGTGCTGCCCCCCCTCCCCTGCCACCAGTCACCTCCTTCTGTGGGCGACAGGCATGGGGTGCGATCACCTGGCTGGCCTGGGTCTCCCTATGTGGGGTGATCGATTGTGGAGCCCCCAGATTGATCGCCCAGCAGAGGGAGGCCCCACCCACCTGGCCAGTGCTTCGCAATTGATCACTGTGCAGAGGGTGGTTTGGGCCTCCCTCTTTGGGGCAATCGCAGAGCCCCCATCCCGGATCAATTGCCCCGCCGGCTGGTGTCCTGGGCCTCCCTCTGCGGGGCAATCATGGAGAGATGGCGGGCCCCCTGACCAATCACATTGCACCTGCCTTGGCTGGGGAATGGATATTGTATTATGACTCAGACGACAGTGTCATTGACAATAATACTAAATTCAATGGATGACGCCAAAAAGGAAAATTTTCCCATTTAATTTCTTAAAAGTATTACTCCTTCGGGAATGCCATGTCATAAATTAGAATTGAAAGTAGGTGCAATCATCATGCTACTGAGAAATCTTAATAGTAAATGGGATCTTTGTAATGGTACTAGATTTATTATCAGAAGATTGTGACCTAACATAATCGAAGCTGAAGTATTAACAGGATCTGCGGAGGAGAGGTTGTTCAGATTCCAAGAATTGATTTGTCCCCATCTGGCATTGGCCTCAGTGTTAGAATAAGTGTAATCAATTTATCAATGTTGTTTTTTATATCATGTTTTTGTTCTTTTTATACCATGTCTTTGTTATTGTTATATCATGTTGTTATTGTTTATTTATTAATCAATTTATATATTTTCATATACATTTTACTAACTTTCTTTAATCTCTGACACTTCTATTATAAAGGGCAAATAGCAATATTAAAATATTTCTTCTAATTAATTTCCTTTCAATGTGCATGAATTCGTGCACTGGGCCACTAGTATATATATATTTAAAATGGTAGTTCACACAGATTACTCAAATTCCAATTTAACATCACAGATTTTGCTTTAGTTTTCTACCTTTCATACTTTAATTCCCTTCTTTGAAAGAGAAAACTGGCTTTAATTACCCTTAACATATTAATTTATTTAATGTACCCAGCATTCACAAATAATCTCCATTGCCACCACTGCCCTCCCCTCTGCACATTTTCTTTTTACCACATTAACACACCACATCAGTCTCCCCTTCCACACGGATTACTTCCTCACTCAGCTCAGGCTCCTACACCTTGTACCTGCCCCCTTCCCCATGGACCCCTCCACATAGCATTCAGGCTCCCCCTGTTGGACCATCCCACAAGAGGGGTGGGTCTCCTACCTTACCCCATCAGGCTATGACTTTCCATGTGGACCTTTCCCCCTCCCCTGGGCTGGCACCCTCCTCTCTACACTCAAGAGCTGATGCCCCTTGCTAGGCCATCCTTGTGTGAGGATGCCCTTCTCACCCTACTCAGGTCATGATACCAAGCCTGGATTATCACTCTGCAGAGATGTCCTCATCACCAGGCTGGGGCTCTGACACCTACTCCAGGTCATTCGCCTTGGGAAATACCATCCTCACACTGAGTATCAGAGCTTGAGCAGGATAAAAAGGGAATCTCCAAAAAGAGGCAGACCACAGTGGGTGTCAGCCTAAGCTGGGTGAGGTGTCAGGCTCTGACACCCAGTGCCATGCTATCTCCTTGCGTGGACCCCCCTTTGCAGCCTATGTAGGTAGTGACACCCGATTCTGAACTACATGGATCCCCATGCATGCAAGGAAGACTTCCTAGTCACTCTTGAACTCAGATGCCCTGTCCTAGTTGGTTCTACTCAACCTCCCCTGGACACTTTTCTCACCTTTCTTGGGGCTAAGAACGGAATCTCTTGAAAAAAGAACTAAGTGGAAGAACAGTACACCCTATACAGCTATAGTAATAGAGACAAGGGATAGAAAAATGGGCTAATATAATCTAATGGTATCAAGACACAAATCCACTCACATATGGATGCTTGATTTAAGACAAAGATGGCATGCAGAGCAGAGGGGAAAGGGTGGCCTTAAATAAATGAAGACTCTGTGTCTTGTTTAAGACATTGTTGCCTTCTGCAATGCCATGAAGATATTTTCCAATGTTATCTAGAAGATGTAGTTTCACCTTTCATATTTGTATCTACCATCTTCCAACACTGAATTTTTATGTGGCTGTCCAGAAAAAAAAAAGTGATTCCTACACAAAAGTCTCAGGTTAGACTTCTTACATGCTGAGTAGGTCCTGAGAGAGAGAGTATTCCAAGAGGAGTTAAAGTTGCTATTGCAGCTCTCTTGAGGCCTGACCTCAGATGTTTTAGCATGCAGGTGCTCACCTGTGAAGAAGATTGAGGTGGCCAAGCAGGTAGGTGCACATTACAAGCCATACATATGAGATTTTGAAAGAAGATTTCAGAAAAAAGAGTTTCTGGCTGTGTTTTCTAAGGAAGGTAGACACTGCCATGGTGTCATCAGAGAATGGGTCTAGTAATGGGGCAGCATCGGCATTTGACAACCAATCCTTCCAAACCCTACTTCTGGGAAACAGGATTCTTGAGAAGCAAGTCAATTCTCAATGGGGCTTAACTGCACACACAGTAAAAGTGCTTTAGGCATTTTAGATGATGCAAATTCAATATTAAAGCATTATTGGGATGCTAAAAATGAATAGTGGATATTAGGCTGCATTAGTATGTGTATATTGCATTCATTTATTCACTCCTTTATTTATTCTACAAATATCTCTTGAATGATAGATGCTGATAGCTAGATGCTGATTGATCAAACTCATTTACTCTTATTTCTACACTAGAGGCCCGGCACATGAAATTTGTGCCCTCGGGAGAAGGGGGGGGGGTCCCCTCAGCCAGGTCTGTGCCCTCTCGCAGTCTGGAAGCCCTTGGGGGATATCCGACTGCTGGCTTAGGCCCACTCCCCATAGGGAGTTGGACATCCTTAGCGCTGCCGCAGAGGTGGGAGAGGCTCCCACCACTGCTGCTGCACTCATCAGCCGTGAGTCCAGCTTCTGGCTGAGTGGCGCTCCCCCTGTGGGAGCACACTAACCACCAGGGGGCAGCTTCTGCATTGAGCGTCTGTCCCCTGGTGGTCAGTGTGCTTCATAGCAACTGGTCATTCCACTGTTTGGTTGATTTGCATATTAGCCTTTTATTATTTAGGATTTCTAGCTTTCATTGGAGCACTATGTGACCAGTGATTGACTTCAGGACAACGGAATGGGCTAGCATGAAGAGCAGCGCTGCCAGGGTCGGCCTGTTAAATCTCACAAGCACAATTGCTCGGGTGCCAGCCTATCCTCAGGTGAGGTTTCCAAGGGCCTATCAATGGTAGAGATAAAAGATGGATCTGGAGTCTCTGATTGAGTGGGAGAGCAGGGCTTCCTTGGCTGACATGTATAGATGATTCTGTAAACTCTGATTTTCTTAAGCTACTGAGAATTTCGGGATTGTTTTAGCAGTTTTCCTTCCCTGATTAAGGAAGTGTCTATTCAGGGCCAGCCTTCATTCTGGGCAAGAAACGTAATAGCAAGCAAACAGGAGACAAGGTGCCTGCTCTCACAAGTCATGTTACAGAGAGAGGTGGGGCAACAATAAACAGTGGCCATTTACATTCATGTGGTGCTTTACGAAGTGTTTTCATAAGCACCCGTTCATCTCATTTTTATAACAGTGTTTTACAGATGAGGAAACAAACGCTCAATGATTTTAAGTGCCTTCCACAAAGCAGAGTTAGGAGCCATACACATGCAGCAGTTTTCTGGCTCCCAACTCATTGTTTATACCAGGATGTTTATCAAGTATGAGGCTATGACAGAGCAAGGACAATGTTAGTCCGTGCCAGAAAATTCCATTACTCAATTTTATTTATTTTTTATATTTTTAAAATTGATTTCAGAGAGGGAGAGAAACATCAATGATGAGAAAGAATCATTGGTCAGCGGCCTCCTGTACGCCCCCTACTGGGGATTGAGCCTGAAACCTGGGCGTGTGCCCTGATTAGAATCGAACCATGCACGCCCTGGCTCATAGGTCCACACTCAACCACTGACCCACACCAGCCGGGCTGACTATGTTTCTTAACCGAAGGTTGCAACTCCTGTTAGGAAGCTCTCTCCACCCAGCTCACTTTGGGTTTTGGTATTTGCCCTGTCCCCTTATTCCTTGGAATGGAATGGAAATGCTGCCCCATTGTTAATTGCCCATGCCTTATCATATGGACCCTTTATTAAATTCTTCACTCTTGTCAAATTTCCCAGCTTGAGAGTGTCATCTGCTTCTTGCCGGGTTCTGACTGATGGAATATGTTCTCTCGTCTCTCTTTTTTTTTATTATTATTATTAGTTAAGGTTCTCGTCTCTCTTTCTACACACACACACACACACACACACACACACACACACGCATACACACCACATTTTTTTCTTTTTTTATGTATTTGAGATAATTCATATTTATAAAAAAATTAAGAAGGAAAACCATTATTGAGCATTTATTATATGTCAAGCATTGTGCCAGGGTTAAAGGTTGGGGATATAAAGAAAAATGAGAAATAAACTCTCCTGTCACAAGGAAGTCAGTCTGGTAGATGAGAGATGGGTGAAAAATTAAAGGCAATGAGTATAGTGGTTAAGAGTGTGAGTTTTGTAGTCAAACTCACTTGAGCTCAAGTCCAGGCTAAGCCACCTACTTGTTATGTGACCTTGGCTAGAGAGAAAAAAATGGGATTAGTACTAGGACCTTCCTTATAGAGGCCTTGTGAAGATGAATAGTAAACCCATTAGCATCTATATGTACTCATACATTAGCATTTGGTGAGACCTTAATAAACGTTAACTAAGATTATTAACTGCTACAATTGCACTTTGTACCTAGTTTAAAGGTAGCACCGAGGAGGTCAGCAAAAGTTTAATGGTTGAAGTGATGCCTATGCTGGATTTTGAAGAAATAGTGATTGCACCGAGAGATCAAATAGAGACAGGCAGGCCAAGCAGAGGGAACAGCATGTATAAGAACATGCAAAAATAAAATAGCAGTATGTGTCCAGGGAACTGTGAGCAGTTTGCTATTGCTGGAGGGTCAAGGCCAAGGCATGAAGAATAGTGAGAGGTAAGACTAACAAGTACTTTTGGGCCCTTAAGCACTACACAAATTCTACCCAACTTAATCACAACAAACTCTATGAGGTAGGCACTATAATCTGGATTTTTCAGATATGGAAAGTGAGGTTAAACAATTTGCCCATGAAAACATGACTAAAGGAGCAGGGTTGAAGGCAAAGGGGTTTGCTTATTGCCCACGGCACTGCTTTTCTAAAAATGCAAGGAAGAGCAGTCCCCAGAGCAGACGGTCAGTAGGGGCAGGACAGTCTCTGCCCTCCTTGTGCCCAAGAAGAAACCTTAGGATCTTTGGGACCAGAATTTTCAGAAATTCTTGTTCCTCCATTTTATTAGTTCAATCCTGAACACAACCCATCAGGGGTCAACAAACTGGAATTTCTTTAGAGTAGGTGGACATGGATTACAAGGGATCTAAACGTTCTATATAATACAAGGGGATGTTGTCGGAACTGACAAACCATAAGATATGATACTTTGTCTTAAATACATAAAGAGCTATCATATAGAAGAGGACTTACTGGTTTTTCTAAATCTAAGAGTAATCCATGGCATAATGTTATGTGAATGTGTAGACTAAAACATTTGGTCAATATGTAAACATCGAATATGCCCGTGGATAAGGACTAAAGGTAACAAGGACAAATGAAACATTGATGTGTTTAGTTGATGGTACTGTGGCCAATTTGTGTCTTGGCTGCTTCTTCTTCTTCTTCTTCAGTATTTTTCTGCGAAAAAGAAATTTTAACAAATAAAAGCAAACATAAAAGAAAAATACAAATATTAATAAGAAAAAAATGTCTTATAATTTATTAAAAAAACAGGACACCATTTTCATTTATCAAAATTACAAGCGTTAAAAATAGATCGTAACTGGCACTAGTATGGTCTCTGGAAATAAGATCTCTAGTGCAGTTCTGACCAGAGTGTAAACATGTACATACTTTCTGAAGAAAATTTTGACAAACTGTATAAAAAATGAAGTGACAGCCTTTCGATGCATGGATTCCACTCTCAAGACTATATATCCCCCCTCCCAAAGAATATATCCTAAGTAAATAAGGATGTATGCAAAGTTCTTATTAAAAGGATATTTGCTGAAGCCTTGTGTGTAACATATAACAATTGAAAATAACCTAAATACCTATTAGTGAGTTTGGTTCAGTAAATTATCCATACAACAGAATGTTATGCAGACTATAAAATCATGTGGTAAAAGTATATTTAATGACAAGAAAAAAAGTTCAGGCATAATAATTGAAGAAAGCAGGTGACTAAATACTCTGCATGGTATGTTTTCCTGTTTTTGTAAAAAAATATTTTATATGTACATATATACACATGTAAAAAATATATATATATATACACATATATTTGGTGGTTGATGCCTTTTTGCTTATGTGTATATAACATCTTAAATTTTATTACATTATTTGCATTGCTTACATTGCAAAAAAAAGTTATTTAAAATAAAAGTTACGTGAGCTTTTCTTGTCTAATAAATATGCATTTAGCCTTAACTGGTTTGGCTCAGTGGATAGAGCATTGGCCTGCGGACTGAAGGGTCCCAGGTTCGATTCCGGTCAAGGGCATGTACCTTGGTTGCGGGCACATCCCCAGTAGGGGGTGTGCAGGAGGCAGCTGATCAATGTTTCTCTCTCATCAATGTTTCTAACTCTCATTCTCCCTTCCTCTCTGAAATCAATAAAGATATGTTTTAAAAAAGATGCATTAAAAAATGGGTTAGCTATCACAAAGTTCACAGTATTTAGTTCAGTGGTTCTCAACCTTCCTAATGCCGAGACCCTTTAATACAGTTCCTCATGTTGTTGTGCCCCCAACCATAAAATTATTTTTGTTGCTACTTCATAACTGTAATTTTGCTACTGTTATGAATCGCAATGTAAATATCTGATATGCAGGATGCATTTTCATTGTTACAAATTGAACATAATTAAGGCATAGTGATTAATCATAAAAACAATATGTAATTATATGTGTTTTCCGATGGTCTTAGGCGACCCCTGTGAAAGGGTCGTTCGACCCCCAAAGTGGTCGCGACCCACAGGTTGAGAACCGCTGATTTAGTTGACCAATAAATTTTAGTTCCTCTCTCTTCTCTAGTGACAGGAGGTATTCAAGCACAAGTCAGAAAATGGCAGATCTGGGATGTGGTTGGAGAGATTGAGGCAACAGGTTCGCATCGGATGACCTCTAATGCTCCTTGCAACTGACGTTTCATGATTCTTACAATTGCCCTCTATTTACCTCTTAAATTACTTGGGATGATACAAAAACATAGATACAGTATAACTAAGGCTTGTACTGAATACATAGTAGCCGCTGCCCTACTATTATTAGCACCTTAGATTGTGAATGGAGGGGGTGGTGCGAAAAGAATACCCGGCGCCAGGGAGGGCCAACGCCACCCCAGCCCCGCTCCTCAGACAGCTCTCCGGCTCCTTCTTTGTGAATGAGCCGCGGCCCCAGGCCTCAGAGCGGCGTCCACGAGAAGCAGAACTTTACAAAGGGGCGTTGGTCCCCTTTCCCAGGAGCTGCCGGCGGGACTGACGCCGAGGAGCGAACCGCCCTCGCCAACCGCCCGGAGCGGGGACACTGAGGACACCGGGGCTGCCAGGAGGGACGGCTGGGCATCTGCCTCCGGCAGAGCGCGAGGCACGTGGGCCTCCCCTCGCGGGCCTCCCGGCCTCCCCGCCCCGCGCTCCCAGGGGGCGTCCGCCGCGCGGGTGGGGGTCTCGGCCAGGTCCCCGCGCCCCACGTGCGCCGGCCGCCGGGGGGCGGGGCGAGGCCGGGGGGAGGGGGGCGGGGCGCCCGCTGCGCGCGCGCGGGGCCGGGGCGGGGCGCGCAGCTCGGCCTGGGCCTGTCGGGCGCTCTCCTTCCTTCCGCGCCCGGCCTGGCGGGCCCAGCTCCTCCCCCGATCGGCCTCGCTCCTTCCCTGGCCCTCCCTCCACCGGCCGTTCCTCTCTCCCTCCTCCTCCTCCTCTTCCTCGGCGAGGCGCTCCTCCAGCAGCCAGACAGCATGGCGGCCGTGGAGACGCGGGTGTGCGAGACGGCCGGCTGCAGCAGCGAGGCCAAGCTCCAGTGTCCCACCTGCATCAAGCTGGGCATCCAGGGCTCCTACTTCTGCTCGCAGGTAGACGCCCGCCTCCGCGGCCCCGGCGCCGGTCCTCTCCCCTGCCCTCTCCGCCTGCCCTCGCGGCCGGCCAGACGCGCTCCTCCTCTTCCCGGGGCTGGCGCGCCTGCTGCGCTCTCCGCACCCTCCCCCCGACCCCCATTCGCAGCGCCGGCGCCCCCTGCAGCCCCCCTGCGATCTGGGGCCCGGAGGGACTGGGGGGCCGGCGGGGGCGGGGCGCGGTCTGTTGCGGCCATGTGGGGGGGAAGCGGAAGAGGACTTCCCCCTGGGCGCCCGGCCTCCCCGGGGCGCTGCGTTGACGGGCCGGTTCCCGCCGCGCGTCGTCTGCTGGGGCGAGGGCTCCCAGGTGCGCGGGCTGCCGGGACAGGTGGGGATACCTAGGGAAGGGGTGGCCCTGGCCCTGCGAGTCGCCCCGGCAGCTCTCGGCGGGGCTCTTGTCTTGGATTGCGGGGTGGGGTGGGGTGGGGGTGGGGTGGGGGTGGGGGGGGACTCCGGGGCCGGTAGTCACTCTGGTCTCGGCGGGATTGGGGGGCGGGGGTGGTCGGAAGAGACCCGCTGGGCTTTGGGGGGTGGGTTGCCTGGGGATGGTGGGAGTTGCAGGGAGGAGGAATGCTGGCTCCAGCCCTACCTCCGTCTTTGACACTTAGGCAACTTTGGGGGGTGGGGTGGGGTGGAGAGGGGTTTGTGTAATTTATTATTTTCCTTGGGTGTCCACAGTGACTGATTTAGAGAACCATAGCTTAACGATCTGAGTCACCTTTTGCATTGACTGCATTTCCCATGGAGTGAAAAAGACAGTTCCATTCAGGGTTCTGCTTTAAGGCGGTAGTGCGTCTTAGTAAGTTTTGTGCAGTGGAGCACACCCGGCACCGAGTGGGGTCCTGACGGAGGCGTGTGCTTGTGTGTATGTTTACTGAGAAGTACTAGTGTTCCGGCTGCAGTTCACACTCAAGATTTGGGCAGAGCGGCAACGTTTTGGAATTGTGGCTTTTCGTTACAGTCCGGGTTTGCAGGAGACGCAAGAATACTAACATTAAATCGGCAGTGTCCTGGGGGGAGAAGAACATGAACATGGTCTGAAGGCCAGGTCAGGACCCTGCGCTTGCCAGTTACTGTGCGATTTTGAACGAGTCAAGTTACTTACCCTTTCTGAGCTCTTATTCCACCACCGTACAGAGAGGAAGATGATATTTTACTGACATATTTCGCAAGGTCGTTCTGAGCTCCAAATTATTCAATGAATGTGAAATGCTGGTAAAAATCCAAGGCATTTTTTAAACAGGCCACCAGTACGATGTAACACTGCCATATGTGAAAATATCAATGAATAGAATGAAAACATATATAAGAACAGCACACACAAATATAAGTCTGTAAACATAAAGATGTATGTAAAATAAACATAAATAACATCCAAGACACTTGTAGATAAACCATTGTAAGGGATCCTAGCTATGTTGTATAGGTCTTGTTTTCAGATAGGATATGATCCTTGACCTTGTTAGTATCACTTGGAAAAAGTTGCACATTGAGAAGTGTTGCTTATTCTAAAAATAGCAGTGGGCCTTCTCAACATACTAAATCTGGTATGAGTCCGTTTGTTTCTTTAAAACAATTTTCAGATTCTAATTTGTTGGGGTCTAAGTGGGACCTGGACTTAAAACATAACATATAGTTTCCTTTTGGAAACTGCCATTTGAATCGAGTAATGTGGTTTACATTGTGTTTAAGAATAGGTGGGAATTGTAATGCTGAATTAATTAATATGTATACACATTTATCTGCTGAGATTTAAAAAAAGATACTATGAAACCATATTCCTCAAACATAGGTGATGCTCTCTTAGGCATGATATTCTTCAGTAGAAGGAACTTTGGCTCATTGAGGTTTGTGGAAAAGTTCCAACATTTTTGTGAAAACATGCAGGGTTTATTTAGTGCTGTAGAACTGGAGTTGTGTCATGCTGGGTTCTGCATGTATATTTCTGGTACCATTGCTATACTTGCAGTCAAACATATTCCGAGTTGCTCTCACACTGTCTCTCTTTCTTCATTCCTATTGCTACCTCTTAGGGTCAGTTTTTAAAATTTGACACCAAGCCAGTTGTAGTGGTCTCTTAATGTATTTCCCAAGTGTAGTTCCCCACTGTGCAAACACCCACCCACATACACAAAAACATCCAAACAAAACTTTCCTAAAGAAGTTATTTTTCCCCCAGCATAGCTCAGGCTGATGATGCTTACCCTCCACCCACAACAAGTAGAGTTACCACTGCTTCAGGGCCCTCTTCAGAGTTTAACTTTACATATTCTCTTGCTCTAACTAGTGCAGTGGTTCTCAACCTTCCTAATGCCCCGACCCGACCCTTTAATACAGTTCCTCATGTTGTGGTGACCCCCAATTTCATTGTTACAAATTGAACATAATTAAAGCATAGTGATTAATCACAAAAACAATATGTAATTATATATGTGTTTTCCGATGGTCTTAGGCGACCCCCAAAGGGGTCGCGACCCACAGGTTGAGAACCGCTGAACTAGAGGCTGTACTTGTACTCTTTCTTTCACCCAACATGTCACCTGTTTTCTCAAATCACAGCTGTTCTTTCAGTCCCAGCTTGAGACTTTAACCAAATCACTAACTTTCCCTAAGCCAGTTTATACATCTGTGATGAAACTAGAGCTTTTTCTTGCCATTTCTCTGATTATCTTCACTAGGAGTGCTGTGCTCTCTACTTTTAGCTCCTCCAGTCCCCAGCCTGGCTGTCTGGCCAGTTTGTCTTGTGAATAAACTGAGAATAAATCTACAAGAAGCCATCACAGAAGGGAGCCTTTCCCAGTTACTCTGTCACACCACCTTGTTTATTTCCTTTGTAATTTATACAATCTAGTTATCTTACTTGTTTTCTTATTTATCTGTCTTTCAATCTCTGATTTAGGTGAGCTTCATGAATAAAGCTATCTTGTTCATTGCCCTATTTTCATTTTTCAACACAATGCTGTGTATGTGGTAGATGGTCAATACATTTTTTTAATGTGTTAATAGGTACATTTATTGAAAAAAAATTGAAGGCTATGTATCAAAAACATTAAGAATGTTCACTATTTTGACCTAGGAATTTAAATTCAAGCAAAATAAAGAAAATTCCAGGGATGAGCACAGACTTGTTCCCATAAGACCAACATGCCTCTGATAGAGTGCCTGATAAGTTGTCTTTCTACATGGTTGATCTGTCGGTGAGATCAAGAAGTGACACAGCATAACTGAGGCTGAAAATGTTGCCTGAATACCAGCATACTGATGTGGGATCATCCTGTTTCTTTTCTTTTTCTTTTTTTTTTTAATTTTAAGTTCTTTATTGTTTAATGTATTATGTAAGTCTCCTTTTTCCCCCATTGACCTCTCCCTGGCCACCCCCAATCCCCCAGCACATGTTCCACCCCCCCCCCCCCTCCATCTGTGTCCATTGGTTATGCTCATATGATGCATGCATTCAAGTCCTTTGGTTGATCTCTTAGCCCCTCAACCCCCACCTTCCCTCATAGGTTGGACAATCTACTCGATGCTTCTATGACTCTGGTTCTGTTTTTGTTCATCAGTTTGTTGTTCATTCTTTTTCTTTTTAAAGAACCAGGATAGTGAAATTTGTATTGTGGTAAAAATTTTAAAGGTGACTTTTCTTTAAGGTAAAAAATTGTTTAGTACTTAATATGTTTAGTGTTTGGTTTACAGTAAAACTGATAGGAAGGTACAGACATTTCTCATATATTTCTTGCCCCATAAACATGCATAACATCCACTATCAATATCACTCATCAGAATGGTATACTTTTTTAACCAAGGATGAACCCACACTGGCACATCATAATCACTCCAAATCCATAGTCTGTCTTTAGGGCTCATTATTTTTATTTAATAAATAAATAAATTATTGATTTCAGAGAGGAAGGGAGTGAGAGATAGAGACATCAGTGATGAGAGAGAATCATTCATGGGCTGTCTCCTGAATGCCCCCTACTGAGGATCGAGCCTGCAACCAGGCATGTGCTGTGACCTGGAATGGAACCGTGATCTCCTGGTTCATAGGTCGATGCTCAACCTCTGAGTCACACCAGCCGGGCTAGGGCTCATTTTTAATGTGGTACAATATGTAGGTTTGGATACATGAATAATGACATATGTCCATTTTATAGTGGCGTACGTAGTATTTTCACTGCCTAAAATCCTCTGTGCTCTGCTTGTTCATTCTTCCATCCATTCCCGCCCTCCCCACCCCCAAACCCTTGGCAACCACTGATCTTTTTATTGTCTTCACTAGTGGCTTGGTGCATGAATTCGTGCACATTGAAAGGAAATTAATTAGAAGAAATATTTTAATATTGCTATTCGCCCTTTCTCTATAATAGAAGTGTCAACCAAATTTACAATTGACAATGACAGATTGAAACACGCACGTGCGATTGGCACCAGCGAGAGCTTTATATGTATCGCATATGCATGCGCCAACTTAGCCTTTTATGTATATACTAGAGGCCTGATGCACGAGATTTGTGCAAGGGGCTCGGCCCTCACAGCCCGGCTTCGTCTGGAAGGTTGTCCGGATGGTCTTTCGGCTGTTTGTTCTAATTGGCATATTAGCTTTTATAGATATAGAGTAAACTTGCTTAATTAGACCTGCTTTCTGACGTAGCTAAACTTTCTCCAGCCCAGTGAAGCACCCCAACTTCTCTTCCAGGTAATTGTCAGCAACACAGCAGTAAATATCAACATGGAGCAAATTATTATTGTAGATCACGCAGGGAGAACAAAGGATAAAATATTTAACTGCAGCAGTGTTTGACTATATTCTGTCCAGTGAGAAAACTTGAAGTCATTTTCAAGGTCTATCATTTCTTACTTCTTTTCAGTCAGGTCAAGTTTCTAAACTTTCTAAATCTCCGTTTTCTGGGTAATGAAAAGAAAATAGGATTCCACTGCGTCTCCTATCCACCTACTCCAGGACTTCTGTGAGGATCAAATGAGATGAGGCATGGGAAAATGCTTCACAGACATTTGGTTAAGGTGTGTGGTGTTTCCACCTGGCTATAAAGCAAGTTGTGTTACTGGGTTGAAGAAACTGCAAGGAGGCTAGTTGTCCCTAGGGAGAGGAAGCCAGGCATTGCTACGTGACATCATTACCTGGATGGACATTAGCATATTAGCCATATCTATCTATCTATATAGATAGATATAGATATAGATATAGATATAGATATAGATATAGATATAGATATAGATATAGATATAGATATAGATATAGATATAGATATAGATATATAAATGTCCTGTTGCTAGGGAGAGGAAGCTTGGTGTTGCTACGGGATGTCATTACCCAGCACTCACAGCCACGGTTTCTGGGCTGGGCTGGGTTGGGCTGTGGGCTGCAGTTTGCACCAGTGTTGGCTGCGATTTGGTGGCTGTCACTCTGGGTGGTGGCAGGGCCTGTGTCCCACTTGGGGGAAGCCGAGTGCTGCTTTGTCAGTGCCGGGTCCGTGCTGCTGTTTCTCTGTAAATGGCAAGTTCACGTCAGGCAGCTCCTGTGTTGAGCATCTGTCCCTTGATGGTCAGTGTGCATCATAGTGACTGGTTGGACAGTGGGAGGGACACTTAGCATATTAGCCTTTATGTATATGCTAGAGGCCCGGTGCACAAATTTGTGCATGGGTTGGGTCCCTCAGGGTGGTCTGTGGAGATGGGGTCCCAGCTTGCACCCCCAGCCTCACAGCCTCGCAGCCCCGCCTGGCACCCCGCCTTGGCCTGGTGCCGCCCCCTCACCTGCTCCCCCATCCCGCCTACAGGGCAATCGATTGGGGCCACGTCCTCCACCCAGCTCCCTCAGTGCCTGGAAGCTGGGTGGTGGCCCTGCCTCCCGCTGCGGCTGCTGGTCACCATCTGTGGGGCGATCGGGCCCCTGCTCGCACCCGTCTTGACCTGGTGTTGCCCGCTCACCTGCTCCACCATCCCACTGTGGTCCCGCTCTCTTAGGGGCCCACTGGAGCTGGCAGTGCCTCCACGGCCACCCACTGCCAGCTTTGTGTCGCCAACGTCTGCCATGTTCCATGCCGTCCCCCTGGTGGTCAGCGCAGGTCATAGCGAGTGGTTGAACGCCCAGTCTCCGGTTGAACGACCGCCCGAGGGGACAATTTGCATATCAGGCTTTTATTATATAGGATATATATAGATAGTTTTGATTTTCCAATTGGAATCACAGAGTACGTAGCCTTCTCATATTGTTTTCACTCACCTAGCAATATGCATTTAAGATTCCTTCATGATTCTTTATGCCTTGATAGCTCATTTCTTTTTAAGAGCTAAATAATATTCCACTATCTGGATGTATCACAGTTTATCCACTCACTGTAGGAATCTCAGTTGCTTCCAAGTTTTAGAAATTATGATAAAGCTGCTGCAAACATCTGTGTGCAGGTTTTTGTGTGAACGTGTTTTTAACTCTTGGGTAAATACCAAGGTGCATAATTGCTGATTTGTATTATAAGAGTATATTTAGTTCTATAAGGAAATAGGCTGTACCATTTTGCATTCCCACTGGCAGGGAATGGAGGTTTCTGTTGCTCCACATATTCACCTGAATTTGGTGCTATCAGTTTTCCAGATTTTGGTGATTCTAATAGGTGCATAGTGTCATCTTGTTTTAATTTGTGTTTCCCTGATAACATGTGATGTAGAGCATCTTCAGTATGTTTATTTGCCATCTGAATATCTTTGGTGAGGTCTATGTTAAGGTGTTTGACACATTTTTAAATTGGGAATAAATGTTTGAATCAATGAATAAATGTATCAAAAGGTAGAATAGCCGTGGCCAGCATGGCTCAGCAGTTGAGCGTTGACCTACGAACTAGGAGGTCAGGGTTTGATTCCCAGTCAGGGCACATGCCCAGGTTGCAGGCAACATCCCCAGTGTGGGGTGTGCAGGAGGCAGCCGATCAATGATTCTCTCTCATTGTTGATGTTTCTATCTACCTCTCTCTCTCCCTTCCTCTCTGAAATCAATAATAATAATAATTTTTAAAAAGGTAGAATAGAGAGGTAGACTACTGCATTTGAATCATTTACTAACTGGGCAAATAACCTCTCTGTTTTCTGTTACAGTCTTTTTTAAAATAGGGCCATTTATAGTACTTCAGGGTTTTGGTGAAGACTAAATGCTAAGCATATGTAAAACCCTTAGCACATGAGTAAGTTTAATCAGTGTTAGCTCTTTTTATTGTTATACTGTGTTTTATGTTTAAGAAGTTAGGTATTTTTATCTGAGATGTTTAATTTTAAGAAAAGTTTGCCCCTGTAAATGAGTAAAACCTATTTTACTTAAAAAAATCAGCTTTTCAGGGGTTCCTGATGTTTGGTGATTTTTTTTTTAATGGACGTGTTCATTCTTATTTAATAGTTTAGTTTTACTAGTAGTTTAGTAGTTTACTCCTGGTCCCTAGGAGATTATAACACTTTTTTTGAGGATGGAGGCTGCGCTTTACTCATTTTTTTTGTCTTTCACTAAGTGCCTTGCACGCAGTAGGCAAGGCACTTATTAGTTCATTAAATGAAAGCAAAGAGGTTGGTGGGCCTGAGAAGGAAAGCATAGCATTCAAGCCTTTAGTTTACAGCCCAGGGCAGATGCTATCATATCTTTAGTTAAAGGATCAGTTGAGAAGGACCTTATAACTCATTATAAGGCTTAATAACTTAAAAGGTAGAATAGCATGAGTGGGAGACTAGGTTTGGAGTCTGACCTGGGTTTAAGTCTTTGCTTCTGTATCCATGAGTAATTCATGTCCTAATTTTGTAAGAGAGGGTGAATAGTGCACCCTCTTTATGGAGTTGAGAGGAAGGTGAATAAGAGAGAGCATGCAAAGTGCTTAACACTGTGTTCGGTAAACGGCTTTTTCATGCCTATAGGCTCATGTCTGATACTATTATAGTCAGTTTCAAGGAAGGTTTAAAAGTGTTTAAAGAGAGGTACTATTTGTTTACGAACAATTTGAACAAATTCTTGCAATAGGCTCTTTCAAAGAAGCAGTGGCAAGGTAAGGTGATTAATTGGGTGTGCAGGAAGAAAGTGAGCAGCTGGGCATCTTGTAGGAGGAATTGCCCTTCTAATATGTAGTGTCTTTGAAATGCAACCCTGTCCTCTGAAACATTTGTTTCTTCAGCAACCAAGTTCCTGACAATGCAGAGTGTTTCTGGAACTCATCTTCATCGTGGATGGAGATATTAACCATATTACACGTTTTAATGATGGGGATTTTCGTTAAACTTTTCACATTACTCACCACCCCTCAAAAGTGCTGTAAGTTAAATGATTAGGCACAACTGTTGTAGTTTCTTGCAAGAAAAAGTACAATGAAGATTGTGATTTTTAAACAAAAGAACTTTACTAATATGTTTATTGTAGAAAAATTAGAAAATACAGGTGAAAAGTTACCCAGTGATAATTTCTGTGACTTTATTGTTGGAAGTATTACGTATGTCCCCCTTCTCCCATTGGCCCCCATGTGACATTTGTGATGCGTATTTTTTGTTTGTTTTTTGTTAATCCTCAATCGAGGATGTCGAGTGTGTTTCCTTCCACGTCCTGCGTGGAGTAGGGTTCGGTATCTGAAAGAGGAACCGCACAACAAATGAGAGAAAAAGACACGAGATAATTTTGCAATATTGGGGGACCAGGCGGCAAGTCCCGAAGGACTTCCACCCATGCTCAGGCTGCTCCAATCTTTTATTGATCTGGAGTAGCCCTTAGGGTAAGGAAGTTTCAATGACACACAGATCAGCAGACAATTTCCAGGAATAGACAAAGTATCTGATTAACTCATCAATAGATTTCCGAGTGTAGGCAGAGTATCTGATTAGCTCATCAATAGATTTCCGGGAGTATCTGATTAACAATAATCAATAAGGATCTACATAAGTATCTAAGGAATTAAGGGAACTAAGGTGGGGATGCTTAAACTATTATTACCTAAGTTAACTGAGTGGTTCCTAGATTAACTGGGTGGTGCACAGCCCTGACCTTTGCTAGGACTTTCAAGCCCTGACCTTTACTAGGACTTTCAAGGGCCACTAGCTTTTGGGGGGTCTCTGTCTAAACTCTAGTGAAGACAATGAATGGACTCCGGCAGAGGATATTTTTTTCCGTTGACTTTTAGAGAGAGTAAAGGAAGGGGGAGAGATAGAGAGAAACATCAATGTGAGAGAGACACATCAATTGGTTGCCCCCTGCATGCACCCCAACTGGGCTGAGGATCGAGCCTACAACCAAGGTACATGCCCTCAAACTGAATCGAACCTGTGACCCTTTAGTCTGTGGACCATACTGTAACCACGTAACCAAACTGGCTAGGGCTTTGATACGTATTTTAAAAACATTTATATATTTTATATATATTAATGTGCATACACTTATATATATTTTTACAAAAATGGCACCATAATGTACATAATACATTAGGACTAGGGAACTGACCACTTTTATGTCTTTCTTTCTTTTTTTTTAGATCTTCATTGTTGAGCTTATTACAGATGTCCCTCTTTTTCCCCCCCTTTGCTCTCTCCACCCAGTTCCTGCCCTGCCCCAGGCCTTCGCCATCCGCCATCCTTTTGTCTGTGTCCATAGGTAATGCATATATGCATATAAGATCTTTGTTTAATCCCTTCCTGCCCCCACCCCTTCCCTCTGAGAATCATCAGTCTGTTCTATTTCCATGCCTCTGATTCTATTTTAGTCACCAGTTTATTCTGTTCATTAGATTTCTTAATGGTTTATTTTTATTTTTAGATTCATTTGTTGACAGATATGTATTTGTTGCCATTTTGTTGTTCATATTTTTTTATCTTTACCTTTTTCTTCTTCCTCTTCTTAAAGAATACCCTTCAGCATTTCATATAATACTGGTTTGGTGGTGATGAACTCCTTTAGCTTTTTCTTATCTGTGAAGCTCTTTATCTGACCTTCAATTCTAAATGATAGCTTTGCTGGATAAAGTAATCTTGGTTGTAGGTCCTTGCTCTGCATCACTTTTGACCTGCATAGTTTCTGTTGAGAAATCAGCTGAGAGTCATAAGGGCACTCTCTTGAAGATAACTAACTGCTTTTCTCTTGCTGCTTTTAATATTCTCTGTTTGTCTTTTGCCCTTGGCATTTTAATTATGATGTGTCTTGGTGTGGTCCTCTTTGGGTTCCTCTTGTTAGGGACTCTTTCTGCTTCCTGGACTTGTAAGTCTATTTCTTTCACCAGGTAGGGGAAGTTTTCTGTCATTATTTCTTTTCTTTTTTTTTTAATATATATTTTTTATTGATTTTTTACAGAGAGGAAGGGAGAGGGATAGAGAGTTAGAAACATCGATCAGCTGCCTCCTGCACACCCCCCACTGGGGACATGCCCGCAACCAAGGTACATGCCCTTGACCGGAATCGAACCTGGGACCCTTTGGTCCACAGGCTGACACTCTATCCATTGAGCCAAACCGGTCAGGGCCTGTCATTATTTCTTCAAATAGGTTTTCAATATCTTGCTTTTTCCTTGTGGCACTCCCGTAATGTGAATGTTGTTATGCTTGAAATTGTCCCAGAGGCTCCTTACACTATCTTCATATTTTTGGATTCTTTTTTCTTTTTGCTCTGCTGGTTGGGTGTTTTTTTGCTTCCTCATATTTCAAATAGTTGATTTGATTCTCAGAATCCTCCACTCTGCTGTTGAATCCCTGTATATTCTTTGTTTCAATCAGTGTATGCTTAATTTCTGACTGGCCCTTTTCCAATTTTTTGGAGGTTTCTGGAAGATTCCTTTTTTTTTTTTTTTAAATATATTCCATTGATCTTCTACAGAGAGGAAGGGAGAAAGACAGAGAGCTAGAAACATCGATGAGAGAGAAACATCGATCAGCCGCCTCCTGCACATATCCCACTGGGGATGTGCCCGCAACCCAGGCACATGCCCCTGACCGGAATCGAACCCGGGACCCTTCAGTCCGCAGGCCGACGCTCTATCCACTGAGCCAAACCGGCCTCGGCTGGAAGATTCTTAAGTAACCTTATAACCGTGGTTTTGAACTCTATATTCAGTAGTTTGCTGTCTTTCATTTCTTTAATTTGTGACATATTTCATTTTGTCTGCTTCCCTGTGTTTGTTTCTATGTATTGGGTAGAGCTGCTATTTCTCCTTGAGTTGGTTGAGTGGCCTTGTGTAGTAGGTGTTCTATAGGGCCCAGTGGCTCAGCCTCCCCAATCACCTGAGCTGGGAGCTCTAGTTGCATCCCTTTGTGTGCTGTGAGTACAGTCTTGTTGTAGTTGAGCCTTGACTTCTGTTGGTATCACTGGGGGGCGGGGGATTGACCTCCAGGCCAGTTGGCTGTGGGGACCAGCTGCAACTACAGTGGGAGAACTGCTGTGCAGGAGACACCCTATGAGCAGGACTTGCTTCAGTGGGGCTCTGGTGCTTACTGAGTCTGCTCCTTTAGTGTGTTGCTTATGGATGTGAAGAGTTGTAATCTGGTATGGTCTGACACTTCTGGGCACACTGGCTCTTACATCTCCAGAGAGGTGCAAAATCAGCCACTGCCTGGGGCTACCAGGGAGGAGCTACAGAGAGATCTGCAGATTCCTCCTCTTTGTATTGGGTTTGGAAATACCCAGAAGAGGCCCAGCTATGAAGCAAGGCAGGCTGGTGCTGGTGCTGGATCTTGGGCCTTTTATTGATAGATTTGGGGCTCCCTGGCCCAGCTGCTGCTTGTTTGAGAGATTTTAGCCAGAGCAAGGCCAGGCCATTTATATGCAAAAGCCAATGCACACAGCTTGGGTGGGGTTGTAAATTGGATGAGGTGGGGGTCTTAGGGAATCACCATGGTGGAGCAAACAGAAATGGCTGCCAGTCAGTCCTGTACTGGGGCGGCCCCAGCATAGGAACAATGATCCCTGCAAGCACCTCCATCTGGGAGAGAGCCACCCCGAGTTCCTGCCCAGATGCTAGACAATCCAGTTTCTCCTCACATGTGTCTATGTTCCCAGAGCCTCGTCCTAGTGCTGGAGCTCAGAGGAAGCAGGACCTTGTAAGTTCAGTTTGTGGTGCCAGCCTTTTAAGAGGAACAGCTGGGTCTCCAGAAGCCTCTGTGTCCCTGAACCCCAATCCACACTGGTTTTTATAGCCTCTAGTTTTTACTGCCTGTAGAGACTTCTTTTCCCAGCTCTGGGACCCTGGGTTGGGGGTCTGGTGTGGGGCTGGGCAGCCTCCGCAGAGATGATCTCCCTCCCGATTAAAAAAGTGGTACATATGGGTGCCGGAACAGCCTGTTCTGTGCCTCTGTGCACCTCCTACCAGTCTCAGTGTGCTTTCTTCTTTACAGCTAGCTTTCCAGCGATTTTGGATGATGGTTGTAATTTTAGATGTAATTTTGATGTGGTTGTGGGAGGCGCGAATGCAGGTGTTTACCTATGCTGACATCTTCCCTCTGGTTTTTTTTTCTTTTTAAAATATATTTTTTATTGATTTTAGAAAGAGGGAAAGGGAGAGGGGGAGAAAGAGAGAGCGAAAGAGAGAGAGAGAGAGAGAGATCAGAGTGAGAGAGAAACATCAATTGGTTGCTTCCTGTACATACCCCTATTGGGGGACTGAACCTGCAACCTTGGCATGTGAACAGGAATTGAACTGGCAACCTTTTGGTGCATAGGACAGCATTCAACCAAATGAGCCACATTTGCCAATATATTAGTAAGACCACCCTTATGTCTTACCAATATATTGAGAATGTCTGTCATAGCTACATTTACATTATCCTTTATAGTTGCTGAATAGTATACTACATTATAGATGAACTGTCCTTTATTTAATCACCTATGGTTGCATTTGGTTTCTTTTTTGATTTTTTTAGCTGCTGTTTAACTGCTTTTCAATAAATGCTTGTGTAAAATTTAAATCATTTTGATTTACTCAGGCACAGAATAATAGTAGGACTGTATAGGAACCCAGAATTGAACCATCCCAAGCTGCTAGTAGTTCCCATAGTGTAATCAGTGCATCTTTGTTGGTTTGAAGACTTTCTGGTGGTCAATGGAGATTTCCTTATATTGACATACTTATTATAAATACTTATATTGCAATTTTGGAATGAACTATACTTTTATTTCACTAGAACTTGTAAAAAAGCAAAAAGCATCATTTGGTTGGCAGGTAGTCAAAAGTTGAGCAAGTCTTTAACTCTAAGTTACTTTTTTAGAGATTGAAGGGCCATTGGAAATAGGTGTGATCTTATGTGTTTAGAGAGGTTGTGGATATAAATTGTAGTAACTTCCTTTTTGGGGGGTGAGTCTTTTTCAGGTTTGTCATACTTGTAGAGTTTTTAGTTTGATCTTAGTAAATTTGGTGGGAATGAAGAAACATGTAGATATTAGGAGGGAGAAGCAGTAGCATGGTAACTCCTGTATTAATGAGGAATTGTCTTTGGTATTAATAGCAAACCTATTTAGTAGATGTATATAGGCAGGAATACTCTACACAGCAACCATTGATATTCTCTCCATATTAAAGTTTTAATGTAATAGAAATACAATTATTACCCTTTCTCCTGACCTCACAGTTTTAACATGAAGCATTTGTTTATTCATGTTTGGGCAGGTAGTGCTCCCAGCTGAACAATTATAAGTCTTTTTATTTTGATTGGTATCAGTCTGCTGTCTGGCTTTGAATAAAGAATAATTCAACATACCCTGCAAGCCAGGTCTGTCTTATTCAGTTTATGTGTTAAATCTGGGAGAAGGACATTGGGGAACTTTGCCCAAATTATACATTGCAAATAAATTATCTCCTCGCCCCACTGTTCACAATAGCTAAGTTGTGGAAACAATCTAAATGTCTATGGATGGATGAGTGGATAAATACAATGCGGTACAAACATTGGAATACTATTCAGCCTTAAAAAAAAGAAGGAAATCCTGCAGTATGCCACAACATAGCTGAAACATGCTAAATGAAATAAGCCAATCATAGAAAAACAAACACTGCATGATTCCACTTACATGAGGTACCTAAAATAGTCAGATTTATAGAACTGGGGAGAGGAATGGTGGTTACTAGGGCCTGAGGAGGGAGAACTCAGAGTTACTGATCAACAGCATGAAGTTTCAGTCATGCAAGGTGAATAAGGTCTAGATGGCTGCTATTCAACATTGTACCACCAGTAATGAAAATTGTATTGACATGTACGTTTGTTAAGAAGTTAGAGCTCATGTTAAAGTGTTCTTATTTATTTATTTATTTATTTTTATTTTTTATTTTTATATATTTTATTGATTTTTCACAGAGAGGAAGGGAGAGAGATAGAGAGAGTTAGAAACATCGATGAGAGAGAAACATCGATCAGCCGCTTCCTGCACACCCCCCACCGGTGATGTGCCCGCAACCCAGGCACATGCCCTTGACCGGAATCGAACCTGGGATCTCTCAGTCCGCAGGCTGATGCTCTATCCACTGAGCCAAACCAGTTTCGGCTAAAGTGTTCTTATTTAAAGAAAAAAAAAGTTGTCTCCTGTTTTTGTCTCCAGGAAATTACTGTTTAATTGCAAAGTTCAGTAGGGATTTCTTCTTGATATACCAGAGCGGTGCCATACCTGTGGAAAGCATACCTAAAAACGCTGTCAGCTGGGGTCTGCTAATGGGGCATTTATTTGGGTCATAAGCCCATGTCTCTAAAGAGTGGGTAGAGTGTAAATTATAAGTGAAATTATGACTAGCGATTTCCTCCTCATCATCATGTGGGAGGCAGCAGAGGCTTCTCCACATTGTGAGCCTGCGTTTAATGATTCTGTCTTGATAAAGAGGTGCAGAAGGGCAACCTTTGCATCAGATTTTGACAGTTACGCTGTCTTATTCATCAAGCTATGAGCTTAAATCATTCAGTAAAATAGGTAAATGTAAGGTTTTAGACATGGCAGAGGTTTTTATTTTTTTCTGAGTCGGACATGGCTTTTTTTTTCAAATGGGATTGATTTTATTTCTAATTATTTCACTAATTGGTGCTAGTGATGGGTTTGACTATTTGAATACTGATAACTTTGCATTGTTTATTAAACAAATGTAGAGGAAACAATAAATGCAGTTATTACATGAATAATTTAGTATTTCTTTGGAATTGAGGTTTTAAGTACCTTAAAGTCAAGGATTTCTTTTTTTGCTAGACTGATTTTATTAAATGTTGAGTAGAATAAAAGACTGATAGTAAATCATCCATAATAATATAGTAGAAGCATGATACAGTACTTACCACCTAATTTATTAAAATGAATATTTTGGTAAAATAGTATAACCAAAAGGCTTCTATGTGCCTCTCATCCTAAGGCGCTCCCTTATACTGAATTTTGTGTTTATCATTCATTTTCTTTTCCATGTATTTGATTTCCTTGCCTGATAATTATTTCAGTGTGGGTTACAAAAGGTGATTCCCACCCTCAGCCACTCCCCATTGTCATTGAATAGCTGATTATTTTACCTATCAGGAAGAGTTTTCCCTCATCAACTGGTGAATAAACTACCGTTCCACCTAAAATTGGCAGAGTAAAATTCCTACTAAAAAGACATGTAATGGTAATACACTACTGGTCACTACTAGCGGTCACAAATGTAAAAGCATGTCATCTGTGAATCAAGGTAATTTCACTTTTCCTTTTATTTCTTTTCCTTGCCTAATTGCTCTGGGCAAGACTTCCAATAATATATTGGATAGAACTGCTGAAAGAAAGCATCCTTTCCTTGTTCCCGGTATTAAAAGGAAAAACTTTGCACCTTTTTACCATTGACTTGTGATGTCAGCTGTCAGCTTTTCATATGTGGCTTTTATTATGTTGAGATGGTTTCTTCTGTTTCTACTTTATTGAGTGTTTTTATCACGAAAGGGTACTACTTTTAGATTTAGTTATGTTTATTTTTCCTCAGCTGTAAAGTTAGGTTGTTAGAGATCTTTTTAAATGTAAGTTTGTTTATAACGATAAACTCCCCTCTAGTATTGCTTTTGCTGCATTCTATAAGTTTTGGTATATTTTGTATTTGGTATGTTGCGTATTTTGTTTTCATTTGTCTCAACGTATTTTCTAATTTCTCTTGTGTATTCCTCTTTGACCCAATTGGTTGTGTTAGAGTGCATTGTTTATTTCCTTTTTACTATTTTGGATTTTCCGGTTTTCCTTTTAACTTGTCTTTCTAAAACCCAAACCATTGTAGACTTCTTTGTATGCCCATTCATTTACTTTTAATGGCTACAGATTTCACCTACATGGTAGGATCATAATTTATCTAACCTATTTTATATTAATGGATAACTAAAGTCTCTTTCATTTTTCACAATTATAAACACTGCAGTGAGCATTAAATTTGCATATATCTTTGCTCATCTGTCAGATTATTTTCTTTGGTTAAATTTCTGAAAGTGGAGTTACTGAGTCAAAGTATGCTTTTGTGTGTGGGTATACAGGGTGAGGCAAAAGTAGGTTTACAGTTGTTCTTATGCAAAATATGAGCTTATTTTTGTATTATTCTTTATTAATTGTTGTATTACTTTCCATATGAACAACTGTAAACCTGCTTTGGCCCCACCCTATATCTGTCTTTATGTTTAAGTATTTATATGCATGCTATATTTATGCATGCTATATTTATGCATGCTATATTTTGATACCTGTAGCTTTCTCAGTACCAGCTGACCATTCAGCACTTTCATTAACATTGTGTGTTGCACCCATTTGCTCATACCCTTATCAACATGAATTGATTTTAGTTTTGAGATGGTGGAAAAGGTTAAGGTACTACAGGTTCTTAAGGGGATGAGTGGGTAAGTGGTTACATCCTGAAATCATTTAATGTTAATTCTAGCAAATACTTGTAGGGTGGTTCAGAATAGGAAAAGATTAGGGAGAGACAAGAGAGGGCTGAGGTAGGGAAACCAGTTGGGAAGCTACTTTGGTAGTTTGGCAAGTCAGTAGCGCCTAAAATAGAGTGGGAGATGTTGGGGTTAATTAGATAAGAAGAGTAAAATAGGAGATGACTTGCTCTGACATTGAAATGAAAATACAAATCTCTTAACTCTGGTGGTACTTTTTCACTCTCCAGTGATTCATAATCCTGCAAATAAATAGAAATCACCTACATAGATTATCCTTTGAGTTTCTGACCTAATTTGAGACAGGGAACAGCATGTGTATTTGTAAAGAAAAGCTTTCCAGGTGATTCTAAGATGTCGCCAGGACTGAGAACCCTGTATCAACTCCTAAAATTGGTAGACACCTGCTGTAGTAAAGAAAAAGTGTGTTCTCTTGGTGAAAATAAAAGTTTTAACTACTATTTATAAAAGGTAATTAGTAGATAGTACTTTGTAGTTGTTAAGTAGGTGGAAAATAAGGCAGTAAGGTAAAGCTCTCAAGGAGTACTGAATAAATACATTTGATCTGTTAGGTTTAGGGTGGGAGTGTGTGTGGTGTGGACACTTTATGGAGAAGGTAGCATTTGAAATAGATCGGAAAGGGCAGGTAAAGCTTCTGAGGATACAGATGTAAAGGTGAGTGTCAGGAGCAGATAGAGTGGGTTATGCAAAGGAAAAGGAAGTGTGGCATACGTCTGGGAAACTCTAAATCTAATTTAGTTAGTTTATTGGTGCATTTTTTTTCAGAGATAAGGAGGGAAATATCGCCCAATGAAGGAGTCAGGTGTATTCTTCAGGGAAAAGATAGTTATGCAGGGTTTTAAGTGGTCCTAGTCTGATAGTGAATAGAAGAAAAAGAGTGAGATTGTGGTTTAGGGAAGGAACACTTTTGAGCCTCCAGGAGCTATTAGGAGATTTGGAAATGTTCTTGATGCCATCAGTCATTTTGAAGACCATGAACCAGTTGCTTCATGGCCTCATCAAGTAAGAGAAAGGTGGGTATTCTTATACAAGTGAGAATTTTGGTTTCTTCACTTACTTGAATCCTCATATATCTTGAAGTACAAGCCATTAGCTAACTAAACTGTTTTGTGAGACAGTTCTTCAGTTAATTTAATGAGAATAATCCCACTAGTCTTCTTATTAAAAAGCTGGAATTTGATATAGGTTTCATGAATCAAATATAAGCACCATGAAATCCTCTAAGGAAAACACGAGACTATTTGAGTAGCTACTTTTCAATGAGTGTGCGGAATTTCAAAATGTTAGTTGATGATGACTACATTGAAAATACAGTTGGGAGAAAATCTGATGTGGGGCAGAGTTGAATACCAAGTAGTTTGAAAAATGTAAAGTATCTTCTTTTTCAGGAGTGTTTGCTGAAGTAGAATCAAGGATGATTATTTTTAAATTTGGTAATTGGTCCATGGCTTAGGACTTTTCAGAATAGATATGAAAGGAAAATAATTTTCCATGAATGCTTAAGGTGTGTCCTAAATGTTGTCCTTTACAGATTACCCTGGTTTTTCACTCTGCCCACCATGAAGTGAGGATGGAGAAGGGTTTTGAAATATAATGCCTTTAAAAAACTTACACGGTTTTTAGTTTGTTCAGCGTTTACCTGAGAAAATCAAATCAATAGTAGAGATTACAATGGAACAGACCATTAACTTAAACTGTAGAGGCAGTGCTAGCTTAAAGGGGGGCAGTTTTACAGAGAATATGGCATTTAAAATCAATTGTCATCTTCTGTGTTCTTGAAGGGAGGTAAAGTTTGAATGGAGGAGAGGACATCTGATTACTTAAGTGTGATTGGTTTGAATTACACATATGGAAATACGTACAAGTGAGAATGGCCCCAGCTCCCTGCTCCAGTCTCAGAGCAGCTCTTTTGTTCTGTTTTAAATACTGAAGATTATTTAGATTTCTTTTAAAAAAAGAGTTCTATGGTCAAGAGACTGAGAAGAAAAATGTTTGGAACCTACTCTGGTACACTCCAGATGGCAAGCATTTCAATTAGGAAAATGTTCATTTAAAATTGAGGGACATTTGATGATTGGGTTCTGGATGTTGTCATATTGTAAATGACATTACCTTGTGAGTGGAGAAACTAGGAACAATAAAAAAATGGGGAGTGTCTAGACATACCCCTATAAGGGTGGGTCACTGAAGACAGCTATGTTGGGAGGCTGATGAGATTGGTGGGGAAGAAAGGAGTAGTCTGATGGTTTCTCTGGATGCCAGTCTGTCAAACCAAGTTCACCAGAAGGCTCATGTTCCCAGGGAAGAGGTTGAAAGAAGTGGTCTGTGTATTTTGGCCACTGTGGAGATAGATACTCAATTGTGGGGCAGAGAGTAACTGTCTAGTCATGCTGTGAGCAGGAAAGTATAAACATGTTGCCTTACTGCTGTATTAATTCGGATAATGTGTTTCCAGAGACAAGTTGCTTTAACTCAGAATAAGAAAACAGATGGTGTTTAATTTAAAATACTGGCTGTAGGAAATAAGCCTTAATATATATGCACTGTACATTTCAGAGGTTATACTAATTGTAATTTATTGTATTTAAACATATTTTTTAATTGATTTCTAGAGAGAGGAAGGGAGAGGGAGGAGAGGGCGGAGAGAGAGAGAAAGAGAGAGAGACATCGAAGGTGAGAGTGAAACACTGACTGGCTGCCTCCTGCATGCCTTTTGTTAGTTGCCAAGAATTTAAAGTGAGGGGTGCGTGGCTCCCTCCTCCCCTTAATTTATCTACTTCATCAGGAACAATTGCTATGTAGTCCCAGGAGTTTTCAAGGTACATGGTACATCCCTTAGTTAGCATATTATTCAGCAGAATTTAGTAGGGACATTCTATTTTCCTGTGCTTGATAACATGGGTTAATATAGTGTCTAATAAATAGTTACTGTTGGAAAGAGAATTAACATACAATAACATAAGCTCTTGAATGAAAACATTTAATCTTTTTTTGAATGTTTAAGAAGTAAATATGATTCTGCTTGATGCCAATCTTCTGGGTTTTTTTTCCTTTGACTTTTATCCCGTTTTCATTTCTTACTATATACTGAGAAATGTGTATATATTTTTCATATTTATATTTTTTAAAATCTAAGTTAAAATTGTTTATGTAGCATTTTCTCTTAAATCTGTCTCCTTTTACCTTGATGTCATCTGCTTCTTCCTCTCCTGTCTGCTGCTAGATTGTCTTTGTTTTTATTCATTTTTATTGTATTATTATAAGGGATAAACTCAGAGGCAGCCAAACATAAGAGATGCACAGACCAGGGTACTGGGGGTGGGGCCAGTGCAGAGCTGGGTCTTATCCCCTTTACTGAGCCGCTGCTTCTTCAGAGCACTGCCCAGGAGCCTGAAGCTGTGTGGAAAGAGAGTGGACTTTGGAGCCAGAGAGCTATATATTCAAATTTCAGCTCTGCCACCTGACAGCTGTTTGATCTGCCAAATTATTTAACCTTTTACAGCTTTAGTTTCCCTGTCTGTAAAATGGGAATAGTCATATCCAGTTCCTAGGATTAGTGTGAAGTCTGAATGAGATAATACACAGGTAAGGTGTTTGACACAAAAAGGCTCTCAACAAATGGTAGTTCCCACTACCAAATGGGAGGCATGACAGGCTGTTATCTATGATGGAAGGTGACAGTCCCGCTAGCCCAACTTGATGGCAACCTTTCTCTATAGATATTCAGCACCTGGTCCTTTTTACTCATGAAGAAGATGACAGGGCTATTTTTAGTTTTGAAACAAGACTCTGAAGCAGAAGTAATGGCTTTTTCCCTATTATGTATTGGGAAGTTTAGATAATAAGGATTGGTAATAATAATTAATAATAAGGGTTGGTAGTAATAGCGAAATGGCAGGTAGAAAGGAAAGGAAAGAAAGATCAGCAAGAAAACTGATTTAAAATATCCAGCAATACCTATTGAGAGACATAAAATGACCATAACTTTATAAAACAAATATGACCAAGTTGCACTATGTAGTATATGAAAGAATAATCAACCATAGTCAGCTACTCTATTTCAGGGAGGTAGAAATCATTAAATCATAGGAAAAGCTATTAATATAATACATCAAATACAAAAAATATAATTTTTTTAGATTATTAAGATGTATTTGATAATACACAGGTATTATCAACAGTAGTCCCTAGTAACGTTATTTTAAGAGTAGAATTGGAAAAAAATTTTTCTTAGTGTAAAAAAAAGTATGATTTCTCCAATTTCATTCTTTTTTTTCAAAATCGTTTTAGCAATTCTAGTTTGTTTGCCTTTTTATATAAATTTTAGACTCATTCTTTTCTATATCTAAAATCTGTTATGATTTTGATTGAAATTACTTAAAACTTACAAATGAATTTGGACTTTTAAATGAATTTGAGGGAGAATTGATATTTTTTTTCTGTTTAGTCTTCCATTGCATGAAGACAGGATATCTCTATTAATTTAGATATTAGTTGATTTGAAAAAAAATCATTGTTTCTTAGGTTTCAGCATACAACGTCTGTACATGTTTTGTTATATTCATGCTATTTATTTAATTTTGGGAGGGATGATTATAAATAGCATTGTTCTTTGTAGTTTTTCAATTATACATTGCTAGTATATAAAAAATAAAGTAGGCTTTTATTTGTTGACTGGAGGCCCGGTGCACAAAAATTTGTGCACTTGGGGTGGGGGGAGGTCCCTCAGCCTGGCCTGTACCCTTTCGTAGTCTGGGACCCCTCAGGGGATGACCACCTCCTGGCTTAGGCCTGCTCCCTGGGGGATTGGGCCTAAGCTGGCAATCAGGGATCCCTCTGGCAGCCCAGCAGCCCTCAGGGGATGTCCACTTGCCAGCGGGGAGCAGACTTAAGCTGCAGTCGGACATCCTTAGTGCTGCTGAGGAGGCAGGAGAGGCTCCCACCACCACCACCACCGCTGTATTGGCAGCCATCAGCCTGGCTTGTGGCTGAGCAGAGCTCCCCCATGTGGGAGCTCACTGACCACCAGAGGGCAGCTCCTGCATTGAGCGTCTGCCCCCTGGTGGTCAGTGTGTGTCATAGTGACAAGTCATTCCTAGTCTTTCTGCTGTTAGGGTCAGTTTGCATATTACCCTTTTACTATATAGGATAGAGGCCTGGTGCACAGGTGGGGGCCGGCTGGTTTGCCCTGAAGGGTGTCCCGGATCAGGGTGGGGGGGTCCCACTTGGGTGCCTGGCCAGCCTGGATGAGGGGCTGATGGCTGTTTTCAGGCTGCCTGCACCCCCTTCAGGGTGGGGGTTCCCACTGGGGTGCCTGGCCAGCCTGGATGAGGGGCTGATGGCTGTTTTCAGGCTGGCCACGCCCCCTTTATGGTGGGGGTCCCCATTGGGGTGCCTGGCCAGTCTGGATGAGGGGCTGAGGGTTTTCAGGCTGGCAAAGCCAGCTAGTGACTGAAGCTCCCAGCCTCTCCTTTTTTTTCTTTTTTTTTTTAAATTCTGGGATTTATTTACCTTCTATAATTGAAACTTTGTTGCCACTCCAGCTCCCAAGCCATGGCCTGCTGAAAGCAGGTATCTGGGGTTTGTTTAGCTTCTATAATTGAAACTATGTTGCTTTCGGAGCTCAGAGCCGGGGAACCTTGGCTTCCTCCATCACTGGAGCAAGCAAGCCTCCTGCTCGCTTCAGCCATGTGGCTGCCGGCTGCCCACCGCCATCTTGGTTGGCGGTAAATTTGCATATCTTGCTGATTAGCCGATGGGAAGCGTAGCGGAGGTAAGGTTAATTTCAATATTTGTCTATTATTAGATAGGATTATGTGTTTGTGACCTTGCTAAACTGGTATTTTAGATCTGGACTGGTTTTTCCCTTCGTGTTTTTATATAGATAAGTACGTCATCTTTGAATGGGGACAGTTTTATTCCTTTCCAGTCTATGCCTTTTTAATTTGCTTTCTTGCATTGTAAGACTTATGCTGTGCTGTTGAAACAGGAATATTAAGAGTGGAAATCCTTGTCTGGTTCCTTAGGGACAAAGCATTGTGTTTTTCACATTAAATGTGATATGTGATATAACCTAGAGACTTTTTGTAGCTGGTCTTTATCAAGTTGAGGAAGTGCTCTTCTGGTCATCTGAGTTTTTATCACGAATGGATGCTGATTTTTGTTTCCAACTATATTTTGGATTTCTCTCTTTCTCCTTTCACTTCTGTCACTTTTTGCTTCCTGTATGTTGTTAAATATATACAGTTTAGACTGCTATGTCATCCTACTTAATGACCTTTTTTTAATCATTATGCAGTTTTTCTCTTTACCCTTAGCAATTTTCTTTATTTTTAAATCCTCACCTGAGGATATGTTTTTATTCTAGAGAGAGGAAGGGGGAGAGAGAGAAAGAGAGAAACATCAATCGGCTGCCTCCCTTGCACGCGCCCGCCCGGATCAGGAATCCCACTGGCAACGTTTTGGTGTAAGGGGTGACACTCCAACCAACAGCCACCCAGCCAGGGCAGCAGTTTTCTTTTTTATCATCACATAGGTTCCTGAGGTGCTGTTCATTTTTAAAATAAACTTTTCTGTGTTTGAATGGGATAATTTTTTTTTTTGATCTTTTAGTTCACTGAATCTTTTCTCTGTCATCTCCATTTTGTTATTGATTCTATACACTTAGTTTTTCATTTTAGCTATTTTTCAATTAAATTTTTTTCATTTGAAAATTAAAAAAAATTTTTTTTTTTAATATCTTCTTTTCTTGGCAAAGATTTTTCTCTTTTTCCAGGGTTTCAAGGATATTCCTGATTGCTTATTGGAGCATTTTAATAATAGCTGCTTTAACCAGCTCTTTGTCAGTTAATGCCAACATTATGAATGCCAGCATTGGTGTCTATTGACTCACTTCCCTTATGAGTTAAAATTTTATTTCTTTTTTATATGCCCCATAATTTTAGACTGTACCCCTGAGATTTTGAATATTAAGAGATCTTGAGTCTTGTTTAAATCCTGTGCAGAATGTTGATATTTTTATTTTAGCAGGCTACTAATCTGGTTAGATTCAGGCTGCAAGTTCTCACCTGCTTCTTTGGGCTGTGGGTTCCAATGTCAATTCCGTTTTCAAAGCCTTTGCAGTGCTCTTTAGAGCTTTCCCAGTGCTTGGTTTGAGACCTGGCTGATGGTCTACAGCTATTAGTTCTGTTTTCACAAGCACCTGCATTTTGTGTTATGAACAACTTTATGGGGATACTTTCTGGAGCTTCGTTGGGAATCCTCTTTTTTGGTCCTCTAGCTGGAAAGCAGGGGTTTAGTTACCTGCTCTGCTGCACACTTCTTTGACAGTGCCTGTGTCTGGGGCTAGATGGCAGGAGGACGCAAAGGAAAAAGCATTAGGGTTTGGCTCCACCTTCTCTGGACCACAGCTTTACCGTTAAGAGAGGAAAATGCCTTTTCCCAAGAATTTTGGCTTCTATAAAACAAGCTCATGGATCACTTGGAGTCTAGGATGTGAGAGGACAGAAAAGAGGAAAGAAGGTGGGTATTCGTACTCTGAGCACTGGGAATTCCCTTTCCTGTTCCATGAGCCAGAATCAGAGGGCTTCTCCTGGAGTGCTCTTGTGTTTTTGCCCTGGTGGTCACTTTCCTGGTGACTCTGGTGATTGGCAGTGGAGTGGTACCTCAGATTTGTGGTCTTTCTTAACCTGCCTGCATCTTTTCACTTTTTAGAGTCCTCAAATAGATGCTCCCTGCATTCTGTTGAGATTTTATAGTTGACTAGTGGCCTGGTGCATGAATTCATGCACACTGAAAGGGAATTAATTAGAAGAAATATTTTAATACCACTATTTGCCCTTTCTCTATAATAGAATTGTCAGAGATGAAAGAAAATTAGAAAAGTGTATATGAAAGTAATATATAAATTTATTAATAAATAAACAATAATAATCTGTCTGGGTCCTGGGTGCGAGTGAATGGGATTCCTGGCTGTCAGGCCGCTGAAGGCAAGCTAACCAATGGCTGATTCTGTGAGGGATGGGGTTCCTGCCGCCCTGCTGTGTTGGTCCTGGGTGCGGGTATCAGACTCCCTCCTCCCTCCTGTCGGAGTGTTGGGTGCGCTGTGGGAGCCAGAGTTAAGACCCCGCACACCTGTGCACGCCTCAAAATCACTTGAAACCCAGACTTGGCAAGCCCCACCCCCACTGGGCAAGACCCAGGAGGACACACACAGGCAGTGTCACGCCCCTGGCCAGGGATGCAGGCAGACAGGTTCACCTAGCACAGGGCAGGGATGCACACAGGCAGCGCCACGTCTGAGGTCAGGGACACAGGCAGGCAGTGTCCCGTCCCTGGCCAGGGACGCAGGCAACTTCACCTCGGCACTGGACGGGGACGCACACAGGCTGCGCCGCGCAGGCAGGCAGCTGGTAGCCACTTCCTCTGGGGACTGCTCCACCTCAGCACAGGGCGGGGACGCCGTGGGCCTGCTTGCTACCCCCAGCTAGCCGGCCTCCAGGCTGGGCGTTGCCGTGGGCCCGCGTGGGCCCCTCCTCGCTGGTGGCCACTCCTGCCGGGGGTCACTCCCAGGACAGGTGGTGTGGCATTCTTGCTCGCAACCCCTGGCTGGGCGGTGCCGAGGGCTTGCCTGCGCAGGTGGCCACTCTAGCGGGGGGCCACTCCTGGGCCACGCCTGACTGGTCGTGACTATTTAGCATATCTGGGATAATTAGCATATTCCCTGTTTATATATATAGTTTTTATAGTCTAAATCTGTGAATCTGTGATTTTTGTCTCCTCTGCAGTGTGGCTACTAAAGTCTGTGCTCATTTTATTTTTATTTAATTTAAAAAATTTTATTTCAGAAAAAGCCTAACTTTCTAGGGGTTGCCTTTGTGTCTGAGTAACTCAGTATTCCATCAAAGATTGGTCACAGGTTGTGCTGATGGTCTGTGTGTTGGCTGGGAGCTCTTTTGAACTTCAGGTTCTACTGGGCTCTTGCATCCCCTTTCCCAATGCGCAGCTTCTGTGGGCAATGATGCTAGTGAGATACAATGCCTGCAGTAATCACTAGCTGCCTAATTGTCATCAGTTTTCATAAGCCAAAAGTTTGGGCCAGGATTGACACACAGGTTAAAGATAAATATTTAGCATTTAAAATGCTTATTAAAATAGTAAAATTGATGACAATTAGAATTGAGCACTTATTACTGGCCACACATTTTACACAGTAATTTTTTCTACATTACAGTTTAGGAAGGCAGAACTTAGAGACGGCAAGACTTTTTCCCCAGTGTCTTACAGCTGATAAGTGACCAAGCTAGGGCACAAGTCTGTCTGTCTTCAAAGTCCATGATTTTAGCCACTGCCCTACATTTAGTTTTGAAATTGTTTAAGAAAACCATGTGGGTTTTGAGTTGTTTCTACTATTAAAGTCTTTCTGAATTATGAATCAATAGTGGGCAGTACATTTTTTGCAGTACAGTGGAATCTCGTTTCTCAAACGTCTCCCATCTTGAACAATTTGCTTCTCAACCTGACAACTCTTTCATGCTGATGCTACCTGTATGATCAGTCACGCATCTCTCAGGTAACAAACCAAGAAGAGAATGCTCAAATTTGAGTCAGTTTACCACTGTTAAAATCTCAGGATATTGTACTGTGAAATTTTCATGTTTTTGCTTTTGTTACTGCTTATAATTATTGTTAAATTTCCATTTTTTACTGTACATTTCCTTTTTGCTAAATTTTCATTTACATTTCATGTCCTTTTTTGTTTTTAAAGTGTTTATTTATGGATTAAACCGTACAATAGACATGTACTGTGTATAAGAAAGGTTAAATCAGGGAATCATTTGGGGATCTGGAATGGATTAATTAAATTTACATTATTTCTAATGGGAAAAATGATTCGGTTTCTCGAATTAGTTTGAGAAACGAGGTTCTACTATATTAGAAAGGCAAAGATACACATTGTTTGTAACATTTTAAATGCTTCTTTTACCTCTTTTCTTTGATGGTTTCTTCCCCCTCCCTTTCTTGATTTAAATTGATATATAAACTTCTGTGTTTCTAAATGAATCAATTGGGAAAGAGATGTTATTTTGTTTAAGGAAATATGTGTCAGCTTTTGTGAGGAAACAAAAGATGCTGTATGATGCAGAAGTATTTTGTTTACATAACGTATTTAGAAAAGTTTTATAAGTGGGTTGTATAAAGTTGCCAACTATATAAAGGCAGATCATTTTTTTTCTTTATTGATTAAGGTATTACATATGTGTCCTTATCCCCCCATTGCCCTCCCCCCTCCCCCCCCCCCCCCCCCACACACACACACTCATGCCCTCACACCCCTGGTGTCTGTGACCATTGGTTAGGCTTATATGCATGCATAAAAGTCCTTTGGTTGATCTCTCCCCCTTACCCCCACCCTCCCCTACCTTCCCTCTGAGGTTTGACAGTCTGATTGATGCTTCTCTGTCTCTGGATCTATTTTTGTTCATCAGTTTATGTTGTTCATTGTATTCCATAAATGAGTGAGATTATGTGATATTTATCTTTCTCTGACTGGCTTATTTTACTTAGCATAATGCTCTCCAGCTACATCCATGCTGTTGCAAATGGTAAGAATTTGTTCTTTTTTACCGCAGCGTAGTATTCCATTGTGTAGGTGTACTACAGTTTTTTAATCCACTCATCTGCTGATGGGCACTTAGGCTGTTTCCAAATCTTAGCTATGGTGAATTGTGCTGCTATGAACATAGGGGTGCATATATCCTTTCTGATTGGTGTTTCTAGTTTCTTGGGATATATTCCTAGAAGTGGCATCACTGGGTCAAATGGGAGTTCCATTTTTAGTTTTTTGAGGAAACTCCATACTGTCTTCCACAGTGGCTGCACCAGTCTGCATTCCCACCAGCAGTGCACGAGGGTTTCTTTTTCTTCATATCCTCACCAGCACTTGTCGTTTGTGGATTTGTTGATGAGAGCCATTCTTACAGGTGTGAGATGGCATCTTACTGTTTTGATTTGATTTGTATCTCTCGGATGATTAGTGACTTTGAGCATGTTTTCATACGTCTCTTGGCCTTCCTTATGTCCTCTTTTGAAAAGTATCTATTTAGGTCTGTTGCCCATATTTTGATTGGGTTGTTTATCTTCCTTTTGTTAAGTTGTATGAGTTCCCTATAAATGTTGGAGATTAAACACTTATCAGTGATAACATTGGCAAATATGTTCTCACATTCAGTGGGCTTTCTTGTTGTTCTGTTGTTGGTTTCTTCTGCTGTGCAGAAGCTCTTTATTTTGATGTAGTCCCATTTGTTTATTTTTTCTTTAGTTTCCATTACCCTAGGTGCTATATTGGTGAAGATATTGCTTCGGCATATGTCTGAGATTTTTCTGCTTGTGGATTCCTCTAATATTTTTGTGGTTTCTCATCTTATGTTTAAGTCCTTTATCCGTTTTGAGTTTATTTTTGTGTATCGTGTAAGTTGGTGGTCTAGTTTCATTTTTTTTGCATGTATCTGTCCAATTTTCCCAACACCATTTATTGAAGAGACTGTCTTGACTCCATTGTATGTTCTTGCCTCCTTTGTCAAATATTAATTGAGCATAGTGATTTGGGTCAATTTCTGGGTTCTCTATTCTATTCCATTGATCTATATGTCTGTTCTTGTGCCGGTACCAGGCAGTTTTGAGAGCAGTGGCTTTGTAATAGAGCTTGATATCTGGTATTGAGAACCTTCCTACTTTGTTCTTCTTTCTCAGGATCGCTGCAGCTATTAGGGGTCCTTTTTTTTATTCCAGATGAATTTTTGGAGAGTTTGTTCTAGGTCTGTGAAATATTCCGTTGGTATTTTAATGGGGATTGCTTTGAATCTATAGATTGCTTTGGGTGTTATGAACATTTTAATGATGTTGATTCTACCAATCCATGAACACAGTATGTTCTTCCATCTGTTTATGTCTTCCTTTATCTCTTTTTACAGTGTCCTGTAGTTTTCCGAGTAGAGGCCTTTTATCTCCTTAGTAAAGTTTATTCCTAGGTGTCTTAATTTTTTTGGTGCGATGATAAATGGGATTGTTTTTTTAATCTCTCTTTCTGTAAGTTCACTATTGGTGTATAAAAATGCCATAGATTTATTAGCATTAATTTTGTATCCTGCTACATTGTCAAATTCATTTATTAAGTCTAATAATTTTTTTTTTTTATTAAATATATTTTATTGATTTTTTTTTTTTTTTTACAGAGAGGAAGGGAGAGAGACAGAGAGTCAGAAACATCGATGAGAGAGAAACATCAATCAGCTGCCTCCTGCACATCTCCTACTGGAGATGTGCTCGCAACCAAGGTAAATGCCCTTGACCGGAATCGAACCTGGGACCCCTCAGTCCGCAGGCCGACGCTCCATCCACTGAGCCAAACCGGTTTCGGCAAGTCTAATAATTTTTTGATGGAGTCTTTAAGCTTCTCTATGTACAGTATCATGTCATCTGCGAATAATGACAGTTTTACATCTTTTCTAATTTGGATACCTTTTATTTCTTCTTCTTGTCTAATTGCTATGGCTAGCACTTCCAGTAATATGTCAAATATGGTGAAAGTGGGCATCCCTGACTCGTTCCTGTTCTTAGGTGAAATGGTTTTAGTTTTTGCCCATTAAGTGTGGTGTTGGCTGTAGGTTTGTCATATAAGGCTTTTATTATGTTGAGGTATGATTCCTCTATTTCCATTTTGCAATGGGTTTTTATCAAGAAAGGGTGTTGGATTTTGTCAGATTCTTTTTCTGCATCAATTGATATGACTATGTGATTTTTATCTCTCAATTTGTTTATGTGATGTATCACGTTTATTGATTTGTGGATATTGTACCATCCTTGCTTCCCCAGGATAAATCTTACTTGGTCATGGTTTATGATATTTCTGATGTACTGCTAGAATTTTGTTGAGGATTTTGGCATCTATGTTCATGAGGGATATTTGCCTGTAATTCTCTTTCATTGTGTTGTCTTTATCTGGTTTTGGTATTAGGGTAATGCTGGCTTCATAAGAATGAGCTTGCAAGTGTTCCTTCCTCTTGAATTTTTTGTAGTAGTCTGAGGAGGATAGGTATTAGTTCTTCTTTGAATGTTTGGTAAAACTCCCCTGGGAAGCCATCTGGCCCGGGACTTTTATTTGCTGGGAGCTTTTTGATGACTGCTTCAATTTCCTCCATAGTTATTGGCCTATTGAGATTTTTAGGTTCTTCCTGATTGAGTTTTGGAAGGTTGTATTTTTCTAAGAATATGTCCATTTCTTCTAAGTTGTCTAGTTTGTTGGAATAGAGTTGTTCATAGTATTTTTTTTTTTTTTTAACAATCCTTTGTATTTCTGTGGGGTCTGTTATTTTGCCTCTTTCATTTCTGATTTTGTTTATTTGGGTCCTCTCTCTTTGCTTCTTGGTGAACCTGGCTAGAGGTTTATCAATCTTGTTTATCCTTTCAAAGAACCAGCTCTTAGTTTCTAAAGGCAGATCTTATTTTGCAGTTTTGACATGCATGAATTTTGTTACCTCAGTTCAGTAAAACAAAACCAGTTTCTCAACATTATGGAGTAATTGCATCAAGTACAAGCTTTACTGCTAGTTGTTCCGTCCTTGGACCGCTGCAGAAAAATCACAGGTGTGCGGCTTATTTATGGAGCATATCATTCCACTTCTTTCAAAGCCTGCCAATGATTGGTCACTGTGATCTGTCAGTCAGTTTTCCTGCAGACAGAAAAACCTGTACTTGTGTTGCTTTCATGTTTCCCAGTGATAAATGTAAATGACACTTTAAAAAAAAGAAAAGATAATTAGCCCGGCCTGCGTGGTTGAGCATAGACCTATGAACCAGGAAGTCACAGTTTGATTCCCAGTCAGGGTACATGCCCGGGTTGTAGGCTCTATCCCCAGTTGGGTGTGTGCAGGAGGCATCCGATCATGATTCTCTCTCATCATTGATGTTTCTATCTCTCCCTCCCCCTCCCTCTCTGAAGTCAATAAAAATCTATTAAAAAATAAAATAAAATAATGGATAATTGAAAGAAGGAATTGGACAACAAAGATGACAGTGTAGCAAAGGAATGGTAACTGATAATTCTGGAAGTGAAATCTATATCAAACATAAGTGGAATTATAGAAGAATTAGCTGACCATGGGAATATTGATATTGCCCATGCTAGATATTCTAGCTGTGCAGCCAGAGGAACTCGGTGAGGCAAACTTTTAAAAAAATATGTTTCCATTGATTTTTAGAGAGAGAAGAATGAAGAGGGAGAGAGATAGAAACATCCATCGGCTGCCTCCTGAGTGACCTCTCTGTGGATTGGACAATACTCAACCAACTGAGCCACACTGGCTAGGGCTGTGAGGCAAACTTTAGACATAAATGAAGAAAATGGTTGTGATGACAAGAATGACAGTGTTTCAGGGGAAGTGACACCAACAAAAAACTTTACATTAAAGGGACTCTCAGAGGTATTTAAAGTGTAAAAGATAAAATTTGTAAGACAATCCAAACCTAGACAAGAGTATGACAACTCGCTGAGCATGAAAAAGATGCTCGTTCTGTTTTCTAAGTTATACAGTGGGAATAAGGCAAACATTGTTCAAACTAGTCTTGGTAAGTTTTTAAGTAATGAAATAAAACAGTCTAATTCTAGGTATTTCTAATCTTTTAAATTACAGTTTACTAAACAGATATTAGTTTTACTTTCTTTTGCAGTTCCCTGTATATTTATAACTGACAGTAAGGGAGCTTTTAAGGTTTTTGTGGGTCTTTTTGGACAGAAATGTCATAATAGAGTTTAATTGAATCATAGTAAGTTTATTTTTAATACATTGCTAATTTCTAATATTTTCTTTAGAACTTGTAATCTTTATATATAAAACCCTAATATGCAAATAGACCAAACGGCGGAACAACCGTACAACCAGTCGCTATGACATGCGCTGACCACCAGAGGGTGCGCGCGGAACATGGCGGCAGAACACGGAACATGGCAGGTGTCAGCCGCGGCAGGATGTTGGAGCAGGTGAGCGGGGGCGCCAGACCAAGGCAGGGCGCCAGTCGCTGTCATCAGGTCAAGCCTCTGGTGGTTACTGAAAATCCTTTGCTCCCCTGCACCACGGTCCCACCCGGCGCTCTCACCTGCTGCCGGTGCTGGCCCCGATTGCCCGTCAGGGCTTCTCTACCTCCACCTGCTCCCTAGGGGCAATGAGGGCTGGCAGCCACTTCTTGCACCTGCTGTCAGCGATGGCCCCGCTCGCACCCTCTGCCGGTGCTGGAGCTGCCGCTCGCACCCACTGCTGGCCCCGCTCGCATCCGCAGCTGGCGCTGGAGCTGCCTGTTGCACCCACTGCCAGCGCCTAGCCCCGGTCCTGATCGCTCTGTGCCGCCAGTGGGTGCGAGCAGCGGCTGCCGACCCTGATTGCCCCTGAGGGCTTCTCCACCTCCCTCTGCTCCTTAGGGGCGATCAGTGCAGCAGCCACTGTTTCCACCCGCTGATGTCCCCAGCCCCGCTCTCACCTGCTGCTGGCACTGTCCCAATTGCTCCGCGCCGTCAGCGGGTGCGAGTGGGGCTGGTGCCATCAGTGAGTGGGAGCAGTGGCGGAAGCGGGGCTGCCTGCAGACAGGGACTGGGGGCCGTGGCAGGAGGTGCCAGGCGGGGGCACGGAGGATGGGCTGAAACCCACCCCTTTGCCCACCGCAGCCTCGTGGCTCACAGTTCCTTTCAATGTGCACAAAGTTGTACACTGGGCCCCTAGTACAGATACAAAGTCATATGAGAAATTAGGCTGTTGAATGGAGTTTTTCTTCATATTCTTCATTTCTTTATGTTTTGTTTTTGTTGGCTAGTCAAGCTTTGTAATGCTACATAAACAGGAGGGCTTATAGGAACCTTCTCTAGAATAGTACTAAAAAGCACCAATATAATGAAAGCTAACATTAAGCTCCTTTGGTGTGCTTGGCATGGCAATGATTGTTACATGTACTATCTTATATACTGAGGGAAATTCTTCTCTTCAGACCTGGAAAGTGAAACTGAGTTGAGCTTCACACTCTATTCCTGACTAATTGCTCCTTCATTATTAATCCATGATTCTAAAGGTGCTACAGGCATTCTTTTCTTGTTTTCCTTAGAAATGTGCAGGTGTTATAGCTATGCACCAGGCCATTTGCAGCAGTGAAATGTCAGCAAAACACTAAAATGTGATGGTCCTAATAATAATGATAAACATAAATATTTTTCTGAGTTATCAATAATCAGAATTATCAAGATACTAGGAAATCGCCCAGCCAACGTGGCTCAATGGTTGAGCATCAACCTCTGAACCAGGAGGTCATGGTTCGATTCCCAAGCAGGGCATAAGCCTAGCTTGAGGGCTCAATCCCCAGGGGGGGCCTGCAGGAGGCAGCCAATCAATGGTTCTCTCTCATTGTTGATATTTCTCTCTGTCTCCCTCTCTCTTCCTCTCTGAAATCAATACAAATATATTTTAAAATAAATAAATGACTTATTTTTTTAAAAAAGAAAAGTAGTAGGAAATCTCACTGCATTCATTAATAATCTTGAAAGGACAAAAGAGAACTACTTACCTGACCTGAAGGATTATTTTAAAGGACTTTACAATATTAACTAAAAAAATTTTCAAGATTAAAAATGTCAAAATCTTTCTTTTGAAAAATATACATTAAACCAGTGGTTCTTAATTGCATGCTCACCAGAATCCCCGGGTAGGCTTGTGAAAACACATTTCTGGGCCCCTCCAAGGAGTTTTTGAATCAGCAGATTTGGAGTTGGGCATAATAATTTGCATTTCTCACAAATTTCCAGGAAATGATGATGCTGGTCCCAGGACCAAACTTTGAAAGAGCTACCATTTTACACAAATGAATGGACCCTCAAGCTTTTAAGGTTTTGACAAAAAATTTTAAAGTCACTTATCAATTACAATTTAAAAAATTTTATTTTTTAATTATAATTGACATTCAATATCTATATGTATAAAAGACTAAGTGACCATTATGACCGAATGACCAGAACAACTGGTCACTATGACATGCACTGACCACCAGGGGGCAGACGCTCAATGCAAGAGCTGCCCCCTGGTGGTCAGTGTGCTCCCACAGCCAACCTCCCTAGCTGGCCAACCTCCCATAGTCCCTCCCCCCAGGCGTTAGGCCCCGAACACCTTATCAGGGCCAGGCCCTGGCCTGGGACGGGAAACAAGGGGTGGGTGGGGGGGGGGCTGGTGGTCAACCTCCCCCTTCGCCCCTGGCCGGCAGGCCCAAGTGACTGTGTGGTGGAGAGAGAATGGGGAGGCGGAGAACCGCATGGTGGTGGGGCACCAAAAGCGGTGTTGGCGTCTGGCATCCGACCCGACCAGGCCCCAATCGGCCTGGCCCCGATCAGCCTGGCCCACCCGTACACGAATTTTGTGCACCGGGCCCCTAGTTATTTTATATTTGTTTTTTTTTCTATTGATTGTGAAGATTGCTTTTTATGGTTACAGCTTGCTTGGTCATTTTTACAGTTCTACACTACTATGCAAAGCAAGGACTGCTTGTATTAAAAACCAGTTTTATAGAGTTCTTCAAGACCATTCTGTGTATTATTTAGAAAAAGGAGTTTTAGTTTTGGGCTTGTAATTGGTGAGCAGGAATGTCATGAGCTCAAGTCTTTATCAGGTTGTTCTTTGGTGTAAAACCCTTTAAAAGCTTTTTGTTGTCATTAGAATAGACCAGAATCCTTAATGTCATCTGACCCCTGCCTGTATTTTTACCTCTGGTCTTCAACCTCTTCTCATAGCACTGTGTATCTTTTTCTTTTTAGCCCTTCTGACTTAAAATATGTAGTAATTGTGTAATTAGCCATGTGATATTTGTCAGAATGAACCTATATTGTTCACTGCTGAATGCTCAGCACCTAGCACAGTGCTTTGGACATAACGTATGCTCCATGTTTGTATGAATAAATGAATAAATAGAATTGCATGCACATGCTTATTCATACATGGATATTTTATTTTTCTTTGAAAGGGAATGATTGCTTTCCCACGATTCTCAAAGGATACAGTGATCTAAAGTTAAGTATCACACTGTAGGAAATGATACAGTGAAATGGATACTTAACCTACATGGTATCATTAAACATTAAAGACGTTCACTTTTCAGTCCCAAATTGCATTTAAATATCTGGACATATACAGTATTATATATGGCCATGAGCAAGCATTCATTTAAAATTATTACACTGTCTGTAGAACATAAAATTCACTTTAAAGAACATTATCTATGGGTTACATTAATATAATAGCATTTAAAAATTGTTGATTATCACATAAGATCTCTAACAGCAGAATAGAGTTGCTGTTGAGTGGAAAATTGGCTCCTTCACAAATTTCATCTATAAAACTGTAAATTTCTTCTAGTTTAAAATTCTGTTTTCCTTTTAAAATTACTTATTGATTTTTTAAAGATACTAATTCATTCATATTATAAACTTCTTTAAAGGGGTTTCTTTAGCAGTGGGTATATATATTTTAAAGTATTTTATGTTATATTGAATCTTAATTCACAATAAGGTAATCTAAATGTTTCTTAATTGGGTTTATGTTTACTACCAACATCATAGAGGCAAAAATGTTACAAAAACATTCATTAAAATGTTTTTTTTTAAAAAATTTTAGTTGATTGGTAAAATTATTTCACATACCTGGTTAAATGCTTCTAACTTATAAATTCCATCCTCCCTTTAAAAAAATATTTTTCTTGATTTCAGAGAGGAAGGGAGAGGGAGAAAGAGAGAGAACCATTAGTGATGAGAGAGAATCACTCATTGATGGGCTGCCTGCTGCACACCCCACACTGGGGATCTAGCCCACAACCCAGGCATGTGCCCTTACTGGTAAATGAACCATGATCTCCTGGTTCATAGGTCGACCCATAACCACTGAGCCATGAGGGCCGGGCCCCTTCTTTTAATAGTTTCCTTTGGTCACTTACTGATTCATCCCCAAACTCTTCCACAATTGTTTAGAACTCCTTTTAGTACTTTTAAATGCATTTGACATTTAATCACTTTTATCTTGGAAATGTCTCTCTTGGAACCCTCTGACCTCCTGTAGCCAGAACTTCTTGCTCCCGGGGCTTGCTTCATAGTAGTCATCCTTACATCTCTCTTCAAGCATCATCCTGGAGATACCCTTGACTTCTCCGTTGTCTTGTCGGTATCATATCTTCCTCTTTCTTGGTTTATTCTCATCCTATATAATAAAAGCATAATATGCTAAGTGTCTGGTCGTCTGTTCAACCAGTCAAAGCATAATATATGCTAAGGCTGCTTAACCACTAGCTATAATGTGCACTGACCACCAGGGGGCAGACAGTTGACCGGTTGACCAGTCACTATGACGTGCACTGACCACCAGTGTGCGGACGCTCCAACCAGTAGGTTAGCTTGCTGCTGGTCCGCCTGATCAGGACTGAGTGAGATGGGCCGGACATGCTCTGGAGCCCTCCCACGGTCCCTCCCTGGCTAGCCAACCTCCCGTGTCCCTCCCTGGTCCAGATCGTTCACCGGTGGGGTCCCTCCGGTTGGCCTGTGCCCTCTTGCAATCTGGGACCCCTAAGGGGATGTTGGAGAGCCAGTTTTGGCCCAATCCCGCAGGCCAAGCTGAGGGACCCCACTGGTGCACGAATTTGTGCACTGGGCCTCTAGTGTTTTATATAATACTAGAGGCTCAATGCACAAAAATTTGTGCACTCGGGGGCGGGGGTCTCAGCCCGGCCTGTGCCCTCTCGCAGTCTGGAACCCATCAGAGGATGTCTACCTGCTGGTTTAGGCCTGCTCCCCGGGGGGATCTGGCCTAAGCTGGCAGTCAGACACCCCTCTGGCAGCCCAGGAGCCCTCAGAGGATGTCCACTTACCAGTAGGGAGCAGGCCTAAGCTGCAGTCAGACATCCTTAGTGCTGCTGAGGAGGCGGGAGATGCTCCTGCCATCACTGTTGTGCTGGCAGCCATTAGCCTGGCTTGTGGCTGAGCAGAGCTCCCTCTGTGGGAGCACACTGACCACCAGGGGGCAGCTCCTGCATTGAGCATCTGCCCCTTGGTGGTCAGTGTGTGTCATAGTGACCAGTCATTCCCAGTCATTCTGCTGTTAGGGTCAATTTGCATATTATCCCTTTATTATATAGGATTTCCTCCAGTAGCTTCCTGAGAAAGATTGTATGGGAGGTAAACTTGAGATTCTCTATATCTGAAAATTTCTTGCTATGCCCTGACACTCAATTATCAGTTTGGCTAGATATACAATTCCAGTTTGGAAATGGTTTCCTCAGAATTTTTATGTTATGGATCCATTTCCTTTTAGCTTCCAGTGCTGTTGAAAGTCTCATGCCACTGGGATTCATAACATTTTCAATATTTTTCCCTGCCATTTCTCTGTAAGTTTATTGGATTTTCCCTTGCACCTGGTATGAAATTTCACATTGTATACCTTGGGCAAATTGATTTTCATCCGTAAATGGCCTTTTTCGTTTGGAAACTCCTTCCAGTTATGGAAAACTTTGTTATTTCTTTGACCTCTCCTCTCCATTTTCTTTCTGAAACTTGTTTATTCAAATATCAGACTTGTTGTTTTAATCCTCTGTTTCAAAAATACAATCTCTTTTATTAATTGTTATTTATTGATTTTAGAGAGAGAGGAAAGGGGAGAGACACAGAGAGAGAGACATCAATTTGTTGTTCCACTTATTTATGCATTCATTAGTTGATTCTCGTATGTGCCCTGACTGGGGGTCAAACCCACAACCTTGGCTTATTAAGATGATGCTCTATCAATGGAGCTACCTGGCCAGGGCCCCATTTCTCTCTCTCTTTTTTTTTAACTTTTTGTAATTTTGCTCACCATTTAGGGGAGATTTTTCTATCTTTATCTTTCTTTTGAGACATTCATTTCTACTGTCATTTAAAAATTTCTAAGAACTTGTAATCTCTTTTATAATCGTATATAATAAAAGCCTAATATGCTAAGTGTCCAGTTGTCAATTCAACCAATCAAAGTGTAATTTGCTACTGACATGCAAAGGCTGCTCAACCGCTTGCTATGACATGCACTGACCACTAGGGAGCAGACAGTCGACTGGTCGACCAGTTGCTATGATGCACTGACCACCAGGGTGCAAACGCTCTGACTGGTAGGTTAGCTTGCTGCTGGGGTCTGGCCGATCAGGACTGAGCGAGACGGGCCAGACATATCCTGGAGGCCTCCCGCGGTCCCTCCCTGGCACCGGTGGGGTCTCTCAGCCTGGCCTGTGCCTTCTCACAGTCCGGGCTGAGGGACCCCCTACCCCTGAGTGCACGAATTTTGTGCACTGGGCCTCTAGTTACTTATAAAACTGGAATTATAGGCTTGTGGAGCTGAAGAATATCTAAAAGGTCATTTGTGTTAACCCAATATAGAACTCACTTCTACATTGTTCTTACAAATTGTTTTCATTTTTTTTTAATGTCCTTTTGCTTCTTCATATTCTAACTAGAGGCTGGTGCACGAAAATTCGTGCACTCAAGGGGGTCCCTCAGCCCAGCCTGCGCTCCCTCTGGCAGCCCGGGATCCCTCAGGGGATGTCCCACTGACAGCTTAGGCTCGCTCCCCCTTCGGACATCCTTAGCGCTGCCAAGGAGGCGGCAGAGGCTCCCGCCATAGCCGCTGCGCTCACAGCTGTCAGCCTGGCTTGTGGCTGAGTGGAGCTCCCCCTGTGTGAGTGCACTGACCACCAGGGGGCAACTCCTGCGTTGAGCGTCTGCCCCATGGTGGTCAGTGCGCATCATAGTGACCAGTCGTTCCTAGGGTCAGTTTGCATATTACCCTTTTATTATATAGGATAGGATTTCAGGATGGCAGGAAAAGGCATTGCCAGGCTGAGGGTATAAACTTTGCTAATGCTTATCTAACAATTGGAGTAGTTTAGGACTTTGGATAAGGGGGTTTATGTGCCCAGCCAAGAATCTGTCCTTCATTTTTCAGGGAAGAAAAAAATAGTAGTGCTACAATATTGGCTATATCGGTACCTAGGAGACGTGTATCCCACTTTAGCCGTATATAGTTCTCACTGGGCAGGCATTCAGTTGGTCTGTTCTAAGCTTGCATAATGAAAATGAATGGGGAATTGCACAAGTATATTTAGTATGCAGACGGTTTGTCTGGTGTTAAGGAAACATTAGCATTAAGACCTGGAAGTGAAGAAAAGTAGTGGTGCACCCAACATTCTGTGGTGGTGGGACTTTGCCTCTGGGCCTGGATGACTTTAAAATGGGGTTCTAGGACCTACTTTGAGCTTTTCCTTTCACTTCTTTTCTTCCCCACCCCTGATCTTTTTCTCACTGACAGTCTTAACTGCCATAAACATCTTTGCCAGGAAGAAGGAAAAACAGGTGAAACTCCAATCTGCCCCGCCCCTTTGCCAGTCATGTCTGTGATGAAGAATAGCTTGGTCAGGGAGGAAGAGAAGAAGTTGAAATTGCTGGCTAAAGTTAAGTTTCTTAAAATAACTCATCTGCCTTTGCTTGCCCCATTTATAAATTATCATGAATAATTGGGAGTTGACTCCATAAATAAGTACATGTAAGTTGAAGAAACTTCAGAAAGGCTGTAATTAGTCTTTCACCCTGTTTCAGTGTAGTTAGTAATTGGATTCATTCCTCTGCTCTGCCCTGACGACTGGTCAGCTACTGTATCGGCTTCCTGCGGCTGCTGTAACAAATCACCACAAACTGAGTGGATTAAAACAACAAATTTATCCTCTCACAGTCCTGGGGGCCGAAAGTCCAAAATTAGTTTCATTGAACGTAAATCAAGGTGGCAGCAGGGTTATGCTCCCTCCAGAGGTTCTACTGCAGTGATGGTGAACCTTTTGAGCTTGGCGTGTCAGCATTTTGAAAAACCCTAACTTAACCCTGGTGCCGTGTCACATATAGAAATTTTTTGATATTTGCAACCATAGTAAAACAAAGACTTACATTTTTGATATTTATTTTATATATTTAAATGCCATTTAACAAAGAAAAATCAACCAAAAAAATGAGTTCGCGTGTCACCTCTGACACGTGTGTCATAGGTTCGCCATCACTGTTCTACTGCATCACTCCAATCCCTGCCCAAAGTCACTAGAGATCCAGGCCGCTTGGGGTCTGCTTGTGGCTTTGCGGCCTCAGGACTGCTGCTTCACTTCAGGCAGCATCTCCCTGTTAGAAGCAGGAAAGGGCAAAGAATAGAAAATACATGTCGGTTTTCCAAGAAGCTTTCCAGAAGTCCTACCCAACAGCGAGGCTTACATTTTATTGGCCAGACTAGATCACATGGCCACCGCATCATTAAGGAGGCTGGGAATGTTTTTAGCTGGGACATTACACCTCCACTAGCAGGATTCCATTAGTGTTAAGGCAAAGGGAGAATGGCTATGGAGTAGGCAGCTTGCAGCCTGTCCTAGTAGGTAATGAAAAGAGTTTACATTTCCACCTACAACTAGAAGGCTCTTGTGTATATGATCACGTTAATCTTAGTTCATTCTCAAACCTATATTGAGGAAACCTGTTCAGTTCCAGGCATAGTGATAAGCACTGGGATGTCGTTTGCATTGATACTTGCTGTAGGACAGACACTTGTTAACTACTTTCATATAGGTTATTTACATCATCTCCTCTAATCTGCTGCATTTTCTGCTCCTGGAGATATCAACTCCACTTTATAGATGAGGCAACTGAGGATCCATGAGAATGGTTAATAATATCATTTTCTAGATTTAGAGATAAAATTTTAGAGCTTACAGTTGTAGAGCTTAATCACACCCATGTTTTCTGGTTCTAAGTTTAGTGCTAAATCATGCTTTGAATTGAATACACACACACCCATAACCCCCCCCCACCCCCCACCCCCCCCCACACACACACTTTGTAAAGCAGTGAGAAAGTATCACCTTTAGTGAGGTAATGCTGGGTTTGAGTTTTATTTCTGCCAGGTATGGTTCTGTTATGTGATAGACAAATTATTGCATATTGGTGCTTTGGTGCTGTCGTTTGTAGAGCGGGGATAATGTCATCTGCCTTGCAGGGTTCTTGTGAGGATGAAATGAGATACAGGCCTATACTGCACCTATTCAGTAAACAGTAACTTTATAGTTATTATTATGGTTGTCTTCATATTATAGGTCAAAATTGACTTTTCCTCTCCTGTAGTAGGCGTGGTAATACTGAAGAAATCACTTAGTTCTTGGGACTTTTCAAAACATGCATATATGTTTTCCTACTAATTTCTTGATCTTTTTGCCAGTTGTGATTAGTTTTTGCAGTTTGACAACAAATAGGAATAACTCTTTTTCCCTCCTGTAGCTGTTATAACAAATTATCACAAATTTGATGGCTTTAAGCAACAGACTGATCTTACAGTTCTGTAGGTCAGACGTGTGACAGAAGTCTTAGGGCTAAAATCAGGTGTCGGCAGGTTGGCATTCCTTTCTAGAGCAGTGGTTCTCAACCTTCTGGCCCTTTAAATACAGTTCCTCATGTTGTGACCCAACCATAAAATTATTTTCGTTGCTACTTCATAACTGTAATGTTGCAACTTTTATGAATCGTATTGTAAATATCTGATATGCAGGATGGTCTTAGGCGGCCCCTGTGAAAGGTCGTTCGACCGCCAAAGGGGTCGCGACCCACAGGTTGAGAGCCGCTGCCTAGAGGCTCTGGGGAGACTCATTTGCCCTTTTCAGTTATTACAGAGGCTGCCTGTATTCCTTGGCTCATGGTCCCCCACTCCATCTTCAAAGCCAATAATGTAATTATCCCTCCCTGCCCTGCTTCTATTGTTACATCTTCCTGACTCCTTCTCCCTCCCTCTTCTGCCTTTTTAAGGACACTTGTGATTACATTGGGCCCATTTAGATAAAGATAACCCCCCCATCCCAAGGTCTGCTGATTAGCAGCTTTAACTCCCCTTTACCATAGTTGTAACCTAACACAGTCACAGGTTTTGAGGATTAGCATATGGACATCTTTGGTGCACTATCATTCCGCCCACCACGTCTCCATTCTCTCCAAAAGACTGAACTCAGTTTTAGCTTCAAAAAAATAAAAATGAATCTAAGGATGCTGTGGATACCTTTTTATACACTTGAAGTCTATTGATGTTGTAGTAGGAGAACTAGGTAGGACCTGGGTTTTCTTGGCTTAACTGCTGCAGGCTGTGAGGATACAAGGAGAGCAAAGGGGAAATAGTGAAGATCCTGGCCCTGGAGGCCCTCAGGCCCTTGGGTAGACCTCTAGGGAGAGTTGCCTAGCATCACTGGTGTAATGTAGTGTGATTACTACGTAGTTCTAGGGGTGTTTTATTTTATATTTTTTCTTACCTTTTCTCTTATCCATGACTTACTCTTTTATGTTTGCAAAGATAAAACATTTGTAGGAAGTTGTGGATTTTCTTAATATTTGTAATGATTTACAGTAGTCCCCCCCTTCCCCCCCCCAGATGATCTCCAGTAAATGCCTAAAACTGCGGGTAGTACTGAACCCTATACTTTGTTTTTTCCTATACATATAGACCCATGATAAAGTTTATGGATTCTCTTTGGCATATCCAGATTGCCACCATCACTCTTGTGCTTTGGGGCCATTTTTTTTTTATATATATTTTATTGATTTTTTTACAGAGAGGAAGGGAGAGAGATAGAGAGTTAGAAACATCGATGAGAGAGAAACATCGATCAGCTGCCTCCTGCACATCTCCCACTGGGGATATGTCCGCAACCCAGGTACATGCCCTTGACCGGAATAGAACCTGGGACCTTTCAGTCCGCAGGCCGGTGCTCTATCCACTGAGCCAAACCGGTTTCGGCGCTTTGGGGCCATTGTTACCAGTAAGTAAAATAAGGGTTACTTGACAGAAGCACTGCAATACTGTGAGTCAGTCTGACAACTGAGACAGCTACTAAGTCATTAATAGGCGGGCAGTGTATATATTCAGTGTGGCTATGATTCATGTCTGGGGTGGGACTGCGCAAGATTTCAGCACGCTACTCAGAATGGAGCACACTTACTTTAAAATGTACACATTGGCCTGGCTGGAGTGGCTCAGTGGTTGAACATCAACCTATGAACCAGGAAGTCATAGTTTGATTCCTGGTCAGGGCACATGCCGGGGTTGCGGGCTTGATCCCCAGTGTGGAGCGGCAGGAGGCAACCAATTGATTATTCTCTCTCGTCTTTGATGTTTCTGTCTCTCTCTCCCTCCCTCTCCCACTCTTTCTGAAATCACTAAAAACATATTTAAAAATAAATAAAATGGTTTATTTCTGGAACTTTTCATTTAATATTTTTGAGCTGCAACTGACTGCAGGTAACGGAAAGCGTGGAAAGTGAAACTAATAAGGGCAACTGCTGTATTTTAAATTCTTTGAAAGAGAGACTCTGAAAACCAAAGCATAAGTAATATATATGATTGAATCATTTTTCTAATTTATTGCTTGAGTTCGTTATTTTAATTCAATTTATTACTTGAACTCATTTTTCCAGTTCAGTAATTCTTGCTGGTGTCTGACATACGTTATCTGAACCTATTTTCCTTAGTGAAAAGCTTAGTCTTTCTAGTCATTCATCTGTTTGTCCAATCAGCAAGTACTACCATGTGCTAGGCTCTCTGCTTAGCTCTGGGGACATGTTGGTAAGCTCAACGTGGTCCCTTCCTTCATGAAGTTCAGTCTAGTAGGGCTGTCAGCACATCGTTCACAAAGTGGGTATGACTGAAAATCAAACTTCTATAAATAATGCAACATTTTCCTTGTCTTATGATTGTCTTATGATTTTGTCCCTAAATTATTTTAAAATACTTCAAAATGTAACTGTGACTACTATTTACAATATAGACTAATGTTTCTTGCTTATTTGAAGTAATTTAGAGTTTAGGTTGCTTTTTGAAATAAATTTTTAAGCAGATATCATTTCTTAAGCTTTTCTCAATATTTAGTGAAGTCAAAGATTTCTTTTTTGTAAATGAAATTTCCAATAAACCTTTCTTATGTACAATGTTCCTTAAGATGTTTCTAATTGCCGAACCAGTTTGGCTCAGTGGATAGAGCGTCGGCCTGTGGACTGAAGGGTCCCAGGTTCAGTTCCGGTCAAGGGCGTGTATCTTGGTTGTGGGCACATCCCCACTGGGGGGCGTGCAGGAGGCAGCTGATTGATCTCTCTCATCGATGTTTCTAACTCTCTATCCCTCTCCCTTCTTCTCTGTAAAAAATCAATAAAATATATTAAAAAAAAAAAAAAGATGTTTCTAATTAAGGAAGGCCTGACACTAATTTTCATGTTTGCTCTTTTAGGAATGTTTTAAAGGAAGTTGGGCTACTCACAAGTTACTACATAAGAAAGCAAGTAAGTGAAATCACACATCTCTACACCGTATGTCTTCGAAGTGGCTTTCTTGCGAAAATTCTTCCTGTTTTGAAAGTGTATGTTGGAATATTCAGAAAATGCATATTTGAATATTCTAAGTATAATTCAAAAGCTAGAATTTGAACATATTGTTTATTCTTTATGATGTGTTATCATGTAAAAAATGTGGCTGAGTAATATCTTTGTTGATATTATTGTATGACATGTGACATGAAAACATGAATGGTTGCTGGGATAGACGGACCTTACTTGAGCAATACCTGAGAAGGTCTAATCTTTTGGCACTGTCTTTCCTTTGCTAGAAATGTTTGCTTATTGTGGGCTGGGACACATGAGCTATCTGGCTTCATTTAGCCTGATCTCTTGGTTTTGTTTAGTTTGAATTTTGATAGCTTTTCTACTCAAAAGCCTATTACTTTAGGTTTTTTGGTCATGTAATGTTATTACTTCCAGTTTGATGTTTACTTTGCTCTTTTGAAGTTATTTTGTGAGACACCACAAAGTGAAACTATTGGCTGCTTGCTTTAGCTATTGCTGTCACCACCGCGATGTGTCTCTGATTGAAATGGCCTTTCCTGCTCTGGCCATTCATCTTGTAAATTCATGTCATTAGTGTGGCTGGCTTAAGACAGACAACCCATCACAATTACTTGAAAATTGGCAGGGGGTTTCTGTTCTTATGGCATTGCTATCCTGATAGATGAACGCTTGCCAGACAGCACATGGTCCTCCATATAAGGGTTTTTTACTGACCTTGGTATTTTTTTTTATTATTTATCTCTTTGTGTGTGTGCGTGTGTGCGTGCGTGTGTGTGTGTGTGTGTGTGTGTGTGTGTGTATACACACACAATATATATATATATTTTAGGAATTTGTTGATTTAATAAAGTTTGGTAGATTGTTTTATATCAACAGTTTAAAAAGATATTTTCTGTGCTTGTGTAAAGTGAAGTCTACATTTAATGGAAATGTTAGACTATTGTGGGAGGAAATGTGGTTAGAGAGGAGGAAAGCTGATTGTGAATAAATGACTTTCTCAAAGCATAAAAGGCAGAATTTGTTACCTCAAATCAAATATAGAGATTGATTTTAAGTAATGCCATTTAGTTTTATTCACTCATAGATAAAATGCTGTATTTCTACTGTGTTTGGTATTTTAGAGCTCTTTAAGGCAGTTATTAATATTTTATAATCAGGAGGTTAAAGCATAGGTGAGTGAAGAGTTGAGGTGAAACAGTACGTTAGTAAAAGAGCTTAGAATGAGTCTCTACCCCAGGCATTTGTTAACTAACTGAAATGTGCCTCTTTCTTCAATCCTGGATTCCCAAGGGTGAATTATTTCATTAAAACCTATCCTACAAGAGAATTAAACCACTGATGTGCCCAAAGTGAAAATAACATAATTATTAACTGCATTGAACTGAGGCCATTTGGGTTTTTACTCGTACCACAGTGTTTAGTGTGATGCCCTCTTGGATCTTTTCGGATGATTTTCTTCAGTGGTGAGTCTAATATTCTTGATCCCTTTGAGCTGTGTTGGATAGAGGCAACCCTCAGCTGGCTAGCCATGTATCTTCTCCCTAATAAATTGATCCCAACAACACTGCCGAGGATGACAGTCCTAGAGGAGGGAATGTCTGGGGAAGGGTCCTCGTTGGAACTAAGATTATTGGGAAAGGAATTAGGGGGAAAGAATATTGGGTTAGGAAGGAACAGGGCATCATAAAACATAGCAACTTATTCCAAGAAACAATAGTGAGATAAGATATCAAGTAGGTCATGTCATGAGATGACTGCTTAGGCCTTTTTCCTTTTTTTTTTTTAAGGTGTAGTGTGTACTGATCTCTAATTAAGGATGCCTGATTTATATGTTTGTTCATATGGGATATTTCTGTAATTTGCTTTTAATATCTTTGATTGGTTTTGGCATTAGAGTAATTTTATTGCCAATAAAATTCAAAGTGTTTCCTCCTCTTCTGTTTTCTGGAAAAGATTATGTCAAATTGGTGTTATTTCTCCCTTAAATGTTTAGTAGAATTCACCAGTGAAACCATACAGACCTGGGGTTCTCTTGATTGCAGAAGCTAATCAGGCCTTAGGAAAATTTCAAGTATGAATTAAATAAATGATTCAAGGACAGGACTTTTTAAAAATATATTTTTTAATTTATTTTTAAAATATATTTTTATTGATTTCAGAGAGGAAGGGAGAGAGAGATAGGAACATCAATGATGAGAGACAATCATTGATCAGCTGCCTCCTGCACACCCCCTACTGGGGATCAAGCCCACAGCCAGGCATGTGCCCTTGATTGGAATCGAATCCAGGACCCTACAGTCTGCAGGCCAGCACTCTATCCACTGAGCAAACCAGCTAGGCCCAGGACTTATTTTTTGTGTGTGATAGTAAGGACCAGCTAGATTACAAAGCCCTTAAAGGCACACAGTGCTGAAGCTTGGGTGCATATTTCCTATGCCGTATTTCCTGCCAGAGTGGACATAGTAGCGTTTCACATCTTAATACTCTCTTTTTCTACTTGAGGCCTGGTGCACAAAATTCGTGCATGGGGCGGGGTGTGTCCCTCAGCCCAGCCTGCACCCTCTCCAATCCAGGACATCCCTCTCATAATCCAGGACTGCTGACTCCTGAGTGCTCACCTGCCTGCCTGCCTGATCACCCCTAACTTCCCCCGCTGCCGGCCTGGTCACCCCCCAACTGCCCCCAACCCCTGCCGGCCTGGTCAGCCCATGCTGCCTGCTGTTCAGTCATCCGTCCGGTTGTTTCAGTCATGACAGCCCCTGGGTTTTTATATATTAGGATATTCTTTTTATGTATCACTGATTTATTCAGTGTGCTTGTCTCCCATTTCTTAAAGTAAGAGGTGGAAGCATTTGATAGATGTCTTTTGAGCAGCCCAAAAAATGCTGTAAAAATTCCTTTGAAAAAACAACAACAAACCAAATCTAAATAATCACTCCTCTACCCTCAAAACTAGAGCTTGAGTTTTGGATTGCAGAGTGAAGGTTTTATGTAATGTTTCAGAATTGATTCCACCAAAGACTTGCGAGCATACATTACTTTGAGCCTCACCTTCAAAATGCTGAAATTTTGTCTGTTGTGAGGATTAAATAAATCCATGTAAAATGCTTAGCGTACGTACAGTGCATAGTAAGTGCTGCACAGCTACTTAATAGTCATTTCTTGAAGAACTGAGTCAGAATTGTGATCAGATGACCCTATCTTATGCAAAGCTTAGGTATAGGCAGTCATGTTGTGTCAGCTGACCAGAGGAGGCAGCCTGCACAGAACCTTTTAAAGACTAAAGCCTAGATATGATGTACTTTGAACCAGACTGTGGACGGAACAGGTCCTCTTACTTGGTCCTGTTGCATCCAGATGTGTGTGTGAGACTCAGCTTTCAGGTATTATTTACACTGTTCTGTGCTTTCACAGCTTTTTGAAAAAGATCACTTAGTTTACAATTTTGTTACCGATCCCAAATCCAATTCAGCTGAATTAGGTGTCCATTATGTGTCTAGCACTTAGGCCTCAGCTCAGACTGACCCTAAAATGTAAATGAACTGACTTTTGAAGTGGATGTTTTCCTAAGTAAATTATTCAAAAAGAACTTGCCAGATTTCAATCTCATCTAGGAATCTTTTGGTTATATGTATTATTTGTTTGAAGTCTGCTTTTAATTCTCTTTTGAAAATAGATTGTGGAAAACTTGGAATGCAGGTCAGCTGGAAGCTTTGAAAGATTTTATATCTTTCTTTTTCCTTGCTGCCTCCACAGGAGTATGTTAAAACAAAAGCCTGCATCTTGTTATTCTGCCCTAGGTTTCAGGTGGAAATGGTTATTGCAGTTCATATTCCAGACAAAAGCACTTGATGCTCTTCATAGCTGAAGCAGGCATCAGTGGGCCTGCATCTCTAAATATTTCTGTAATGTTTGACCCTGAGGCAATGAATGCAGTCCAGTTTTGTCCTGGGGTGAGAGATAGTTTTCCTATTGACATTAACGTTCACCGTGGCTTTCTTCAATTCCTTCCGTGAGAAAGATATTTAAAATTCAGTAGCACAGTAGAGCTTTTCTTTTGTTTTTTTCCATTCTCATTCTTTTCTGTTTCTTTACTTTATATGTAATATTATCATTGTATTATCTTCCAGAGTAATGTGAATGGATTGGCTACTGGAACCCTTCCCCAGTTTCCTCATCTGTAAAATGAGGAAATTTGACTGGATTATATTTTTGTTGACTTTAGTCACCATGCTGTACATTCCATCGCTAGAACATATTTCTTATAACTAGAATTTTGTATCTTTTGACCAACTTCATCAATTTCACCATTCCTCATTAGCTTAATATGGTATGATTTCATTTTTTCTTCCCCATTTTGTACTTTAAATATATTTTGTAAAGGGGGAGTTTTATTTTTCTCATACACTTCTAAAATTATCTAAAGCCTGACTTTCAAAACTTGTGATAGCATGGCAGTAATCAAGAAAAGAAGGGTGTGCCTTGGGAAGTATGTAGGTTGACACTCTGAGGGATTTAATTCCTGCTATTCAAGGTCTATTTAGTGTTGTTGTTTTTTTACATTGTAGATGGAGGTGTAGTCAGTTTGCTGATGTGAGATACCATAGAGGGGCTGGTCTGTCTGTGTGAAAATGAGTCTTAGGTATATTTCACTAATGCAAAATTATGTATTAATAACTTTAACCTGGTAAGGGTGTGTGTGTGTGATTCTTAAAATTTTTCTACTGAGGTTTCAGTAATTTTCTACTGATTATTCCCTCCCCTTATCTTTACCTTTTTCTAATTTATTCTGTTACCCCCTTACTGAAAAAAGGCAAATGATGCTTATAAATTTTTTAAAGGAATTTGAAATATTGCCTTGGCTCAGACTTTATACTTCAAAATGGGCTTTCTATAAATTGATCTTGTAGAAAGTATACATTTAGCATTTGCTTGAGGAAAGGAATTCTACTATGAGCTGTTCCTAGTCAATAATGTATAAAAACTTACAATATGTTTAGCTTAGGCTTTTTCTCACAAGACACGCAGATCTTTGAGGTATCATAGGGTTGTAAACATAGCAAGAAAACAATAGCTTTGGTGATATAGGCTAAGGCGGGAATTTGCTGGGTTTTTGTACCTGTATACTCTTTGGTGTGGCGTTCACACAAGTTACAGTTAAAGAATGCTGCTGCTCAGTAGTTTGACACTGAAGCATTTCTTCCTCTCTTTTTCTCTCATCCATTTATCACGTAGAAGATGAAAAGGCAAAGCGGGAATTGTCTTCCTGGAGTCTAGAAGGTGATATTAACACTGACCCATGGGCAGGTTATCGGTACACGGGCAAACTCCGACCACATTATCCACTGGTGAGTAAATAAGGTAATAAACACTTAACGTTCTTAAAACCAATTTTCAGTTTACTAAAAATGATACCTGTAAGTTGTATTCCAATTATGAATTATATCATCAGGATTAAGTTCACATTCTAGCTCTTTTTATGGAACATTTTTTAGAAGTTAATAGGGATAATTGGCTATTATGGAAGAAGAAAAAATTTTTAGGTGAAAGGATTAAAATTTCTTTAATCTTAAAAAAGAAAATGGTAGATAGATATTTTCTGGCTGGCGTGGTGGTAGCGAATATTGCTACCTTTCTAAAATTGTTTAACGTGATATAGTTCTACCTTAATTTTGATAGGGCTTTCCTGCCACTCCCACTCCTTCCTATGTTCTTGTCAGATGGGCTTCAGCACGTTAACATAGGAATCCATTTAATTTGAAATCTATTTGTCATCCACAAATACTTAAAAATTTTTTACTGATTTTTTTATAAAAAGAATACATCTTTAAAAATTTGGGGCAAATATCAACAACATAAGAACATCTTTTTAATCCTAGCTCCCAGAGATAATAATGAACATAATGGTGTATATTTACTTAGCGATATAATTTATTGTTGTTGATGGTTTGCCAGCTTGTTCGGAACAACATGGGAACCTTGTCTGCTTGTGATGTTAAATCCTTAATGGCCCTGGCCACCCACCCCTCTTAGGATATTTAAGTGGCATTAGCACTAGGAAAATGAAGCTTAATCTTCATGAAAAAGATATATTGTGATAATTGAGGTGTCATTTAAAACTTTTTTCATTTAAATGAAATGAATGAACTTTTTAGTGTTTTCCTCACTTTTATTTCCTTTGTTAGTAAATTTTAATAGTGATAATTGCTTTCAGATTTGAATTGGTTTTAACTAACATATCTTTCGATGTTTTTAGATGCCAACCAGGCCCGTGCCAAGTTATATTCAAAGACCAGATTATGCTGATCATCCTTTAGGTGAGTTTTGCGGTGCTGATTCCTCAGTTTTCAGCTTGTGAGCCTGATGACCACTGCAAAGAAAGGAGTGCTTTTCTTTGGAAAATTTTTCAGTGCTGGATTTCTTTTTGTTTGTTTTTTTGTTTTTGTTTTAGCTCTGGATTTCTAGTAAATGTAAACATAGCTTTAAAGACACACTAGAACATTTGAGAAAATTAAAGACTCTTCCAAGAAATCTACCCAATTCTGAAAATAATGTTTAGATATTAAGACTACATTCAACATAATATTGAATTTTGTGTTTTTATATCGAATTCTAGATTTTAAAAAAACATTTTGATTTAACATGTTCTATACTTTAATTAAATAAAACGTATTTAGATAAAAACAGATTGTGGAGGCCTCAAATGAATGCCTAACTAAAGACTGGTCTGTAGAAGTAATAGAACCTAGTATTAATGGCAATGATTACAGTAGTACTGACGATGATTCTGTAAGTGATATTTGTTCATAACTATATGTCAGGTACTATGCTAAGTTCTCATGTGTTACTCCTGGGGTGGATTCTGTTGTCTTCTCCATTTTATAGATAATGATGGTGAGAGACCCAGAGAAGATAGGTAATTTGTAGCGCAAGTGGAGCAGTCTCTGATTGTAGGGCCTGTAGGCATAACTTAAGTGGATTATATGAAATTACTGGTTTTGCATGTCAAAACTGGTTGAATATTCATTTTCTTGTGGTTTAATCTGTTAAGTTGCCTTTGTTCTCTAAGAAGTGGCAAACCATATTACATTTTTATGAATATAATTTAAAAACTTAAACTTCACTATTTCAGATACATTGAAGGAAAAGATAGTCTGAATGATAGATAGCTCTTGAGATGTATAAGATCATTAGTCTGTGTTTAATATTTTTTAAAAATAGGTTTTCTTATTGATTTCATAGAGAGGAAGGGAGAGGGAGAGAGATTAGAAACATCAGTGATGAGAGAGAATCATTGATCGGCTGCCTCCTGCTGGGGATCGAGACTGTAACCCAGGCATGTGCCCTGTCCTGGTTCATGGGTCGACGCTCAACTATTGAGCCACACCAGCCAGGCTGTATTTTTATATACACACACACACACACACACACACACACACACACACATATACATATACACACACACATATACATATATATGTATATTAATATCTTTTATTGATTCCAGAGAGGAAGGGAGAAGGTGGGAGAGATAGAAATGTCAATGATGAGAGAGAATAATTGATTGGCTGCCTCTTGCACACCCTCCCACTGGGGATCGAGCCTGCAACCGGGGCATGTGCCCTTGACCAGAATTGAACCTGGGACCCTTTGTCCACAGGCCGACACTTGCTGTATTGAGCCAAACCAGCTAGGGCTATTTAATATTTTTTAATGTGGTTTTTCCCCCCCCAATATATTTTATTGATTTTTTACAGAGAGGAAGGGAGAGGGATAGAGAGTTAGAAACATCAATGAGAGAGAAACATTGATCAGTTGCCTCCTGCACACCCCCTATTGGGGATGTGCCTGCAACCAAGGTACATGCCCTTGACTGGAATCGAACCTGGGACCCTTCACTCCGCAGGCTGACGCTCTATCCACTGAGCCAAACCAATCAGGGCTTAATGTAGTTTTAAAATCAACATAGACGTGGTAAATTCTGATAGGATAAAATGTTACATAGTGAAAAGTAAGTCCTACTCCCCAGAGGTTGAATCACTATTAACAGTTTCTTGCAAAACTTTCCAGAGATCTTTTTTTTTTTTTTTAATATATTTCTTTATTGATTTCAGAGAGGAAGGGAGAAAGAGAGAGAGAAACATCAATGATGAGAGAGAATCATTGATTGGCTGCCTCCTGCACACCCCACACTGGGGATCGAGCCCACAACCCAGGCATGGCCCTTGGCCGGAATCGAACCCAGAACCCTTCAGTCCGCAGGCTGACACTCTATCCACTGAGCCAAGCCGGCTAGGGCTCCAGAGATCTTTTACATGTGTATGCACATTAGCCCCTCACCCCAATTATACACAGTAGGACCGAACTCTGTACAGCTTTTCACCATGCTTTATTCTTTTTTATTTTCACCTTGTTTTATTCTCTTAATAGATCTTATAAATATTTTTTTTTAATGACAACTATTTCATTATGTGGATACATCATAATTTATTAAACCAGGCTCCTCTTACTAATGTATGTTTAGATTACTTCCAGGTTTTTACTTGTTTGACTGTAGTAACTATTCTTGCATGTGAGAGTATTTCTGTATGTCAGTTGCCTAAAGTAAAACACCTAGATAAGGGAATACATGTATTTTTTTATTTTGAGAGCTATAACAAATTTTAGCAATTTTGCCAGTTGTCATTTTTATTAAAAATCATATAGGAGTCTTTTTTTCCTTATCTTCCCTAACATAGAGTGTTTTCAAACTATATGAATTGTGCTAATCTGAAAGATGATATTTTGTGTTAATTTGTATTTTTAAATTATGAAGAAGATTGAACATCTTTTTATACATCTGTTTATTCATCTTAGCCCTTTCCCAATTAGGTTACTAGTTTTTTTCCATACTGATTTATAAGTGTTTTTTTTCTACTAAGGAAAATAATCCTTTGATGTGTGTTCTATAAAAGGTTTTTCCCAATTGAACATTTTGTCTTTGTTTATAGCATTACATTTATGGCAAACTGTCAACATTTTTCTGTAATAAAATTTATCAGTGTTTTCTTTGAGGTGTTTATAGCTTAATTACTTAGGAAGACTTTTTTGATTCAGAGATTATTATAAAATGACTAGAGGCCCTATGCATGAAATTTGTTCAAGAGTAGGCCTTCCGTATCCTGCTGCCTGCACTGGCTTCCCTCTGGCACCCGGGACCCGGGCTTCCCTTGCAGCCCCAGCTTCATCTGGAAGGATGACCGGACTAATTAGCATATTATCCTTTTATTAATATAGATTTTCCCATTTTGTTTCTTCCACTATTTTTATGTCTTCACTCTTTTTATGTGTGATAGCATTTTTATTTATTATTAGGGATTAAATACAAATATAACTTTATTTTTCCCTTGAAAAATATCTGGTTGTCGTCACACCATTAATTATTTAAAATATCAGTCCTTTTTTTGGTCTAATTTAAAATGCTGCCTATACAATTATATTAAATTCTCACAAGTCTTTGAGTCTGTTTTTGGATTCTGTTCTGTCTCATTAACCCATTTGTCTAATCATGTGCCATTGCCAAACTCTTAATTATTATAGCTATATAATGGTTTAATATTTGGTAGGCCTTGTTGCCCCCACCTTTCCTCTTTTTCAGAATTTTCCTGGCTATTCTTGCATGTTTGTTTTTCCATGTGAAATTTGGAATTAGCTTGTCCCCAAAATATCCTGTTGCCATTTTTTAAGTGGGATAGTATTAAATTTATAGACTAATTTTGGAAGAATTGACACCTTTACAATATTGAGTCTTCCTATCCAAGATCAGGGTATGTTTTTCTATTTAAGTCTATCTAACTCAGTGGTATTTTAAAACTTTCTTCATTAGGTCTTGCATTAAGTTAATTTCTGGATATTTTATCTTTTTTAGTTGTTCTTGTAAATAGTATCTTCTATATTTTCTAGCTCATTGTTTGTATATGGGCAAGCTATTGATTTTGACATATTTAATTTACAAGCTGCCAACTTGCTAAATTATTATTTCTAGTCATTCACCAGGTGTCCCCTTATTTTAGGGATATGATTATATAATCATATCTGAAATTGATAAAAATTTTGTCCTTTTCTTTCTAATTTAATATGTCTTATTTCTTTTTCTTGTTTAACATACCTACTACTACTGTCAGAACAATGTTAAATAGTGGTGCTGAAGCGGGCATTCCATGATATGGGTTGTTGGCTTGAGATTTATATTTGTCATGCTGACCATGTTATCAGAATTATCTTTCTAGATGATCATTTAGTTTTCCTTCCTTAATTTATGTCTGTGAGGAATTATATTAATAGATTTGTTAATGTGTTTTTCCACTTATGTCATGGGGTATTATATGTATTTTGGATTCTGTTTAATAATATTTTAGTTGGGATTTTTATATCCACATTTATTATTATTACTATTTTTTATTGATAAAGCATTTATTTTTTTAAATATATTTTATTGATTTTTTACAGAGAGGAAGGGAGAGGGATAGAGAGCTAGAAACATCGATGAGAGAGAAACATTGATCAGCTGCCCCCTGCACACCCCCTACTGGGAATGTGCCCGCAACCATGGTACATGCCCTTGACCAGAATCGAACCTGGGAACCTTCAGTCCACAGGCCGACGCTCTATCCACTGAGTCAAATCAGTCAGGGCTGTCCACATTTATTTAAAAATATTAGTTTATGGTTTGTTATATTATTTTTGTCAGATTTTGAAATAATTATTATACTGGGTCTAATATTTTTAAATATATGAATAATTTGAGTTTAGGTAATTTTATTAATGAAGATTCTTAGAGCAATATTTTTCAAGTATTTTTTTAATACTTTTTACTGTAACCCAAAGTGAGAAATATATTTTATAATACGATCTGTATATAGGCATGTGTATGTGTTGTGTGTGTGTGTGTGTGTGTGTGTGTGTGTGTAAATTAACAACCATTTCATAACAGTACTTACCCCTACCCTATATAATATAATCTATTATTTCCTATTCCATTTATTTACTTTATGGATCACAAACAGCAGTTTGAAAAACACTGACTTCGGTTCCTATTAAAAAAAATTAATGTGTATAATTGACTCATCAGTTGTCAGTATATAGTTTCCTTATTAGATGATGGTCATGAAAGCAGTTTGTAAATTGTGTGGTACTATTCAAATGTGAATAATTTACTAACCTTTACTAGCACACTGCCTGTTACGTAATAAGTACTCCATATTGACTGAATTCTCATAGATCTGTAAATTTCTTCTTTAGAATTCGCCCTTCAGTTTACTTAGCAAATTTTTTTTTCATGTTGAAAATATTTTTTCAAAAAAATCCAACCGGGATCCTCCTAAATTATGAAATACATGAAATAGTGAAACTTGACTATTATTATGTCATCAGGGAGATAATTATGCCTAATACTATATCTTCCCTTTCATTTGGCTTTATTTACTGATTTTCCTTTTCAGGAATGTCTGAATCTGAACAAGCTCTTAAGGGTACTTCTCAAATTAAATTACTCTCAGCGGAAGATATAGAAGGGATGCGACTCGTATGTAGGGTAAGAGTTTTTTACCTCATGGATTAGAGCATGTTTCAGCAGTTACTAGACAGGAAGGCAGTGACTTGCTGAATTACAAAGGGTGGACGTGCTCGATAGTAAGGCTTTGACTAGCCATACTTGCTTTTTATTAAACTACTAGAGGCCTGGTGCACGAAATTCATGCACTTATGCGGGGGGGGGGGGATCCCCTAGCCTGGCCTGTGGCCTTCCACAGTGTGGGAGCCCCATGCTTGGTCACCCCAAAGATGTAAGCCCCTCCCACTCATCTGGGGCTCCTTGATGGATTGCCCCAAAGAGGTAGGCCGGAGACGGGGTCCTGCCTCCACGCAGCGTGGAGCCGCAGGACCCCCAGGCCTCACCACGCGGAGCTACTGGGACCCACCTCTGTGCCACACACATGCAACGTCAAGTTCCTGCCCGCTGCGCATGCAGCCTCCTGGTGATGGATTGTGATGGCATGAGGGCATGATGACCATTTGCATATTAGCTCTTTATTAGATAGGATTGTTAGTATATAGTTCTGTACAACAGCTGTTATCTGCTTAAATAATCTATTTGAAAATTAATATGGCAGGAAGTATATATTCAGTTGAGAGTCTATTTCTGTTATCCCTTATATTTTTAAAGAATCTAGTTTTTGTGACATTTTGTCATCTTATTTTCACAAGTCATTATAACTTAGAGCAGAGTTAAAGGCTTAAAGTTCAGCTAAACATCCTATTGTGAAATACCGATGCAGTGTAGGATTTAGGCTGATAATTATTAAGTGAAGTCACATGTTCACATTTTTCTAAAGAAAAAAGGAAGAATTGCTATTGTTTGTTTGTTGTTTATTTAATCCTCACTTGAGGATATTTTTTTCCATTGATTTTTAGAGAGAGTGGAACTGAAGGGGAAAGACAGAGAGAGAAACATTGATGTGAGAGAGACACATTGATTGGTTGCCCCCCCACTCACACTCCAAACGGGCTGGGGGATCAAGGCTGCAACCTGAAATACATTGCCTTGACCAGGATCGTGACTCTTAAGTCCGTAGGCCAATGCTCTAATCACTGACCAAACCGGCTAGGGTGATATTGTTGATTTAGAAATGATCCTTAAAGTTTTTATTCAGTGTTTAAAAGTGATTGGATACTGATTTTCTTTGATAATCTGGAGAAATTTTGTTTCCATCACTTATGTGCTGTGATTCTTTGAAGGAAATCATCTATTCTTTTACTTCCCTTTTCTTCCCCATTACAGAAATATGACAGGACTCAATCTCTACCAGTTGATCATTGTGTAGACTACTTAACATGTGCTTTTTCACATAGAAATCAGTCAGATTTACTTATTAAGCTATTTACTAGCTAGCCCAATTTTATTTATGTATTTACACACATGTGTATTGATGGGCATTAGAAATACAAATGGTTTTAAAATGGAGCACGTGAAACATGCAGGATTATAACCTTTAAGGCGAGGTGCACTTTATGAATCTTCACAAAATCTGTGATAGGGCAGAAGGTACAGATTTCTGTTTTTATTTTCTTTCTTCTGAAATGTAATAAGGGTTTCTCTTTTACAGCTTGCTAGAGAAGTCCTGGACATTGCTGCTGGGATGATTAAGCCAGGTGTAACTACTGAAGAAATAGATCATGCTGTGCACTTAGTAAGGATTTTACTTTTATGTTTGAAAATGTTTTGCATTATTTAATGTTTTAGACTACTAAAAATTAAACTTAAGTTCTGAATGTCTAAAGTAACTTGGCTATGTTAATTTAAAAGCAAATTTTTACTTTGTTTTAAATGTGGAAAATATTCAGCAGTCATTATTTCCATCTTTAAGTGTCTGTGAAATACCTTGTTTCTGAAACCTCACATTTCATAACATTTTAGTTTAGCTTTTATAAAATGATTAATTTATTGGTGCTTGAACTAAATCATGCCACTACATACATCAAATACTCTGAAATAAAAAGAATACAAGTTCTGAAACTAGATTAGTGGAAAAAATATTCCCTTTCATACCCACAATAACAAGGCAGTAGATAGACCAGACACAGTATGGGGCAAAAGTAGGGTTATAGTTGTAAATAGACAAAACACAGTTTATTCTTGTATTATTTATTACTTATTGTATTATTTTCCATACGAATAGCTATAAACCTACTTTTGCCCCACCCTGTATTTGTAGTAAATATGATATAGACCCTACAGTAGATGAGTGTACACATTTTATGAATAAATGGTTCACAAAAGAAGAGCAATAAACTAGTTAAGAAATCACCTGGAAAACTAATTTTCTCTGGTCATCAAACAAATGCAAATCATGAAGCTCTACTATATTATTAAGTATTTTTTAAAATGCTTATATCCACCACCTATTTGGGGATGATGAAATGTGGTGGTATGATTGTAAATTGGGACAACACTTTTGAAAGGAAATTTGACAATGTGTATTGAGCATAAAAATGTTTTTAAAAACATATTCAGAATTTTATAAACCCTGACTTTTGGTTATTGTTCCATATGTGATAAAATACGTAGTGTGCAGTAATATCACCTTGCGTCCTCCTGTGGGCAGGTGCTCTTTCACGTGCTTCTTTTACTCACTCACTTAATACCCTCAACAACTCCACGAGATAGATGCTGCTAGCATCTCCATTGTATAGGTAAGGAAAGTGAGACAGAGAGGTTAACTTCCTATGGTTACACAACCTGTGATGGCGTTGGCGTTTTTAGTCACGAGAATCTGTTGTAAGAAACATAGAAGTATAGTATTGTTAAGCAAGGCAAAGTGATAGGTAGTTATTGGCAAAGAGTGATATTTTTTGTAATTGAGGAAATAATTTAAATTTCAAATAATAGTGTAATTGTCAATGAAGTTATTGTGTGCCACTATTTAAAAATTATTAGTCTGAAGACTGTGTGGTAGTGTGCAAAGAAAAATTATATATGTTGTGACTACCGCTGGGTAAAAATATCTTAGTAAAATAGGACTTGTTATGGAAAACCAGACCATTTTCTTAGAGGTTTCTTTGTTGTTCCACATGAATGTAGTAATTAAAATGTCTCTAGACATTTCTTAATTACCAGGTGTACCGGTTAATAATGTGGAATTTTTTCAATAGATGGGGTTACATATATGTTGATATATATGCGATTTGATAAGTATGCTATTTTGTTGTATTGACAACAAGCTTCAAAACTTCATATGTCAAATTTGCTGAAGGTGTTAACATCATAGATATATTTATACTTAAAAATGTTGAATTTTGTGCCAGAAAAAGAGCATTTGCGGAAATTTTAATTTATTACTTTATTTTGAAGAAAAGTGCTGCTGAAAGTTATCATATACTTCAGGAAGCTTATGGTGAACATGCTCCATCTCAAGATACTTATGAATGCCGGTTTAAATGCTTTAAAAGTGATGATTTCGATGTAAAAGACAAAGAATGTCCAGGTCAACCAAAAAGTTTGAAGAGCAACAATTATAAGCATTATTGGATGAAGATGCGTGTCAAACTCAAAAACAACTTGCAGAAAGATTAAACGTTGCTCAGCAAACGATTTCCGATCGTTTACAAGCAATAGGAAAGATTTTAAAGGAAGGAAAATGCATGCCACATCAACTGAATGAAAGACAAATGGAAAACCGAAAAGTCATCAGTAAAATGTTGCTTCAGCGGCACGAAAGTCTTTTTTGCATCGAATTGTGACTGGCGGTGAAAAGTGGATTTATTTTGAGAATCCCAAACGCACAAAATCATGGGTTGATCCAGGTCCACCATCAGCATCAACTGCAAGACCAAATCGCTTCAGAAAGAAGACAATGCTCTGCGTTTGGTGGGATCAGGAAGGTGTGGTGTGTTATGAGCTTTTAAAACCAGGTGAAACCGTTGATACTGATGGCTACTGACAACAAATACTCAATTTGAACTACACTTTGATCGTAAAACGACCAGAATGTGCCAGAAGACACGGCAAAGTAATTTTGCTTCATGATAATGCACCATCACACACTTCAAAACCAGTTAAAGACACGTTAAAAGATCTTGCCTAGGAAGTATTAACCCACCCACCATATTCACCAGACCTTGCTCCTTCAGATTACCACTTGGGTCTCTGAATAGTTTGCCTCAAAACCAGAAAAGTTCTATTGGGATGGTATCCACAAATTACCTGAAAGATGGGGGAGATGTGTAGCTAGCGGTGGACATTACTTTGAAAAAAGCACTTTTGATGTTTCTCTTGAAATTATTGTGTTTTCTTTGATTATAAATCTGCATTATTAACTGGTACACCTGGTATACTAAGTATTAATCTTTTGATTATAGGTATATAGGCTAATTCTGTATAATAAATTATAATTACACTAGAGGCCCGGTGCACGAATTAGTGCAACAGTGGGGTCCCTCGGCCTGAACTGTGGGTTCGGGCCAAAACAGGCTCTCTGAAATCCCCTGGATTGTGAGAGGGTGCAGGCCAGGCCAAGGGACCCCACCAGCACACGATCGGGGCCGGAGAGGGACACAGGAGGTTGGTCAGCTGGGGAGGGACCGCAGAAGGTCTCCAGGGCATATCCGGCCCATCTCGCTCAGACCCTAGCAGCAAGCTAACCTGCCAGTCAACTGCTCCCTGGTGGTCAGTGCACATCATAGCGACTGGTCAACTGATTGACTGTCTGCCCCCCGGTGGTCAGTGCACGTCATAGTGAGCAGTTGAACGGCCTTAGCATATCATTAGCATATTATGCTTTGATTGGTTGAATGGCCTACCGGTTGACCGGACAACTTAGCATATTAGGCTTTTATTATATAGGATTAAAAGTACATGTTAATATTACCTTAAATATTATCTTTTTACTTGAAATAACACATTTTTCACAAGTAGTTAATTCTACACTAGAATGTTCATATTTGTATATATTTGTAATATGTAAATTTGCTTTTCCTTTGCTATTATCAGGAATTTGGACTGGTTTTGCCTATAGTCTGTCTGACAAGCACAAACCCTATTGTAACAACTACTGTTTTTCTTCTAAAATAAAATATTAAGCAAACTTTCCTTGAAGAGCATCTGTACAACAAATACTTCCACAGTTTTTAAATTTAAAATCTGGTTAATTGGGTAAGATTACACATTGCAAATTATTTTCTCTATATTTTAATTTATTATAGGCATGTATTGCAAGAAATTGCTATCCTTCTCCATTGAATTATTATAATTTCCCAAAGTCTTGTTGTACTTCAGTGAATGAAGTTATCTGTCATGGAATTCCAGACAGACGGCCCTTGCAAGAAGGTGATATTGTTAACGGTAAGAAATATGTAAGTGTGACTTTGGTCACTACGATAAAGAAACAACAAGGTTTGGTGGGTGTCTGATAATGACTTGTGTTTTCTGCACTTGCTTTCTGTCTTTAACTTATCCTTTTTTATATTTAAAATTTTAAATCTTAAATCTGTGAAAATATTTTTTATGGTGTTAAGATGCTTCTAGTATGATGCCTTCGGTACAGCATGTCTTTCTTTAATGCAGATTATCATGTGATTGGTAAGTAGGTGAAAGGTGTCAGTGAAATGTGGGAGTAATGTTCATTCAAGTGAGAGTTTTCTTTTTCTTTTGGTTCACTAATGGTTTTGAAGAGCTTAGCTCAGACTTTCTTACAGATAAAGAGAAATCCTTAGTAATATATGAAAACCTTAAGATAAAAGCTAGAAATCTTACAGAAGTGCCCTCCTTCTAAGAAGTTAAGCTCTTGAGAAGTTGCAAGTGCAGAGGAAGAAGCTGCCAGACATTTTCCTCTGAGATTAAAAAAAAAAGTTGAAGACTCCTAGATGGTACTTTTAATGTTGATGAACTTGGTCTCTTTAGTAATCCAGCCTCTTTAAGGACCTACATATCAAGCGAGGAAACATGAGCCCACATGTGGAAGGTTGCAGAGAATGCACCCACTGGGATGCTGGCTGTGAATGACAGTGGAGGCACTGTTTTTATGTGGATTGTTATTGCTTTAATTAGGTGTCTGTTCATAAAGTTCAAGAGGTGGTGAGATGCCTGCCCATCCCTGTTATATGAACTCTGTCATTTATTACATGCATGATGTGTGAGCTTTTTTAGGAATATGTGTATCAAGCTTGAGCTAACACACCTGTACTGTGATATTGTGGGCTGACTGAAAATTCGTGGTTTAAAAAGACTCATTGAAGGTGCTTTCTAGTATAAGTTTAGTGTATTATAATGGTGTAGTAGTAATCTGTATTCTTTTTTTTTTTTTTTTTAATCCTCACCCAAGGATATTTTTCCATTGATTTTTTAGAGAGAGTGGGAGAGAGAGGGAAAGACAGAGAGAAATACCCATGTGAGAGAAACAAATCAATTGGTTGCCTCCTGCATGAGCCCCAACCAGGGCCCGGGCCAGGGAGGAGACTGCAACTGAGGTACATGTCCTTGACCGGAATCAAACCCCGGACTCTTTGGTCCGCAGCCTACGTTCTACCCACTGAGCCAGACCGGCTGGAGCAATAATCTGTATTCTTAAACATTGTTACAAAGAGAAGGATGAATATTCACAAATAAGCGAAAGGCAAACGAGTTTTTAAAAAATAAGTGAAGAGTAGGGTAAGTTTTTCTATTTATTGATTCACCAAGAGGAGGAAAAACTGGTTGAATAAATTAAAGCAGTATTTTCTGTTTAATGTCAAATGTAACAAAGTCTTCCATTTAATATCATTAACTCAGATTATTGATCTTGCATGAATGTATCCTGGATGCATTTTTCTTCTGCCATAAATGATCTGTTACTACTATAAGAGTAATGAAAGCCCACCGTCTGGCTTGTGCTGCGTGACCATGTCTCTGTTCTCCACAGTGAGTTCAGTTGTATTGTAGATAAGAAGTGTCTGTCGGGCAGCAACTGTACATCCATTGGGGTCTAATAGGAGAATGCAGAATTATCTTTCTCATAAGCTGCTTGATACTGTCATGTTGGAGAAATGACTTTGATTTTGAAACAAAAACAGATGTGGTCTTAAGCCCTGGCCAGTATTGCTCAGTGGTAGAATGTTGGCCTGCATACCCAAGGGTCGAGGGTTCAATTCCGGTCAAGGGCATGTACCTGGGTTGCAGGTTCGTTCCCTGGCCCCAGTCAAGGCATGTGCGGAAGGCAACCAATGAATGCATTTCTCTCACATTGCTGTCTCCCTCCCTCCCTCTCCCCCCACCCCTCCTTTCCTTTCATTCTCTCTTAAAAAAAAAAAAAAATCAATGGAAAAAATATCCTTGGGTGAGGATTGACAAAACCAAAACCAAATGTGTTCTTTATATTTGCACATTCTTTTGCAGTGGACATCACTCTTTATCGCAATGGTTATCACGGGGACCTGAACGAGACGTTCTTTGTTGGCGACGTGGATGAAGGGGCACTGAAGCTGGTTCAGACCACATATGAGTGCTTGATGCAAGCCATCGACGCAGGTCAGCCTCAGTGCCGGCCACCGTGGGACCTGCCTGTGTTGATGGGTTTTGAATGACTCGTCATTGCACGAGGCATTCCTGTCCCTGCCAGCCTTGCCTCTGTCCTACAAGAGTGAGCTTTGGGTTCTCACAGTGATGGTTTAAGGATGATTTGGAATCCCTTGATGAGAATGGACTGAATGATTGCCTCTCATCCTTTGACTCTTCTGTGATTTTATCTTTCTATGGCTGACAAATGAGGAATGTATGGATAGTTAGTTTTGAGTATAATTTTTTCCTATGTTTTATTCTTTAATATATGTTCTCATAAAACACTAAAACAGGATTCTAGATTATGAGGGAAAAATGAATGGTCCTCCTTTGCACTTGTCTCTCCTCTTTTTATATCTCTCTTTTCTCCAGAGGTATTTACTTTTAATAGTTTTTTCTCTCCTCTGTGCATTAACACACACACACACCCACGCACACACTCATCCCTATGTGTATGTGGTTAGTTAGGATAAATGGAATCATAATTGTAGTATTCTGTAATTTGGTACTTTTTAACTTACCGTATCTTAGGAATCTTTCCACATTAGCTCGTGTACCTGTATGCATAGTCTACTGCATTCTTTTAATGGCTATATATTGCATAATATGAAAATTTCTACAGCTATTCCTTATTGGACTTTGGTGTTTTCTAGATGTCTTGCTATAGTGAATATCTGTGGGTAAAGGGGTATTTCTGTAGGATTTTTCTCAGGTTCTCTTTGTCCATGCAAACAATTCATCCAGGGTTTATTTTGTTGGTTTGTTTAAGCTATAGCTTGTGAGGAAAGAGAAGGAAAGGCCCTGTTGCAAATATTAACAGTCCATTACCAAACAGGACAGTTTGAGGGCAAATAAATTTTCAGTTGAAATCCATAGCATTTCAGCTTTATTGTTCAGTGTTCTATCTCTGTTTCTGCACACCCACTCCACTACCACAAAAAATAAAATAACCCTGTTCTGTCATCAACAAAGTATTGGACAGGACAGAATTCTATTACCTCTAATAATAGAAATTCATTGTCTTTATTGTTTTTAGTTCATTTAACATGCATGGGAGATAATGACATTTTTACTAATGTAGTGAAGTTGGAGGAATGAAAAACGAAAGCATGTGATCGTTTCATGTATCAATATGTATTCTTTTTACGTATTTGCTGTTGATTATTTTTTAATATATTTTTTATTGATTTCAGAGAGGAAGGGAGAGGGAGAGAGAGATAGAAACATCAATGATGAGAATCATTGATCAGCTGCTTCCTTCATGCCCCCCACTGGAGATCAAGCCCGCAACCCCGTCATATGCCCTTGACTGGAATCAAACCCGCAACCCTTCAGTCCGCAGGCCGTTGCTCTATTCACTGAGCCAAGCCGGCCAGGGCCCCTGTTGATTATTAAAGGACTGTAATACTCCTAGTGGTTTTGTGTGATGAGAACTTGAGCGTTTAGTTTCTCATTTGTGGAAGCTTTAGTTTTAAATAATTGTTAGGGTTTCTGCCAGATAATATATCCTTTTTGATTCTCTGAGTTGATTGAAATAACCAGACTGCTGAAATTTATTTTACAAAGACTTGCAAAGAAACTACCAGAAACCAAAGTCATCATAACGTAGCCAGGAAAGAACAAAGGTTGCTTAATCTCAGGAAGGTGCTTTGTATGTGTCGTGTCTGTCCTATTTTCCATTAATTTGGCTGCCCACCGTAGTGCTGAGCCACTGGAGAGCTTGACTATTAGTTGAAATTAGCCTTCTTCATAGGGTTTCTCAGCCTACACATTAATGGCATTTTGTATCTGATAATTCTTTGTTTGAGGGGCCTGCCTTGTGTATTGCAGGTTGCTAGGTAGCATCTCTAGTTGCTACCCACCAGATGCCATTTGTACCACAATCCATGTTCTGGCAACCAAAAATATCTACAGATACTACTGCAAGCACCCTTGGGACCAGGATTGCCTCTGCTTTGAGAATTAAGGAGGAATTTCCCCTTTCACTCTCCCTCATTATTGATGAGTAGGGATTTTCTTTATTTGCTACTGTCCAACATGGGTTAAAATTTTGCTTTTCTTCCCATTGACTGGGGTTGATAGGAAGGCTTGATGGGAATGCAAGAATATCATTATGAAAGTCAGCATGGTTCCTCAAAATCATTAACCTCCCACCCCCAAAAATGTCAAGCTGGAACATCTGGTTAAGAGCAAGTAAGTGTTAATAAAAATGATTCCTGAGCTTTTTGCCCAGAAATTTGATGAGCTGGACAAGGTATGTTGTACCTGAACCTCAAGTTGAAATCAGGCACAGGAGGAGACTAGGGAGTTGGAGGACACCCAGAACCGTGGCTGGATTCCCCAGGAGTCTGGCAGAGCCCAGTGCAAGGGGTCTCACTGCCAGGAGAGTCTTCACAGCAATGAGAACCAGTTCTTTTGTTTTGGTTTTTATGGAAACAGAAGTAAAAGTCATAAAAATTAAATGAACTAGAAAGTATATACACTTGAGAAGTACCTTTCTATACCTTACCCCCAGAGGCAGCTGTGAATAGTTTGAGAACCACGTCTATGGAAGTAATTCTTTGAGAAGTTGATGAGACTGAAACTCAGGACAAGTCAAGTTACTTTGGACATTCCTTTTTCTCCTGATGCTCTTTCCTCTCATCTCTTCCTCTCACTTTAATAGAATAGCACACTGGACCTGAGGGAAGGAGAGAAGTGTGTTTTCCATTCTCTTGTTTATTCAGAAAGCAAAAGGTGCCTCCCCCCTCTTACTCTATGCATCCACATCAAAGGAGGAAGTACCAGTGCCACTGGTTTGAATCACCCCTTTGCCGTTTACTACCAGAATAGCTTCTCTGTGCCTCAGGTTCCTCATCTGAAAGTTTCAGCATGTAGGCCTATAAAGCATTCAGAAAGGTTCTTGGCACATTGATAGTAATTGCTTAGTAAATGTTAGCTTTTATTACTGTTTCATAAGTCTTCTTTTTCCCTTTCAGTGAAACCTGGCGTTCGATACAGAGAACTGGGAAACATTATTCAGAAGCATGCCCAAGCAAATGGCTTTTCAGTTGTTCGAAGCTACTGTGGGCATGGAATCCATAAGCTTTTTCATACAGCCCCCAATGTACCCCACTATGCCAGTAAGTACCGTCCAAAGAGTTGATATTTGTTAACCATTTATTCAACAGATATTTATTCAAACATTTAACAGGGCCTACTAATTTGTATTTATTAGAGTAATCTATTAGCTGTTATAAATAGACCCTAGAAATGTATATTTGCTCAAACACGATACATGTTTATACGTACATTTTGTTCACATAACAGTCCAAAGCATGTGTGTTTGGTCACTGTGGGGGTGGGGCAGTTATTCCGTGACCTAGGCTCTGTCATTGTCAACCCTTAGCTTTCAAGATCACTGTGGGAGTTTCCCATCTAACCTGTAGATACCGGGCGAGGGGGAAGCAGTGGAGGGGTATGCTTGGGAGTTTTCAATGAGCCAGCCCGGACTTGGGATAATCACTTACATTTACTTTTCATTGGCAGAACTTCAGTCACATGGCTACACTAATTGTACGGGAGGTTAGGAATGTTATCTCGCTGAATACCCTGGGAGAAAAGTAAACTAATTTTGGTGAATAGCTAACAGTCTCTGCTACCTGTCTATCCATCACTATTCTGATTCCTTCAGTGAAATGGCTTCAGCTTGGTTTGACCCGAGTTCTCAATGTATGTCAGATTTTGTACTATTTGTTGGTGTTGAGGGGAATAGACAAAGTACCTTTCCTCCACTTGAGTGCTGTCTGATAGGATAACAGAGGAAGTGTAGGACAGTTTTCTCCCAGAAGGCTTTTTTCTTGGAGAATAAGACATACAGGAATAAGTCTTGTTATTTAGCGCTAGAAAAGAAAGCTGTTCACAGTAAGTGGCCTGCAAAGGAATTTAACAATTGTTATGTAAACACTTTCATGTATCTCCTTATTGCTTAAGTTTCCTCATCTGTATAATTTGAGGGAATGGCTGGCACCTACCCTAGAACTGTTATTGGGTAAAGTGAGATATCATTACATAGAAAACACTTAATGTTAACCTTTAGAATGGTGATGATGATTATATACATGATCTCAGTGATTTTTAGCCGGTATGTTGCAGCACCCTCATGTGCCACAAGAATTTTTAAACATGCAATACCTGACTATTTAGTCAGGGGCACTGACCTCTTTTCTCTTAGATTGTCAAATAGACGTCTGATGTGAATGCCCTGTCTTAAACCATAACTATATAGGTTATATAATAGAGTTGCATTTTATTAGTTACGTTGCATAATAAAGTTGCATCTGATTGGTTAATTCTTGGTACCAGAAATTCTTACATACATGTATAGGTACCTGATTTTTTTTAAAAGTCACTTGGAGCAAAAAGAGTAGGTAATTACTATTAATATTTTTTATGTAAATCAATCAAAATTATACTTTTTTATTAGATTGGCAAAAATCTGTTTTTTTGGTGTGCTGCAGAATTTTAGTAATAAGTTCATATGATTCATGAGATGAAAAAGGTTGAAAATCATACATTATCTCAATTGATCATTACAACTCCTTGCATAATTTCTTAGCCCTATTTTAAAAAGCAGATTTTGTGCTTAGAGAAGTAATTTATTTGCTCAGCTTCACACAAACTAGTAAGACAATGCCAGAACTAGGATTTGTACCTGGGTTCTGTCTGGCTTTCTAGAGTCAGTCTTCCCCTGTACTTTGTGCTGCCTGGTAAAGACTGAAGCAGTGTGGTGCTGGGCCTGTGGGGGAAATAAAGAATGGCCAAGATTTGGTTTGGCGGGGGAAGATGAAGACCATTCCAGGTGGAGGGGAAGCATGAATAGGTGCTTCAAGTTGAGACTGAACAGAGATAATACAAGCTTGGCTATTATGTGTTAAGAACTATTAGTAATAGCTTGCCAGCCTAAGGATATTTGACTTTATTTGTAGGGATTTTCAGAAACATTTTTGGGCAGAGGAGTGGCAAGTGAAGTTGCTGTTTTGGGAAGACGGATTTGGCAGTGGTATCTAGAATGTATTGGAGGTACGAATTGGTGTTGCTAGTTAGCCCAGTGTACTGGCAGTGGTCCAGATGTGAGGTGGTAAAATCCTAGATGGCAGGTTGTGAAGAGGAAGGGAAATGAGCCAGAAGCCACTTAGGAGGAGCTGAAGAAGTTGTTTAGAGTATAGCATTTAACATAGATCAATGAGCATTTATTAACAGACCACATAGTTCTTTTTGTTTAAGTTGTGAATTATGCTTGAAATAAAAGCTAGGAGCAGAAACTTAGTAGCCGACTGCATTCCTTACTGGTAAGCCCTGTAGCCAAGTGGTGTGCATCCTCTTAGAATAGAAGTAACTATTCTGATTACAGTGGGATGTGTCTGGGTGTGTGTGTGTAAATAAAAGTATGTGTGCAGGGAGGGAATGAAAATGCGCCCTTACGGAAGTGACAAACTCAGGTTTAGGTATAGATGATACAAAGAGAGACTGTTAGAAGGTGATAGAATTTGTGGGAGAAGGAGATATGTGTCAGTGATGTTGGGGTCAGCAAAATGCGGTGCCATTGGTATACAAGAGATGCCACTTGAAGTTTTTTAAAACCACCTAGTTAGAAATAAAAATATTCTGAGGAAAGAAGCAAGGGCGAGCTAGATCTGCTTCATGTCATACATTTGATATGTTGACGAAACGTCACGTGTAAATCTGGTTTATATAAATCAGCATCTGTTGTGCTCACTTTAGGGAAGTGTTAGAGGAAACTGCTGGGAGTCCTTGTGGAGCGGAGGCCTTTTGGAATGTAAATGATCTCTGCTTTGGTTTGTAACTCCATATTCCTGACCTACTGAGCTGGAACCAGGGAATTGTGTTAACTTCCCTCCACCTCTTCTGTATGAGAGAAGTCCTTATTAGATGAGAGTTTGCTTCATTATTTAAGTTGTTAATGGTTGGGAAGTAATGATGATAATACCTACGTTTAGAATGTATATTGCAATAATTCTGTGAGGTACACATTTTTTAAAAAGTACTTAGCACAGTGTCTGCAGTAGTGTAGTCACTCAGATAATGTGTATTGGTTGAGGTACATTGAGAAACTGAAACTGTGAGTCGAGATGTGTGGGCGTTGTAACCTTTCAGAATAATGAATTGATGGCAGAATGAGGAGTGGAGCTCAGGTTCTCTGTATCAGTGCTGGTCAATAGAATAGATGGGGCACATATATAATTTAAAAATTTCTAATGGTCCTATTCAAATAGTAAAAAGAAATAGGTGAAATTCATTTTAATAGTATATTTTATTTAATCTATTACATTCAAAATAGTAGCATTTCAACCTGTAATGAATGGAAAAGTTGTTGAGATATATTGCATGCTTTTTTTGTCTTTAAAATCGGCATATTTTTACACTTACAGCCCATCTCATTCTGACCAACCACTTTTCCAGCGCTCAGTGGCTACACGCAGCCAGTGCTGCTGTGTCGGACAGCAGCTCTTGATTCTTCATCCTTTTTTCTGTCCATGACACCACACTGACGCTCTTGATGTTTTCTCAAGGGAATAGGACCAATTCTTTATATGTAGTAATTGCATGTCATTTGGAGAAAGTTATTTAGAAATAAAAAGTCAAAATTATGTTTACTCCTCAGATTTTGGCAATACCTCAGGTAGTGGAAATCAGCATGATAGCCATTTACAAGGAAAGATGTGGGTGAGGTTAGACCATACCTAGAAAGTGTGATACTTAGTAGATTCAGCCTCAGTGGACATATGTCAGTCATTACCAAAGTCAGCACCATGAAGACAACCACCAGACCAAAAACCCCTGAAAGCCGTGTTTTGGCCCCCTGCTGGTCTGGCAGAGTAAATGCAGGCATTCATTTGTTGGGGCTGTTATTAGTTGGTTTTTAATTTGAAATTTAAACTGGTTCTCTGTTTTTGTCTGAGTGTCTAAAAAGGCCTATCCCTATTGTTAACTTTTGGCATCCTGGAGAGGGTTGGCAGGTCTGGACAGTTTGACTAATAGTTGTGTTTCTCATGATGGTCCTGAAAAATACTCTGATGTTAGTGAATTTGGATCAAAAGCTAAAACAGTATTTGGAGGGAGAAATGGAATTTCTGATTTCAAATCAAAATAGTCTCGTCAGCATTAAAAAAAAAAATAGGGTAGTGTGCAGAGGCTTTTTCCCCTTTGAAGATAAGAAAAAGAAGACAACTGAAAAATCATGCAGTGTTTCTATGGGCTGTGCCCTGACTCCCACCACTCATCCACACACGCCTCCACACTGTTATACCTGGGTGAGTAAGCAATTTTGCTTGGTTCCATGATTGCATTTCTAATCCTGCTGTCACATAAATGGTGGCACTTCTCCTTTTGTAAAAGTGATAATCACATCTAAAATTCAGCCATTGGGTATCTGTACTTTCCAGAGAAAACATAAGCAATGGCGTCATGGAGGAGAGCATCTGCTCCAGAGTAGGTGGTTATCAGTTGTTAATGATCTACTGTAAGAAAGGAGAATCGGGAGAGGAGAAGGTAATTGAGGATGACTGATGGGAATACAGTTATCTCCTCTTTCCAGTGAGCTTTTCAGCAACACTGTTGGTTTTTTCTATGTTTTTAGTTTTTTTCTTCTTTAATTACAGAAAATAAAGCAGTTGGAGTGATGAAGGCGGGCCACGTATTTACTATTGAGCCAATGATTTGTGAAGGTGAGCAAAAAGGATGCTGTACATTCCTTAATTGAAGTTTTGTTTACTCTTGGTTACTGATGTACAAATTAGTAGTCTGCTCTACTCACTTTTTGCTTCATTTCTGCTCCCTGTCCCATCTCAGCTTGGTTTAGTATCATGTAGAGAACTAAACATTGTGAGGGTTGCCCGGCTGAGTGACTCAGTTGGTTGAGCATTGTCCTGTGCACTGAAAGGTTGCTGGTTCCACTTCCAGTTGGGACACAAACAGAAGACCACTGATCTCTCTCTCTCTTCTCTCTCTCCCCCTCTCTCCTCCCTTCCCCCTCCTCTTTCCTGTATCAGCATGTCCTTGGGTGAGGATTAAAAAGATAAATGTTTAAACATTGTAAGGGTTGGCAAGGAAGCGGTACTTTCTCTTGCTCTCAGTAGATACTGAAGTACTTGAATCCAGGTCCCTTTTAATAAAGATCCTGTCACAGGATGCATTGTAATTTTTATTTATTTATTTATTTTTTAAAATATATTTTATTGATTTTTTACAGAGAGGAAGGGAGAGAGACAGAGAGTCAGAAACACCGATGAGAGAGAAACATCGATCAGCTGCCTCCCGCACATCTCCCACTGGGGACATGCCCGCAACCCAGGCACATGCCCTTGACCGGAATCGAACCCGGGACCCCTCAGTCTGCAGGCCGACGCTCTATCCACTGAGCCAAACCGGTTTCGGCGCATTGTAATTTTTAATTGTTTATTGATTGATTTAAGGGAGGCGAGAGAGAGACAGACAGACAGACATCGGTTTGTTGTTCCATTTACTTTTTCATTCACTAGTTGCTTCTTGTATGTGCTCTGACAGGGGATTGAACCCCAACCTTGGTGTTATCGAGACAACGCTCTAAACAACGGAATCACCTAGCCAGGGCCTACATTATATTTAGAAGCCTCCATCAAGCCTGTGTAGAAATTCTTGCTTGACATGGGGAAGGGGTGGGAAGGTGGACAGGAGGAGAAAAGAAGTAGAGCTACTCACTTTGAGACAGACACAGTTAAATGATTTAATTCTCCACAATTTATGAGGTAGGTGCTGTCCCCATTATACAGAAGAGCAAATTGATCCTCGAAGAGATTATGTAACTAGCATAAAGTCGTTTAGCTAGTTGCATGGCAGATTCTGTCAGATTCCAATGTCCTGAGCTGTTCTGCCTCAAGGTCTGCACTCACGATGTCAGGTGGTGTCACACAACTATTGTGGAGAAAGCACAGCACAGACATACTTAGTGCTGGCAGTTGTTTGTCCTCACTGCTGTTATTCCTGTGGTAGGCACGTGGCAGTGATCATAGACTCAGTTGGTAACTCGGGTCTGCTTCGTGAAGCCTTCGCCTTTCCTTTCTGCCAGTTCTTTGTTGGGATTAGGGATGCAGAGTGAGGCAGTAGTAGTAGGCATGTGTCCTGGCCCTGTGTGAAAGGACATGCCTCTCTCTGATAGTCCCCATCTGTTTTATAACTTAATCTTGGGAGAGACATCCTGTCACTCCTACCAGATTCTCTTCCTTAGACCTGGTCTCTAAACCCAGCCTGCACTCAGGTGGCGGAGGGGAGCACTGGAGAGCCTGTGAGAGGCTGCAGACTTGTTCTGTAAAATGGGAAATACAGTTTATAGTGTGCCACTTCTCCAGGGCTGCTGTAAGAGTGAAGAGAGACGATCTCTATTAACACTGGCTATAGTTTAGTCAGATGCCAGAGTTAGACCAGGAAAGAGCTACATTCATGCATTCATTTTTCCCCCTATAGCTTTATGGTGAGTGGTATTAATATATTTTCTAAAATGAAACCCACGTGCTTTTATTTTGGAAATACTATCTTGATTTGATATTTGGGAAGTATAAAACATGTCAAGTATAACACCTATGTAAATTTAAATATCAACAGCTTTAGCTAAAACTTAGTTGAAGTGTAAATAGGAATCTTAATACAGAATTTTCTAATTGATTTTCTGTGCTATCTACAGATATAGGATACACAGATACACTTACCTGGAACTTATTTAGAAAACTGGGTGATGGAAGTAAGAAATTGTTTCTGGTTGTTTTAGGTGGATGGCAGGATGAAACCTGGCCCGATGGATGGACCGCGGTGACGAGAGATGGGAAGCGGTCTGCTCAGTTTGAGCACACCCTGCTGGTCACGGACACTGGCTGTGAAATCCTAACCCGGCGACTGGATAGCGAGCGGCCTCACTTCATGTCCCAGTTTTAATTTCCCCGAGATGGCACATCTCAGTAACACTTCCTGGCTGTACTAGGCTTTTTATTGAGAGTACAGAATGGAAGAGAAAATTTTTTATTATTTGTTTTGTTTTGACTATAGATAAGGAAGGATTACAGCATCTGACACATGTCCTCAAGAACTTGTCTTGGGTCTGGAAAAGCCAAGAAGAATAAAGGAAACACTTTCAACTCCTTTCAGTGTTCCCCTCTCTCCCTCCTCCCACCCCCAATCTCTGCACCCCTGTTTTCTCATTTGCCCTTTGAGCACTTTTACCTAAACCTGCTTCTAGTTGCTTTTACCACTGCCACAACTGGGCACCGAGAGCCAGCTGCTTTCCAGAGAGATGAATGTAGAACATGAGAACCCTTGAAACTTTAGCAACATCTGTTGCTTCAGATTTTTTTTATTATATAGGAAATATATATGTATACATTTTAAATTCCTTATATGTAATTACTGAACACTATGTGCCCTGGGTTTGTGTTGATTCTGCTCTGACAGGGTTACATGCTGTCATAAATGGACCCATAGTGTGCAGTAGTTAGCTTAATTCCCAGTTGGGAATTGCCCCTTCCCCCACCCCCGCCCACCCAATGCTAATTCTTTACCTTTGTAGTTGTGTGTAAGGAAACACTCAGTCAGACTGTCAGTGAATGGATGTGGCAAAATTCACTTTGGGAAAAGGTTAGGTTTTTAAAAAAATCTAGTTTATGGCAAAAATAGCCATGCTCCACGTGATGGTGGCTGTTGCAGAGCATGAGGGTTTTGTAATACATTGCTATTTCAAACCTCTGTTTGGTCAAAATGGGAGGGAAAGAGTTCCCTTTCTTCCACACTTTTTTATTTCTAGAGCACACCTTGGAGATATTCAGAGGAGGGTGGAGGTTGCACTTGGAAGTGGATGGGGAAAGCCAGTTCTGAAAGCTCTCCAGCAGTGAGCAGAGTCGGTCAGGTGAGAGGTTAGACCTAACATTTAGTAAGCCTGGTGGTGAGGAGAAAGGACCCTTGCAGGACTGGCCTGTTTCCTTGCAGTAGGAATGCAGCTGTAAACATACTTCACCTTTACATCTCTGGGAATCTCATTAGAAATGACCTCAGCTGCCCAATATCTGTGTTCTTTTCAGTAGGTCAGTCCAGGTGGGATTGTACCCAGTGAAGGCATAGCAGATCAAAGGCATTGCCTTAGAGTGTACTTGATTACTGGGTTTCAGGTGACTTTCTTGTAAGATAATTCGATACCACTGACATGTTGATACTTGTAGGAGAATATCTTTCCCAGAGTGCCTCAGACGTTGTTGCTTTGAAAGAATTACGATAATGTTTTCATTTTATTATTTTAATGATTTAGTCAGGTGACTGAATCTGGTGTAGACTTTCGGGGGTATGTGTGCGAAGTTTTTTATCAAACTGTAATATTTGTGAATGGAATGCCTTGCAATATGAATGTTAATATAATGTGTAAAGGGAGATTAAAAAGTTTGAGTGATTATCCCGCCATGTAGTCATTAACTTTGCTGCATTTTGTTTGGGATTTCAGAGGGAAATGGGGAGGCTGATTTCATAATCTAAAATAAACTCACAACTAGTTGAATAAAAATATTCCTTCAAGTTTAATGGCCATATAAAAATTCCAGTACTGTGTTTAGTTCAGCAGTCTACCCAGCAACATTTGAGATGCAAATGTGTTTTTGAGAGCTTTTAAGACAGAGAATGCTACATAGTCAGTGGAGCATTGTATGTACTGGTGGTGGGATTAAGTGTGTGCTGATTCAATGTCTATCATTACAAAATAAGCTCCAGGAAAAAATCTTGGTAGGATGGTTCTTTTGTTAAAAGATAAGACACCATACTGGTGGTGATGCTTTTCTCGGTTTGGGAGATTTTAAAATAATACGGGCTCTATTCTGATTGTATATATCTAATTATAGATGTTTATTAGTTTTAGATAAGAAAACATCTAGTTACATCATTCTGCCAACTTCTCAAAAAAAATGAGCCAATGTGTTAACTTTTTTTTGTAATAACGTTTTGTTTTGTTTTGTTAATCCTCACCCAAGGATATTTTTCCATTGATTTTTAGGGAGAGTGGAAGAGAGAGGGAAAAACAGAGCGAAACATTGATGTGAGAGAAACACATCGATTGGTTATCTCCTGCACACTCCCTGACCAGGGCCCTGGGCCAGGGAGGAGCCTGCAACTGAGGTACATGCTCTTGACCAGAATTGAACCTGAGATCCTATGGCCTACAGGACAACACTCTGTCCACTGAGCCAAACCTGCTAGGGCTGTAATAACTTTTAAATAATCTTTTTTCCCCCCTACCAGTCCTACATGCCCCTTTGGAATTATAATTTAGAAGAAGGAAAACATATTAGCCTTTTAATTTCATTTTATGTCTTTTGCTGATAAAATGGATTAAGGTTCATTAGAACTCATTTACCAACACCTTTATACCACTTGCCATCCACATGTCTTAAGTAAATAGGAAGAAGGGTTTAGAAATTTGTTTGCCATCTTAGCTTGATTCCTCAATTTGTTCTATAATCACTTCTGGTATTGCATTGGATTTGGTTAAAATTAAGAGCAGGATGCTCCACTTTGCTAAAGCCCCCCAAGGCACCCCCATGATATCAGTAAGCTATTTCTCTCTTTTTTCCCTTAGTTTATAATTTCCAATTTTTTATTTTGAAAATTTAAAAAAACTTGAAAGTATATTTATAAAAACCATAAAATAATCACATTTCTTTTTCTTGTACTCAACAATTGTTATTTTGTCATAATTTGTCTATCTAAGCACACTTTTCATTTGAAAGAAGTGGCATTGTACTTCAGCCATTACTAATACAGCATGTATCTTAAAACAAGGACATTTCCTACACAACCAGAGTTCATTTATCTTACCCAAGGAATTTAACATTGATACAGAATTGTCTACTGCAGTGATTTTCAACCTTTTTAATTTCATAGTATACAAACTAATTAAAATTTGGCACATCAAAAAATTTTTTTTGCTGATCTCACCAAAAAAAAGATATTATTTTGATTTATTCACACTAGATGGTTTTTGTGTTAGCTGTTTTTTTTATTTTTTTATTTGACAACCTAAGGGAAAAGAAGTCAGTGCCCCTGACTAAATAGGTAGTGCATGTTTTAAAAATTTCTTGTGGCACACCAGTGTGTCGTGGCACACCGGTTGGAAATCGCTGGGCTAATGTATCATACATATTCAAGCTTGAGTCTCAATTTCTCCCAAAATGTTCTTCAAAGTTTTTTTTTTTCAATCCACTATCCAGACCCATGGCATTCAGTTGTCATGTATCTGTGGTCTTCTTTACTCTAGAGCAGTGGTTCTCAACCTTCCTAATGCTGCGACCCTTTTACAGTTCCTCATGTTTTGGTGACCCCCAACCATAAAATTATTTTTGTTGCTACTTCATAACTGTAATTTTGCTACTGTTATGAATTGTAATGTAAATATCTGATATGTGGGTTGTATTTTTATTGTTACGAATTGAACATAATTAAAGCATAGTGATTAATCACAAAAACAATATGTAATTATATACGTGTTTTCCAATGGTCTTAGGTGACCCCTGTGAAAGGGTCGTTCGACCCCCAAAGGGGTCGCGACCCACAGGTTGAGAAGTGCTGCTCTAGAGCAATTCTCCCCCCCACTCCCCCCACCCCCGCCTTTTTTTTTTTAATTGACACTTGAAAAAGCAGGCCAGTTAGCTTGTAGAATTCTGTATTTCTCTGTTTCTCATAAATAGGTTCAAGATAAACATTTTGGCAGAAGACACCATAATGGCATATGGTATGTCCCTTTCATTGCATCACATCTCATCAGGAGGCACATAATATTGTCATATTTAATGCCAATACAAGTTTGTCACTTGGATTCTGTCAGATCTTTTTATTTTAAAAATTTAAAACATCTTTTTTTTAAAAAGCAAATAATTTGGGAGAAGATACTTGGACACCATTTGGAGATCCTGTTCACTCAATGGTTTTAGTGTTCACTGCAGAATCCATTATTTTATTGAATTGATTGCTGCAAATTGGGACTTTCTAAACCTAGTATTTCATCTGCATTATTAGCTAGCACCCTTTTACAAAGATGTGTTTTTCCTCCCTCTTACCACTTTTTTTTTTTTTTTTTTTTTTTTTTTTAGTATTTTTGGGTTCATAGATTCTTTTTAAACATTCTACTTAAATTACTGGAATTCCAAATTGGGTCAGCAGGAACACCTTTAAAGCTTATTCATGGGTTATTTTGACTTGTGCCTAAAAGGCATAATATCGTGCCTTTTGCTATAGCAAGATATTCTAGGTTTATCATACACTTTGCCTGCCCCACACTGGTATCTGGCTATTTCTTCAAGGAAAAACCCACTTTCTTTTCTTGGGAAATCAAGATCTGTGTGCTACTGGGATGTCATCGTTTCTAGGCTTTTTTAGGGAATGGAGCCAGAAAATACATTGCTTATATATCATGAATTTCTTCACATACTTTATTTCACATCTAACATCTGTCTCACCTTTCCCTGTTCCCTATCTATATCTTCTCTGATGGTGAGAACTTTGGTTCTGAACATCAGTATTTACTATTTAGTTGATTCTACAAGATGTAAAATTATTTCAGAATGACTACATGAAGATCACTACCAACAATAAAGTTATTTAGTGCAAAGTTTGTGATTCTTTTTATTCTTGGAACATGTCATTAAGGGCATGCAAGTATTGGTTTAAAAATTATTTGAATTAATTTTGATCCTACTGTGTGCTAAATTTCATAAACTGAGCTACCGTTTAACAGTGAATGCAGTGAATACAGTGGGAGTAGTGAGGATAATTGAGTGGTCTGGGAGTTAGAAATATTGGAACCGTTTGAGATAGTATGATAAGATTCTGTCTGCATTTGATGGTGTTTGACTTCTCTCAGGCTCCCTAGCCTACGAGAGGAGCAAATTATACCACTTGTGGATGTGTGGCTCATTTTCCAATATAGTAGGGGGAAATCATCTGGACAGTAATGTTTTAGGAACAAATTGCTTCACAGCGTAGGCTGCATTATGCTAATATTCTAAAAGGTAATGTGTTTAGCTTCATTTTAAAAATGAACATCTAAGGAAAGGTCAGCTTAGTAGCACATGCTCCACACATGGCAAGCCTCTGGCCTCAGTGTCTGAACTCTGAGGTGCAAGCAGTCTTTGGTGGCAGCCTCCCCCTTACCTCTTCTTTACAATAAAAAACAGTGGTTTGCATTTGGTTATTTTGCAAAAGAGCAAGACTAAGATGGCATTGACTACCTGTCATCTGCCGCCTTTCATGTTGGAGACTGGGTGAGCAACAAATGTCTAGATGGCAATTCTGTGATTACATTAAATGTATATTTTACTAAAATGTGCCAAAAGGTCAAATATGTGGAGCATTCAGGAAGGGCTTCCTGGAAAGACTTTCACATCAATGTGTTTTTTTAAATGTATTTTTTATTGTTGATAGTATTAATATGTTTGTTATAGTTCAAAGTATTTTAATATTTTCCTATGGACATCGATTTTTACGATTGTAAAGCTTTTAGTGGAGTAATAGCTCCCATCTCCTGGGTGATTAGCCCTTTTACTATTATTACCCCCACCTTCTCATCCCACTCCCAGCAACAAACACATGCCAATACTTCTCAAAACATGTAGGCACATTTGCCCTATGATGTCATGAGAAGGGCACAAGACCAACAGTCAGGACACCAGGGCTGTGATTTCCCGGATTCTTTCACTGGTTGCATGGCTAGGAGGACAAGTGCCATACTTGATCTTTGTGTAGGATGACACCACTACTTAGCAACTGTTTTATTCTATATACTAGGGGCCTGTTGCATGAAATTTGTGCAAGAGCAGGCCTTCCTTCCCCTGGCTGCTGGCACCGGTTTCCCCCTGGCACCTGGTACCCGGGCTTCCCTCTGGCACCTGGGACCCCGGCCTCCCTCGCTTCGTCCGGAAGGATGTCCGTTCTAATTAGCATATTACACTTTTATTATTATACTGTGACTATAAAGCAAATCTGCTTTAGTTTAGTAGCTGCATCAGAGTTAAACAGAAGATTCAGGCTAGAATTTTTAGAACTTGATCAGTAAATCTGAGCCCTAGCTGACTTTGAGGAAACAAAGTAGCCAATGATACTTTGTAGAAAATGTAGATTCGAGAAGAGATCAACATATTTTAATCCAAATTTCCACTGTTTTACCTTAACACAGCTTGATTATTTTTGGTGTTTTAGTCCCTCTCTAAACGAGGTAGCTCTATGGTGAATTAATACTCCTTCCGTGGAAGGAGCATGTGCATGTTTACCTCATCTCAAGGGATTCTGTCAGTGTCCTGTTTGATAAAGTCAGTGCTTGACAGCCCACCCCATCTGCTTTGTTCCTGTGAAGAAATGAAACCGGTATAGTGGAGGACTTGAAATAGCTCTGTTCACTTTATGGTTATTTCTCTAAAGATATGATTTCCTTGGTATAGTTCTATGCATTTATGATCTAAATAGCTTTGAATATACTTAATAAAATGTTTTCCAAATGTGTTTGCAGTGTACTTTTTCCTAAAAGTATTTGCTGACAGAGAATCTCTGATCTTGCGTGTTGATTGAAACAAGATTGTCTGAGTCCAAAGTTGGTCTTTTTCCTGGGTCAGCAAAATGTTTCCAGGCCCAAAGTTACTTTCAGACTTTGATCATCGGCCTGCTTGTAGGTTGGTAGCGAAGCAGAAGATGTTCTGAAGCGTTCTGTGCATGCAAAATGTCTCCCCCCGCCCTCCCCAAATCAAGACATTTTGAGAATTACTTATCATTTGCATCCAAAATGGATAAATAGGAGTAGCATTATGTGTATGCTTTGGAGACATTTTTGTTTGGTGTGAGTTTAACACACATTAACCTGCTCCATGTGACAAAATTTTGGACATAATGCAGTTTTTTCCTCACCTCCATTAAAAAAAACAACAACCACCCATCATTCTACACATTCTATTGTATATGTTGTTAGTTCTCTGTGCATATAATAAATAACTTGTTCCAGCCTGGCTGGCGTGGCCCAATGGTTGAGGGTCGACCAATGAACTAGGAGGTCACTGTTCGATTCCTGGTTAGGGCACATGCCCAGGTTCTGGGCTCAATCACCAGTGGGGGGTGTGCAGGAGGCAGCTGTTCAATGATTCTCATCATTGATGTTTTGTTGTGCCCAGATTTCAAAGTTCCCAAGACCTCCAGGGAGCCAGTCAGTCCGATGCAAAAGCAAAGAGTCATTTATTTTCAAACCTAGGTTTGGCTCCCCTGCCACACTCACCGATGCAACGGTAAGCTCCAGTGGCCGAGAGAGAGAGGCCTGATGGGACAGGGCGTTTTATAGGGGGGTGGAGTGAGGGCAGGAGAGGGGACCGTGGGCCCCACCGATTGGCCAGGCGCAAGTCGGGTCATCTCTATGGCGCACACGTCCCTTGATTGTCATTGGTTAGTTTAAAGAAATCCTGGGCGTGGCCAGCAGGGGCCTGGGCTTCCGGGAAGAAGGCACTCTCCTGAGCACATGGCGGCTGCCCCAAAAATGGAGGACCCAGGGCAAGATGGAGGGCGCAGTCCTAGCCCCCCCCCCCCCCCCCAGGGCGAGCTGAGCCCGGGCTCCAGGGGCCAGTCCGGTTGCTGGGGGTCCAGTAGATCGACCAGTTCCAGCCCAGGCAGGAAGTCCACGTCCTCCTTCTCGTTCCCGGGGGCGTCGGCAATCGCCTCCTCCTCCATCTCCTCGGGCGAGGGCACGCGCCCCGCCTCGCCGCTGCTGCTGCCGCCGCGTGGGTCTGGTCCGGGGGCAGCGGGCGGGTGGCAGCCTGCGCCGGGCTCCCGCCGTGGGCTGGGGAGTCGGTGCCCGAGGCCGCCAGCAGCGTGGTCAGGCCCCGAGACAACTCGCCCTTTCAGTTTCTATATCTTCTCCCTTTCTGAAATCAATAAAAATATATTTAAAAAAAAGAACTTGTTCCAAGTTAGACATGCCTGTATATGGACAATTTTCAGCGAACATCATTAAATGAGTTACGTAGAAAGCAGGAGAGACCAACATGCTGAAAATGGAAATGAAGATTTAAAATGTTAGATATGTGAAAAATTTTCAATAAAAAATAAAAATGAAGCTGCTTAAGGTTCTTAATATTGTAATATTTTAGATCCTTAAAAATACATTTTACTAGTTTTCATGAAATATACAGTGAAAGTTATAGCCATATATGTTAAAATTATATACCTTTTGTCCAAGATATGTTCAAAAAATTTCCAACATTTCTAAGGTGGCAGAATCCTAATTTTGGACAACCAGTATAGAGTTGCTGATATGCATATAGTGAGTGGTTTTTAGTCCTGTGCTGAATCTATATTTTCCTCCAAAAACTTTGGTTCAGCAATATACATGACATTCTAGATGCCACCCAAGAGGATGTATTAAAAGGAATCTTAGCCGAAACCGGTTTGGCTCAGTGGATAGAGCGTCAGTCTGCGGACTGAAAGGTCCCAGGTTCGATTCCGGTCAAGGGCATGTACCTGGGTTGCGGGCACATCCCCAGTGGGGGATGTGCAGGAGGCAGCTGATCGATGTATCTCTCTCATCGATGTTTCTGACTCTATCCCTCTCCCTTCCTCTCTGTAAAAAATCAATAAAATATATATATTTTTTTTAAAAAAGGAATCTTAATAAGGAATACTTTATACCTATAGTCCCATGATCCAAGAATCCTTATATTAGAAAACGGGAAATAAAAGCTTTTTAAAAGAATTACTAGTACCCTACATGCCCATTTTGTTATTGCAGCTGCCCAAGGCAATAACATGCTTTGTTCCTGGAAGGTTGGGCTAAACCAAACCCGATTAAACACAGTTTCTACTGCAGGGGTAGAAGCTAGTTTTAATTTCCCCTTCGTGTTCACTCAGGATAATAAATAGTTCAGGGTCACCTGGGCCCCTACAGTCTCTCTAGCCCTCTAGCTAAATGAGAGGTAGGTTACACTGCCTAGCCCTTCAAATGCACAAAGATTTAAAAGGAGAACCCAGACCATACTTCTACTTTTCCACTAAATTTGCTTGATCAGAAACACAACATTTTGGGAGCAATTAAGCCACATCAATCAAAAGTATTAAAAAAGCACATGATTTTCAATCTAATCAAAGGATATATCTATGCATGGCATATCTGATGTGCCGATACTGAAACAGTCTAAAATACTCTATCATGTAGCACAAGATAGCGTTAATAGTATTCCTTTGTGTAATTTTTTAAAAATTAATCTTTATTCAGATTATCACAGATGTTCCTCTCCCCCCCCTCCCCCCCGCATAGTTCCCCTCCACCTGGCCCCCCCCCCCATGCCCTTACCACCTGCCACTGTCCTCATCCATAGGTGTAAGATTTTTGTCCAGTCTCTTCCCGCACCCCCCACAGCTCCTTCCCCCCAAGAGTTGTCAGTCTACTCCCTTTCTATGCCCCTGCTTCTATTATATTCACCAGTTTATTCTGACTTAATTTTTAGGTTCACTTGTTGATATTTATTTGTTGTCACTTTGTTGTTCATAATTTTTATCTTTACCTTTTCTTCTTCTTCCTCTTCTTAAAGAATATCCTTCAGCATTTCATATAATAGTGGTTTGGTGGTGATGAACTCCTTTAGTTTTTTCTTGTCTGTGAAGCTCTTTATCTGACCTTCAATTCTACATGATAGCTTTGCTGGGTAAAGTAATCTTGGTTGTAGGTTCTTGCTATTCATCACTTTGAATATTTCTTGCCACTCCCTTCTGGCCTGCAAAATTTCTGTTGAGAAATCAGCTGACAGTCATATGGGTACTCCCTTGTGGGTAACTGACTGTTTTTCTCTTGCTGCTTTTAAGATTCTCTCTTTGTCTTTAGCCCTTGGCATTTTAATTATGATGTGTCTTGGTGTGGTCCTCTTTGGATTTCTCTTATTTGGGGTTCTCTTCACTTCCTGGACTTGTAAGTCTATTTCTTTCACAAGGTAGGGGAAGTTTTCTGTCATGATTTCTTCTAATATGCTTTCAATATCTTGCTCTCTTCTTCTGGCACCCCGATAATTCGGATGCTGGTTTGAAGTTGTCCCAGAGGCTCCTTACACTATCTTCATATTTTTGGATTCTTTTTTCGTTTTGCTTTTTTGGATGGGTGGTTTTTGCTTCTTCGTATTTCAAATCTTTGGCTTGATTCTTGGGATCCTCTAGTGTGCTGTTGGATCTCTGTATATTATTTTTAATTTCAGTCAGTGTATGTTTAATTTCTGACTGATCCTTTTCCATTTTATTGGCATTCTCATTAAGATCCTTGAAGGTCTCATTAAGATCCTCGAAGGTATCACTAAGTTCCTTGGAGGTTCATAGAAGATTCTTGAGTAACCTTATAACTGTGGTTTTGAACTCTATGTCCTCCATTAGTTTGCTTTCCTCCATTTCTTTCATTATTGACATGTTTCTTTGTCTCCACATTTTTGGCTGACTGCGAAGACCCACTGTGTCTACAGTGGAAGAACTGCTATGCTGGAGACACCTTAATGGGGTAGGACTTGCTTCAGTGGGGCTTTGTCGCTCACTGAGTCTGCTTCTTGAGTGTGTCCCTTACGGATGTGAGGAGTTGAAATCTAGTATCTGACCAGGAGTACCCTGGCTCCTGGATCTCCAAGTCAACCACTGTGTGAGTCCATCCAGCAGGAGCTACAGCACTATCAGCAGATTTCTCCTCTTTGTTTGGAGTTTGGAAGTTTTGGAGCTCTCTGACCCAGCTGCAGCTTGTTAGGCTGCAAAAGCGCAGGTGATTGCTTTGCGCCGCTGTGCACCACTTGGGTGGGGATGTAAATTGAGTGGGGCGGGGTCTCAGAGAATCACCAGGGCGGAGCAAACAGCAATGGCTGTCATCAGCCATCTCCTCAGACTCCGCGTCTCTGCGTCCTCGAGTCCCGTGCCCCCACAGCAACAATGATCCCTGTGAGCAGCTCTGCGAGAAAGTCACCCTTGCCTTCCTACCCGCTGCAAGACAGTCCAGTTTCTTCCCGTAGGAGTCTGGGACCCCAGAGTCTCGCCGTAAATGAGTTCCGTAAGTTCAGGAGCTTGTATCCCCTTCCAATTGAAAAAAACCACACACCCAGGTGCAGCTGCCTCCCGCACACGCGCGCCTCCGTACCTCTGTTCTTGGCGCCTCTGCACCTCCTACTCGGTCTCAATGCACTTTTTTCTTTCCTTCTAGTTGTAGAACTTCCACTCGGTCAGCTTTCCCGTGGTTCTGGATGATAGCTGTTGTCTTATAGTTGTATTTTTAATGTTGTGGGGGGCAGCACGTACAGGTTTGTACCTTATGCCACCATCTTGGTTCCTTCTCCTTTGTGTAATTTTAAAGGAAGTGTATAAATACTATTATATACATAGATACTTCTGGGAATATACATAGACTTAACAGTGGTCACCTGATTTAGGGGAGGGGAGGAGCGTGTAGCTTTTCTTTCTCTACTATTTGAGTTTTCTAACTCATGGATATATTGCTTTCATGTGTTTATTTTTATGACACTGGATTATCTGAATGGTAAGACTATTCGTTTTTTGCTTCTTTATACGGCTCAGGATTAAAAAAACTCTAAGTGTTGCCCTGACCGGTTTGGTTCAGTGGATAGAGTGTCAGCCTGTGGACTGAAGGGTCCCAGGTTCGATTCCGGTCAAGAGCATATACCTTGGTTGTGGGCACGTCTCCGGTGGGGGGTGTGGAGGAGGCAGCTGATCGATGTTTATAACTCTTGGCCCCTCTCCCTTCCTTTTTGTGGAAAATCAATGGAATAGATTATAAAAAATAAAAATAAATACAATAAAAAACTCTAAGTGTTCCTTAACAGCACCAGGAAGACTGATAATTTGAGTTTCACATACAACAGAGATTAAGCACAAAATAACAGATTAAGCATACAATGAATAAAAAGTAAAAGTTGCAGAATGAGACTATCAGGTTTAAAAATAAAAATAACATCAAATACAATAAAATATAAAACTGACAAAAGATTGGCATCTAAAATAAAGACCCCAGAAAAATAAAAAATAAAAAAAGACCCTGTAAAAGTTACTCAGAAAAAGAGTTAATCCAATAGAAAATGGGCAAAGGATATGAAAAATATTTCCCAGAAAAGGAAATACAAATGGCCAATGAAGGACTTAAGTTACAGAAATGCAAACTAAAGTCATAATGAAATACCACTTCACACCCATGTGATTTGCAAAAATGTCCAACAACTTTGAAGAGCAATTTGTCAATTTCTAGTAAATATGTGGTTATCCTAAGTAACTAACACATTGAGCACAATGCACGAGAATGTTCCTACACAATGTTGTTAGCAATACAGGAACAGCTTTGGAAACAACTTCATGCCATCAACTGGAGAACGGATAAATTATGGTACTACATATAATTAAGTATTGTTGCATGGTATTAAAATTAATGAATGAGAACTTCACATACAACAGAGATTAAGCACAAAATAACAGATTAAGCATACAATGAATGAAAAGTGAAAGCTGAAGAATGAGACAGTATCAGGTTTAAAACATGCACAACAATACTAGAGGGTTTATGGATATGTCCAGGTTACCTCTGAGGTATAAGATCAGTGTTAGATCAAGGCAATAAAATCACAATTTTTTTTGGTTCCCAAGTTGCATATAAGAGTTATGTTTATATTATACTGTAATCTATTAAGTGCAATAGCGCTATGTCTGAAAAAACACAATGTACATAATTAAAAATACTGCTGAAAAATAGCCACCATCTGAGCCTTCAGTGAGTTGTAATCATTTTGCTGGTGGAGGGTCTTGCCTCTTTGATGACCACTGACTGATCAGGGTGGTGGTGCTGAAGGTTGGGGTGGCTGTGGCAATTTCTTAAGGACTGTGAATCCTGCCACATTGAGTGTTCCTTTCACAAACAATTCTCTGTAGTACTGGATGCTGTTTGATGGCATTTTACCTATAAAACTTCTTTCAAAATTGGAGCCAATCCTCTCAAATCCTGCTGCTGCTTTATCAAGTAGGTTTAGGAAATATTCTAAGTCAATTGTGAACATTTCAACAATCTTCATAGCATCTTTGCCAGGAGTAGATGCCATCTTGAGACCACTTTCTTTGTTCATCCCTAGGAAGTAACTTATCTGTTAGTTTTATCATGTGAGATTGCAAGAATTGTCACATCTTCTAGTTCTCTTGCTATTTCCACCACATCTGCAGTTATTTCCTCCACTATCTTGAACCCTCAAAGTCATCCATGAGGGTTCAAACCAACTTCTTCCGAACTCTTTATGTCGGTATTTTGACCTTTCACATGAGTCACGGATGATCTTAATGGCATCTAGAATGGTGAATCCTTTCTAGGTTTTCAATGTACTTTGCCCAGATCCATTAGAGGAACCACTATCTGAAATATTGCGAGAATTACCAAAATGTGACCTGAAGTGAGCAAATGCTGTTGCAAATGGTGCTGATAGACTTGCTTGACACACGGTTGCCACACAAACCTGTTTATAAGAAAAACGGAACCCATATCTGAGAAGCACAATAAAGTGAGTATAGCAGGTCCTTGAATAACCTGGTTTTCTTCAACTTGATTTCGTTGTAATGTTGATGAGAAAAAATTCCCAGTTGGGGCCACTGTCTTTGTGGAGTTGGTACATTCTCCCCATGTCTGCATGGGTATGCATGTGAGGTGAATGGCGTGTCCACATTGCCCCAGTCTGAGTGCATGTGGTGTGAGTGTGCCCTGTGATGGGAAGGCTTCCGTCCAGGATGGGGGTCCCTCCTTCGCCCTGAGCTGCAGAGATGCTCTAGCTACCCGCAACCCTGAACTGGAATCAGTGGGCTGGAGGAACATCATTATCTGACTTGTTTTTATTAATCTTTCTTCAATGTATGTATAGCTCCCATTTATTTCAATGTTGAATCTTTAGTTTGGTGATGTTTTTGTGACCAGAAATATGCGGTAGGAACTTAACTGTTGTTTCTATCAGTTAGCCTATGGGAAAATTGGTTTGGTGAGGTGTCCTTTTGCTTAAAGTTGCAATTGCCAAGAGCCTATCGACAGTAAGCAAGGACTTACTGTATGCCCGGGCAGTAAAACGCATAACAACAGGCATGAGAGTGCTAGACATCGATTTCTGGACGCTGCTTCCCCTGGAAGTGCAATGTGTCTGTCTGGCCAATGGTAACATGTGAAGATCTGATCAAAGTAAGTGCCCGGAACTTGGACATTCAGTACATAAATAACTGTAATTTTTATAATCTTGAAATAGTTTATAGAGCTAAGAACACACACACACACACACCTACTTAAGTACAGAAGGTTGTTTCAATGATGAATTTTAGTGCTCACTGTGGGCTAGATATCATGCTAGGAACTGGGGATATGTAAATTTGAACAAGGCACAGTACCTGCCTGCCCTCAAGATAACGTCACAGAGGCCTTCTTGGGTTCTCATTAACTTTGTCACTGATGGCTAAGGGTATCTGTTCTTCAGTAAATGGGCCTGAGATTCTTAAAAGTTAAGCCAAAGTTACCTAGCCAGTAGCAGACAAGGTTCATAAACTCATTATTGGCCTGCTTCCATCTTTCCTTTAAAGAATAAAGATAGTGGGGAAAAAACCGTGAGTATAAATTTAGCATAAAACAGAGATAAACATTTATGCAGAAATTACTTTAATTTTGTTAAAAAATTCCTTAATGAGCTAACAATTATTCATAAGGAGAGTCTAGAAAACAGATTTATGACTGTATTAGCCTTCCCCTTGATTAGAGATATTAATTATACAGAAAACATTATTCCCTAGAGTAGGTTACTGAACATCTAAGAGGCTGTGAACTTGTAAGAGCTTCTCCCAGCTTGTCTGGCTGCTCCAATCAGCTCACATGATTCAGTTATAAGGATGGACATATTTTCTTTTTTTTGAATTTAAAACTTCACAACAGTCCGGATGCTGTAAGAGAAAGAAACAATACATGTAGGTTTTGAATGATATCTTTTCTTTTAGGAACATTAAATTGATATGTTTATCCTTTTTCCTCCATAAACTTATTCTATAATATACAACCTAAGGTACAGCTTACCTCTTCCCTGCATGCAGCAGTTCAAAGGCTTTGTTAATTTCATCAAAAGACAGATTGTGGGTCACAAATTCATCAACTTTTATCTTTTTGGACATATATTCAGACACCAACTTTGGGACACTTTCTACACTCTTCCATCCTAAAAGAAATCATACATCTATTCATTAATTTTTTTTTCCAGCAAGTTTCTACAGTATGTTTATTACTTTGTGGGTTAAACAAAGACATTTAAGAGAATAAATGTTTTCATTACATAGGAATGAAAAACGTCAAAATCAGCATAGAGATGAGAAAGAATTTAATGAATATTAGTTAAGAAAAAAGTAAATGACTTTTTAGTACTTTCCTCTTTCTATATTGATTTACTAAAATGTCATTAAGTTTCAATTGAGACTTTTGACTACCCAGAATAGAACTCTGTAAGTCTTAGAAGCTTATTTTTTAGGTCCATAATAGCAGAGATTTCCATTATAATGAAATGTAAGGAAGAAAAATATTGATGTGCTACGTGACTCTTTCTTTGGTGTTAAATCAACAATGAATAGGGATAGCAACTCAGAAAGGAAAACTGTGAAACTGAAAGCAAAGTAGAAAATCAGATGCTTTAATTTTTCACTTGTAATTGAAAGAAGCAATAAAACAACAAATTAGCCTTCCTACTTTTTAAAGCCGGGATGCTTTGGACCAGATTTCAAATCTCTTTTGAGCTTTTTCCAAACCTCCCTCATTATATCCTCTACTAATTATTTTTTCCCCTACAAACTGAGAGCTTTTTCTTTCTCTTTCAAAACTCCTATTAAAACTGAGACATCTACAACTCTAGACCAAAACATCTATTTACATCTGTGGGTCATATTTTAGGACAGTGGTCACCAACTGGTGGTCCATGAGGCCCGGAAGGTTGGCGACCGCTGTTTTAGGAACACCACGGGGCCCCAAATGCTCCTGCTGAGTTCCCAAACAGTACTGAGCTAGGACGAGGCTTCAGTCAGAGGTTCCTACCACCCGGCCTGGCTCAGTCACCCAGGCTTAGAAGGCCCTTCAAATTCAGCTCTGGATCCTGAGAGGATGCCTCTGAGTTGCATGTGTGGCTTTAAAGGTCTGTTTTAAGATTCTCAAGTTCAGCATACTTCCAGGATGGGAGGGTTTAGTCAGCGTGGCATTTCTACAGCAAATTCTCTAGTATAAAGAAGGAAAACTTTGGCCAAATTCTTCAATTTAGCATATTTCCTGAATCTTTTCTTCTGACTTTCAAAAAAGCAGGCATAACATAAGGTAGTGGATGTTAACAGATACACAGATCATGCAAAGCTCATGCTATATGATCTTATTCCTAAGAGGATAATGAGAATATATTTTTTTAAAAACCTATTAAAATGTAGGCAACCCTAACCAGTTAACTGCCATGTGTCCAAAATGGAAACCATCCTTGCATCTAGAGGCTTATGGCGCACGAAAGGTTAACAACCATGCACTTTTTAGGATCATACCAGGGAAAAATAATCAGTCTGGCAGCTTTTTAATTTTGTTATAAGGTTTTGTCTAATTTAACGTTTTCAGTTTGATTTAATATTAGTTACGCTGAAATCAGTACTCTTCAGAGGTATGATTGACTACTGCACCCTTCAGAAAAATGAGTAAAAAATGCCTGTAACCTATTTAACTCCACAACATGACACAGTGTGGATGACTGTTGTTTGCCTAGCCTGCAAACAAGTTCTCATACCTGCCCTACCCCCAGCGATGGCCTCATTTATAGAATATTAATTTTCTTCTTTTACCGAGTAAAATGTGGCTTTGAGCTTCATGAGAAAATACTGATTGAGTGTGAAACTCTTCTATTAAAATAACTTTGTATACAACAACTCAGTATGAGAAGCAGCCCGTGAAAATTGTTGTTAAACCAAGAAAACTGGCCTGCAATTAAAACTCTGCAAATAGAAATGAGTGAGAAAATGTGCCATCCCATCCAACAATCACCTCCGAAGGCGGTGCCTTTCCATGTGCGTCCTGTGACGAGCTGGAAGGGCCGAGTGGCGATCTCTTCACCGGCAGCAGCGACTCCTACCACCACGCTGACGCCCCAGCCTTTGTGGCAGGCCTCCAGCGCGGCTCTCTGCAGGCAGAGATGAACCAAATCACAGAAGTCAGTGCATTTTGCCGAGGATATCTGCTTCCCCAGAAACTCTGGGGGAGAGGGGTAAAGAGAGAGTGGCTTCACAAAGCTTTCTAAAAAAACGGCAGGAAAATGATCAAGTAGAATGCTTACTGCATTTACTTTCATTGAACAATTTTACTTTCTTTAAGAAATTTATTGCCCTAACCGGTTTGGCTCAGTGGATAGAGTGTCAGCTGCGGACTCAAGGGTCCCAGGTTTGATTCCGGTCAAGGGCACGTACCTTGGTCGTGGGCACATCCCCAGTAGGGAGTGTGCAGGAGGCAGCTGATTGATGTTTCTTTTTTTTTTTTTTAAATATGTTTTACTGATTTTTTTACAGAGAGGAAGGGAGAAGGATAGAGAGTCAGAAACATCAATGAGAGAGAAACATTGATCAGCTGCCTCCTGCACACCTCCTACTGGGGATGTGCCCGCAAACGAAGGTACATGCCCTTGACCGGAATTGAACCTGGGACCTTTCAGTCTGCAGGCCCATGCTCTATCCACTGAGCCAAACCAGTTAGGGCTGATCGATGTTTCTAACTCTCTATCCCTCTCCCTTCCTCTCTGTAAAAAAATCAATTAAATATATTTAAAAAAATAAAAATTATCATTCTCCCCTTAAAAAAAAAAAAAGAAAAAAGAAAGAAAAAAATAAAAGAAATTTATTAACTTGGCTATATAGTGACACCAATGGAAAGGATTTAAAGCTTTTACTTGCTGTCCATTTTTAAAAGTAAATACCAGCTCAAAATTCTAAAGACTTTAATAAAAGAAGTAGGCAAAGAAGTAATACTGACACTTTTGCTGAATGTCTACTTTGTATCAAGTAGGGGCTTTACTGTCTGTATTTTACATATGAGGAAACTGAGATTTAGAGAAGTCATTGTTCAGGGTCACTGACTGAGCATGTGGATGTTTATCCACCTTCAAAGCGCATGCTCTCTACAACTGCATCACTCTGCCTCCACTGAAGCAGACATTCTCTAAGATCCAGCATGCATGGAAGGCAAAGAAACATTTTTCTTCATCCTTCCCTGAGCCACTCATGTCATTTCCCATTTGTAGTTCAAATCATTATTTTTCCTTTCTTCTATTAGAATAATTCTTATCAAGAGACTTCTCCTTTACAAAAATAAAACTTTAAATCTTAAGAAAATTACATTAAAAAAGCAGTTACAACCCAGTAGGGCGAGGCTCAGTGGTTGAGCACTGACCTATGAACCAGGAGGTCATGGTTTCATTCCAGAGTGGGGCACATGCCCAGTAGGGGGTGTGCAGCAGGCAGCTGATCAATGATTCTCTCTCATCATTGATGTTTTTATCTCTCCCTTTCCCTTCCTCTCTGAAATAAATAAAAATATATTAGAAAAAAAGGGTTACTGAGAGAGAGAGAGAGAGAGAGAGAGAGAGAGAGAGAGAGAAAGGAATGAAGCCAACCAAGCATACTTACCATGACTTTCACGTTACCAATACACTCAAAGGAGTAGTCTACTCCCCCATCGGTCATCTCAACGAGCACTTCCTGGATGGGTTTACTGAAGTCCTGGGGGCTGATACATTCACAGGCTCCAAACTCCTTGGCCCTTGCAAATTTATCTTTATTGATATCCACACCAATGATCCGGGATGCACCCGCCACCTTACAGCCCATGATAACCGCCAATCCAACTCCTCCGAGGCCAAAGACGGCACAAGTAGAGCCAGGCTCCACCTAATAGTAAGACAGTCTATGAGGTACTGCTTCCATAAGAGTCAAGAAAATCACTAGGTTTCTTACAGATCGGACCAATTTAATTATTTCAGCAAAGTTTTGTTGTATCAAATTAGAAGGTGGGAGCTAAAAGCCAGGCCAACACTTACCTTGGCAGTGTTCACAGCAGCACCATAGCCAGTGGAAATGCCACAACCCAGGAGGCAGACTTTATCCAAAGGTGCTAAAGGATCAATTTTAGCAACAGAGATGTCAGCCACAACTGTGTATTCAGAGAACGTGCTGGTTCCCATGTAATGTAAAATCTTCTTTCCTTTGCAAGTAAATCTGCTAGTGCCGTCTGGCATTAAACCTTTCCCCTGAGTGACTCTGAAGAAAACAAGAGAAGGAAAAAGGCAGGATAGAATTAGGTTCCCTAAAACCCATAAGAAAAAGAATTACTTTTAAAAATAACAACTAATATAAATAATTAGAAAGTGTGCTAAGGCCAAAAGTCCAATTTCTAATGTATGTATTAATCAGTTATCTCTTTCAACAATAGGGAAACTTGTGAAAGATTTATAACCTCACATCTTTTCCAACATTCAATATTCTTCTGGATCTTACTGTCAGAGTATTGAAATGATTTTAACAGGCACAACTTATGGATCAGATAAAATTATTTTAAAATTCCATCATAACACTCTGTGAGCAAATGTAACTTCATAAAGCATCAAGCTAAACCCAGCATCTACACAAGCAGAGACCACATGCAATGATCCATTTGGCTAAGGAAAACAGATGGCCAAACTGGCTAATTTAGATCTTTCAGCAGGCCTTTTCAAAAGTGTAGCAATCCTCAAGGATTCAAGTTACTTTCTCTGTTCACTTAGTTTTTTGCCTGTGTAGTTGGTTACAGTAACAGGGATGGAGGTGGGAGAGCAAACTCACAAAGGCAACCAATACGATATATGTTAGCAAAATTTACTTTTGATAATCTAAACATATAGGTGATATAGTGTCTTGTCTAGGAGGATGAGCCCTAAAGTCAGACACACTTGGGCTCAAATCCTGTGTGAAACTGGACTTTCAGTTTCCTCCCTAGAAAATGCAGAGAACAATTCTTTCTCATAGATTGCTAAAATAAAATAAAATAAAAATCAAATGAGATGTTATGTAAAGCATTAGCACTGAGCCTGGCACAGAGTGCTTAATAAATATTTTTTAATGTTAATAAAAACAAACACTATAATTTTAAAGCATAGTAGTAAGAAGCTAGGGAAGCAGAATATGGGAAACTGAGACAAAAATAATTAAACAAGGCAAAACAATTTGAGCAATTTACAGCCAGCTAATGAATCACAAGGTTTTACCTTCCCTAACCAAGGGCACTTAGGAGCAAATGGTTTACACACTCCAGACCGTCTTGGGGAAGCGTGGCCTCATCCCAGTCCCTCTCCGATGAATTAGTTTTAAAATGAAACTAACCAGAAAAGAACCCTGACCCCTCCATATACACATTTTGATGGATCAACATATTGAAGGACACACCTGGAAAGCTAGTGAATATCCTGTTAAGACCCCCTCTGAGACCTCCACTTGGATTTCCACTGGCTAAAGATAAAACACCTCAAAACAAAGGAGCAACAGTGCCCTCACTATAGCATGCCTGTGCCTTGCATCTCTGCTCTTTTTCTAAACTCTAAGGGACCTACAAGAGTTGCCACCAAGGGAGCAGCGGGCAGCGGCATCTCATCTTGGGCTCACCCCCTGAACCTGTCTCCAAGGCCCCCTTTTCTCTGACTTTCCAGTGAGCTAACTAACAGCAGCCCCTCCCTGGCTCACTTCTTTGACTGTGATTTCTATTTCTCAGTGAGCCAAAGCAGCTCTGCCTAATCTCTTTCCTGTTGCTGCTTCTACCTTTAACTCTTCCTTCGTTTCACTGTCACCAGTTTTAATTAATGTACTCTCAAAATCACCTGGACTCCTGTTAGGAAATCTTTCCTGCATGAAGTCAAGAACTCACATGCTACCAGCCAGCTCAAGGCAGACCTGCAGACCCACTCTGGGCCCAGACCCCACCAGGTAACAATTTGAGGTACACTCTTAGACAAATCCTTTGGAATATATATGAATAAATAAATACACAAATGAAGAGAAATGTATTGCCTCTGGATTCAAGAGTAAATACAAGTTCTTTGAGAGAAAAACAGAAATATGACCAGAAACAAAGAGCAATAGGTGACAAAGCTCCACTATAAATGTCATATCTTCACGAGAGCTACTTGCTTGCTTAGCCCTCCTGAATATGTAATCACTTTTCCCCAGAGGAGCGCACACACAAGAAGTGATGTAGGATGCATGTAATCTTTGGAAGGACTCGTCCCTCTACATCAGGGGTCCTCAAACTTTTTAAACAGGGGGCCAGTTCACTGTCCCTCAGACCATTGGAGGGCCGGACTATAGTTTTAAAAAAAACTATGAACAAATTCCTATGCACACTGCACATAACTTATTTCTAAGTTAAAAAACAAAACGGGAACAAATACAATATTTGTATTTGCATGTGGCCCGCGGGCCGAAGTTTGAGGACCCCTGCTCTACATGGTACCAGAAAGCCATAGAAAGCCCACTACCATCATTATATTTGAGGTGTCACAAAATTTTCCAGGCTGCTTGAAATTCCCTTTGAAAATAATTTCTTTTTGTTCTAGCTTTGCCCAAAGTAATTGGATTTATGTTATAAAACACACTAGAGGCCCGGTGCACAAAAATTTGTGCACTCGGGGGTTAGGGGGTCCCTCAGCCTGGCCTGTGCCCTTTCGCAGTCTGGGACCCCTCGGGGGTGACCACTTGCTCACTTAGGCCTGCTCCCCGGGGGATTGGGCCTAAGATGGCAATCAGACATCCCTCTGGCAGCCCGGCAGCCCTCGGGGGAAGTCCACTTGTCAGCGGGGAGCAGACCTAAGCTGCAGTCAGACATCCTTAGCGCTGCTGAGGAGGCTGGAGAGGCTCCCACCACCACTGCTGTACTGGGAGCCATCAGCCTGGCTTGTGGCTGAGCAGAGCTCCTCCCATGCGAGAGCGCCCTGACCACCAGGGGGCAGCTCCTGCATTGAGCGTCTGCCCCCTGGTGGTCAGTATGTATCATAGTGACCAGTCATTCCCAGTCTTTCTGCTGTTAGGGTCAGTTTGCATATTACCCTTTTACTATATAGGATAGAGGCCTGGGGCACGGGAGGGGGCCGGCTGGTTTGCTCTGAAGGGTGTCCCGGATCAGGGTGGGGGTCCCGCTTGGGTGCCTGGCCAGCCTGGGTGAGGGGCTGATGGCTGTTTGCAAGCTGATCACACCCCCTTCAGAGTGGGGGTCCCCACTGGGGTGCCTGGCCAGCCTGGATGACGGCTGATGGCTGTTTGCAGCTGGTCACACCCCCTTCAGGGTGGGGGTCCCCACTGGGGTGCCTGGCCAGCCTGGGTGAGGGGCTGATGGCTGTTTGCAGCTGGTCACACCCCCTTCAGGGTGGGGGTCCCCACTGGGGTGCCTGGCCAGTCTGGGTGAGGGGCTGAGGGCCGTTTTCAGGCTGGCGGGCGACTGAAGCTCCCAGCCTCTTTTCTTTTTTCTTTTATTCTGGGATTTATTTACCTTCTATAGCTGTCACTGGAGTTGAGAGCCGGCTCCAGCTCTGAGGCCGTGGCTGGCTGAAAGCAGGTATCTGGGTTTGTTTAGCTTCTATAATTGCAACATTGTTGCATCCGGAGCTCAGAGCTGGGCCACGGCAGGCGGGGAACCTTCGCTTCCTCCATCACTGGAGCAATCAAGCCTCATGTTCGCTCCAGCTGCCCGCCGCCATCTTTGTTGGCAGTTAATTTGCACATCGCCCTGATTAGCCAATGGGAAGCGTAGGGGAGGTATGGTTAATTACCATGTTTGTCTATTATTAGATAGGATGGACTCTTGTTTTCCAAAAATATGAACTAATTTTGTCAATGGCATTAGAAAACAAATGCAAGGACAAAGGGATCTCCCGTATAAAGCTGGTGGGAGTGTACCCTATGACTAGCATTCCAGCTCTAGGAAATACCTGTGGGGTAAATGGGAACAAGGGCCCCTCTCCATGGTCTAACGTCCCCCCCCCCCCCCCACACCCTCCTCACACACACCATGTGGGAAGACAATGAAGTCCATTAGTAAGCTGACTGTGAGACCTTGGAAGCCTGGTCAGCTCCTCAGGCAAGAAGTGTTTTGATCTCTCCAGGCCCATCCCCCTCCTTCTGCATGTTCTATTTTTCTCTGTTTTCTGACTCTATAAAACCTTGTGTTGGGAAAGTCTAGGTGGTGGTGAGATAATAGCACTGGCCGGCAGCCCGCCTCTGGAGTGGCCTGTCTGTAGGCCGGAAGTGACTTAGTGATTCAACTTCACTGGTGTCAGCGCCATTGGTGTGCGTGTAAGTCCTAATAAACTCATGTCTTTCATAGCCAGTCCTCTGGATTATTTCTTTGGGAATCCAAGAACAATATGCAGAGGTTTTCTGAGATCTCAGCACTTTGCATAACACCAAAGAGAAGGTAGTGATACTGGGAATGGAATATGACTGAGCAAACTGGATACATCTCCCAGACATTGTGAATGAAAGAAACCAGACGGAAGAGCACATAATGCATATGAAGTTCTATAGAGAAAGAAATCAGAATAGAGGTTACCGTTGAAGGAGGCAGGTGGTGACTTGGAAGGGACATGGAGGACTCTGTGGGGTGCTGGAAGGGTTCTCTTTCTTGATCTGGGTGATGGTTATAACCATTAGGTATGTACATACATAAAAATAGATTGAGCTGTACACTTGAGATCTGTATACTTTAAATACTTTATTATGTCTGTTCTACCTCAATAAAAAGAAAACAAAAATGGATACAAATACAAAAAGATCATAAACTGCCTTAAAGAAGTAGTTCTTTAAGACCTGTTACCCTACTACAATAAAGTGACTACCTTTCCCGTGTTAAGGGGTCATGTTATCTCTTGTAGTCTTCCCAGTAACCTTATGAAATTTTTTTTTAAAAACATATATTTTCAGGGGAAGGGAGAAGGAGAGACAAACAGAAACATCAATGATGAGAAAGAATCATTGATCAGCTGCCTCCTGCATGCCCCACACTGGGCTCAAGCCCACAACCTGGGCATATGCCCTGACCAGGAATCAAACTGTGACCTTCGGGTTCATAGGTTGATGTTCAACTACTGAGCCACGTGGGGTGCGGGTGGGGGTGGGGGGCGTGTGCTGAAGTAAGTTTTATTACTTTGATTTCGATTTCATGGATAATAAAATGGCATACAAATGATTTCATTTAATTTCATAAGCATGTCCCTCCTTATTATATATGATGTTAGAAAACTTAGCCTAGTGTTATGGAAAGAGACTGAGTTCAGAAAATTCAGTTTTCTCTCTTAATAGCTGATGATACTTGGAAAACCACTTAATTTCTGAGTCTTAACTTTCTCATCTATGAAAACTGGGATACTAATGATGACAGTGAGGTTGCCATAAAGATGGATTGAAATAATTCATGTAGAATGGTCTGTATAAATTGCCACACACTTATTATTATCATTTAAAAAACGAATCTTGTTTTAAAAATAAAATAAAAAGATACTGACCTTATTTTCTGGCAAAGGTTTGTTTTAGGATTTAGACAAAATTTGCATTCTCCACATTGAGGGATGTAAAGCGGGATGACAGTATCACCTGGAAAATAAATACAAAGACATTATCCTCGATGCATAGCATCTATTTCTAATGAATGTATCAGCCCTTGCAAATTCCTATTCCTGTCAGCTCATTCGTCTTTGAAAGTTAACCTCTTCAAGGCTTAGAACTTCACCTACATAACATCATTCAGACAATGCCTGACTCTGCAAAAATAAAAGTTTCAGAATTTTGACTAAAGGAAACTTTTAATAACTGGAGTACAAGGAGTCATGTGCCTCAAACTACTGACTCACTGATGCATATATAAAAATTCTTGCTTAGAAACTGACTTCGGAAATGTTTTTAACAGTTTCAGATGAACAACAGTCTGCAAAATCAGGGAAAAAAACCCCATCAAATATGGGGGGGCGGGGGGGGGGCAAAAGTAGTTTTACAGTTGTGACTATGGGAAACACAGTTTATTCTTGTATTATTTATTAGTTATTGTATTATTTTCCAGACAAACAACTGCAGTCTACTTTTGCCCACCCTGTATTTATGCTTCCTGGGTGAGGAATAAAATCAATCTTCACAACTTTCTTAGGTGATAATTTGTTCATAAATAAACAATGTGTAGCTGATCAGAAATGTTATATCCCTATGGGGGTATAAAATAAGTGGTTCAAATACCCTCTTACCTGCTTTTAGCTTAGTAACTCCTACGCCAACACTTTCCACAATTCCAGCACCCTCGTGTCCCAAGATCACTGGGAAACTCCCTTCAGGATCAGCCCCACTCAGGGTGTAGGCATCAGTGTGGCACACTGCAGTGGCAATAATCTATCAGGATATTCAAATAAAGAGCATTTCAGTGTGTGTGCATGCGACTCAGTGAGGCATTGGTCAAAGGAAAGGCCCTTTTATTTTAATATATTCCATTGATTCCAAGATACTTTTCTTTCATACTTTAACCTCTCTAAATCAGTATATGCTTACAAATAGATGACATCTTAACAACTAGAATTGGTAGCCTTTTCTTAGTAGTACATTAAAGGGCTAGAGTATTTATATTCAGTGAAAGATGGCACATCTATTCTCCTTTTCAGTGCATATTAGCAAGACAAAGCAAACAAGGTGAAGAGGAAGAGCACCTGTGTGCAAAGCCATTTCACTGCTGGGCTCTTCATGACTGTTGGGAAATGGTATTTCTAAAAACCTATGGATTATTTCTGAAATATGCCAGTCTGCTTGGTCTGCACTAAAACTCAGAGCTTTTAGTGGAACCAACTCCCTTTTAGCACACACACAAATTTTGCTTAAATAAGCCCTTTATCCCTATCTCTTTTAAGTATGTTGTCTTTCCAAACCACTAAAAAAGCACAAAGAAAAAGTCTTAGAGTGTATTTATACTTCTCTGCTTCTCACTGACATACCCACTTACAATGTAACATTCTTTGCTATTTGTTGGCAATGCCAGGAAAGACAGCTGAACTCAGTGTGCCCGGAACAATACAGCCAGGACATTTTCTTTTTCAGTGGCAAAATCACAACCAGGTTAGTTTCTGAACTTAACTATTAAAATATTTCAGATTTCTGGGTCTGGGTTGAAAAGGACCTTGAAAAGTTATTTGTGCTTCTTGACCTGATATGTGTGGTCCCTGGGAGCATGAGTCAGTACGTATTTATGTGCTGTGTGTTTGGAGGTAGGACCGGGGACGTTTACTCCAATTTATAGCAAAAAAAGAGCTGATTTTTCTAGGATGTTAATTTTATTTAAAAGTCACTAGTTTATTTTTGCCGAAACCGGTTTGGCTCAGTGGATAGAGCGTCGGCCTGCGGACTGAGGGGTCCCGGGTTCGATTCCGGTCAAGGGCATGTACCTGGGTTGCGGGCACATCCCCAGTGGGAGATGTGCAGGAGGCAGCTGATCGATGTTTCTCTCTCATCGATGTTTCTAGCTCTCTATCTCTCTCCCTTCCTCTCTCTGTAAAAAATCAATAAAATATATTTTAAAAAATAATAAAAAAAAAATAGAAGTCACTAGTTTATTTTAAAAAATATTTTTATTGATTTTTTAGAGAGGAAGGGACAGGAAGAGAGAAACATCAATGTGAGCGCCTAATATCGGCCACACCTGCTACTGGGGATCAAGCCAGAAACCTGGGCATGTGCCCTGACTGGGAATTGAACCGGTGACCTCCTGGTGCATGGGATGATGCCCAACCAACTGAGCCACACGGGCCAGGGCAAAGGTCACTACTTTAAACCATTAATTTTACATCAAAACAGAGAAGAAAGCTAAAAACACCGAGCTGGTGGCCTTGTGAACTATGCCTCTCTCCTAGGATAGCTTCTTTAAGCAGCACTGGGATAATGAATGCATCCCTGGAACTCGGGCCCTGTCTGCAAGGGTCAGTATTTAAAGCTCTCTAGTCAAGATGACTTTACTGGGTTGTTGCTCCAGTTGATCAGGAGCCTCTTCCCAAATCTTATTTGAAGTCTCACCTAACAAAACTAAACACCATCTCTTTTTCTTTTGTTCCTAATGTGTCACCATACATTTTAAGTTATGGGATCAGCAGAAAGGGGACACATCTGTCAAAGTCACCTTAAACCTAGGCTACGGAAATAAACTGCAGTGATCCCTGGGGAAGGCTGCTCAGCCCAACATCAAAGCTAAAAGATGGGAGGAGTGCTGCAGAGGAGAGAGGGATAAAATAAGAGGAGGATGTTGTGATTCTGTGCTTGGAGGACTTTCAATACCTTGTTCTCGACACTCTCCTTTGGGATTTATCCTCTGCAGAACTCAAGAGTATTAATCTATCCAGAGACCTAATTGTTAAGTCTTCTTTTTCCATTGCCTTAGATGTAACGTTACCTTAATTCGAACTTCATGAGCCTTTGGGGGTGCCACCTCTACCTCCTCGATGGAGAGAGGCTTTCCAGCCTCCCAGGCAACCGCTGCCTTGCACTTGATCACCTGAAACGGGGGGGAAAAAGAGCAAGTTGTTTATTCACCTGAACGAATAATGAACAGCTTGTTAGTTAATTTAGATACTGATGAATGCGAATCTTAGGAAGCATATTAAAGATTCACAAAGAAACATGTACTGCCCTAGCCGATTTGGCTCAGTGGATAGAGCCTTTGAACTCAAGGGTCCAGGGTTCGATTCCTGATCAAGGCACATGCCTGGGTTGTGGGCTTGAGTCCTGGTAGGGGGTGTGCAGGAGGCAGCTGATCAATGACTATCTGTCAACATTCATGTTTCTATCTCTCTCTCCCTCCCTCTCCCTTCCTCTCTGGAATAAAAAAATATATATATTAATAAAAGAAAAAAAAAGGAAACATGTACCTCTAAGTGATATGGAGAATTGTTTTGCCTGTTTCTTAGATTTTGTATAAGTAATATTCATTAAAGTATTTAACTTAGATGACCTTTGGTCAGATATAAAAGCCTCTTCCGGTTGAAAAGTTTTATTCATGGAATACTTAATGACATTCTACAGGAGCAGGTAAAGAATACAGGTCTAAGAGAATCTGATTCAGTAGGTCTGGCATAGGGCCCAAGGAATCTGAATGCTTAACACGTACCCTGTAAAATTCTTTTGTTCAGGTTGGTGTAAGTAACACTGGTGTAGTACAAAACCACAGGATGGGAAGGAATGTAAGGAGTACCAGAATGGGGGAACTTTAAAAAACCATACCTATCACCCTGGTGTGGCTCAGCTGGTTGGAGCACTGTCCCGTACACCAAAAGGTGGCAGGTTCGATTCTCCATCAGGGCACATACCCAGGTTGTTCCACCACTGAGCAACACCAGCAGGCCAGGCTATTCCTATCCTTTTTAACTGTGCCATCCAATACAGTATTCACTTGCCACCTGTGGCTACTGAGTACTTGAAAAATGGCCAGTCTGAACTGAGTTAAGCTGTAAGATTTTGAAGACTTAGTACAAAAAAAGGTAAGAATACTTCAATAATATTTTAAAATATTGATTACATGTTGAGATAGTATTTTCAATATGTTGGATTAAATTTTAACACAATTTTAATGCTTTTTAATATGACTAATAGAAAAGTTAAGATTACATATGTGAATTGTATTATATTTCTATAGCATAATGTTGCCTTAAAGATTCTAGTACACCCCTCCATTCCCGGAGAATCAAATGTAACAGGGAAGATTTCCAACAGTTTACATAATGGTTATGAAACAAGTTGGTAGAATAAAGGTTGAAAGCCACTGGGTTTATAGGAGACAGACTGGAAAGTCAATAATTACAGAAAGTGTGATTTAAAGGGAGAGGCACAAAGTGCTACAGAATTCGAAAAGTGGAGAAAGAGTGTAACTTTGGTAGTGAGTTTGAGAAAGCATCGTGTTTAGCTGGGATACTGAAGGAGAAGAAGAGTTACAAATGGTGATAAAACACCTACATACAGTGTAATTGTGAAGGGTGAATGAGAATGAATATGAAGCCCCTAATACTCATTCTCTTTGGCACAGGGTAGCTTTGCAAAAATAAGTTAGTACTTATTAGTAGCAGTGAAACAAAGAGTGGAGGGGAAAGGAGAGTTAAACTATATAGAGAGACTAGAGGCCCGATGCACAAAATTCGTGCAAGGGGCTTGGCCCTCCCAGCAGCCCCGGCTGCCTCTTGGCCCCGCCCCCAGCCCACTGGTCGGTCAGGAAAGTCCTCAGGAAGGTCGTCCTGCCATCTGGTCTAATTAACATATTAGCTCTTTATTACAGAGGATTATATAGGATGAGTGGCTTGTGTAAGTTGGCGAGGGGAGAAATTCTGCTTTTTAAAAAAAATATATATTTCTTTATTGATTTCAGAGAGGAAGGGAGAAGGAGAGATGGAAATATCAAAGATGAGAGAGAATCACTCATCAGCTGCCTCCTGCACGCCCCCTACCAGGGACCAAGCCCGCAACCCAGGCATGTGCCCTTGGTCCGAATCAACCCAGGACCTCCCCCCCCCCCCCCCCCCCCCCAGTCCGCAGGCTGACGCTCTATCCACTGAGCCAAGTCGGCTAGGGCGAAATTCTGCTTTTAAAGTTGAAACGTAGATATTAAATCTGATGGTACAGAAAATTCAGACTCTGCACTGGAATCCTTTTCACCTCAACGTCCCGTAAACCTCAAAGGTCCAATGAAGAATATCAACAACGAAGTCATATCGCACACCTGAGATCTGGAGCAACAGGAATAGTCCATCCATATGTGGTTTATTCTCCAGCCCCCCACTATGGCAACTGCCCCACTTCCACATCTATAACAGGAATTACAATTCTGCACCCGCAAGTATGACCCTGGGCAAGTCACAGTAAGACCTGGATCGGTTCTGCGACTTCGCGCAAAACGACGGACTAGGCATCTCATCTTACCAGATGCCAATCAATACCAGCGGGGGTGCAGCTCCTACGGCCTCTCATCCCCTTTATGAACGAAATCACCTTGAACAGAAGGGCCTGCCGTGCTCTCTGCACAGGCCAAGCGCGGCCTCGGGCCATTTCACCGGAACACGCACCGACCACCCTGGCCCCCGCCCCCGGTCTCCCGCTCCGCTCCAGCTGCCCAGAGCGCAGAGCCCTCCCCAGGAAGGAGGCGGAACACAGCTTCCTTCCCGCGAACCCCTCCTCCGAGGCCCCGTTCGGCTCCGGTTCCCAGCGGCCCGGGTTCAGGCTATGCTTCCCCGCCCCGCATCCTCGGACTCGGGCCCGCGGTAGGGCCTACGGTACCTGGTTCGCCATGCCTTCTGCGCGGGTCAGCGCGGACCAGCACGGGCGCGCATCCGGGGCGGGCGCACCGTCGGGACGTGGGCGGGGCGTGTGCCCGACGCAGGGGGCGTGGCGCAGGCGCAGCGTGGGTGGGGCTTGCGCTCGGCGTGGCCCCGCCTCCTCCGGCGCCGGGGGGCGGGGCGGGACGTGGGGCGGGGTTTGCGAGGGTCGGGAGGGATGGGCGGGAGGCTGCGAGGTCTAGCGGTCGCGCGAGGTCTGGTCCGGAGGCTAGCGGGGTGTGGGCGAGGCGGGGTAGCGGCGGCTTCCTGGCTGTCCGCACGCCTGGCCGCCCACCGTGTGTGCCAGGACAGGGTTTCCTGTAGCCGAGGCAGCGTAGGTAAGCCTTTCCAGGGGGCGATGTGGGAGGCGAGGGACCAGGAATTCCACCGGGAGCACGTGAGAACCGGGAGGACTGCCTGGGCTTCGTGCTCCCCGGAACTTTGTGTGCACTGCTACGTCTTGAGGATGCAAGATGAGTAAGAGAAAGCCCTTCAAGATTCTCCATCGAGAGGAAGCTGAGCGTGAGAATGAGCAAAGGACGCAAAGGACGGGGGACCCATTCGGGAAATGTCCTCGGCTCCTATTCCAGCTGCCCCTGTCATAAAGTATATTTAAAAAAACCATAGGCAGGAATGACAAGTAGATTTGTAAATCCCATCTACTTTCTGTGAGAAGGGTAAACTTGTTATAAGGTGAAATTAGAGGCCCTCAGCCCCTTTAGAGAATTTGCGAGTGTGCACTGCATTGGAAATAAGCTGACCAGGTAGGAGACAGGTATTTTTCCAAATACAGATCATACAATGAGTGTAGCAGCAACGTGCAGAAGTGCTGTAGAGCCTCAAACGCCAGGTATCACTTGGAAGCAGACTGTTAAATTCTTGACCTACTTTTCCCCATTTCAGCCAGCAGAAGACGGGAAGCAATGAGGGACAGTTCTAACTTGTATGTAATTCTGCCTCCTAAGAAAATAGCTCAGTTTATTTTGAACTGACAGATTTACTAGGTGAAAATGACCTGTCATTTTGGACTTTCTAACAGGCAAGGAAGTGTACAGTCGTCATAGTCGAGCAGATTTCAAACAAGTTGAAGCAGATTTCTTAGTGCTCACAAGGAAGATAAATACTGAGCGAATTGAAGGGAGGCATTCATGAAGCCATAAATGTCTGCTACCTTTTGAGGGGAACTCCCCCCCCCCCCCGCCCCAGCTCTTGTAGGCATTGTTTGAGTACATACTTCATTAGAGAGGCAAAGACAGCCCTTGCTGGAGCCGCCATGAATTGGAACAGAAAACTGTCTGAACTGAAGAAAGCCCTGATGGGTTGAACAAGAGGGAGCCAGAAGTGGTTGATACTAATGCTGTTCAATACCGAGGTTACAAAGCCACCCATCAAGTCCTTTCTCCTTCATAGGCATGGCATACAGAGAAGGTGGCCGTCTAATTTGCAGCTGCAGCTCCAAACTGAATGCAGTTTGTGTTGTGCAGTTTTCCTTGTTACTTTTCAAGATAAACGCATATTATGGAATTGGGAGTCAGAGACTCCCTCAAGGTGGTTCTGTGATGCTGAAGAAGTGAATTTTCCTTGTATTTTTTTGCAGGCAATAATATATTGTGAGTTATCCATTCTTGTAAATAACCTAAGCATACCTTCTCCTGACAGGAACTCCGGAGCCTCTGGCAAACCTGACAGGCTGGAGAAGAGCAAGGTATAATTCCATGATTAAATGTAACAGGAAATTCAAAGACAACTTTTCATACTGTCTCGGTTTTGGCTAAACATTCCAAGGCCAAGCAATATGGGTACCCAAATTACCCCCACACTCTAAGGCCAGGCACTCGACTACTTAATGTAGGACACCCTAAGACACAGCACCTTTCAACTGCTGGTATCAGCTCATCTGTTTGTAAGAGAGGGCAAAGAATTCGTGGGGAAGGGCAGAAATGGTCAGGAGGGAAGGTCTCTCTGGACAGAGCTGTCCATGTGCTGGATGTGCCCTTTCTACCTCCTGGTGAGGATGAGGGAAGCACTCCCCCCTTATCTGAAGCCAAGAGAAGAAAACCACTCAATAAGGTTCAGATGTTTTCTCTGGAAGCTGGAGGACTCAAGGTCTGGTATTTGAAACAAAGAAAGTAAATGTATGGCCAGAGGCATGTAGAACAGCCTGTCTGGTAACAGAGTGAAGTAGAGCAGGGTTTAGTGGGGACAAGGACACAAGTGTGTTTTCCATGAACCAAATGTGCGCCCTGCAAAGGGATAAAGTTTAGATCATCTTAAAAGGAACTTTACCAAGAGATCCACCTGGAGAGGTAAGGCGACTGGTGAAAGCCCAGGGCTGAAGGCAGAGCCTTAGTTGGCCTGTTGTGGAAAGAATCATCCCGATACAGAAATTGGAGGTAGGAGATTCTGAATGGGGCAGGGGGTTCTATGTGAAACTCACAGAAGTTCCCCAATCAGGAAGAACTCCAGTATTTCAAAGATGCTACACCCAAAGAACATCAGTATCTGATTGCAGCAGTACCGGTCATGTAAAGTGTAGTCTTTTCCTCTAAATTTCCCTTCCCTTCTAGGCTGGACAATGGAAGAAGTGTGAAGCAGTAGCCGGCAAATAGTGGGAGTGATGGAGCATGGGAGGGAGAATAAGCAAAGCCTTCCTCCCTTCCTCCCTTCCTTCCTTCCTTCCTTCCTTCCTTCCTTCCTTCCTTCCTTCCTTCCTTCCCTCCTTCCCTTCCTTCCCTTCCTTCCCTTCCTTCCCTTCCTTCCCTTCCCTCCTTCCCTCCTTCCTTCCCTCCTTCCCTCCTTCCTTCCTTCCTTCTTCCCTTCCTTCCTTCCCTCCTTCCTTCCCTCCTTCCTTCCGATTTAATTTCCCGGGGCAGCAATGGCAGCCAAGCCAGTGGTGGTGTCCTATGTCCAGGGGTGGGATTGGTGGTTCAGTCTGCAGCATCTGAGGCTCGAGGGCCAGCAAAATGGTGACCAATCATTTGCTGCAAGGTCTGTGTGCAAGGTTTGGACATATTATCAAGCTGTATATTTCTGAAAGTATTTTCTAGTCCTCTTGGTAATTCTATGAGCTTCCCAATTTCCTCTTAATACATTCTTTATTATTTTAAATGATCAAGAATTGATTTCTGTGACTACCAGGCGAATGGGTCCATCTGGAATTAATGATCTGACCTGGTTGAGGCTGAAGGCAGCGAACATCCAGTTGACTGAGTAGAGTATCTCTAGGCATGCAGGGGTGGAGCAGTTAATAAAAAGCCAACTCTGATTTCCTGGAATGAAAAGTGCTGAAGGCAAAGCCTTGGGGACCACAGAAGAGTATAAAGTGCATTCATCCAAAGCCTGTGGGGATATTTGTTAGCTTCTAAAAGGGCTGGACAGTTTGATGAAAGAATGGTGACTTCTGCAGCTCAATGATGCCAGGGCTCTCGTTCAGCTGCTCTGCCACCCTCCTGTCTTTCTCATCATGGTTGCAAAAGGGCACCTGCAGCTCCAGCCCGTCATGTCCTTACATGACAACATCCAGAGGCAGGAAGGAAGGGGTCTTCTCATTATCCTCCCCCACGCTTTTTTTTTTTTTTAAACCAAGAGGGAAATCACTCCCTCACCCCCTCTTCCTCAGGCAGATCTCCCCTAATGTCTCACTCACCAGGATGGAGTCATATGTCAATCCCGAATCAGTCCCTAGCAAAGGGGAATGGGATTAGACCAATCATAGTGTAACTTCTGGAGCCGAGGGAGAGTACCACCTACCCTGAGCTCATTATTGAGTGTCTCTTGGATAAAATCAGGGTCTGTGTGTAAGGGAGAAGTGAGGACCAGCTAATGAGTAGGAAACCAGCGTGGGCAACACCATCTTTGGGCAGCTTTCACCGGTTTATAGTGTGACCTAAAAAACCAGCTTTGAATAGAACCTAGAGCAAGAGAAGTCTGCCTGGTCTCGATTGCTGTGAGAACTACTCTGATACTTTCCTTTTATGGACTGAATGGTTTTTAAGCGACTGAAAGAATGTTGTATGGAGCCTGTTGCAAGCTCCAATACTAGAATCATGGAAAAGCTCAAGTTTAAGAGCAGGCCATGCTCGCTTTATTCTTGGTTTTGATTAAAAATGCCTGGGTATGCCAGGCTCAGTTGGTTGAGTGTCGTCCCATGCACCAAAAAGTCACTGGTTCAATTCCAAGTCAGGGCACATGCCCAGGTTGTGGCTTCAGTTCCTGGTCAGGGTGCCTATGGGAGGCAACTGATTGATTTTCTCTCTCACATTGGTGTTTCTCTCTCTCTCTCTCTCAATAAAAACATATAAACATATTTTTAAAAAATGCCTGGGGATGACATACTAGGTAATTATGCTATTGGAGTTTCTCACCGTGACTGGGTATTATTGGATAAACAGAATTATAAGGCTGGACATGCCCAGGAGGATAACATTGTCAAGAAGATTCTGAAGGCACCGTAAGTTGCTTGAGCAATTGACTCACACTCCTACTGCACTTCCACCCCTCAGAGACATTTCCTGTGATCAATTTGTGGAGGAGGCAGAGAATTTCAGTTTGGTTTACGGTGCTCTACATAATATTCTAGCAGGTGTGCCTGGCTGCTGTGGCTCAATGATTGAGCATCAACCTATGAACCAAGAGGTTATAGTTCGATTCCTGGTCACTGCACGTGCCTGGGTTGTGGGCTTGATCCCCAGTAGGGGGTGTTCAGGAGGCAACTGTTTCTCTCTCATCAATATTTCTATCTCTCTATGCCTCCCCCTTGGTCTCTAAAAATCAATAAAAACATATTAAAAACAATATTCTGGCAGTTGGTAGGGGTAGACTTGGAAAATCCTGCCGGGGTACAGAACGTTAAGTATTACATCTCTTTGACAGGAATGAAACACTCTGAAGTATGGACCTACATTGATTAAGAGGTAGTAATTAACGATTCGGTTAGGTGATCAGGGTCTTCAAAGGAATGAGGTTGTAAGATTTGTAATAAGGAAGACGAGAAAAGATCATGGGATGGAACTTTCAATAATAGGCACTGGGTGAGGAAACGTACGTTCCATGTGAATCTCACCAAAAGGTCTGATTCTGGAAGAGAGTGTCAATCAGGTGAACAAGGTGACTGTCCCAGGACTTTGCTCAGCAGCACCCCAAGTGCTTGCTTCGTGGGCTAATAATGTAGTGGCCATAGAGGTGAGGTTGGGCCCAAGAGCACAGGCGTTCCTTACCAAGGCTGTCCTGGCTCTGCCATGCTGAACACCCAGATTGGGTCCTCAATATGGTTCAGGACCTAAAGGGGACCAGAGGGCAGCTCTCTGACTGATTATGTGGGTCCCCCTCATTATTCTCCCTGGGGTGAATTCTTACGCTGGGTCTAGAATTGTTTTCCCTGTCATGCTTCCACTTGTACCATCACCCATGGATTTATTAATAGAAATGAAACACAGATTCAGATGCTCAGATTTAAAAAAGTAATTATAGCAAAGGCATGGGCTTTTAATTATCCCATTATTATGGAACAGTTAATAATTCCACATGGTGAACATTGGAGAGAGGGAAAGTGCTGATGATTCTTTTATAATTTGTCAGAACAATTAGAAGACTGCTTAGGAATATAGAGATGTCATTTACAATATTATTATCAGGTCAAACCTTCTTAATAAGGCAACCAGAATTGCAGATTCCTCTTGGTGGTTATTTTCACAGGACAGGCAACAATTCCTAAAGCATTTGGAGCCTTAAAAGACCTTTTGGTTTAAAAAACAAAATAAACTGACGAACAAAATAGGTCCAGAGACATGGAAGCATGGCACAGACTGATGAATCTCAGAGGGAAGGAGGAGGGCTGAGAAGAGATTAACCAAAGAATTTATATGCATACTAGAGGCCCGATGCATGAAATTTGTGCAAGATAGGCCTTCACAGCCATGGCGGCTGCCTCAATCCCTTGCAGCCTTGGAGGCTGCCTTGGTCCCTTCCTTGCAGCCGCTGTGGCTGCCTCAACCCACAGCTGCAGCCCCAGCTTCATCCGGAAGGTCATTCAGACGGTGGTTTGGTCAATTTGCATATTACGCTTTTATGATTATGGACTAGGGGCCCAGTGCACAAATTCATGCCCCTTGAAAGGAAGTGTGGGCAGCGAGGCTGTGGTAGGCCCAGGGGAGGGTCTCAGCCCATCCTCTGCACCCCTGCCTGGCCCCTCCCTCCACGGCCCCGGTCCTCTGTCTGCTGGCAGCCCTGCTCCCGCCGCCGCTCCCACGCACTAATGGTGCCGGCCCTGCTCACACCCGCTGATGGCACAGAGTGATTGGGGCTGACACCAGCAGCAGGTGTGAACAGGGCCAGTGCTGTCAGCAGGTGGAAGCGGTGGCTGCTGCCCCTATTGTCCCTCAGGAGCAGGGGGAGGTGGAGAAGACCTCAGGGGTGATCAGGGCCGGCAGCTGCCACTTGCACCCACTGATGGTGCCGAGTGATTGGGATCGGCTCTAGGCACCTGCAGCGGGTGCAAGTGGCGGCTTTGGCGCCAGCTGCAGGGTGCGAGCAGGGCCGGTGCTGGCAGTGGGTGTGAGTGGCGGCTCCGGCAGCAGGTGTGAGCAGGGCCAGTGCTGGTAGCAGGTGTGAGCGCTGGCTAGGACCACGGTACGCGGGAGCGAAGAATTTTCAGTAACCACCAGAGGCTCATTCTGATGACAGCAACCAGTGCCCTGCTCACCTGCCCCACCATTCTGCCTGGCCAACGCCCACCATGTCCTGCACACGTCCCCTGGTGGTCAGCGCACGTCACAGTGACTGGTTGTTTGGTTGTTCCGTCGTTCGGTCTATTTGCATATTAGCCTTTTATTGTATAGGATAATCATAATCCATGGACACAAACAACAGTGTGGTCAAGGCCTGGGGGGCAGGGGGGGGGGGTGAGGGTTAATAGGAGGGGAAAAGGGAGACATCTGTAATACTTTCAACAATAAAGATACATTAAAAAAACATATTAACAGAGAATGGATTTCCTTTGAATAATAAGTTGTGAATGTTCCCCCATGTCCCGCGTGGTTCAGGGTTCAGGATCTGGAAGAGGGGTCACACACAAATGAAAGAGAGGAGACAAGAAATAATAATTTGGAAATATTGGGGGCCGGGTGGGCAAGCCCAATGCAAGAGAAAGGACTCCCACTGGTGCCCAGGCCTTGCCAACCTTTTATTCAATTTTAGATACACATCTAGCTCTTAGGCAGGCAATTGCAGTAACAGACAGACTATCCTAAAGGTCAGTAAATATTAGAAGGATTTACTCTGAGACTCTCTGATCAGGAAATAGCTTGAGCCCCCATTGTCTGGACTAGACAGTCGGTGCGTAACTCTGGCCCTTGCCATGGGTTCAAGGTTCACCAGTGTTCCGGGATCCTTTTTGGCACTTCTCTGCTAGTGAAGACAATGGGTGGTTTCCTGCAATAAATAGAAGACATTCTAGTAACTAGCACATGTCTCCATAATGCTAAGGAGAACAAATGATATTCTTGGGAACATTCTTTTTTTAAAAAATATTTTTATTGATTTCAGAGAGGAAGGGAGAGGGAGATGGAAACACCAATGATGAGAGAGAATTATTGATTGGCTCTCTCCTGCATGCCCCTTACTGAGGATTGAACCCACAACCCAGGCATGTGCCCTGACTGGGAATTGAACTGTGACCTCCTGGTTCATAGGTTGACACTCAACCACTGAGCTATGTTGGCTTGGTGGGAACATTCTTAATTTAGTACCTAATCAAATCAGGTTTTTAAAAGTAGCTTATGATATAGAATTTTATTTCTCTTTTTATAGCTGCAAGAAGGTACATGTCTTTTATCTCTGTCTCAGACTCTTTCAGTTAATTATTAAGACTTTCATTTTTAAGGTCAGGTTTCACAGTTCATTAGCTGTAATATAAGCAGGCCTCTAGAACAAAATTTTATTGGCAGAAATGGAGAAAGGGATAAAAGTGTTGTTTAATAGCAATAAAGTAAGGAGGATATAATTTTTCTTCCATATTATTAAATGCCTTATCTATAATAATAAAAGCATAATATGCTAATTAGACCAGACAGCCCCATGACTTTCCGGGAGTCCTTCCGGACTACCTTCTGGATGAAGCCAGGGCTGTGAGGGCCAAGGTAAGCCACAACAGCTGCAAGGCTGAACCCTTTGCATGAATTTCGTGCACGGAGCCTCTAGTTTTCTTATAATTTCCATCTCAAAAGATCTTGAAATTTCAGAGAAGACCAATGGTTTATCCTTGGTTTAAAGTGGTAGAATAGGAACATTCTGGATTAATGGCATACCAGACAGGAAATATTTAGGCATCTTATACATCTCAATATTTGTCAACAATGAAGTTGGCTGACTAAAGAATATATAAATATAGCCTACATTCTCTGGGCTATAATTCTGAATAGGTGTATTTCTCAGACTGCATATGGGATATTGAGTTTAAGTGTACTTAGAAATATTAGGGAAGGGAACCAAGATGGCGGCATAGGTTAACGCCGGAGTTTGCTGCTTTGAACAACTACTTCAAAAGTGAAACTAAAAGACGGAACGGACATCACCCAAAACCACAGGAACGCTGGCTGAGTGGAAGTCCTACAACTAGGAGGAAAGAGAAACGCATACGGACACTCAGAGGAAGCGCAGTGCTGAAGTCAAATTCTGAGGTGCGGAGTGCGCGGAGCAGGCTGGCGGCGGAGGGCGCGGTTGACGTTTTCAATCAGGAGGGAGTCGCAGACTCTGAGCTCCAGATACAGGCGAGTCTTTAGGGACCCAGACTCAAACGGGAGAAGCGGGACTGTCTGGCTTCGGTCAGAGCGAGTGCAGCTTTCTCTCCGAGTTTTGCAGCGGTTGCTGGGACTCAGAGAGGCAGAGCCCCTGGGGACAGGACTGAGAGCCGCCATAACTGCTCTCTCCGGCCCACCCTATTGATCCTGTGCAACCTGCCCCGCCCAAGCCCTGCACACAGGCATTTGCCGGATAGCCTCAGGCAAAGGCTAGATTAGCACTTCCCTAGAGGACAGAAGTTCTCTCACTGCTGCAATCAAGGTTTAACTATAAGACTGCGAACAAAGACCACTAGGGGGTGCACCAAGGAAGCATAACAAAATGCGGAGACAAAGAAACAGGACAAAATTGTCAATGGAAGAAATAGAGTTCAGAACCACACTTTTAAGGTCTCTCAAGAACTGTTTAGAAGCCGCCGATAAACTTAATGAGATCTACAAGAAAACTAATGAGACCCTCGATGTTATATTGGGGAACCAACTAGAAATTAAGCACACACGGACTGAAATAACGAATATTATACAGACTCCCGACAGCAGACCAGAGGAGCGCAAGAATCAAGTCAATGATTTGAAATGCGAGGAAGCAAAAAACACCCAACCGGAAAAGCAAAATGAAAAAAGAATCCAAAAATGGGAGGATAGTGTAAGGAGCCTCTGGGACAGCTTCAAGCGTACCAACATCAGAATTATAGGGGTGCCAGAAGATGAGAGAGAGCAAGATATTGAAAACCTATTTGAAGAAATAATGACAGAAAACTTCTCCCACCTCGTGAAAGAAATGGGCTTACAGGTCAAAGAAGCGCAGAGAACCCCAAACAAAAGGAATCCAAAGAGGACCACACCAAGACACATCATAATTAAAATGCCAAGAGCAAAAGATAAAGAGAGAATCTTAAAAACAGCAAGAGAAAGAAACTCAGTTACCTACAAGGGAATACCCATACGACTGTCAGCTGATTTCTCAACAGAAACTTTGCAGGCCAGAAGGGAGTGGCAAGAAATATTCAAAGTGATGAATACCAAGAACCTACAACCAAGATTACTTTATCCAGCAAAGCTATCATTCAGAATTGAAGGTCAGATAAAGAGTTTCACTGATAAGGAAAAGCTAAAGGAGTTCATTACCACCAAACCAGGATTATATGAAATGCTGAAAGGTATCCTTTAAGAAGAGGAAGAGGAAGAAAAAGGTAAAGATACAAATTATGAACAACAAATATGCATCTATCAACAAGTGAATCTAAGAATCAAGTGAATAAATAATCTGATGAACAGAATGAACTGGTGATTATAATAGAATCAGGGACATAGAAAGGGAATGGACTGATTATTCTTGGGGGGGAAAGGGGTGTGGGAGATGTGGGAAGAGACTGGACAAAAATCGTGCACCTATGGATGAGGACAGTGGGTGGGGAGTAAGGGTGGAGGGTGGGGCGGGAACTGGGAGGAGGGGAGATATGGGGGGGAAAAAAGAGGAACAAATGTAATAATCTGAACAATAAAGATGTAATTTAAAAAAAAAAGAAATATTAGGAATAAACAAGACAGGTGGTGGGGAGAAGGGGACCTGCCAGCTGTCCTCACCAATCAGAGGGATTGTGCTCACTCTGTGATGCTCCAGACAGCAAATGAGGGAGGAACCCTTTAACTTTAGCCATAAGGAAAAATTGACCTATGAAGGTGTTTAACCCATGGTTGACCGATTACCTGTCCTATTTTAAAAAGTGATTTATTTATTGAATTTTGGATTGGAAACCATCCATCTTTGTTAACACAACATTTTATTTTAAAAAGTTTCAAATTTCAAACTTTGAAAAATCAGGACAATGAACACCTACCTCTCTTCACCATATGTATCAATTAAAATTTTTTGGTCACATTTACTTTCTCTCGCTCTTTCTCTCTCTCTCTCTCTCTCTCACACACACACACACACACATACACACACACTTTTGATGAGCTATATGAAAGGAAGTTTAAAATTTCATAAAATTCATCCTTAATTTCTTCAGCAAGTATCTCCTAAGAACAGGGACATTTCCTAACTGTTACTATACATCATTAAGATAATATTAATTCTATGAAATCTTCAAGATTTTTCTGACTTGCTTATGAAAAATATCATAAAAGTGTCTGTTTTTCCTGTAACAGGATTCATTCACTGAGATTAATGAATTTGGCCCTGCCTACCTCATAGGCTCATTGTTGGGAGGCCTGCTGTCTTCAGGGGACCCAAAGACTATAAAAAATGGCCTTGCCCTCAAGAAGTGAGGCCAAGTGAAAAATTTGGAAAATCAGACAAAATAATGCACATAAAGTACTTTTTAAAAAAAATATTTTATTGATTTTTTACAGAGAGGAAGGGAGAGAGATAGAGAGTTAGAGACATCGATGAGAGAGAAACATCGATCAGCTGCCTCCTGCACATCTCCCACTGGGGATGTGCCCGCAACCCAGGTACATGCCCTTGACCGGAATCGAACCTGGGACCTTTCAGTCCGTAGGCCGATGCTCTATCCACTGAGCCAAACCGGTTTCGGCTAAAGTACTTTTTAAAACGTCAACTATCCTATATAATAAAGGGCTAATATGCAAATAGACTAAACGCCGGAATGACTGGTCGCTATGATGTGCACTAACCACCAGGGGGCAGATGCTCAACGCAGGAGCTGCCCTGGTGGTCAGTGCGCTCCCACAGAGGGAGTGCCTCTCAGCCAGAAGACCGGAGCCAGGCTCATTGCTGGTGAGCACAGTGGGCATGGCAGGAGCCTCTCCCTGCCACGGGGAGTGGTCCTAAGCCATCAGTCAGACATCCCCCGAGGGCTTCTGGACTCCGAGAGGGCACGAATGTCGTGCACCAGGCCTAGTGATGTTAATAAAAGTTGTTACTTTCTCCCTGCATTCCTTTTTTCAAAGAAAATATGATCTAAGAGATGGAAAAATGTTAAATAAAAATATCACCAGAGGGCGCTATAGTAGCATTTAGAAAACAATGACAGTCTAAGTCTGTCAAACTCAAAGGCTAACACAGGCCAAATAAACAAGGTTTGAGTTTATGTGGGCTGCAAAAAAACAAAAGCTTCAATTTTCATAGAAACATAGGTTTATTTCAATAGAGACATGCTGAATACAAAGGGCTGAAATAAATGAGTAATCGTTAACATAAAATAATAGAACATTTTAATAAAAATTAATATTTTTTCTTGAACATTGACTTACCAGACACTGAATAACTGCACAAATTAATAAGCGTAACACAAATAAACCTATTTTTATTGTTCTCCAAAAGCGAAATATTTCCTGTTGCGCAAACAAGTACCAAACAAGTCAGTACAAGACTAAAGACGTGGCAATCGGCTGCTAAAATATTCCCTGCTAGTATTAGTGGAGAGATATGGTGCATCTGCGCATAAGGTATGTAAGGGAAATGAATGCAACATGATTATAGCAATCAGTCATTAGCGAACGTTATAGTTTGTGATTAATAATCAACACTAATAAAAGAGAAAAATGGTAATTGGCATACGGCGATACCCTTTTCATTGGCTAATCAGGGCTATATGCAAATTAACTGCCAACTAAGATTGGCAGTTAACTGCCAACTAAGATTGGCAGTTAACTGCCAACAAGATGGCAGTTAATTTGCATATGTAGGCACAATGCAGGGAGGCGAAAGGGAAAGCAGGAAGAAGCCCCCTGCCACTGACAGTGATCGGAAACCCAGGGGGGAGCAAAGAGCTGGGGGGCAGGGCAAAGGCGGCCCTGGGGCCGCCTTTGCCCTGCCCCCCAGCCATGATCGGAGAATCAGGCGCCTTTGCCGCCTTGGCCAGTGATAGCAGGAAGTAGGGGTGGAGCCAGCGATGGGAGCTGGGCACGGTCGAAGCTGGCAGTCCTGGGAGCTAGGGGTCCCTTGCCTGGGCCTAAAGCGAAGCCCACGATCGCGGGGCCGCTGCAGCTGCGGGTCCCCGCTGCCCGGGCCAGACGCCTAGGCCAGAGGCGTTAGGCCTGGGCAGGGGCGGAGCCTGCAACCGCAGGGAGCTGGGGGTCCCCTGCCCAGGCCTGACACCTCTGCCGGAGGCCTCAGGCCTGGTCAAGGGGCCGATCCGGTGATTGGTGATCAGAGGGTGATGAGGGTCAACTCCTCTGGCCGAGGCATCAGGCCTGGGTGGGGAGCAGAGCCGGGGATTGGGGGGATATGATGGTCCCCTTGCCCAGGCCTGAAGCCTGGGTCAGAGGCGTCAGGCTTGGGCGGGGGGTGGAGCAAGCGATCAGAGGGAGATGGGGGTCCCCTGCCCAGGCATGATTCCTGGGCCAGTGGCCTCAGGCCTGGGCGGGGGCCAGAGCCAGTGATCGGGGGGAGATGGGGGTCCCCTGTCCAAGCCTGACACCTCTGGCGGAGGCGTCAGGCCTGGGCAAGGGGCCGATCAGGCGATCGGAGGGTGATGGGGGTCTACGCCTCTGGCCGAGGCATCAGGCCTGGGCAAGGGGCAGAGCCAGCAATCGGAGGGGTCTGGGGGTCCCCTGCCCAGGCCTGATGCCTGGGCCAGAGGCATCAGGCCTGGGCTGGGGGCAGAACCAGTGATGGGGGGAAATGAGGGTCCTCTGCCCAGGCCTGACACCTCTGTCAGAGGCGTCAGGCCTGGGCAAGGGGCCGATCCTGCGATTGGAGGGTGATGGGGGTCAACGCCTGAGGGCTCCCAGTATGTGAGAGGGGTCAGGCTGGGCTGAGGGACACTCCCCCGCCACACACACCCAGTGCACGAATTTCGTGCACCGGGCCCCTAGTTATATATAACAGGATATTGTAAAAATTAAGTGACAAAATTTTTGTTAAAATGTTTCTTACATACCATTATATTGGCTAGGTCACAAAATTATTCGTTGTGGGCCACATGCAGCCTGTGGGCCCCAAGTTTGATATGCTTGGTCTAAGATGTTTGAAGAGACAGTTAATATATCTTATAGCTGCATATGTTTTCTTCTTAGAAGAATATATTGTGATTGTATTGTCTTCTAAAGTCAAGTATTGTCCACCCTAGTAACTGGCATTCTTAAAGATGTGTAATGATGTCAGACCAAATAAAGAATAAAAAAAAGAAAGACCTACATATTTTGTTAGAGAAACCAACCCTTTAAAGTAACATTTTTTTCCCCCTTGGGAGGGGTCAAGTCTCATTCCAGTTCTGTGAACACACCATGTGTTAAAAGAGCCTTAAAGATACTCAGAGCCAAAGGAGATCAGGGAGGGAAAACAGCTTTGTAGCTGCCAGGATCTGAAAAGGAGGTGGGTCTTAAGGTAGACCTGGGGAGGATGGAGGAAGCCGGGGTGGGGGGCGGGGGCGGGGGTGGGGGTGGGGTAGGGGTGGGAAGGGGGGTGGGAAGGCAAAGGGATGAGGGGGAAGAACATAACTGATGTAGGGAATAGCATGAGAAAGGCCAGCCATCTTTGGGATGGGTTCCATTCACCATAACGTTAACAAAGGAAGCATTTACAAATGGATTAACTGCTTCCATTCCTAATGAAAGAGGATCTTAAATGAGCAGGAATGTGAATTTCTACTATAAGATATTACTTACCTGTTAACATTAAACAGTACCAGATGTTAGACCTCTAAAAAAGAATTTAGAGCCAAGACTCAAATACAAACAAAAGTTTATTTAGAAATTTAAAGAGGCAGAAGAAGTGAGTTGTGACAGAGGCAAAAGAAGGGCACTTTTAGTTTAGAAGAAAGAAAGCAAAGGTATACATTTCTTGAGGAAAAAATGGGGGAGGAAAGGAGGCATGGGCATTCTTGAGAGAAAGAGAGGGAGAGGGAGAGGGAGAGGGAGAGGGGGAGAGAGAGAGAGAGAGAGAGAGAGAGAGAGAGAGAGAGAGAGAGAGAGAGAGAGAGAGAGAGAAACACTGGGAAAGAAGAGGGGGAAAGGCATGGGCATGCTCCAGAGAGAGGGAGTCATGCTGGGTCCTTCCTCTGAAGGGTTTTTTCCTGGAGGCTTCAGGGGAGGATCTCAATAGAATATTCATCAGCTTTCAGAGTGTTCCCCTCAGGTCCCGTTCTCCACTGATTGGTGGTGTCAGGGCAGGAGGTCATTAATCAATGCTTAGCCCTGCCTGGCCTTGCCGCTTTTCTGGGCCTAAAGCTGAAACACAGCTGAGGCCTAGATTTTATCTCTAGTTGGACCAACTCTGTCTCTGTGGTCAACAGGCTGGAGGCTTTGTTTCTAAGGTTATTTGATGTGGGCCAGAACCTGATTGTCCTTAGGGCTTAATGCTTAAGGCAGTGGTTGTATAAGGGCTTGAATGGAAGTCCTATGAGGCTATTCTCTCCCCTGTTCTTCTAAGGGAGTCTACTACATGACTAGTGACATTCCAGGGGAGGAAAGATCAGGGGAGGATCTGAACCACATGACCAGCAAATGAAAGGTCAGGGGAGGATCTGAACCAAATGTCCAGTGATATGAAAGGTCAGGAGATCTAAGCCACAAGACCAGGGATATGCTAGGGGAGGAAAGGTCAAGAGGGGGTGGGGGGTGGGGTGGGGGAGGTCCCAGCCCAGTTTTGCCTGTTGCTAGGCACCCAGGACTTTGCACCCTGATGACCTTCTGTACCTGGCCTGTTGTTTCTACTCTGCTCCTGTTTGTCTAACTGCCTAGTATATTACCACCCTCCCCAGCAAAGCTTCAGGGAAGTTTATCTTCTCTCTGAAGTTAATAAGTGGTACATATTTTTTTTAAAAACTGGCAGGTTTCATAAATTATGCTAAGCTGAGGACTAGTCTTTGTTACTTGATTCAAATTATTATGTCTTATCCTTAAACTGTTTATGTGGCATCAATGAATGTAATCATTTGAAAACTCTCATTTTGTTTTTCATATAAATCTTACTATCTGATAAATCTTGTAGCTATAAATATTCTGCTTAATTAGCTTATTGTAAGTACATTGCTTTTTTTCACTTTTAGTTGACTACAGAAAATAGACTACTTAGTGCAAATTACAGATCATTAAACTTCGTAAAGCTCTAAACATTATATCTATACTAGTGACCTGGTGCACGGATTTGTGTACATTGAAAGGAAATTAATTAGAAGGTGGCTGGCGGGATGGGACTGGGCGAGACGGGCCAGACACACCCTGGAGCCAACCTCCCGCGGTCCCTCCCCAGCGTCTGTGGAGTGAGTGGGGTCCTTCCAGCAGATGGGGTCCCTTGGCCTGGCCTGCGGGGATCAGGCCAAAACGTCTCTCCTACATCCCCCAAGGGGTCCTGGAGTGCAAGAGGGCACTCTGCAAAGTGGCTGTCATACAGGGTGTGGAACACAAATGCACAGGTGCAGTAAGCCAGATTTAGGGCCACCAGTGCCTCAGCAACAACATAACCCACGGCCAAAGGTGGAATCATGCAGCCCCTTGAGGAATTGGGCTCCCTCCTCTCTGGTTTCAGGGTGCATCACCTGAGAACAGCCGTTGCCAAGTCACTGCAGCTTGGCAGCTCCAGCATTGAGCATCTGTCCCTGGTTGTCAGTGTACATCATAGTGACCAGTTGGACAGTAGGAGGGACACTTAGCATATTAGCCTTTCATATATATCCTATATAATAAAAGCCTAATAGGCAAACTGACTGAAAGGGCTAATGACCAGTGGAACAACTGGTGGAACAACCAGTCACTATGATGCACACTGACCACCAGGGGGCAGACGCTCAACACAGGAGCTGCCCCCAGCCCACAGGCCCCAGGCCAGCCAAGGTGGGTGCCAGCGGGGACCCCAATCGCCGTGCTGGTCACCTCGCAGATCGGCCCTGATTGCCGGCCAGGCCTAGGGACCCTACCCATGCACAAATTTCATGCATCGGGCCTCTAGTAGATATATAAAAGGCTAAGTGACCGGCCGACTGGCCAATCGGCCAGTCGCTATGACACACACTGACCACCAGGGGGCGGTTACTCAACGCAGGAGCAGAAACCACAGGCATGGAAATATGGAACAGACTGATGAATCTCAGAGGGCCGGGGGGAGGGGGGAGGGTGGGAAGAGATTAATCAAAGATCTTATATGCATACTAGAGGCCCAGTGCACAGATTTGTGCACCAGCGGGGTTCCTCGGCCTGTGCCCTCTTGCAATACGGGATCCCTCGGCAGATGTCGGAGAGCTGGTTTCAGCCCGATCCCTGCAGCCCAGGCTGAGGGACCCCACTGGCGCACAGATGGGCCTCTAGTGTTATAATAATTATCAAAGATGAAAAAAGCAATTATCTAGTAAAGGTGGAAATTTGAGAGTTACATGTGTTTTTACTTTTAAAAAATCTTCAACATCATGTTTTTTATTTGTATAGCTTCTGATATCCTACTACTTGTGATTATAATTCACAGAGGTAAAGTGGGGCTAATAAAAATAAATGAACAGATGCTAAAAAGGAAATTATTTAGCAGTTTATTAAAGAAGAGTAGCTCATAGTTTATTGGAACTCTGAAATTACATAACAGCATTACATACATGTGATATATACTTTAAAGATATATGTACCTTTTGTGTATATATATATATATATATGTATATGATTTTTTTTCTAGTAAAATTTTTTATTATGGAAAATGTGCAACATATTCAAAAGTAGAGCAGTGTACTGAGACCCCGTATATGTATCACCCAACCTAAAATATTGTGAATGTGTAGCTAATCTAGTTTTCTTATTACCTCTTTATTCTTTATTACCATTTCTCCAGAACTAGTTTTAAACAATTTTATTAATAAACACACCAGTTATCATAGTTATTTACAGGAACTATTACTGTATTTTACTACAAATGCTATAATCTTTATAGCTATTTGATGTTGAGATGTTAACTGTAAATATTTGTTTAAATTCATGGTGATCTTTGGTTCATCATATCAGATTATAAATTAACCAGATTATCAGGTTCAGATTCAGGCAGATAGTCTTCCAAATTGTTCCTGGCTACTTCAGAAGGTCAGGACTGTTCGAATACTGTTAATAATTATATTAAAAAAATCAGTACAACTTTTATGATAAATTTAACAAAAACTCACAAGTAATTTTTGTTTTATCCTTTTGGGATTTGATTTAATCTTTCTTTATAGACACACAATTTGGTAAGCCTAATTCCTTTTATCTTGTTATCCTCCGTTATTCCTGGCACTAATAAAACTTTATATATGATGCCAATAAGCTGGGAGAGCATTGGGGACCTCGCTTGCCCTGGGTGAGGACTTGGCTGCCTCGTGGTGCTGTGAGAAGTAGAGCATGACATGCTGTAGTGATGTTTTTGTCTTGGAACAGCCCCTGCTCTTGGCTCTCCTGCAGCCGAGGGCAAATTGGGCATCAAAAGGAGGTGGTTGGTGTGTTGGGATGCTACTTTCTGAGAATCAAAATATTCCAATTCTTGAATAAGTCCTTCCATATGTACTAGCAAGATGGGGGGTAAGCCTTAAGGACAGAGAATTCCTTATCTTGGATCTCACTGCTGGAGCTGTTGGCTGCCATGCATAAATGCTTTCTTCACTCGGGGCCTGGAAGAGCCACCTCCCTGTGGGGGGAGAGGCTCTGTGTCCTCTCCTCACCAGGAGTCGGGGTCACTGCACCTTAACAGGCCAATTGGCGTGTCCCATCTCCTCTCCCCCACTTCCTTGCTTCTATGCAGTTAGCATGCCAACAGGGCCTGTCCTCCATTGTGTTCCCTGTACCCATGTGGTAAGCACACCTGGGAGGGCCCATCCCCTGCCTGCTCTGCTGCCACCTTTCCATCTGTGTGGGCAGTCAGGTGGTCTTCTCAGTGGGCAAGAGGGAGTAGGAGGCCTCATGTAGGTGTTTCCCGTAGCCCTCCATTCTACCAGTGATTACCAGGCCTGTTTTTAGAATATGGGAGACTTGACCAGTTATTACTAAAGCAATGCAACATTTTGCATTTGGCTGCCAGTTAGCATTGCTGGTTGGGTATATTCTATGACTGAGAACCCAGGGACAAAGGGGTAGTGGTGGAGGAGTTATGAGCACCAGGTTCTAAGGCCCCAAACCCAACCAATTCCTCATTTGAGGAGTACAGAGATTTAGACACTGTGCAAGATATTTCAGGGCTTTTACACTAAGTTATTTAGCATAGTTTAAAAAATAGTGTTTATTTCTTTTATTTATTTATTTAAAAAATATATTTTTATATTTAAAAGGAGGGAGAGAGAGATAGAAACATCAATGATGAGAGAGAATCATTGATAGGCTGCCTCCTGCATGCCCCCTACTGGGGATCGAGCCCTCAACCCAGGCATATGCTCTGATCAGAATTGAACCGGGGACCCTTCAGTCCTCAGGCTGATGCTCTATCCACTGAGCCAAACTGCAAGGGCTATTTCTTTGATTTTTGTTGAACTCCTTTTTGATATGTTGTAGCTAACATGTTTCAAATTAGGGAGTTCATGTCAAGCAGTAGGCACATTTTCTCAGGTTTCTATCCTGTGAAGTATTCTGTGTCCTCACACCATGGACCTATTTTCTTCTTTTGTGACATTGCTTCTCTGTGTCAAACCCCTGCCAACTAACTCTAGGTCCCCCACCCCCCTTTTGTAATGTGTTCTCTTTTCTTTGCTCTCTTGTCCTGCGTCTCCTCTGTGCAACATTGTTCCTGGTGTCCTGCCCTTTGTTGCTATTGATCAGGGCTATGCTTGACCATTTTAACAAAAGTCACTGATCCCAGTCTTATCCACTCCCCATTGCTGGGGATCCCCCAGTTGGGACAGTTCTATAAATCGGCTCTCAGGGTTGATGGCAAGGGAGCACACTACACTAAAATTGTAGGTCGGATGTCTCTTACAGGAGACCTCTGACAAAGCAAGAGGATGAGAGAGTTGGGACATCCTTTAAGTATCTGATACCTGCCACTCCCTGCTCACATCTCTGTGGTTTTCACCTGATTCTGATAAGGAAGGGCCTGCAGGGTGCACTCTGTCAAACATAGTGATTCCAGAGCCGGGCTATGTTGTACCAGAGGGATCTGATGTTATAGGATAGAAACCTCTCTCGTAGGGAGCAGCCCCAACTAAGTTAATGATTGTCTGTGAAAGAAAGTATGTCAATTTATGCCACCCTCTATGTTGGAACAGTGTATGGCAGTGTACATTATGGAAACAGAGTAGGAAGGTAGATGATGTTGGGGTTCCCCCCGCAAATGGCCACTATTTCATCTTTTAAGCACCTCTAGTGTGTCTGATGATGTGAAAAATGTCAGGAAAGAAACTGATTAGATTTAAACATCAAATAAAAATAGAGTCATCATAAAGGTTTTTCAAACCATGTACCCATCTGTTTGGTAATTTACCTTTTTCCTTGGTGCATTAGGTCAAATGCCTCATTGATTTTGTCAAAAGGCAGGGTATGGGTCACCAGTGCATCCAGGTTGAATTTCTTATTCTTGTAATCAGTAACCAGCTTTGGGATTGAATCTCTACCCTTGAAACCTGTAATTTGGCCAAAAGTCCAAATAAAGAATCATTGTTGAATGATGAGCAAGTAGATTAATATTGTTGAATGAATGAAATTATTTGGTCAGATTTGGTTTCCTCCAAATAGATCAAACTCCCTCTCATATTTATTTTTTCTTTATTTTTATCTCTCTTAAATTTTTTATTCATAGGAAAAGTTCAAGATTATTTATATTTCTGCATAAGAAATTATCTGTGTTTAGTCCAAGTTTGACTTTTGTTTCTCTCCATTGGTTTATTTTAATGCAAATTGAACTTCTGTTTGCAAGTTGTAGTATTTCTACTATACAAACTGTTTACTTTCAAGTAATTATTAGAATAGCTTTCCTATAGTTTTTAGATGTATTTTAGGTACTCAGTATTTAAACAAATTATTTTCATTTCAATTTGAGTACTATTATGGAGAAAATGAACAGAAAAAGCATAACTGACCACCAAATGATGTTCCATTGATAGTACGGCCCATTATTATCTCTCCTGGAGAAACAGTCAATCCTTTGTCACCAATGGCCACTCCAATGAGAGTACACGATCCCCAACCTACTGTTGTGCAGTCCAGGGCTGCTCTCTGGAAGGTCAAACAAAAAAGACCAGCTGCCCTGACTGGTTTGGCTCAGTGAATAGAGCGTCAACCTGCGGACTGAAGGGTCCCAGGTTCGATTCCGGTCAAGGGCAAGTATCTTGGTTGCGGACACATGATCAGATGTTTCTCTCTCATCAATGTTTCTGACTCTCTATCCCTCTCCCTTCCACTCTGTAAAAAATCAATAAAATGTATTTAAAAAAAAAAAAAAAAAAAAAAGACCAGCTGAGTAAGTAGAAAGTGTGACTCTGTACTGTGTTTCCGGGACAATTTATACACTCTGCATATGAAATAAAGGGAGTCAACCACATGAGGTCATAGTGCTGTAGACCGACGCTGGAGGCTTTGCTTCGAATAGAACATTCAATAAAATTTTGAGCTTTTTCAAAAGGGATATTAGACCCAGCTTGCATGGCTCAGTGGTTGAGCATCGACTTATGAACCAGGAGGTCAGGGTTCGATTTCCAGTCAGGGCACATGCCCAGGTTGTAGGAGGCAGCTGATCAATGATTCTCTCTTTCATCACTGATGTTTCTATCTCTCTCTCCTGCTCCCTTCCTCTCTGAAATCAATACAAATACATTTAAAAAATAAAAAAAGAATATTAGAAAGAAACAGAATATATTATTTCATCTTGTTCAACGTCATAATTATACTGAATCTATGACATATATCATTGTATACTAAGAAAAATTCACCACCATGAAATTAAGAATCGTCTATAGAAGATATTCTAAACTCAAATGAACATACTTTTGACTATTTACCAAAGGTGTATTGTAAAAAGCTTGCAATTTCGGGGGCATAGAATAAAAATCTTTAAAGTCACGAGATGAGGGTGATTATTCACTAGAGCCTGGGATGAGGCATATACTGTAAAGTTAGTGGATCGCTATGTAGGATAAATGAAAAGAAAAGCCATTTAAAATAGAGGGCAAAACAGTTAAAATGACGCTGGCTGCTGCTCATGAAACATTTCATTTGCTTCCCTACATTTTTTAAAGCTCTCTGCAGGACTTATGTGACCAGTTCTGGCCAATGGGCTTTGGGCAGAAGTGATGTGTCCTTTCTTGGCCTAAACAGAAAAGCCAGTGTGCAGCCTGCCCGATGTCCCTTTTCCCGCTACAACAACCAAGAGGACCCCATGTTGAGATTGTGAAGCCACAGATTTGAACTTCCTTGACGGGTGACTCACAACATAGGAAACAGTGGCTTGGAGGAGTTGTATTGATGTTTGTATGAGGGACAGAGAGAACATTGTTACCTTAGCCTACTGCAAGTTTGGGATGAGGATAAAACTCCCAAGGATTGAAAATGTAAATGAAAAGTTTAAGAAAGTTTAAGAAAGACATAAACTGTGGCTGGCCATTCTGCTTAGATGCCCAATGGTAACTAGAGAAACATTTAAAATGTTTGGAGACTAGTATTATAGAAGAGAAATGTAAACTTTGTGTCATATCCCATTGCCATAGTCAGGGGGCAACTTGATTCTGATCTGTTGGGGCAGTTCCAACAGGAAGTACAGTTCTTTTTCATCCCTGATTATTATATGAAAGAAGGAATTTGAAGAGCAGTAAATTCTCTCCATCTTCTCTCTCTCTGTGTGTCTTACTAGTGACAGAAGATATAACCGTCTATAACCTTAAGAATATGCTTTGAAATTTTCATTTGATTATGTGCTTATTTATTGTTTTGAAAATTTGTAACATTTCTGAATATAAACTTTTCTTTCTCCTTTTTACAATTTTTACATGGTAAAACTATTTTTGTTTATATATATGACATAGATTCATGTTGAGGGGAAAAGAACACTAGGTACTCCTGGTCACCTTAAAGTAGCTGCTTACATGGATTTCTGTTTTAAAAAAAATGTTTTTCTTATTGCTTTTTCTACATTTCTGAAGTTTGCTCCAAGAAAAGAATTAACCTCTATAATGATGACTTAGTTCAATGGGCATTATATGCAAGTTCAGGGTTTTATTTAGTATCCTCTGATAACTTTTGATCAGAATTATTTTGAATTCTCAAAATCTTATAAATTGTCAATTATTGCAGCTTTCTAATTGTTCTGTTCAGTTCTGTTGGCTGCTTAAGAACATGGGAGGTCATTGAAATCTAGTTCATAGCCATTACTGAAATCTCCTCTATAACTCAGAAATTTAACTTGCCCCAGTTACAGAAACTTTTGGTGAAAGGATAGGTAGCTAGCTCATCTTTTTGCGATTAAATAAATGATATCTTTTAAAATTTGGGCTCTCTAGTGTAATTTTATTCCATAATTTAAAATGAATTTCTTGGTATAATCAGTTAATAAAAGAACCTGCCAAGTCTCACGACAGTGGTTCTCAGCTTGAGAAACTTGTAAAATACATTGGTACCTGGGCCCCCAACTCATGAGAATGTCTAAGGTGTGGTCATTTCACTGGTACTAACAAACAACAACGCCCCAGGCACTTATAAGGTAGCGAGTGTTGAGAATATCTGTACTCTGGAAATAAGGTAAAGAGGCGGAATTTCAATGTTTGTAAAAAGGTTGAGCTGTGGAAAGAGTAGGAATGAATGGGTGCGGCACATTGCAAACTGCAGGTGGGAAGGACAATGTGAAAAGCAGGGCCTGGCACAGAAGCACTGCAGGACAAGGAGCTGCTGCTGAGTGAGTTTTCAGGAAGAGCTAACATTTACCTCCCAGATCCTCTTTCACACAGTTGTTACTACAATGGAACTATTCTGGGAGGGGCAGCCTGCTCCTCTCAGCAGCTCTTGCTGGTCTCCACGCTTCTGGGGCACTCACCAGTCAGGTGAGCACCAGGGGGAAGAGCTTGCAAAGCCAGCTCCTGGTGGAGGCATAGACTTTTATTATGAAACCTTCCCTAGAGGAGGGTGTTAGGGGCCAGGCTGAGTGAAGGTTTAACAAGATGCTGGGCTCTCTGGCAAGTCAACTGGTCCATCTGTTGCCTGTGGGGGTGGCTCTGCCCACTCTAAAAAGAATAGACTAGACAGAGGTAGCTTCTCAGGCCCTGCAAGTCAGGGAGCCGACCTGAGAGGAGAGGAAACCTGAATGATACAAAATGGTAGTGTTTGCGAAGAAAATATTTACTTTTAATTTTGCAGCATGTGTGTATTTAATATGTTAAAAATGTCAATATGTACTTTGGACCTAATTTTGCAGCCCCTTTATGAGGTCTGGCAGGCAGAATGGATTGTGTGTAGGTTGCTGGCCTTTCCCTGCTTTGCTTTTTGATGGGAGTGGGTACCTCAGGCTGTTAAGGTAACTCCAGCCACATTCTCTTGCTCCTCCTTTAAGTCTGCCTTTCCTGCTCTCATTGTTTTGCTCACTCCTTGCAGGCACAATTCCTTAAAAATTTTCACTTCTAAATTTTCTCTGAATTTCATGTGGAAGAATAAACAAGTAATAATAGCATTAATATTAAGTAGTAATTTGTAATATTTATTAATAGATTAAATATCAATTATAACACACTACGTAATATCCAATATATTATTAATAAACATTATTATATAAACATAATTTATGTATATACAAATATGTTAATATTGACTATAAAGTGAATAAATATATTAATATACTAGAGGCCTGGTGCATGAAAATTCATGCTGAGAGCCCAGCCTGCCCCCTCTCACAGTCTGGGAGCTCTCAGGGGTGGGAGGTGACCTGGCAATCAGGGGAAGGTGACGCCCCCATCAGACCTCTGCTGCTGCCCTGCCGGCATGCAAGCCTCGGCTGGTACTGGTTACCTGCTCCTCTGGCTGGCCCTGGGTGGCGGGGGTGCTGAGGGGACTGGGGGACTCTGGAGGCAGGTGCATGGCGGGGCTGAGGGGACTGGTGGCCGCAATCTTGTGGCTGTGGGCACCACCATTTTTGCGACGGTTGAGGGTCAATTAGCATATTCCCACTTTATTAGATAGGATACATACTGTCAATGTTTATTAATGTTAATAAATATTACTTACTATGTACCAATATAAAAAACATACATACCATGGCTTCAGATCCACCTGCACAGTCAAGTGCAAAATCCACACCCCCACCGGTCATTTCAATGATGACCTCCTGGACAGGTTTCTGTAGATCTCTAGGATTGAGGCAGTCAGTGGCTCCAAGGGCTTTGGCCTTTGCAAACTTCTCACTGTTGATATCAACAGCTATGATTCTGGAAGCTCCTGCTACTTTACAACCAATTAAAGCAGAAAGGCCGACACCTCCCAGGCCAAAGATGGCACAAGTAGAACCTGGGGTAACCTGCAGGCAGGAAAATCATAAGTTAAATTAGCTGGTCCCCCTTTTTTAAAGGTACAGAGTGAGGTGGGGGCAGGAACATATAAAGGACTGCCTGTCATAAGACTAAGGGATTTAGCCACTTGGGGAAATTCACCAATGTAAAAATGAATGAATCACTGACTAAACTTGGAGAATCATTTGAGGGCCATTCAGATCATCAATTTATAAGGAAATCATTTCCTTGTTTTCATTTCCCAATTAGTGGTATCAGAACAAAATCTGAAAGCTCACACACTGTAAAGGGTTTATTGTTTGCCTTTTTAAGTGGATCACAAGTAATTTGATGTCTATATTTCTAATAGGCCTTATTTGGTTGTGTTAATGTTACAGTTTTGATGACCACTGATATTGCTCTAAATGTGAGTTAACTCAGTCATCCCAATTATTAAATTATTTAAATGGAATGAGATCCAAATTTCCTTACATGGCATTGGAGGATTTTTATTATCTGACACCTGTTGCCTTCTGATTTCATCTCCATGATATTCTCAGTACTATGGCCACAACACACTGTCTCACTTTCTTTTCCTCATGTCTTAGTTCATGCTGTTTCTTCAGCCTGCTGTACTTTTCACCTTATATTTTTGGCCTGACTTAAATAACACTCTCCCCACAAAATATTTTTTTATTCTTTAATCAGAAGGCAATGCCAACTGGAGTATGTTACTCTGTGGAGTGAGATAGTGGCAAAAAATCCCCTAAAGAACCTGCACAGAGAGATGCTTACTATTACTATTTTCTCATGATGACGGGAAACTTTTAAAATTAAAGCATAAGCAAAAGGGAAAGAAGAAAACCTGCCTATGAGACGTATTGGGAACAAAATTACTAAGAGAAGTGGCATCTCTCACTTTATGCATGATATTGGGTCTGTATAGAATAGCCTTTGCTTTTCAGGGGAAATAAAAATACATCGGTAAATATTCAGAATAATGTTTTATATACATTCTGTACTATATACTATAATATTGTGGCATATGTTTAGTTTATTTCCAAGCATATTTCTCCAGAGACTGTGTTAAAAAAGCTCACCTGTAAGTCTCATGGAGAGTAGAAAAGCATTTTTCCCATTGCACAATGTTGTACTAAGTAGTTGGATTCTCGGGCCAGCCCACAATAGTGCATAAATTGAATACACTGCACTGATTGTGTTATATAACCAGACCCCTGAGAGTAAAAGTGCTTTTGATTGCAGTACTGGGGCGGTCACTATAAAATACTCTCTCCCCTTTTGATTTTCTATCTCCAGGCAACACTGTTACAGGGCACTTTCACACTTCCAAAGACATCCATGAAATTTAATTAATTTGGCTGTAAATGATACAAGCACATTCAAACAAATCAGGGTCTGGTCATGCTGTGGAAGATCCCCAATAATTACACAGAGCAGTTGCATCACTTTTCTTCCCAGAAGTAAATTAAGCCTTAGTAAGGGTCTTGCTTTTCATCTAGAAATACTGATATTTCACGTCCCTTTATGTGGTCCTATGAGTTATTTTCCTTCTTTGAGCACATCCTGAGGTGGTTTAGCTGTTCCTCAACAGCAGGAAGAACATGTCATGGGAATTTAGATCAACTTTGACTACACTTACAAGTAAACTGTAGCCCTGGCCTGCTTGGCTCAGTGGATAGAGTGTTGGCCTGCGAACTGAAGGGTCTCGGGTTCGATTCCAGCCAATAGCACATACAGTGGGGCCTTGACTTACGAGTGTCCCGAGTAACGATTTTTTCGAGATACGAGCCATCTCTCGGCCGATTTTTTGCTTTGAGTTGCAAGCTAAAATTTGGGTTACGAGCCAGCTTCAGATACCCACCGCTAGTTGGCACAGCGAATGTCACAGTGAATGCCACAACATCAGCCCAGCATCACGTGTCTCACTCGTTCACTTTAAGATTTGACATACGAGTCATTTGAGTTACGAGCTCCATCACGGAACGAATTAAACTCGTAAGTCAAGGCCCCACTGTACCTGGGTTGCGGGCTCAATCCCCAGTAGGGGGCGTGCAGGAGGCAGCTGATCAATACTTCTCTCTTATCATTGATGTTTCTATCTCCTCTCCCTCTTCCTTCCTCTCTGAAATCAATAAAGAAATATATAAATATATAAAAAAGTAAACTGGAGCTGAATCTCTAGTGTTAATATTCCTGAAGAAAGATTACATTAGTAGAAGGTGAGAGTCTGCATGGTGTCAAGAAAAGGGGATGTGTGTAGCCCAAAGAGCAATAATTCCTTCTGAGAATCCAATGCCATCTATAGGAGAATATGCCTTGACTGCCAAGGTCACCTGGGCTGTTAACTCCACCCAACTATCACCTTTCTCCTCCAGGAGCTTGCATATTATAGTTTGGCTTCCCATACAACTTTTAATTTTTTTTTAATGAGTGAGTGAATGAATGAAAAAGTGATGTTTCAGAGGGAGGCCAAGAGTAGCATCCCTGTGTGCATCAGGGAGAAAGTAGGCGTGGCCATGTGGAGGTGGGTGGGGTCTCTGTAGTTTGTTTCATCTCCTGACTGGGTCTGCTGTCTCAGGATGAGGATTCATATTTAGAGGACATATTTGAGCAGGCTGTTATTTAATTAGGGCTGACTTATAATAAAACGTACTAGTATAGGAAAAGAAATGGACATGAATTTGGTGCCAACAATATGTCACCCACAGGGCCAGATGTCTTACATATGCAATACGATTTAGTTTTCCCACAGTAATTTGTAATAGATATTATTATACAGAAGTAGAAGTAAAGAGTTTAGATAACTTGCCTAAAATCACAGAGATGATAAATACAGAACCAGGGTTTGAAGATAATCCTAGCTGCTTTATCACGCTGACTCCTAATAACTTCTGTTTTATAGAACGTGGTGATTAACCATTTTACCTTGGCAGTGTTGATTGCAGCTCCATAGCCAGTTGAAAACCCACATCCAAGCAGACAGACTCTCTCTAAATTTGCATCATCATCTATTTTGGCCAGATTAGTATCTGATACGACAGTGTACTGAGAGAAGGTACTGGTCCCCATGAAATGGTAAACTGGTTTTCCTTTGCAGGTAAACCTGCTGGTTTTATCTTCCATTACTTCTTGCTGAACAAGAGGACTTTTGGATGGACTAGAGAATTTTAAAAAAAATATGAAAAAGAGAAAATAAATGTATCTCTGATTACTCTCCTGAAATTAAAGTTAGACATTGTGTATTAGTTATGACATACTTTTATGATATGAAGAAATTGAGAAAATGACTTGGACATTTTGCTTAAATATAAAATAAATTTTGTATTTATATATCATGTAAGTAACACATAATTTTTATATACTTATTATACATAATATACCATAATACATAGTAAATATATAATATAAATGATATATAAACTATTACATAAATAACATCTATAATATAGGATATAATAAAATAGACATAATAGGAGTCATCTAAAGATAATAACAATGTAACAGTAAACTCTTTTTTTTAATTAATTTATTTTTTTTTAAATTAAATCTTTATTGTTCAGATTATTACATTTGTTCCTCTTTTTTTTCCCCCCATAACTCCCCTCCTCCCAGTTCCCGCCCCACCCTCCGCCCTCACTCCCCACCCACTGTCCTCATCCATAGGTGCACGATTTTTGTCCAGTCTCTTCCCACATCTCCCACACCCCTTTCCCCCCCAAGAATAGTCAGTCCATTCCCTTTCTATGTCCCTGATTCTATTATAATCACCAGTTCATTCTGTTCATCAGATTATTTATTCACTTGATTCTTAGATTCACTTGTTGATAGATGCATATTTGTTGTTCATAATTTGTATCTTTACCTTTTTCTTCCTCTTCCTCTTCTTAAAGGATACCTTTCAGCATTTCATATAATCCTGGTTTGGTGGTGATGAACTCCTTTAGCTTTTCCTTATCTGTGAAGCTCTTTATCTGACCTTCAATTCTGAATGATAGCTTTGCTGGATAAAGTAATCTTGGTTGTAGGTTCTTGGTATTCATCACTTTGAATATTTCTTGCCACTCCCTTCTGGCCTGCAAAGTTTCTGTTGAGAAATCAGCTGACAGTCGTATGGGTACTCCCTTGTAGGTAACTGAGTTTCTTTCTCTTGCTGTTTTTAAGATTCTCTCTTTATCTTTTGCTCTTGGCATTTTAATGATGATGTGTCTTGGTGTGGTCCTCTTTGGATTCCTTTTGTTTGGGGTTCTCCGCGCTTCTTGGACCTGTAAGTCCATTTCTTTCACCAGGTGGGGGAAGTTTTCTGTCATTATTTCTTCAAATAGGTTTTCAATATCTTGCTCTCTCTCATCTTCTGGCACCCCTATAATTCTGATGTTGGTACGCTTGAAGCTGTCCCAGAGGCTCCTTACACTATCCTCGCATTTTTGGATTCTTTTTTCATTTTGCTTTTCCGGTTGGATGTTTTTTGCTTCCTCGCATTTCAAATCATTGACTTGATTCTTGCGCTCCTCTGGTCTGCTGTCGGGCGTCTGTATAATATTCGTTATTTCAGTCCGTGTATGCTTAATTTCTAGTTGGTTCCCCAATATAAGATCGAGGGTCTTATTAGTTTTCGTGTAGATCTCATTAAGTTTATCGGCAGCTTCTAAACAGTTCTTGAGAGACCTTAAAAGTGTGGTTCTGAACTCTATATCTTCCATTGACAATTTTGTCCTGTTTCTTTGTCTCCGCATTTTGTTATGCTTCCTTGGTGCACCCCCTAGTGGTCTTTGTTCGCAGTCTTATAGATAAATCTCGATTGTTGTAGCTAATTCCAGGGAGGGTTTGACCTCCAGGCCAAGTGGCTATGAGGATCAGCTGTGTCAGCAGTGAGAGAACTTCTGTCCTCTAGGGAGGTGCTAATCTAGCCTTTGCCTGAGGCTATCCGGCAAATGCCTGTGTGCAGGGCTTGGGCGGGGCGGGTCGCACAGGATCAACAGGGTGGGCGGGAGAGAGCAGTTATGGCGGCTCTCAGTCCTGTCCCCAGGGGCTCTGCCTCTCTGAGTCCCAGCACCCGCTGCAAAGCTCGGAGAGAAAGCTGCACTCGCTCTGACCGAAGCCAGACAGTCCCGCTTCTCCCGTTTGAGTCTGGGTCCCTAAAGACTCGCCTGGATCTGGTGCTCAGAGTCTGCGACTCCCTCCCGATTGAAAACAACAACCGCACCCTCCGCCACCAGCCCGCTCCTCGCACTCCGCACCTCAGAATTTGACTTCAGCACTGCGCCTCCTCTGAGTGTCCGTGTGCGTTTCTCTTTCCTCCTAGTTGTAGGACTTCCACTCAGCCAGCGTTCCTGTGGTTCTGGGTGATGTCCCTTCCGTTTTTTGGTTTCACTTTTGAAGTAGTTGTTCAAAGCAGCAAACTCCGGCGTTAACCTATGCCGCCATCTTGGTTCTCCAGTAAACTCTTTATTGAATACTTTTTCATGTGCCAGAAACTCTTTTAAGAGCTTTACATGTATTGATTCTTTTTTATTTATTTTTAAAAAAATTTTAAATATGGAACGCTTCATGAATTTGTGTGTCATCCTTGCGCAGGGGCCATGCTAATCTTCTCTGTATTGTTCCAATTTTAGTATATGTGCTGCTGAAGCGAGCACCATATATTGATTCTTTTAAAAATTTTTTTATTGGCTAAAGTTTTACATAAGTCTCTTTTTTCCCCAATTGACCCTCTCCCCCCAGCCATTCTCACCCTGGGCAAACCCCCACCGCCCCAGTGTCTGTGTCCATTGATTATGCTAATACGCATGTGTACAAGTCCTTTGGTTGCTCTCTATCCCCCAGACCCCCCTGCCATTTGTCTCTGGATCTATTCTTGTTCATTGCCGGAAGCCGGTCCATCCTTGCTGCTTGACACAGTCACTGCAGGGAAGAATCATCTGCACAGCATATGTTTCAAGGGACCTGGCGTATATGGCATACTGTTCTTAATATGTTTGCTCCCTTTCTTAGCGCTATGTGTTTTAACCAAGGTCACCTCTCTGAGAAAGGTTGTTTCCCCAGGTGGGGATTTTCCCCTGGAGTTAGGGAGGGAATGAAACCCCTTAACTAAGTGCCAGGCGGGTAATTAATCATTTTAACTACGAACAATCACACTGAAGCTACATGAGCTTTACTTAGGATAATCTCCTTCAGTTACTTCCTTGTAGCTTAATAGAACAATAGAGTAACTGTGGAATGGAAATAAGAAACACCCTAACCTTTGGAATAGAATTTATAGGATTAAAATCAACTGGTATAAATACAGATGTAACAAGACAATAAACACAGAACCTGGCTGGAGATCCTGGATAGAACCAGGATTCCTCTCTCCTCTTCCATAGTGGTAGCTGCTATATTGAATCTGGCATTTATCATTCCAGTGATGTATTTATAGCTTTACTAATACACATGTAACCATAAACAACATATGATATTGTTTTTGTGTGTGATACCTTACTAAATATATCTGTCAGCGACTTGCTTCTTTCTCTCAACGTTATTTGTGTGAGATCACAGTGGTCTCCCCTTATCCCTGTGGGATATGTTCCAAGACCTCCAGTGGATGCCTGAAACCCTGGATAGTACTGAACCCTATATATATAGTTTCACCCCCAAATGTACATACCTTTTCAGTTAAAGGAAGTACTTCACCAAATCCCTTTGGCATATATGAATCACCAGCATTACTACTGTTATACTTTGGGGCCATTATTAAGTAAAATAAGGGTTACCTGAACAGAGGCACAGAGATATTATGGTGGTGGACCTAATAACCAAAATGATTACTAAGTGACTAATGAGCTGGGGGCATATAAGGTGGACAAAGAGATGATTCACTTTAGGGATGGGATGGGGTGGGATGAAATCCCACTACTGAGAATGGCATACACTTTAAAACTATGAATTGTTTATTTTGGGATTCTTCCATTTAATATTTTCAGATCACAGTTTACCATGGGAAACAGAAACCTTGGAAAATGAGACCATAGGTAAGGGGGAATACTGTATTCTATGCTGATACATATAGATCAAGTTTAGCCGTTTGTGTAGTTAAATAGAGTTCTATTGTGTTATTACATAGCAATTTGTTAATCCAGTGATTTTAAACCATTATGCTGCGGTACATTGGTGTGCTGCAAAAGTTTTTAAAACCTGCAACACCTGACTATTTAGTCAGGGGCACTGACCTTTTTTCCCTTAGATTGTTGAATAAATAAATGGCAACAGCCAGTACAACAATAGCTGACTGGTGCGACTGAATCAAAATTATATATACTTATAATATAATAATTCTTTATTATTGAAAGTATTACATATGTTCCCCCCCACGCTGAAAAGTATACCTATACATTTTTTTGTCAGGTTGGCACAAATATATATTTTTGGTGTGCCGCAGAATTTGTTATTAGTTTATGTGTGCCATGAGATAGAAAAGGTTGAAAATCGCTGTGTTAACCTATTCTCTTATCGAAGGACATTTGTGCTCTTTTCAATAGTTTGCTGTAATAAACAATGTTGCAATGAACATTCTAGCACACATCTCCCTGGGTGATTTTGCAACAGTTCCTTGCACTCACCTGAGTAGAATTGGTGGGTAGAAATATGCACACCTTCAACTCCATTTATGTTTTGCCAATGTACTGCCCAAAATATTGGTACCAATGTATACTCTCACTAACAGTGAGAGCTTACCTGAGCTTTGCACAGAAATTTGTGAGTGGACTCAAACAGAACTTGCATTTTTTACATTGAGGCATGTAGAGAGGAATTACTTTGTCACCTAGAAAGAAAGGTCATATGTTGGATGCCTATAAACGTTACTTGTAAATGTTACCTATAAATAATTTCTACCAGATGAATCAGTGGAAAACACCATACCTTAGGGCCGTGGTCGGCAAACTGCAGCTCGCGAGCCACATGCGGCTCTTTGGCCCCTTGAGTGTGGCTCTTCCTAAGCCTTAGGAGTACCCTAATTAAGTTAATAACAATGTACCTACCTATATAGTTTAAGTTTAAAAAATTTGGCTCTCAAAAGAAATTTCAATCGTTGTACTGTTGATATTTGGCTTTGTTGACTAATGAGTTTGCCGACCACTGCCTTAGGGTATACATTTTATGTTCAGCAGAGTATAGGTGGCAAAACATTTTATTACTCTGTAAGATTGCTGACTTCCCCTTGTATTACCTATACTTTTTCATTTTTCCCTGCTGGGCAGTCAAGCAACAAGTCTGTACTGATACCATCAGGTGAAGAGTCCTACCTAAGACTGCTCCTTGTAGCTCTCTACATCATGACTATCTATTATTTATTACATTTTATATGAGGAATAGGACATCCTCATATAAAAGGAGAGGTGGACAGTGATAGGTCAGACATAGAGAGTCAACGTCACACAATCATCATGTTTCACTATTTGTTTTACTCCAAATAAAGCAGAAAACTAATATTATAAAGAACTCAAGTTCCACATCTTCTACTTTTTATTCAATTTTAATTTAAAAATGGCTTCTATCCTTTGATGACCAAGATCCAATAATAACTAACATTTAGTAGGTGCCGGACACCATTCTAACTGCTTACTTATATTGTCTCAGCTAATCTCAGAACAACCCTTTGAGAAGGGTAGTATTATTGTCCCCACTTTAGAAACAGAAATCTGAGTCACAGAAGAGTGACTTAACTGGCTAAGGTCACAGAGCCAGTAGGTGGCAGAGCTGAGACTACATTAATGAGACTCCTTCATGGATGCAAAACTTTGAGGAGCAGTTGGTTTTTATGATCTTGTTTGGAATGGAAAGATACTAATACGTATACCTCAAGGTTTGTAGCCTCCTTATTAAAGGAAGAAAGAGTGAAATGGTCATCCTGTCTGACAAGTGAGGATTACAGAGCCCTTATTCCAGTATTTGGTGGATCTGTTATGAAATATGCAGTAAATAATTTCAGTCATTGGCATGTTTCATTTACATGTCATTTTTATCTTTCAAACTTCCAGAAAGACTAACTTAGGCTAACATTGGCATATGTGTAATATTTCTCACTTAAGCTACTTACAGAATGAGGTACCTCATTCTTTAAATTCTTTATAATATTAAATTAGTTTTTTGGTTTATTTAGAGGAGGTTGTTATAAATTGACATTTGTGTGTCCATGGAAGGGTCAGCTTAATCTAACTTTGTAGCTTAGCTTCATAGCACAGTTTCTCAGTGCCATCCTATATAATAAAGAGCTAATATGCAAATGGTCATCACACACTCACATCGTCATGCCCTCATGCCATCACGGCGTAACTGCTCAGACACTCAACACTTGGGAGAGTGGAATGGGGACCAGCCAGGCACAAATGAGCTCTCGAGAGAGGAATGGGGACCAGCCAGGCTGTGACCCAGGAGAGGGACAAGCCGCCTGCCCCACGGTCCCAGGTGCCAACAGCCGCGCCTGCAGCCTAGGAGAGGAACAAGCTGCCCACCCCATGGTCCCGGGTGCCAGTGCCTGCACCTGTGGCTGGGAGAGGGACAAGCTGCCTGCCCCATGGTCCTGGGCACCTGTGGCTGTGGCCTGTGTGAAGCCACCTGCCACAGTCCCCTGCAGCTGTGGTTGGCCTGGGCGAAGCTGGCCCGGTCCTGGGTGCCTGCAGCTGGCTAGAGGGAGGGAATCCTGGGTCCCGGGTGCTGGGTGAGGCAGAGGCAGTTAGGGGCGATCAGGTCAGCAGGGGAGCAGTTAGGGGCAATCAGGCCAGCAGGGGAGCTGTTAGGGGCAATCAGGCAGGCAGGCAGAGGTGGTTAGGGGCAATCAGGCAAGCAGGTAGGCGAGTGGTTAAGAGCCAGAGGTCCTGGATTTCGAGAGGCAGTCGGACATTCCCTGAGGGGTCCCAGATTGGAGAGGTTGCAGGCTGGGCTGAGGGGACCCCGCCCCCCCCCGCACAAATTTTGTGCACTGGGCCTCTAGTCTATAATAATCTATAATAATAAAAGCATAATATGCTAATTAGACCAGAGGTCCTTCCGGACTACCTTATGGACGAAGCCGGGGCTGCAAGGGAAGCCCAAGTACCTGCCGGCAGCTGGAAGGAAGCTCAGGTCCTGGGTGCCAGAGGGAAGCTGGTGCTGGCAGCTGGGGGAAGGAAGGCCTACTCTTGCATGAATTTCGTGCATTGGGCCTCTAGTATGTAAATAAAGTGACCATCTCCCCCAGATTTTACCAGACAATTCCAATTCAAGTATTCTGTCTCATTGTTAGACTGTGATAGATTGTGTTTCTCACTTTTGCTTTGGAAAAGATGGTCAGTCCCTTATGTAAACAGAGATCAATATAGTATGCAAAGCCAGGAATCTATCAGGATTATCCCTGAAATATCCTGACATTCCCACTTGTTGGAATGAGAAAATAAAATACCTGGTTTGCAGTTGGTCACTCCTGGTCCAACACTTTCCACAATTCCTGCTCCCTCATGGCCAAGGATCACTGGGAACAGAGCCTCCGTAAATTTAGGATGGAGAATATGGGCTTCGGTATGGCACAAGGCAGTGGCGATTATCTACAAAGCAACCGCATGCTGGAGTTATTTCTGTAATTATATCATTGGAGTTGTAAAGTGGATAATTTTAGGCCAATTTTAATGTCACCAAGAGACTTTACAACACTCTTAGAGCTCAAAAAAGAAATAACACTTTGGAAAAAAAAAATCAAACAAAAACATATTAGGGTAGCCCGTCCACTGTGGCTCAGTGGTTGAGTGGCAATCTGCAAACCAGGAGGTCAGGTTCAGCTCCCAGTGAGGGTGCGTGCCCTGGTTGCAGGCTGGAGTTCCCCAATAGGGGGCGTGCAGGAGGCAGCCAATCCATGATTCTCTCTCATCATTGATGTTTCTATCTCTCTCCCTCTCCCTTTCTCTCTCTGAAATCAATAATATATATTAGGATGTATTCTTTTCCTTTTATACCTCACTTTTCTGCCTTTTACTTTTATTAGAAAATTATAAAAAGAGATAAAATTGGCAGTTACTGTCTCCAGGAGAGGGGAAATCAAAGGCAATAGGGAAAATTTAAACAAAGTCTAACAGGCAGAGGAATGGAGAGAACACAGGTTTCTAGGCCTTGTTCAAATTTTGTTGAAATGAGATGAAATGAAATAGAGGTAATAAAAATTTTATAGTTAAAAATCAAATAAAAGATGGTCTAAATTAATTACTGCTGAATCTCTATATTCTTCAAGATTCTGCTCATGAGGGTATCCCATTCATCCTCACGTATAAGCCCTTCCTGTGGTGGTTGGAGGGAAAACAGCCTGGGCAGCCAGCTCTGGGGAAAATGGAGACATGACCCCAACTTGCCGTTGATGATCTGCCCACTCTGCGTGGGCTCTTCTCCCTGCTCACCCACTGCCTTTCCTTCATCTGCACCCAAGACCCTGTGCTGCCTAGGACAGCTCTTCAGTTTTTCTTTTCCATTATTTTGAACCAAATTCTCTATCTTCCTTTTAATAACACTTTCCAATAACTGGCAAGAGGAAAACAAAAAGAAAACATAACTAATTGTAATCCAATGGAAATTCCTTAATCTGATTTTTTAAGGTTAATGATTAATGTTAAGGTGCTTTAGTTAAATTTTAAGCCCATTATCAAGGACTACTGATAAATAACTAATGAGTTACCCCTCTGGAGATAAGGCCTGTTTGTATCTGAACCTAAAGATACAATCGCCCACACTGAGAACTGCAGGGCTTCCCAGTCACATCACATAGACATGATCTGACAGAGCCAAGTCTGCATCTAGTTAGTGCCTAGTGCAGGGGTGGGCAACCCCTGGCATGCGTGCCAAACATGGCACGCCAGTAACTTTTGCTGGCACGAGAAACCATCTCTTATAATCTTCCATTTACAATTTTTTTCTTAATATCGATTTTTTAATTTTTCAGATAAATTCAGTGTAGGTGCATCTTAGATAAATAAATAATTTTACATAACAAGTTATCTTAAAGACCATAGACATGGATTGATGAGAGAGGGGAAGAGCAATTTCTATGCCTCTGCCTTAACTCTCCCTGCCTTCCTAGATCCGACCAGTGTTTTGGTTTCATCCACATACGCTTGTGAATCTTTGTTCTCAGTGATGAATTTTGTTAAGTCTCATAATAGGAGTAGCCTGACGGATGAAAGTAACAGCTTGTGCATATTTCTGAAGGCCACGAAATATAAACCTGATGTAAAATCTCTGTCATCAGTGATGCAGCAGCAAAAGTCCCACTGATAATACCAAACGGAGTCATAAAGTTTTCTGTCGGACTATCAGTGCACATGTATACATTAAAAAATAAATGTATTTTTCATCATCATATACTGTGTTTTTGTCGCTCGAATGAATTTTATTATTTCTTCAAGGTTCTTCACATACTTACACCTTAAGAGATATCAAGTAGGCATAACATGTTCTCAAAAAATTAGGGTTGGCACGCAGAAGAATTTTGAGTCAGAGATTTTGGCAGGCACTCACAAAAGGTTGCCCACCCATGGCCTAGTGTGTCCTGCCCAGAGAGAGTCCCCACTCACCTGAATTCGAACTTCATGTGCCTTGGGGGGAGCTACCTCAACCTCTTCTATGCAAAGGGGCTTGTTTGCTTCCCAGGCGATGGCTGCTTTGCATTTAATAACCTGGGAGAGAGAGAGGGACAGAGTGAGAGAAGTGGAGAGAGAAGGGAGAGGTTGGGGTGGAGGATGGGAGGAAGGGAGACAGAAAGAGAATATTATGGGGAAAAATTAAAAAGCATGTTGATACCATAACTTGTGGTTGGATGTTTTATATAATTACATTAAATTAAAGAAAAGGAATGTTCATTGAAAATAAGAGATCATGATCTACATTATAGTCATTGCACTTTTCTTAAAAAAGAGTAGTTTATTGATTTTCAGAAAGAGGAAGGGAGAGAATCATGATCTGAGAGTGATTGGCTGCCTTCCGCAGGCCCCTCTTCAGGAATCGAACAGGCAACCCTTTGTGCACGGGTGACGCCCAACCACCTGAGCCACACTGGCCTGGGTGCCCTTTTAATTTTTGAAAAGAATCTTTAGCATTAAAGCTTACCTTAATATAGTGCTTTGATCTTTTCCCCCTTCAGTAAAAGAGAGGATAAATTCATAGGGTTTGGCCAATAAGTATTTATTGACTGAATGATTTGTTATCAGCTCTGAATTACCTGAGTCCTCATTGCTAGAACATAAATGTGGTTTTACATGTTTGCTACTCATAGTATGATCCTCCCTTGGATCAGAAGTTATTGATATCACCAGGGAACTTGTTAGACCTACAAGCCCTGTCCCAAATCCCCTAATTAATATTCTCTTTCTGTCTCCCTTCCTCCCATCCTCCACCCCAGAATCATCATTTGAACAAGATCTAGGTGACTCATATGCACATAAAAGTTTGAGAAGAGAGGTTTAAATAATTAGCAAAATTATCAGTAGAATATAAATTAAATAAAAAATTGGTCTCTCTGCAAGAGTTTGGGCAAAAATGTATAAAAATAAATTAAGTAGTATTTTAATTTCTGCTTTTGATGTGATTTTCCCAGTCTCTGACAACATGAATACATATATTTTTTACCATTATGTAATTTTGAATTATATTTTAAAATATCATTAATCTTATTTACAGATGCAATATATAGTAACTATGGGAAGTTTCAAAATACAAATAAGAAGAAAAGAAATAAAATCCACTTGTAATTTTATGAGGTAAATCCATTGAGTGAACCCCAAATGGGACCTTATGGGATATGATATTTTTAATCTACTTATTAATATACTATGAATATTTTACATATTGTCCTCTAACACTACTTTTAACAAGTGCAAATGCTATTTTATGGTTAGAGCATAGTTAACCAAATCTCTCTCTCTTTTTTAGCCATTATAAATAATATTTAATTTAACACCCTTGTAGTAAGCATTATGGCAAATCCACAATCATTTTCTTAGAGTAAATTTCTAGCATGAAGGGGGTGCTTTTGATGAACTTTAAATGGATTCCTTTCTGAGATTAGCTTAAATGGAAGCTTTTTAGCAAAAATATACAAATAGAGAAGAATTGAACAAAGAAACAGTACATTTGCTTACTTTGCCCTTGGTGCCCATTTTTCTTTAGGAAACTCGCCTTGGAAGCTTGTCTCTGATTTAAGAAGTTCTTTCACTTCTGTCCAGGATGCTTTCTCTGTATCTGGGATTGAGCTGCCATTGAATAAATACTATCCCTGCTCTTTTATTCTCCAATCACTTTCCTTTTTTGTTGGTATGCATCTCTGTGATATTTCATCATGTCATTTGTGCTATCGTATTTCAGTTGTAAACAGCCTTTGCTCCCAGCCATTATTTGGAGGAGATCTTTGTTTACTTTTTTCCTTTTACTGGAAAATTAAAGGCCTGGTGCATGAAATTCCTGCATTTGGGGCAGCGGGGTCCCCTCAGCCTGGCCTGTACCCGCTCGCAGTCCAGGAGGCATGGGGGATGCCCAACTGACGGCTTAGGTCTGTGGGGGGAACAGTCCTCAGCTGTCAGTCGGACATCCTTAGCACTGCCATGGGGGTGGGAGAGGCTCTCGCCACCGCCGCTGCACTCGCCAGCCATGAGCCTGGCTTCTGGCTGAGTGATGCTCTCCCTGTGGAGCTCCTGCATTGAGCGTCTGCCCCCTGGTGGTAGTGTGCATCATAGCGACCCATCGTTCCACTGTCGGGCCGAAATCGGCTCTCTCACATCCCCCGAAAGGTCCGGGATTGCAAGAAGATGCAGGCCAGGCTGAGGTACCCCACTGGTGCACAATCAGTTCAGGGAAAGGACACAGGAGATTGTCCAGCCAGGAAGGGACCACAGGAGGGCTCCAGGGTTTGTCTGGCCCATCTTGCTCAGTCCCGATCAGCCGGACCCCAGCAGCAAGCTAACCTACCAGTTGGAGCATCTGCCCCCTGGTGGTCAGTGCACATCATAGCGAGTAGTTGAGTGGCCTTAGCATATTATGCTTTGATTGGTTGAACAGCCAATTGGATGACTGGACACTTAGCATATTAGGCTTTTGTTATCCTATCTAATAAAAGAAAAAATGGTAATTGGCGTACGACGATACCCTTTTCATTGGCTAATCAGGGCTATATGCAAATTAACTGCCAACTAAAATTGGCAGTTAACTGCCAACAAGATGGCGGTTAATTTGCATATGTAGGCACAATGCAGGGAGGCGAAAGGGAAAGCAGGAAGAAGCCCCCTGCCACTGACAGTGATCGGAAACCCAGGGGGGAGCTAAGAGCTGGGGGGCAGGGCAAAGGCGGCCCTGGGGCCACCTTTGCCCTGCCCCCCAGCCATGATCGGAGAATCAGGCGCCTTTTCCGCCCTGGCCAGTGATAGCAGGAAGTAGGGGTGGAGCCAGCGATGGGAGCTGGGCACGGTCGAAGCTGGCAGTCCCGGGAGCTAGGGGTCCCTTGCCTGGGCCTAAAGCGAAGCCCACGATCGCGGGGCTGCTGCCGCTGCGGGTCCCCACTGCCCGGGCCGGATGCAACCACGGGGAGCTGGGGGTCCCCTGCCCAGGCCTGACACCCCTGCCAGAGGCCTCAGGCCTGGTCAAGGGGCCGATCCGGTGATTGGTGATCGGAGGGTGATGAGGGTCAACTCCTCTGGCCGAGACATCAGGCCTGGGTGGGGGGCGGAGCCAGGGATTGGGGGGATATGATGGTCCCCTTGCCCAGGCCTGAAGCCTGGGTCAGAGGCGTCAGGCTTGGGCGGGGGGTGGAGCCAGCGATCAGAGGGAGATGGGGGTCCCCTGCCCAGGCATGATTCCTGGGCCAGAGGCCTCAGGCCTGGGTGGGGGCCAGAGCCAGTGATCGTGGGGAGATGGGGGTCCCCTGTCCAAGCCTGACACCTCTGGCGGAGGCGTCAGGCCTGGGCAAGGGGCCGATCCTGAGATTGGAGGGTGATGGGGGTCAACGCCTGAGGGCTCCCAGTATGTGAGAGGGGGCACGCTGGGCTGAGGGACACTCCCCCCCCCCCACACACCCAGTGCACGAATTTCGTGCACCAGGCCCCTAGTATAGGATATAATTTGATAGGTAAAAGTTTATTACATTTACATATGAGTTAACACAAAATTATAAAGGACATTCCCACTGCTTTAGAATCCTTCCTGTGCCCATCCTTTTCCTTCACAACCCTAATAATTATTTCTTTGCATTTTTATGACTTATGCTCCTCTATAAGTATTGTATAGTTTTACTTAAAAACTTTATATGAATGAAATCTTAGTGTATGTATTCTTTCATGACTTTTCTCTCAACTATATGTTTTTCTCACTCACATTGCTTGTAGCTGTTTATTTTCACTATCATTTATTTTCCTTTCTGTTTTTTTTTTTCCTTGTGATGAATCAATTGTGGCATTGAAAAGTTTCCTTAAGGAAAATTCAGGACTAATATGCAACCAGTACCCACTATTAAGGTGAAGCCAACAGTTAAAATAGAAATACTTTTATTCCTTTTGGAAAAAAGCCAGTCCCTTTCAACTGTGTTGCAGCCTGGGGAGCCCTTTTCATCACTGTTGAGGAGCTACTCTTATGACTCTCTGGATGTGTGAGCTCATCATCCACCTCCTGATGGTTCTGGATCTCTGGGTCTCTGGGTCTCTGGCTGTGCTCAGTAGAGTAGTCCTTGGATGCTGGTAGGCAAGTACCTGGTGCCCCATATGACCTTATGTGGCTGTGACCACTGGTGCTGTGGGCCAGAGGTCCTCTGGAATCACACTTGCTTGGCTGTTTGTGGGAAATGGAGTGTCCCAGGAAATTTATTAAATATTCTACAATAAAATATTAGTGAAAGTCTGGAAGATATGCTTAATCATTATTATAAATTTATTCATTTCTTATAGTTCTTTTCTTACTTTTTGCTTTACATACTTTGAGGCTTGATATTAGTGCATGCAAGTGTTCTTTGTTGTATGTTTTTAAAAAAACGCTTAAAAGTGTATTTGGCATCTTTTTCTGTCAGCATGTTTTCTTTTTATCATTTCTTTTAATGGCCCTATAGTATTCTACTATATCTTCCAGACTTTAAGTAATATTTCATTGTAGAATAATTAAGTTGTTTTATTATACTTTTTGGAAGTATAGTTATACTCTGCTTCCACTTTCTCACTCTCACATTCTTACTCATTTTCAACTCTATCTTTTAATTAAAACTGTTTTCTTGAAAGTTGTTAGTGGCCTCATTTAACACATTGTTTGCAGGTAGTTTTTATCGCGTGCTAACAGGTGGCGCGGGCCATTTTTGCTATTTTTTTTGCGCAAAAGGCAACGTTCAGTAAAATTATGATAACTTTAGTTTATGTATTTATACGTTACCTGCATTCTACTGCTAGTCTATAAAAAACGTATTAATACGTGTCCAGCGCTCTACTACCAGTCAATGTAAAACGTATAAATACATTTCCCGCATACAATGTGTTAAGAAAAATGACCCTTTGAAATTCCTTTGTAGCCCTGGCCCATGTGGCTCAGTTGGTTGGCGTGTCATCCAGTACACCAAAAGTTGGTGGGCTCAATTCCCAGTCAAGACACATATCCAGGTTGTAGGTTTTATCCCTATCCTGGCCATGTGTGTGAGGCAACCAATTGATGTTTCTTTCTCACATCAATGCTTTCCTCCCTCCCTTTCTCTCTCTAAAAATCAATAAAAATTTTCTTTGTACCACCAGCCGCACCTCCCGGACACCGGAGCCAGCACTGAGTTTCTGCGCACATGCCTGTCCATGGCTCTCGCTGGCTGCACCTCCCAGGCACCCGAGCTGGCCCAGACTATTGGCATCCATGGCTCCCACTGGCCACATGTCACAAACACCCCAGCTGGCCCCTAACTATCAGTGGCCATGTCTCCTGGACACCTGAGCTGGCCCCTGACTCGCAGTGCTCACGGGGTTTCTGCTGACCTGTGCCGCCAGGTCTCCCAATACCCTGAGCCTGCCCTTGACTGTAAGGGTGCGCTACACTCCCACCAAGCCTGCCCCACAGCTCAGGTGTCATGCAACTTAGCTACTGGACCCTTCAGGGGCAGCAAAAATGGGGAGACAAAAAGCAACCCCCAAAGGAAAGAAAAGGAGGAATCCCCCTCCCAAAGGAACTAAATGAAACAGAGGCATGCAATATGTCAGAAAAAGAATTCAGAATAATGGTCATACAGTTCATAAACTAGATGGACAAGAAAATCAACAACCTATGTAAGAATCAGGAAATCAAAAGTGATACAGCTACAATAAAACACATGATGGAAGGTTTCAACGGTAGAGTAAGAGAAGCAAAGGACTGAATTAGTGAGCTAGAAGATAGGGTAGAGAAACAAGCCAAATCTGAACAGCAAGTGGAGAAAAAAATTAGAAAGCAGGAGGAGAGCCCAAAGGAGCTTTGGGACAACATGAAACAAAGTAATATACTTGTAACTGGGGTGCCAAAAGGACAAGAAGAGCAGCAAGGATTAGAGAACCTATTTGAAGAAGTAACGACAGAAAACTTCCCTGATATGGGGAAGAAAAAAGTGACACAAGCACAGAGAGTCCCAAATAAGTTGAATCCCAAAAGACCCACCCCAAGATATGTCGTAATTACAATGGCAAACGTTTATGACAAAGAATCTTAAGGGCTGCAAGAGAGAGACAGAGAGTTACCTACAAAGGATCTCCCATTAGATTATCAAATGATTTCTCAACAGAAACACTTCAGGTCAGAAGGGAATGGAATGAAATATACAAAATAATGCAAAGCAAGGAACTGAATCCAAGAATACTCTATCCAGCAAGGCCATCATTCAAAATTGAAGGGGAAATCAGGAACTTCACAGGCAAAAAACGGCTAAGGGAATTTATCAATACCAAGCCAGCAATGCAAGAAATGCTAAAGGGACTGTTGTAAAAAGAAGGAAAACAAAAGGGGGAAGAAGGAACACAGGCACAAAAAATAAAAATGGCTACAAACAATTACCTATCAATAATAACTTTAAATGTAAATGGACTAAATGCTCCAAACAAAAGACATCGAGTGGCTTAATGGATAAGAAAACATGATCCTATATATGCAAGAGACCCACCTCAGAACAAGAGACTCACACAGACTGAAAGTGAAGGGCTAGAAAAATATCTTTCAGACAGACAGAAATAATAAAAAAATATGCTGGGGTAGCAATACTTATATCTGATAAAATATAAGTGAAGGCCATAACAAGAGATAAGGAAGGCCACTTCATAATACTAAAGGGATCGATACAACAAGAGGATGTAACTCTTGTAAATATTTATGCACCCAATTCAGGAGCACGAAAATACATAAAAAAAACTAGAAGAAATCAAGGGAGAGATCGACAGCAATATAACCATAGTAGGGGACTTTAATACCCCACTGACACCACTGGATAAATCCTCTAGACAAAATAATCATCAAAGAAACAGCAATCCTAAATGACTCACTAGATCAGACAGACTTAATCGATACCTTCAGAACATTTCACCCCAAATCTACAGAATATACATTCTTCTGAAGTGCACATGGGACATTTTCAAAGATAGACCACATATTGGAGCACAGGTAAAGTCTCTCCAAATTCAAGAAGAATCAAATCATATCAAGCATCTTCTCAAACCACAATGGCATAATATTAGAAATAAACTACAATAAAAACAATCAAAAACATTCAAACACTTGGAGGCTCAGTAGCATGTTATTAAACAATGATTGGGTTACCAAAGAGATCAAAGAAGAAATTAAAAACATCCTGGAAATGAATGACAATGAAAACACAACAATCCAAAACCTATGGGACACAGTGGAAACCGTCCTGAAAGGAAAGTTGATAGCTCTACAGGCCACCTCAAAAAACAAGAAAAATAGTAATAAATTATCTAACTCTAGAACTTAAAGAATTAGAAAGAGAGAAACAAGAAAAGCCCAGAGTGAGCAGAAGGAAGGAGATAATAAAGATCAGGGCAGAAATAAATGACATAGAGACCAAACAAACAAACAAACAAACAAACAAAAACACCCAAACAAACAAACAAAAAACAACCACAAAAAACAATACAAAAGATCAATGAAACCAAGAGCTGGTTCTTTGAAGGGATAGACAAGATTGATGAACCTCTCGCCAGGCTCACCAAGAAGCAAAGAGAGAGGACCCAAATAAACAAAATCAGAAATGAAAGAGGTGAAATAACAACAGACCCCACAGAAATACAAAGGATTGTTAAAAAATACTATGAACAACTCTACTGCAACAAATTAGACAACAAACTAGAGGAAATGGACATATTCCTAGAAGAATATGACTTTCCAAAACTCAACCAAGAAGAATAAAAAAATCTCAACAAGCCAATAACTAAGGAGGAAATTGAAGCAGTCATCAAAAAACTTCCAGGAAACAAAAGCCCGGGGCCAGACGGCTTCATAGGGGAGTTTTACCAAACATTCAAAAGAAGAAATAAACCTATCCTTCTCAGACTATTCCAAAAAATTCAAGAGGAAGGCACACTTCCAAGCTCTTTCTATGAAGCCAGCATTACCCTAATTCCAAAGCCAATAAAGACAACATAATGAAAGAGAATTACAGGCCAATATCCCTGATGAGCATAGATGCTAAAATCCTAACAAAATTCTAGCAAATTGGATCCACCATTACATTAGAAAGATCATACACCATGCGGGGGGCGCTGCCTCAGGCCCCCGGCCCTGGCACAAGGGAATGAGGGCATGATGACCATTTGCATATTAGCTCTTTGTTATATAGGATTAAGATAAAACTGGTTTCCCCATTTAGTAGGAAGAAACTAACCCATATGGAGTGCCTAGTGAATATCAGGGACTTTGTACACTTATTGGCTCAGTCCTCACTACAACCCATGAGGTAGATATCATGTTTCCTATTAACAGATAAGGTATAGAGCTGCCTTATTTGATATTATTCACTTCTTAGTTAGGGGAGCAGGGATGTAATTGGAAGTTTGTTTGATTATAAATTCATGTTTTTTCCAGTTCAGCTGTTGGTCTGAAACATTTTAGGTTGTTTGATAAAATTTGGGCTTTGTAGCTTCCCTTCTCTTACCATTACATGTAAACTGAATTTGACTTCTAGGATACTGTTAATTTTCTTTTTATTGATGTAAAGGTAATAGGTACTACATGGAATTGCTACTCTAAGTGTTAGATAGAAAAAATAATTTTTCATCTTTACATGAGTGTTTAAGATAATTCATAATAATGTATAATTATTTTAACATTGGGACACTAGGCATATATAACTCTTAATTTTTAGATTTTAGTGTAGACATCTCTGATTCAAGGTAGCCCTCTCTAAGTCTCTTAGATGGGGTTAGGGACCCTTGTGGTACTTTTCTTTCATATAACTTTAAAAAAATATTTCTGTTTATTGTTGAGGTTATTACATATGTCACTCATTCCCCTCCTTTGCACCCTCTACCCAATTCCCACCCCACCCTAGGCCTTCTATTACCTGTGTCCGGGGTATCATAATAATAAAAGGCCAGAGGTGTCACAACCAAAATGACCAAATGACTGGTCACCATGAGATGCATGGAGCACCTCTCGGTGCCCCCCCGCCGCAGGCTCTGGGGAACCGGAGCCATGCCACCGTCAGACTGGTCTCTGAGTTCCTCCTCCTGGCCCGCAGGCCTCTGGGTCTTTTCCCCCAGCCTGCAGGCTCCGGGGAACCAATGAATGTATAAATAAGTGGAACAGCAAATCAATGTTTCACTTTCTTTCTTCTTTCTGCTATCTAAAAATCAATTTTAAAAAAGCTTTGCATATATTGAATGGTAATTATAGTTTTCTTTAATGAATAGAGAATTAAAATCATATTATAATGAGCTGAGAAGGAGTGGATGGGCACTAAATATAAAGACTTAAATCCCTGGATATATATTTGCTATAACATTGAATCATCATGAAAATTTTATGTGATTGGCATTTTACAAATAGTGCGGTGGAAAAGGGGCCGGGAAAAGAACAAAGTGGCGGCAGCCCCGTGCCAAAACAAGAAGAAGGAGCGGAAGGAGCTTCTGCAGCGGGAACCTGAGTGGCTGGAGCACATGAATGCGGAGCTGAAAACCCGGATGGAGGAGCTGAAGCAGGAGTGGCAGCAGCAGCAGCTCATCCTGATGCTCAGCCGGCATCGCCCCACCTGCATCGTTAGGACCGACAGCGTTAAGACCCCTGACTTAGAAGGCAACCCACTGCTGGAGCAGCTGGAGAAGAAGTGGCCATGGGCTGCGAGGAGGAGGAGGAGGAGGAGATGATGATGAGGAGGAGATGAGGAGAAGGAGGAGGAGGAGGGTCCCAGAGGGCGCTTTCTTGCTGCATGAAAAACTCTTCAATGAGGCTCAGCACAGCCAGCATCCGCCAGGCTATTTTGTGAAACTCAGATCAGCCACACCAGGGGAAGAAACCCAGGACCAAGAGCTGAGACCAAAGTAGTCCTGAGGGGGGCCTGTTCTGCCTGGGGCCAGGCTTGCGGGAGGCAGGACAGAGGCTCTGGGCCGGAGAGACACCCAACCAGGCAGCTATGGGCGCTTCCCAGGCCTCTCCGCCAGGCACCCACCCAAAGGACCTCCGAGCAGCCAGGAAAAGCCATGAGTTGCAACCAAAATTAGGCTGAGTTTGGGACTCAGAGTGAAACTGCAATCTGCCTGCCCCGAGCTCTGACCCTGACCCTGATCCTGACCCTGATCCTGATCCTGGTGCAAGGCTGGAGAAGGGCACAGTGCCAGGCCCTGCTGTACCCAACCACCATGGTCCAGCTCAGTCCTGCCTGGAGTGCCAGCCAGGGCACACCCTCGCTGGTCCTGCTGGAGTTGCTGAGGGCACGAGGCGCGGGCGCCCTTTCAAAGCACATACTCACTGAATGTCTACAGACTGGCTGTCCTGGCAGGGCTTTCAACTGCACATGTTTTTTATACTTTTTTAAAAAACATTTTTTACAAAAAAAAAAGATTTTATACAAGCAATATATAAGGGGATTTCTATAATTACTCAATGTGATACAGTATAAATATGCTATGGTTTATTTGTTATGAACAAATATTCAGCAGTTATGGCTGTTGCGTGTAACTTCTAAGTACTGTAGTCTTGTGGTGTTGGGGGTGGCAGGGGTGAGGTGCAGTGCATTTCCATTTTGGTAAACCCTTCATAGTACTCAGTTCTGTATTGCTCAGTAAACATTACTCTTACTTAAAAAAAAAAAAAGAAAGAAAGAAAGAGGGAGGCCCAGGTCACTGACCCGCAATGCTATGGCAGGTGTGCAGCTGAGAGACCCCCCTGAGTGCACTGGGCCTCTAGTATGCATATAAGTTTTTTGGCTAGTCTCTGCCTACCCTCCCCCTTCTACCCTTCCCTCTGATATTATTCAGTCTGTGCCATGCTTCCATGCCTCTGGGCCTATTTTATTTGTTCATTAGATTCTACATATAAGTGAGCTCATGAGATATTTGACTGGCTTATTTGGCTTGGCCTAATACTCTCCAGGCCCTTTATGCTGTCTCAAAGGGTAAGATAGCCTCCTTTTTTACAATTGCATAGTATTTCATTGTGTAATGTACCATAGTTCTTTTTTTATCCCTTAACCTACTGATGGGCAGTTGGGCTGTTTCCAGAGCTTAGCTATTGTAAATAACACTGCTATAAACATAGGGGTGCAGATATTCTCTCTGGTTGGTGTTTTGGGATTCTTAGAATATATTCCTATAAGTGGGGTCATTGAGTCAAATAGCAGTTCAATTTTTTTTTTTTTTCTTGCTTAAAGTATTACAAAGGGTATTACATATGTATCCATTTTATCCCCCCGCCCTAGACAGTCCCCTAGCCTCCCCTATCACCCCGTGTCTTATGTCCATTGGTTATGCTTATATGCATGCATACAAGTCCTTTAGTTGATCTCTTACCCCCCTACCTCCTGCCCCCCAACCCTCCCCGGCCTTCCCGCTGCAGTTTGACAATCTGTTTGAGGCAGCTCTGCCTCTGTATCTATTATTGTTCAAAAGTTTATAATGGTCTCTATTGTCCATGAATGAGTGAGATCATGTGGTATTTTTCCTTTATTGACTGGCTTATTTCACTTAGCATAATGCTCTCCAGTCCCATCCATGACGTTGCAAATGGTAAGAGTTCCTTCCTTTTTAGAGCAGCATAGTATTCCATCGTGTAGATGTACCACCGTTTTCTAATCCATTCATCTACTGATGGGCACTTAGGCTGTTTCCAGATCTTAGCTATGGTGAATTGTGCTGCTATGAACATAGGGGTGCATATATCCTTTCTGATTGGTGTTTCTGGTTTCTTGGGATATATTCCTAGAAGTGGGATCACAGGGTCAAATGGGAGTTCCATTTTCAGTTTTTTAAGGAAACTCCATACTGTCTTCCATAGTGGCTGCACCAGTCTGCATTCCCACCACTTTGCCCATTTTTAAATAAGGTTACTTGTCTTCCTTTTGTTGAGTTGTATGAGTTCTTTATACATTTTGGGAACTAACCTCTTACCTGATGCAGTTGGTTTCATTTGCTTTTTAAATCTGGTTTCTTTTGCTGTGCAGAAGCTTTTTAGTTTGATGTGGTTCCATTTGTTTATTTTTTCCTTTGTTTCTCTTGTTCTAGTCAATGTATCTGTGAAAATTCTACTATGAGAGATATCTAAGATTTTGCTGCCTATGTTTTCGTCTAAGACTTTTATGGTTTCATGATTTACAATTAAGTGTTTTATCCATTTTGAGTTTATTCTTATGTACAGTGTAAGTTGGTGGTATAATTTCATTTTTTTTTTCCGGGTACCCGTCCAATTTTCCCAACACCATTGATTGAAGAGACTGTCTTGATTCCATAGCATGCTCTTGTCTCTGTCAAATATTAATTGAGCATCATGGATTGGGTTGATTTCTGGGTTCTCTGTTCTGTTCCACTGATCTACCTATACCTGTTCTTGTGCCAGTACCGGGCTGTTTTGCATATAGTGGCTTTGTAGTATAACTTGACAGCTGGTATTGTGACTCGGGGTCTTTTTGGTTCCATATACATTTTTGGATTATTTTTTCTAGATCTGTGAAATATACCAATGGTATTTCAATACAGATTGCATTTAATCTGTAGATTGCTTTGGCTACTATAGACATTTTAATAATATTAATTCTTCCAATCCATAAACATGGAATATGCTTCCATTTGTTTGTGTCTTCCATTTTTTTGTTTGAGTTTATTGGAACTCAGAAATTACATAATAGTACTACATTTTTCCAATGTCCCCTAGTTTTCTGAGTACAGGTCTTTTACCTCTTTGGTTAAGTTTATTCCTAAGTATCTTAAATTTTTTTGTTACAATGGTAAATGGGATTGTTTTTAGTTTCTCTCTCAGATCATTATTAGTGTATAAAAATGTCATTGATTTCTGGATATCAAATTTGTATTCTGCTATTTTGCTGAATTAATTTAATAACTCTAGTAATTTTTTGGTGGAATTTTTAAGGTTGTCTAGGTATAATATCATGCCATCTGAGAATAATGACGAGAGAGAGAGAGAGAGAGAGAGAGAGAGAGAGAGAGAGAGAGAGAAAGAGAGAGAGAGAGAAAACTATCAAAGAAGGGAGTCAGAAAGGCATGGGTGTGCTCCAGAGTGAGAGAACCATGCAGGTCCTTCCTCTGAAGGGCTTTTTTCTGGAGGCTTCAGGGGAGGATTCATTAGAATATTCATCAGCTTTCCAGGCATTCCTCTCAGGTCCTGTTCTCCACTGATTGGTGGTGTCAGGGCAGGAGGTCATTAGTCAATGCTTAGCCCTGCCTGGCCTTGCTGCTTTTCTGGGCCTAGAGCTGAAACACAGCTGAGGCCTAGATTTTATCTCTAGTTGGACCAACTCTCTGTCTCTGTGATCAACAGGCTGGAGGCTTTGTTTCTAAGGTTATTTGATGTGGGCCAGAACCTGATTGTCCTTAGGGCTTAATGCTTAAGGCAGTGGTTTTGTAAGGGCTTGTATGGAAGTCCTATGAGGCTATTCTCTACCCTGTTCTTTTTTTTAAAAAATATATTTTATTGATTTTTTACAGAGAGGAAGGGAGAGGGATAGAGAGTTAGAAACATCGATGAGAGAGAAACATCGATCAGCCGCCTCCTGCACACTCCCCACTGGGGATGTGCCCGCAACCAAGGTACATGCCCTTGACTGGAATCGAACCTGGGACCCTTGAGTCCACAGGCCGACGCTCTATCCACTGAGCCAAACCGGCCAGGGCTCCCCTGTTCTTCTAAGGGAGTCTACTACATGACTAGTGATATGTCAGGGGAGGAAAGATCAGGGGAGGATCTGAACCACATGACCAGTGATATGAAAGGTAAGGAGAGGAAAGGTCAGGGGAGGATCTGAACCGAATGTCCAGTGATATGAAAGGTCAGGGGATCTAGCCACAAGACCAGGGATGTGCTAGGAGAGGAAAGGTCAACATGGGGGGAGGTCCCAACCCAGTTTTACCCATTGCTAGGCAACTGGGGCTATCTGCCCTGGTGACAGATACTTGGCCTATTCTGCTCTGCTCATGTTCTTCTAGCTGCCTGGTGTATCACCTCCCTCCTCAGCCAAAGCTTCAGGGAAGTTTATATTCTCTCAGGGGTCAATATATGGTAAACATTTTTTTTTTAAAGTGATGGGTTTCAGAAATTATGCTAAGTACTAGTCTTTGTTACTCTGATCCAAATTATTATCTGTCTTATCCTTAAACTGTTCATGCCTCATCTCTGAGTGTCATAGTTTGAAAGCTCTCATTTTGTTTTTCATATGAGTCTTAGTGTCTGTTAAATCTTGCAGCTATAAAAAATTTGGTTACATTACTTTATTGTAAGTACATTGCTTTTTTTCACTTTTAGTTGACTACAGAGAATAGATTACTTAGTGCAAATTATAGATCATTCAACTTTGTAATCTAAACATTATAAGTTGTAATAATTATCAAAGATGGAAAGGGCTACTATCTAATAAAGATGGAAATTTGAGAGTATAGGTGTGTTTTTATTTTATCTTCAATATCACATTATTTACTTATATAGCTTCTGATAGCCTACTACTTGCGATTATAGTTCACAGAGGTAAAGTGGGGCTGAATGAAAAGAAATGAACAGATGCTAAAAAGGAAGTTTTCAGCAGCTTATTAAAGAAGTGTAGCTTGTAGTTTATTGGAACTCAGAAATTATATAATAGCACTACATATGTATATTTTAAAGATATATTTATCTTTTGTACATATGTATGTGCTTTATTTCTAGTAAAATAAAGAGGAAGGGAGAAGGAGATAGAAACATCAATGAGGAAAGAGAATCATTGATTGCTTGTCTGCTGAATGCCCCCCACTGGGGAGCAAGCCTGCAACCTGGGCATGTGCCCTTGACCAGAATTGAACCCGGGACCCTTTTGTCCACAGGCTGGACACTCTATCCACTGAGCCAAACCAGCTAGGGCTCTAGTAAAATTTTTTATTATGGAAAATTTTAAGCATATATTAAAGTAGAGCAGTGTATTTAAACCCCATATATCTATTACCCAAACTAAATATTGTGGACATATAACCAATTTAGTTTTTTTATTACCCCTTTATTCCTCATTCCCACTTCTCTAAAATTATTTAGTTTTAAATAATTCCCAAACATTGTATGATTTTATTCATAAACACCTTAGTTATCATAGTTATTTAACACTGGAAATATTAATGTGTTTTAGTAGAAATACTGTAATCTTTATAGCTATTTGATGTTGAGATGTTAACTGTAAATATTTGTTTAAATTCATGGTGATCTTTGGTTCATCATATCAGATTATAAATTAACCAGATTATCAGGTTCAGATTCAGGCAGATAGTCTTCCAAATTGTTCCTGGCTTCTTCAGAAGGTCAAGACTGTTCGAATGCTGTTGATAATTATATTAAAAAATCAGTACAACTTTTATGATAAATTTAACAAAAACTCACAAGTAATTTTTGTTTTATCCTTTTGGGATTTGATTTAATCTTTCTTTATAGACACACAATTTGGTAAGCCTAATTTCTTTTATCTTGTTATCCTCCTTTATTCCTGGCACTAATAAAACTTTATATATGATGCCAATAAGCTGGGAGAGCATTGGGGACCTCGCTTGCCCTGGGTGAGGACTTGGCTGCCTCGTGGTGCTGTGAGAAGTAGAGCATGACATGCTGTAGTGATGTTTTCGTCTTGGAACAGCCCTTGCTCTTGGCTCTCCTGCAGCCGAGGGCAAATTGGGCATCAAAAGGAGGTGGTTGGTGTGTTGGGATGCTACTTTCTGAGAATCAAAATATTCCAATTCTTGAATAAGTCCTTCCATATGTACTAGCAAGATGGGGGGTAAGCCTTAAGGACAGAGAATTCCTTATCTTGGATCTCACTGCTGGAGCTGTTGGCTGCCATGCATAAATGCTTTCTTCACTCGGGGCCTGGAAGAGCCACCTCCCTGTGGGGGGAGAGGCTCTGTGTCCTCTCCTCACCAGGAGTCGGGGTCACTGCACCTTAACAGGCCAATTGGCGTGTCCCATCTCCTCTCCCCCACTTCCTTGCTTCTATGCAGTTAGCATGCCAACAGGGCCTGTCCTCCATTGTGTTCCCTGTACCCATGTGGTAAGCACACCTGGGAGGGCCCATCCCCTGCCTGCTCTGCTGCCACCTTTCCATCTGTGTGGGCAGTCAGGTGGTCTTCTCAGTGGGCAAGAGGGAGTAGGAGGCCTCATGTAGGTGTTTCCCGTAGCCCTCCATTCTACCAGTGATTACCAGGCCTGTTTTTAGAATATGGGAGACTTGACCAGTTATTACTAAAGCAATGCAACATTTTGCATTTGGCTGCCAGTTAGCATTGCTGGTTGGGTATATTCTATGACTGAGAACCCAGGGACAAAGGGGTAGTGGTGGAGGAGTTATGAGCACCAGGTTCTAAGGCCCCAAACCCAACCAATTCCTCATTTGAGGAGTACAGAGATTTAGACACTGTGCAAGATATTTCAGGGCTTTTACACTAAGTTATTTAGCATAGTTTAAAAAATAGTGTTTATTTCTTTTATTTATTTATTTAAAAAATATATTTTTATATTTAAAAGGAGGGAGAGAGAGATAGAAACATCAATGATGAGAGAGAATCATTGATAGGCTGCCTCCTGCATGCCCCCTACTGGGGATCGAGCCCTCAACCCAGGCATATGCTCTGATCAGAATTGAACCGAGGACCTTCAGTCCTCAGGCTGATGCTCTATCCACTGAGCCAAACTGCAAGGGCTATTTCTTTGATTTTTGTTGAACTCCTTTTTGATATGTTGTAGCTAACATGTTTCAAATTAGGGAGTTCATGTCAAGCAGTAAGCACATTTTCTCAGGTTTCTATCCTGTGAAGTATTCTGTGTCCTCACACCATGGACCTATTTTCTTCTTTTGTGACATTGCTTCTCTGCGTCAAACCCCTGCCAACTAACTCTAGGTCCCCCACCCCCCTTTTGTAATGTGTTCTCTTTTCTTTGCTTTTTTGTCATGTGTCTCCTCTGTGCAACATTGTTCCTTTGTTGCTATTGATCAGGGCTATGCTTGATCATTTTAACAAAAGTCACTGATCCCAGTCTTATCCACTCCCCATTGCTAGGGATCCCCCAGTTGGGACAGTTCTATAAATCGGCTCTCAGGGTTGATGGCAAGGGAGCAACTACAGCTAAAATTGTAGGTCGGATGTCTCTTACAGGAGACCTCTGACAAAGCAAGAGGATGAGAGAGTTGGGACATCCTTTAAGTATCTGATACCTGCCACTCCCTGCTCACATCTCTGTGATTTTCACCTGATTCTGATAAGGAAGGGCCTGCAGGGTGCACTCTGTCAAACATAGTGATTCCAGAGCCGGGCTATGTTGTACCAGAGGGACCTGATGTTATAGGATAGAAACCTCTCTCGTAGGGAGCAGCCCCAACTAAGTTAATGATTGTCTGTGAAAGAAAGTATGTCAATTTATGCCACCCTCTATGTTGGAACAGTGTATGGCAGTGTGCATTATGGAAACAGAGTAGGAAGGTAGGTAATGTTGGGGTCCCCCCCCCAAATGGCCACTATTTCATCTTTTAAGCACCTCTAGTGTGTCTGATGATGTGAAAAATGTCAGGAAAGAAACTGATTAGATTTAACCATCAAATAAAAATAGAGTCATCATAAAGGTTTTTCAAACCATGTACCCATCTGTTTGGTAATTTACCTTTTTCCTTGGTGCATTAGGTCAAATGCCTCATTGATTTTGTCAAAAGGCAGGGTATGGGTCACCAGTGCATCCAGGTTGAATTTCTTATTCTTGTAATCAGTAACCAGCTTTGGGATTGAATCTCTACCTTTGCAACCTGTAATTTGGCCAAAAGTCCTAATAAAGATGTGGTACTTGACATGAAGAAGTAGTTTCATCATTGTCCATTGAGTGAATGAAATTATTTTGTCAGATTGGCTTCCTCCAAATAGATTAACCCCCATATTTAATTTTCCTATACTTTTATTTACCTTAAATTTTTCTTCATAGGAGAAATTCAAGATTATTTTTATTTCTGCCTAAGAAATGATCTTTGTTTGGTCCAAGTTTGACTTTTGTTTTTGTTGGTTTATTTTAATGCAAATTGAACTTCTATTTGCAAGTTGTAGTATTCTTACTATACAAACTGTTTACTTTGAAGTAATTAATAGAATAGCTTTTATGTAGTCTTTAGATGTTTTCTAGGCACTCAATATTTAAACAAGTTATTTTCCTTCCCTTTTAATAATTTTCACTGTAACAATTTGAGTCCTAATATGGAGAAAATTAGCAGAAAAAAATGACAACACTGACCTCCAAATAATGTTCCATTGATAGTACGGCCCATTAGTATCTCTATTGGAGAAACAGTCAATCCTTTGTCACCAATGGCCACTCCAATGAGCGTACATGATCCCCAACCTACTGTTGTGCAGTCCAGGGCTGCTTTCTGGAAGGTTAAATAAAAAAGATCAGTTGAGTAGGTAGAAAGGTAGACCATGTCTTCAGTGTGCCTCTGTACTAGATTTCAGGGAAAATTTATACATTCTGCATCCTATACACTAAAAGCCTAATATGCTAAGTGTCCAGTCGGCCATTCAACCAATCAATGCATAATATGCTAATGAAATGCTAAGGCTACTCAACTGCTCGCTATGTCGTGCACTGACCACCAAGGGGATGATGCTCTAACCAGGAAGTTAGCTTGCTGCTGGGATCCGGCCGATCGGGACTGAGTGAGATGGACCGAACATGGCCTGGAGCCCTCCATGGCCCCTCCCCAGCTGGCCAACCTCCTGTGTCCCTCCCCATCCCCGATTGTGCACCAGTGGGGTCCCTCGGCCTGGCCTGCGCCCTCTTGCAATCCCGGACCCCTTGGGGGATGTCGGAGAGCCGCTTTTGGCCAGACGGTGGAACAGCCTGTTGCTATGATGCACATTGACCACAAGGGGGTCAATGCAGGAGCTGTCTCCTGGTGGTCAGTGCACTTCCATAGGGGGAGTGCCGCTTAGCCAGAAGCTGGACTCACAGCTGGTGAGTGTAGCGGCGGTGGCAGTAGCCTCTCTCACTTTTGCGGCAGCACTAAGGATGTCCGACTGACGGCTTACAGGGGAGCAGGCCTAAGCCATCAGTCGGACATCCCTGAGGGCTCCTGGACTGCGAGAGGGTGCAGGCTGGGCTGAGGGACCCCTCCCCCGAGTGCAGGAATTTCGTGCACCGGGCCTCTAATATGAAATAAAGGGAGTCAAGCATATGAGGTCATTGTGTTGTAGCCCGACGCTGGAGGATTTGTTTCAGATAGAACATTCAATAAAAGGTTGAGCTTCATAAAAAAAGGCAGTAGAAAGAAACAATATATTATTTCATCTTGTTTAATATCATAATTATGCTGAACCTAGAATGTATATCATTGTACATAAAAAATACACACACATAAAGTTAGGAAAGATCTATAGAAGATATCGTAAACTCAAATCAACAAGTTTTTGACTATTTACCAGGTGTGTATTGTAAAAAGCTTGCAATTTCGGGGGCATAGAATAAAAATCTTTAAAGTCACAAGATGAGGGTGATTATTCACTAGAGCCTGGGATGAGGCATATACTGTAAAGTTAGTGGATCGCTATGTAGGATAAATGAAAAGAAAAACCATTTAAAATAGAGGGCAAAACAGTTAAAATGACGCTGGCTGCTGCTCATGAAACATTTCATTTGCTTCCCTACATTTTTTAAAGCTCTCTGCAGGACTTATGTGACCAGTTCTGGCCAGTGGGCTTTGGGCAGAAGTGATGTGTCCTTTCTTGGCCTGAACAGAAAAGCCAGTGTGCAGCCTGCCAGCTGTCTCTTCTCCGCTGTAACAACCAAAAGGACCCCATGTTGAGATTGTGAAGCCACAGATTTGAACTTCCTTGACGGGTGACTCACAACATAGGAAACAGTGGCAGCGGGGGTGGAGGGGAGTTGCATTGACGTTTGCATGAGAGAAAGAGAGAACATTGTTATTTTAGCCTACTGCAAGTTTGGGATGAAGATTAAATTCCCAAGGATTAATAATGTAACTAAGTTTAAGAAAGATATAAACTGTGGATGGCCATTCCACTTAGAAGCTCAATGGTAAATAGATAAACAGCTAAAATGTTTTGAGACAAGTATTATTCTATATAATAAAAGCCTAATATGCTAAGTGTCCAGTCGTCTGGTTGGCCAATGAAAGAGTAATATGCTAATGACATGCTAAGGCTTCTCAAGCACTTGCTATGATGTGCCCTGACCATTAGGGGGCAGACAGTCGCTATGGTGTACACTGACCACCAGTGGACAGATGCTCCGACCGGTAGGTTAGCTTGCTGATGGGGTCTGGCCGATCAGGACTGAACAAGATGGACTGGACATGCCCTGAAGCCCTCCTGCAGTCCCACCCTGGCCCTGATCCTGGTGGGGTCCCTTGGCCTGGCCTGCGCCCTCTCACAATCCAGGCTGAGGGCCCTCTCCACCCTGAGTGCATGAATTTCGTGTACCAGGCCTCTAGTAGAAGATAAATGTAAACTTTTTGCCATATCCCTTGCCATAGTCAGGGGGCAACTTGATTTTAACCTGTTGGAGCAGTTTTTACTTTTACAGAAGTTCCAATAGGAGGAACAGTTCCTTTTCATCCCTGATCATTATATGAAAAAAGGAATTTGAAGTATAGTAAATTCTCTCCATCTTCTCTCTCTCTCCATCTGTGTCTTACTAGTGACAGAAGACACAATGACCTAGAACTTTAGGAATATGTTTTCAAATTTTTATTTGACTATATGCTTGCTTATTGTTTTGAGAATTTGTAACATTTCTAAATAGAAACTTCTGCTTTTTGCAATTTTTATATGGCAGAATTATTATTGTTTTTATCTACAACATAGATCCATGTTGAGGGGAAAAGAGCACAGGTACTACTGGTCACCTTGAGGTAGCTGCTTACAATGATTTCTGTTTTTTATTTTTATGTTTTTCCTATTGCTTTTTCTACATTTCTGAGCTTTGCTCCAAGCAAGGATTTAACCTCCATAATGATGACTTAGTTCAATGGGTATTATGTGCAAGTTCAGGGTTTTATTTAGTATCCTTTGATAACTTTTGATCAGAATTATTTTGAATTCTCAATATCTTATATAATTGTCAATTATTGTAACTTTCTAATTGTTCTGTTCGGTTCTTTAGGCTGCCCTAGAACATGAGAAATCATTGAAATCAGTTTCATAGCCATTAGTGGAATCTCCTTTACAGCCTAGAAAATTAACTTTCCCTACTTATGGAAACTTTTGGTGAAAGGGTAGGTAGCTAGCTCATCTTTTTGTGATTAAAAAAAAAAATGGCATCTTTTAAAATTTAGGTTCTTTAGTGTAATTCTATTCCATAATTTAAAATACATGTCTTGGTATAATAAATCAGTTAATAAAAGAACCTGCAAGTTGCAGGTCAGTGTTTCTCAGCTTGAGAAACTTGTAAAAAATATTGGTACATAAGCCCCCAACTGGTATTAACAAACAACAACGCCCCAGGCACTTATAAGGTAGCGAGTGTTGAGAATATCTGTACTCTGGAAATAAGGTAAAGAGGCGGAATTTCAATGTTTGTAAAAAGGTTGAGCTGTGGAAAGAGTAGGAATGAATGGGTGAGGCACATTGCAAACTGCAGGTGGGAAGGACAATGTGAAAAGCAGGGCCTGGCACAGAAGCACTGCAGGACAAGGAGCTGCTGCTGAGTGAGTTTTCAGGAAGAGCTAACATTTACCTCCCAGATCCTCTTTCACACAGTTGTTATACAATGGAACTATTCTGGGAGGGGCAGCCTGCTCCTCTCAGCAGCTCTTGCTGGTCTCCACGCTTCTGGGGCACTCACCAGTCAGGTGAGCACCAGGGGGAAGAGCCTGCAAAGCCAGCTCCTGGTGGAGGCATAGACTTTTATTATGAAACCTTCCCTAGAGGAGGGTGTTAGGGGCCAGGCTGAGTGAAGGTTTAACAAGATGCTGGGCTCTCTGGCAAGTCAACTGGTCCATCTGTTGCCTGTGGGGGTGGCTCTGCCCACTCTAAAAAGAATAGACTAGACAGAGGTAGCTTCTCAGGCCCTGCAAGTCAGGGAGCTGACCTGAGAGGAGAGGAAACCTGAATGATACAAAATGGTAGTGTTTGCGAAGAAAATATTTACTTTTAATTTTGCAGCATGTGTGTATTTAATATATTAAAAATGTCAATATGTACTTTGGACCTAATTTTGCAGCCCCTTATGAGGTCTGGCAGGCAGAATGGATTGTGTGTAGGTTGCTGGCCTCTCCCTGCTTTGCTTTTTGATGGGAGTGGGTACCTTGGGCTGTTAAGGTGACTCCAGCCACATTCTCTTCCTCCTTCTTTAAGTCTGCCTTTTCTGTTCTCATTGTTTTGCTCATTTCTTGCAGGCACAATTCCTTAAAAATTTTTACTTCTAAATTTTCTCTGAATTTCATGTGGAAGAATAAACAAGTAATAATAACATTAATATTAAGTAGTCATCTGTAATATTTATTAATAGATAAATATCAATTATAAAACACTATATAATATCCAATACATTATTAATAAACATTTCTTATTATATAAACATAATTAATGTATATACAAATACGTTAATATTGACTATGAAGTGAATAAATATATTAACATATACATACTGTCAATGTTTATTAATGTTGATAAATATTACTTACTATGTACCAATATAAAAAACATACATACCATGGCTTCAGATCCACCTGCACAGTCAAGTGCAAAATCCACACCCCCACCGGTCATTTCAATGATGACCTCCTGGACAGGTTTCTGTAGGTCTCTAGGATTGAGGCAGTCAGTGGCTCCAAGGGCTTTGGCCTTTGCAAACTTCTCACTGTTGATATCAACAGCTATGATTCTGGAAGCTCCTGCTACTTTACAACCGATTAAAGCAGAAAGGCCGACACCTCCCAGGCCAAAGATGGCACAAGTAGAACCTGGGGTAACCTGCAGGCAGGAAAATCATAAGTTAAATTAGCTGGTCCCCCCTTTTTAAAGGTACAGAGTGAGGTGGGGGCAGGAACATATAAAGGACTGCCTGTCATAAGACTAAGGGATTTAGCCACTTGGGGAAATTTACCAATGTAAAAATGAATGAATCACTGACTAAACTTGGAGAATCATTTGAGGGCCATTCAGATCATCAGTTTATAAGGAAACCATTTCCTTGTTTTCATTTCCCAATTAGTGGTATCAGAACAAAATCTGAAAGCTCACACACTGTAAAGGGTTTATTGTTTGCCTTTTTAAGTGGATCACAAGTAATTTGATGTCTATATTTCTAATAGGCCTTATTTGGTTGTGTTAATGTTATATTTTTTAAAAACGTATATTTTTATTGAGATGAAGAGAGAGATGGAAACATCAATGATGAGAGAGAATCACTGATTGGCTGCCGCCTGCATGCCCCACACTGGGGATTGAGCCCTCACCTTGGCCAGTGCCCTGATCAGGAATCAAACCATGACCTCCTAGTTTATAAGTTGAGGCTCAACCACTGAGCCATGCCGGTTTGGCATAATGTTATAGTTTCGATGACCTCTAATATTTCTCTAAAGGTGAAATAACTCAGTGATCTCAATGATCAATTTATTTAATTTGAATAGATCCAAATTTCCTTGCATGGAATTGGAGGATTTTTATTATCTGACCCCTATTTCCTTTCATTTTTATCTCCATGATATTCTCAGTACTGCGGCTTCAACAAACTGTCTCACTTTCTTTTCCTCATGTCTTTGTTCATGCTGTTCCTTCAGCCTGCTGTACTTTTCACCTTATTTTCTATAATGAAAGTAGTAACCTATGTTTTTGGCTTAAGGTAACACCCTCCCCACAAATCTTTTCTTTATAATTCAATCAGAAAGTAGTACCAACTGGAATATGTTACTCTGGAGAGTGAGGTAGTGGCAAAAACAACAAAACTGCATAGAGAGATGCTTACTATTACTGTTTTCTCATGATGATGGGAAAGTTTTAAAATTAAAGCATAAACAAAATCTGTCCATGAGACGTATTGGGAACAAAATTACTAGGAGAAGTGGCATCACTGGTTGTGATTTGGTGGGTGTCGCTCTGGGTTTGTGGCAGGGCCTGTGTTCCCCTGGGGGAAGCCGAGTATTGGTTTGTTGGTACCAGGTCCATGGTGCTGTTTATTTTTAAATGGCCAGTGCACATCATGGCTGCTCCTGCATCGAGTGTCTGTCTCCTGGTGGTCAGTGCGTGTCATAACTACCGATCGGAGGGAAGGATGACACTTAGCCTTTTATATATATACTAGAGGCCCAGTGCACGAAATTCGTGCACTCGGAGGGGCCCATCCCTCAGCCCGGCATGCACCCTCTCGCAGTCCAGGAGCCCTCGGGGGATGTCTGACTGACAGCCATGAGCCCGGCTTCTGTCTGGGTTGCACTCCCCCTGTGGGAGCACACTGACTACCAGGAACTGCCCCCTGGTAGTCAGTGTGTGTCATCGCAACTGGTCATTCTGCCATTCAGTCAATTTGCATATTAGCCTTTTATTATATAGGATAGACTAGAGACCCAGTGTATGAAATTTGTGCACTCGGCAGGGCGGTGGGGGAGGGTGGGGTGGTGGTCTCTCAGCCCGACCTGTATCCTCTTGCAGTCTGGGAGCCCTTGGGGGATGTCTGACTGATGGCTTAGGCCCGCTCCCCAAAGCCGTCAGTCAGACATCCCTAGAGCTGCCGCAGAGGAAGGAGAAGCTCCCACCACTGCTGCTGCACTCGCCAGCTGTGAGCCTGGCTTCTGGCAGAGCGGTGCTCCTCCTGTGGGTGTGCACTGACCACCAGGGGGCAGCTCCTGTGTTGAGTGTCTGCCCCTTAGTGGTCAGTGTGCATCATAGTGACTGGTCATTCTGCTGTTTGATCAATTTGCATATTAGCCTTTTATTATATAGGATTACAGATACTTCCCTTTCCTTTACTTGGTCCTATATCAGATTTATTTTTCTTCTTTGAGCATCTCCTGAGGTGGTTTATTGTTCCTCAACAATGGGAACAACATGGGAATTTAGATAAGCTTTGACTAGATTTAAAAGTAAACTGTAGCTGAATCTCTAGTGTTAATATTCCTGAAAAAAGATTACAGTAGTAGAAGGTGAGCATCTGCATGGAGTCCAGAAAAGGGGACGTGTCTAACCCCAAGAGCAATAATTCCTCCCTGAGAGGTCAGTGCCATCTACAGGAGAATATGCTTTGATTGCCAAGCTGTTAACTTTACCCAACTAACACACTTCCTCCAGGACCCTTCCCATACAACTTTTAATTTTTATTAATGAGTGAATAAGTGAATGAATGAATGAACAAATGATATTTTAGAGGGGGGTAATACGCTGATGGCCAAGATTCGCATCCCTGTGTGCTTGGCCAATATAATTCTCAATGAAAAGTCAGACCTTTGATATTCCGGTTACTAAATCAGCTTCTTGTTTTCATGAGGATGACTTTGCTTCCTTGAAACCCAACAACTCTAGGCAATCTGACAAAAAGAAATTTTTGTTCTAAAACTGAGGGTGGAACTTCACCAAGATGTTTTAAGGGTTGCATATGAACCTAGTTTTGTTCATTCATTCACTGAAAGATTGTCACATCCCTACTATGTGACAGGCACAGGCTTAGGCTCCAGAAACACCACAATGAATAAGAGAGAGTTCTTGCCTTCAAGGAGCAAACAGTTTCATAGGAAGGAGAAATGGGAAATTCCTCCATAGTGTGATAAGGTAGACAAGAATAAACATGGGTACTTTGGGGAAAACTACGAGGGGCACCTAATTCATGCCCAAAGGACTGGAGCAGTTTTCCAACAGGAAGTGGAAAATACGAAAAGCCAGCCAGAAGCAGTCGGGGAGCTCTCCAGGCAATGTTGATGGGAGCAAGGTGTGCAAAGCCCAGAGGCCGTAGTGACTGGAGGCAAGGCTGGACAGGGAAAAGTAGGGAGAACCACCGAAGCATCCTTAAGGAAAAGAGGAATAATGGAAGGGGGTGAAATAGTCATATGTGTTGTTTAGAAAGGCCAATTTTAGTTGCAATTTGGAGTCAAGGGATGAAGACTGATGTTAAGGAGATTTAAATAGGGAGATTATTTGAGGGATACAGACATCTCTCTAGTCTCTGAGTTAAACAGCTTTGAAAAGCTTATAAATTCTAACATGGGACTCAGGGACATACCTTTCCACCATTAGGGCTGCCATCTGAGTCCCTGCACTGGAGCCACAAAAGGATAGGGAGAGAAGCCGAGATGAATTACTACAGTTTAGGGAGGAATCTGTACCCTCAGGGAGAAAGTAGGTGTGGCCATGTGGAGGTAGGTGGGGTCTCTGCAGTTTGTATCCTTTCCTGACTGGGTCTGCTGTCTCAGGATGAGGATTCATACTTAGAGGACATATTTGAGCAGGCTGTTATTTAAATTAGGGCTGACCTATAATATAACGTACTGGTAAAGGAGAAGAAATTGACATGAATTGGGTGCCAACTATATGTCACCCACCGGGCCACATGTCTTACATATGCAATATGATTTAGTTTTCCCACAGTAATTTGTAATAGATATTATTATACAGAAGTAGAAGAGGTTAGATAACTTGCCTAAAATCACAGAGATGATAAATACAGAACCAGGGTTTGAAGATAATCCTAGCTGCTTTATCACGCTGACTCCTAATAACTTCTGTTTTATAGAACGTGGTGATTAACCATTTTACCTTGGCAGTGTTGATTGCAGCTCCATAGCCAGTTGAAAACCCACATCCAAGCAGACAGACTCTCTCTAAATTTGCATCATCATCTATTTTGGCCAGATTAGTATCTGATACGACAGTGTACTGAGAGAAGGTACTGGTCCCCATGAAATGGTAAACTGGTTTTCCTTTGCAGGTAAACCTGCTGGTTTTGTCTTCCATTACTTCTTGCTGAATAATAGGATCTTTGAATTGACTAGAGAATTTTAAAAAAGATACAAAAAAGATAAAGTAAATGGGTCACTGATTACTTTCCTAAAAAAAAAAGTTAGGCATTATGTATTAGTTATGACAATTTTAAGATATGAAAAAATTGAGAAAATTACTTGGGACTTTTTGCATACACACACACACATATGTATATATATACATACATATATATATTTTACATATATATGTGTATATGTGTATATATATATACATATATATATATAGTCCCCAAAAATGTTTACACACTTTAACAATTGATAACTCGCTTAATTTTTCACTCCTTTTCAGGTTTAACTAATTTGAAATAATGGGTGAAGCCAGACTAAGCTTTGAGCAAAGAAAACTTATTCTAAAGTGCCACTAGACTTTTTTAATGGGGATATATAAAAGATAAAGTTTAGGGTACAAAACCAGCAACAGTAAATGAATTGAGGGCATACAAATACCGACAAAATGATTCTGGATGTTTGCGATTCCATTGCTTTGCATTATCAGCAGTATCTGGACCAGTATGGTCATCAGTTTGAAAACAGGCATTGTCAAAAAATTATTCATCTCTGTATATTCTTTTAAATTTTGAAAATGAACTGTACATTAATAAACACTGACTTTATCACCATTCAAAGTGTGTATACATTTTTTGGGGATACCCTGTATATTCAATATGTAGTATATATTGAATATATGTAATAAGTTTTGTCATTATATATCATTTAAAAACATAATTTATTTATTGTATATAATATATGATGATATACAGTAAATATATAATATACACTGAGTGGCCAGATTATTATGACCACCCCATCAGTACTTCGTTGGGCCACCTTTTGCCTTCAATACTGCGGTGATTCTTCTTGGCATTGACTCCACGAGATGTTGAAAGGTGATGTGAGGAATCTGACACCATGCCTGATGAATAGCACTGTCCAGTTCTGTGAGATCTGATGGTTGTAGAACCAGCTGCCTGATGGCTCTTTTATTTTTTTAAAAAAATATTTATTTTATTGATATTTTACAGAGAGGAAAGGAGAGGGATAGAGACTTAGAAACATCAGTGAGAGAGAAACATCCACCAGCTGCCTCCTGCACACCCCTTACTGGGGATGTGCCCACAACCAAGCCCTTGACCAGTCCGCAGGCTGACGCTCTATCCAGTGAGCCAAACCGGCTAGGGCATGATGGCTCTTTTAACTTTGTCCCACAAATGCTCAATTGGATTGAGATCTGGTGATTGTGGGGGCCACCTAAGCAAGGTAAAGTCTCTCTCATGTTCTTGAAACCACTCCTGCACAATACGAGCACCGTGGCATGCACATTGTCTTGTTGGAAGAAGCCATCTCCATTGGGATACGCCATCAACATGATAGGATGAAGTTGATCAGCAATGATACTTAGGTATGTTGTGCTATTCAGACATTTATAATGATCTGGCCCTCTAGCAACTTCAGCGGGAAATTATAGCTAATTTGCCTACAAACTTCAGGTGGTAATAATAATCTAGCCACTGAGTGTAAATAATATATCAAATATAATATAAATAATATGTATATTATAATACATAATATAATATGATATAATAGTCAGGGGTCATCTAAAGATAGTAATGATAACAATAAACTTAAAAATTTTATTTATTTTTTAATCTTTATTGTTGAGAGTATTACAAATGTCCGCCCTTTTATCCCCTTTGCCCCCTACCACTGGGTTCCCAACCCACCTCCAGGCTTTTACCACACTATTATCTGGGTTCATGGACAATGCATATATGCATATAAATTCTTTGATTAATTTCTTATCTCCCCCCAACCCCATTCCCTCTGAGATTCATCAATCTGTTCTGTTTCCATGCCTCTGGTTCTATTTTATTCACCAGTTTATTGTGTTCATTAGATTCCACATGTAAGTGAGATGCTGTGATACTTGCTTTTCTCTGTCTGGCTTATTTCACTTAGCATAATACTCTCCAGGTTCCTGGATGCTGTCTCAAAGGGTAAGAGATCCTTTTTTTTTCTCTTCTGCATAGTATTTCATTTTGTAAATGTACCACAGCTTTTTTATCCACTCATCTACTGATGGGCACTTGGGCTATTTCCAGAACTTAGCTATTGTAAATAATGCTGCTATGAATATAGGGGTGCCTATATCCTCTCTGATAGGTGTTTCTAGTTTCTTAGGATATATTCCTAGAAGTGGGATCCCTGGGTCAAATGGCAATTCTATTTTTAATTTTTTGAGGAAACTCCACACTGTTCTCCACAGTGGCTGCACCAGTCTGCATTCCCACCAGCAGTGCATGAGGGCTTCCTTTTCTCCGCATCCTCGACAGCACTTATTTGTTGATTTGTTGATGATAGCCATTCTGGCAGGTGTGAGGTTCTACCTCATTGTCGTTTTAATTTGCATCTCTCTAAGATTAGTGATGCTGAGCATTTTTTCAGATGTCTTTTGGCCATTTGTATGCCCTGTTTGGAGAAGTGTCTATTTGGATCCTCTGCCCATTTTTTAGTTGGACTGCTTGTGTTTTGTTGAGTTATAGGAAGGAGCACATTATATATTTCGGGAAGCAACCCCTATCCGATGTGTCATTGGCAAATATGTTCTCCCATACAGTGGGTTCCCTTTGCATTTTGAATCTCATTTCTTCTGCTGTGCAGAAGCTTTTTAGTTTGATATAGTCCCATTTGTTTATTTTTTCCTTTGTTTCTCTGGCCCTTGGCAATGTACCAGTGAAAATCCTGCTCCATGAGATGTCTGAGATTTTGCTGCCTATGTTTTCTTCTAAGATTTTTATGGCTTCCCGTCTTACATTTAAGTCCTTTATCCATTTTGAGTTTATTTTTGTGTGTGGTGTAAGTTGGTGGTCTAGTTTCATTTCTTTGCATGTACCTGTCCAGTTTTCCTAACACCATTTATTAAAGAGACTGTCTTTACTGCATTGTATGCTCTTGCCTCCTTTGTCAAACATTAATTGAACATGATAGCTTGGGTCAATTTCTGGGTTTTCCATTCTGTTCCATTGATCTGTATGTTCTTGTGCCAGAACCAGGTTGTTTTTATTACGATGGCTTTGTAGTATAAGTTGATAGCTGGTATTGTGATCCCTCCAACTTTGTTTTTCTTTCTCGAGATTGCTGTGGCTACTCGGGGTCCTTTTTGGTTCCATATAAATTTTTGAATTATTTTTTTTTAGATCTGTGAAATATGCCAATGGTATTTTAATAAGGATTGCATTGAATTTATAGGTTACTTTGGGTACTATGGGCATTTTAATGATGTCAGTTCTACCAATTGATGAACATGGTATGTACTTCCACTTGTTTATATCTTCCGTCAACATCCTGTAGTTTTTTGAGTACAGATCTTTTACCTCCTTGGTTAAGTTTACACCTAAGTATCTTAATTTTTTTGTTGCAAAAGTAAATGGGATTTTTTTTTAGTTTCTTTTCCTGAGAGTTCATTATTTGTGTATAAAAATACCATTGATTTCTGGGTGTTAATTTTGTATCCTGCTACATTGCTGAATTCATTTATAAAATCTAGTAATTTCATAGTGGAGTCTTTAGGGTTGTCTATGTACAACCTCATGTCATCCTATATGATAAAAGGCTAATATGCAAATCAACCAAATGGCGCTGACCACTAGGGGGCAGATGCTCAATGCAGAAGCTGCCCCCACCCCCACCCCCCATGTGGTCAGTGTGCTCAGCCAAAAGCCGGGCTCACAGCTGGCAAGCACAGCTGTGCTGGTGTGAGTCTCTCCTGCCTCCGTGGTAGTGCTAAGGATATCCAACTGACAGTTTAGGCCAGCTCACCGGGAAGCAGGCCTAAGCCTTTAGTCGGACATCCCCCGAGGGCTCCCGGATTGGGAGAGGTTGCGTGCAGGCCAGGCTGAGGGAACCCCCTACTCCCCCCCACCTCCAGTGTACAAATTTTGTGCACTGGGCCTCTAGTCTGCAAATAATGATAGTTTTACTTCTTTTTATTTGGATGCCTTTTATTTTTCCTTCTTGGACTTCCAGTACTGTGTTGAATAAGAATGTTTCTGTCTTGTTCCTGTTTTGGGAAAAATGCTTTTAATTTTTGCAGATTGAGTATGATGTTTGCTGTAGGTTTGTTATATATGGCCTCTATTATGTTGAGATATGATCCCTCTATTCTAAGGGTGGGCAAACTTTTTGACTCGAGGGCCACAATGGGTTCTTAAACTGGACCGGAGGGCCAGAACAAAAGCATGGATGGAGTGTTTGTGTGAACTAATATAAATTCAAAGTAAACATCATTACATAAAAGGGTACGGTCTTTTTTTTTTTTTAGTTTTATTCATTTCAAATGGGCCGAATCCAGCCCACGGGCCGTAGTTTGCCCACGGCTGCTCTATTCCCTTTTGCTGAGAATTTTTATAAAAAATGGAGGTTGAATTTTGTTGACTGCTTTTTCTGCAATTATTGATAAATCATGTGATTTTTTTTGTCTTTCAATTTGTTTATGTGAGGCATCACATTTATTGATTTGTGAATATTTTACCAGCTTTGCATGTTTGAAAAAATCCCAATTGGTCACGATGTATATCTTTTTAATATATTGCTGGATCCTATTTGCTATTATTTTGTTGAAGATTTTAGCATCTATGTTCATCAGAGATATTGGCCTATAATTCTCTTTCTTTGTATCTGTTTTTGAAATTAGGATAATGCTGGCCTTGTGAAGAGAGCTTGAAAGTGTTCATTCCTCTTTGATAATTTGAGGAGGATAGACATTAGTTCTTCCTTGAATATTTGGTAAAATTTCCCTGTGAGGTCATCTGGGCCAGGGCTTTTGCTTGCTGGGAGTTTTTTGATTATTGCCATGAGATGAAAAAGGTTGAAAATCGCTGTGTTAACCTATTCTCTTATCGAAGGACATTTGTGCTCTTTTCAATAGTTTGCTGTAATAAACAATGTTGCAGTGAACATTCTAGCACATTTCTCCCTAAGTGATTTTGCAACAGTTCCTTGGACTCACCTGAGTAGAATTGGTGGGTAGAAATATGCACACCTTCAACTCCATTTATGTTTTGCCAATGTTCTGCCCAAAATATTGGTACCAATGTATACTCTCACTAACAGTGTGTAGAGCTTACCTGAGCTTTGCACAGAAATTTGTGAGTGGACTCAAACAGAACTTGCATTTTTTACATTGAGGCATGTAGAGAGGAATCACTTTGTCACCTAGAAAGAAAGGCCATATGTTGGTTGGTGCCTATAAACGTTACTTGTAAATGTTACCTATAAATAATTTCTACCAGATGAATCAGTGGAAAACATCATTCCTTATGGCATACATTTTATGTTCAGCAGAGTATAAGTGGCAAAACATTTTGTTACTCTAAAAGATTGCTGACTTCCCCAAGTATTACCTATATTCTCCCTTCCTCCCCCCTTGCTGGGCACTCAAGCAACAAATCTGTATTGATACCATCAGGTGAAGAGTCCTACCTGAGACTCTGCTGTCCTTGAAGCTCTCTACATCATAACTATTATTTATTATATTTCTAAACCCCCAGGTGGAATAGGACATCCTCATATAACAGGAGAGGTGGACAGTGACAGACTAGATATGGAGAGTATACGTTAAACCATCACCACTGTGTTTCACCATTTGTTTTAATGTCAAGTTCCACATCTTCTACTTTTTATTCAATTTTGATTTAAAAATGGCTTCTATCCTCTGATGACCAAGGTCCAATAATAACTAACATTTAGTAGGTGCCGGACACCATTCTAACTGCTTACTTATATTGTCTCAGCTAATCTCAGAACAACCCTCTGAGAAGGGTAGTATTATTGTCCCCACTTTAGAAACAGAAATCTGAGTCACAGAAGAGTGACTTAACTGGCTAAGGTCACAGAGCCAGTAGGTGGCAGAGCTGGGACTACATTGATCAGACTCCTTCATGGATGCAAAACTTTGAGGAGCAGTTGGTTTTTATGATCTTGTTTGGAATGGAAAGATACTAATTACATATACCTCAAGGTTTGTAGCATCCTTATTAAAGGAAGGAAGAGTGAAATGGTCATCCTGTCTGACAAGTGAGGATTACAGAGCCCTTATTCCAGTATTTGGTGGATCTGTTATGAAATATGCAGTAAATAATTTCAGTCATTGGCATGTTTCATTTACATGTCGTTTTTATTTTTTCAAACTTCCAGAAAGACTAACTTAGGCTAACATTGGCATATGTGTAATATTTCTCACTTAAGCTACTTACAGAATGAGGTACCTCATTCTTTAAATTCTTTATAATATTAAATTAGTTTTTTGGTTTATTTAGAGGAGGTTGTTATAAGTTGTCATTTATGTGTCCATGGAAGCTTCAGTTTAATCTGACTTTGTAGCTTAGCTTCATAGCACAGTTTCTCAGTGCTCTACTAGTAGGTAAATAAAGTGACCATCTCCCTCAGATTTTACCACACATTTCTGATTCAAGTATTCTCTCTCATTGTTAGACTGTGATAGATTGTGTTTCTCACTTTTGCTTTGGAAAAGATGGTCCCTTATGTAAACAGAGATCAATATAGCATGCAAAGCCAGGAATCTGTCAGGATTATCCCTGAAATATCCTGACATTCCCACTTATTGGAATGAGAAAATAAAATACCTGGTTTGCAGTTGGTCACTCCTGGCCCAACACTTTCCACAATTCCTGCTCCCTCATGGCCAAGGATCACTGGGAACAGAGCCTCCGTAAATTTAGGATGGAGAATATGGGCATCGGAATGGCACAAGGCAGTGGCGATTATCTACAAAGCAACCGCATACTGGAGTTATTTCTGTAATTACATTATTGGGGTTGTTAAGTGGGTAATTTTAGGATAATTTCATTTTCACCCTGAGACTTTACAACACTCTTAGAGCTCAATAAAAACATAATACTTAAAAACACACACACACAAATTAAGATATATTAGCATATATTCTTTTCCTTTTATACCTTACTTTTCTGCCTTTTACTGTCATTGGAAAATCATAAAAAGAGATAAAATTGGCAGTTACTGTCTCCAGGAGAGAAGAAATCAAAGGCTATAGGGAAAATTTAAACCAAGTCTAACAGACAGGGGAATGGAGAGAACACAGGTTTCTAGGCCTTGTTCAAATTTTGTTGAAATGATGTGAAATATAGGTAATAAAAATTTTATAGTTAAAAGTGAGAGATCAAGTAAAAGATTGTCTAAATTAATTACTGCTGTATCTCTATATTCTTTTTCAAGATTCTGCTCATAAGGGTATCCCATTCATCCTCATGTATAAGCCCTTCCTGTGGTGGTTGGCGGGAAAACATAGCCTGGGCAGCCAGCTCTGGGGAAATGGAGACATGACCCCAACTTGCCGTTGATGATCTGCCCACTCAGCCTGGGCTCTTCTCCCTGCTCACTCACTGCCTTCCCTTCATCTGCACCCAAGACTCTGTGCTGCCTACGGCAGCTCTTCAGGTTTTCCTCTCCTGCCGGGAGCCAGTCCATCCTTGTTGTTTCAAGGGACCTGGCATATATGGCATACTGTCCTTAATATGTTTGCTCACCTTCTTGGCACTATGTGTTTTAACCAAGGTCACCTCTCTGAGAAAGGTTGTTTCCCCAGGTAGGGATTTTCCCCTGAAGTTAGGGAGGGAATAAAACCCCTTAACTAAGTGCCAGGCGGGTAATTAATCACTTTAACTACGAACAATCATGCTTAAGCTACATAATCTTTACTCCCTGGAATGGAGATAAGAAACGCCCTAACCTTTGGAATAGAGATTGATAGGATTGGAATCAACTGGTATAAATACAGATGTAACAAGACAACAGAAGACAGAACCTACACAGAACCTAGACATAGAACCTACACAGAACCTAGAGACAGAAGAACTTCGCTGGAGAGAACATGGCAAAAGATCCTGGACAGAAACTGGAGAAAGAACCTAGAGACAGAACCTGGCTACAGAACCTGGATAGAACATGGCAAGAGAACCTGACTAGAACCTGGTGACTGAACCTGGCTGGAGAACCTGGACAGAACCTGGCTGGAGAACCTGGACAGAACCTGGCTGGAGATCCTAACCAGAACTTCGCTGGAGATCTAGACCAGAACTTGGCTGGAGATCCTGGCTAGAGATCCTGATCAACTGAACGCTATCTCCGTGTCATTCCTTCTTTGCCAACTCTGTCCACACCTATGGGGACCCCTGGACCTGCTGGGGTTGGACCCCAGCACTCTCCCTTGTTTTTTTTTTCCTTGTTTTGAACCAAATTCTCTATCTCCCTTTTAATAATTGGCAAGTGGAAAACTAAAAGAAGATATAACTAATTGTAATCCAATGCGAATTCCTTAATATGATTCTTAAGGTTAATGATTACTGTTAAGGTGCTTTAGTTAAATTTTAAGCCTATTATCAAGGACTACTGATAAATAACTAATGATTTACTCCTCCTGGCGATAAGGCCTGTTTGTAATTGAACCTAAAGATACAATCGCCCACACTGAGAACTGCAGGGCTTCCCAGTCACATCACATAGGCGTGAGCTGACAGAGCCAAGTCTGCCCCTAGTTAGTGCCTAGTTTGTCCTGCCCAGGGCGAGTCCCCACTCACCTGAATTCGAACTTCATGTGCCTTGGGGGGAGCTACCTCAACCTCTTCTATGCAAAGGGGCTTGTTTGCTTCCCAGGCGATGGCTGCTTTGCATTTAATAACCTGGGAGAGAGAGAGGGACATAGGGAGGGAGGGAAGAGAGGGAGAAGTTGAGGTGGAGGATTGGGAGGGAGAAGGTAATAGAGAATATTATGGGGGGAAAAATAAAAAGCATAATACACCATAACTTGTGGCTGGATGTTTTATATAATTATGTTATTTTGTAGAAAAGTAGATTATTGAAAATAAGAAATCGTGATCTACATTATAGTCATTGCACTTGTATTCCTTTTAAAAGACTAGTTTATTGATTATTTAGAGAGAGGAAGGGAGAGAACCATCGATCTGAGAGTGATCAACTGCCTCCCACAGGCCTTTCTTCAGGAATTGAACAGGCAACCCTTTGGAGGAAGGGATAATGCTCAAGCCCCTGAGCCACACTGGCCTGGACACCCTTTTAATTTTTGAGAAAAACAGGTGCATTAAAGTTTACCTTAATATAATGCCTTGATCTTCCCCCCCTTCAGTAGCAGAGGGGATAAATTCATAGGGTTTGGCCAGTAAGTATTTGTTGACTGAACAATTTGTTATCAGCTCTGAATTACCTGAGTTCTTATTGCTAGAACATAGATGTGATTTTACATGTTTGCTACTCATTGTATGATCCGCTCTTGGACCAGAAGTTATTGACAATACCAGGGAACTTGTTAGAACAACAAGACCTGTCCCAATCCCCTGAATCAAAATCTGCATTTCAACAAGATCCAGGTGATTCATATGCACATAAAAGTTTGAGAAGTGAGGCTTAAATAATTAGTAAATTTATCAGTAGAATAAATAAAAATTAAATAAAAATTTGGTCACTGAAAGAATTTTGGGTAAAAATGTATAAAAGAAATTAAATAGTATTATATAAACGTATTTTATAAATTAAGCAGGATTCTATAATTAAAATTTTATTTAGCCTCTTAAAATATTTTTGTTGATTTCAGAGAGGATAGGAGCGTAGAGAGACATAGAAACATCAATGATGAGAGAGAACAATTAATTGGATGCCTCCTGCACTCCTCCTACTGGGGACTGAGCCTGCTACTGGGCATGTGACCTGACCAGGAATGGAACTGTGACGTCTTGGTTCATAGGTCAACACTCAACCAGTGAGCCACACCAGCTGGGCTTGCCTCTTAATATTGTATTTTTAGTTTTAAATATAAGTAACATTGAAAGAAAGTAGAAAGAAACAAATCTATAATTCTCCATTCTAATACTACTACAGTATTTTTGCTTTTGATGTGATTTTCCTAGTCTTTGACAACATGACAGTTATTTTTGACAGTTATGTAATTTTGAATTATTTTTTAAAATATAATTAATGTTATTTACAGGTGCAATAGATGTTAATTATGGAAAGTTTCAAAATACAAACAAGAAGAAAAGGAATAAAATCCACCTGTAATTTTGTGAGGTAAATCCTTTGAATTATCCCCAAATGGGATCTTATTGTATGTGATATTTTTAATCTACTTTTTCTACTTATTAATATACTATGAATGTTTTCCATATTCTTCTTAAACACTACTTTTAACAAATGCAAATTCAATCTTATGGTTATAGTTACCCAAATCTCTCTCTTCTTTTGACAAATAAAAATATTTAATTTGACAGCCTGTTGTAAGCTTTATGGCCAGTCTACAGTAATTTTATTAGCATAATTTTCTAGCATGACGGGGTGCTTTTGATCAACTTTAAATGAATGCATTCAGAGGTTAACTTAAATGGAAGCTTTTTAGCAAAAGTACTAGTATACAAAAAAGAAGAATTGAACAAAGAAACGATACATTAGCTTACTTTGCCCTTGGTGCCCATTTTTCTTTGGGAAACTCGTCTTGGAAGCTTCTCTCTGATTTAAGAAATTCCACTTCTGTCCAGGATGCTTTCCCTGTAACCTGGATTGAACTGCCATTGAATAAATACCATCCCTGCTTTTTAATTCTCCAATCACTTTCCCTTTTTGTTGCTGTGATCCACATCTCAGCCCATATTTTATCACGTCATTTGTGCTATCGTATTTCAGCTGCAAACAGCCTTTGCTCCCAGCCATTATTTGGAGGAGATTTTGTTTATTTGTTTTTTTCCCTTTTATTGCAAAATATAAAATAATAGATAAAAGTTTATTACATGTACAGATGAGTTAACACAAATTATAAAGGGCATTTCCATTGCTCCAGAATCCTTCCTGTACTCACCCTTTTCCTTCACCACCCTAATAATTATTTCCTTGCATTTCTTTTTGATTTATGCTTCTCTGTAAGTGTTGTTTAGTTTTACTTATGAAAAACTTTATATGAATGAAATCTTAGTGTTTGTATTCTTTCATGTCTTCTCTCAATTCCATGTTTTTGAGAAACCCCCCACATTGCTTGTAGCTGTTTATTTTCATTATCATTTATTTTCCTTTCCATTTTCTTTCTTGTGATGAATTAATGATTGCATAAAAAAGTTTCCTTAAGGAAAATTCAGGACTAATATGCAAACAGTACACACTATTATGGTGATGCCAACCTGATGGTTTTGGGTCTCTGGGACTCTGTCTGTGCTCAGTACAGAGTAGTCCTGGATGCCTGTAGGCAGTACCTGGTGCCCCATCTGACCTTATGGAGCTGTGACCACCGATGCAGTGGGCCAGAGCTCCCCTGGAATCACACTTGCTTGGCTGTTTGTGGGAAATGGAGTGTCCCATAGTGGTTGTTAAGTATTTTGAGTAGGTGTGGAATTACTGCGTCTTCAACTTTGATAGAGAAGGCTGAAGTGTTTTTACAATATGGCTTTCCTTACCAGCAAGGATGTATCAGAGTTTTCACTGGGCCACAACCTTGCCTATGCTTGGAATTGCTGGACTTTATAATTTTTGATAATCTGTGGGAGTGGATTGATAAGTAATTGTTTTTAATTTGTAGTTCTGTGATCATTAATGAGAATAAGCACCAGTGGTGTACTGGAGCCAGCTCATATTGATTTTTGGTCTGCTTGTTCTATTAACTACGAGAGATATTTAAAAATAATTATTATGAATTTGTTCATTTCTTACAGTCACTGAAGCTATTTTTTCCATTGATTTTTAGAAAGAGTGGAAGAAGGAAGGGAGGGACATCAATGTGAGAGAGACACATCGATTGGTTGCCTCCTTAATTCACTCTGTCTGAGTCCAGGGATCAAACCTGCAACCGAGGTCTGTGCCCTTGACTGTGAATCAAACTCATGACCCCTTTGTGTGCTGGTCAAAGCTCTAACCACGGAGCCACACCAGCCAGGGCCTTTTCCTACTTTTTGCTTTACATACTTTGAGGCTTGATACTAGTATTTGCAAGTGTTCTTTGTTGTACGTATTTTTAAAAGTTTGACAATGTATTTTGCCATCTCTGACAGTGTGGTTTTCTTTATACCATTTCTTTTTAATCCCATAGTATTCCACTATCTCTTCCAGACTTGACGTGATATTTTATTGCAGAAGAATTAAATTTTTCTAGTATACTGTTTGGAAGTATAATTTATACTCTTTGCTTCTACTTTCTCACTCCCACGTTTCACTTCTTAACTTCTTTTTCATTTCTATCTTTTTTTTTTTTCATCATTTCTATCTTTTAATTAAAACTGTTTTTTTGCAAGTTGTTAGTGGTTTTATTTGTAACAAATAATTTAAAAAAAATTTCTCTGTAACATTTAATTTTTCTAGCCTTTTTAATATTTTCATGAATTCTTTCCCTTTGTGGCCAACAGCGACAGTGGATGGGTATACAATGATGTGGGTCGTCACCTGAACTCGTGTAATATTTCTAGCCATGTATCAATAGAAAGGAGAAAAAGTCTGCATTTGTGACTGGATACGGAGTTTTGCAGTGTGCTACAACTTAAAGAAACATTCGAAGCAGCTTAAAGAAGTGGGCTTTATTGGGTAGAATGTAGGTGCTGTTGACAGCAAAACGTTTTTGGGCAGACTCAGACCCCCCAAGACCTGAAGGCTTCTCCAAGTTCTCAGTGTTAGTAATGTTACTTCCCACAGCAGGGCAGGGGAATGCTGAGCTGCCCTCAGGGAATAGAGGCACAGAGCAGAGCAGAGTTGGGCATCCTGTCAGACTTGGTGAGATGGAGAAGGAGAGTGCCATGTCCTTGTCGGCAGAGGCATCCCTGGTAGGGCATGCCCTATTCTGAACCCTCTGTCTTTGTTAAAATACTCCTTGTGATGATCAGAGAGGGGTCAGTCCACTGGGACCCAGGCCCTTCTCTGATTCTAATGCAGACAGCAGGTTGAATAAAACCAACATACAAGCCATTTTGTATTCCTAGGTGGGAGGGGGAAAGGCCCTAGACACAACTGTGCTTGCACAAAGCGTTGTGAATAAACAGCACGTCAGATGCAAACACAAATTACTAGTTGGCATTGAAGCTAATCATTTTTCCTTGCTTAGTTGTCCGTTCTCTCATTAGGACTCGAAGAGTTCTGCTGGAGGCTAAGGGCTGAACCTGCTGAAGGAGACACAGTTTGGAAGAGAAAGAATAGGTTTGAGAGCACCTATCCCCTCTATTTGTAGGAGGCAGGTACCCTGAAGGAAAGGCTGGGTGCCCACCTCATGATGCTTCTTCTCAGTGTGGGAATCAGAGTCTCATGAGAGCCTTTTGACACCTGTGGTAGCCGTGACTGCAGAGATAGGCTAGGGATGTAGCTCACCTTTCTGGCTGATCTGAAATCAGGAAGCGACTGGACTAGGTAAGACATGACATCTCATCTCCTGGTTTCCCGAGGTCTGTTGAGGTCTGCTGACCCACGGGAACCCTGTCTGATCTAGTGGCTTCAGATCTAGGGGAGCCCAAACTGCAGCAGAAGTGACCTTAACTAGGAAGGGAGCTCTGGTGTGTGTGCTGGAGAAGAGGGTTTGAAAGAGACTCTCTATCTAGGGAATAGGGAAGAAGTCATATCCCACGAGGGCTCAATCTTAACCCAGGTTCTAGGAGCATTACGAAGGAGTAGGGCAGAGAAGTGGGGGCAGGGGTAGAGAGGGATTGGATGCCACAAATCACTGCTGGATCTTGTCTTTATCTCATCTACTTCTTGAAGGAAAGAAACTATGATACACATTAGTAGTAACTACACACTATCCCCTCTTTCCTTGGAGAGTGGAATAAAAGCCAGTTTTATTGTTTAATACCACAGCGGCCTCCTAGGGCGCATGGATCCTGGTAATTAATAACGCCCCTTTTCTTTCAAGCCCCTTTTTCTTCCTGCTGATTTTTAGATGGCTTGGCTATGAAGCCACGTGACACAAACTGCTGCGAGCTAAACTGTCCTGGCCAATTAAAGAAGAACTTAAAGTTCCTTTGGCAATCCACGAGAGAAGAGGTGAGTGCCATAGAAGTATTTTAAGTGATTGTTTGAGGCTGGGTTATATAAGATGAAACACCAGTAGGAGTTTCTCTGGGGTGAGTACTACTGAGAATGAAGTACTTAGTGTTTAACTAGGATTTATTTAAGTTGATGTAATAAAGTCCTCTTCCCCCATCAGCTTGCTTTAACCTGAATGTTCAATAAACTCATAAGTGGTGAGTTTTGTTTCTTTGGTGTGAAATGAGTGGAGTTTCATGGGGATGAGAGACATAGTGTGCAAAGAAACAGGGGCCCAGAGGTAGGGGCAACTATGAAAATGGGAGTATCTTGGGGTGACTGTTGGTTTGAAGGGTTTGGAATTGGGTGATTCAAATCAACCCTAAACTAGCTCTAACAGGGAGACGTTCCTGGGTGGGACTGGGTGACATAAGACCAATTTTGATGAGGTGTTGAGAGCTGAAGTCAGATATGAGCCCAATACTGAATGAATCAGAGGCAAGAACATAGAAACAGCGCTGTGTGGATAATTCTAAGTCATGGAAGTTATACAGGATGCAATTTAGTTGGTGAAATATGCCGCAGGTCTTGCGTTCATTACATTGTACTTAAAGTAATAGGACACAGCGAATACTGAAAAAGAAAAAAAAAGAAAGAAAAAAATAAGTTGAAACATTTCCAAAGCAACATTTGTGTTTGGGATTTCACATTTTCACTTTGTAGACCAGTAAGTAAGTTAGATTCCTTCTGTTCATGTTATGTGAAAAATGGAGAGATTAAATCAGTGTGAGATTTTTTTTCAAAATGACACCAAAGGTGAGGAACATGTAAGCAGGTCTGTACCCTGTGGGGAAGGCCAGTGTCCAGTTGATGGCTGGAGTTCTGTTTGTGGGCCAAAGATAGGTGTCAGAATTTAGAATTCTAGGGATAATTCCCCCCTTGAAAATAGAACAACTATGGCCTCTTCATAACCTATGAACTCAAACTTGATCTAAAATTTTGCGAGCTAAACTCATTGGTTAATGTGTCAAATAAAAAATGCCAACTTGGAAATAAAATACGAATGGTAAGGGTAGATGAGCACTTAAATATTTTAAAGATTACATTGATAGGCTGGGAATAAATTAAAGAGGGGGAGGAGATGCTTTACAGACTCCTGAAACCTTCTTTGTTGTCTGCATGTGGTTCACCAGCCACGACTTCCCTTCCCTGCCTCCGACTCCCACACCCCTTTCCCTTGCCCCAAACACTCAGACATAAAGGTTAGCGGAAGAACTTGCCATTTTCCGGTTTTCATGAATTCAACGGCTTCATTGACTTTATCAAGCTTCATAGTATGGGTAATCAGTGGATCTAGATTAAACTTCTTTGCCATATAATCTGAAACCAGTCTAGAGACGCTCTCTCTGCTTTTCCAGCCTGGAAATACAACAGATTAACAAGAGATTTTATTCATGAGACTCACTCTACACGAAGGACCAGGTGAACTGCTGGAGGTGTTGGCTTTGACTGAGGAAATCTAAGGATTTCCCATTAACTTGTCTCTGTCATCAGGAGAATGCCTGTCCCAAACATATACCCTGTGTAGAAGGCTGTTCTCCTGAAAGTCTTGAGACCTCTGGTACTATAGAGAATTTACTGAAAGCAAGTGGACTGTGGACCTTATCTCAGATGTTTTGGTGTCAGGTTGCACTGCCTGGGAGCTGGGAGCCCACCTCTAATGTACAGGGTGTCCCCAAAAAGTGTATTCACACTTTAAGAGCTGATAGCTCGATTTTGAAAAGGAAATGTATTTTAATAAACACTGCCTTTATAATTATTCAGAGTGTGTGAATACATTTTTTTGGAGGATATCCTATACAAAAAAACAAACAAACAAAACACAACAAAAACAAAAAAACAAGGCCAAAGTCTTGGGAACTATGAAAGAAAGCAATTCAAAGGTCAGGAACAGGACATTTTGTGTATTGTTTTGGTCTGCAGTTTCATGAACGAGCCAAAAATCTTAAGGGAAGAGAAGATTTCTGCATGGCAGTGATCTCAGTGACAGTTTTTGGAAAAAAGAATGTGTACACAGCAAGATAAGAATAAAATGTTTTTTTTTTTCTGGAAGCAAGAATTGCACAGGGAAAGGTGGGGTCAGCCAAGGGAACAGAAACTTAGCGTTGTATTTTCTCTGTTTTCATAATTTTTAAGAAATACCATTTTTACATTTAGGACTGTGCTAAGAGACATGCCAGCAAGTCACCACACAGAAGTGGTGGTCTGCTTGTTTCTGGAAGGGGTGAGTGTGGTGTAACTGTGCAAGGAGGCAAGTGTCCTAAGCAGCTCATCCTTTGACGGGATCTTGGCAGTTATGTGCTTTTCTTGGTTCCAGCCTGGGCCACGTTCTTCAGTCTTCCCACCTATTCCCAAAATTACCTAAAACTATTCCAAGGAATGTATTTTGCATGTAAGTTTGTCTCTGATATATATAATCAAGAATTCTAATGTGCTATATGTCATGGCATGAAGGGCTAGTGTATTTTTCTATTTGTCTTAATGTTTTTTTCAAAAATTGAGATATCACTGACATATAACATTGTATTAGTTTTCAGCGTACACTATAATGACTTGATGTATGCATATATTGTGAAATGATTACTATTAAACTAAGTTTAGTTAACACTCATCACCACACATAGTTACAATTTTTTTTCTTGTGATGACAGTTTTTAAGATCTACTGTCTTTGTTTTTATGTTTTGCTTGGTGATATGATAAAGCATTTTCATATCTATATAAGGAACACTTTCACTTGTTTTTTTGTTTTTTTTTTTGTTTCTTCTTTCAACCAAACAATCCAAAAAGGAAGGCCCCAGGAACACAGACTAGGCCAGGCAGTGCTTCTTAACAATAGCATTAATGGCTTTTGGGTGGGAAAAGTCTTCCTAGTGTATATTGCAGGAAGTTTAGCAGGCCTGTTCAACACCCATTTAATGCTACCTTTAATCAAAAACTATTGAACCAGAGAAAGGAATTAACTTCATGATCATTATGTGAATGTTTAAGTGGCCAGTGACACAGTTTCTATATGAGGATTATTTAAAATATTGGTGACCTTATTTTACAAGAGTTAGCTGAGTATATGTATTTGTAATCAGCAGTTATTGTCTGTAAACACAATAGAGGGGAACAACAGTGTGTTTGTCCAATGATCCCAAATGGAGGAACTGGAAGTGCAGTCTAAACTGGATTTTTGCCTTTTTCCCTGGCTCTGTCATTTATCTACTTTTTGTAAAATACCTGTAAGAAAACCCTACCATAGCTAATTTGGAGGCCACAGCTAGCTCACTAGTCCAAATAATGCAGATGGCTCCTAATTCTCATCTTTTTTGCCCAAGAATTCAGATTGCCCAAAAATCTCTGGCTAAATATATTTTTGCTTAAATATTAGATTACTTGTTTATAAGCACAGGATCCTAAACAGATTTATTTAATTTAGCTTCTTTATTCTTTTTCATAAAAGACTTCTAAAATATATAAAATTTTAAAATAATGTAAAAATCAAAGTACTTTATGATTTTTTTCTTTCTCAAAAAAAATAAATCTCATTTGCTTGTTATCAGTAGTATTTCTTTTTAGTCACAAATCTATTATGTTTTATATAATTTAAGTTGGTATAATGACAACACAGTTGTTTCATGTTAAGATTTACATTGTTGAACAATGACCACTAATGGTTCAATATATTCTCCAAAGAATGCCAGTTGGCAGGTATATAACTCAATTGAAGTATAGTTATTGATCACAAAATTGCCTTTCCTTTTCAATTTAGAATTTGCATTAAACTTTGGACATTGGCTTCTTCCCCAATCAATTTTTTAAAGTCTCTTCTCTCTCTTTGAGAGAAAAAGCTTACCAAGAGGCAACTGTAGCTATCCAATACCCATCTCCCTGTATTGGATATTTGTGTTGAAACAAAAACTGTAGTCTAAAGCTCTTGTTTTATGTGCCTTCTCAAGCATTTATGATACGTTTATCTATTATGCCATCTCCAAACCCCCACACATTTCCACTCTTCCTTGCTTCATCCATACCTCCAAAAACAGATCCCTTCAAAGAACGTCCCGAGAAGAACAAGTAGCCATTGATGTTGAGCTGGACACCATAATCCAAGAGCCCAACAATCACGCAGACTCCATGGCTCTCATGGCAGGAGGCGAGGGCAGCTGCCTGTTGGAAAGCAATGCAAGACAATGCAGGGGTTAAAAGATGTGCCTCAGAGGTAGGGCCTTAGTCTAAACCTCAGCTTGACTGCTGAGTGGTCTGTGACCTTTGTTTATGGCTCTCTCTGTCCTCATTTGAAATAACATTTTTCTTACAAGGATATGCTGAAATAAGATATTGTGTACTGCCAAGTATGTATAGTATTTGGCATTTTAGATTAAACAGAAATTTAATAATTAAAATACTAATATCTATGGTAGTAATACTACTATCACTACTGCTACTACTAATTTTAATAAGAACCGTTACTGATACTGATGGTTAGAGTTGACATCTTTTCAACATAAAAGAGTACAATTGGATATTTGCCTTACATCATGTATTAGCAAAGCGATCAACTAATGTTCGCATTAGTTATTTTGAAAGGCTATTTCTCAGAGCCTGACTGTCTGTGGGAAAGATTGTGAGAAAGGTTTTCCTGTATCTTTTAGCAGAAGAGGAGATTTGTGGGTAGTGAGGAGTGAAACGATTTTGTAAGCTGAAGAAAGGACCTCGGCTGGAGGAAGCAGTTCTTGTGTGTCCATTCTTCTGGTGGAGCCGTACAACCTGATCTTTACATTGCTTCTACAAATTTCCCAGGAAAGCAAGTATCAAGCTGCAAAATAATTTCTTCTCCATTCATAGTCTCTTACATCAACCACATTTAGCCAGAAAAACAACATCTTTCTTCTTTCTTTTGAAATGAGTCTATTTAGTTAAGATTGGTAAATATTTTCCTTGGAAGCTTCTCTCAGATCCAACCTGAAAGACTGCTGTGAGTGCAAAGCTCACATTGCTTTATAGGATCATTCATCCAATATTGTCCTTATCCTGCCTAAATCTTCTGGCTTAGAAATTAAGTTACTGGGCTTCTGCTTGTTACGAAATAATCTGTTGATAATTCTTAACAAGGCCTTTCTGTCCTGCTTCTTGGATGTTGTCTGCTTATTTGAAGGGACTGGCATGATTCCCTTATGTCACTGAGGGGAGAGAGAAGAAAAACACAGTATGGGAGTTCTAGGGGAATGAATAGATTTGTAGGAGTGGACAGAGGATATCAGGTGGGATGTCATGAGCACAGGAAAATCAAATAGAGGAATGTGGAAGAAGTTTTACAATTTTTATTCAAGTAAAATCTAAAGTGATGATTGGTAGAAATTTGGTAATTTTCATTCCAGAGGATTACATACCACCATTTCTGGATTTCCAATGACCTCAAAGCAAAATTCCACACCAGCGCCTGTCATTTCAACTAAAACATCTTGGATGGGTTTCTTGAAGTCCTGTGGGCTGATGCACTCGGTGGCGCCCACTTGCTTTGCCTTCTCAAATTTGTCTTTGTTGATGTCCACCCCAATGATCCTGGCCGCTCCAGCCGCTTTACAGCCCATGACAACCGACAGGCCGACCCCTCCAAGGCCAAACACCGCACAGGTGGAGCCTGGCGTCACCTGAGCCCATAAAAGCATAAAACAAAACAAAGCAAAGAGAACACGCACATTCACTCAGTTGGAAAGACCAAGTCTGTATATACTTTTTTGAGATGTAAGCAAAGGATATTTTCAATTAAAACATATTATAACTAAAGTTGTAATTTCTCAAGGTATTTCTAAACGTGGAATACTTTTTTGCCAGAGGAGCAAAAAAATTACCTGCAAATAGAACATTTCAACCGAGGAATTAGCATGGGTAGGAGCAGTTTAATGACCCTTTCTTTGAACCTTAAGACTTATTTGGCTCAGTATTTACTTAATTTAGGATATTTTGAGTTCTTTAAAAACAATCTCCAAATTCCTGCAACCCTTCCTTTCTCTTTCCTTGGGAATATCTGTAATCTTTCCATTACTTACATTGTCAATGCCTTACGAAGGCAAAGGCTTATTTCTTATTGGGTCCCAAATGAGACTAATTTAAATTGAATCCCTTCTATCCTATCGCTTTGTATGGTATTGGGACTAATGAAAATTGGGGGGGGGGGGAGAACTAAAATTCAACAGCCAATTAAACAGTGGAGCCGGGCAGGATTGGGTGATGTTCCAAAACAGAAGTATAACAGTAACCCACTCAGTCAGAGTGGGGTTGCCTGACCAATCTGTTTTATATAGCAACACCCCTTTCATGAGTTGATCTTTCTATTCTCCTTTTCTTTTCATAAGCATGGATCACCACCTGATGTATTATACAACAGAATAGAAGCTTGATGAGTTTTGATAGCTGCTAAATCCCTACACCTGCAACAGTGAATGACTCCATAAATATTTGTTGAATGAAAAAAAAAGAATGAACTGGAATATGGAAGACACATAGCCATTTTGTGACTGTGTTATGTTTAACTCCAATAATTCCTCATGTCTCCACTTGTGAATGGCATCCAGACATAATTTGGCATTTACTACTGACTAAGAGGGAATGGGACAGATGTGGATGAGGGTATGGGATGACGAGGGTATGGGATGACTAGATTGTAAAGAACTCAGGGATGTTTCAAGGCAGGTTTGTGATTCTTCCTCAGGTTGAATGATCAGATATGGCCTATGCATGAGGCCTATCAACACCATGTACCAAGAGTTCCAATCACAATGGGTATAAACGCTTCTCACCTTGGCAGTATTGATTGCAGCACCGTACCCAGTGGAAAAACCACAGCTAATGAGGCATACTTTCTCCAGAGGAGCCACTGCATCGATCTTGGCAACTGAGATTTCTCTTATCACTGTGTATTCAGAGAAGGTGCTCGTATTGGCAAAGTGATATATTGGTTTTCCCTTGCAGGTAAATCTACTGGTACCATCAGTCATCAGGCTGGTATATGACTGTCTTTTATAGACCAAAAAACAAACAAAAAGTTTTTTTAAGTTTGAATTAGCAAGCTTATATTCCTTCCAAGGACATTCAATTAATTTTTCAAAAAGAAAATATTTAGTGAAAACTTACTTGAGTTGTAGACAATAGTTGTCTTCAGAATTAAGGCATGAGGCACACTCTCCACACTGTGGTAGAAAGAGTGTGATAACTTTATCACCTAAGAGAACAAAATCATTTAATACGATGTTATCTTTTAAAGTAAAGAGGTAGCTGTTTCTCAAAATGTAAACAGCAAGGCACCCAGGAAAAATATGACTCCTGAGAGCAATTTCCACATTCAACTGTGTTGATACTGTGGAGACTATGAAGTACTTACAGAAAGAAGGGATGTCGTTGGCATCTGGGTCTTCCTGGGCTCAGTGCTAAATCCCTAGGAGCTGAGCCCAGATTTGCCTCCTTTGTAATTTATTCTGAAGCTTCAAATGATAGCCATTAAGCCAAATCTTATCTTTAATTTTCCACACTAACTTCTGGTGTCAGGAATTGGGTGTGTAAACATGGATACCTCATGTTCACAATATAAGCTTCTGGACCCAGGAAAAAAAAAAATTGCCTATATGCTGTGTTATATATTTTACATCGGTTCTTTCTTCTTTCTTCTTGGGCATGGAAACAAAGGTAAGTAGATTTATTGAGTTATATTCAACATATACTAGTAAGGAGAAGATCAGAATAACTTGCCTAAGATGGACTTTCTGACTGCCCCAGTGTATATCACTGTAAACTAGAGTAAGTTATTTCGTATTTTTAGTTATAGGATGTAGGATGTAGGTTCTTTTATTTATTTTTTAGTTTTTAAAAAGTAACACAGACATACATATGGTAAGAATTTAAACTGCACAAATGTGAAGATTAGCCCCAGTCTCCAGTTCTCTTTCCCCCACCCTAGAGACAAGTACTCTTCTCAGGGCCCATGGTATTTTTAGAGATATAACCCTTTTAAAAATGCAAAGTCTAGCATATTATTTACCCTGTGGTAGGCCTTGGTTTTTGTATTTCTTTGTTAATTTTCATCTGAGGATATTTTTTCCATTGATTTATAGAGAGAATGGAAGGGAGCAAGCGAGCTGGGGGCGGGGAGGGGGGGAGCGGTGGGGGGGGGGGGAGACATTGATGTGAGAGAGACCCATTGATTGGTTGCCTCCTGCACATTCCCAACCAGGGCCAGGAAATGTGCAACCCAGGTATGTGCCCTTGACCAGGAATCGAACCCTCAGTCTTTTGGTGCACAGGCTGATGCCCTAATACTGAGCAACACCAGCCAGGGCTAGGTCTTGGTCTTTTACTTAACAATATAACTTGGAGATTTCTCATTTTAGTACATATAGCACTCTATCATTTTGTTTAATAGTTACATGGAACTTTGTTGTATAGATATATCTTAATTGATTTAACTGGTCTCCTGGACATTTAGGTTATTTCCTGCCTTAAAATTTTTGTTTTGTTTCGTGTTTTCCCGACATGATAAAAAGCAATGCAATAAATATTTTGTGCACATCTGGGCAATGGTAGGCAGAATTTCTAAAATGGTCCTCCAAAGACATCCTGTCCTAATCCCCCGAAACTGAACGCGTTGTTACCGTGACTGTGAATATGTTGTATAGAAAGAGCAGCTTTGCAGATGTATTTAAGGGTACTAATCTATTGACAGGAAAATGGGGAGTACCCTGGAATCTTTAGGCAGACCCTGTGATCATATGAGCCCTTTAAAGGACGCCAGAGGAAAGCAGGAGAGAAAGACAAAGCAATCCAAAGCACCGGAAGGATTCAATGTGCTATTGTTGCTTTGAGGCAAGTGGGTGAAGGGGCCACATAGGAAGGAATGTGAGCAGCTTCAAAAGCCGAGGGTGATCTGTCAATCCTACAACTTCAAGGAACTGGATTCTCCAGAGTCTCCAGACAAGAACCCCGCTGGCCAAAATCTTGATTTCTACCTTGTGAGACCCTAAGCAGAGAACTCAGACTTCTGACATACAGAAACGAAGATGGTAAATTTGTTTTGTTTTAAGCTGCTAACTTTGCAGCGATTTTTTTTTTTACATCAGCAATAGAAAGCTACGACATGGGTATATATCTATGGAACAACTTTCTAGAATTGGAAGTATTGGGTCCAAATTAGGTGCATATAAATCAGTGGTTCTCAACCTTCCTAATGCTGCGACCCTTTAATACAGTTCCTCATGTTGTGGTGACCCCCAACCATAAAATTATTTTCCTTGCTACTTCATAACTGTAATTTTGCTACTGTTATGAAACGTAATGTAAATATCTGATATGCAGGATGTATTTTCATTGTTACAAACTGAACATAATTAAAGCATAGTGATTAATCACAAAAACAATATGCAATTATATATGTGTTTTCCGATGGTCTTAGGCGACCCCTGTGAAAGGGTCATTCGACCCCCAAAGGGGTCACGACCCACAGGTTGGCGACCCACAGGTTGAGAAATGCTGATATAAATGATGTTACATATTGCCAAATTTAAAGTTGTGTAAAATTACTTTTCAAATAATAAGCTACAAAGAAGTTGGTTGCCTACACTCTTGTCAACCTTACATATTATCAAACTTTTAAATCTTTCCTAATCTGTTAGGTAAACAATGTTTTACCATTGTATTTAAAAATTATATTTATTTAATATGTATATATTTTCCCCTCCATACTAGATCGTGTATTTCCTTTGCCCATTATACTGCTGGGCTGTGCTTTTTTTTTTTTTTTTTTTTTAATTGCTTTAAAAGAATTCTTTTTTTTTTTTCCTCCCTTTGCCTCTGTACCTCCATCTGTACAATAGGGGAGGTTAATAGTACTTACTTCATATATTTGTGATGAGAACTACATGAGCTAATATTTGCAAAGTGCTTGGAACAGCATCTGCTTCTTAATAAATGCTAAGGGTTTGATAAATAAAGAACTTTATAAATGTTGACTGTTTAGTGTTTGATATCTGCTTTCCCTTTTATGATTGGTGCTTTGAGTGGGTCAGATGAAAACCATAGCAGGAAATCATTTCTTTATGGAGGCTGTCACTATTTTTTGTCTGGACAATTATATTGAACTCCTAAGGGGTCTTGTTTCTAACCTCCTCTCTTTCCATACCCTCTCATCTATTGCTATTGGTAGCTCTGGTCATGTTGCTAGTTTTTTTAAAAAAATGTTGATGGCTTTCTATTTTCATTGTGAGACTTCACTAAGTTTCTGCCAGAAATACCTTTCCTAACCATACATCTGCCATGAGATCTATAAACTAAACCAACAAGGCACAAGAGAAAATGTCTTTGAAGACTTAGCCAGGAGTGGCTGCTAATCAGAGTTTTCTAACTTACAATTGGATTTTTTTTTTTAATTTTTAACACCATGTGAAAATTGGATTAAATGAGTAAATTTTTCATATGTCCTCCTTATTAATAAAGTGGCTCACCAGGTTAAATTAATTTGCATTTTATTTTATTTTATTTTTTAAAATCTTTATTGTTCAGATTATTACAGATGTTCCTCTTTTTTCCCCCCATAGCTCCTCTCCACCCGGTTCCCACCCCACTCCAGGCCTTCCTCCCCCACCACCTACCCCCCGCCACTGACCTTGTTCATAGGTATAAGCTCTTTGTCCAAACTCTTCCCGCACCCCCCACAACCCCTTCCCCCCGAGGATTGTCAGTCTGCTCCCTTTCCACGCCCCTGATTCTATTACATTCTTAGACTGTTCTGTTCATCAGGTTTTTTTTTTTTTAAATATATTTTATTGATTTTTTACAGAGAGGAAGGGAGAGAGATAGTTAGAAACATTGGTGAGAGAGAAACATCGATCAGCTGCCTCCTGCACATCTCCCACTGGGGATGTGCCCGCAACCAAGGTACATGCCCTTGACCGGAATCGAACCTGGGACCTTTCAGTCCGCAGGCCGACGCTCTATCCACTGAGCCAAACCGGTTTCGGCAGGTTTTTTATTCATTTGATTTTTAGGCTCACTTGTTGATAGATATGTATTTGTTGTCACTTTGTTGTTCATAATTTTTTATCTTTATCTTTTTCTTCTTCCTCTTCTTGGAGAATACCCTTCAGCATTTCATATAATACTGGTTTGGTGGTGATGAACTCCTTTAGCTTTTTCTTATTTGTAAAGCTCTTTATCTGACCTTCAATTCTAAATGATAGCTTTGCTGGGTAAAGTAATCTTGGTTGTAGGTTCTTGCTATTCATCACTTTGAATATTTCTTGCCACTCCCTCTGGCCTGCATAGTTTCTGTTGAGAAATCAGCTGATAGTCATATGGGTACTCCCTTGTAGGTTAACTAACTGTTTTTCTCTTGCTGCTTTTAAGATTCTCTCTTTGTCTTTTGCTCTTGGCATTTTAATTATGATGTGTCTTGGTGTGGCCCTCTTTAGATTCCTCTTGTTTGGGGTTCTCTGCACTTCCTGGACTTGGAAGTCTATTTCTTTCACCAGGTAGGGGAAGTTTTCTGTCATTATTTCTTCAAATAGGTTTTCAGTATCTTGCTCTCTCTCTTCTTCTGACACCCCCATAATTCGGATGTTGGTATGCTTGAAGTTGTCCGAGAGGCTCCTTACACTATCTTCATATTTTTGGATTCTTTTTTCTTTTTGCTTTTCCAGTTGGGTGTTTTTTGTTTCTTTGTATTTCAAATCTTTGACTTGATTCTTGGGATCCTCTAGTCTGCTGTTGGATCTCTGTATATTATTCTTTATTTCAGTCAGTGTATGCTTAATTTCTGATTGGTCCTTTTTCATATCCTTGAGGGTCTCACTAAATTTCTCGGAGGTTTCTAGAAGATTCTTGAGTAATCTTATAACCATGGTTTTGAACTCTATATCCAGTAGTTTGCTTTCATCCATTTCTTTCATTTGTGATTTATTTCTTTGTCTCCGCTGCTTCCCTGTGTTTGTTTCTATGTACTGGGTAGCTTCTAAGTCTTCTTGAGTTGATAGAGTGGCCTTGTATGGTTGGTGTCCTATAGGGCCCAGTGGCTCAGCCTCCCCAGTCACCTGAGGTGGATGCTCTTGGTGCACTCCTTTGTGGGTTGTTTGCACAGTCTTGCCATAGTTAACCCTTGATTGCTGTTGGTATCAGTGGGAGGAATTGACCTCCAGGCCAATTGGCTGTGATGACCAGCTGTGTCTACACTGGAAGATCTATTGTGCAGAAGACTCCCTTATGGGGCAGGACTTGCTTCAGTGGGGCTTTGGTGCTCACTGAGTCTGCCACTTGAGTATGTCTCTTATGGATGTGAAGAGTTGTAATCTGGGATGGTCTCACTCTGACCACTGGGTACACTGGCTCTTGGATCTCCAAGGAAGTGCAAGGTCAGCCACTGTCTGGGGCCACCCAGCAGAAGCTACAGAGACATCTGCAGATTTCTCCTCTTTGTTTTGGGTTTGGAAGTGCCCAGATGAGGCCCAGCTGTGAAGCAAGGCAGGCTGCTGCTGTCGGGTCTTGGGCCTTCTTTTGGAAGCTCTGGGGCTCTCTGATCCAGCTGCAGTTTGACAGTTTTAGGCTGAGAAAAGACAGGCCATTCATATGCAAAAGCTGAAGTGCTCAGCTTGGGTGGGGCAGGGTCTCTGGGATTCACCAGGGCAGAGCAAACAGCAATGGCTGCCAGTCAGCCTGCACTGGAGAGGTCCCTGGGTCTCCACATCCTGTGCCCCTCGTGCAGGAACAATGATCGCTGCAAGCTCCTCTGAGAGAAAGCCACCCTCTCGTTCCTGTCCCGATGCCAGACAGTCCAGTTTCTCCCCGTATGTGTCTGGGTCCCCAGAGTCTCATCCGGAACTGGAGTTCAGAGCAAGTGGGAGCTTGTATCTCCCTCCCAATTAAAAGAGCAGCACATCCAGGTGCCAGCACTTTCTACACCTCGGCACCTCCTACCAGTCTCAATGCTCCTTCTTCACCTCTCTAGTTGTGGAACTTCCACTCAGCCAGCCTTCCTGTGGTTCTGGGTGGTAGTTGTTCTGCCTTTTAGTTATAATTTTGATGTGGTCGTGAGAGGCAGCAAGTATAGGTGTTAACCTATGCCACCATCTTGGTTCTTCCTCTAAATACAGGGGTCCTCAAACTATGGCCCGGGGGCCACATGCGGCCCACTGAAAACATTTATCCGGCCCGCCAGGTGTTTTTGCCGCCGCTGCCTGTTGCTGAATTTGTTCATAGTTTTTTTTTTAAACTATAGTCCGGCCCTCCAACGGTCTGAGGGCCAGTGAACTGGCCCCCTGTTTAAAAAGTTTGAGGACCCCTGCTCTAAAATAATTCTTTATATAATAAAGAAATTTGCCCATTTTTAAATTTGTTTACTGATTTGGCGAGGGTATTTTTATTTTTTAATCCTTACCAGTGGATATGTTTTTATTGATTTTTAGAGAGAGAGGGAGGAAGAGAGAGTGAAACATGGATATGGGAGAAAAACATTGATCGGTTTCTTCCTGCACACACCTTGACCAGGGATTGAACCTGAAACCTAGGTATGTGCCCTAACTGGAAACTGAACCTGAAACCTTTTGATGTATGGGATGATGTTCCAACCAACTGAGCCACCCAGCCAGGGCTGGGAGAGTAATTTTTATAAATGGAATTTAAAAAGCTTTTTATGTTGTCAACTTTATATATTATTTACATCATCTGTTTTTTTTCCTAATTAAACTTTCCTCCTCTTCTCTGAAATAATACAATGTTCTTTTAGTTTTTTTTCCCACATTTAATTCTAGGATTCATATAGCATTATTTTTTTAATATAAAAATGCAATAGCAATGCAATTTTCTGCCTCCCCCGAAGACTATCAAGTTGTTTCAATGTCATTTATTGAATAATCATGTTTTCCTCCTTAAATTTAAAAGCCAGACCTAATTCCGCATTTTACTCCTATGTATATATTTGATCCAGTTCTGAGTTCTTTCTCTATTTGGTTCCACTGTTTGACTATTTATCATATGCTTCAGTTGAATAAATTACTTAACACTTCACTTCTTTTTGTACAATTTTGTCTAATTTATACTTTCAGGTTCTGTTTCAGTGCATTTTAGTTCTTGTCCTTATTAGTATCAAAATATAAATGCAAAGGATATATACATTTAGTATTTTTCTATAACATAATTATTATTTTTCTAACAGATGGTCAACATTTCTCCTTTTATGTCACTTGATCTCATATTTCCCTGATGTAAGTTCCAAGTTGCTGCTATTTCCTAACTCCAGGTACCAAGCCAGTTCATACCTGTTTTCACAGTGCTCACTCCTTCTCCCACACTCTCAACGATTCCAGCCCCTTCATGGCCCAAAATGATGGGATACTGCATTTGATTCTCCAACATTTTAATCTCTGTACCACAGAGCCCTGTGGCCGTGATCTGTATGGAAGGCAAAGAGTAATATAATTTTTTCTGTCTCAGATAAAGGTGTTTTAGACTTGTTAATGTTTTAAATCTTTTTTTTCTAGGTTGATATGCTGCATATTTCTTAGTTTTATTTCTAATAATTTTATTGTGTTAATTCGTTTAAAGCAATGCAATATTTTTTATTAGGTAATTTCAGAATCAAAATGATGTTTTTAAAACTTACTGGGGAGGTCAGTGTGGGTTCAGTAAGAGACAGTTGTAAAACCACAGTGTGACATCAAATATCTTACTTTGTCCTTCATTGGAGTGTCGGGGTGCGAGTGTGGAGGAAAAAGAGCAATGATCAAAATGAAGGAATTGGAACACAGGAAGGAAAAAGATACTATCTTCTATTATAGTTGTGTTATTGGTACAAGTCATAATCCCACTTTCTTGGTTTAAATCAGCCAGACAGTTTAAAATGGAGGCACTCCGGAGCAGTGGTCCAGAAAGGCTGAAATCCTGGCTATGCCCTTCTTAGCTGTGTGACCTGGGATAAATTATTCTTAATGAGTGTTAGTTTCTTCACCTTTAAATTGGTGTGAGGTTGGTTACATGCACACACACACACACACACACACACACACTCATCAAGAATTGAAATCTATTGAAATTTGCTCATGTAAAAGGGCGATTACTGGAAGAATACTGTAAAATTGCTTACAATCCAACTGTGGAAGTGCAGTTAGGCCTCACGGATCTAGAATCCATCAAGCAGACTTTGTCTTCAGATCTACACTCTGATTCAACATGGGCATACTACTTCCTGAAGACAGGCTTTTTCTTATTTCTTATTTCTCACGCTTATGTATATGGTAAAAGAGGGCAATCAGTCCTGAGTCCTTCTAGCCTCTTCAGTGCCTACTATCTCCTGCTTTACTCAGTCTCTGTATCTTGTTCAAATTCATGGGTGAGAGATTCATATTTGTAGCTTGTCAAATAATGGTTGTATACCTTTGAGTCCGGGTCTAAATCTGGCTGTGTAAGTGGTGACCCTGTGGGTAGGAGTGAGTGGGCCATGTGGCCTCCTGTGCACTCTGCATAGACGCAGGCCTGAGAAGACTCTGAGAAGGGGCATGGATTGCACAGGTGACAAAGAAAAGGACTGCCTCTTTGTAGTCCATTACAAACAGTACTTCTTCATCAAATTAAAGTTAAATAATAACAATGAAGTCAGGTGGACAATGTTCTGGTCTGGTGGCTCCTGGTGGAAATGTAAAGACTCTCATGACCAGACTGCACCCCAAACTGATTAAATCACAAAATCTGAATGTCCGGGGGTGGGACCCAGTTATCAGCATTTTTCAAAGCTCCCAAGTGCTTCCAAATGTGTAACCAATGTTGAGGAAAGTTGTTGACATCTGTGTTTTTACTCTACTCAGCTCTGTAACCAGTCATTACACCTCAGTGGATTAAAATCTTTTCATCTATAAAATAACAGGTATTCCTAACCTGACCTCCCAGGGTTTAGACTTGATTTATCTATAATCAAACACATTTTTTCATATATCAGATTTCAAGATAACTTAAATATCATGAAGAATGTCATAAACAAATATGAAAGTACAGATTAAAATATGGTCAGTGGTAGAAACTTCTTTTAAGTAGTATTTAGTACTGCAGCTGTGAATAAATATCCTTTGGGCAGTTAGCCTATGCCATACCTCCCTAACCTTTTCTCTGGCTGGACTTAAAGACAGATGGAAATGTTTAATGAAAAAGAAATAGAAGATTTTGTAGTTTTCTTTCTGAATTTAACATTGTGAAAATAATGTATAACTTGCAGTGAATAGGTCTGATTTTTGGTGTGGAAATGTGTATTTTTTCTTTTTACCTTTATGCGAACTTCCTTTGCCTTTGGTGGGGCCACTTCTACCTCCTCAATGGAAAATGGTGCACCAGCCTTCCAGAGTACGGCTGCTCTGCACTTGATCACCTGGGGAAGGGAACATGGGGTAGAAAGGGAAACGCTTTAGGCTTGGGAGATGGACTCTATAGTAATGATTATTAGAAGGTTTAATACACTTAGGTCTTCCACACTCAAGTAAAAAAAAAAAGTCATTGCTTAAATATATTCTGTGTGTAGCCTCTTGGACCTCAGTTCAACTTTTCTTGTACTATCAGCCTCTTCATCCAAATTAGTTTTGCAATACTAACTATATTTATACAGTGCTGCACAATCAAGAGGATAGATGCCATACTTTTGATCTTGAAGCTGCCCAGTGGCTATCTCAGGGTGGGAATGGCATGCAGTGTGGGAGCTATTTGTGATCCTAGGTGTGGGAGAGACAGTTTTGGGGTGGAGGGGTGCGTTATGGAGCAGGGAACGGAGAACATCTAGTTGTGGCACTTCATCAAATGGTGATGGTCACAGGCAAATTGAGGTTGGAGAGGTTGTTGGTGGCAAGGTAGTTCTTTTTCTGATTTCAGCTCACCACTGTTCTCACTATAAATTCTCTCCCTATGTGGTCTCATCTATTTTTGTAGATTCTACCACCACCTTTATGTAGACCACTTTGACAGCTTGTATTTATGGACAGACATCTTTAAGCTCCAGACTCATTTATTCATCTGCTATTTGAATGTCCTCAGGTATCTTAAACTCAACATGTTAAAATATGAACACATCATTATTTCTTTCTCTTGTCCCCACCCCTTGCTGCCAGTGGCGGACATTACCCATAATCTGCTCCTCCCTCGGCACTCTCTATTCCAATGTGTGGCCATGTAACCTATTCACTCACCCAAGAAAGAAACCTGGGAAGTAGCCTTAATTTTTATCTAAATCTGAAACTTTCTGGAATCTGTCAGCTCTTTTCCATTTCTCCTGATACTGTGTGGTCCAGGTCTTTACTTTGCCTTTTACCTGACTTGGGTTCATCACCTTCAAATCCACCCTTTATATCATTGCCATTTGAAATATAATCCTGACCATGCTAATCCCCTACCTAAAAATGTCATGGCTGCCAATAGTTTATCAGGATCTGTTGACATGGTCTGTCAGACTCTCCATGAGCTTCTCCCTATCCATCGCTCCTGCCTTATTTCTGGTCACTTCCTGCCTCTGACGTTACCCTCCTGGCACAAAAAATATTTTGGAGATTCTCAAAGGGGTTATTTTTCTTTCTCCTATGTTTCACTTTGATGCTAAGTGTCCCCTCCTGTGGAAAGTCTAGCCAGCTTAGGAGCACTTCCTATCTCTCTTTTGCTACCCTTGCACACTCTGTTTGTTTTTAGTAGTATAAGGCAGTTCATTTTTAGAGGATAAGTTTTTTACCTGTCTCCCCCTGCTGTTTTAACAAAGCAGGGTATTATTGTAAGGTAGTGGTACTGAAGGTGTAGTCCCAGACCAGCAGCAGCAATATTTGCAAATTATTGGGTCCTACCCCCAAACTTACTGACTGAGTTACTCTGGGGCGGGGGCGCCAGGGGTAGGGACCGGGGGCGGGGGGGGGGGGCGCGGAGGGGAAGGTGAGGCACCAGCAACAAGTTCTCCAGGGTGTTGCTGTAGAAAACACTTGTGCACTCTTATAATTATTCTTTTATAATACTCTGTCTCTCCATGAGATCTTTGAAGGAGGGGATGTGTCTTCAACTCTGGAAAGTTCATATGGGGCTTGATATATTGCTTATGGAAGGACTGAAAACACCAAGGAAAGGCAAAACACATACAGGGAGTGAAAGCAAAGGGAAAGGAGGAGAGGAACTAAGATTAAGACAGTGTCTCACCTGTAGGAGTACAGAGACTAGTTGGGGGATGAGGTGTTAAATAGACAAGCACACAAATGGACGCAATTGTGACATGACATAAAGAAAGCTGTACTTACTTTCCCTGTAGTGCTCATGCTGATCTTCTTCGTGGTCTTCTTGCCACAAATGAGTATATTGGGAAAGGGAGATTCTGGTTACAACTTCCGCTGTGGAAAGTCCAAGAGTACACAGGTCACTGGTTGATCAAGAGGCTGGGTCCTGCGTTTTTTGTATAATCTTGTCATTGATATGCCTGAAACTCAGATTGTCCTAGTTCTTATCAGAAACAGGCTTAGCTCAGTGAAAGTGAAAAGTGGAATTGTGCAAAGTATTTTCTCTTTCAATAATATATAATTAGTATTGCAAAACTAATTTGAACACAAAGACTGATAATACAAGAATAATTGGGTTGGGGTTTGAGAGGCTTCATACAACATATATTTAAGCAATGATTTTTAAAAAAAATTTGGACTAAACCTTCTAATAATCATTAGTGTTAATATGTACTCTGTTGAGTTTTAAATTTGGTCTTTTAAATGTACAAGTTTAAAATTTCTAATAGAGTGTATATCTTATTTTTATCTTATTTCTCAAACATGGATATGACCATTTGTGTCTCTAACCTTGAGTAATTCTTTCTTTTTCCAAATGTGTGTCCCATTGCTGAGGAAGTAGGATGCTACTAGACCATTTTATCTAGTAGTTTAGCATAAGCTCCTCATGTCTTATGCCCAGCTGGTTACTCAGATAAAGTGAAACCGGTTTGCTTAAGGAGCCTCACAATCAGGATTGGGATTTGAGAAAATCTCTTTGTGTGAATGAACTAAGAGAGTCCTGACCAAGACCGGATCCCGGTGAACAATGAGGACAAGGAAATATATTTCCAACGAAAGGCAACACCAGTGGGCAGGTTTTAGCTAAAAGGAAAGAGAAGAATAAATGCTCTTTCTGGGTCAACTGCTTTTTCTGGGTCATATGATTTTTCTTCTTAGGGTGTTGATATGGTGATTCATACTGATTAATTTCCAAATGTTAAACCAGCCTTACACACCTGGAACAAATCCCACTTGGTGTATAGTTCCTTTTATATTTTGCCAGATTCATTTGGCTAATGTTTAGCTAATGATTTCTGTGTCTGTATTCTTGAGAGTTGTTGGTGTTATTTTTCGTTCTTTGCACTGTCTTTGATTTTGGTGTCACATTTATACTAATTTCATAAAATTGGTCCCTCGTCTTCTATTTTCTGGAAGATATGGTGCAGAATTGGTGTTAATTCTTTAAATTCTCCAGTAAAACCATCTGGATCTACAGGTTTTCTTTTTTTGGGGGTGGGGGATGTTTTAAAATATGAATCTATTATCTTAATATTTATAGGGCTATATAAATGATCAATTCTCATTTGGTAAGTTGTGGTAGTTTGTGAGTTTTGAGGAATTAGTCCATTTCATCCCTGTTGCCACACTTATGTGTGTAGGGATGTTAATAGTATTCCCTTATTATTCTTTTATGTCTGCAGTGTAGTAGTGCTACTCCCTGTTTTACTCCTGATAGTGGTGATTTTTCTCTTCTTTCTGTTTTTCTTTGTTTTGCCAGAGATTTGTTAATCTTATTGATCTTTTCAAAGAACCAGTTCTATTTCATTGATTTTTTTCTCTCTTTTTAATTCCTTTGATTTCTGCTATTATTTTCTTTTCTTCCTTCTGGTTCTTTTGACTCTTATTTCTGAGATCATGCAGTTTGAGCATGGTTTATTGATTTGCAACTTTCCCTCTATCCTGATGTAAACGTCTAGTGCTACAAATACTGGATTCAGTGCAGCTTTAAGCTGCGTCACACAAATGTCAAGATGTTTTTTTCACTTTCATTCAGTTCAACGTATTTTTAAAAATTTTTCTTGAGTCTTCTTCTTTGAACTATAGATGATTTGTGTGTTGTTCATTTTCCAAGTGTTTAGAGCTTTTCCTTTTGTTACTGATTTCTAGTTCAATTTCTGTTATTGATTTCTTGTTCGATTCCGTTGTGGTCAGATGACACTCTGTATGATTTAGGTTCTTTCACAGATGCTGAGATTTGTTTCATGGCTCAGGATATCTTGGGATATGTATCGTGGGTGCTGGAAATGAATGTGTATTCTGCTGCCTTTGGGTGGAGTGCTCAGAAATATCCCTTAGGTCCCTTTGGTTGACAGTGTTGTGAGTTCTTCTATTCTTTGACCTTCTTTCTTTCTAATTCCTCTTTCGATTTTTCAAAAGGAATATTAAAGCCTTTAACTAAAACTGTGCATTTGCCTATTTTTTTCTTTTAGTCCCATCAGATTTTTCCCCAGAAGTTTGCAGCCCTGGTGCATACACATTTAGGATTGTCATCTCTTTTAGGTAGATTGCCCTTTTAACATTATACAGGGTAGTGCAAAAGTAGGTTTACAGTTGTTCATATGGAAAATAATACAATTAATAAGTAATAATACAAGAATAAGCTCTGTGTTTTGCATACTCACGACTATAAACCTACCATTGCCCCACCCTGTATAATGTTCCCCTTTGTCTCTGATAACTTTATTTTCTCTGCAGTACACTTTTTTTCTGTAATATAGCCACTCCTGCTTTCTTTTGACTAATGTTTGTATGATATATTTTTCATCTCTTTTCTTTCAACTTGCCTATATATACAGTGAATTTCTCAAAGACAACATACACTGAGTCAGGCTTTTAAATACACTCTGCCAATCTCTGTCTTTTTTAAAACAGCTTTATTGTGGTATAATTCACCTACTGTGCAAGTCACCCATTTAAATTGAATGGTAATTCAATTTTTTTTTTTGAACATTCACTACAGTTAGTTTTAGAATACTATGTTAGTGTCTGGAAGGTAGTGGGGTTACTCAAATATTAACTCTTGCTCCCCTTTCCAGGGCTAACATCCTCCTAACAGGACCTGAAATGGTGAATCAGCTGGCATCTGTTGTAATGGATTGTGGGTCCATCTCATCAGCTGGTGCCCATGACTTTCAGGCTGGTAAATATTTTGAATAGTACATCTGTACATCATGTTCCCTGTGTAGAATCTGTTCAGTTATAGTGCCAGACATTAAAAATTAATAAATTTTAAATTAATAAATTGGTATCTAGTTTATCATATTTTCATGAGTGTTATTCACGTGAATCAGCCTTCAGGATCCATGCAAACTTGGGCATACTCATAAAATTAAGTTCTTGAACTTGCAAAGCAGAGACATTTCTAGACCCAAGACACCTCATCATATTTCAGAATCCCATGTAGCTGGGACTCAGCGTTCTCCTGGATCTGCTCCCTACCCACCTCAAGGTAATGTAACACACCAGGAGCGCTGGTGGGGCAGCACCCACAGAAACAGCTGACTCACTGTGACAGCAGCATTCCCATTGCACCCGGAGACGCTTTCAAGGCTCAGGAAGGTGGAAGAAACGGCTGGGAAGTTAGTGTTGTGGTTCTTATACAGTGAAGTTTGTTTCTTTCTCATCTTCCCCTCTTTCACTTTCCTCGCCTCTCCTTGCAAACATGCCTACGTTTCAAGGTTAACGTTACATGATTGTTCTAGAAGACAGGCCCAAGGACTCTGCACTTTACCTGCTGAGATATGTGGGCCCAGCTTGGCTTCCCATTTTAGAGCAGACACAGCAGTGCATGGAGCAAAGGAAGGCATTCACAGTGCCCTCCCCGGGCTCAAGCCCAGGCATGTGCTGTCTTTGCTGGCGCCCACATTTCCCATGATCAGTTCTCATGCTCCCGTCTGAGATGATGCTAAGGCTGTTCTCACCTCCCCAGCAAGGCAGGAGTTCGCCCTGCACTCTTACCTGCGGGTGGTTCTGCCCTTTTAGTGATAAGCAGCTCAAAAACTTTGTAAGTTAACCCATTTAACACTGGAAAATTCTTCTTTAGACTGAGACCAAATAGCCTTAAGAGTTCACTCATATTTCTACTTCTGTGGAAAACACACGGCAGTTCCCCCTCCCACAGGGGCCCTTCTTCCCAGAGGCTTATACAGAACAGGTGGCGGCCAGGCCCCGGGAGCTGGGATGGTGTGGGGGCGGTGGGCCCCTCACAGGCCTGCCTCACAGGCCTGCCCTGCCCCTCACAGGTCCCTGCTCTGCAGACCTGGGACCTCTGCGGGTTCCCGGTTCCCGCTGACTCCGCGGGGGACTCTGCGGGGGACTCGTCTGCAGCCACTTCTGGAGCTGGCGTTCTGGAGTCCTGCTCCATGTTTACGGAGAAGCCTGCGGGAGCCCTGGAAATGGATGCCAACAGAGGACACATCGCTGAACTAGCTGCGCACGCAGTGCCCTCCGGAGCCTGCCTGCCTCCCAGGCCTCTGCCTCCAGCTCTTGCCAGGCTGCCCTCCGGCTGCTGGGATGTCTGTGGCTGAGCTTCTCTGCCAGGACCAGCCCCTGCCCCTCCCTGTGGTGAAGAGTGGCCGGGCCCTGGTGTCCTGACCCGTTTTCCTCTCATTCTCAGCCAGATTCCTGGCACACGGATTCCTCCGTGGGCTTCTTTTTAAGGGAGGAGGTCATGAGGGGAACTGACAACTGGGGTTCATATTTGCCCAGGATTCCTGGTCTCCTTGATGGGAGCGCCCCAGCCGCACTCAGTGGGAGAGCTGAGCGGATGGGAGTTCAGGGGAGCAGAGGCGGAGCCCCCCCTTATGAAATCTGTGCATCTTTCCGGGCAGGTGTCGCAGAAGAGCGTTTTCTGAGGCTGCCCAGCACCATCCCACACAGCAGTTCTGCGAGCTGGCATAGCGTCCTGGAAGGATTAGCCAAATCCTCTCCTGGGAGGGCAGAGCTGCGGGAACCCCACCCGCCCCTCTTTCCAGCCAGGCCCCTCACAGGGCTTGGCAGAGTCAAGGGTCAAAGCGGGCCCCAGCCTGCCTCCGCCTGCGCTGCCTGCTGGAGGGAAACCTGAGGAACAAAGGCCTGGATGAAGCCGCACCCTGAATGCTTGGCGTTGGCTGAGCAAACGTTGTTTGCGCTCATGGTGATTCCAGGTGGCTAGCCGTTGCGTGCTGCTCAGTGTTACAGTTGCTTGGCTGTTTCTGCTATTAAGCTGATTCAGCAATAAACCAGGGTCCTTTCCCTGTGCACGCCAAGGCCCTTTTCTTACTGGCTCGGTCCCAGCGTTATCCTTATTGTCATTTCTGAGTGTCTGACGGCGTGATGAGCGCTTCCACACACAGGGCCGCACTGAGGCTCCACAGGCCTCGGAGCAGGTGTGGTTTCCTCGCCCCGGACGCTCAGAGCATTGAGTGTGTTGCCACGGCACTTAGCAGTCGCGGCTGGAGCAGATATTTCACCCAGTTCTCCTGGCTGCAGTGACCCTGTCCTCCCTGCTGTCCTCTGGGCCGGGGGTGAGCAGAGTCCTGGTCGGGGTCCATGACAGAAGCGGTCACTGAGGGTGAAGGGTCAGGGCTGTGAGAGGAGGGCTGACGCTCCGAGTCGGACAGGACCCCGTGGAGCGCACACACTCAGAGACGCGGGGTGGTGCCGAGTGTGCACAGGGTGACAGTCCCCATTGCCTGGGACTCTCCTGGGTTAAGCACCGACTTCCTGCGTCCTGGGACCCCCTTGGTCCCGGGCAAACACACGGGTGGATCATACTGTGCCCCTTGGCTCCACCTGAATTTCTGGAGGCACCTGCAGGGCAGGGGAGTCTTAGCCCCAAGCGTTTAGGGGAGGTTCTGGGACTGCATAGTTGATTTCTGCAAAACAGTTTATTTTTGAGCCTGGACTCCAGGTCATTTTGTCCCAAGTGGCTACATTTTAAATATTTAAAAATCTGAACCTTTGGTTGCCAATGGGAACTTAGTTAATAATAATGCTGTTTGCTACTGATTATGATCCAAGCAGTATAGGAAGTGTTTTACCATCCTCACCACTGACCCCCAGTGGTAAATTTCCCTCTTATTACCACTTTTGCTGCACCCTAGAAGTTTTTTAAAAATATATATTTTATTGATTTTTTAACAGAGAGGAAGGGAGAGGGATAGAGAGTTAGAAATATTGATGAGAGAGAAACATTGATCAGCGGCCTCCTGCACACTCCCTATTTGGGATGTGCCTGCAACCAAGGTACATGCCCTTGACCGGAATCGAACCTGGGACCCTTCAGTCTGCAGGCCAATGCCCTATCCACTGAGCCAAACCGGTTAGGGCGACCCTAGAAGTTTTAATATGTTGTATTGTCATTCTCATTTGTCTCTCTATATCTTTTAAAACATATTTTTATTCATTTCAGAGAGGAAGGGAGAGGGAGAGAGAGATAGAAACATCAATGATGAGAGAGAATCATTGATCGGCTGCCTCCTGCACGCCTCACACCGGGGATCAAGCCTGTAACCGGTGCATGTGCCCTGACCGGGAATCAAACAGTGACCTCATGGTTCAGAGGTCAATACTCAACCACTGAGCCACGCCAGCCAGGCTCTATATATCTTTTGATCTCATCTTTTATTTCTTCTTTGACATTGTCATTTTCTAGTAGTATGTTGTTTATTCTCCATGTAGTTGTAGGTTTCTTTAATTCCTTTTTGCAGTTGATTTTTAATTTCAAGGCATTGTCGTTAGAGAATATGCTTGGTATAATTTCAATCTTCTTGAATTTGTTGATGCTAATGTTATGACCCAACATATGGCTTATCGTTGAGAATATTCCATATGCACTGGAGGAGAATGTATAATCTGATGTTCTGGGATGAAAGGTTCTGTAAATGTCAATAATGTCTATTTGGTCTAGTGTTTCATTTAAGGTGATAGTTCCTTATTGATTTTCTGCTTGGTTGATCTGTCTAGAGCTGCCAGTGGAGTATTAAAGTCCCCAACTATGATTGTGTTTTGATCTGTTTCTCCCTTTAGTTCTGTGAGTAGTCGTTTTATGTATTTCGGCGCTCCCTGTTTGGGCGCATATATATTAAGAAGTGTTATGTTCTCTTGATGTAGTGTTCCCTTTATCATTATCAAATGTCCATCTTTGTCTCTTGTTATCTTTGTTAGCTTGAAATCTATGTTGTCAGATATAAGTATGGTTACACCTCTTTTTCTGTGGATGTTATTTGCTCGGAGAATCATTTTCTACCCTTTTACTTTATATCTACCTTTGTCTTTGCAGCTTAGATGTGTGTCTTGTAGGCAGCATATAGTTGAGTCTTGTTTTTTGATCCACTCTGCTACTCTGTGCCTCTTTATTGGTGAATTCAGACAATTTACATTGAGGGTAATTACTGATGTCTGAGCATTTCCTGTAGCCATTTTATCTTTTGTTTTCTGGTAGCTCTGTACCTCCATTCATTCTTTGCCTTTATGTTTCTGTCTGTTGTGTTTGTTTGGTGGTATTCCATACCTTTCCTCTGTTTCCTCTTTTTTAAAAGTTATATGTCCTGGTTTGGGGATTTCTCTGTGTGGTTACCAATAGGTTTATAAAAAATGAAGTTGCGTTATATACTGTAGTTTTTTTCTTTTGAGTGCGTCTGATCTTCCTTTGCCAGTTCCGACCTCTCCCTTTCCCCCTTTCATGTTTTTGTTGTCACAAATTATCCCCATAATTTATTTCTAACTACACTCATGTGTTACTTAACAATGTGTCCTTGTTCTGACATTATAGAGTGCACTTACACAAACCTGGATGGTATAGCCAACCTCTACAGCATGTCACTGTCCTGAATACTGCAGGCTGTGGTAACACAATGGTAAGTAGTTATGTATCTAAACTTAGAAAAGGTGCAGTAAAAGTATAGTATAAAGGATACTAAATGGTTCACCTGCCTAGGGCCCTCATCATGAATGTAACTTGCAGGACTGGCAGTTGCTCTGGGTGAATCAGTGAGTGATGGTGAGTGACTGTGAAGGCCCAGGGCATCACTGTCTACTCCTGGGGGCTTTACAAACACTGCCCCACTGCCCTCCCCCTGCTTCTCTGACAGGGTGAGCAATAGCACATGGAAGCTGTCAACGCTGCTCCATGCACAGGGATGTGGGCCGGAGTGGTAGGAATTACCCAGGAGAAACTAGGTCAGGCGTAGGTCACTGTAACAGTGCCTGTCAGGAGGGGGTGAATGGTGGAATAAGAAATCGACATGGAGAGATAAAGGGACATAAGGGAGTCATGGCAATGTGATTCTGGCTATTGCATGGTGAAGCAGTGGTCAGACTAAGGAACTTTGTGGCATTCATTAAAAAAGAGGCTGTTTAACATGGAAGGGGTATACAACTGAGAACTCAATATTTTGACTTTGGAAATTTGTTTTTGGTTCCATTGACCCCACAAAGGGCTCTCTCTGCATTGAATTGATAGAAGAAATGACATTTATATATGCTTCACATCATTACAACTTGAAAATATTTCCCAAGTACCGGGACAGGTTGGCTCCACACTAGCACAGAAAGCTTTTACTAAAGTGGCACTTAATTCTTGTTACGGTATCTCCATGGACCTGTGTCCTTCTACAGGATCTTAGGTCCTCAACAAAGAATCTACAGCAGTGTATCCTGACGACCATCAGGCGAGATCTGAATACATAGCGCTAGAGAGGCAGGCTCCTCTGTGCTGAAACAGGTCAGTGGCTCATTCGGATTTCATTTGTGCACTCAGAATTGAGGTACTGTGCCCTCACCAGGTAGCTCAGTTGGTTAGAGTGTCATCCTGATATGCCAAGGTTGTGGGCTCGATCCCCACACATATGAGAATCAACCAATGAATGCATAAATAAGTGGAACAGCAAATTGATCTCTCTCTCAAATCAATAAATTTAAAAAATTGAGGTGCTGTGAGTGAGAGAGAACCCATTGCCAAGTCCCACAGACATTGCTCCTGTCAGAGAAGCAAAAAATTCCTCCGGAACCACACTCTTTCATTTCTTCAGAAAATTCAGGTCCATTACAATTTTATGGGACCACTGTGGCTATGTGGTCTCTCATTGACCAAAACATCATTTTTTGCAGTGCATGACTGTAATTAACCTAGCAAGATTGATATAACTGATTTCTTCTTCATAGACTTAGTATATCATTGTTTATATTAACCAATTTTTAAAAATCATCTGGGCCTTGGTTTTTCTACACAGAGTTGATTTCAGAGGAAATTCACTAGTGTGGAAGGATTTCCAACAACAGAGTTTACCTACGTTTCCTATAACAGATAGGAAGGGTAATTGCTTAAACTGTTCTTGTTTGGAAGGTATGGGCACAAATCACTAAAAGATGATCATGTTACATTTCAGCATCTGAACTGTCCTGACGTTCTAAGTGGCGGGAGTCTGTGCTGTGTGATGGAGACCTGCTTCCCTTCTACTCTCTCCTCTGTGAGTCGTGGGTCTGCTGCAGACAGACAAGCAGCCGAGGACTTGGTGAAGACATGCAGTCCTTACGAAATACATATTAAGCGTCTGATGAGCACATGGGAATTAGCAGGGGGAGGGGTCAACAATATTAACATTTAAAATTTACATTTTCCAAGGCTGTAATGATATATTTTGAAAAAAACATGCTTGTATTTTTAAGTTGGAATAGAGATTTTTAAAAAAGAATTTTAACCAGCTGCTACCTCTCAGAGCAGATTTAGCATGGAAAGATGCCATGTGTATTTCCTAAAGAAATATTCACTTTACTGAATATTATACATTCAGTAACATGAATTGAGAATGGTCTTTAGCACTTTGTAAACATTCTTTTTTGGATTTAATTGTAAATATTTTTTTAAAATCCTTGTTATAAATTAACTTGAATTCGGTTTAAAAATTGGCTAATTGCATGTGCAGGCTGATTAGATTAGGAAAGAGGGGAACTTGAAGGGCCCATTCCAATGATTAACTTTTAGAATCATCATTATATAATTAGGTGGACCTGGAGCAACACACTATCAGGGTGCAGGAGGCTATTGCCCAGCATATTAATACTGCAGAAAAGATGCCTTATAATAATACTACTTAAAGATACATATAAATTGCAGCTAGAATCACATTGCAATATGTATCCTAATGTTCAGTTCAATAAAGTAGAATTGTAAGTCTTTAAGTCCCTGTTTACTTAATAATGACTTCCTTTAACAAAAAAATGTTTTTAATTTGCTACAACGGCACTAGCATTACTATCTATCTTTATCTATATATAATATACTAAAAATTCTTAATGAAGTTTGAATATTTTACAAAATGTTTTGTGGCGATATCTTTTGTTTGAAGAGTCAATTTCATTTTGTTATTGAACGTTTATTGGCCATGGATAAAGTATTTAAGTACCTGAAAAAATAAAATACTTTATAAGAAAAACAAGCAAGCTAAGCATAGCAGAAACGGGGTTTCAATATAAGGATGCAATATAGCGTGGGCAGTCCTGCCTGGGTAGATTGCAAAATATCCAGGTAATTGTGAGCCATTTTGCACAATAAATATTTCCCAATGAAAGGTGGCTTGAACCCAGGGGTAAAAGTTTTCCTTTCATCAGCTTGTTGATCTAGGCTTGATCTAGGTTTGGGGGAGGAGAAAAGAAAGAAAAGAAGCTGAAATACTTGGAAAGTATATGGAATTCCTTTATGAAATAACTTTATCATCAGCTAAGTTTAACTATGGTAACCTTCAAAGCACTTATAGTCACAGTTTATAAAAATGTATGGCATTATCTATAATAATAAAAGAATAATATGCAAATTGACTGAATGACCAAACAGTGGAATGACAGGTCAAGCATGGTCATCCAATGGTGCCAGGCCAGCCAAAGCAGATGTGATGTGATTGGTTGGGGGCCCAGCCATTGCCCCAGGATCACCTCAAAGAGGGAGGCTCAGGCCACCGACTCGCAGGCTGCAGCGGGTGGGCAGGACTTCCCTCTGTGGGGCAATCCATCATGGGGCTCCCAGACTGTGAGAGGGCCCAGGCCTGGCTGAGGGACCCCCCCCTCTCCAGTGCACGAATTTCATATACCAGACCTCTAGTATATATATAAAATATATAACATATATACAATCTTTACCTCAGAACCATTTCAAGACATTTCTCTCATTCATTAGCAATGTCTATTGAAGGAGCCTAGGAACTAATTAATGAAGGAAAAAACTGTGCCTTCCCCATCCTCCCATCCAAAGCATTTTTAACTGGAAAAATGTGAAAGACAATTTAATGTTTACTTTTTTTTAAAAAATATATTTTATTGATTTTACAGAGAGGAAGGGAGAGAGATAGAGAGTTAGAAACATCGATGAGAGAGAAACATCGATCAGCTGCCTCCTGCACATCTCCCACTGGGGATATGCCCGCAACCCAGGTACATGCCCTTGACCGGAATCGAACCTGGGACCCTTCAGTCCGCAGGCCGACGCTCTATCCACTGAGCCAAACCGGTTTTCGGCTTAATGTTTACTTTTTTATCTCAAATTTCAAAAAATATTAAGGATAACTAAAGCTATATATAAATACTAGAGGCCTGGTGCATGAATTTGTGCACCGATGGGGTCTGGCCGGCCTGCCCCAATCATGGCCAATTGGTCCAGGCTGGCTGGGGGAGGGGACATGGGGGATTGGCAGGCTTGCCCCGCCGCCAATCAGGGTGGGGTGGCTGATTGGGGGTGAAGCTGACCGAGGGGAGGGGCTGCAGGTGGTTGGCCAGCTGGCCCCGCCCCCTGGTTGAACTCCTCCGGTGGAACTCCCGGTCGAGGGGACAATTTGCATATTAGCCTTTCATTAGATAGCATTACATAAAATTACATGAAAAGAAACAAATCTAAGAAGGAATTATCATTAATATTCTGAGATCACAGTTTTTGAAATGAACTTCACTTTAATTCTAGAGCTTCCTATAAATCTTGTTTTTATAAATGTTACACATGTCACAATTTTATATATTTAATATTTATTGTGAAACTTTGTGGAATCATTTCTCATCTCTGAGCTTGTCATGGTCAAATAGTGAACAGAAAGAACTTCACGCATCTTGCCAGGGAAACCTGCCTACAAACAGTTTTTCAAATCATCTGCAAACACTAATTCTAAGGAAAGATCAAGAAATTGATGCTTTTTGTGTATTTTTCATTCCTAGTCAATGAAGCCATGAAGCAATGCCAAACTGAGTTTTTGGATGTTAAGTCAAAGGATAAATGAGCAAGAAAAAGCTAGAGGAATGTTAAATGAAATATTCACCTCGTTGAAAAATAATCTAGAATTTAATCTCTTAAATGATGTTTGAAGGTTATTCATTCCACATTCTCTCCCCGCTTCTACCTTGTACCAGGCTCTGAGTTAGGTAAACACGTAGCTCACAGTGAATCAAACTGACGTGGTCTCTGCCTTAATGCAGCACACCATGTTGTAAGAGAGCCATTTATAAGAAAGTAAATAAATATATATCACTTAAATGTGTGATGTGTTATATGGGGAAAGGCCCAGGGTCCTAATATTGTCAGAGAAGAAAGAAGAAAGGGAAGGAGTTTCATCTTTCTCTAAGGTGCCTTGGAAGGCCATGCGGAGGTCAATTCAAGCTCACGTCGGAAGCGTGAGCTGGAGCAGACCCGTGAAGAGAGGGGCAAGATCCTCCCAGTTGAAGGAACCACATGCCCAAAGGCCAGTAATTTGGAAAAGCTGACCATCTCCTACTGGGAATTGTAAAAAGGCCAGCATATTTGCCTCAAAATGCTAATACAATTGTTTAGTTTCATGAAACTGAAGAGTGCTACTTTCTTATGGACATTTTTGTATGTTTATTTCTCTCAATGGTCAGCTCAATGCTCAGACACTCGTCCAGAAAAGAACATGCTTGGTTATCACCAAGACCGATATGAGATGATTGCCACCCAGAGGAAGAAAAACACTGTAGAGTTTTCCCAGGAAGGCTCCTTCCCTGCGACCTCAACTCCAGTCTGCAGAAGTTCCTTCCACCAGCATTTCCTTTCTTGTTTCTCACTCCTCTTTACTAAGATTCTGTGTACTCCTTGATAACAACTAGCTAACTGCGGCCTCATAGACTTGTTTATAGAATTTACCTCCTTTGTGCACATATACTTGTCCATCTTTTTGTTCCTCATAGAGTTGGATTCCCTTCATGGAGGAAAGTGAAAATCCCTGTTACCTCAGGCAACCAGCCTAGGTTCCATGGTTCTTTTTGCTTCTCTCTGACATTGTCAGTCGCCCCACAGGCTACAGAGAAGTGACCGATGCTTCCCAGAGAGTTCAACCCATTCTACATGTGACGTTTCAGAAGATAGGGACTCTGCTCCAAGTTCTCTCTTAAAAACAGTACCAAGTAGAACACAGTGTGCCCAATGGACACGATGAATGTATTCTTGGTTGATTTCATAATTGAATTAAGAGGATTGAACATTCCTGGCTATGTTAGGTGTCCAGCACATGAGATACATCATCATGTTAGCCAAAGGATTGACTGATGCAGCATGACATGTTCTTGGAAACTGCTCTTCTTGCTAGTCCAACATTTAATTTCAGATTTAATTTTTCTACTGTGAATGAATAATACTGTCACTTAAAATTCTAGTCAACATTTTAATCAGAAATAATGTTTACTTGAGTTTGCAATTGCACATGTGGAAAAAAACAGTGTTCTAACTTTGCTAGCATTTTATCAATTTCAGTGCAAGTTTTGGCAAAGAATCACTTGCTTACATAAGTACTTGGCATGCCCCAAATGTAGTACTATTCATTCAACAAAGCCTTTTGTTAAACAACGTTTTCTACAAAAAATCCCCCATAAAGTGCAAACATTGGGTTCTGATTATGGATTACAACTTTAGTCAAAAGCATGATGTGGTGCCCTGATTTGGCAAGCTTCTGTTTAAAACTCTCAGTACCTATTTCCTGAGGTCCCAGCTAGCTCTAACTTTCAAAGGTTCTAATTAGAATGGAGGATCTTGAGATATTCATAAGCTTGGTTTCTCTTTACTTTGGGAAAGAAAACTGAGGAGTGTCTCCATAGGAATAAAAGGTGCTTAGTTTTGCAAAATTGGAGACCTTTGCTAGAGTTTTCATTCTGGCAAATGAGAATCATAGAAATATACTCTCAAGAGGAAGCCACCGAGGTCCGAGGAAGTGGTTGGCTGAAATCAAGAGAAACTCTCACATGAGTCAGCTTGATTGAGGACCAAATAAGAGAGAAAGAGAGAAAAAGAGAGAGAGGCCTGGGTTTTAGGACCTCAACCCTGCCTTAGCTGCTTCTAGAATGCTTGATATGGTGGAATTCTAATCTAATTTGCACTGTTGTCAGTCTGAAATCTAAAAAAAACCCCCAAACCCCATACATACCATTATAACATCTGTGATTTTAAAAAAGGTCAAATATTCCATATTCTGAAAAGAATATTCTCACCTATTTCCTACAGTTGCTTTATTAAGTGATTAAACCATGGGAAACCTCACATTTTACCCAAATTATTGCCTCTAATTGTAGAAAGGGTAAAATGGGGAAACTGGGCAACTTCCTAGGTTTATATCAGAGGCTCAGTTAGCCCATGGCTACCAGACTGAGGACATGCATGGAGGAGGTCAGGCAATGCTTGTAGAAATAGTCCCTAAAAGGGAAACAGCTAATCATTGCCTGATATCTCCTCACCTTCTCAGGAGACTGCTAATGTGAAGTCTATCTTCAACCAAGCACATTTTTGCATTTTCAAAATTTCCACCAAAGTCCTGCTCTACTACTTTGCCCTAAGAATAGTTCGGCATTTTGACCTTACACATACAGGTGAACTCTCCAACTACTGGGAATATAACCCTTGGAGGCTCCATAGGTGACTCACACTAACATGACCGAACTGAACCCTTCATTGCCTCCAGAGCTGGTCTGCCTCCTGGGTTCTCCATTTTAGTTTGTGGCCTCACCATCTACTCAAACTGGAAAGCTGAGCATCACACTGGATTCCTTCCTCTGCACCAACCTCCACATCTAGTGAGTCATCAAGGCCTCTTGGTTTTCCCTCCTAAATATGAATCGGTCAATTCCCTCTCCCTCTTCCCTGCTAGCATGTTCTCCCCTGGCCTGTTCCCCCTTCTCCTGCCCCAATTCTGCGAAAACCATCTAGTACATGTCCCTGCCTATTGTAGCATGTCTTGGACTGGCTCATCCAAATCCTCAAAGCCCATCCACAAGAATGCCCCAATTCACTGCTCTTTATTTCTGTTATTTAAAATGCAGTAAAGCCCTTTGAGAGCAAAGTAGAAAGCAGCACCAACTTCCTGGTATCCCATTCTCTCACCTCAGGCCTCAGAGCCGGACAACTCACTATGCCAGCATGGACAGGGTGTGTAGTGTGGACAGGGCATGCCCTGTGCACTGTGGACCAGCTCTGCCTGGGCCCCTGCTCATGTGGGAGTGAGAGACATGGCCCCCCCCTGAAAGGATGGATTCCTGCCAAGCACAGGTGCACTCTGTGCTCAGGGGTCAGGCTTGTTGCTGCGGTCTCCTCCTTTCCATCAGAGCAAGAATCTTCCTTATTGTCCCCTTTCTCTTCAGAAGAAGGGGATTTGTCTTTCACTGCCTTGTTTGCCCTGAAAACCCAGACAGGATTCAGGAACTAAATACCATGAACTTAACTACTTCAACATTCATTGGAGACAAGCTTCGTAACACTTTGAGGCTCATGACATTCTTCTTATTTAGATTTGCTAAGTGAAAAAAAAATTTTAATCCTCACCCAAGGATATTTTTTTCCATTGATTTTTAGGGAGAGTGGAAGAGAGAGAGAGAGAGAGAGAGAGAGAGAGAGAGAGAGAGAGAGAGAGAGAAGAAACATCAACTGGTTACTTCTGGCACACGCTCTAACCAGGGCCAGGAATTGCACCTGAAACCAGGATATGTGCCCTTGGCCAGGAATCAAACCCGTGCCCTTTTGGTCTTCAGGCCGAGGCCCTAACCACTGAGCAAATCAACCAGGGGCCTGAGTTTTTAAATTTAAGTTTACTCACCAAAAACAGTATGTGTGACTAACTTTGTTTTCTCTTCTTTTGGGGGAAAATTTCCAGTACTTAAAGAGAAGTTTTGTTATCCTATTAACTTCATCCAAGGAAATTGCAAGAGAATTTTGGGAAATTCCATGTCCCCCACTCTTGTTCTATTCCCCTCAAACTTACCCCATCACAGACCGGCAGCTGAGGCATCTTGAAAGCAAAACTGACCATGCCAATCTACTGAAAAACCATTCAAAGGCACACTGGCCAGGTAACACTATTGTTTTGCCTTCTCCCTGCACCCACCATTCTGGGGTCTCATTCTCTTCCTTGCTTTCTCTTTTGTTATTCCTCTTCCTAGAATATTCTCCTGTCATGTCCCCTTGTCTTAGCAAATCCCTGCCTATCCATTAGGATTTACTTTAGTCTTACTCCCCAGAAGATTACTCATCTGACCTCAGTGCCCTCTGCTCTCTCAGTACCCTGGCATCATGCTGCCATTGTGTGGGGCAGGGTACACTGTAGTATTCTGCATACATGATTGTTCCTTCATGAGTCAGGTCCTCTATCTCCAGCTGCTGGCAGAGAGGCTACCAAGAGTAGATGTCCAATAGTGTTTCTGAAGTAAATGCATAAATGAAAGGCTCTTGATCCAGGAGGACTGGGTTCCTCTTCAGGACTTAGAAAGGACGGCAGGTGGCAGTATCTAGCTAGGCCAAAGTGTCATGAGCCAGTTCATAGTTAAGGCAGCAGGAGAGTCAGTAATACCTGCTCCCTGCAGCATGCGCCTTGGGGCACTTTTCCTGCTGCCTTGTTTGTTTCCTGTTCCCAGTAGAGTTGAGGAAAATGAAGCCACCGCTGAAAGTTTTGTGGTTGAAGGAGACACCTAACCCTGCAGTGCGGAGCCAGCTGTGCACCCTACTCAGGGCGCACCCCCCCCCCCCCACTTTTGTCCTGCTCAACCCAGAAATGCTTTAGGAAGGAAAGAAAATGCTCTGTTACTCAGTATGTAAATCAGCCTCTAGCTGACAACCCACTTCATGGACTGAGGGATTATTGGAGAGTATTTACAACCCTACACTGACTCCTGCTAATTCTTAATTTACTTTTATTAGTTTTCAATCCCACTGAATTGATCTCATTCTCCCAGGTTAAATTCTCCAATTCCCCTACACCAGTCTTTACCTGTAATAGTTCTAAATAAATAAACGTAAGCCGAAAGAATGGTTTGGTTCAGTGACCCCTAAGTGTTTGCTTTGGTGGTTGTTATAACTTCCACTTTATATTCTTCCCATTGTTCCTTATGTTGGTGAACTTCTAACCCAGTAGGCCAGAACCTAGGATTTTCATCACAGTTCATCTCACCCCGAGTGCTCACAGCTTCTTGACTTGCCTGGTGAACAAAATGAGGGCAGGACCTACATGAGGCAGGATCCTAGGAGAGAACAGTAGACTTCGTCAAACAAGAGTTTAGTTGAGGAAAGTTTAATTAAGGGCTTTTTAGAGGTGTCAGCAGTTAGTCACTCCAACATGCAGTGAGAAAGTATCTGAGGTCTCACTGCAGTGGGAAACTGTGATTGCCCCTAGGTCTCAAGGTCAAGGGCAAGAGAGAGTTACCAGAATGTAGCAGGAGCTGGAGCCATAGCAGAGGGGCTGCCTGACAGGAGCCGTGGCCACGGGCAGAAGAAACAGTGACTGCCACATCAGGGCAGGCGATGAGGAAGACGGGAGAAACACCCTGACCTCTCTCTTCTGCTGCCCTCTGACCTTCTGTTGGTGACTCATTGACTCCCCCGAGTCAGAATCCAGAAACCATGGAGGCCAAGTGTTTGCTGGGGAATCAGCCCCCGAGGGCAAGAGCAGGGCAGAGAATGGGTCTGAGGGCAGGCAGAGTGTCACAAGCACAGGACCTGCCTCATTCTCCCCAGTACCTAGCACAGTGCTTTTGCCTGGCTTTCCATAATATTAGTAAACAAAAGTTTCCCTTTGAAATACAGCCCAACACTAGTCTGAACTACACAGGTCCACATACACACACATTTCTTGAATTTACTTAAGCAGGTGAAACTTCATTCTTTAAGAGTCACTCCACCTTTGTGAATTCCTGTATGCTGCGGGCCGACTGTAGTTATATTTGAATTTTCTTTTGTGCAAAATGTCATCACTCCTCACCCCTGACACATTCAAGACATATGCCCACTAGGTTCATCGCAGCATTATTCATCATAGCCAAGATATGGAAGTAATCTAAGTCTCCATCAATACAGGAATGGACAAAGCAGGATCAACTCTATCCTATCTAATAATAGACTAACAGAGTAATTGACTATACCTTCGCTACGCTTCCCATAGGCTAATCAGCAAGATATGCAAATTAACCGCCAACAAAGATGGCGGTTAATTTGCAGATGTAGGCCGAAGCGGCAGAGTGAAGACTGAGGGCGGCTCCGGCCAGAGCAGCGAAGGCTTTGAAGGTGGCTCTGGCCGGAGTGAAGGCCTGGGTCCCTGGTGCCGAAGGAAAACTGGTGCAGGCAGCCAGGAGAAGGGAAGGCCTATTGCACGAATCTTTTCATGCAACAGGCCTCTAGTTTAGAGATAACAGGCTAATCCAAAAGTGACTCAGAATTGTCCTTAAAAGTATTCACTAACCAAAGACTGGTTGACCATAAGTCTCCTTTTTATTACCTATGTATCTTTACCAATTCCCCTTTCATTATTACAACCCTGACATGGACTTCAGGTTTTGAGAAAATGTGTCTACCAAACATATTTTCAAATAAATTATTATTAATCAAATTCACACATTGTCACCCAGCTTCTGATGACAGCATAAAATTCTGTGGTTACCACATGGAATTTGTATATAGCCCAATCAAAAGAAAAAGTAATTTGACCATTTAACTCTCCTCTGCAGTCTTATCAAGAAAAAGACTCATGCTTGTTTGCTATCCAACTCTGTCTTTTTCTTTGTTACTTACTTTTCAGAGCTTCAGGACCTCTGGGATCAAGAACCAGTGGAGCACGTCTTGAAATTTGATAGACCGATATTCTGTAGCAGAGTTAAAACCAATATGAAACTTATAATTGGCTTGTGACCACCAGGTCTCCTTTTATATGAATGTGCTATGTATTCACATATAAATTGATTTTTTCAGATCTATAAAATAATGCACTGCTTCAAAGGAGATTGGTGTTTTGTCCTGGGACAAGAAGATCCATTTTCTCTATCATAGTGACCCACTAATCTCTGAAAACACATGGGCCTCTAAACATCTGGATACCCAACTTCTCAAGTCACCCACTTTTGGTTAGATAGCTGGATCTGTCTTCTCGTTTCATGCAAATTTTTCTCTCTGAGAGATGAGAATGAAAAAACCTTGCTCGTTAAAAAACAAAGGTTGGAATTTTATGTGCTCATGGCAATACTTTGAGTACCTGCTTCAGGATAACTCTTTTATGGAAGGCACTTTTCAGATCCTGGGAAGATGTAAAAACCACATTCAGTTATCAGAGTGCTGCAGCTATTACAGGTTCAATGTTAGGTGACATATTGAGTTTATAATCTGTTTCAGATCTACTATTGGCTGGTTTTTCTGTTGAACTTTGCATCAACAATCCAGTTTTAGGGAGAATTAAGAACATAAGTATTTTCATTACTAGCCTCATACTATTAGTGGTCAATCTGTGTATAATTAGCTCAGCTTCCATTGACTCAAAGTTCAGAAATATGGTAGAAATCTTGAAATCACACGTTGTTCAATTTTAACAAGCATTCCCCAAGCGAGGAACAAAGCCTGCCACTGGAGATCCTTTGGAAGAAAGGCCTTCCCTGAGGCTGAGTGTGGGCTGGGCAGTAATTTAAGAAAACCTTGTGCAGAACAGGAGTCATGCTGAATATAGGGGGTAGTGAAAGGAGTATCTCAAAGTGGCTGTAGTGGACTTGGCACTGGTTTCAGGAGAGCCAGAGAGGTGCCTTTGTCTTGGTCACGGTGGGAAAGCAGTACCTGCTCATTGTACCTGAATGTAGGTGCCTCAGGCCCTTTCTGGCATCAGCACCGACCACATGGCAAAAAGGGGATGATAGAAATCTAAATTGGACCTTTTGGTTTTTCTTTTTTGTATGGACTTGTGTAAAATGAAAGAGCTGATCTCTTTTTCCTAGCTGGGAACATGGGCTTGGCTAAGTAAGGAGTTTCTTGGGGATAAGGTGGTGATTGGGTGTGATTGTGGGTAGGTCCTTCTGAAAACAGAGGGGTTGGCATGCAATATGCATACAACTTCCTGTCAGGGAGAAGGACCCTTTCTATTGTCCTTTGAGTTTTTGGTGCTCTGACTTTGATGTCCTTGTGTAACAATGGGGAAAGAGGATGACTACCTACTGGGGGTGTGTGCTGGAGAGTGTCTCAGTATTTCTGCAATGTCAAGTGAATGAAGTGAGTGTTGACCTATGCAGCCCTGGGAATTGATGCAGGGGAAGGTGGGAGAACATGGGGCTTTCAATCTCTAGGGAGTTAAATGAGAGTGATTCCTCATTTTAGCGCATGAGCCTGGTGCAATATATTCATCACTCCAGCTTATTTTACCCATTCACTGCCTACCAGATGTCCAGTTGCACTAACAGTAATGGTAGGTCAAGTCCTAGAGGTCACATGGCTGTCTTGTTTATTTTTACGCTTGGGATATAACCCATGCAGTACACAGCCCTAAAGAAACCTTTTTGGGTGAATAAACATTTCAAAGTGTCTCTGCCCTAGTCATCTGTGAGTTATTCCTTGTCCCATCCCACACATGTCACACTATATGGCTGGAGAATATACAGCAAGGGGAAAAGGTTTTTAGATATGACAGGTCATCTCCTCCCACCCCCACAAGTTTCTCCCTGGAGTCATGAAGTAGAGGGATTTAGAATCTTCCAAATCATAAAAATTTGTACAAGGAGTCCTCATAATACCTTGCTCTTGGCTGCCAGGCCCATGGGGTGACCCATTATCCCCTCACTTGTGATCCTAGAGGCTACCTGACAAAAGGCCTGGGAACACCAGAATGAGAAGCTGGCCTGGCAGGTTAGTACAGTTCTCATTTCACCTGCCAGTAAGAGTCCTCAGGATTTGCCTGGGGTTATTTCATAAGTGTGGTCTGGAGTGTAGTCTTGTCTGAAATCCCATCAGCCTAGATTTGAGCTTCTGTCATTAGCAACACTGAGGTTTCTGTGCACAGAATTTGGGGGGATGGATGGATCAGAAAGGACACTAGAAACCCACTTGTGCCTACCCTTTGAAGGGTCCAAAAAGAAAAGAGGAAAGGTCCAAGTGATCATTTTCCTTAAGGGTGACAATAAGTGTCCTGTTTATAAAATGGGCATAACCCGATGTCCCATCTCTCTGCCAGGATGATGGTGGGACACAATAAAGTTAGAGAGGACAATCAGGCATCAGTGGACTCTGGATCCTTATGGTCGGAGTCAGACAGTGGTTCCACCACGAGACTAAAGAGAACCACAGAGACATCATGAGGAGCTCTGAGAAGGAGGAGGGTAGGATGGAGGTGTTAGACCAGTGGGGTCAGATTGCATCTTGGTTCAGCAATGTCAGTACTTGAGTTCTGGATAGGAAAGAATTCAGAGCCAAGACTCAAACTATAAAAGAAAGTTTATTTAGAAAGTCACTGAGGTAGAAGAAGTGAGTGGTAAAACACATGGGCTCAGAAAACAAGTTACAGAGGCAAAAGAAGGGCCCTTGGAGCTTAGGAGAGAGAATGATAAAGGTAACAAGCCTAGGGTGGGAAGAAATGAGGGATGAGAAAATGCACAAACATAACTCCCAAAGGAAGAGTATGCTGAGTCCTTCCTCCTCAGGGCTTTTAAGGGCAAGGATCTTAGGAGAGGTCCCAGGGGAGGATCTCAATAGAATAGTCATCAGATTTCCAGGTGTGTCCTTTCAGAGTCATGGTCTCCACTGGGCAGAGGGTCATTAGTCAATGCGGTTGGTTGGTCCTGATGTCAGCCATTGCATCGCTGGTCTGGCTTTGCTGCTTTTCTGGGACTAGAGTTGAAATGCAACTGAGGCCTAGATGTTATCCCTAAGGATTAATGCTTAAGGGAGTGGTCAGGCAAAGGGCCAAATAGAAGTCTCATGAGGCCACTCTTTGGCCCCTTGTTCCTCCGTGAAGGGTGTCTATCGCATGACTAGAGACATTCCAGGGGAGGAAAGGTAAGGGGAAGGTCCGAACCTCATGAGCAGTGATATGAAAGATCAGGGGCCACAAGATACTAGGGGAGAAAAGGTTACCTTGGGGGCAAGGTCCTTGTTTTCCCAGTTTTGCCTGTTTTCGTTGCTAGGCACCCAGGGCATTCACCCTGGTGACCTTCTGCACCTGGCCTATGGTCATTGCTTTGTTCATGTCTGTCTAACTGCCAACCACAGAAGGTACTTTCATCTTTAGCTCTTCACCTACACAGCGTGTGGTTTCATAGCCTCTTGAATAAAATTGTGGTTTGAACTCCAGGCTCGACTCCAGGTTGAGTCACCAGTAGTAAAATTGTTCTCATGCACATCCTGTTGTTATGCCCAGATTTCAAGATCCCCAACAGACCACGCGAGGGAGCCAGCCATGTCCGATACAAAAGCAAAGAGTCCTTTATTTCAAACTCGAGTCTGGCTCCCCTACCCTCCTTACTGACACAGCAGCAGGTGGCAGAGAGAGGCTTAGCCCGATGGGACGAGGAGTTTTATAGGGGGGTGGAGTAAGGGCAGGAGAGGGGACTGTGGGCCCCGCCGATTGGCCAGGCGCAAGTCGGTGTCTCATTACACAGGATGTGGTCATATTGATGGTGTGTACTTCCCTTGATTATCATTGGTTAGTCCAGAGAAATCCTGGGTGTGGCTAGCAGAGGCTTCTTCCGGGAAGAATCCTTGCCGAGCACATGGCTCTGCCCAAAAATGGAGAACCCAGGGTAAGATGGAGGGCGTAGTCCTCGCCCTTTCACCTGTGAGCTTAATCAAAGCCTTCCCAGGTGCTGTGTGAGAGGAAAAACAGAAATCGATCCTGACAGGACTGCATGTCTGCACGTAGTCAGTTCTCACTATTGCTGTGCACATGAAAGTCTCTTTGTGAACTTCATTTATGTTTTTAAAAAATCTGTCACTCTTATTCTCTCATTACTATGTCCCCTGACACTCCCAAATCACATCCCACTAATCCCAAGCCTCCTCTGTGGCATCTTTTGCATGCAAAACATGGAGCTCTTCGGTTTTTACATACAAAGGCTGAGGGATTACCCAACCAACAGACAATAAACCAAACCCCGCAACACTGGAATGCACAGTTTTTTTATGAGAAGGAAAGCTGAAGTGATACTATATAGTGAGCAGAAGGCAGCTACTTAAAAAAAAAACAAACATGAGAGAACGATAGGTCGTGAAAGCTAGAAATGGCCTTAAATTTCTTCAAATTGAACCTCCTGATTTTATAGGTGAGGAGTGTGGAGAATAAAGATGCACAGCTGGTTGATTCAAAAATAGGAACAGAGAGAGGAACCACGAGCTCTTCCTTCCTAGTGCTGTTTCTTCTTCTCCTTTCCGTAGGAGACCTCCTTTCCAGCAGCTGGTGTTTCCATTATTGAGCTTTAGAACAGAAGGATCTGTTCTCTGCTGCTTGCGGTGAAAAGGTCAGGGAACTATGTGCCTCCACCAACAGCCAGAAGGTTCTAAATGCCAATTGGAAAAGCTGTAGAAGTCAACTCCTGGGACCACCCCTCCCATCTGGTGTTGAACTTCTCTCTTGACTGTGATTTAATTTCCGCTGGAATTATACAATCTGCAGCCCAAGGCTACCCAAGTGTGTTCCACTGCTCGCCAGCCAGCCTAGGGAAGTTGCTCATCAGTCCAGCTGAACTGCCTCTCTCTCACTCCTGCCGCAGAGCCCCTAGAAAATGGGTCTGATCTTTTTTCCATGTGCCTGCCCTTCTTCAGAGAGTAAACTATCTCCTCACTTTCATCCCAATCTCTTCCTGTCCAGAGTAAATGGCCCAATTTCATCAACGATTTCTTCACTCTGACCAAGCCGAGAAGTTGCAAAGACAGCAAAACATCCCAGCACTGCCTTTGGGGTCTAGCAAAGACCATGTCCTGTGAGGCCTCCTGCTGTTTCAAATGAATATGCATCTAGAAATAAGCAAAATATTATGCAATTTTAATTTATTATAGGTTTAAATTTTTTTCATAAAGCATTATAATGATTTCCTAGCTATAAGGGAACTGAATAGGTCCTTCTATTTTGTATTTTTTCCAATAACTAGCTAACCATACTGAGTCTGAATTCACTCATTTTTGAAATGTTAATAATACCTTGTGGGCTATTAAAGATTATGAGTGCAAAGTGCTGAGCAGAGGGCCTGTCACAAAGCAGGTACTTCTTGTGTGGCAGAGATTGTCACAACCTGTCGAAGTAGTACTTGTGCTGCCCTCCTCTCTGCTGGCTCCTCATCTCTCCTCCCTTTCCTTTCTACAGAGCTAGAGCTCCCTGTTTCTTCACAACCCCTCCAGCTGCTTCTCTTTGAAGATTCCAATTAACATTTGTTTCTCCTCTCTCAGAGTTTCCACAAAATTGGCATCAGAATTGTCACAGTCTCCAACTCTCATGTGTTTTAAGTTTCCTAATTCATTTCTTACACTCCCATGTGCTCTCCATTCTCAGCCAACAGACAGAAGGATCCTGTTAAAATATGTCAGATCATTTTTATGTCTTCTTGGAAAAAGTGTCTGTTCCGGTCCTTTGCCCATTCTTAATTGCATTATTTGTTTGGTGTTGAGTTGTATATATTACTTATATATATTGCATATTAACCTCTTGTCAGAACTGTTGCTTGCAAATATCTTCCCCCATTCGGTTGGCTGCCTCTCTGTTTTGTTGGCGGTTTCTTTTGCTGTGCAGAAACTTTTTAGTTTGATGGATCTTGAGAATATCATGCTAAGTCAGACAGAAAAAGTTAAGAACCATATGATTTCACTCATATGTGGGACACAAAACTAAAAGCACCAAATGAACAAACAAGCAAAAAAGGGAAGGGGTTAAGGGATAGGTTATAGTAAAGGGTACAGGGGGTCAAATATATGGTGATGGAAGAAGATTTGATTTTGGATGATGGGCACATAATGTGCCAATATCATAGAATTGTATGCTTGAGACCTATATAATTTTATTAACCAATGTCACCCCAACAAATTAGTTTAAAAATAAAAATTTAAAAATAATAAAATATGTCAGATCAGGGCATGTCTCTGCTCAGAACCTTCCTGTGGCTTTCTATCTCAATTAGAACAGAAGCTGGAATCTTCTTAGAATGGCCTCAACTTTGCTACCCATTGCTTCTGACCTCCCCTCTTCATCGTCATATTCACTATGCCCTGTCTACACAATTCCCTCACTGGCCCTGGAGCCATCCAGACAGACTCTCACTGGGAAATGGAATATTCTAAAAGAGGCCTTCCCTACCCCACCCTCATCCTCCCTGCCCCTCAGTGCAACCAGTGATCTTGCTTCTGTCATGACAGATTTTCTTTCTGCCTGAAGAATTTTCTTTAATATTTTTTGTACTGTAGGTATGATGGTATTGAATTATTTTAGCCTTTGTATGCTGAAAAAAGTATTTTTTGAAAGATATTTTCATTGGGTGTAGAATCCTCAATTGAAAAGTGTTTTTTTTTTTAAATTTAATGTTTTAAAGATGTAGTTTCACTTTCTTCTGTCTTATGTTGTTTCCAACAACAACTCTGCTTTATTGCTTATCTTTGTTCTTCTGAACATGACCAGTCTATTCTTTAGCTGTTTTAAGAAATTTTTATCACTGGTATTGAGCAATGTGACTATGATTTTCCTTGTTGTAAGTTTCTCCATGTTTCTAGTGCTTGGATTTTATTGAACCTCTTGGGTCTGTGGATTTAGAATTTTCATCAAATATGAAAAATTGTCAGCCATTATGTCTTCAAATATCATATCTTCCCCCTCCCTCTCATTTCTCCTGGGACTACTAGTATAATTACACATATATTATATCTTTTTTAGGTGTTTCACCTCTCACTATTTTCTTTTCTATATTTACTTTAGGATAGTTTCTATTTTTTTGAATTTATACATCTTTTCTTCTGCAACATAACCTGTTGTTAATCCTATCAAGTGTATTTTTCATTTAAAAATATGATTTATATATATTTTTTAAAGTGGTAAAAAACACATCATAAAATTTACCACCTTAACTATTTTTAAATGTACAGTTCAGTAGTGTTAAGTATATTTACACTGTTGTAAACAGATCTCCAGAACTTTTTCATCTTGCTAATCTGAAACCCTATACCCACTAAATAACAACTTCTTTTCCCCTGTTGGTAACCACTTTTCTACTTTCAATTGCTATAAATTTAACTATTTTAGATACCTCACGTAAGTAGAATCAAACAGTATTTGTCCTTTTCTGACTGGCTTATTTCACTTAGCATGGTATCCTCAAGATTCATCTATGTTGTTGTATCTGATAGAATGTTCTTCCTTTTGAAGGGGACATAGTATTCCATTTGTTGTAGTAATATATAGAAATGTTTTAAAATGTTTAGTTAACTTTCCTTGAAACTTAAAGCGTGATATTAAGGACACAATCCCCACTGCCCTGAAGCGTGTGTCCTTCATAGATAAAGATTTGAACTTCAGTAACTGACTCAGAGTGACTTGTCAAGATAACCATTTGAGTGAGTGAGGTACTCTCCACATGTAGCCCCTTGCCCTGTTTGAGATTAACATATGTGCATTGACATAATTCATTGACAGCCACCTGCACTGCTGCGGGTACGGGACAGGCTTTAAAAATGGGGGTCCTGACCAGCCAAGTGCTCGCCTGCCAAGACAGCCACAAAGGCACGTCCTCTTGTCAGTCCAGCCAGCGACGCTGCTCCATGCTCCTCTCTCTGCCAGATGACAGAAGAACGGCCAGTACCTCCCGATTGAGACGCCACTGAGCTCTCGGGTGAGGAACACCAGGCCCCTGCATCCAGACTGGACCAGCCCAGCTGCCGGACCCCAGAGGACAGCACCACCGGGATCCCCAATAAGCCTGCACCCACAGCATCAGGAACTTGTGTGAGTAATAAAGTGCTGTGTGATTTACAACTGCATATGTTTCATGTGATGTAATTCCTCCGGCAGTTAATTGAATTATTTTGTGTACGCTAAAAATTAAAATTAAAGTTTCTGGTCTTTTCGGTCCTAGGCCTGCCCTTGGTCCTGATTGTGTAGAATAGCCTCTTTGCTACTTGAATGTCCCACACCTGCATAGTTAAAGTTTATCTCAAGGGCCGCCTTAGATAAACACCCCAGATCCTTTCCCAGGATCTACTTGGGACATCATTGTAAAACATATCCACATTTTGTGTATCCATTCTTCTGTCAATTTACATTTGTGTTGCTTCCACCTTTTGGCTATTGCAAATAGGTGCAATGAACATAGCTGTGCTTTCAGTTCTTCTAGATGTAAAAGAAAAGAGATTGTTGGATCATATGGTAGTTCTATTTTTAATTTTTTTAATTGCCACATTGTTTTTCATAGCTGTTTTTCATGTGCCATTTTACAGTCCCACTAACAGTGTACAAAGCTTCCAACTTCTTCATCTCCACCAACACTTATTTTTTAAATAGTAGCCATCCTAATTTATGTGAAGTGATATTTATTTGTGATTTTGTTTTGTATTTTTAAATCATTAGTCACATCTCCTCCAGAGAATAGAAAAATGGAGAACATTTCCCAACTCATGTTATGAAGTCAAGATAGTATAATAATACCAAAATATGATCAAAACATCACCGAAAAAAAGAAAGATTACAGACTAATATTTCTCACAAATAGATGAAAATATTTGCAAAACATAAATTAAAATGAACTTCCTTATTCTGATAAAGTTGTCTGTATATCGAAATACAGTGAATATCATACTTAAGAATCAATTACTGACATTGACAATGAGGCAAGAACACTCATATAAACACACCTATCTGGAGGCTCTGGTCAACACAGGGAGGCAGGATGAAGAAATAAAATGTTTAAGAATTGGAAAGGAAGAAAATAAAGCTTTCATTATTCTCAGATGCTGCACAAGTAGAAAATCTTTTAAAATATTCAAATTAATAAGTGATTTTAGAAAGATCACTGATGTAGTCAATATAAAATTTATTTCTGTATACCAGTGACAATCAGAAATGAAATAAAAATAAAACTTTTGGTAATAGAAAGACCACCCAGCATAAAATAATTAAGAAGTCCACAAATAGACCCAAACATTTTAATCAACGAAAAAAGAACAGATAATTCAATAATTTGTATTGATATACTTCTTCATATTTCTACTAAATTCCATAGACCTAAATAAGTGAAGTAGACAGTAGAGTTTATAGATATGTACCCCATTAGTAGTAGAAAATGTATGTCAAAGATGAAAAATAAAAGACCTAGAAAATTCTTAACTGCCAATGACAACTTGAATATTTTTTCAAATTAAACATAAGAATTTAATATATTTTTGCAATGATATTTTTGCATATCAGTAAAAGAAAGACAAAAATCTCAAAGAAAAATAGAAAAAGAAAATGAGTAACAATCCATGGAAGAAAAACGAATGGTCAATAAACACATTAAAAAATTGTCAGTAATTAAGAAAATCAAAACTAAACCAACCAAATAAGCAAATATTTTAAAGACTTAAAATACTCAGTTTTGGCTTGAATATGGGAAACAAAGATTCTTACATATTGCTTATAAGTTATGGTATAGCCATATAATAAAATACTCTTCAGCAATTTAAAATGTCATAGATTAACATTTGCCAACATGAAAATATTTTCACAACTATTGTGACATGAATTTAAGAAGCACTGAAGAGTATAAATCATACAAAATTGTGTATACAAAAAATTCTAGCAGGAAATACATCTCAATGTGATTTATATTAATCTCTGGATAGATTTTGTTCTTTTTATTATCAGTATTTTATAATATTTCTACAATAAACATGTATTACTTTTCAATAAATTTAATGTCATATTAATAAAGGAAACTTTAACCTGTGTTTATAATTTCTATTAAGGATAAACTTCCCTGAGGAAATTATCTATTTTAAATATTCTCCTTAGCAACTATAGTTCATTGACATTAACAAAGAATATTATCACTGATACTGGTTTCACTGGAAATCTTATGTAGTCTACACATTTGCTTTAGATGTTTGGTTTTATTGTAATTCCTTGTGATAAGACAATTCTCACAAACAAATGATAAACTGTCTTCTTTTCTTTAGGTGTATTTTCCCTTAAACCATGACTGTTTATTTGCTTTGCTAAATAATTAACTTAATAGATGAGTACTTTTTTGAATTAGTAGATAGTGCGATGGGCTAGCCCAGTGGTTCTCAGCCTTGGCTGCACATTAGAATCACCTGGGAATCTTTTTAAAATCCTGATTTCTGGGCCTCATTCTCCAGAAATTCTGTTTCTTTGTTACTAATGTTGTGGCCCCACCCCATAACAAAGAAACAGAATTTCCGGAGGATGAGGCCCAGAAATCAGGATTTTAAAAAGATTCCCAGGTGATTCTAATGTGCAGCCAAGGTTGAGAACCACTGGGCTAGATGGTGTCCCTCCCCTCTCTTCCTCCTCCCCCCACCCTAATTCATGCTGAATCCCTCACCCCTAAGTGACTATGTTTGAAGTCAGGAGGTAATTAAGGTTAAGTGGGATCATAAGATGGAACCCTGATTGACACGATTAGTGTTCTTAAAAGAGGAAACACCAGAGAGCTCCCTCTCTCTCTTTTTTCAACATGTGAGAACACAGTGGAAGGTGACCATCTACAAGCCAGAAAAAGGGCTCTCACCAGGCACCGAATTAGTTGGCACGTTGATCCTGGAATTCGCAGCCTCCAGAACTGTGAGAAAGAACAATCTGTGGTCATTTGTTTGGGCCGCCCAAGTGGACTACGATGCACAATGCAGTATTTGCTTAGATAAGTATTTGGCTGATTCAACAGCTCCTTCACATGAAACAGTTTACTACAATAGTCTTTTTGCTTTCTCTATTCTTTTAAAAAATATATATGTGTATTTTTATTGTTGATAGTATTACAGATGCCTCCCATCCTTCCCCCCTTTACACTCCTTCACCCAGCCCCTACTACAATAGTCTTTTCAAGGAATGTTGCCCACCTCGAGAAGACTAACACTAATTTGATTATTGAGGAGAAAATTAGCGTTGCTTATTAACTAACACCCACAGGAAACTATTGTATGCTCAAAATTCATTACTCTTAAAATTCCCTGTTCTTTCTGGCTATCTCCTAAGCCTGTTGCTAAAATAAATAAATAAATAAATAAATAAATAAATAAATAAATAAACCCCCCTGTTGGAGAGAACCTCATTATTTTTAGTATTATAGAAATAACCTTTCAGTGAGGCAGATTTAGGTTTGACTCTCAGTTTTCCTTCTTTCCAGCTATGTGATTTCAGGAAAGTTATTTAATCTAGCTGAGCCCCAATTTATCTGCAGAGACCATAACTACTTTAAAGTGATGTTGAGAGGCCTCAGTAAGGTGGTGTTTGTTAAGTGTGATTGGCACATGATAAATTCTCAATGAGCTCTAGTTTTCTTTCATGGCCACCCATTGCTTCCACCTAACCAGGAACAGGGAGGTATTGCTGCCTGCTCCTCAATAAGAAAATGAATTGATGACAATTAGGAGCTTGAGCATCGTCTTTTTATTCTCATTTTTATTCCACTGCCATAATTTTGATTTATATCTTTCAACTTAAAGGAATATTTCTATTGAAAAAAAACTCACCCCTCCACCCCCTTATCCTGACACACACACACACACACACACACACACACACACACACACAAACACACAGCTTTGATCCTTTCACTTCAATACTGAGAGCTTTCAAGGGAGTTCTTCCTTTGTCAAAGGAAATGCAAACTCTTTAAAATGCCATTTGAAGGAATACATCATTAGATCCTACCTACTTCTCAAAATTACTGCCCTAGACTCTGTCCCTTCACATGCTCTACAAACATTGCCCCTGTCCGTTCGAAGACTCCCTCCATTTGAATTCTACTTTCTTCCTCTCTTCTTGTCAAGATTCGTAAAGCCCTGTTTAAATGTCATCTATGTGGATATTTCCCACTCACACTGGTTTGACCTACCAGATGACTCTTTCTTACATTTCTAATAAGAATTTGTCTAACTTTTCCCTCTATGATCTTATGGAGTTTAGGTTCCTTGAAAGCAGAAAGAGCATCTAATTCACCTTGACATTTTTGTATCTGTCTCCATTAAGCAATAAGTGTTGGCAGAACCGAATTTGTTACAGGAGAGATGACACTTTCCTCTGTGTGTCATCCTTTCCCACCCACTCAGGATTTTCTTAGAAGCTTTGCTGAACCACAGAAACACAGTTCCCACCCTACCTGTCCTACACAGGTCACTGCAATCCACACAGACATCCAGAGCCCAACAGGACCGGCTCTCATGTTCACCAGCTCTACCCTAACCTTTCCCCTCCCCTCCTACCCTACATTCTCACCTTGAAAACCAAGAAGGAAAATGGAGTGGGTTGATTGTGACAAGCTGAAAGTGTAAGGAAATATCACTGGAAAGACACACCAGCTTTAACTAACAGGGTTTTAAGGAAATCCCGCAGAAGAGGCTGCGGCATGGGGAACAATAGATGGAAGAGACAGCAACAATGCTGCTGATAGAGCTTTGATGGCAAGCTCCAAGGACAGTCACTAGGACAAAAGAACCCACAAATTCAGTCACTTCGTGGCTCCTGCATTATCCTTGGTGATCATTAAAGTTTTTAGACTCATAGGAGGAAACTGCCGACTTTGCCACACAGGCTACTTAGCTGTTGCCTCCAGAGTTGAAGGCACTGACCCTTGAGCCAGTAACATCCTGTTGCTTTCTGGTTCTGCAGGAAAATTGTGTTACTCCTTAGATGTCAATCTTATATTTGACCTAAGACTTGACCTGACTCTCTTCCCATTGTTGTATTTTGCTATTTAAAAAATTTCCCCCCATTATATTAATTTTAAAATATTATTTTAATATTGTTCATGAATATCCTTCTATCATTATCCGCCCCCCCCCCCAAAGGTGCTTTTGTTCACTCCCTGGTTTTCAGTGCAATGTGCCAAAGCCTCCCAAATCTACATCTCTAGGCCCAGGCCTCTCAGGAGCATCAGACACTTGGGTGTATTTGTCCATTGGGCACTTCCATTTGGATGTACATCAACAGCTTCAAAATTCACATGTCCAAATTGGAGCCATCACCTCCTTCCTCAACCCATTCTTACTTCTGTGATCCCTCTGCAAGTGGCAAGGACCAGAGAACTGATCTACATTGCTGTCTCCACCTCTAACATCCAGCCCATCATTAACTTCTGCCAATTTTATCTCCTAAACATCTTTCTTATAGACTTTGCCCCTATTAATTGAGCTCACCATTTCATTCAGGCTGTTATGCTCGCTCCTCTGTGCTGCTACAATGGGCACCTGCCTCATCTTTCATTCTGCAGCTTCCATCTTGCCTAATCCAGTCTTCATCACACAGACGTAACACTGATCATTCTAAAATGCCAGCATGATCACGAGTCTCTCTTTCCCGTTGAAGAGAATCCAAATCTTCTTCGCCCCTCTAAGAACAGTGTTCCAAATCCTTAAATGTTCTTGGAATTGCTTAGAAAAACCCAATAAATGGAGCCCAAGGCTTTCTGGTACAACTATATAATAAATTCTTGCCCTACAGGAATAGATGGAATTAATAGTTTTAATTGTTTATTGTTTTTAAGCAAATTATGCCAAGACCTGGGCACTTTTCTGACAGACATTAAATGTTTGCAGTAAGAGAGGTAAACAAGTAATGAGCACATGTCTCTTTAAAATTCTCTTTTTGTTTAGAAAATCACACATATTTGCCTTATTATTTATACACTAGAGGCCCAGTGCACGAAATTCATGCACAGTAGGGTCCCTAGACCTGGCTGGCTATCAGGGCTGATCAGGTTCCCCACCTCCTGGCCTCCTTGCTTCCTCCTTCCCTCACTCCTTCAGCCTCCCCCTCACCCAGCACCCCCCCCCCATTGCCCTCCATGTTCTGTGCCGCCCCCTGGTGGTCAGCGCACATCATAGCAAGCAATTGAACTCTCAGTCTCCCAATCAAACTCCCAAGGGGACAATTTGCATATTAGCCTTTTATTATATAGGATAAAAATTAGCAAAAAGCTTTTCCTTTGTATCCTAAATCAGAGCAGAAAAACATAGTGATTATATGTCTCAATAGACCCACATTATTTGCCTTGAAGAAGTGATAAAAATGAAACAAAACAGTCTTCTCTTCCCTCCTTCCTGGGAAGGTCACTAAGTTCTCCCAAAGGCTGCGGGCAACATCCTTCAGTGGCCCTCTGATTAACAAGTGCACAATCTAGCACTGGTCTCCGTTTTCTAGGCAATTGAAGATTCTCACTTTCAGGGTGAGGTCTGGTCACAGCTCGGTACTACCTGAGTAGTAATTGGCTCCCACACTAGTGGTGGGAGAATATAATTTAAAGCTATATAAATAAAACCCAGTTGAATCAGTTTTGCCAACAGGCATGTGTATCTTGGCCTGTTCTTTCCACAAAGCTGTTATAGTTTTTCTTAATTTAAATATCTATAGTGTTTCTATTCAATAACTGCAGCTTTTACCTATGAATATAGAGGAGAGCATCATATATTTTGGTATATAGCTCTCTAAAAAGTCCACCATTTTAATTTTTTTCTTTGAAGCAATAGCTGACTAGAGTTTTGGTTTGTTGGTTGATTGATTTTAGCTTAAATCTATGTGATTAAATTTAACCTAGTTTTCAGGCTATATGACTTGTACAATTAGTGTTCTCAGAGCTAATAGTTTTGTCTATAGCCTATTCATGTGTTTTGTAAGTTTTCCATAAATGTTTAAGTAAGAGGACAGTCTCTGTATGTAGAATAAGTAGGACATAAAATTTTCTCTTACTGTTTTTATTATTCAAAATCTTCTTTACATATCAAGTATGCATGTGCATATGAGTGAGTAATGCACATTTGAATGGAATCACCCAGGGTTCTTGTTAGAATGTAGATTCTGGTTTAGTAATTGTGGGGTGGGACCTGAGATTCTGTACAGCTAACAAGCTCTATGGTGATGCCCATACTGCTGGTCTGTGAACCTCAGTTTGAATAGCAAGAGCCTACGCCATTTTTCATTATTAGTTTGTAACTAACTTGGAGCTCAGACATTTTCGTGGATAAAGTGGCCCAATTTGATTAGATTAGATAAGCACTTTCAAGTCCCCATTAAGTGTTTGCTTCTCTTATTTTCTCTGTAATTCAAACTTTAAAAATATTACATTATTTAATGTTAGACTATTTTTTGACAATGCAGCTTTCCTTTTATCAATACAAAATGATCCTCTTCCTGAGGCCTCATTCTTTGCCTCAAATTCTATTCTGTATGATGTTCATGACACCGTCTTGATTTCTTTTTGTTTGAATTTGCCCAATACATGTCTAAAACGTAATAGATGCTCAGTAAAAATTAACTGAATAAATAAAATCATCAGCTCTTGTTTTTAACCTTTATCATTCTGTTTTAAGAAGTATCTTTTTGTTTTTTAACCCACTCTAGGGTTTCTTGATCAGCATCTCAAATTTGTTTTCCAGATTTCTGATTTGATGTCAATGTCAATTCTACTCTTTACAACTTTCATCTTGAGAGGATTTTAAAACTATTGCACTTGTAGTTTGTTGTATTTGTTTCCCATTCATTCGGATACTACTTGACCCCTAGTCTTCACCTTAGTCTGATGGCCAAAACACTTATTTCATGGAGGCTATACCATTCATACCCTTAGTGAAGACCAATGAAACAATTTCTTTCGAAAATTATGTTTCTCATATAACTTTTTAAAAATACTTTGAGCACTGTTCCCTTCCCTTAGGCTGCAGTACCTTTTATAATCTCAGGTAAAATTTTTCTTATTGACTTTTTTTAAGTGACGTCTATCCAGATACTGTATTTGTCAGAAGATAAAATGAGTGGGACAGTCTTCAGTTTCTATTCTGTTTACTTGAGAGTTAATTTTGCAGCTAAAGCTAAATATTCTAAAGTATATACAGAGCCCTTAGCTCATTTGTCTAGTGTGCAATTGAACAGTATAACACATGGAACTAGACTTGCTCATGAATTGTTCCTATACTCTAACATTATTCTCATTTGCAACAATTATTCTTAGGATGCCATATACATTCTCCAGGCCACATTCAAGTAACGTATTGCATTCCCTTGAATGGAGAAAGGGAGGCAGTGATGATGTAGAATGGCTAGGGAGAGTAACATAATTCTAACAGGCTAAAACAACTTCATAGTTTAGGACTGGGCAAATTTCACAATGGTCTATACAGCCCTTAAGCCTGAAAAAAGCACGGAGAAAAGAGAGAAAGCAAAATATTTCTCTATTCCCTCTTTTAAGTTCTAATCTGGTTCAAAGGCTGAAGTATGTGATATTCATAAAAGAACATATTTCTTAATACAAATGGAAGAATCTACTCTGACAGTGGTCTTTAGAATTACTACTCTGAATGCCATCTTTTTTATAGTCATTGTTAGTTTTGTTGTATGGAGATATAGCAGGCATGGCTACTCTCTTATCATGTTAACCTAATAATTGCACCTGAGGATGATATACCTAGAGAACTAAGAAACTTGTGGTCAGGCCCCCATATTAGTGAGGGGTACTAGAAAATGCATGGAGTTCCATTCCAGATATTTCACCAGCTCTGTATGACCTAAATAAATGGCATAGGGAGGAGCTCCTGAGTTGAGCGTCTGACCCCTGGTGGTCAGTGCACATCATAGCAACCAGCTGTTCTGCCTTTCGGTTGATTTGCATATTAGGGTTTTATTATATAGGATCATTCATAATATGTCAGGGGACTAGCATGGTAAACAAAATATCAGGGCCTGGTTCTCATGAATATAAGATATGTGAATTCACAGGGTGACAGTTTAAAGGGAGACTAATAAAAATTAGAAGTTCTTAACATTAGAAATATTAATTGGTAGAAATATTTTATTGATAGAAGCCAGCCAGGCACTGTGAGCTGGTGCACTATTGCATGACATATAGGCTTTAATTCCAACCCACCTCCTTCCCCGTCACTGAACTAAAGAGGAAGTGCCAGTGCTAGCACTGGAGGTCCCTGCAGACTCTAGAGGATTGTACCATGCTTGCAAACCCTGACTATGCCACTTGTGCCTTCATTTATCAAAGGGATTTGAAGGTGGAGGGAGTGAAAACACAATGAGGGAAATAAAGGAGAAAGGGACAGGAGGAGAGAAAATGAGAGTACCAAATCAAGAAACTCAATATCTGAGCAGTAGGAGTTCTAGAATGAAAGACCAGATAAAGCAGGGTGGGAGGGTTGGAGAGGGGAGAGCATTAACGCAACAATTTCAGTAAGTTTTATAGAATTGAAGGAAGCAGATCTTCACATTTTTAGAAAAGCCACAGGGTACCATAGATAAAAATAGACCCACCAGAACAAATCATTATAAAATTCCAGACTACTAGGGATAAGCAGAACATTCTACAAGCTTCTAAACACAATATAAAGAAGGAGGAGGAAGAAAAGAAGCAGAGAGGAAGGAGGGGGTTGGAGTGTGTGACCACCAGCCAGGGAATGCAACAACTCCAGAACCTAGAAAAGGCAAGGACAGATTCTCCCCTAGAACTTCTGGTGGGAGCATGGCTCAGCTAACACCTGGATTTCAGCCCAGCGATACTGACTTGAGACCATTGACCTCTAAAACTGGGAGAAATAAACCTCTTGTTTAAGCCACCCAGTTTTGGGTAATTTGTTACAGCAGCCACAGGAAACCAACACAGTGAATAGGGCCAGATGTTGAGCATACCCAGGCCATTTGGAGCAAGTCAAAGACTCCTGGAAATATTTCTTTGCAAAGCAAAATTGATGGTACACAATGCATCTCTAAGTCTTGAGTGAGGAATTAGACACCTGGCAATTGAATTATGGGAATTGAATTTATTATAAGTATAAAGACAACACCAAGGTAAAGAGAAATAAAAGCATTGCAAACTACATGGCTCATTTGTAAGTAGCACTTATATAGTCATCCTATATAATAAAAGCCTAACGGTCCAGTTGGCCATTCAACCAATCAAAATGTAATATGCTAATAATATGCTAAGGCCGCTCAACCACTCGCTATGACTTGCACTGACCACCAGGGGGCAGACGCTCCAACTGGTATGGTTAGCTTGCTGTTTCGGTCTGGCCAATCAGGACTAAGCAAGATGGGCCTGGAGTCCTCCCGCGGTTCCTCCCTGGCTGGCCAACCTCCCGGGTCCCTCCCCGGCCCCGATCATGCACTGGGGGGCCGGAAGGGCGGGGGTCCCTTGGCTTGGCCTGCACCCTCTTGCAATCTGGGACCCCTTGGAGGATGTTGGAGAGCCGGTTTCAACCTGATCCTACAGGCCAGGCCAAGGAACCCCATTGGTGCATGAATTCTTGCACCGGGCCTCTAGTAATAACATAAATTATTCTATTATTCTATTGGGAAACAGGGGAGAAGTAGGGTCTTTTTGTGGTAATGGCCACTCTAATTTCTCATCTTCCCAAATGGGAAGTCAACAAAAATGCCCAAAGAAAAATCAGGTTAGGAACATATGCATCCTACATAGAGATGTGGAGATAAAGCAAAATAAGTTGCAGAATTTGAAATCAGTGGCTTCTAGAGAGGAATACATGAAGGAGAAGGGAGAAAGCACAGACTGCTGTTTTTCTTAAGAGACTTTATAGGAAGAAATCTGCACATGTATATATGCATGTATAACTTTGGAAAACATGAAAATTAAAAATCAAACCTGGAAAAATGTGAAGACAACAAAAGAGTTGATTACATTCTAGGATTCAAAAATTAAAACTGAATGAAATTTTAAAAACAAATTTTATAGCATTGTGCAAAAGGTATATATGTGCCTGGGCATGACATTTTCAGTGGCTAAATCATGTAAGGAGTAAAAAAAAACCTCTATTTCAAACTGGTGGAGGTGCTCTGGAAAACATGTACTAAGGAAGGGCATAGGGAGGGTATGCAAAACCTAGCAGGTGTCCTGTGTCAAATCTATGATAGAAAAGAGCAACTAGTCTCTCTATTTGCTTCTTCTTTTTTGACCATTCTGAATCTTTTTCTTTCTTCTTAAATCCCTTCAACATTTTCATTTCAGTGCTTTCTATTTCAGCAAATTATGATCACTAAAAATACATTAACTCAATCTTTTGTTTACTTGAAGGTCTACTTTCAGTACCACTCCTGGTTCCAAGAACTACATCAATATGTCCAGTTAGGAAAATGGAAAACTCTGTGTTTCAAAGTGGATTTAATACAGAAAATTGGTTATAGAATAGCTTGAAGGCTGAAAGTTTACAAAGGGCATGTTGAGGACACTCACAAGATCAAGAACGTTAATCCCCAGAGGGCTAGGAAAACGGAAAGAAAGTAAGTGGTAGGGTTGCCAGACTGAAACCACAGCAGAGAGGACTAGGAACTGGGGCTTAGACCTAAGGGAGAAGAAATAGCCCAGTGTTTGCTCAGCAGACAAAGTTCATCCAAGGACAATGAAAACTAAGGAGAAAGTAAACAGGTGGGACTACATCAAAATGAAAAGCTTCTGCACAGCAAAAGAAACCATCAACAAAACAATAAGAAAGCCCACTGCATGGGAGAGCTTATCTGCCAATGTTATCTCTGATAAGGGTTTAATCTCCAAAATTTATGGGGAACTCATACAACTTAACAAAAAGAAGATAAACAATCCAATCAAAAAATGGGCAAAGGACCTAAATAGACACTTTTTAAGAGGACATACAGAAAGCCAAGAGACATATGAAAACATGCTCAAACTCACTAATCATCTGAGAGATGCAAGTCAAAACAACAATGAGGTACCATCTCACACCTGTAAGAATGGCTATCATCAACAAATCAACAAACAACAAGTGCTGGAGAGGATGTGGAGAAGAGGGAACCCTAGTGGACTGCTGGTGGGAATGCAGACTAGTGCAGCCACTATGGAGAACAGTATGGAGTTTCCTCAAAAAATTAAAATGGAACTCCCATAATGACGCAGTAATCCTACTTCTAGGAATATATCCCAAGAAATCAGAAACACCAGCCAGAAAGGATATATGCACCCCTATGTTCATAGCAGCACATTTTACTATAGCTAAGATTTGGAAACAGCCTAAGTGCCCATCAGCAGATGAGTGGATTAAAAAATTGTGGTACATCGACAGAATGGAATACTATGCTGCCGTAAAAAAGAAGAAGCTCTTACCATTAGCAACAGCATGGATGGAACTGGAGAGCATTATACTAAGTGAAATAAGCCAGTTGGAGAAAGATAAATATCACATTATCTCACTCACTTGTGGAATATAATGAACAACATAAACTGATGAACAAAAATAGAGTCAGAGAAAAAAAATATTTTAGAAAATAATATATGTAATCCTGTTATTTGCAGATTTTTAGTATTTCCTACAACGTTTGTGATATTATACTATGATAGTACAGTTTTGGTAATATTATTATATTTAAAATCTTTTTTCTTGAAATATTCATGTTTATTGCATGTAATATTATATTTAAAACTAGAGGCCCGGTGCACAAAAATTTGTGCACTCGGGGGGGGGGGGGGGCCCTCAGCCCGGCCTGTGCCCTCTCGCAGTCTGGGACCCCTCAGGAGATAATGACCTGCTGGCTTAGGCCTGCTCCCGGGTGGCAGAGGGCAGGCCCAATCCCTAGGTGCAGTCCCTGGTCGGGCTCAGAGCAGGGCCAATTTGGGAGTTGGGGTGCCGCCCCCTGTCATGCACAGAGCAGGGTGATCGGGGGGTTGTGATGTCAACCTCAGTCACGCTCAGGGTAGGGCCGATTGGGGGGTTGGGGCACCGTCCCCTGTCACACTCAAGGCAGGGTCGATGGGGCGGTTGCGGCGCCACCCCCTGTCACGCACAGAGCAGGGCCAATCAGGGGGTTGGGGCACCGCCCCCTGTCACGCACAGAGCAGGGCCCATCAGGGGATTGGGGCACCGCCCTCTATCACCAACAGAGCAGGGCCGATCAGGGGGTTGGGGCACCGCCACTGTCACACTCAGGGCAGGGCCGATGGGGAGGTTATGGCTCTACCCCATCACACACAGAGCAGGGCCCATGGGGGGGGGGCGGTTGGGGCGCCGCACCCTGTTACACACAGAGCAGGGCCAATCGGGGTTGGGGCGCCTTCCCCTGTCACAAACAGAGCAGGGTGGATAGGGAGGTTGTGGCTCCGCCCCCTGTCACACACAGAGCCGCAGGGCGATCAGGGGGTTTGGGCGCTGCCCCCTGTCACGCTGATCCCGGTGCCGGGAGGCCTCGCGGCTCCGCTGATCCTGGTGCTGGGAGGCATATTACCCTTTTACTATATAGGGTAGAGGCCTGGTGCACGGGTGGGTGCCGGCTGGTTTGCCCTGAAGGGTGTCCTGGATCAGGGTGGGGGTCCCCACCGGGGTGCCTGGCCAGCCTGGGTGAGGGGATGATGGCTGTTTGCTGCTGGTCACACATCCTTCAGGGTGGGGGTCCCCACTGGGGTTCCTGGCCAGCCTGGGTGAGGGGATGATGGCTTTTTGCAGCTGGTCACACACCCTTCAGGGTGGGGGTCCCCACTGGGGTGCCTGGCCAGTCTGGATGAGGGGCTGAGGGCTGTTTTCAGGCTGGGGGTGACTGAAGCTCCCAACCTCTCCTTTTTTTCTTTTTTCTTTTTTTATTCTGGGCCAGCTTTAGTTTTGAGGCTTGGCTCTAGCTCTTAGGCCTCCGCTGCTGAAAGTAGGTTTCTGGCCTTTGCTTACAATGTTGCAATCCTGCTGGCTGAAGTCCAGCGGACTAAAGCAGGTTTCTGGGGTTTTGTTTAGCTTCTATATTTGTTACATAGTTGCTTAGAGTTGCAGCTCAGAGGCCTGCAGTGGCAGGTGGGGAACGTTGGAGTCCTCCGTCACTGAAGCAAGCAAGCCTCATGTTAGTTTCAAGCTGCCTGGCTGCCGGCCACCATCTTGGCTGGCAGTTAATTTGCATATTGCCCTGATTAGCCAATGGGAAGGGTAGCGGTCATACGCTAATTACCATGTTTCTCTTTTATGAGATAGGATCATTTTTCTTGAAATATTAATGTTTATTGCGTGGAAATGGCTAATTATTTTGTATCTAAATAAATAAATAAATAAATAGGAAAAATATAAAAGCAGACAAAGTTCATACTCACACTGCCTAGAGCTGAGCCCAGCCACCACAGCTCCCTCTGGGGGTGAAAGCAAGGCTGGTGCCAGGAGGGCAGAAAGCAGCTGGAGGATAAAAACAACTGTGTGACATGAAAGGGCACTAATGGGGAGAATATATATTCTCTTCAATGCACTGCTTTTGCTGTATTGCACAAATTTCCTAAGTTGTGTTTTCATATTTATGTCTCTCAAAATATTTTTAAATCTCCCTTGAGATTTCTTCTAGGACCCATATGTTATATAGAAGTGTGTTGTTTAATTTCCATTTATTTGGGGATTTTTCCAGTTACCTTTCTTTTATTAATGTAATAGAGGCCCGGTGCATGAAATTTGTGCACGGGGGGAGGGGTCCTTCAGCCTGACCTGCACCCTCTTGCAATCCAGGACCTCTGACTCCTAACCGCTCACCTGCCTGCCTGCCCTAACCACTCTGCCTGCCTGCCTGATCCCTCTAACTTCCCTCCCCTGCCAGCCTGCTCACCCCCAACTGCCCTCCCCTGCCGGCCTGGTCACCCCTATTAACATTTTTTAAAACTCTTATCCCCTTCACACACAATTGTATTTGACTTCCTTATTGGCTTCTCCCTCTCACACAATTTTTCTCTCTCCTTTATGTAACACTTTTTCCTACTGACTCATCATTTATAAACTTTTTTTTCCTCGTTATTTTCTACTTCTGTTCCATCATTCTTCTTCTCATCTTTCTCCTACCCTCCCTCCCTCCCCATATTCCTTCTTTCCTTTATCTTTACCCCTGCCCTCCCTCCCCTTTTCCTTCCTTCCCACCTTAATTTTTTTCTTCCTCCCTCAGACCTGTTTTGCTCCCTCCCCCATTTCTTCCTTCTTCCCATTCTCCTTTTAAGCTCTACCAGCTCCCCTTTAAAACGTTTCTTCCCTCCCTCTTTCTCTCTCATCCTACCTTTCCCATACATTCTTCTCTACTTCCACTGTTTTAATATCTATCTACCTGCCTAATCATTCACTATCATTTATCTTTTTTCTTTTCTGACTCCTACTTTTAAAATCTGTCCCCAGTACACAACTATACTTGATTTTCATTATAGCTCCTACAGTTCACTCACACATCCTTTTTCCTTCTTTAACTCTGCTGTCTACTGATTCCTTTATAAAGTTCTTCCCTCCCTCCTTCCCTCCTTCCCCATCCTCTCCACTCTTCCCTCACTCTTTTACTCTTTTTACAGGCTAATTAAAAATCCTGTGCTTTTGGTCCTGTCTTAGTACTGACTTCTTTCCTCTCTGGGATCTGTAGGCACCTCTGTTTGGCTTTGAGAGGCCGAGTGATGACACAGCTGTGTCTTGCCTACCATGGCCCGTGCCTACGCCCTCCGAGTTGGGGGTTCCCGCCAGGCCAGGGCCAGCATCCATCGGGGGGACCGCTGCGTTATGTGTGTACACGTGTGCATTCGTGCACGTGTGAGGCTTTTCTCCTGTTGCATGCCGAAGGGGGCAGGATGCAGAGGTCTTTCCCATCCCCTGGCGTGCCCGCTCCCATGCCTTGAGCAGCTCTCGGTCCCCTCCCGTCCTAAATTCACAGGCGATGGGTGTGCTTGCGCAGGCACGGTAGGGGCCCAGCTTGTCCTCGGGGGGGACATTCTGCCCAGGATGCGAGCCCCAATCCAGGTCAGACTGGATGGCTAAAGAAAGCCGCGGTGGATTCCCTATGGTGTGAGCGTCACCTGTGGTCTCCATGGTGGTGGGGCTGGAGGAGGCTTTGAGGTTGTGCGCTTGGGAGGATCGACCGGCTTCCTGGGCATCGTGGGGCGCCCCTGTGTGTGGGATCCCCGCATTGTTTACCTGGTGGCCCGCCCAGGTCTGGTGCCTTACCTCGATGTCCACTCTCTGTCATCCCGCCTGAGCCCTTCCTTCATGTTGGGTCCGCACTCTCTCAATTTGTGTGCCAACCCCTCCCGGAGGTCACAGCAACGCTCACACCCCCCTGTTGGTGTCTGCTAACCACTCCCTGAGAACTGGCCTTTTGCCCTGCGGGTGTTGCCCCTCGGCCCGCCCCCCCTCCCACCTCAGGGGTGGCATCGGTGGCATTCCGGGCGGGGGTGGTGTCATGAGGGTGTTTGTCAGGTGCATGCACCCAGGAGAAAAAGAGGATTCCAGCGTGGGGTGGGGGATGCAGCTTCACTTCCCCAGCTCGGCACCAGGGGCAGGGAAGCGAGCCTCATGCAAGTCCCCCTGCTGCATGCTTAGCCTGTTGAATGGTCATTACGGTAATGCTGTAACAGACAATTTGCATATTACCTCTTTATTATATAGACTAGAGGCCTGGTGCACGAAATTCGTGCACTGGGTGTGGGGGGGCGGGGGAGTGTCCATCAGCCCAGCCTGCCCCCTCTCACATACTGGGAGCCCTCAGGCGTTGACCCCCATCATCCTCCAATCGCAGGATCGGCCCCTTGCCCAGGCCTGACGCCTCTGACAGAGGCGTCAGGCCTGGGCAGGGGACCCTCATTTCCCCCCATCACTGGTTCTGCCCCCAGCCCAGGCCTGATGCCTCTGGCCCAGGCATCAGGCCTGGGCAGGGGATCCCCAGACCCCTCCAATTGCTGGCTCTGCCCCTTGCCCAGGCCTGATGCCTCGGCCAGAGGCGTAGACCCCCATCACCCTCCAATCGCAGGATTGGCCCCTTGCCCAGGCCTGACGCCTCCGCCAGAGGTGTCAGGCTTGGACAGGGGACCCCCATCTCCCCCCGATCACTGGCTCTGGCCCCTGCCCAGGCCTGAGGCCTCTGGCCCAGGAATCATGGCTGGGCAGGGAACCCCCATCTCCCTCTGATCGCTTGCTCCACCCCCCGCCCAAGCCTGTCGCCTCTGACCCAGGCTTCAGGCCTGGGCAAGGGGACCATCATATCCCCCCAATCCCCGGCTCCGTCCCCCACCCAGGCCTGATGCCTCTGCCAGAGGAGTTGACCCTCATCACCCTCCGATCACCAATCACCGGATCGGCCCCTTGACCAGGCCTCTGGCAGAGGTGTCAGGCCTGGGCAGGGGACCCCCAGTTCCCCGTGGTTGCAGGCTCCGCCCCTACCCAGCCTAATGCCTCTGGCCTAGGCATCCGGCCGGGCAGCGGGGACCTGCAGCGGCAGCGGGGGGCGCCGCGATCGTGCGGGCTCCGCCCCTGCCTCTGCAGGACGCCTCTGGCTGAGGCGTCCGGCCCGGGCAGCCAGGACCCGCAGCTGAAGCGGCCCCGCGATCGTGGGCTTCGCTTTAGGCCCAGGCAAGGGACCCCTAGCTCCTGGGACTGCCAGCTTCGACCGTGCCCAGCTCCCATCGCTGGATCCACCCCTACTTCCTGCTATCACTGGCCAGGGCGGAAAAGGCACCTGATTCTCCGATCATGGCTGGGGGGCAGGGCAAAGGCGGCCCCAGGGCCGCCTTTGCCCTGCCCCCCAGCTCTTAGCTCCCCCCTGGGTTTCCGATCACTGTCAGTGGCAGGGGGCTTCTTCCTGCTTTCCCTTTCACCTCCCTGCATTGTGCCTACATATGCAAATTAACCGCCATCTTGTTGGCAGTTAACTGCCAATCTTAGTTGGCAGTTAATTTGCATATAGCCCTGATTAGCCAATGAAAAGGGTAGCTCGTATGCCAATTACCATTTTTCTCTTTTATTAGTGTTGATAGTTTAATTCCACTGTGATCTGAGATCAGATGCTATATGTTTTCTATTTTTTTAAAATTTGTTAAATTGTTTTTTATGGCCCAGAATGTGATCCACCTTGGTGAAAGTTCCATGTCAGCTTGAAAAGAATGTGTTCTGCTGCTGTTAGATGAAATAGTCCATAAATGTCATATATACAGTTAATTGATAGTATTGTTTAGTTCTACTGTGTCTTCACTGATCTTCTGCCTCATGGAATTGTTCTTTTCTGCTAGAAAGATGTTGACATCTCCAGCTATAATAATGGGTTCATTGATTTCTTCTTATAGTTCTATCGGTTTTTGCTTCAGCAGTTTAATGATCTTTTTATAGGCACATTATATGTTTAGGATTATTATGTCTTCTTGTCTTTTAACCTTTGTACTAGCTTTTGTGTTGGTTGATCTATTGCTTTTATTATATGTTTGCCTTTGTCAGTGAGAAATATTTTATTTCCTCTATTTTCTTAGTCATTTAAAAACAAGTTTTCTTCTTCTTAAAGAGGTCTCCTAAATATCTCTATATATAAATAGCTAAGAGACTGGCCCTTAGGTATGACACGCACTGACCACCAGGGGGCAGACGCTCAACGCAGGAGCTGCTGAGCAACAGGAACTTTGCAGAGTGCCCTCTCACACTAAGGGACCCCTTGAGGGATATTGGACTGCCGGTTTAGGCCTGATCTCTGCAGGCCAGGTCGAGGGACCCCCACCTGCCGGATGGACCCCGCTCACTCTGCAGATGCCCTTCGAGCCCCAGTGCTGCCCCAGGTGCGGCCGGCTGGGGAAGGACTGCGGGAGGTTGGTTCCAGGGTGTGTCCGGCCTGTCTTGCCCAGTCCTGCCCCACCCGCCACCTTCTAATTACTTTCCTTTCAGTGTGCATGAATCTGTCCACCAGGCCTCTACTTTCTTATAATATTGGTTGGATAGTGGTGAACTCCTTCAGCCTTTTCTTGCCTGTGAAACATTTCATCTCTCCTTTAATTCTAAATGATAGCTTTCCTGGGTAGAGTAATTTTAGTTGTAGGTCCTTGCTTTCCTTTTTTCCCCAAATTACGGTTTTGTATCCAATATTATTTTTCTTTCATGTGTGACAATCTCTTTTTGCCTGCAAAGTTTCTCTTCAGAAATCAGTTGATAGTCTTATAGGAGCTACTTTCTATATAACTCCTTTTCTCTTGCTGCTTTTAAGATTAACCTTTGGCATTTTTGTGTTGTTTTTATCTCCCCTATATACCCCACCAACCCCCATAAATCTCCCTCCAGCAATCAACACACTATTGTCCATGTCCATGAGGTTTTTTGTTTTTGTTGTTGTTGTTGATGTGTGTTTTGGTGTGGGTCTCTGATTTCATCTTATTTGGGACTCTGCACTTTCTGGACTTTTATGTCTATTTTCTTTGCCAGATTAGGGAACTTTTTAGTAATTATATCTTCAAATCTTTGCTCACTCTCTCTTTTTTTTCTAGTACTCCTATGATGCAAATGTTGTTAAACTTCATGTTGTCCCAGAGATCCCTTAATCTATCCTCATATATTTTTTTTCTTTTTGCTACTCTACTTGGGCGTTTTCTGCTACCTGTCTTCCAAATTACTGATTCTATTATCTGCTTTATCCATTTTGCTGTTGATTCCCTCTAAGTTATTCTTCATTTCAGTTCTTGTAGTTTTCATTTCTGACTGGTTCTTTTTTATGGTTTCTATCTCCCTTTTTGTGTGTGTGTTTTTTATGTTAATTCTTTTTTAATATGTTTTTATTGATTTTCAGAGAGAGAAAAGGAGAGGGAGAGAGAGATGGAAATATGATGAGAGGGAATCATCAACTGGCTGCCTCCTGCACACCCCTACTAGAGAGTGAGCCCAAAACCTGGGCATGTGCCATGACTGGCAAACAAACTATGACCTCCTGACTCATAGGTCTATGCTCAACCAATGAGGCACACTGGCCGGGCTCTATCTCCTTTTTTATGTTTCCTATCTCTTTGTTGAAGTTCTCACTGACATCATCTATTCTTCTCCTAAACTCATCATCTATTCTCACTCCTAAACCAGTGTTTTTGAACTCTTCATCTGGTAGATTTCTTGCCTCCATTGCATTTAGTTTTATTTCTGGAGCTTTATCCTGTTCTTTCATTCGGGACATGTGTCTTTGTGTCCTCATTTTGGCAACCTCCATGTGTTTGCTTTTATGTATTAGGTAGATCTACTACATCTCTAGTCATGGCACCTTATATGGAATCTATCCTGTGAGGATGAGTGGCACAGTCTCCCTGTTCAACTGAGCCAGGTGTTGCAGGGTGCCCCTTGTGTGACTGTGTGTACTCTCTTCTTGTAGTTGAGCCTTGATTGCTATTGGCACATTAGTTGGTGGGATTGACTCTTGGGCTGACTGGCTGTGAGGACTGGCCCTGACTACAGTGGACAAGCTGTTGTGTGGGGACTGACCCCATAGAGTGGAATTCACTTTGGTGGGGCTATGGTGCCTGCCAAGTCCACCCTTTGGGTATGTCATTAGCAGCATTAATTGGGTGGTGCTCTGGTGTGGTCTGAAGCTGGCCACCAGGTGTATTGGTTCTGGGGATTCTTGAGAGAAGCTCTGGTTCAGGCAAAGATAAGCTGCTGCCTTTGTCTGACCTAGGACTGCATGATAGGAACTACAAAGTGATCTGTGGTTGGTAGCTGCCTGTGCTAGACCTAGGGACAACTGGAAATGTTATGCTGTGAACTATGGCCAGCTGCCACAAGTGCTGAACTTTGGACCACTTAGCAAGAAGTACAGGGCATCCGAAGACATTTTTGGGTTTGTGGACCTTTGAGAAACTAAGAAAGCCTGTAGCATGGACCAAGGCCAGCTGCTTGGGTGGATTATCCTCTGAAATAGGTTTTGGGCCAGGCGTGTGAATTAGATGATACTGGCTCTCAGAGCATCACCAGGGTGGGGTAAGAGCAGTGTTAGCCAAGTTGATGAAGACTCAGATTTGGCACCTGCCTGCAGACTATGGGGGTAAAGGGGTCAAAAAGGAACTATGGCACCTGCCAGCACTTTAGTCTCCAGCCCTCACCTTGAAGTCAGAAAATCAGCTTCTCCCCATATGTCCCTGAGACTCTTTGAGTTGCTGTCCCTCCTCTGGAGCTTAGAGTAAGTGTTGTGAGCAAGTGAGGCTTTGGTGGGCCCTTATATAGGATGCCTGGGTTTACAACAGTGCTCCATCTCACCAAGAGTGAGTCCCTGCTGATTTTCACAGCCAGCTGCAGTGGGGATTTCTCTTCTCAGCACAGGAGCTGCAGGTTTTGGAGCTGAAACTCCTCACTCTTCAGTGGGGATCTCCGTGGCCAACGTGTTCCTCCCTATTCTTAACCACCACATGTGGATGTGTGACCAGTCTGTTCCACATTTCTGCCCACTCAGAATATTTTAAGGTTACCTAAAAATCTGTTGATGTGTGAATATCCAAAACTGTAGGCAATTTTTATAATAATTTATTTAAGTCAAACAGGATATACCTGGAAGTAAGATCTCAACAGACTGAGAAAAATGCTTCTGAAAAATGGCAGTTTGCAGCTTCCTTTATGCATTTGGAATTAAGAGAATGTAAGGCTCAGCCTGTGTGGCTCAGTGGCTGAGCATCGACCCATGAAGCAGGAGGTCACATGCCCACATTGTGGGCTCGATCCCCAGTGGCGGTTGTGGGGGGTTGTGCAGGAGGCAGCTGATCGATTATTCTCTCTCATCATTGATGCTTCTCTCTCTCTTTCTCTCTGTCTCTCTTCCTTCCTGTCTGAATCAATAAAAACAATTTTTTTAAAAAAGAGAAGAAAACGTAAGGAACATCACATTCAGCAAGGAATGGACTGAAGGACAAGATAGTAAATAAGATTATATGTTCTCTTGAGGGTGTGACACTTTAGAAAGAGGTGCCTTAAAAGACGAATTTCAAAGGAGTGTTAACTCAGATGCACTGAAACAATGGACAAGGCTTGCTTAAGGCAAAGATAGTTCTTTTTTTAAAAAAATATATTTTATTGATTTTTTACAGAGAGGAAGGGAGAGAGATAGAGAGTTAGAAACATCGATGAGAGAGAAACATCGATCAGCTGCCTCCTGCACACCTCCTACTGGGGATGTGCCCGCAACCAACGTACATGCCCTTGACCTGAATCGAACCTGGGACCCTTCAGTCCGTAGTCCGACGCTCTATCCAGTGAGCCCAACCAGCTAGGGCAAAGATAGTTCTTTTACTAAAGGAGTTATATGCCTGGGCATAACTGTTCACCACCACCTGCCCAGATATGAATTTCTGATTAGATCAGCCTGTGAGAACCACTTTTCTGTCCATTCATCCTTCCCTGGTTCATATTTCTATATTACTAACACAGTGGAGTTCATGTCATTTGCATTACTTTACAATCATTATACAATATTTTTATTTCTGCAGCATCACAAAAATGATCATTTGCATACCTCTTCATCAAGCTGACTCATAATATTTCACTTAAGCATTTAGATTATTTCAGTTTGGTGCTCAGAAAAAAAAACACCTGCCAAGAACAATTTATGGTGTTGGTTTTGGGTAGATCAAACATATTGACTTAGCAGCTTAAATGTTTGGCTACTATTAACCTCTCTCCTTACCCTGCCTCAACCCCATGATATTCAAAAACTATTAGATTATTTATGCACCCATGAGAAGAGTTACATCTTTTTGTTTTCCAAGTATTTTTAAAGTAAATATTAGCCACATTGCTTTGCCATGACATTTGGCCTATAAAACAAGAAATTTGGAATGGATAATTTTGGAGTTCCTTGCCAGGCGTGTTCTTTCTGACGCTGCTAAAATGGTGGGGGCTTTTTGGATAGATAGCAGAATGTCTTACTCCAACTCTGTTATACCTTGCTCTATATTTGTAGAGTAGTGGAAAATATATGGGTTACTGATTAGACGGATGTGGTTAAGGATTCTGCCACTGTCACGTATCAGCTTCGTGATACCATTGGAAATTGTGGAGGTCTCTACAGCTGCACGATCTCAACTGTCTGGTTTTAATTGATAGTTTCATGGCTGGACACCTGAACCAGGTTGGACACCTGCTATAGATTGAGTGTTGTGTCCTCCCCCAAATTCATATGTTGAAACCTAATCCCTAATGTCATGGTATTTGGAGGTGGAGCCTTTGGGAGGCGATTAGATCACAGGCTGGAGCCCTCATAAATTGGAGTAATAATGCCTTTACACAAAGAGACTCCAGAGAACTCCCTTGCCCTTCCTACCATGTGACAACACAGAGGATGGTTGTCCACACACCAAGAGTTGGGCTCTCACGAGACACCAAATCCACCTTTACCTAGATGTTAGACTTCCCAGCCTTCAAAACTGCCAGAAATAAATTGTTTAGACTAGCTTGCTGTTAAACTGATCTTTTTAACAGCAGCCTAAATGGACTAACATAAATTGAATTCAAATTATTCCTAATACTTATCCCACCATCACTTTATAAACTCATGTTAAGTCCAATGAATCTTTCTAAATGGATTGGGGTATATGAGCTCCGTGATGCTTCCCAGAAACTCTGAAAAGTGGTCAGACTCCCTTTCTTCATCCTGCTCTGCACAAGTGAAGGTGAGCAGCAGGGAGAACAAGGTGATGACCGTTCTGTACAAGCAGTGTTTTCTCTTCTGGGTGGATGTAGTGTAGCCCAATATGACCGACTACACCTATATAAGTAAAGTTGAAAACAGATAATAGTGTCATTCCCTTAGCAATTTTAGAGAAATGTACCCTTTATGCTAATGCATACATGTTGACAGTTTATATCTAATTAAGTAGTTGAATGCAGTATGCTCCCCAACTGTTGGTAGAAGACTTGAGATTTATTAAAAATAAAACTCATATTCTTTCTCTTATTCATGGCACTAACCAAAGGATAATAGAATTGCACAAGGGTGAGTGTTTTTCTTTTTTGACTCTGCAAAAAAGATCATTATTTAGTTTTTAACTAAAATGTTCTCTCTACAAAGCCTCCTTTGGGTCCTTCAGTCAGATGCCAACCCGATGGTCTGACTTGTTTGCCTGTGTCTTTTTTTGCCATAGATTGTGAGTTTCTTTTATGGGTAATCATTGTAGCTAATATATATTGAAGATTGTCCTATCTGCCAGGTTTCCTGGTAAGTGTTTTAAAGGGCTTGTCTCATTTGTTCAACAAATAATGCTTTGAGATGGTACTGTTATTCTATTATTTTACAAATAAGGGCAAATTCACACAGCTAGTAAAGCTAGGGTCTGCCTGGAATCCAAGGCCATGTCATAAGCATGACCCCATACTGCCTCTAGGCAGAGGCAGAGGCCATCTCTTATCCCTCCTTGCCACCCCAGTGCACCCAACTGAATGCCTGGAACAGGGAGGTGCTCAGTCAGTGCTGCTAGGTATTGCGTAGAGCAGAAATGCCAGGGTCATGAGCACCCTTTCTGTAAATGACTGATGTCTGACCTCTCTGCTATGAAGAGGAGGGGGTGCTGGGGCAAACACATTCCTCTGGCTTGTACTTCTCTCTGTCCTATGTCGTTTGTGCTGCTTCCTTACTGCTCCTTCTTTCTAACAGCAGCATGAGGATTAGAAGTTGCAGCTAGTGCACACAAACGGGAAACAGAGCACTGGAAGAGAATATAAGTGGAATCCAGAAAAAAAGTGGGAGAGAGATTAAATTTACGCGGAGACAAATATTTAACTAAAGAAATCAAGCTGTGACCTGTAATTGGCATATTACAAAGTCCAGGTCTGAGGGTTGGCCCATTTCTCTCTGATTTGATATAGTTTGAGAATAAACTTGTGGGTGTGGCTTAAAGACAGCAGATCACATGTGTGGAACTGGATGTTGCTCAAGCAAATAAAATATCTGTGCAACATATCTGTTTCATGTAATCGAGCAGGAGAAGGTCTGCCAGAATCCATCCGCCTCCTGGCCTGCAGAAAGAACAGAAACATGAGCACAGCAGGAAAAGTAAGCATTTTTTTTTAACTTTTAAAAATATATTCTCATATAATTCACAGAGAGAAATAATATTTAATGAATAATTTAAAATTTATATCTAAATTAAAAACCATATAAACTGAAACATAAAATAAAATATATGCTCTGTTATGCAATGTATATTGAACCAGAATTTAAATAGATTGTTGCTAAAATATCTTTAAAAGAATATATAGCTTCTGTACCTATTAAAGTCTGTATTTTGTATATTAAATAAATGGGCAGTAGTTACAGGCAATCATGCATAACTTGAAAATCTGAAGTTAGAAATATTTTTAATCAATAATTTAACTTTGTATTAAGAAGCCATAACTTAAACATTATTGTTTTTGTAATCATATTTTTGTTTTATGAACACAGGAGGAAAGTTAAGTCTGACAAAAGTTTTAATGATCTCAAAGCATTAGAATCATCAAGGATAAGCAAGCCAACATCAACATGCAAATTCTAATTTTAAAGGGTCCTATGACGGCTCAATGCAGGAAATTTCCCCAGAAATCTTAAAGAAAAATGTTTTCTCCATACAAAAGTCAACATGATTTTATCAAAAGTTAATACTGATAAAGTTTGAATCACTTATTACTAGTAGGAACAGGGATATTTGGTTCTAGGTCTTCCATAGATCTTTTTACCTCTCAATGTGCTTAAAAGTGCAAAAAATTGCACTTGATTATATTGAATGTGACCATTCAGTATAATCAATTCACATTGTTTAACTGCTCAGTCCCAAACAGTGTCCAGTACTTTTGTTGTATTAGGAGTGGAACACACACTCTAATATTTTGCTATGATCACACAACTGAAAGTTTCTGAGATTTCTACACACCCTGTGTTATACAAAAGGCCTATATATCAATATGATTTGTTGGAAATCTCAAGGGAGCCAATTGTCAGTTTTTTCATTTCAACTCTCTTTATTTTCATTTGTTACTGATTAGCCATTATGATGTTGAATTACATTCCAAATGAATAAAAGTTAGGAAAAATTAAAAATAAATTTGTCAAAACTCAGCTTGCAAGAAATAGTGAGTTCAGAGAGCAAATGGGTAAACCGAATGTATTCATTAAAACAGTAAATGCTTAGCAATTAGTTCTTTCCCCTCTGGGGCAACATCCATAGCTTTCAGCTTTGTGGTAACACTTCACCTGTTTATTCTTCCTGCATTATATTTTTCTCAAATGCAAAACAGCAATCATAATAACACCTACTTCATAAGACAGTTGTGAGAATGTAATAAATTAATACTCCTTAGCACTTAGGATAGGGCCTGGTACATAGAAATAATTCAATAAATGTTAGTAACTGCTACTGATGTTGTTGTTATTTAAACTTTGGTTAATCTTTTACTACCATAGGTTGGTGAAAAGATAAAGTTGGATTGATCTTCATTTTCTGGACAGCAAACTTTGTGACTTTGCAAAAATTACTCAGTCAGATAGTGAGTCAGTTGAACCTCAACTTTGCCATCTGAAAATAGACCAATAACTTAATAATACTGCCCTGTAGGCTTTAAAGATCAGTATGTAACTCATTCCGCATTGGCCACAATGTGCCTGCCCATTAAATGAACACTTGATAATCAGAAGCTATGCACTATTAGTGTATTATTTCTAAGTACTCTCATATTTATTGTGATATTGATCATGACAAACACTTGGAAAAGTGGGAGAATTTGACATATAAATAATGAAAATTAATTTGCAAAAGCATACATTTCAATTGACCTTTCAAAATTATATTTACAATTGGGAATTTAAAATTCATAATAAAAATTATTACGTAATTTTCTATCTAGAAAAATATCTCAAATTTATAAGCTTGTAACAATAAAGACAGGCTTTATACTGTATTACATTCTCAAGTACTAAAAATATGTGTTCGACTTTAATTTTGAAGAACATCTATGGGTAAACTATGCTGCATTAAAAAGTCAAACACAGTTAACCCATTTAAAAATATATATATGTGTGTATGTCGGTAAGAGTATGTGTGTGTGTGTGTGTGTGTGTGTGTGTGTGTACAGCTGTAACCTCTGTGATTTTTGGCTCACCTCTAACACATAAATCAGAGGAGAAAACTGAGCTGCCAAAGCTCACTTTCAAATGAGTCATGCAAACTAGTAGCACACGGAAGTAGTGGGGAGAGAAATCGGAGGAGGAGGACAGGCAAGGAGAAAGAGAAGTCACCTATGCAGGGAGGCAAGTATGCACTGGAATCATAAAGTCCAGTTGTTTGGGGGCTTAACCAGAGACTTGAGCAAGAGAGCAATAGATTTTATGTGACCAGACAGTGATCCTATCAGTGAAATATTTGTAATTTAAAACTTCATTGCAAGCAAACAGTTGTGGGCAAACAACCAATTTCAGGACTGCATTAGGAAATATCACAAATAAACAACCCTTGGAAAAAGAAACAATATAAGGATGACCTAAAAGAACATATTCCATTTTATCTCAATGCCTCATTATAGTTAGTTCTATTTCTATTTTCTTATGTTATTACTTTACACTTTTTAAAAAGGTATTTCCATTCTTTTTGCAAATCAGAAGTTGTCCTTTTCTATATAACATTTATCAGATTTCAGACAGGGGGCTAGATGTTGCACATAAAAAGATGAAAGTCACAATCCCTGACTTCAAGAGTGGGTAAGCACTTGTGTCATCTTTCTGTTCAATTTCCAGGTAATAAAATGCAAAGCAGCTGTGCTATGGGAGATAAAGAAACCCTTTTCCATTGAGGAGGTGGAGGTAGCACCCCCTAAGGCTCATGAAGTCCGTATAAAGGTGAAACACTTTTTTCACTTCTTTTAAATTTTAGGTATAAGAAAATTCAGAGAATAGTACAAATGGAAATAACACTAAGTTTATTAAGAAGCACTTATTTTTAATCCTCATGTGAGGATATGTTTGTTTGTTCATTGATTTGAGAGAGAGGAAAAGGGGGGAGAGAGAGAGAGAGAGAGAGAGATCTCAATCAGTTGCCTTGCCTCCTGTACATGCCTCAACCAGGGATAGAACCAGGAGACCTAGGTAAGTGCCCTAGGTAATCCAAACAGTGGAATTACATTTCTTGTCAAGGAAAGATAAAAATATAAATTGCTAAACTTTTAAAAATAGAACAGACAGTATGTACAGTATAATCCTAATGTCAACCTCAATAAAGAGGTAAACCAAGTCAAGTTCAAAATGGTCAAAAAGATGAATTTATTCAAGAATAAAAGAGTAGTTGCTATTTGGAACATGCAAATTGTAGCAGTCCTTGGAGGGTTGGGGCTAGGCCAGCCGTGGGCAAACTACGGCCCGCGGGCCGGATCCAGCCCGTTTGAAACGAATAAAACTAAAAAAAAAAAAAGACCGTACCCTTTTATGTAATGATGTTTACTGTGAATTTATATTAGTTCACCCAAACACTCCATCCATGCTTTTGTTCCAGCCCTCTGGTCCAGTTTAAGAACCCATTGTGGCCCTCGAGTCAAAAAGTTTGCCCACCCCTGGGCTAGGCTGTACTTATGGACGGGAAATTTAAAGAGGGGAGAATTTAGTTATAGTCTGTTAAAATGTGTGTGTGTGTATATATATATGAAATGGTATTTTTTATTATTATATAACTAGAGGCCTGGGGCATGAAATTCGTGCATAGGGAGTGGTCCCTCAGCCCAACCTGCACCCTCTCCAATCCGGGAGCCCTCAGGGGATGTCCTACTGACAGCTTGGGCCCGCTCCCCATGGTTCTCTGCTCTCTGCAGGGCCTGCCTGCTCCACAGCACGGCGATGGGCAAGCAGGACCTGCTGGGTGCTGCCTGCAGGCCACGCTTGCCTGCTCTTGGGTCGTCGCGGCGATGCCTGCTGGGCTCACATTGCCAGGGTGACACTGGCAGTGTCCTGCCCCGGCCACTATGGGCGCCACCATGGGCACCACCATCTTTGTTGCAGAGTGATGGTTAATTTGCATGTTACTCTTTTATTAGATAGGATACTATTTTTTTGTCTCATTTAATTAGTTTGGGCCTTGAACTTTTCTTAATCTGATTATAACATTGCAGCCATGTGTTCTTTTTTTCCCATCTTTGAAACAAAAACAAATGGACGCAAGTGTTGAAAATTTCCCTTGGAGAAAAAAAACAATCCAGTCATACAAACAAAGCTCAATTCAGCTTATTTTGTGAGATGAATCCTACCAGAGTCATTTTAGTTCAAAATTTCCCAAAGGTTGATATGAGGCAACTCCTGACCAACTTTTTATCATATAGGAAAATTCCAATATTATCAGTTTTCTGTAAATCTGGCATTTACAGAAAATTGATTTCTCAGTCCTTGTGTTTTGCTTTCCTGATGGCAAATACATGAGATTTCTGTCTTTATATCCCTCAGTTCCATTTTATTAAAATTCTTTCACAAGAATAAAATAAAAAAGAATTGATATATTTATACAGGAAAAAGTGCAAAGGAAAATATATATACAAACATATATATATAATAATCAAGATTTCAAAATCAATTAGCATTACATGGTGGAACTTAACTGACTTAATTTTCTTGGTGCTAATCTGTAGTTTCTACTTCTATAAAAAAGAATGCATTCTTGTTTATTACATAAGACTTAAATGTTTGAAAAATAATTATTTCATAGATTACTCTGGTTTGCCTAAGGCAAGGGATGAAAATATCGGAGGGTTTTAATCTGAGTCATCTTGAGAAGCAGGATCTTGTGTATTTGGTTAGAGTAGAGATTATTAGAAAAAATCCTTGAAAATGCTTCAAAAGCCCAACTTCAGGAAATTGGGCATGTGAAGTCCATCTGAGGGCCACAATTTTTCTGAACCTAATTATCTTCCCTTTACCTTGTAGATGGTGGCCACAGGAGTCTGTCGGTCAGATGACCATGTGACTAGTGGAAACTTCGTCACACCTCTTCCTGTGATCGCAGGCCATGAGGCAGCCGGCATTGTGGAGAGCATTGGAGAAGGGGTGACTGCAGTAAAGCCAGGTATAGAACCCCTACTGGGAGAAGGTACTGTTCAGGACCCCAAGACCACCCAGCCTGGGTGATGAAACTGAAGCAATGAGACATGCAAGACCTTGCCGAGGGCAGCAGCACAGCTAGGGCTTGAACAGAGGTCTCCTTCTTTCCTGCCCCCTTCCTGCCTCCAACATGTATGCTTTCATGCGCTCCTGTGTTCTCTCCTTCAGCAGGAATTTGTTGAGCGCCTGCTATCTGTCAGGCAGCAGGTTAGCTCCTGGGATACACGAGGATCAAAAGGGACCCACTCCCTGAGTCCATAATCAAATAACTTCCATTTCAGTGTCGCTGAGCACTGTTTTCTCTCAGGTCCCCCCCCCCGCCGCCCCGCCAAAAACAAACAAACAAACAAAAAAAAACTACAAATGGGACACAGGAAAAACATCTAAGTCTGTGTTCTGAGCCTATAGGTCAGTGCCTGGGAACTGTTCAGTGCTGACTTCCCAGGATGGGGACCCTGATGAAGCATAGCAAGTCCTCCTTTGGAAAACTGCTATTGAAATGCTGTTTGAACTACTATGTTATTCTTAGACAGTCTCTTATTCTGTAGGTCAACTCTGTCATTTTTAGATAGTCTTTATTCTGTAAAATAATTGTTTTAGTTTGAATAAAAGAAAAAGATAAAAAAAAAACCCCACAATTTAGCTGTCTGACCTTGCAAGCTAGCCATCTGACTTAACAGGCTAATACTGATACTGATAATAATTCCCATATTCTTATGCCAAGTGTTAGTTCATTATGTATTCAAGGTTACAAACTGTTTGTAACAATGACCTACACAGAGCTTTTTGTGAAATCTGTAGACAAAGGGCTCAAAAAGGTATAAATAGAAAAAATTTCCTCTATGTGTTTGCTCAGAGATTTGGGAAACACCTCCCTCTGGGCCTGCGTGAATAAAGACTCCTAATTAATTGGCTCATTAAGGCGTCTCGTATCTATCTCACTGATTTAAGATATAACACTGAGGCTCTGACTGAATCAACATGATCTCCTCTAGGTGGGAAGTGGAACTCATTCATTGGTTTTCCTTTCCACTATGGCCTCCCTTCTTGAGCACAGAATGAATGGAACAGACTAGTTAGAAGGCAAGAAGAGACCTGGCAGAAGGCCCCTGCAATAAACAATATCTGTTTTACTACATTAAACCATGGCTAACTGTGACTGGTTACAGGGTACTAGTTTATCTGTAACATTTATTTTGTCTTAATTTTATTGTGCATTAATATAGATAAATATTCTTAGAGGTAAAGATTGAGTAAATATAAAATGTTCATGCGATAATCTCCATATAAAGTTTATCTATTAAATGTTATGGCCTAACCCTTTTTGTGGGTTTTGTGGATATGGAGAATAGCTAGTTGAAAACAAAAATAATGTTTAATTCTAAAAGAAAATAACTTTAGCCAGTAGATTTGACCTCCCCCATTGCCAAATACTTATTTATATTGTTGAGAGAAAATATTAAAATATATGGTCTGGTTTGAGTTTCAGCTCTTAGTATTTCCTTTACTTAGAAATAAATTAACAATAAATGACACTTTTACTTTCACCCCAGCTCCCTCCCCCATAGCAGGCAAAATAAATAATTCACAAATTAAGTTATCAGCTAAAAACACTTAAAAATCAGTTCTCATCCTAAACGGAAGTACCTCATTGCTGAGGGTTGAAATTTTCAAAGGAATTTCTTTAATTCTTTTTTGTCACATTCTTATTATTTTTTCTTTAAGAAAACTAAAATTAAAAAAATAGGAACTCATTTTATAATAAAAATAAGCAGTCACTTTGTGTTCTTAATTTTTTAAATATATTTTTATTAATTTCAGAGAGGAAGGAAGAGGGGGAGAGAGATAGAAACATCAATGATGAGAGAGAATCATTGATTGCCTGCCTCCTGCAGGCTCCCCACTGGGGATCAAGTCAGCAACCTGGGCATGTGCCCTTGACCGGAATCAAACCTGGGACTCTTTAGTCTACAGGTTGACGCTCTATCCATTGAGCCAAACCAGCTAGAGCATACTCAGTCACTTTGAAAAGCCATTAATGGTTGTCAAAATTCTCATTTTTTACTGTATCCAAAACTATTACAAAATACTGGCTGTCCCCAACATCCAGTGATCCTATGGCAGCCTCTCATAACTAAAATTTATATATATATATTTACAGTGAGTACATTTGAGATTTAATTATTAAGAGTTAAGCGAGATGCAAAATCACCAAGAGAAAGGGCATGGAATAAAAGATAACTATTAATGCAGTGGAAATACTTTAAAATCCATGTTTGTCCCCACAGTCACATCTTTGGCAATCTTCAGGAACGTACAAACCCAAACCAATAACAATGCTGCCAGGCAATGTCTAATGACATCATGGTGACTGGATCCTGTTTCTGAGAGACAGCTGCCTCTAATACATACCCATAAGCTTTAAGTGCTTGCTCTATTAATTCCTGGGTAGAAATTTAATAAGAATTTGCCTTTTCCCCCTCCAGGTGATAAAGTCATCCCACTCTTTACTCCCCAGTGTGGAAAATGCAATGTTTGTAAACATCCGGAAGGCAACTTCTGTGTGAAAAATGAGTAAGTTTCTGTTACTCTCCTGACACAGCCAATGAATTTGCACACTGTTATGCACGTGTCTCATGCCCTTGTGTGTCTGTGTGTTGCACTGGCCAGTCTGAGCATGCCTCGCGGGACCATGCAGGATGGTACCACCAGGTTCACCTGCAAAGGGAAGCCCATCAACCACTTCCTTAGCACCAGCACCTTCTCCCAGTACACAGTGGTGGACGAGATCTCAGTGGCCAAAATCGATGCAGCCGCACCACTAGAGAAAGTCTGTCTGATTGGCTGTGGATTCACAACTGGCTATGGGTCTGCAGTCAAAGTTGCCAAGGTAGGAATGACAACAGATGACAAAGCAGTTGCACTCGGGCTGTCAGAAACAAAAAGGAAAGCGATTTCTCACAAGACTCAGAGGTCATTCTTCATAGATTTGCTGGTAGATTCCCCCCTTCCCAATACCACAATAACATTGACATACTCCACAGAATTTAGTGTTGATTATGAGTAGAAAATGCCCTCAGAAAAAATTAAGAGCATATCCTAGAAATTTAATCTGTTTATAAAAAGTGAAAAAGCTGTTGATAACTAGTGAAGAAAAAGTAAAGCTGCCATTTTCAATCATTATTTTTCTATATTTGTTCTTTATGGGATTACTATATTTTAAAGCTAGGACCTTATGTAGTCATTCATTCTATGGTGAGTCAGCACAAATATGCACCAGGTACAGTATGACCCTCTAGGTCCTGAGGCAGCAAAAATAAATGAAATGAAAGAGTTGCCTTTAAGGAGCATCTTCTAGACCAGCTGTGGGCAAACTACGGCCCGTTTGAAATGAATAAAACTAAAAAAAAAAAAAAAAAGACCGTACCCTTTTATGTAATGATGTTTACTTTGAATTTATATTAGTTCACACAAACACTCCATCCATGCTTTTGTTCCGGCCCTCCGGTCCAGTTTAAGAACCCATTGTGGGCCTTGAGTCAAAAAGTTTACCCACCCCTGCCTAGACCATGACCCGCTATTCCCAGAATTAGGACCAGCAGTAGATTCCAAAGCCTTACCTGAAGTACCTCCAGACCAAGCATCACCAACCTACTTGCCCTGTGGAACCCTATGAGGAAAGCAAGGAAGATAAAGTGATGAATTATGCATTTTTTCCACTCATTAGGGGATCTCACTGCTTCATCTCCTCCCTGCCATGAACACACACACACACACACACACATACACACACACATACACACACACACACACACACACTCTTCAGAGGTGGTAGATTTGAAGGAGAAATTCTTTAAAGGCCTCTCTTCACAAAAGGCTGGAAATCTAGTAGGCCCAGATCCATAATGCTACGTGCCCAAAATCCTATGACTGTAACTAGCATGTCTTTCTCCTACTGCATCTTAAGCCATCCTATATAATAAAAGGGTAATATGCCAATCAACTGAACACCAGAATGACCCGACTGCTCACTATGATGCACACTGACCACCAGGGGGCAGATGCTCAATGCAGGAGCTGCTGAGTGACAGCAACTTTGCAGAGTGCCCTCTCCCACACTCCAGAACCCTTAGGGGGAGGTCGGACTGCCAGTTTCGACCAATCCCTGCAGGCCAGGCTGAGGGACCCCACCTGCCGGAGGACCCTGCTCACTCCGCAGATGCTCTTTGAGCCCCAGCACTGACTCACATGTGGCTTCCAAAGAGGAACCTAGCGAGGTTGGCTCCAGGGTATGTCCCACTCTTCTCGCCCAGTCCCGCCCCACCAGCCACCTTCTAATTAATTTCCTTTCAATGTGCACGAATCCATGCACTGGGCCTCTAGTAATATATAATTGCCTGCATTTTAAAATCACAGTCACAAGTCTCATATTTCTTTAAGTAATGTAAAAATTAATGTTGTACCCACAGAGAATACTTGATTACTGGGGACAGAAGGAATATTTTACCCACACTGAAGGCTGACTCCTATAGCTGACTAGGTGTATTAAACAGTCCCTAGCCAATTTCAACAACTGAGAGCACATGTTTTTCAAATTCGGTGACTCTAGCACTAAGTCCCTTGTGCAATTGCCTCATCTGTTTGAGCAGGTGGTCTAACTGAGCCTGCACACAGAGCAGAAGGCAAGGGCACTCATGAAAAGGAATCTTATTCATTATTAAAATGTAGGCCAACTTTTATTGCATTATTGTTCATTAGTGTATTTTAAAAAGCAAAGATGAAGACCCACTAAGATCACATTGGTCTCAAGCTGTTTAAAGTTTCTAGTTCCATTTCCCATGTTATGTTTGACTTGAAGCTGAGAATAACTCTTCTCTGCCCTACAGCTAATTTCTGTATTCATTGTACTGGTCATGACTTTTAAAGCTAATGAAACAAGGAGTTAATCATTGAGCATTTGATTAGATTATCTTTGGTCTCATGGATTAACCTTTCCCACTTATTTCATTTCCCCCAAATTGCTTCTGTGTATGTACAATTTACCAAAGCCTCTCAATGGATTTCAGCCACTAGAGATTCTCTTCAAGATGGGAGTCATTGGCATTTAGAGCTCAGAGATCATCCAACAGTGGGCTCCCAGCCTGGGCTTCCTTTCCATTGGAATCACCTGAGAACCAGGCCCCAACTGCACAGGTTCTGATGTAATTGGTTATGGGCTGTGACCTGGCCATTGAGAGGTTTTAAAGCTCCCCACGGGGGTCTCATGTCTGGCAAAGTTTGAGAACCACAGATTGAAACTCCTCAATTTAAATACGAAGCAACTGAAGCCAAAACAGGTTTTGACAGCAGGTTGGACATAGGAGTCTGAATAGTCCTGATGATGGATAAGACAGGACACTTTATACAACAATCATTATTTAATCCATTTTTGCATTTTCTGAAACACAGGTGACGCCAGGCTCCACCTGTGCGGTGTTTGGCCTTGGAGGGGTCGGCCTGTCGGTTGTCATGGGCTGTAAAGCGGCTGGAGCAGCCAGGATCATTGGGGTGGACATCAACAAAGACAAATACGCGAAGGCAAAGCAAGTGGGCGCCACCGAGTGCATCAGCCCACAGGACTTCAAGAAACCCATCCACGAGGTGCTGAAGGAAATGAGCGGTGGAGGTGTGGATTTTTCATTTGAAGTCATTGGTCGGCTTGACACCATGGTATGTATGTGCCATGGAATGCCATGAAATACGTGTTTCTGCATTCTGGAGTATGTTTTTAGGCAGCAGAATATGAATATTATACGTACAGAATATTTTTTCAAACTATGAATAGTGATTTTTCATCTCCTATTTAATGCCTGGATTATTTATTATTATAAGAAATGTTTCATTCCATCAGTTATGCCATCCTAGTTCAAGCAATATTTCCTTTTTAGAGTATTAGGCCATTTAAAATTTACTATGTTAACTTTTAGTTATAAAATTCAAATTAAGTAAACATAAATAATACTAATGCTGTTCTCAAATTGAAAAATTTTATTTTTCAATTTCTCCTCACATTTTTCAACAAAATGGTTTAATAATTTTTATGTTTTAATGCGTTCTGATTTTTCTCATAAATCACAATTTCCTCAAAAGAAATAGTGAGCAATTTAAGACAAGCATCATTTTATTAACATAAAACAGGCCCCATTTACCACAGCATACAGCACAGTGCCTGGCACACATATTAAGCGCCAAATCTATGTGTTAGACTGAATACTTTTAAAAGTCAACAGATTTTTTCACCAAAAAGTAAAAGAAATACATATCTATGGATTACATGAGACAATGCGTATAAAATAGTTAGCACAGTGCCACTTGTCCAGTGGAAAGCTCTTACTAAATATTATCTGGTGGTACTGATAGGAAGTAATGTTTTCAGTGATGCAGTGCTTCCATCATCTCTACAACATACATAACATTACTTTCAAATAATTACAAACATGGTCAATTACCATGAGGAAGCCATCTCCAGCTAAATTCCTTCCAATTCCTCATGTGGGATTGGATTGTTACTTTATTTGAAGACACCAAATGTCTGATAACCACGTGTCCCACGGTCATCTGGTTTTCCAGATGTCATACTCCAAAATCAAAGGACTAATCAGCATATATTGCTGGGAGATCCTGAAAAAGTGTCCTACTACATGTTTAAAACCCTGACTGGAAGAGGAAGGCTTTCTTTTGGAGTTCCAGAATTATAGGTATAGTTTAAAGTAAAACCAGTACACTGTATACATTTTTGGGAGTTAAGAGCTCATTTAAAACATGTTCATTTCAGTCCAGTAGGTATGTTACAAAGTGCTCACCATGATTAATCATCAGGGCAGTGAAAATCAAAATTATAGAGACAAAACCTCACCACTCCTGTTAGGATGGCTGTTATCAAAGGGTCAAGAAATGGTGTTGGCAGGGGTGTGGAGAGAAGGCAACCCTTGTGCACTGTTAGTGGGAATGTAAAGTGGTTTAAAGTACTGACCTCATATCTTGTTCACCATCAAAACACCTGGTTTAAAGTACTGGGTTCTAAATATCTATCTGATAAACAAATAAATATAAATAAACCAACTCATTATTTTTGCCTGAGAGTCATGTGATGACAAAGCACTACTTGTATTTGAGGAGTCAGACTTTAAGTAGATATGTTTGTAATAACATTTGCCTCTTCATTACTTTATTAAGGAAGAGTACACAAATTCATTCATCCATTGTCTCATTCAAAAAGTGTTTTCTGGGCATTTTCTAAAGCCACAGCACTATTCTGGGTATAATGGGATTGAAGAAGCCAGAAACATAATCTCTTCCCTCCACATGTTTGCAATCTAGCTAAATCAATATTACGTGATACCATGTATCATGAATGAGGACTATCAGAAAGTCCTCTTTAATGATCCCAAATATTAATTTTATTCCAGGAGGCTGCCTTGGCAAGCTGTCATGAGGCATATGGTGTAAGTGTCATTGTAGGAGTACCTCCTGATTCCCAAAATCTCTCCATGAACCCCATGCTGCTATTGAGTGGGCGTACCTGGAAAGGAGCAGTTTTTGGTGGTATGTATTTAGGCTTGAGGGATGAATTTTTATTAATCTTTATCATTTGACTGGAGGCCCAGTGCACGAATTCGTGTATGGGTGGGGTCCCTCTGGGTGGCCTACGAGGATCGGCTGAAACCCGCAGTCCAACGCTGCCTGCAGCTCCTACCTACCACTCCTGCTCTTCCAGGCCCCACTGTGCCTGCTTGGGCTCATGCCCAATCAGTCCCAATTGGAAGAGGCTTGTGCTGCTGTAGCAGCAGTGCTCACCACCCATGAGCCCTGTGTCTGGCGCCCTCCCGAAGGGAGTGGCCTGTGGGATTGGGCTGAAACCAGCTCTCTGACATCCCCAACATCCCCTGGGGGGTCCCAGATTGCAAGAGGGCACAGGCCAGGCTGAGGGACCCCACCAGTGCAAGATCAGGGCCAGGGAGAGACCATCCACAGTAGACCTCCAGGTCATGTCTGGCTCCATCTTGCCCATTCCTGATGATCACCAGCCGTGGAGCGACACGGGAGGTTGGCCAGTCGGGATGGACCGAGGGAGGGCTCCAGGGCATGTCTGGCTAGTCTGGCTCAGTCCAGATTGGCAGACCCCAGCAGCAAGCTAACCATACCAGTCAGAGCGTCTACCCCCTGGTGGTCAGTGCATGTCATAGGGAGCATTGAGCGGCTTTACCATATCATTAGCATATTATGCTTTGATTGGTTGAACAGTTGACCAGTCACCAGACAACCAGACACTTGCATATTAGGCTTTTATTATGTAGGGTTTCTTCCCTTTATCAAGTGCCAAGGTGAGTTTTTAAGAAGCAACGTGGTTTAAATAAATTAAGTCATTTGTATATATAGGCTTCAAAGTAACTAGAAGTAGAACTAATACACACATTCCCAAGATAGACATTTCTGGTGTCCCCATAAACTAGGGTCTTTCAGCACCACTTCTCTTTATACATGTGACTACACGAAGCATGAAATATGCCTAGGAGGACACAGGAAGTCCATAGCAATAATTCATGGTTACTCTCATTGCCCAAATCTAGACAGCTGCACATTTTGCTCCTTGCCTTTGGGAATTACCATGCATACAATAATTTCTCTGTGAGAAAGCTAATAACTAAGGATCCTAGTTTAGCTCATCAGATTTTTTTAAGTAACAACAACAACAACAAAAAGTCTAACCACTGCAAGAGGATATTGGAGCACTCAGTCTCTCACTGACCTCAGTAATAGTAGTCTGTGTACAAGTAAGTAGCAGTAGAACTTCCACTAGAATTCTATTCAGAAAGTCTCCTCTCCAGTTCTCTTACCCCTGGCTGCCTCTAACAATGATGTCATGTTCTTTTCAGGCTTTAAGAGTAAAGATTCCGTCCCCAAACTTGTGACTGAGCTTATGGCTAAGAAGTTTTCATTGGATCCATTAATAACCCATGTTTTACCTTTTGAGAAAATAAATGAAGCATTTGACCTGCTTCGTTCTGGAAAGAGGTAGTTTTTAAGTTTCCTTTTATGGTGGGGGTTTGATTAACAGAGAAAAGAGGTGAAAGTACGAGAAAAACATTGGAGTGCCTTGGTTTTCCATTACTAGTTCAGTCTTTGCATGTAGAACATTTAAGATCATATTGTGAGAAGCTAGGAACAGTTGTTTTGCATTTCCTGCTGAAACATTGTTCTGCTGAAATGAAATTACATATGTTAGTTACAGTGAATCCAAATGATCAAAGCCACTCATCTTTATATACAAAAGAAGACTCACCCTTGCTAAGAAAAAGAATCAGAGTCCCACAGTCATAAGCATAACATGGAGTCACTGCAGCTTCTTCCTGGCCAGCTAAAAGGTTGACCATTAATGGCTGTGAATGCAAATTATATATAGGAGTAGGTGGAGCTACATTGGGATTGTTTTAATATAATGTAACATTTAATATAATATGATATATCATATAAATAATTTTTAAAGGCATGAACACATTTTTCTAAAAGTATCCAACAGAAGATGATTTTAAGAAAGGACATGAGTTGCAGTGTAAATATTATATATCTGATCTTACCAAGAATGGAGTCTCTCTAGCTTTATCTTCTAAGGCTCCTTAAGCACCACTTTATCAGAGCTCTATTAAATCTTCATCATTTACTATTATATCATTGCTTCCTTCAGGCAAGTTACTTGTCATCTTGTAATTTGTGCAATTTTGTGTTCAGGTTTAAATCCCAGCACTTTACACTAGATGTGTGACCTAGAGCAAGTTACAAATATCTCTAAGCCTCAGAATTTTTAATCTCTAATCTTTAAAGCCTACCTCATAGCATTGTTGAGTTTAAGTGATAAAATGCACAAGAAACATCTATGGAGTATGTGATAAACAGCAAGAACTTATTACCCATTGTTGTTTTCAATTCATTATTATGCCAGGCTTGTAGGATCTCAAAAATGTTTTTTGAGAATCCTAATCTATATATATAAAAGCCTAAGCGACCGAAAGACTGAACAGCTGGAATGACCAGAACGACCAGAACGACCAGTCACTATGATGCACACTGACCACCAGGGGGCAGACACTCAACGCAGAAGCTGCCCCTGGTGGTCAGTATGCTCCCACAGCGGGAGCTCCGCTCTGCTGACAGACCCATCCCAGCATCCCACCAGCCTGGCAGCAGCCACTCCCTCAATAGTTTTGCAGGTCCAATCTCTGGAGAATGGGCCAGGCACAAATGGACCAGCATCATCAGCACAATCCTGACGGTGCCACCGGCCCCCTGGAAGTCCACTTCAGGCACCATGGCCGCTTCCCCTCCCTAGATGCTTTGCAGGGAAGAAAGGCTATAAAAGTGGCTGCCAGGTGGCTCCCGACAACCGGCACGACCGTCGGCAGGTCAGATCCAGATCCCAGGCTGGCAAGGGCATCCCACTGCCTGCCTGGAGGGCCGATCGTGTCCTGGGACCCCCACCCTTCTTGGGACCCTACCCATGCACAAATTCGTGCACCGTGCCTCTAGTTCATTATAAAGCCTAAATGACAGCCATGTTCAGGTTTGAGTTTAAGGTTGGAGAAAACACAAGACCAAACCCGGAAAAGGTGAACTATCTTTGACTTGAATACATAAGGTTAGGAAGGGAGTGGCAGGAAATACAGACACCTGTTCAGTGAGACACATCAAACGCCCCTTGGACTCTTACATGGAAGAGTGTGAACTACATAAATATTAAAATAATATCTTTTGTGTTTCAGTATCCGCACCGTCCTGACATTTTGAAATCATACAAAGGCCTTTACTTGTAGCTGTCTTCTGGCTCCTTCATCATCTGGCACATCAGACAAACAACATCAATAATTCTGTTCTTCAGAGATGTTGTCAATAAATTACACATGGGAGGTTTCCATGGGAAATCAAGAAACAAAAAATTATGTGAAAACCTTTTTCGGGCATATTTTTTAAATCCAAGTGGAAGTTAGATGAGCCATCAGCTGAGTAATTGAATCCAATAAACATTTCTTCTTAATCACTCCACTCACGTTGCATGGTGTCGTCTTTCCCATTAAGGAAAAGGATTTCTTTGACTTCTTGCACGTTTTGTACTGTTGCCACCCTTAGTCACTGAAGCCCAGTGGGAGAGGTCCTCATTTTACTTGTCCCCAGCATACACTTGATGGGCTCTTGTGCTCAAAGTCCTCTACTTCTGCCTCTACTTCCACTGCCTGTGTTTTCCTTTCTATGAAATGTACCAAAGCCCAAAGGTAAAAACTGCTGGGTAAAGTGTACACTCAGACTTTTAGGTGAATATGGACCAGGATGTCTAAATGCAAGAAATTTCTTAGGGAAATGTGTCACACACATTTTATATGATACAGGGGAGTGTATTTATTGATTTTATACTCTTTGCTCTTAATATATAACTGTTCTTTAAAATAAAAGCAATTTCATGCTACCTGTGATAAATGAGGTTCAGATATTAAATGTGAAAACTGAGCTATTCCTAGAAACTTATTGTAATAATCTGGATTTTTACTCATGAAAGTGCTTCATTGGTTAAAACATTTTACTTGTTATAATTAACTGAAAAAGAGTCATAGGTAATTAAAAATATGGTGGCTTAAAGTATATGGTTGAAGCAGGTGTGGATACAGCATGTAAAATGGTAACTAAGAAATGGCACAAACATCAAAAGCAATATGTTTTCTAAATGTGTGCATATATACAGATGCACAGTTTCCAAAAATTATTTTCTATCTAGAACTTTTCTATTAACTACCATATCTTAAATCAAGCCTATAACCCTGGAATTAGTTTAATGTTTTTAAATATGTGGAAGCCTGTGGTACGTTTGTTAATGCTGTCCCACCATCAGGGGAAGGTTTGCATTTAGGCTTTATCTCTAAATGTGTAATGGAAAGCTTATTCCCGTAAGGAGTTTTAGCTTTCTCCAAAAGTGTATTTATTCCCATGTCTATAATTTGTTTGGTGTTGTGGAAAGGACTCCAGACTAGGATAAGCAATCTCCCACTTCTCTGTGACCTCCTGTAACTTACTCAACTTCTCTGAGCCCATTTCACCCTTTATTTTTAAAAATTATTCTACTGACCCATTACAGCTCAGAAAGCTTAGATGAGATGAAGCCAGTTAGAGAGCTTTCTCAACGATGAAGTGCCATAAAGATGTAGGGGATAGTACAATTGTTTTGTAAGAGGCTGAGGGAGATATTGAGGGTCCAGGCAGCTTCAGAATGTCCCTTTGGGTCCATGTGGCTGGGTGCTCCAATGACTTTATATTGGTGCTGATGACGTGAGACCCAGAGAAAAAGATGATGGTTCTAAATACCCACATCACAATAGTGAGCATAATGTTCTGCTGGTTGTACAAACGCCTACATTCAGCTTCATCTCCCCTGCCGCCCAGGTTGTGGGGAGCAAGTGGAGAGCAGGATGTAGGTAGGCATGTCAGTGGCACAGTCCTCCTCCACGGGGTGTGTGGAGAGGTTGAGGGAGGGTGCTTTTTGTGCACTGGCTCCCTGTATACATTGACGTTGGTGGGGAAGGGGACAGCTGAACTCAACATATAAAAATGGGACTCCAGATTGTTGGTATCCTGATAAGCCTGTAAGGGGCACATGGACCCGGTGTCTTCTTGGTCTCTAGTAATGAAAATTCTGACTCTAGAATCAAGAATTTCTAATTTGCCCTGGCCTGTGTGGCTCAGTTAGTTGAGCATTGGCCTGTGCATCAAGAGGTTGCTGGTTTGATTCCTGGTCAGGGCACATGCCCAGGTTTCAGCACCCATCCCCAATAAGTGGAATGCAGTATGCAGCTAATCAAAGTTTCTCTTTCATCGATGTTTCTCTCTCTCTTCTTCTCTGTTCCTCTCTAAAATTAATAAAAAATATATATTTTTTAAAATTTACATATTAGTTTGTTGGTCTTCTTTTTAAAAAATGTAACTGTAAGTGCATACAGCTTGCAATCACTTTTAGCCAACTGCAAAAAGTTTAATCAAAATGAAGAAAATTTTCAGTTTGAAGAAAAAGAATTTCATGTTGATGGTTTAACTAATCACTCTAATATAATGTTGTAGGTTCTCCAGAAATAGTAAATAAAGAAAAATTAAACTCTGAATTAACCCTTTGTTGCTTTATAAATCACACAAGCTGCTCTAAGATTAGAAAGTCATTTTGACAGAATCATTAGAAAATCATAAGTTAAAGTGAGAGCAAGTCTATGTTTAATAAGTAATTCTTACATACTTGACTGCTTAATTCTGATAACAAATGATTGTTGCACAAATAACCTTAATATGTTTTCCCTGAAGATTCTAAGGTAACAATTGCCGGGGTCCAACCCCAGCAGGTCCAGGGGTCCCCAAAGGTGTGGACGGAGTCGGCGAAGAAGGAATGACACGGAGACAGCGTTCAGTTGATCAGCAGCCTAGCCAGGATCTCCAGCCAGGATCTCCAGCCAAGTTCTGGTCTGGATCTCCAGAGAGGTTCTGTTGGTTCTCCAGCCAGGTTCTGTGGCCATGTTCCCTCGCTAGGTTCTCCAGCCAGGTTCTGTCCAGGTTCTCCAGCCAGGTTCAGTCACCAGGTTCTAGTCAGGTTCTCTGGCCAATTTCTGTAGTCAGGTTCAGTCCAGGATCTTTTGCCATGTTCTCTCCAGCGAAGTTCTTCTGTCTCCAGGCTCCGTGTAGGTTCTGTCTTCTAAATTCTGTCTCCTAAGTTCTGTGTCTTGCTGTCTTGTTACATCTGTATTTATACCAGTTGACTCAATCCTATCAATCTCTATTACAAGGTTAGGGCGTTTCTTATCTCCATTCCAGGGAGTAAAGATTATGTAGCTTAAGCATGATTGTTCGTAGTTAAAGTGATAATTACCCGCCTGGCACTTAGTTAAGAGGTTTTATTCCCCCCCTAACTTCAGGGGAAAATCCCTACCTGGGGAAACAACCTTTCTCAGAGGCCTTGGTTAAAACACATAGTGCCAAGAAGGTGAGCAAACATATTAAGAACAGTATGCCATATATGCCAGGTCCCTTGAAACAGCAAGCATGGACCGGCTCCCGGCAAACAATTTTATTGAAGTACATTAAATTCTATTTACCTGTCAAATACCTAGTAATTTTCATGAAATGGGCCATTGCATAAGAAGAGAAACCAATATTGGTGGGACAAGAATAAGGTAGAATGGGAGCATTACAGTGGAGGCCAAACACTATTCAGATGAGATTAATGGTCAGATATGTGGACTTGGTTAGCTCCTTTCATTCAGCACCCAGCGTCTGGAAGCTCATCTGCACAGCCTACCACAATCAACAAGAAAACCCAGAAGTTGCTTCATTACTCACTAACAATGCTAACTCAGGAGAGAGGACAACTAGAGAGAGAAAGCATCTGGTTTCCTAGTCCAGGCTTGTTTTGAAGTATCTGGTGTGTTAACAAAGAAGTCAGTAGATAGATTTATAATGAGAGAAAGCAAGTTCAGAGAGATTTCCAAATAATATTTATATAAATATGTTGTTTATCCACCACCACTCACCCAGAAACGATTCACAGTGTTTTTGCAGATATATAATTGCCTTAAGGGTGAGTCATTACTATAGTTTTGAAACAAAAATAATTTTAGTTCATTCTAAATTTAAGTAATAAATATCCCCCAGCTAATTTCATATTTCAAAGTGTAACAGTGAGGAATTGTAACCCACCACACCCTTCTTTTGACAGCTTTTCTATAAATGCTGACTCTAATATTTAGCTTATAGATAAAAAAACATGATTATATAAGAATCTCAGAGGGAAGGAAGGAGGGGGTATGAAAAGATCAACCAAAGAACTTATATGCATACATGCATAACCCTTGGACAACAGTGCAGTGAAGTCCTGGGATAGGGGAAGGAGTGGGATGTTGGTGGGGCTGTCAATGGGGACATCTGTAATACTTTCAACAATAAAGATAAACTTAAAAAAAAAGAATCCTAGGAACTAACTTTAGAAGATGCAGACTCTGACCATCAGTCATCCCAGTTCTGGGAAATTTGCTAACCTTGATCCATAAAACTAGGTGACAAAGGCCAGGATGATGCATACAAGACCATCACTTGACCTGTTTTTGAGATCTTATTATAATGGACTGTGCTGGTCTGCACGTAGGAAACTTTTCAACTGCCTCCCCTTGACCTCTTTGTTCTTCTTTCCCTCTCCCTCCTTATAAAAACTGTCTGCTCTGAGATGTAGAGATAGGCTTTGTGACAAGAGCCCCTCATCTTCTCAGGTGCCTGGCACTGGAATAAACCCCTTTCCTTTTTCACCAACATCTGTCTAATACAGTTCCTCATGTTGTGGTGATCCCCAACCATAAAGTTATTTTTGTTGCTACTTCATAACTGTAATTTTGCTACTGTTATGAATCGTAATGTAAATATCTGATATGCAGGATGTATTTTCATTGTTACAAATTGAACATAATTAAAGCATAGTGATTAATCACAAAAACAATATGTAATTATATATGTGTTTTCTGATGGTCTTAGGCGACCCCTGTGAAAGAAAGGGTTGTTCGACCCCCAAAGGGGTCGCGACCGACAGGTTGAGAACCGCTGGTCTAATGAGTTTGGCTTTCATGGTGACAGGTACTGAACCTTAGTTCTGGTTACAAGAATGGATTGGAGAAAGAGATTAGGAAATAACTGGGCAACTAAGTATTTCTTTTGAACTTCAATTCAAACCTCAGTAAATTAGAAGTGAAAGAAAGCTAAAGTGAAATAAATTCCTTCATTAATGAAAGAAAATGCTAAGGCATTTGTTTTATCTTTGCAAAATTTTCAAACTATAATGAGTAGTAGAAAAAAATTAGAGCTATTAATGACCTGTTATTTTTCTTTTGCTTAAAGACAGAACATTGAAGAATATGGTGGTTAGCTTTTTCAGTGTGAGTGATATTTGAGGTTCTCTGGCCTCTTTTCCTCCATCTCTGCAATAGTTCTGAAGAAAAATAAAGGAGTGAAAGAAGGGGAAAGGATAACAATTATATCCAAAGCTAATACCTAAAGGCAAAATTGTCAATGTTTAAGTTTAAGTTGAATTTTGCATTCTGTGATTACAATGATTGTTACTTAGGAGCAAATATTTACACCTAAATTTAAAGGATGAAGAATATTTTGGAAGGAGGAAAATTGGAGGATGGCTCTGCAGACAGAGGGCTTAGCATAAAAGAGCAGAATGTGTTTAGGACATTTTAAGCATTTAGTATTGCTAACCTGAAAACTTCACAATGGGAAATGTCTGGGTCAGGTAACCGTAATTCTTGAATTCCTCTAAAGAGCTTTAGATTTTATCCCCTGGATAATGGGAGCTCTATTAAAATCTTCTGCCCAGCTGAGGTGGCTCAGTGGGTGAGTGTCGACCTATGAACCAGGAGGGCATGGTTGGATTCCTGGGTTGTAGGGTTGATCCCCAGTAGCGGGTGAGGAGGAGTCAGCCATTCAATTATTCTCTCTCATCATTGATGTTTCTATTTCTCTCTCTCTCTCTTCCTTCCTCTCTAAAATCAATGAAAATACATTTTTTAAAATTCTGAGCAGATTGGTAAAATGATAAGATTAACATATTAGAAGTTCATTCTTACACCTGTGGGTGGGGTTATTAGAGGTGAGGAGAGAAAGAGAATGAGGAGGATACAGACAAGAGAGGATGGGGCCCATTCTGGAGCAGTGTCCTAGGGGAAGGAATTCATCAGAATTGGGTAATCTTAGGAAGTAGAGTTGACTTGGCACCAGGACTGAGGGAATGTGGGCCCATTCTGTCCTGACAGCTGAGTATGGATGGTAGGCCCCTTCACCAACTTGGAAACTAAGACCATTGGAGTTGACAAGTTTGAAGCACTTCTAAGATTTACAACTGTAGTTGTCCATACAAATCTGCAGGTAGGAAATAAGTTCTGAGTTAAATATATAGCTTGCAGGTGGATTCCCATTTGGATAATTCCCTACAGTGTAAGTCCTCCTTCCTAGCATGGAATTCTCCCCCAAAACATTACAAGATCCAGACGTGTGATTTAAGTTCTACTAATCAAATACACTCATGAGAGACCATGCCGAAGAACTGCAGTTTCTCAAAAGAGGTAGGATATAGAGCAAGCATGTCAAATTCACAGCCCGAGGGCCACATGTGGCCCACAATGAATATTTTTTTTGAGGCCCAGCCAATATAACGGTATGTAAGAAACATTTTAATAAAAATTTCATAACTTAATTTTTACAATACCCTGTTATATATAATTATTAATAACAAACTACAACGTTCACTAATGACTGATTACTATAATTGTGTTGCATTCATTTCCCTTACATGCCTTACCTGCAGGTGCACCATTTCTCTCCACTAATACTAGCAGCGAATATTTTAGCAGCTGATTGCCACGTCTTTAGTCTTGGACTGACTTGTTTGGTGTGCACAACAGGAAATATTTCACTTTCAGAGAACAAGAAAAATTGGTTTATTTGCATTATACTTATTAATTTGTGCAGTTATTCAGTGTCTGGTAAGTTAATGTTCAAGAAAAAATATTAATTTTTAGTAAAATGTTCTATTATTTTATGTTAACGATTACTCATTTATTTCAGCCTTTTGTATTCAGCATGTCTCTACAAAATAAACCTATGTTTCTATGAAAATTGAAGCTTTTGTTTTTTTGCATCCCACATACACTTAAACCTTGTTTATTTGGCCCGTGTTAGCCTTTGAGTTTGACATGCTTGATATAGAGGATCCATTCTACTGGTGTGGATCATAGTGAGGATAGATAGGGTCTGGAGTTGGAGTCAAAAGCTGGCAGCTCCCTGATCAAGGCAAGCTGGGTCCTGACATTATTTTTGGAAGCTCAGCCTATAGTCTGCTTGCTCAATCATCTCAGTTATTCTGCTTGCCCAAAATATGTAAACATGGAACATTTTGAGATAATGGAGATGATAGCTAATATGGAATTAATCTGCTTGGCTTCTAGATGTTAGTTGAGTCCCTGGACATAGATAATATTGCCCAGGCAGAGAGTATAGGACAGAAGGAGAAATGGAAGGAGCATTTTAGTCAGGGAGAAAATATCAGCTCAGGGCCACAGACAGAGGTGTTTGCACCCCTCTTGGTGGAACCAGGAGTGAGTCAGTTGATTGAGAGCTGGGAGACATGATTGAACAGGCAGAAAGATGACAGACTGTGGTCATCTTAGTGATAGGCATTGGCTCCTTTCGGAAAGAAAGGAACTATTGAAGGTTTGGCAAATGTGGTGATCTTGAAAATTAATGTAACAGTAGTAGGTAGGATAGACTGAGGCCCAACAAGGCGATCAACTGGAAGAGTGCTGCAGTGTGACATGAGTGAGACAGATCTGGGGGCTCCCGGGTTGAGCGCAGAGCGTTAACCCTTCCAGCCCCCGAGGGCGAGGGCGACAAGGAGGACAGGAGGGCGCAGGGGCCAGGGCCAGGATGCCCGCGGCAGGCATTTCCCCCGCCCCCTGCCCTCTACCCCCCGCCCCCCCCCCCCCCCCCCCCCCGCAGGCTGCCTCTGCCATCTTGGGCGGCCCCAGAGGGTGGGCGCGGATTTCGGGTCAGGAAGCTGCTCTGGCTTCGAGGAGCGGCCGCCTCCCGCAGCCCCGGCGCGCCTCGGCCCCCTGCTTCCGCCTAAGCGTGGCCAAGTGAGGGTGCTCCGGTTCCGGTAGCGGAGGCGCGGGGCGCAGCGCGCGGCGTCCGATCCGAGCGCCCCGGCGAGGCCGACGGATACCCGGACAGACGGATTCCCAAAACCCCCGTCCCGGACATTAGCGACGGTCTGCGCCGTCCATGTGGGGACCTGGAGTCACGGCCCAGGGCCTGTCGCCGGCCCGGGCGCCGCCACCACCACCACCACTGCTGCTGGCGGCGGGGGCGGCGGGGGCGGCGGGGGCGGCGGGGGCGGCGCGCTGCGAGCCGCCGCATACCTTCTCCGCGAGGTGGGCTGGTTTCGCGCACGCTCCCGGGCTGCTCACCCTGCGCTTGCTCTTCCCCATGAGCCACTTGCTGCGGCGTCGGGGCGGGAGGGCGGCGGGTTCTCGGTCCCCTCCTGCGCCTCGGAGCAGGAGCTGCGTTCGTCTCGCCTGCCTTCCTGCAGCTGCCCAGCTACCGGGAGCTCAAGTACCTGTCAGCCTACAAGGGGTCCATGCGGCTGCAGCAGCCCAGCTCCGGGGAGGTGGCCCACGTCGGTGCTTGCACGGTCGCCCTGGAAGAGGCGGCACCACGGACACGAGGCACCCGAAGGCTGCTCCCCGCTCCTCTGAGCGCCCAGGACCTGACCGCGCGGGCAGAACTGGGCTGGGGGCTGAGGCGGGAGGGCCGTTGGCCGCCAACAACTGCCACCAGGCCTAACCGCCCAACTGCCCAACCGCCTGGCGACTGGGTTGGGGACCCGCTCTCCCCCTGGATCCTGAGTTTCCCCACCTTTCGTTCAGTTCAAGGCAACATTAGGCAGCGCGGCGGGGCAACTGCAGCCGACTAGGCCGGGACGCACCTTGGAAAGATGTTCCCCTGCACCCAGATGGCGGTCATTAGTAAGTGCCTGCTGCCCGCATCCCAGAAAGTGCAGCCGGAGAAGCGCAGCACCCATTCGGGATGAGGGGCAAGGGACGAAGCTCCACTCTTCCCTCCATCCAGGACAGGTCACTGCCTCCCAGGAAGGGTGAGGAGCGGCTTGGGGCAGCCCAGGCTGGAGCCTGGATTGGGTGCCTCCCTTGAGAAGAACCCCCAAACCCTTCCATGTCTTCCTGGCCAAGCATAACACAGCAGTTGGCTCAGTTTGGTGGGGAATACTCTTGATATCGAGATATCGGTTAGTGGCTATACCTATTCAAGAGACAGGCTTTATGCATATCCAAGACCATCTCTGGAAGAAGGTACAGCTGGACTTCGGATTTTCCAATAACTGAGAAGATATTTATATTTGTCTTTTACAAATATTTTTACCACGTATTGAAAGTATCAGGAGCGTATTTCTGCAATTAATGACAAGATACTGGTCTCATAATCTTTTCTAGGCCCCAATGGCCCAGGAATTGCCCACACTCTCATGATTGTTTAATAAAATGTTGGACATTATTTCATTTACAATGGGGGGGAAAGGAGGCATGATTGAATGAGAAAACATGTGACAAAAACATGAAGGATATCTTATTTTCACTATTTCGGAAGAATGAACTTTATTTTTAGTCCTGTGGCATAACATAAAACTTTTATACTAACTACCCATTATATAATCTACGTCTTCACTGTAGCTAGATGTAAAAATGATCAAGACATGTGCATACCATGAAGCATAATGCCATGTTGCTTTCCCTGTTTCATTTGGCATTCTTGTTAAATTGTGTTTTGTGGCCCAGAATGTGATCCGCCTTGGTGACAGTTCCATGTCAGCTTGAAAAGAATGTGTTCTGCTGCTATTAATGACGTAGTCCATAAATGTCTTATGTACAGTTAATTGATAGTATTGTTTAGTTCAACTGTGTCTTCACTGATCTTCTGCCTGCTGGAATTGTCCTTTTCTGCTAGAAAGATGCTGACATATCCAGCTATAAGAATGCGTTCATTGATTTTCTCCTTGTAGTTCTATCATATTTTGGCTCAGCAGTTTAATGATCTCTTTATAGACACATACATGCTTAGGCTTGTTATATGTTCTTTCATTTTAACCTTTGTACTAGCTTTTGTGTTAGTCGACCTATCACTTTTATTATATGTTTGCTTTTGTCAGTGAGAAATTTTTTCTTTCCTATCTTTTCCTAGTTATTAAAATTTTTTTTTTCTTCTTATTAAAGAGATCTCCTAAATATTTTTGGTAATAACGGTTTGATAGTAGTGAACTCTTTCTGCCTTTTCTTGCCTGTGCAACATTTCACCTCTCCTTTGATTCTAAAGGATAGCTTTCCTGGGTAGAGTAATCTTAGTTATAGGTTCTTGTGTTTTTCTTTTTTTTTTTTTTTCCAATTACAGTTTATATACAACATTATTTTTCTTTCAGGTGTGCCAGTCTCTTTTAGCCTGCAAAGTTTCTCTTGAGAAATCAGCTGACAGTCTTATAGGAGCTACCTTTTCTCTTGCTGCTTTTAAGATCATTCTTTGGCATTTTTGTTTTCTTTTGCTTGCTTTTTTATCTCCCCTATACTCTCCTCAACCTTCCCCTCATGACTCTCCCCTCAGCAATCACTGCACTATTGTCCATGTCCATGATTTTTTTTTTTCTTTTTCTTCTTTGATGGTATGTGTTTTGGTGTGAGTCTCTGATATCATCTTATTTGGAACTCTGCACTATCTGGACTTGTATGTCTATTTCCTTTGCCAGACTGGGGAACTTTTTAGTAATTATGTCTTCAAATCTTTCTCTCTTTTTTCCTCCCTCCCTCCCTCCCACCCTCCCTCCCTCCCTCTCTTTTCTTTCTGATACTCCTATGATACAAATGTTGTTACATTTCATGTTGTCCCAGAGGTCCCTTAAACTATCCTCATGTTTTACTTTTTTTTCTTTTTGCTGCTCGGGTATTTTCTGCTACCTGTCTTCCAAATTACTGATTCTCTCATCTCCTTTATCCAGTCTGCTGTTGATCCCCTCCAACATATTCTTCATTTGAGTTATTGTAGTTTTCATTTCTGACTAGTTCTTTCTTATGATTTCTATGGCCCTGGCATGCTCTGAGTTGCTGTCCCTTCTCTGGAGCTTAGGGTGAGAGTTGTGAGCAAGTGAGGCTATACTTAGGCCCTTTAAGAGGATGATTGTGTCTACAGCAACCCTCCATCTCACCTAGAGTGAATTCTAGCTGATTTTCATAGCCAGCTGTTGTAGGGATTTCTCTTCTCAGCACTGGAGCTGCAGGTTTTGGAGCTGTCCTCATTCTTCTGTGGGGACCTCCATGGCCAATGTATTCCTCTCTGTTCTCAACCACCACATGTGGATGTGTGACCAGTCTGTCCCACATTTCTGCTCACTCAGAATATTTCAAGGTCACCTAAAATCTGTTGATGTATGAATATCCAAACCTGTAGAAATTTTTTTATAATTTATTTGAGTCAAACCGAGGATATGTCTGGAAGCAAGATCTCAACAGACTGAGAAAAATGCTTCCAAGAAATGACAGCTTGCAGGTTCTTTTATGCATTTGGAATTAAGAAGAGAATGTAAGGCTCAGCTTGTGTGGCTCAGTTGTTGAGTGTCGACCAATGAACCAGGAGATCACGGCACCTGCCTGGTCAGGCCACATGCCTCAGTTGCAGGCTTCATCTCAGTGTGTGTGTGCGTGTGTGGGGGGGGGGGGCATGCAGGAGACAGCTGATCAATGATTTTCTCTCTTCATTGATGTTTCTATCTCTCTTTCTTCCCCTTCCTCTCTGAAATCAACAAAAACATATTTATGTTAGTCCATTTGGGCTCCTGTAAAATAAATGTCAGTTTACACAACAAACTGGTTTAAACAACAGCATTGATTTCTGATAGTTTTGGAGGCTGGGAAGACTAACATAAATTGAATTCAAATACTTATCCCACCATCACTTTCTAAACTTACTCATGTACGATGTGTCTTTCTAAATTGATTGGGGTATATGAGCTCTTTGATGCCTCCCAGAATCTCTGAAAAGTGGTCAGACTCACTTTCTTCATCCTGCTCTGCACAAGTGAAGGTGAGCAGCAGGGAGAACAAGGTGGTGACCATTCTGTACAAGCAGTGTCTTCTCTTCCAGGTGGATGTATGTAGCCCTGTATGACCCTCTGCACCTACACAAGTAAAGTTGAAAACAGACAACAGTGTCATGCCCTTAACAGTTTTAGAGAAACGTAATATTTATGTTAATGTATACATGTTGACAGATTATATCTAATTAAGTAATTGAATGCACTGTGCTCTCAAGTGTTGGTATAAGACTTGAGATTTATTAAAAGTCAAACTTAGAGGAGGCTTTCTCTTATTCATGGCACTAACCAATGGATAATAGAAATGCACAAGATTGTGTGTTTTTCAGTTTTGACTGTGCAAGAGAGATCAATATTTAGTTTTTAACTTAAATGTTCTCTCCACAAAGCTTCCTTTGAGACCTTCAGTCAGATGCCATCCCGATGATCTGACTTGTTTGCCTGTGTCTTTTTTTGCCATAGAGTGTGAGTTTCTTTTATGGGTAATCATTGTAGCTAATATTTATTGAAGATTGTCCTATCTGCCAGGTTTCCTGGTAAGTGTTTTAAAGGGCTTGTCTCAGTTGTTCAACAAACAATGCTTTGAGGTGGTACTATTATTCTATTATTTTACAAATAAGGGCAAATTCACACAGCTAGTAAAGCTAGGGTCTGCCTGGAATCCAAGGCCATGTCATAAGCATGACCCCATACTGCCTCTAGGCAGAGGCAGAGGCCATCTCTTATCCCTCCTTGCCACCCCAGTGCACCCAACTGAATGCCTGGAACAGGGAGGTGCTCAGTCAGTGCTGCTAGGTATTGCGTAGAGCAGAAATGCCAGGGTCATGAGCACCCTTTCTGTAAATGACTGATGTCTGACCTCTCTGCTATGAAGAGGAGGGGGGTGCTGGGGCAAACACATTCCTCTGGCTTGTACTTCTCTCTGTCCTATGTCATTTGTGCTGCTTCCTTACTGCTCTTTCTTTCTTTTCTTTCTCATGCTCTAATGGCAGCATGAGGATTAGAAGTTGCAGCTTAGTGCACACAAACGGGAAATGAGAAGAAGAGAGAATAAACGTGGAATCCAGAGAAAAAGAGATTAAAATTTATGTGTAGAGAAATATTTAACCAGATAAATCAAGCTGTTATCCATAATTGGCAAATTACAAAGTCCAGGTCTGAGTTGTGGATTAGTGCCCATTTCTCTCTGATTTGATATAGTTTGAGAATAAACTTGTGGGTCAGGTTAAAGACACCAGATCACATGTGTAGAACTGAGCATTACTCAAGCAAATAAAATATCTGTGCAACATATCTGTTTCATGTAATTGAGCAGGAAAGGGTCTGCAAGAATCCATCTGCCTCCTGGCCTGCATAAAGAACAGAAACATGAGCACAGCAGGAAAAGTAAGCATTTTTTTTACTTTTGAAAATATATTCTCATTATATAGTTCACAAAGAGAAACAATATTTAATGAATAATTTAAAATTTATATCTAAATTAAAAACCATATAAACTGAAATATAACATAGAATATATGCTTTGTTATGCAATGTATATTGAATCAGAATTTAAATAGGCTGTTGCTAAATATTGTTAAAAGAATATGTAACTTTTGTACCTATTAAAGTCTTTATTTACTATATTAGATAAATGGGCAGTAGTTACAGCCAATCATGAATAATTTGAAAATCTGAAGTTAGAAATATTTTTAATCAATAGTTTACCATTGTATTGAGAAGCCAAAACTTAAACGTTATTGTTTTGTAATCATGTTTTTATTTTTATGAACACAGGAGGAAAGTTAATTCTGACAAGTTTTATTGATCTCAAAGCATTAGAATCATCAAGGATAAGCAAGCCAACATCAACATGCAAATTCTAATTTTAAAGGGTCCTATGACGGCTCAATGCAGGAAATTTCCACAGAAATCTTAAAGAAAAATATCTTCTCCATACAAAAGTCAACATGATTTTATCAAAAGTTAATACTGATAAAGTTTGAATCACTTATTACTAGTAGGAACAGGGATATTGGTTCTAGGTCTTCCATAGATCTTTTTACCTCTTCAATGTGCTTATCAGTGCAGAGAAATGCATGTGATCATACAATATAATCAATTCACATTGTTTAACTGCTCAGTCCCAAAAAGTGCCCAGGACTTTTGTTGTGTTAGGAGTGGAACACACACTCTAATATTTTGCAATAACAAAATTGAAAGTTTCTGAGATTTCTACACACCCTGTGTTATATAACAGGCCTATGATTTTTTTGGAAACTCAAGAGGGCCAATTGTCAGTTTTTTTCATTTCAACTCTCTTTATTTTCATTTGTTACTGATTAGCATTTACAATGGTGAATTATATTCCAAATGAATAAAAGTTAGGAAAAATTAAAAATAAATTTGTCAAAACTCAGTTTGAAAGAAATAATGAGTTCAGAAAGCAAATGAGTAAACCAAATGTATTCATGAAAACAGTAAATGCTAAGCAATCGGTTCTTGCCCCTCTGGGGCAACATCCATAGATTTCAGCTTTGTGGTAGCACTTCACATGTTTATTCTTCCTGCATTATATTTTCCTCACATGCAAAACGGCAATCATAATAATCCCTACTTTACAAGATAGTTGTGAGAATGTAATAAATTTATATTCCTTAGCACTTAGGATAGTGTCTGGTACATATAAGTTATTCAATACATGTTAGTCACTACTACTGATGTTGTTGTTATATAAGATTTGATTAATTGCTTATTACCATGGGATGGTGAAAAGATAAAGTTGGATTGTCTTAATTTTCTGGGCAGCAGACTTTCTGACTTTGCAAAAATTAGTCAGTTGCTAAGTCAAATGAGCCTCAAATTTGCCATCGTAAAATAGACCAATAGCTTAATAATACTGCCCTGTGGGCTTTAGAGATCAAGTATGTAATTCATTCAGCATTGGCCACAATGTGCCTGCCCATTAAATGAACACCTGATAATCAGGACTTATGCACTATTAGCGTATTATTTCTAAGTACTCTCATATGTATTGACCATGGCAAGCACCTCAGCAGAGTAGGAGAATTTGACATATAAATAATGAAAATTAATTTGCAAAAGCATACATTTCAATTGACCTTTTAAAATCATATTTGTAATTATGAATTATATATTCATAATTATAATTACTATAGAATTATCTATCTAGAAGAAATCTCTCAAATGTATAAACTTTGTAGCAATGAAGACAGATTTTACCAGTATGTTACATTCTCTAGTACTAAAAATATGTGTTCAACTTTAATTTTGAAGAACATCTATGGATAAACTATGCTAGATTAAAAGGTCAAACACACAGTTATTCCATTTTTAAATATATATGTGAGTATGTGGGTAAGAGTGTGTGTGTGTGTGTGTGTGTGTGTGTGTGTGTGTGTATACAGCTGTAACCTCTGTGATTTTTGGCTCACCTCTAATCTGGAAAAAAAATAGCTACACATAAATTAGAGAAGAAAATAAAGCTGCCAAAGCTCACTTTCAAATGAGTCATGCAAACTAGTAGCACACGGAAGTAGTGGGGAGAGAAATCGGAGGAGGAGGACAGGCAAGGAGAAAGAGAAGTCACCTATGCAGGGAGGCAAGTATGCACTGGAATCATAAAGTCTGGTTGTTTGGGGCTTAAGCACTGACTTGAGCAAGAGAGTAATAGATTTTATGTGACCAGACAGTGATCCTATCAGTGAAATATTTGTAATTTAAAACTTCATTGCAAGCAAACAGTTGTGGGCAAACAACCAATTTCAGGACTGCATTAGGAAATATCACAAATAAACAACCCTTGGAAAAAGAAACAACATAAGGATGACTTAAAAGAACATATTCCATTTTATCTCAATGCCTCATTATAGTTAATTCTATTTATGTTTCCTTATGTTATTACTTTACACATTTTAAAAAGGTATTTTCATTCTCTTTGCAAATCAGAAGTTGTCCTTTTCTATATAACATTTATCAGATTTCAGACAGGGAGCTAGATGTTGCACATAAAAAGATGAAAGTCACAATCCCTGACTTCAAGAGCGGGTAAGCACTTGTGTCATCTTTCTGTTCAATTTCCAGGTAATAAAATGCAAAGCAGCTGTGCTATGGGAGATAAAGAAACCCTTTTCCCTTGAGGAGGTGGAGGTAGCACCCCCTAAGGCTCATGAAGTCCGTATAAAGGTGAAACACTTTTTTCTCTTCTATTGAATTTTAAGTATAAGAAAATTCAGAGAATAGTACAAATGGAAATAACAAAAAGTTTATTAAGAAGCACTTTTTAGCCCAGCCAGTGTTGCTCAGTGGTTGAGCGTTGACCTATGAACCAGAAGGTCATGGTTGATTCCCAGTCAGAGCATAAGCCCAGGTTGTGGGCTTGATCCCTAGTGTGGGCATGCAGGAGGCAGCCAACCAATGATTCTCTCATCATTGATGTTTCTATCTCTAGCCCTCTCCCTTCCTCTCTGAAATCAATACAAATATATATATATATATATTAAAAGAAGCACTTTAAAAAAATCCTCATGCAAGGATATGTTTGTTTATTTATTTGAGAGAGAGAGAGAGAGAGCGCTGAGAGAGAAACATCGCATCAATCCGTTGCCTTGCCTTCATATGTGCCCCAACCAGGATCGAATCAGAAACCTAGGTAAGTGCCCTAGTAATCCAAACAGTGGAATTACATTTCTTGTCAAGGAAATATAAAAATACAAGTTGTTAAACTTTCAAAAATAGAGTAGATAGTATGTACAGTATAATCCTAATGTCAACCTCAATAAAGAGGTAAATTGAGTCAAGCTCAAAATGATGAAAAAGATGAATTTATTCAAGAATAACTTGAATACCTTTTATTTCTCCTTCTTGATTAGCACTTTCAATACTATGTTGAATAGGAAAAATGGGCATCCCTGTCTTGTTCCCTATTCTTAGGGGAAATGGTCTTACTTAGTATTTGCCCACTGAGTATGATGTTGCTGTAGGTTTCTCATATAAGGCTTTCATTATGTTGAGATATGATTCCTTTATCCCCACTTTGCTGAGAGTTTTATATCAAAAAAGGGTGTTGGATTTTGCCGAGTGCTTTTTCTGCATCAATTGATATAATCATTTGGTTTTTACCTTTCAATTTGTTTATGTGATGTATCATATTTATTGATTTGCGGATATTGTACCAGCATCCTTGGAATAAATCCCACTTGGTCATGGCGTATGATCTTTTTAATGTATTGCTGGATGTGATTTGCTAATATTTTGGTGAGGATTTTAGCATCTATATTCATCAGGAATATTGGCCTATAATTGTCTTTCTTTACAGCATCTGATCTGGTTTGGGGACTAGGGTAATGCTGGCTTCATAGAAAGAGCTTGGAAGTGTTCTTTCCTCTTGAATTTTTTAAAATAGTCTGAGGAAGATTGGTATAAGTCCTTCTTCGAATTTTCGTAAAACTCCCCTGTAAAGCTGTCCGGAACTGGAGAAGAAGAAGTAAAATAGTCACTTTTTGCAGATGACGTGATATTATACATAGAAAAACCTTAAAGACTCAATAAAAAAAAACCCCACTAGATTTAATAAAAGATTTTGGCAACATAGCAGGATACAAAATTTACACCCAGATATCTATGGCTTTTTTAGACACCAATAATGAACTCAAGAAAGAGAAACTAAAAAACAATCCCATTTACCATTGCACCAAAAAAACTAAGATACCTAGGAATAAACTTAACTAAGGTGGTAATAGGTAATTGGGCAGATACATGCAAAAAGATGAAACTAGACCACCAACTTACACCATACAAAAAAAAAAACCTCAAAATTGATAAAGGACCTAAACATAAGATGGGAAACCATAAAAATCTTAGAAGAATCCATAGGCAGCAAAATATCAGACATATATCATAGCAATCTGTTTACTGATACAGCTCCTAGGACAATGGAAACAAAGGAGAAAATAAACAAAAGGGACTACATCAAAATAAAAACCTCTGCACAGCAAAAGAAGCCATCAACAAAACAACAAGAAAGCCCACTACATGGGAGAACATATTTCCCAACATTATATCTGATAAGGGCTTAATCACCAAAATTTACAGGGAACTTACACAACTTAACAAAAGTAAGCCAAAAATCTAATGAAAAAATGGGCAAAGGACCTAAATAGACACTTTTTGAAAGTGGACATGCAGAAGGCCAAGAGACATATGAAAACATGCTCAAAGTCACTAATAATCTGAGAGATGCAAATCAAAACAACAATGAGGTACCATCTCACACCTGTCAGAATGGCTATCATCAACAAATCAACAAATGACAAGTGCTGGAGCGGATGTGGAGAAAAAGGAACACTTGTGCACTGCTGGTGGGAATGCAGACTGGTGCAGCCACTATGGAAGACAGTATGGAGTTTCCTCAAAAAACTGAAAATGGAACTCCCATTTGACCCTGTGATCCCACTTCTAGGAATATATCCCAAGAAACCAGAAACACCAATCAGAAAGGATATATGCACCCCTATGTTCATAGCAGCACAATTTACCATAGCTAAGATTTGGAAACAGCCTAAATGCCCATCAGCAGATGAGTGGATTAAAGACCAGTGGCACATCTACACAATGGAATACTACACTACTGTAAAAAAGAAGGAAATCTTGCCATTTGCAACAGCATGGATGGAACTGGAGAGCATTATGCTAAGTGAAATAAGCCAGTCAGAGAAAGATTAATATCACAGGATCTCACCCATTTGTGGAATACAATGAACAACATAAACTGATGAACAAAAATAGAACCAGAGACATAGAAGCATCAAACTGATCTTCATACCTCAGAGGGTAGGAAGGGGAGGGGTGTGTTAAGAGATAAACCAAAGATTTGTTCCATGCATTTAAGCATAATCAATGGACATAGACAGTAGAGGGGAGAGGGCATGTGCTAGGGGACAGGAGTGGCCAGGGAGAGGTCAATGGGGGGGGGGGGAGGAGACATATGTAATACTTTTAACAATAAAGAATTTAAAAACAAAACAAAGCAAAACAAATAACAGTAGTTGTAATTTGGAACATGCAAATTGTAGAAAGCTATAGGGCAGTCCTTTGAGGGTTTGGGGTAGGCTATACTTACAGGCAGGAAATTTAAAGAGGGAAGAGTTCAGTTATAGTCTGTTAAAATGTATATATTTTTTATGAGAGTATCTTTTATTATTATATAATACTCTTTTTGTCTCATTTAATTAGTTTGGGCCTTGAATTCTGCTTAATCTGATAATAATATAGCAGCATGTATTCTTTTGTTTTTATTTCATTAAACAATTTTTCATTGAAAAAAAAGGATCATTGAAACAAAAGCAAATCCAATCATACAAACAAAGCTCAATTCAGCTTAAAATGTGAGATGAATCCCATGAGAGTTATTTTAGTTCAAAATTTCTCAAGGTTGTTATGAGGCAACTCTTGACCAATTTTCATTTAGGAAAATTCCAATATTATCAGTGTTCTGTAAATCAGGCATTTACAGGGAAACGATTTCTCAGTCCTTATGTGTCCTTCCTAATGACACATACATTAGATTTTCCTTTTTATATCCTCTGGTTCTATTGTAGATTGAAATTCTTTCACACTAATGAAATTAAAAAGTATTGATGTGTTTATACAGAAAAAAAGTGCAAGATTTCAAAATCAATTAGCATTAAATGGTGGAGCTTAACTGACTTAATTTCCTTGGTTGCTAATCTATAGTTTCTACTTCTAGGAAAAAGGATGCATTCTTCTCTATTACATAAGACAAATATTTGAGAAACTTATTTCACAGATTATTCTGAATTGCTTAAGGCAGGGAAGGAAAGAAGTGGAGGGTTTTAAACTGAGTAATCTTTTTTTTCACTCATAAACTTTTATTTTTATTTATTTATTTTTAAATTTAAATTCTTTATTGTTTAAAATCTTACATAAGTCTCTCCCTCCCCCACCTCCCTTGACCTCTCCCTGCCCGCCCCCAAAGGACTTGTATGCATGCATAAACTGAGTAATCTTGAAGAGAAACAGGATCTTGTGAATTTGGGAAAATAGAGATTACTAGCAAAATCCTTGAAAACTCTTCAAAAGTCCAACTTTAGAAAGCTGGGCATGTGAAGTCCATCTGAGGGCCACAGTTTTGCTGAATCTAATTATCTTCCCTTTACCCTGTAGATGGTGGCCTCAGGGGTCTGTCGGTCAGATGACCATGTGACTAGTGGAAACTTCGTCACACCTCTTCCTGTGATCGCAGGCCATGAGGCAGCCGGCATTGTGGAGAGCATTGGGGAAGGGGTGACTGCAGTAAAACCAGGTATAGAACTCCTACTGGGAGAAGGTACTGTTCAGGACCCCAAGACCACCCAGCCTGGGTGATGAAACTGAAGCAATGAGACATGCAAGACCTTGCCGAGGGCAGCAGCACAGCTAGGGCTTGAACAGAGGTCTCCTTCTTTCCTGCCCCCTTCCTGCCTCCGACATGTATGCTTTCATGCACTCCTGTGTTCTCTCCTTCAGCAGGAATTTGTTGAGCGCCTGCTATCTGTCAGGCAGCAGGTTAGCTCCTGGGATACACGAGGATCAAAAGGGACCCACTGCCTGAGTTCATAATCAAATAACTTCCATTTCAGTGTCGCTGAGCACTGTCTTCTCTCAGGTCCAAGAAGAACTACAAATGGGACACAGGAAAAACATCTAAGTCTGTGCCCTGAGCCTATAGGTCAGTGCCTGGGAACTGTTCAGTGCTGACTTCCCAGGGAGGGGAGCCTGGGGCTCTGACTGAATCAACATGATCTCCTCTAGGTGGGAAGTGGAACCCATTCACTGGTTTTCCCTTCCACTGTGGCCTCCCTTCTTGAGCACAGAATGAATGAAACAGACTAGTTAGAAGGCAAGGAGAGACCTGGCAGAAGGCCCCTGCAATAAACAATATCTGTTTTACTACATTAAACCATGGCTAACTGTGACTGGTTACAGGGTACTAGTTTATCCGTAACATTTATTTTGTCTTAATTTTATTGTGCATTAATATAGATAAATATTCTTAGAGGTAAAGAGTGAATAAATATAAAATGTTCATGCAATAATCTCCATATAAAGTTTATCTATTAAATATTATGGTCTAACCCTTTTTGTGGGTTTTGTGGATATGTAGAACTAGTTGAAAACAAAAATAATGTTTAATTCTAAAAAAAAATAAATAACTTTAGCCAGTAGATTTGACCTGCCCCATTACCAAATACTTATTTAACTTGTTGACAGAAAATATTAAAATATATTGTCTGGGTTGAGTTTCAGCTCTCAGTATTTCCTTTACTTAGAAATAAATTAACAATAAATAATACTTTTACTTTTCACGCTGGTTCCCTCCAACATAGCAGGCAAAATAAATAATTCACAAATTAAGTTATCAGCTAAAAACATTTAAAAATGAATTCTCATCCTAAAAGAAAGTGCCTAACTCGTTGAGGGTTGAGATTTTTAAAGGAATTTCTTTAATTCTTTTTTCTCACATTTTTGTTACGTTTTCTTTGGGGGAAAAAGCCCTAAAATTTAAAAAATAGAAACTCATTTTATAGTAAAATTAAGCAGTCACTTTGAAAAGCCAAGAATGGTTGTCAAAATTTTCATTTTTACTGTAACTAAAACTATTAGAAAATACTGGCTTTCCCCAACATCTAGTGAAACTATGGCAGCCCTTCACTACTAAAATTTATAAATATACTTGCACTAAGAACATTTAAGACTTAATTCTTAAGGGTTAAATAAAATGTGTATAAAACTATCTAGAGAAAGGGCATGGAGAAAAAGATAACTATTAATGCAGTGGAAATACTTTAAAATCCATGGTTGTTCCCAGTCACATGTCCTCTTTGGCAATCTTCAGGCACATACAAACCCAAACCAATAACAATGCTGCCAGCAATGTCTAATGACATCATGGTGATTGGATCCTGTTTCTGAGAGACTATTTAAAGGCAACTGCCTCTAATACATAGTCATAAGCTTTGAGTGCTTGCTCTATTAATTCCTGGGTAGAAATTTAATAAGAATTTGCTTTTTCCCCCTCTAGGTGATAAAGTCATCCCACTCTTTACTCCCCAGTGTGGAAAATGCAATGTTTGTAAGCATCCAGGAAGCAACTTCTGTGCAAAAAATGAGTAAGTTTCTGTTACTCTCCTGACACAGCCAATGAATTTGCACACTGTTATGCTTGTGTCTCATGCCCTTGTGTGTCTGTGTGTTGCACTGGCCAGTCTGAGCATGCCTCGCGGGACCATGCAGGATGGTACCACCAGGTTCACCTGCAAAGGGAAGCCCATCAACCACTTCCTTAGCACCAGCACCTTCACCCAGTACACAGTGGTGGACGAGATCTCAGTGGCCAAAATCGATGCAGCCGCACCACTAGAGAAAGTCTGTCTGATTGGCTGTGGATTCACAACTGGCTATGGGTCTGCCATGGAAGTTGCCAAGGTAGGAATGACAACAGATGACAAAGCAGTTGCACTCGGGCTGTCAGAAACAAAAAGGAAAGCGATTTCTCATAATAATCCAGGCAATTCTTCATAAATTTTCTGTCAGCTTTCCCGCCTTCCCACTACCACATAAACATTGATATACTCCACAGAATTTAGAGTGTCAATTATGAGTAGAAAAATGCCCTCAGATAAGAAAAACAAAAACAAAAAGAAAAGTGCCCTCAGAAAAAATTAAGAGCATATCCTAGAAATTTAATCTGTTTATAAAAAATGAAAACATTGTTGATAACTAATGAAGAAAAGGTAAAGGTGCCATTTTCAATCATTATTTTTCTGTATTTGTTCTGTATGGGATTACTAAATTTCAGAGCTGAGGACTCATTTAGTCATTCATTCTACTGTGAGTCAGCACACACATGCACCAGGCACAGGAAGTTCTGCTGGGTCCTGAGGCAGCAAAAGTAAATGAAATGAAAGAGTTGCCTTTGAGGAGCATCTAGTCCATGACCCACTATTACCAGAATTAGGACCAGCAGTAGATTCCAAAACCTTAACCTGTTACACCTCCAGACCAAGCATCATCAACTTACCTGCTCTGTGGAACCCTATGAGGAAAGCAAGAAAGCTGAGGTGATGTATTATGCATTTTTTCCACTCATTGGGGGATCTCACTGCTTCATCTCCTCCCCTGCCATGGACACACACACACACACACACACACACACACACACACACACACACCATAGAGGTGGTAGCTTTGAAGGAGAAATTCTTTAAGAGTCTCTCTTCACAAACGGTTAGAAATCTAGTAGGCCCAGATCCAAAATGCTACTTGCCCTAAATCTTATGGCTGTGACTCACATAGCATGTCTTTTAAAAAACTCTTGCTGAATATTAAACCATCCATATATATAAAAGGCTAATATGCTAAGTATCCGTCTGGGTAATGACATCAAATAGCAATGCCTGGCTTCCTCTCCCTAGCTACTATCCTCCTTGGAGTTTCTTCAGCCCAGGAACATGGCTTGCTTCATAGCCGGGTGGAAAAATTTTACACTGTCAACAAATGTTTGTGAAGCTTTTTCCTGTGCCTCATCTCATTTGATCCTCACAGAAGTCCTGGAGTAGGTAGATAGGAAACCCAGTGGAATCCTATTTTCTTTTCATTACCCAGAAAATGGAGATTTAGAAAGCTTAGAAACTTGACCTGACTGAAAAGAAGTAAGAAATGGTAGACCTTGAAAATGACTTAGGTTTTCTCACTATGCAGAATATAGTCAAACACCGCTGCAGTTAAATATTTTACCCATTGTTCTCCCTGTGTGATCTACAATAATAATCTGCTTTGTGTTGATATTTACTGCTGTGTTGCTGACAATTACCTGAAAAAGAAGTTGGGATGCTTCACTGGGCTGGAAAAAGTTTATCTAAATCAGAAAGCAGGCCTAATTAAGCAAGTTTATTCTATATCTATAAAAGGCTAAATTAACTCATGCACATGCAATCCATATAAAGCTCTCCTAGAACCAATTGCATGCATGTGTCTCCATCTGTCATTGTCGATTGTGAATTTGGTTGACACTTCTATTATAGAGAAAAGGAGAATAGCAATATTAAAATATTTCTTGTAATTTCCTTTCAATGTGCACAAATTTGTGCACCACGCCACTAATATACAGTAATAAAAGAGAAACATGCAAATTGGTGTCACTTCACTACGCCTGCCAGCCAATCAGACGAGTATGCAAATTAACCCAACAAAGATGGCGGTTAATTTGCATACACTGGCACCGAGCGAAGACTGAAGGCTCTGGCCGAGTGAAGAGTGAAGACTGAAGACTGAAGAGGCTTGGCTTCTCCGCTAAGGCCGCAGAGGAGAAACAAAGCCTCACTGCAGCTGCAGCAGAGAAGCCAAGTGGCCATGGAGTTGGAGGCTTAGGTTGCCCTCAGCAATGGAGGAAGGGAGAGAAAGACACGCAGGCACAGCCAGGAGCCTGAGAGATCAACACACACAGGCTGCCTGCTCCAAGCCTCCGACGCGACTGGGGCAGGCCACCAGTGAACATACACACACAGACACACACACACACACACACACACACACACACGGCGCCTGCTCCAAGCCTCTGCTGCGAGACGGTGGCTTAGGCCACTGAGGGCTCCTGGACTGTGAGAGGGGCCAGGCTGGGCTGAGGGACCCCCAACCCTCAGTGCACAAATCTCGTGCACTGGGCCTCTAGTAATATATAGTTACCTGCATTTTAAAACCACAGTCACAAGCCTCACATTTTTTTTTTTTTTTAAGTAAAGTAAAAAGTGATGTTGTACTCCAGAGAATGCTTGATTACTTGGGACAGAAGGAATATTTTACCCACACTGAAGGCTGACTCCTATAGCTGACTAGGTGTATTAAACAGTCCCTAGCCAATTTCAACAACTGAGAGCACATGTTTTTCAAATTCGGTGACTCTAGCACTAAGTCCCTTGTGCAATTGCCTTGTCTGTTTGAGCAGGTGGTCTAACTGAGCCTGCACACAGAGCAGAGGGCAAGGGCACTCATGAAAAGGAATCTCATCCATTATTAAAATGTAGGCCAACTTTTATTGCATTATTGTTCATTAGTGTATTTTAAAAAGCAAAGATAAAGACCCACTAAGATCACATTGGTCTCAAGCTGTTTAAAGTTTCCAGTTCCATTTCCCCTGTTGTTAGGTTTGACTTGAAGCTGAGAATAACTCTTCTCTGCCCTACAGCTAATTTCTGTTCTCATTGTACTGGTCATGACTTCTAAAGCTAATGAAACAAGGAGTAATCACTGAGCGTTTGATTAGATTATTTTTGCTCTCATGGATTAACCTTTCCCACTTTATTTCCAAAAATTGCTTCTGTGTATGTACAATTTACTGAAGCCTGTCAATGGATTTCAGCCCATAGATCAGTGATGGCAAACCTTTTGAGCTCGGCGTGTCAGCATTTTGAAAAACCCTAACTTAACTCTGGTGCCGTGTCACATATAGAAATTTTTTGATATTTGCAATCATAGTAAAACAAAGATTTATATTTTTGATATTTATTTTATATATTTAAATGCCATTTAACAAAGAAAAATCAACCAAAAAAATAGTTCACGTGTCACCTCTGACATGCCTGTCATAGGTTCGCCATCACTGCCCTAGATTCTCTTCAAGATGGGAGTCAATGGCATTTAGAGCTCAGAGATCATTCAACCCACTGGCTCCCAGCCTGGGCTTTCTTTCCATTGGAATCACCTGGGAACCAGGCCCCACCTGCACAGGTTCTGATGTAATTGGTTATGGGCTGTGACCTGGCCATTGAGAGGTTTTAAAGCTCCCCACGGGGATCTAATGTCTGGCAAAGTTTGAGAACCACAGATTGAAACTCCTCAATTTAAATACGAAGCAACTGAAGCCAAAACAGGTTTTGATAGCAGGTTGGACATAGGAGTCTGAATAGTCCCGATGATGGATAAGACAGGACACTTTATACAACAATCATTACTTAATCCATTTTTGCATTTTCTGAAACACAGGTGACGCCAGGCTCCACCTGTGCGGTGTTTGGCCTTGGAGGGGTCGGCCTGTCGGTTGTCATGGGCTGTAAAGCGGCTGGAGCGGCCAGGATCATTGGGGTGGACATCAACAAAGACAAATATGCGAAGGCAAAGCAAGTGGGTGCCACCGAGTGCATCAGCCCACAGGACTTCAAGAAACCCATCCACGAGGTGCTGAAGGAAATGAGCGGTGGAGGTGTGGATTTTTCATTTGAAGTCGTTGGTCGGCTTGACACCATGGTATGTATGTGCCATGGAATGCCATGAAATACGTGTTTCTGCATTCTAGAGAGTGACTTTATGCAGCAGAATAAGAATATTATATGTACAGAATATTTTTCTAACTATGAATAGTGACTTTTCATCTCCTAATTAGTAGCTGGATTATTTAATTTATTATTATAAAAAATGTTTCATTCCATCAACTAAAAATCCTATCTCAAGGAATATTTCCCTTTTAGAGTATTAGACCACTTATAATTTACTTTGTTAATTTTTAGTTAAAATATTCAAACTCAAGTAAATATAAATCATACAAATCCTGTTCTCAAATTGGCAAGTTTTATTTTTCCATTTCCCCTCACATTTTAAAACAAAATGGTTTAATAATTTTTATGTTTTAATGCGTTCTGATTTTTTTTTCATAAATCACAATTTGCTCAAAAGAAATAATGAGAAATTTAAGGCAAGTATCATTTTATTAACATAAAACAGGCCCCATTTTACCACAGCATACAGCACAGTGCCTGGCACACATATTAAGCGCCAAATCTATGTGTTAGACTGAATACTTTTAAAAGCCAACAGATTTTTTTCACCAAAAAGTATAAGAAATACATATCTATGGATTACATGAATTAATGCATGTAAAATAGTTAGCACAGTGCCACTTGTCAATGGAAAGCTCTTAATAAATATCTGGTGCTACTGATAGGAGTTAATGTTTTCAGTGATGCAGTGCATCCATCATCTCTACAACATACATAACATTACTTTCAAATAATTACAAACATGGTCAATTACCATGAGGAAGCCATCTCCAGCTAAATTCCTTCCAATTCCTCATGTGGGATTGGATTGTTACACCAGATGTCTGATAACCACATGCCCCAAGGTCATCTGGTTTTCCAGATGTCATACTCCAAAATCAAAGGATTAATCTTATCTAGTAAAGAGGGAATATGCAAATTGACTATCACGCTGTAAAGGTTAAGATGGATACACCCACAGCAGAGGCAGGGATTCTGTAACACAAGATGACTGCACCCACAGCGGAGGCCAACTTCCCATAATGAGCCTTAACGAGCAATCAGCAGGGACCTGAAGCTGCGCTCCCAACCTGTTGGGGCTTGACAGGGCACCTCAGGCCGTGCCCCCCACCTTGGCGCCAGGCCGGGGGACCTCAGGCAGTGTCCCCTGCCCTGGCACCGGGCTGGGGGACCTGTGGGCGTGTCCCCCGCCCAGCAGGGCTTGACAGGAACCTCAAGGTATGCCCCCTGGCCTGGGCCAGAGGACCTCAAGGTGCACCCCCCAGCCCAGGGGAACTCAGTCCGTGCCCCCCCCCCCACCCTACGCCAGGCCAGTTGATCTTAGTTCTCGCCCCCGCCCACTGGGCGGGGCTTGATGGGGGTGGGGCCAGTCGGGTCTGGATCTAGCCCAATGAGGGTGGGGCTGGCCAGGTCTGGGTCTTGTGCAATTTTGAGGTACACGCGGGTGGGCGAGGACTTGACTCTGGGTCCCGTGGCATGCCCCAGACTCTGACATGAGGAAGATTTTCATGTACATTTTATTAATTTTCTTTCATCTCTGACACTTCTATTATAGAGAAGGGGCAAATAGCAATATTAAAATATTTCCTCTAATTAATTCCCTTTTAATGTGCACAAATTTTGTGCACCAGGTCACTGGTCAGTATATATAGCTGGGAGATCCTGAAAAAGTGTCCTACAACAACATGTTTAAAGCCTTGACTGGAAGAGGAAGGCTTTCTTTTGGAGTTCCAGAATTATAGGTATAGTTTAAAGTAAAACCAATGCACTGTATACATTTTTGGGAGGTAAGAGCCCATTTAAAACATGTTCATTTCAGTCCAGCAGGTATATTATAAAGTGCTCACCATGATTAATCATCAGGGCAGTGCAAATCAAAATTACAGAGACAAAACCTCACCACTCCTGTTAGGATGGCTGTTATCAAAGGGTCAAGAAATGGTGTTGGCAGGGGTGTGGAGAGAAGGCAACCCTTGTGCACTGTTAGTGGGAATGTAAAGTGGTTCAATATTCTGAAAAGCAGTATAAAAGGTCCTTAGAAAATTAAAAATAAAACTATGGTATGATCGAGTAACCCCACTTCTAGGTATATATCCTAAGAAAATGAAATCACTACCTCAAATAGATTTCTGCACCCCTATGTTTACTGCAGCATTATTCACAATAGCCAAAATGTGAGAACAACCTAAGTGTCTGTCAACTGATGAGTGAATAAAGAAATTGTGATATGTATATGATGGCATATTATTCAGCCATAAAAAGAGGAAAATCCTGCCATTTGCAACAACATAAGTAAGGCTGGGGACATTACGCTAAGTAAAATAAGCCACACACAGACAGCCAAATACTTTATGATCTCCTTTATATGTGGAATAAAGTTGAAGTCTTAGAACCACTGAGTACAATGGTGGTTGGGGTAGGAAATGAGGAAATGTTGGTAAAGGGTACAAATGAGAGTTATAAGATGAGTAAAGTCTGAGGATATAATGTACAATATAGTGATTATGGTCAATAATATTGTATTCTGTTCATCAAGTTTGCAATGGGAATAGATCTTAAGTGTTCTTACTATAAAAAAGAAAATGGTAACCATGTGAGATAATGTCAACTTGATTGTACTAGTCATTTCATGTTGCATATGTATAGTAAATCATCATATTTACACCCTACAAATCATGTTGTATAGCCTACATTTATACAATTTTTATTTGGCAATTATACCTCAACAAAGCTGGAAAAAATACAGAAAAATTGTCCATATTAGAAAAGGAGAGTACTGTAGGGAACCATTAAAAAGGGAGACCATCAAGTGGACAAAAGACAAATTGTGATGATAGTTGATCTTATATCTTATTCATCATCAGAACACCTGATTTAAAGAACTGAGTTCAAAATACTATTTAATATTCAAATGAAAAATGAGTTAACCAATTCATAGATTGCCTGACAATTGGGTGATGACAAAACATTACTTGTATTTGAGGAATCAGGCTTTACATAGATATATTTGTAATAACATTTACCTCTTCATTACGTTATTAAGGAAGAATTAAGTGTACACAAATTCATTCACCCATTGTCTCATTCAAAAAGTGTTTTCTGGACATTTCCCAAAACCACAACACTATTCTGGGCATAATGGGATCCAAGAAGCCAAAGACATATAATCTCTTCCCTCCAGATGTTTGCAATCTAGCAAAATCAAAATTACATACCATGCATCAGGAATGAGGACTATCAGAAAGTCCACTTCAATGATGCCAGATATTAATTTATTCCAGGTGGCTGCCTTGGCAAGCTGTCAAGAGGCATATGGCGTAAGCGTCATTGTAGGAGTACCTCCTGATTCCCAGAATCTCTCTGTGAACCCCATGCTGCTATTGGGTGGGCGTACCTGGACAGGAGCAATTTTTGGTGGTATGTATTGAGGCTTGAGGGCTGAGTTCTTTTTTTTTTTTTAATTCTTTATTGTTGAAAGTATTACATGTCACCTTCCCCCCCCCTTGATTTCTCCCTGCCTTCTCCTGACACCTAGCACATGCACTCACCCCCCCTACTGTCCATGTCCATTGGCTATGCTTATATGCATGCATACAAGTCCTTTGGTTGACCTCTTACCCCTGCCCACTGCCACCCTCCTCTGCCTTCCAATAGGGCTGAACTCTTATTAATCTCAGGATTTCTCCCCTTCATCAAGTGACAAGCCAGGTTTTAAAAAGCAAAATGTTTGAAATAAATTAATAGGCTCCAATACATCTACAGGCTCCAAATCAACTAGATGTAGAACTAATACACACATTCCCAAGACAGGCTTTTCTGGTGTCTGTATAAACTAGGGTCTTTCAGCACCACTTCTCTTTATACATGTGACTGCACAAGGCACTGAATATACCTAGTAGGACCCAGGAAGTCCATAGCAAAAATTCATGGTTACTCTCATTGCCCAAATCTAGACAGCTGCACATTTTGCTCCTTGCCTTTGGGAATAACCATGCATACAATAATTTCTCTGTGAGAGAGCTAATAACTAAGGACCCTAGTTTAGCTCATCAGATTTTTTTAAGTAACAACAACAACAAAAAGTCTAACCACTGCAAGAGGATATTGGAGCACTCGGTCTCTCACTGACCTCAGTAATAGTAGTCTGCTTACAAGTAAGTAGCAGTAGAACTTCCACTAGAATTCTATTCAGAAAGTCTCCTCTCCAGTTCTCTTACCCCTGGCTGCCTCTAACAATGATGTCATGTTCTTTTCAGGCTTTAAGAGTAAAGATTCCGTCCCCAAACTTGTGACTGACTTTATGGCTAAGAAGTATTCATTCGATCCATTAATAACCCATGTTTTACCTTTTGAGAAAATAAATGATGCATTTGACCTGCTTCGTTCTGGAAAGAGGTAGTTTTTAAGTTTCCTTTTATGGTGGGGGTTTGATTAATAGAGAAAAGAGGTGAAAGTACGAGAAAAACATTGGAGTGCCTTGGTTTTCCATTACTAGTCCAGTCTTTGCATGTAGAACATTTAAGATCATATTGTGAGAAGCTAGGAACAGTTTCTTTTGCATTTCCAGTTCTGCTGAAATGAAATTACATATGTTGGTTACAGTGAATCTAAATGATCAAAGCCACTCATCCTATATAATAAAAGGGTAATATGCAAATCGACAAAACAGCGGAACTACCAGAACAGCTGCGACCCCTCGCCCCAGCCACCCACACCAGGACACAGTTTTGTGCACCAGGCCTCTAGTCTTTATATACAAAATTACACTCACCCTTGCTAAGAAAAAGAATCAGAGTCCTGCTGTCATAAGCATAACCTGGAGTCACTGAAGCCTCTGCCTGGTCAGTTAAAAAGGTTGACATTAATGGCTGTAAATGTAAATTACATATAGGAGTAGGTGGAGCTACATTGGGATTGTTTTAATATAATGTAACATCTACACTAATAAAAGAGAAAAATGGTAATTGGCGTACGACGCTACCCTTTTCATTGGCTAATCAGGGCTATATGCAAATTAACTGCCAACTAAGATTGGCAGTTAACTGCCAACAAGATGGCAGTTAATTTGCATATGTAGGCACAATGCAGGGAGGCGAAAGGGAAAGCAGGAAGAAGCCCCCTGCCACTGACAGTGATCGGAAACCCAGGGGGGAGCTAAGAGCTGGGGGGCAGGGCAAAGGCAGCCATGATTGGAGAATCAGGTGCCTTTTCCGCCCTGGCCAGTGATAGCGGGAAGTAGGGGTGGAGCCAGCGATGGGAGCTGGGCACGGTCGAAGCTGCAGTCCCAGGAGCTAGGGGTCCCTTGCCTGGGCCTAAAGCGAAGCCCACGATCGCGGGGCCGCTGCAGCTGCGGGTCCCCGCTGCCCGGGCCGGACACCTAGGCCAGAGGCGTTAGGCCTGGGCAGGGGCGGAGCCTGCAACCGCGGGGAGCTTGGGGTCCCCTGCCCAGGCCTGACACCTCTGCCGGAGGCCTACGGCCTGGTCAAAGGGCCGATCCGGTGATTGGTGATCAGAGGGTGATGAGGGTCAACTCCTCTGGCCGAGGCATCAGGCCTGGGTGGGGGGCAGAGCCGGGGATTGGGGGGATATGATGGTCCCCTTGCCCAGGCCTGAAGCCTGGGTCAGAGGCGTCAGGCTTGGGCGGGGGGTGGAGCAAGCGATCAGAGGGATATGGGGGTCCCCTGCCCAGGCATGATTCCTGGGCCAGAGGCCTCAGGCCTGGGCAGGGGCCAGAGCCAGTGATCGGGGGGAGATGGGGGTCCCCTGTCCAAGCCTGACACCTCTGGCGGAGGCATCAGGCCTAGGCAAGGGGCCAATCAGGCGATCGGAGGGTGATGGGGGTCTACGCCTCTGGCCGAGGCATCAGGCCTGGGCAAGGGGCAGAGCCAGCAATCGGAGGGGTCTGGGGGTCCCCTACCCAGGCCTGATGCCTGGGCCAGAGGCGTCAGGCCTGGGCAAGGGGCCGATCCTGCGATTGGAGGGTGATGGGGGTCAACGCCTGAGGGCTCCCAGTATGTGAGAGCGGGCAGGCTGGGCTGAGGGACACTCCCCCCCCCCACACACCCAGTGCACGAATTTTGTGCACCGGGCCCCTAGTTTAATATAAATGTTATGTTAAATATTAATGTAATATAATATTTAATATAAATTTTAAAGGCATGAAGACCTTTTCTAAAGTATTTATTCATCAGAAGATGATTCTGAGAAAGAACATGAGTTGTAGTGTAAATGTTATATGTCTGATCTTCCCAAGAATGGAGTCTCTCTAAATACAAATCAGCTTTATCTCCTTATGCACCACTTTATCAGAGCTCTATTAAATCTTCATCGTTTACTGTTACATCATTGCTTCCTTCAGGCAAGATACCTGTCATCTTATAATTTGTGCAATTTTGCATTGGGGTTTAAATCCCAGCAATTTGCACCAGATGTGTGACCTAGAGCAAGTTACAAATTTCTCTAAGCATCAGTATTTTTTAAAATATATTTTATTGATTTTTTACAGAGAGGAAGGGAGAGGGACAGAGAATCAGAAACATCAATGAGAGAGAAACATTGGTCAGCTGCCTCCTGCACACTCCCCACTGGGGATGTGCCCGCAACCACGGTACATGCCCTTGACCGGAATCAAACTTGGGACCTCTCAGTTCACAGGCCGACGCTCTATCCACTGAGCAAAACCAGCCAGGGCAGCCTCAGTATTTTAAATCTTTAATCTTTAATCTTTAAAGTCTGCCTCATAGCATTGTTGAGTTTAAGTGATAAAATACACAAGGGACATCTATGGAATATGTGACAAATAGCAAAAACTCATTACCCATTCTTGTTTTCAATTAACTATTATGCCAAGCATGTTGGCTCTAAAAATGTTTTGTGAGAATCCCAATGCATAATAAAGCCTACATGACAGCCATGTTCAGGTTTGAGTTTAAGGTTGGAGAAAACACAAGACCAAACCCGGAAAAGGTGAACTATCTTTGACTTGAATGCATAGGTGTGGCAATGGAGTGGCAGGAAACACAGACACCTGTTCACGGAGACACATCAAATGCCCCTTAGACTCTTACATGGAAGAGTGTGAACTACACAAATATTAAAATAATATCTTTAATTTTGTGTTTCAGTATCCGCACCGTCCTGACATTCTGAGGCCATACAAATGATGTGAAGTCATTTTTCAGACAAATATTTAAACACAAAGTGAAATTTAGATTAGCCATCAGCTGAGTAATTGAATCCAATAAACATTTCTTCTTAATCACTCCACTCATGTTGCATGGTGTCGTCTTTCCCATTAAGGAAAAGGATTTCTTTGACTTCTTGCACATTTTGTACCATTGCCACCCTTAGTCACTGAAGCCCAGTGGAAGAGTTCTTCATTTTACTTGTCCCCAGCATACACTTGATGGGCTCTTGTGCTTGAAGTCTTCTACTTCTGCCTCTACTTCCACTGCCTGTATTTTCCTTTCTATGAAATGTACCAAAGCCCAAAGGTAAAAACTGCCAGGGAAAGGGTATACTCAGACTTTTAGGTGAATATGGACCAGGATGTCTAAATGCAGGAAATTTCTTTGGGAAATGTGTCACACACATTTTATATGATACAGGGGAGTGTATTTATTGATTTTATACTCTTTGCTCTTAATATATAACTGTTCTTTAAAATAAAAGCAATTTTGTGCTACCTGTGATAAATGTGAGGTTCAGATATTAAATGTGAAAACTGAGCTATTCCTAGAAACTTATTTTAAAAATCTGGATTTTTACTCATGAAAGTGCTTCATTGGTTAAAACATATTAATTATTACCTTAATTATTTCTCATTAACTGAAAATGAGTCATACATAACTAAAAATTAATATGGTGGATTAAAGTATAGGGATTAAGCAGGTGTGGATATGTAAAATGGTAACTAAGAAATGGCATAAACATCAAAAGCAATATGTTTTCTAAATGTGTGCATATATACAGATGTACTATTTTGCTAAAATTATTTTCTATCTAGAACTTTTCTATTAACTACCATATCTTAAATCAAGCCTATAACCCTGGAATTAGTTTAATATTTTTAAATATGTGGAAGCCTGTGGTACGTTTGTTAATGCTGTCCCACAATCAGGGGAAGGCTTGCATTTAGCTGGACTGGGTGCAAAAAGGCAGCCTCGGATTTTGCCAGTGTACTGGCTGCTTAGTGCCAGGGGAGAGAGGATGTGCGGAAGAGACTGCGCACAGAGCTGGACGGTGGAGGGTTGCGAGAGCTCGCGCACTTCCTCAGTCCCTTTTTTCTCTCTCTCCCCCTTAAATCTTTGCATTTGATTATTAAACCCAATACATAGGATCGCCCAATTGGGGTCACTCGCAGAGACTGCAGGGAAAAGTTGTTTTTGTGGAACCTGGGAATCAGAGCTGGGAGTAACAATCAAAGAAACAGCTCTGTGGCAGAAGCAGCTCTCCCAAACTACTGGCTAGAGAGGACTTATACCCTCAGAGGTCAATCCAGAAACACTGCCACCCAGAGGCTGAACCACAAACTGACTCTTCTGTAAATACAAATAAAGGCAATCTGCTTTAAAATCAGGACTGTGGTTTACAACACGGAGGAACAGTGTATTGCAGGGAACTTCAACACTCCCCTAAATACCTGACAGGGCTAAGACGTGTCAAACAGAAGAGTAGAGGAGCTGAAGGACCTTCACTACTGCACATTTTTTTTTCACCTTTTACTTAAGAAACTAATTTTTTTTCTTTTTTCATCTCCTGATTTTACCTTTAAATTACTACATTTTTATGTTTAACCAGTATTATTACTACTACCATTTTACCTTTTTTTAAAGTGTCATTATATTTTCTCTTTATCTTATTTTGGGATTAGTGTTCTAAATTCTATTTTCATCTTTCCTTTAGCATCATTTTACTCAACCTCAACTTTACCTTTACACCAAAGCTCTCCTCCTCACTTTTCTGCCTTTGATGTCCTGTTTCTCTTACCCTATTCCTGCTTTAGATTTTCCCTATTCCTTCTTTTTACCCCTTGTTAAAATTTCACCCTACTTATATATCTAATTCCCAATCCCCTGCTCTAAATCCATCTACACCTCTCTCTTCTCTTTCCTCACTATCCAATTTTTTTTCTCTCTCCGTCATTTGGTTGTTGTTTACTTGATTGTTCAGTATATTGGGTTTTTTTTTTGCTTGTTTGTGAGATTGTTTTGCTTTTTCTTTCTATTTTTATGTTTGTTTGTTTTTGTTTTTCTTTTCCCGTTATTTTATTTATTTATTTATTTATTTTTGATCCTGTTTTCCCTCTCCTCACTTGATATCAATTGTTGTTTGTAGTTTGCATTCTGTTGCTGGAATTTGTTGGGATTAGTGGCTGTTCTATTGGAGTTTTCTTTACATATAAATAGTTTCTTCCCTTCTTCTATTTCATTCTCTTTCTTTTCTTTCTAACTTTTTCCCCCCTTTTCCCAATTTCATTTTTGCACTCCTTTTTCTCTTTTTTTCCCCTCTTTTTTCTTTTTCTCCTCTTTCTTCCTTATCCCCTAATTCTCTTTGATCTGGTGGTCACCTTTATTTGGGGTTATTATTATCGTGAATACATTTGTGTTCAGTGCCTTGTGCTTTGGGCCTTGTTGTATTGTATTTTGTGCCTTTAAATCAACGCAACAGAGAGAGAACTACACAACCAAACACCTGGAAAAGAGAGATCATGGGGAGACAAAAAACCAGCCTGCATATGAAAGAAAAACAGGCATCACCAGAAAAGAATGTAAATGAAATGGAGGCAAGCAACCTTTCAGAGAAAGAATTCACAGAATTGGTCATAAGGTGGATGAAAAGAATGGAAGACCAATTCAACAATATGTGTAGGAACCAAGAGGAAATGAAGAAGAACCAAGAGGAAATGAAAAATGACATCACTGCTATAAAGAACTCAATAGAAAGCATCAACAGTAGACTAGAAGAAGCAGAGGACCACATCAGTGAGCTAGAAGACAAGGTAGGAAAAAATAGCCAAGCAGAGCAGCTTCTAGAAAAAAAAATTAAAAAGCAGGAGTAGGGCCTAAGAGAACTTTGGGACAACACAAAACAAAACAACATCCACTTAATAGGGGTACCAGAAGGAGAGGAAACTGAGTAAGGAATAGAAAACCTGTTTGAAAAAATAATGACAGAAAACCTCCCTGATATAGGGAGGAAAAAGCTCACACAAGTCCAAGAAGCTCACAGAGTCCCAAACAAAATGAACTCCAAAAGACCGACGCCAAGGCACATTATAATTAAATTGGCAAACACTAATGACAAAGCAAGAATCTTAAAAGCGGCCAGAGAGAGACAAAAGGTTACCTACAAAGGATCCCCCATCAGCCTAGCAACTGATTTCTCAACAGAAACACATCAGGCAAGAAGGGAATGGAATGACATATACAAAGTCATGCAAAGGAGGGTCTGAATCCAAGAATACTGTACCCAACAAGGCTATCAATCAAAATTGAGGGTGAAATCAGGAGCTTCATTGACAAAAAAGGACTACGGGAGTTTATTACCACCAAAACAGCAATGCAAGAAATGCTAAGAGGTCTGCTGTAAAAAGGAAAAATAGGAAACGAAGAAGGAACACAGGGGTAAAGAATAAAAATGGCGACAAACAAGTATCTATCAATAATAACTTTAAATGTAAATGGATTAAATGCCGCAATAAAAAGACATAGTGTAACTGAGTGGATAAGAAAACATGACCCATATATCTGCTGTCTAGAGGAAACTCACCTCAGAAAAAAAGACGCACACAGACTGATGTGAAGGGATGGAAAAAGGTTTTTCAGGCGAATGGAAATGAAAAAAAGCTGGGGTAGCAATATTTATATCTGACAAATTAGATCTCAAAGTGAAGGACATAAAAAGAGATAAGGAAGGCCACTTCATAATACTAAAGGGAGCAATCCAACAAGAAGAAATAACTCTTGTAAACATATACACACCCAATACAGGAGCAACCAAATACATAAGAAAACTTCTGGAGGGGATCAAGGGAGAGATTGACAGCAATACAATCATAGTAGGGGACTTTAACCCCCCTCTATCACCATTGGACAAATCCTCTAAACAAAAAATCAGCAAAGAAACATCAATCCTAAATGACTCACTAGAGCAGATGGAATTAATTGACATCTTCAGAACATTTCATCCCAAAGCCACAAAATATACATTCTTCTCAAGTGCACATGGGTCATTTTCAAAGATAGACCATATATTGGGTCACAGGCAAAGTCTCTTCAAATTCAAGAAGCTGGAGCTGGGGCAGCCATCCTGGAACCAATGATAACAATATGGGAAGGCTAATGCAATTTCAGGAACAGTGGCCTTGGGGTCCTCATGCAGCAGAACACATGCAGGAAAATGCCTATGGCCAAATCCTGATTATCTAGGGAGGAAAGAGCCCCTAGGAACTCTCAGTCAGGTTTTCAGTTATTGGTCCTTGAATTTATATCTAATTAATACATTCCTTAGGGCTGCTTTAGATTTCCTAATCCCGACACCAAAATTTGAACTTGAGCCCCACCACCTAGCCTCCTGCTCCTTCATGTAAGCCTGCCAAACACAATATGCCATCTAATACCCAATGTTATGGCACACTGCCTATACATGCTAAGCTACTGATCAATAACTGCTGTTATTTTCATTGCTTATCAACTTTAAAGAGAAAAACAAAAGGGAAAAAACAATATGAGCCCCTAATACATTTCTGTAAGAGGCATCAGGGCTCCTTTATTGTGACAATGGTTGCCCCACAATAAGGACATGGACATCGCAAGACATGGCAGGGAGAGATTTCTCCTCCTCTGACTCCTAAATGGATAGTTTTACAGTTTCTATGTCAAATGTTCACATGTTGCCTTTAATACTATGTTAACTTAAAGATTACATTAACCTTTAATATAATCTTTATTATGTTTAATCCTATCTAATAAGAGACAAACATAGTAATTGACCATACCTTCGCTACGCCTCCCATGGGCTAATCAGCACAATATGCAAATTAACCACCAACAAAGATGATGGCTAATTTGCATACATAGGCTCCAAGTGGCAGAGCGAAGCCTGGCCACGACGCAGGTGTTCTGCCCCAACCCGCTGGTGGAGGGCCTCTGGGCCTGCTTGGTCAGTGCTGCTGCTGGGATGGAGGAGCAGAAACACAGCCCACAGCGGGCTGGCACCCAGCAGCCCCAAGCCCTGCCTCAGCACCCAGGTTGGAGGAGCAGAGACACAAGCCTTCAAGGAGGCCCGGTACCCAGCAGCTCCAAGCCCCACAGCCGTGGCAGCGCTGGGGCTACTGGGGCCAGAGGAGCAGAGATACAACCTGCAGGGGGGCTGGCACCAGCAACCCCAAATCCCATGGCCCTGGAGGCGCTGGGGCCAGAGGAGCAGAGACACAGCCCGCAGGGGTCCCGGCAGCCAGCTGCCCCAAGCTCCACAGCTGCAGTGGCACTGGGGTCAGAGGAGCAGAGACACAACCTGCGGGGGGGGGGGGGGGCGGGGGCAGCACCCAGCAGCCCCAAGCCCCGTGGCCGAGGAGGCTCTGGGGCCGCTGGAGCCTCTGGGGCTGTTGGGGACGCTGGGGTCAGAGGAGCAGAGACACAAGCCTGCAGCGGAGCCGGCACCCTGCAGCCCCAAGCCCTGCCTCGGTGCTGGGGCAGCTGGAGCCAGAAGAACAGAGACACAGCCCGTAGGGGGGCCTGGCACCCAGCAACCCCTAGCCCCAAGGCCGCAGAGGCGCTGGAGCCACTGGGGCTGCAGCAGAGACACAAACCGGCAGGAAACCTGTGGAAAGGGAGATAAACTATCATAACTTTATCTCCCTTTCTACAAGATGAGAAAACTGACCCTGATTTATTTAGTGGTATGGCCCATACCTTTCTACAAGCACAGTTTATGTTATGATCACTCCCAGGAAGGTCTGGTCAGAATACTGTCTCCAGAATAACGCTACTGTGGCAAATCATCTAAGAGAGGAAACAAGCTTTTGTTCGTTTATTCTGAAGGTCAGAGAACAGGCCACCCCCACATATGCCATGTTGTTATATTGACGATCTTGATCTGCAGATGCTGGAAAAACAGCAAATGCAAGGAGAGGTTTTCACTGAAGTCTCCTGATCTGCCTAAAATTGGACCCCCAAAAAGGAGCTTAAATGTCATAGGTTCCCTCGATGGGAAAAGTGCCATCAGCCAGTGAAGACTGACTCCTGTCACAGGACAGGAGACTAGAAGTTGTCATCACACCCAAACTTTGTTACAAACTATCTCCCCCACCCCCATTCATCTTTCCTAAAAATCATGTACTCTCCTCTAAGAGGCCTCCATCTCCCGTGTCCTTTCCCTAGGATGAAGGTATTTAAATCTGGATTCTAAGCCACCTTGGGGAGTTATTCATTTTTCCCTGGGATCTCCCACATATACACGAGGTACACATGTTAATGAACTTTTGTTTTCCTCTTGGTAATCTGTCTTTCATTACAAGGGCCTCCGCTAAGAACTCAAAAGGGTAGAGGAAAACTATTTTTCCTCCTCCATAATTCTATCTCAGGAAATCAAGTCCCAGGCTGAACAGTGAGTTTGGCTCAAGTGCCAAGCAGTCCTGGTTGAGGGGAGGGAAGCTTCTAGGGGGAAATCAATGATATTGGCATCAAAGTAGGACAGAGGGCACATGAATGATTGCTGATGGGAGTTTAAAGTGGTTCAACATTTTTGGAGGATGATTTGGCAAAATCGATAGAAATATTCAAGGTACATCCAAGAGTCTTCATCTGCTGAGATAAAGCACGAGTGCATAAGCCCTGGTTAGAACCCAGGATGCTACTGCGGCCTCCCCTTCCACTATAGGAAAACCTGCTAACAACCTGCATTTTTAGGCAAGGTGGCATCTATACTAATAAAAAGGTAATATGCTAATTAGACTGAATATCTTCCAGATGATCTTCTGGACATCCTTACGGACAAAGCAATGGTGGCAGGGCTGAGGCAGAGGCAGTTAGAGGCAATCAGGCAGGCAGGGGAGAGCAGTTAAGGGTATCAGACCATCAGGGGAGAGCAGTTAGGGGGATCAGGCCAGCAGGGGAGAACAGTTAGGGGATCAGGCCAGCAAGCAGGTGAGCAGTTAGGTGCCAGCAGCCCCAAGGGATCCCGGATTGGAGAGGGTGCAGGCCAGGCTGAGGGACCCCCCAGCTCCCGTGCACAAATTTCATGCACCGGGCCTCGAGTATTATATAAAATTATGTTTAACTTTTACTTGAATCTCTTACCAATAGGTAACTTTCAAGGTCTGTGCCTTACGGTGCTAAGGCTTATGTTGTGTGTATCTCATTCCTCCAGCACCTAACACACTGCCATACACAGAATAGGGATCCAGTCAATGTTGATTTGCAGCTTCATCTTTTGCCAATTGGGACATTTGCAATGAGCAATAAATCACATCAGTGTGGAGTAATCCAATTTCATCGTGTCCAGTAAAAATAGCTTCAAGCCCATGACTGAGCCTTGGTGGCCGGCTGCCTAGGGTATACATTTCCATTCAATTCGTGGTTCTCCACACATCATTAAAGATACATCAATTCTTGTGAAATAAAAACATTTCTTTCTCCAAAACATCTGTCAAAAGGAATTACATTTCTGTCTACTTTGGTAAGTGAAGAAAAATGGGAGAACTCTAATTAAATGATAATTTATACATTGAAAATTAGTGTTACATAAAAAAGGAATGATAACATTGAAAGTAGTTTCATTTTTTTGTTATGAACTCATCTACCATCTGGGCAATTGGGAAATTAGTAGATAAGAACAAAAATGACTCATGAAACAGAGTGTCCTGGCCTGTGGCAAAAGTAAACATTAAGTGAGAAGTAAATATTAAGAGCCTGAAAGATGTCACTCAATATATTCAGCTATTTCCCTGTAATGGGGGAGGAAGGAAATTTATATAATAGACATTCACAGTTTGAGGGTTTACAACACCTTGGGGCCTAGCCATCATGAATGTATAATGTGCATTACTTACAAAAGTAGAAATCTCTGTAATCTCTGGGAGAGCCCAGGTCTTACAGCTTCTCCCACAGGCTGGGAGAGAAGAAGGGAGGGAGGGAAGAACTACAGTGCTCCCCACTGGGACAACAACTCGTGATGCTGACACTTTCCACTTGCCCTAGCCCACTCATCTGCATGCACTGGGGGATGAGAGGAACCGCTGTTGTGGGGCCAGACATCAGTCATCTTTGGGAGAAAGGAACCTCTGGCCCCAGTTGGTAATGGAGTCCTGAGGTCTCCTTTGTAGAACTATAAAAATTGTTGATTAAATGCTCTACTCAAAACTCCTTTGTGTATATATCACAAGTAGAAATAAATACCTTTAACATTTAGCCAGTATATAGGACTTCCTAAATTGTGCTTGTTTCTACTCCTATATCTTCCCTATTTTAAACTAAATTTCCATTTAAAACTTTTGTTTAGCAAGCAGTATTGTACTATGCCTTCCTACAAGTCAAAATCTTACACAAATGACTTTCGCATATCTACTCACATGTGTCCACATCATTCCGAAAGTTCCAGGACACCCTGAATCCTGTTCTTACTAACTGAAAGTGATCCCCTTCTAAACAGCTCCCTTGGTTACACATAAAAGATTACATCTGTGAAAATGTACTTAAAAAATTAACAGCTGGAGGTGCCTTATAATTACCCCAAACATTTCTTCACAGGTGTATTTTCTATTGCTCAATACAAATTACCACAAAATTAGTGGCTTGAAAGAGCACCCATTAATTATCTCACAGTTTCTGTAGATCAAAGTCTGGGCAGGGCTAGACTGGTTTCTTTGCTCGGGGTCTCTCAAGGTTGCAATCAAGGTGTCAGCTGAGCTTCCATTCTGGAACTTGGGGTCCTTTTCTAAGTTGTTGCCTAAACTCAGTTCTCTGTGGTTGGGGGACTAAGGATTCTGTTCTCTTGCTGGCTGTAGGCCAGGAGCAATCTCAGCGTGGCTCACTCCATAGCCCCTCACACTTCCAATCTCCTGACTTCCAATCCCCCTCCAGTTTATATACCGTAACACAGTAATGGAATTGACTATGCCATCACCATTTGTCATATGACATAACCTAGCTTAATCTAATCAAGGGTATGACTAGCCCATGCCTATTATAGTCAAAGGTTTCATCTCCACTTAAGTGTAGGGGATCATACTAAGCATGCACACGAGGTGAATCTTAGAAGTGACCTGAGAATTCTGTCTACCACATGACAATAGCACTCAGAACTGAAAACCCTCATTTCAAGTACTTACAAATTATTAAAGAATGTTATTGAGTACGATTATCATGTCTCTCATCAAGGCTTTCACAAATATTGGATAAAGGTGTTACAGAAAACCAGAAAAAAAATCAAACCTGCTTAGAGAGCTTGGAATTACACTTTATTCACTGGTGGATTTAGAGAAAAATGAATTCAAATTCTAAGCAGAGCTGCAAGCAGAACTTTCCTTTTTATTAAAGAGCCAGCCCTATGTGTGTTTAGTGGTTATCTCGCTGGTGGCCTTGAAAACAACACAGTTCTATCCAATTAAAAAATACACCTGGCATGGCATGAGAGTATGGGCGTATCTAGTATCTGGCCTACAAGGTCAGACAGCTAAGTTTATCTTCCTCATTATTCAAGCAGGCTAGAAAGCAAAGTTATTTTTTCAGAATAAGAGGCTCTCTAAAAAATAGCAGAGAATTTCAAACAGTAGTTTTACAAAATAGGGGTTAGCCTTCTCAAAGAAACTTTTTTATGGGGCAGATTGATTAAACAGGCCAAGGTTGAAGGTTTGATTCCCAGTCAGCGCACATACAAGAAACAACCAATGAATGCATAAGTAAGTGGAATAGCAAAGTGATATTTCTGTCTCCCCATTCCTTTCTATCTCTAAAATAATAATAATAATGATAATAATAACAATAATGATAAATAAACAAAATTATCATAGCAGAAATGAAAGTCTAACAGAAACATAAAAGATTTCAAGAAACTTACCCCTCAGCCCCAGCCCTAGCCGGTTTGGCTCAGTAGATGGAGAGTCAGCCTGCCAACTGAGGAGTTCTAGGTTCAATTCCAGTCAATAGCACATGCTAGGGCTGTAGACTTGATCCCCAGGAGGGAACGTGCAGGAGGCAGCTGATCAATATTTCTCTCTCATCATTGATAGTTCTATCTCTCCCTCTTTGAAATCAATAAAAATATAGTTTTTAAAAATTTATCCCCCACTGCACTTGTCTTGGAGAGCTACCTGTTGAACTTCCTCAAAACTGATAAATTAATTCAAGACAAAGACATGGGATCTAGGAAGCGGGTGCTCTCACCCTGGAAAGAGTGAAGGGATTCTCCAGAACTAGGATGGGGAAGCTCCCGGAAATGGGTATGCTCAGGTACTGAGCATCCCTGGCACATGCTGGCGTAAGCCAAAGACTTTGGTAGGGAATGTGTCTGGGGTTCTAAATTCCAGCACTGTTTCAACTCTTGTTTGAAAAGGTGCTGCAATCAACTTAGATAAAAATAAAGTTGACATGTTCTGTGAAAATGTGCTATAAAAACCAGAAAGTGGCTTTAGTGATAGGAAAGACATTGATGAGAAATATGCAGCTCTAAAAGGGATGATAGTGAACCTACCACAGAGTTAGGGTGAGGATGAAAGGTAAAACACTTAGAACAGCACCTGGAGCATTGAGGGTGTGACAAAGATATTAGCCCTTATTACTATTGCTAGGCAGGTTATTAAACTGGAGTTAGGCCTCCAGGAATACTGGCTCTACCACTAGTGGTTTCATCTTGGGAAATTTATATGAATCTATAACTCTTAGTGTCTTCCTCTAGCTCAGGGGTAGGATGAGTTAATTAAATGTGTGACCCAATATAGCAGGCTAATTTTGTATGGCTCTCAAGTAATGTTATAAATATCCCAAATGGCTCTTGGCAGAAAAAAGGTTCTTCACCCCTGCTCAATGTTCATGACAATGATACCATCTCATTCTTTCATTTAAGGACTGAATTCAATGAGACAATGTATGCAAAGTAGCCAGCAAATTTATCACCCCATAAATATTAGATATTGATTGTAATTTGTGTTTTTGATGGGAAATAACAATATTATAAATTTTGAGGCGGAATATCTCCATCATTAAAGTACCATTTTTAGCCGAAACCGGTTTGGCTCAGTGGATAGAGCGTCGGCCTGTGGACTGAAAGGTCCCGGGTTCGATTCCGGTCAAGGGCATGTACCTGGGTTGCGGGTACATCCCCAGTGGGAGATGTGCAGGATGCAGCTGATCGATGTTTCTCTCTCATCGATGTTTCTAACTCTCTATCTCTCTCCCTTCCTCTCTGTAAAAAATCAATAAAATATATTTTTTAAAAAAGAGTCCATTTAAAAAAAAAAGTACCATTTTTAGTTTTTAAGACATTTTAATTTTCTTACAATAATAGAATTTGTATTACTTCGTATTTTTTTAAAGTAGTATGAACATTTGGTGTTTCTACATTATCTCAGTTAATCACATCAACAGAATAATTTAAAACAAGTCACCAAAACACTTGTGACATTCAGACTTGGGACATTCAGAATGTTTGTATTCTGGCTCTCACGGAGAAGATGGGAGTGAACATGTTTGTGGTTTTGGAGTTTGGCTTCTCTTAGGTTATTTCCCAAGACCCTCAGGAGACACGCAAACAAAATCCCCTCTCAGTGCTCTTCATGGCAAGATTCCCAGCTCCACAGACACAGCATCAATGGCAAGCATTTCAGCTCCCTCCACAACTTGGCTGCAGTGTTAAAATGAAAATTAAATGCTAACTGTACAGTAATTAATAGTAATTAATGTGGGTGTCTTCCAAATTGCTCTAGAAATTTAAATTTCTGGCCCAGAGTTCTATGTCTTAGTACTAAATTCCCTCCCCAACTCTTCATTTTGAACCACATCCCCCAACATGCTTTGAAGTTCACAAACTATTTATGCATGTATGTAAGTGTTACATTTATTTTTCTTTCTAGATAGTTTAAAACTTATATTCACCTCAGCATTTGGGGGAAGTAATTTACCCCCCCCCCCCAAAAAAAATAAAAATGAAGGATTTGGACTGAGGGTGATTTCTGCCAGTTACAATATTCTTATCGATTATGAGGCCTCCAGGCAAAAAGGAAACAGTTGGGTCCCCTAGAGATGCTGGTATTTCCCGCCTAAGCTTTGGAGTCAAATGCCAGCACTGCTCATTCTTAGCTTTTAACTTTTGATTGTGGTGTTGCTTCTGGGAGCATCCGACAACCCTGGTACCATTTTCTGAGAGGGGCTCTCTACCCGACCTCCTCAGGACAGGAGACAGTTCCTCTCCCAGTGCCCCTTTTTCTTATGGAGGGAGCAAGGTGTCGTAGCTGGGGCCATTGCTCTGCAGCCCCTTTCAGGACATGCTGGGTTCCTACAGGAGTAACATACTCCCTCTTCTGGCAACTTCTGGGGGGGGGGGGGGGCGCGACCTGTGGGCCATCCCTGAGGTGACATTGCCAACCATAAGGCAGCTGCCAAAAGATTGACAGGTTTTTACTCTTTGTTTTCCTCAACTTGATCTTGAATGTCGAAGGCAGAAAAAGCCACATCTACTAATTCTTTACTGGGATTTGGGGACATAGTGCTAGTCTCTGCAATTTCCTCCGAATATCAAGGGCAGATTGATTAACAAAGGGTATCGCTAACACTGTTTCTCCTCCTGGCCAACCCAATCTATGCTGGGATACTTGTCAGTGGCTTTGTTAGAGGAGAATGGAAAAGGGAGTGTTCTCCTCTGGGAGCTGAGTAACTGCTCTTGCTTTGTCCTAACTGACAGCCTTGATGCTATTTCTTTTCATGCCTTCTAGAAGACAGAAAACCATATGGTCTCTGTAGGCAAGTCCTACTTGTCCTGGTTTAAGACCACCTGGGATCAGTCTGGGGGACGGCGGTCATTTCTACAGGGAACCTGTTTGGCTGGGATGAATGTAAAGTATCGGCATATTTCTGGGCAGCCCCCCAAATCTAGAGCCTTTCCTCAAGTTGGCAGCATTGGGAGAGAAGGACAGTTAAGTCCTTCCAGATTAATTCATAGGTTTTGTTACCGAGAAAGCCCTGGTTGGGCTCAGGCTGCCTGTTGCTGTGTCCAATAACAAAGGCAGGGTTGAATCATATTAGGCGTTTATTGAGCAGGCTTGCCAACCAAGAAGACAGGGTGCTTACATGCATTCAAATCCTGTCTTACAGCAGGGTGCAGGGGCAGGATTATAAAGGGGAGTGGGCTAGGGAATGGAATGTGGCTACATGTAGCCCTAGAGGTCCCCAGAAGTCAGCTATTGTCCTTTACTCATCAGCCAATGAGATGATGTTGATGAGATGATGTTTTTACTCCTGGTGGGTTGGTCTGACCATGCTTATTAATTCTGATTGCTGGATTCTCAACTGAATCACCTTCTCAATTGCTTGAAAAGGAAGCTTAAGAGAAACTTAACCCCCTCTTCACATATAAGAAACTTAACCCCCTATCTATACTAATAAAAGGGCAATATGCCATGGTGGCGGGGGGCCGAGGCAGAGGCAGTTAGGGGACAATCAGGCTGGCAAGGGGGCAGTTAGGGGGCAACCATGCTGGCAGGAGGGAAGTTAGGAGGTGACCAGGCCAGTAGGGGGGCAATTAGGCATCTATCAGGTTGTCAGGGGAGCAGTTAGGGGGTGATCAGGCTGGCAGGCAGAAGTGGTTAGGAGCCAGCAGTCCCGGATTGTGAGAGGGATGTCCTACTGCCGGCAGTCGGCCATCCCCCAAGGGGTCCCAGATTGGAGAGGGTGCAGGCTGGACTGAGGGACACCCCCCCCCTCCCGGTGCACAAATTTCATGCACCAGACCTCCAGTCCTATATAATAAAAGCCCAATGTGCTAAGTGTCCACTCAACCAGTCAGCCATTCAACCAATCAAAGCATAATATGCTAGAGATGGGCCAGACAGGCCCTAAAGCCCTCCCGCAGTCCCTCCCCAGCTGGCCAACCTCCTGTGTCCCTCCCTGACCCTGATCGTGCACCGGTGGGGTCCCTCGGCCTGGCCTGCACCTTCTTGCAATCCAGGACACCGTGGGGGATGTTAGAGAGCTGGTTTCAGCCTGATCCTGCAGGCCAGGCCGAGGGACCCCACTGGTACATGAATTCGTGCACTGGGCCTCTAGTGTACATATAAGAAACTTAACCCCCTTTTTTACATAAGTATATGTGTTTTAAGATTTAAAATAATATGATTATTTTCCAGATTAATTCAGGTGCTCTATCTATCAGATTACAAATCTCCCCCCTTATCGGTTTGAGTTATAGTCTTAAATTCCCCTATGAGTCTTGTAGGGTCCTCTTAGAATCAACCTAGCCCTGCCTTGCAATCTCTTAAATCTAGCAAAGAGAAGGGTGTGTGGATCAGGTGATGCCCCGCCCTCCTGACACCTCCTGTAGGAGGCAGAGGAGGTTTCGTTCCAGACAGTCATCAGACATCTGAATAATCCAAGAGATGTGAGGGTGGATGATCAAGTGGAGATGCTTGTATTGGAATCTCTGAGTCTACTCTAGACCTTCAATTATGGAGAGCATTGTGGAGGCAACCTTACCTATTTGTCTTCGAGGACAGAAAATTCCTTCCTGTAAAAGAGGGAGGTAATTGGGTAGCTGAGGAAAAACATGAGTGTCCTCAATTTCCCAAGCTCTGCAGCTGTGTCATCAGAACCTAGGTTGATGCAAGACTCCCCACTGTCTGTCTCAGTGACCCGAGACTCAAATCTGGCCCTTCCCACACAGAAGGCTGAGACCTTCTTGAAAAGCAAAGAACGCAGTAAGCTTTATGCCCCACAGTAATGACCTCAGGGGGCCAGACCTCAGGATTGGTTGTTGTTAAGACCCAAGATCTCTGAAGATCCGGTTTTCCCTGTTCTAAAATTGCCCCCAGTAGGGAGAGACCAGCCAGGGCCACAAGTGAAGAGGGCCTCTGGCGAGGCTTGAGGGCTCCTCACAAATCTGGATAAACATCTCAATGCCCCATATTTTACCAGCAAGTTCCTTGCTCTGTCCCAAACCTGAGGTGCTCAGAAACCAAGTCCCCAGGGCACGATATGAGGTGTTTTACCAAACATGCAACCAGAGCAAATTGAGGCTGGGAAGCTTCGCTCCTTAGGGTGAAGAAATGTCTTAGTGTAAAGCCACTGTGCAGAGTTACCAGTTCTTGTTGGGGGGGGGGAGGGGGGGATGGAGATAAGTGAGGCACATGGACCAGTAAGAATTCTACCAAAGCTGCCCAGCCCCAAACCCCCAGACGGGTTCCGTGTCCTGGGCCCCAAGAAAGCGGCAGTGGCAGCCTGCCCAAGCTCTAGCACCAGTGATGGCGAACCTATGACTCGTGAATTCATTTTTTTGGTTGATTTTTCTTTGTTAAATGGCATTTAAATATATAAAATAAATATCAAAAATATAAATCTTTGTTTTACTATGGTTGCAAATATCAAAAAATTTCTATATATGACACGGCACCAGAGTTAGGTTAGGGTTTTTCAAAATGCTGACACGCCGAGCTCAAAAGGTTCGCCATCACTGCCCTAGCCGGAGGCAGCAGGCAGCAGCCAGTGCAGGGAAGGATCAGTGGAAGGAAGGGAGTCCTGGGCCAGAGTGGGCAGGCTAGGCAAAGGAGGGCGGCCCTTCAGCTCCAGGCACCAGGGAGCTGCTGGGAGGGGCTCATACAGCAAAAAGGATATAAAGCCTAACCCTGATCTGACAGCCTGTAAAAAAGATCAGTAATGTCGTCCCCCACTCAAGGGCCAAAATGGCACTAAAATACCACTCAGACGGGCAGCAGAGGCTAAACAAGGAGTGTGAGATGCCATTAGAAAAAGACTCGAGCATACCAGTGTCTTCCTCTAATCCTATCTGGGAATTGCCTCAGGTTTGGGCTGTCTTTCTTTGCGAACTAGAGTTTCTCAGTAGTTGAATTTGTCTTTTTTTTTCTTTATTGATTAAGATATTACATGTGTGTCCTTATTCCCCCATACCCCCCCCCCCCCCAATATCTCCCCACTCATGCCTTCAAACCCCTGGTGTCTGTGTCCATTGGTTAGTCTTATCTGCATGTATACAAGTCCTTTGGTTGATCTCTTCCCCTTACCCCCACCCTCCCCTACCTTCCCTCTGAGGTTTGATGGTCTGATCGATGCTTCTCTGTCTCTGGATCTGTTTTTGTTTATTAGTTTATGTTGTTCATTATATTCCACAAATGAGTGAGATCATGTGGTATTCATCTTTCTCTGACTGGCTTATTTCGCTTAGCATAATGCTCTCCAGTTCCATCCATTCTGTTGCAAATGGTAAGAATTTCTTCTTTTTTACCGCAGCATAGTATTCCATTGTGTAGTTGTACCACAGTATTCTAATCCACTCATCTGCTGATGGGCACTTAGGCTGATTCCAAATCTTAGCTATGATAAATTGTGCTGCTATGAACATATGGGTGCATATATCCTTTCTGATTGGTGTTTCTAGCTTCTTGGGATATATTCCTAGAAGTGGGATCACTGGTCAAATGGGAGTTCCATTTTTAGTTTTTTGAGGAAACTCCATACTGTTCTCCATAGTGGCTGCACTAGTCTGCATTCCCACCAGCAGTGCACGAGGGTTCCCTTTTTTCCACATCCTCGCCAGCACGTGTTGTTTGTTGATTTGTTGATGATAGCCATTCTGACAGGTGAGAGATGGTACCACATTGTTGTTTTGATTTGCATCTCTCGGATGATTAGTGACTTTGAGCATGTTTTCATATGTCACTTGGCGTTCTTTATCTTCTTTATGTCCTCTTTCGCAAAGTATCTATTTAGGTCTGTTGCCCATTTTTTGATTGGGTTGTTTATCTTCCTTTTGTTAAGTTGTATGAGTTCCCTGTTAATGTTGGAGATTAAATTCTTATCGGTGAAATATTGGCAAATATGTTCTCCCATGCAGTGGGCTCTCTTGTTGTTTTATTGATGGTTTCTTTTGCTGTGCAGAAGCTTTTTATTTTGATGTAGTCCCATTTGTTTATTTTCTCTTTAGTTTCCAATGCCCTAGGAGCTGTATCGGTGAAGAAATTTATTTGGTGGCAGGCACCCTAATGGCATTTAAATCCTGACCTGTGCCCACCATAAATTTGTGGCTCGAAAACACCTGGACAAAAGGTGGAATAAAGAAAAAAGCGAGAGAGGCAGGCAGGAGATCGAGCTGAGGACACGGATGCCAGGCTGGGCTTCTGGCCAACTGAAGGGTCCCAAATCCCACCACACCTGGCTGCTTCTCCAGCCCTGGCAGAGTTGCCAACCTGTTCCTGGTGAGAAATGAGTGCTTTTCAGTGTCATGAGAAAAGAATTTCAGACACACACCTGGAGAAGTTCAAACGTGATGGCAAGACTTTTAATTTGCTTTAAAGGAATTAATACACCCTCAGGGAGGTAGAGAGTGGGAAGCTCTAAAAGCACTGTCCCAAACCTTTCCTTATTCTTCCCTATAATTTCTTGTTTCCCATAAAGAACAAAGGACTCTTCAGACTATCTAACCCAACTCTGACTTTTCCCTGGCCTGAGTCCTGCTACCTGCTTCAGCTTCCCAGGTTATTAGGCTTATTCTTTAGTTCCCTTTTGCTTTCTTCCTTATATTAATAACTAGCTTTCTTCCTTCTATTAATAACTAGAGGCCTGGTGCACAAAAATTTGTGCACTCGGGGGGAGGAGGGGGCCCTCAGCCGGGCCTGTGCCCTCTCGCAGTCTGGGACCCCTCAGGAGATGACCACTTGCTGGTTTAGGCCTGTTCCCTGGGGGATTGGGCCTAAGATGGCAATCAGACATCCCTTTGGCAGCCTGGCAGCCCTCAGGGGATGTCCACTTGCCAGCGGGGAGCAGGCCTAAGCTGCTGTCTGACATCCTTAGCGCTGCTGAGGAGGCAGGAGAGGCTCCCACAACCATCGCTGTACTGGCAGCCGTCAGCCTGGCTTGTGGCTGAGCAGAGCTCTCCCTGTGGGAGCGCACTGACCACCAGGGGGCAGCTCCTGCATTGAGCGTCTGTCCCCTGGTGGTCAGTATGTGTCATAGTGACCAGTCATTCCCAGTCATTCTGCTGTTAGGGTCAGTTTGCATATTACCCTTTTATTATATAGAATAGAGGCCTGGTGCATGGGTCAGGGCTGGCTGGTTTGCTCTGAAGGGTGTCCTGGATCAGGGTGGGGGTCCCGCTTGGGTGCCTGGCCAGCCTGGGTGAGAGGCTAATGGGTGTTTGTAGGCTGGCCACACCCCCTTCAGGGTGGGGGTCCCTACTGGGGTGCCTGGCCAGCCTGGGTGAGGGGCATGATAAGTATCTTGTCTAAAAGTTATCCACACTGAATATGATGGTTTAGGAAGAGGACAAAGTACAAAAGAGCAGTTCCAACCTAGACATTTTATTCCTAACCTCCTGAAGTTGGAGGCAGACCATAACTGAGAATCAATCATGCCTAAGACTTACAGGGGTACAGGAACTCCAGAGGAGTCTGAATTCTCAACTTCAGCAAGTTTGCTCTGCCAAAGTCAGGAACCTGGGTGGGAAAACTTAATGGCCAAGAAAAAGGTGATAAAGATTATTTTTAGAAGTCAGAAAAGGAACAGCTACATATAATGGAAGAAAAACTAGGAGAGTGTGAAGCCAAGAAGTCAAAAGAAGAGTGAGTTTCAATAAGGGGGCAATCAGTAGTAATGAGCTGTCAGAATGAAAGCTGAAAAAGATGGCCATTGGCTTTACGGAAAAGGAGACTGCTGATAACATTAGATATGGCTGTTTGATGTGCTGGGGGTACAAAACCTAGTTGCACATGTGAAGGAGTAAGAGGGGGGTGAGGAAAAGGAGACAAGTATAATAGGTCTTTTCTTAAAAATCTATGACCCTGATTTATTGCTGACTTTGTAATCCTACCATACACCTCCTGAATCACTCTAGAAACTTCCCAAAGCTACAAAGAAAAAACTATTGTCAAATTATACCTTGGCAAGTTCTAATTATTTAAACTTGAAAGTCAACCCACAGGTTAGTTGAATTGCAAAGTCTCATTTTCTTCAGAACAATTATAATTTATCAAGGCCAGTCAACCAAAGCCCTAATTAGTAATATTTGGCTCAGAACTCTTAACCCTCAATTAAAAGTGGCACATCAATATCCATTTTGACTCTCAAAGGAGCTTTGAGAAGTTTGTTTCTGTTTTTCTTTTTAGTGAAGGGATGATACGTTAAAAGGTTGACAGGTCACATTGACAGGAGAAAAAATTATTAACACTGAGTTTCCTAAGCAGAGATAGGTGATGAGGAAGGAGGATAATATGAGTATAGATGCAGATACATGACTAGTAATTAGCACCTAAGGGAGATCCTATCTGATAACTTCCATTTAATTCATTTCATGTATACTGATTGAGCTCTTACTATCTATTAGACACTTTTCCAGACACTTTCAGTAGAGAAATATAACAAGAGATTCAAGAACATTATTCTAAAAAAAATTATATTCTAGAGGAGGGATTTAGACATTAAACACTAACAAATTTGAGAAATATATTGGAGGCAGAGCTGGCAGAACTTGTTAATGAATTGGATATGGAGCTACTGGATGAATTATCTGTATTGTAAGTTTATCTCCTGAGTGAAAGGGGAATGGAGGAGGATGGGGGGATAGTCAGATATTTGACATGAGTGTTGAAAGACTGCCAGTTATTTCAGGAAATTGCACAGCAGCTTGGCTAGGACAATGTTGGATTGTCAAGCAATGTTGAGACTTCATTTGATCTTGGTGAACAAGAATTTACAACGGAACCCACCTGCCCTGTGATTTTCCCCACCCACCTTCAGCTGCTCAGGGGAATCAACTTGGCTGTGGCAGTAGCTGCCAAATTCTACCCCAAACCCACAACTATGGCTAGATGTCATTGGTCCAGGAGTGAGCACCTGATCGAAGTTGAGCAAGGAGAGCCTTCCTTACATTTTTTACTTAAGATGAGAGACAGACCTCCTGAACTGTCTTGTTGCAGTTGTTAGATTTAAGAATCAAATGGTCTTTTTGTGACCATATTTCTTGTATTTGGCAAAAGCAAGCTGGTGGTGAGAAAATGAAATCAGTGTACTGAGAGACATCACAGTAATAACGGAAAACAAACAGTCATGCCATGCTATGGGCTGGATACAGTTCTAAACATTTATCGGATGTTAACTCTCTTAGTGCTTATAACAAACCTATGAGGTAGGAACTACTATAATCACCCTGACCTTACTGAGGGGGGAACTGAAGCACAGCGAGGTTGGATTTCTTGCCTTCTTTCATAGCAGGTAAAAGACAAAACAAAGACTTGAATGCAGGTCTGTTAGTGCTAGTGTCCATGCTTTTAACCACTATGCTATACTGACTCACATAAGAGAGAGGCAAAATCCTATTGAAGTTTAATTGATTTGAGTTTCTGCTCCCAGTTGCATTTCTGCCCTTGACCTTATTTGGTTGTTCATATCTGTCATGCTTTCTTTTTAAGTCACCATTGCTACCTTCAAACTACTTCTCTCCTCATTTAGCATCCTCCCTCTCAAACCCCTCCATAATGATTCCTTTACATTTCTTTCTGTCCTTTACTTTCACACGTTTGCCAATCACTTCACCTCTCTGGTTCCCGCATATTGTGTAATGATTTTTAATGAGTTTCAGTGTATAAAGACTATAAGTACTTGACCCTGTTTGCACAAGAGCAGAGTCCACAAGTTAAGTTCTCTCTGGTATACCCTAGAAGACACCAAGGAAACCAGAAAATTCATCATGGACACCTTGGCCAAAGTAAGTGCTACCTTTAAAATAGATCCATATCATCTTGATTACTTATCCCCAAACTGTATATTGAAACAAAGTTAAAACTTTGTTTTCTCCAATCAGATTGCTAAAGAATTTAATGACAATAATCAATGTCTTCCCACCTGTGGAAACTCATCCGCCACTGCTGGGAAAATAAATTGCTAGAAAATTCTTGGGTGATAGTTTGATAATATTGTATCAAATACCATGAAAATGTAATTATCATTTGATTCAGAATTTTATTCCACAGAAATAATTATGTAGTTTTTATAAACAGGTTAACTGCTTCATTATTTTTAAGAGTAAAACACTGGAAGGAACATTGGTCAAATACCAGGAAACTAAGTAAATTATGATATACTAGGGGCCCGGTGCACGAAATTCGTGCACTGGGTGTGTGTGGAGGGGGGGCTGGTTCAGATGGCAGAAACACAGTGCAGGCAGGCAGTTCAGTGCAGAGGCAAGCAGTTCAGAGCAAGCTTCTTTCTGAAGTGCAGTTTGCATGAGGGGCCCTTGTGTAGAAATGACTGCTGGGCTCTGTTTTATTTTGTTAGTTTTAATTTGAACCTAGTTAGCCCTTGTTGTAGGCATCTTTTTTTCTCAAGGTCTACACTTCTTGGGTGTGTACGTTGGAGAGGTGGAGGGCGGTCCTCTGCAGTCAAGATATCTTCCCTATTCTTAACTGTGGGTTGGGACCAGCACCATGTCACATCCCTGCCCATCCAACAGTCTCAACTTTATAGCCTTAGTTATAGGTGTTCTGTCCAACTAATCCAGTGGTTCTCAAGAGTGGCTGTTCTAGAATTCAGTTGTAATTTTGATGTGACCTTGGGAGGAGGTGAGCCAGCATTTACCTACTCTGCTACCTTGATTGGAAGTATTTTCTAGTTGTTTTTCCTTGAGTGTGTATCATTTTTGAAATTAGGAAAGTTTTTTCATGAAGTCTATAGTCTCACTTGAGTTTGATAAGTGAAAGCAGAATAATTCTATCCCCAGAAAAAAAGTAATATTTTCTATAACATTTTCTTTAAAATTTTTTTGTGGCATTTGTCCCTTTTCTCTGTATTATAAGGCATTTCTTATCTCTTCTTTAGTATCTAAATTCCTAAAGACATAACAGATTTATCCAGTTCAGTATATGTTACAATTAGTAGGGTAGTAAACGTACAAATAGAGTATACATGAAATTATGAAGGGTACTAGTGTTTGGTATTAAGATGCATCAAAAAGTTTAAGTATTCAAAGAATTGAGGTGCTGGTGTAAGAATAGAGAGAAAGATAAACAGAATAGAAGCAGTTTCCAAAAAGAAACTTGTAGTAAACACATATAGTAAAGTTACTAATTTTTTATATATTGTATTTGTAACTGTAATATCTACTGATACACATTAATATTTCTCTTTGGTCTCCACCATGGGAGGGATGTATTTAACTTACAATGTTAAAAATGGTGTAGTTTCATGTTTCTTTTGTTGTTGTTGAACTATCTTTGGTTTAAAATCATCTGAGTTTTTAAATTTTTAATTTATTTATATTGTTGAAAGTATTACAGATTTCCCCCCTTTTTTCCCTCTAATTTAAGCAGAAACAAAAGAAACAAGAGTTCATCCTGGGACAATTCACTTAGGCTCCATAACTTCATGCAACAAAATAATTTTCAGTTGAATTTAAAAGAAATATTTTAAAATCAAACTATAAAAATCTAGAAAAAAATAAGAAATATTTATTTGGTCTCTAAGAATTTTCAAAATATAGAGATGGAATTTTTTAAAAAAAGAAAAAGGTACTTTTATAAACCCAAATTTAAAAATGTGTGTTTATGTGTGTGCATGCATATACCTTCATAAAAAATTACAGGTCAGAAATCAGCAGGGGAAAATAATGTGACAAGTTGACAAACAACAGGTGACTGCTTTAATGAGGTCAAATGATTAAAAAAAACACAACAAGATGTCAGTAGATACTTACGTAAATTATATGACTAAACACTCCACAATAGAGAATAATATGTGCAATTAATATAAATATAAAGAACATTGAACATCACTAACATTCAAAATACACTAATTAAGTGAAATAACTAGCTCTTTCTGCCTGTCTGATATTATATTTTTAAGTCAATGCTAAGGAGAGTGAAATCAATGATGATATAGATATTCTTTTATATTTCTATAAATGGTGCCATATATCTCAACCTTCCTGTAAAGAGATTTGGAAATCAATTTAGTCCTAACAATTTCTCTATCCTTTCCAAAGTAATTCTTACTTAAGAAAGTCAGGCAAGTCCTAGCTGGTTTGGCTCAGTGAATAGAGTGTCAGCCTGCAGACTGAAAGGTCCCAGGTTTGATTCCAGTCAAGGGCACATGCCGGGTTGTGGGCTCAATCCCCAGTAAGGGGTGTGCAGGAGGCAGCAGATCAGTGATTCTCTCTCATCGCTGATGTTTCTCTCTCTCCCTTCTCCCTTCCTCTCTGAAATCAATAAAAATATATTTAAAAAACAAAGAAAGTCAAGCAAGTCAAAATTATAAACAAAGTTGTTCACAATATTCTTTATGATACTCAAAACAATGTAAATAATTACCTGTCTTGGTAATTACTGATTAAGCAAATTAGGACACATTCAAATGATGAAATAAAAGTGGCCACTTACAATTATGATTTCAAAGCATTTTAAAGTCATGATAAAATGCTTATGAACAAGTAAAGGGTAAATGTTCAATACCTGATGGCTGTAATGAGCAATAAAGCAGAATAAAAAATGCTTATATGACATGATCTCAACTACATAAAAATACTATAAGAGACTACAAGGATATATGCTAAAATTTCAACAGCTTGATCCTGAAATTGCAATGATCTCTTTCCTATGTCTTTATTATTTTTACAAATTTTAACACGTTAGTGCCATTTGTGTGATCAGAATAAAAGCTAAATGTTATTGCTAATGATGTCCTTTTATTGTCCTGTGTCAACAGACAATTACATGCAGGGCAGCCATTGCCTGGAAAACAAATTCTCCTCTTGCAATTGAGGAAGTTCAGGTGGAGCCTCCAAAGGCTGGGGAAGTTCGTATTAAGGTAAATCTAAGACTTTTAATCTTTACCTTAGAAGTTAAATGCACGAAACCCTGTCTTAGTGTTTAACTACATAATTTGTAGTTTTAATCTGTTCATTTAGTAAAAGATTTAAAAATTAAGATAAATAAATGCAGTCAATGAATGTTTGAGATATTCTTAATAACAGTAAAATATTGGCAGTTCACTCAGCCAATATAATTACTTTTATTCTAGTATTACTTAGTATTAATTTTTTTTTACTTATAGTATATAATATCATAGGCCAATATACTTGACAATGTGATCTAGAATGTGTTTTAAGTGTTACTTACTTTTCCTTTTGGGGGAAAGGACAATGAATGCATTTCCCCATATTTCTATGATACAAATGAATATTTAGTGACTAACAGACTTATTTTATATCTCAATTGTGTTGTGCTCAGATGTTATAAAAATGTCAGAATTTCTCTGAAAAAAAAATGCCCCATGTGTAAATTTCAATTTCTAAGAATGAGCAGCTGGACCCTGTGATGGTATTCAAAGTCATTTGAAAGCATTAAAAATTATTGAACAGAGCTTAGACCAAGGACTGGAAAACATTGATTTGTCAAAAGCCCTTCACTGCTCTCAAATCAACCTCTCAATCAGTATATCTCAAATTTTATGAAATCATTAAATACACAAGATTAAGAGTACTTTTGTTTAAAGTCTTATTAAACATTAAAGTCACCTATCTTCTAATTTAAGACCAGGAAATTCAACACTTGATTCAATGAATGCAACAAACACTTAAAGCTATGTGCTTCTAGTGCATAACTAATCAAAGTAGAAGGTATAGAAGGATGGTTCAAAGAGTAACAGAGAAAAGGAAGGGAATTAGAAGGATGCCAGAAGGAAAGAGAGATGGAGGGATGGAGGAAAGTAGGGATAGTTGGGCAATGAAAGACAAAACAGGAAAATATGAGAACTAACACTAAATAAATTATCAATTGTCTGTTGTTACAGTAAAGACTTTCTTTCACCAATGAGAGAGGTTGAAAAGAAAAAAGAAAGGTGATAAGAAAGTACACAAAGGAAGGTGTTTGGTAACTGACCATTATTGAGAAGTTACATCATCTATTTCATTCATACAAAGGGCATTTAATTAATCCTTAGTTATTGTGTATTAGATCATCATCATTGAAATATTTAGTAATTAGCCAATATTTTCTGTTCTTACATTGATATGCTCCTTAACTACAGAGGCTGCACCTTAAATAATAACTCCAGAAGAACTTACCATGGTGAAAGTTACACAGCAAGGACCTGAGCAATATCACTTTGAATCCTGGATAAAATCAAGGTTGAGGCCTGGCCAGAGTGGCTCAGTTGGTTGAGTGTCATTCTGTGCACCAAAAGTTTGTGGGTTTGACCCCTGATCAGGACACATATAGAAGGCAACCCATATGCCCTGAGTGTCCAGATTATTATGACCACCTGACATTTGTAGGCAAATTAGCTATAATTTCGCGCTGAAGTTGCTAGAAGGCCAGATCATTATAAATAGGGAAGCAGGTTGTTTACCACGACAGTAGAAGTGATTTTTTCCCCCCTGAAGATATGGGTAAACAATGTGATTTAATAGTCTTTGAATGTGGGATATATTTGAACATGAGTGGCCAGATTATTATGACCACCTGACATTTGTAGGCAAAATAGCCATATACTGCATCGGATGGGATATGGAAGCCGAAGGCCTGTTTGAACACCTTTGCTGTCTGCAGTTACCAAAATAAAACATCTCCAATTTGCAAAAGAACACAAGGATTGCATAGTCGAGCATTGGAAAAAAGTCATGTGGTTCGATGAATCATGTTTCCAGTTGCATCATGCAGATGGCAGAGTGAGAATTTGGTGGAAACAGCATGAAAGCATGCACCCCACATACATGAGTACAACCCTTCAAGCTGATGGGGGCAGTGTTATGGTTTGGGGCATGTTTTCTTGGCCCTTTAATTCATGTGGAACAACGTCTGAATAGCACAACATACCTAAGTATCATTGCTGATCAAGTTCATCCTATCATGTTGATGGCGTATCCCAATGGAGATGACTTCTTCCAACAAGACAATGCACCATGATTTGGTGCTCGTATTGTGCAGGAGTGGTTTCAAGAACATGAGGGAGACTTTACCTTGCTTAGGTGGCCCCCACAATCACCAGATATCAATCCAATTGAGCATTTGTGGGACGAAGTTAAAAGAGCCATCAGGCAGCTGGTTCCACAACCATCAACTCTCACAGAACTGGACAGTGTCATTCATCAGGCATGGTGTCAAATTCCTCACATCACCTTTCAACATCTTGTGGAGTCAATGCCAAGAAGTATCGCCGCAGTATTGAAGGCAAAAGGTGGCCCAATGAAGTACTGATGGGGTGGTCATAATAATCTGGCCACTCAGTGTGTGTATATATCCCATGTTCAAAGGCTGTTAAATCGCGTTGTTTACCCATATCTTCAGAAAAAAATCACTTCTACTGTCCTGGTAAACAACCTGCTTCCCTATTTATAATGAGCTGGCTCTCTAGCAACTTCAGTGCGAAATTATAGCTAATTTGCCTACAAACGTCAGGTGGTCATAATAATCTGGCCCTCAGTGTATATAATCATGTCATCTGCAAATAGTGACAGTTTTAATTTTTTTCCCAAATTTGGGTACCTTTTATTTATTTCTCTTGCATGATTACTCAGGCTAGGACTTCTACTACTATGTTGAATAATAGTGACAAGGGTGGGCATCTTTGTCTTGTTTCTGATCTTAAAGGAAAAGCTTTCAGTTTTTCACCTCAAAGATGGTGCTATTGATACATGGTCAAAAAGTCCTTCATTGTAATTGCCCCTCATATTTCAAAACTGTTTTATGACATGGGCTGTACAAAGTAGATTTCAAAAAACCTCAGTTTATTTCCAGGCCTGAAACATGTGCCATTTGACTTTGGGCAAGTCATTCCAAGTCTTTGAATCCTCCTTTCCTCACCTCTAGGTTTGGGATAATAAGGCCTGCCCTGTGTTCCTCTGAGAGTTGTTATAAATATCAAAGAGATAATTCATGTAAAAATTTTAATAATCATCCTCAGATAAAAGAAAGAGGAAAAAAATCCAAACCAATTGATCTTTTGTCACTTAATTCCTATGCAGCTCAAATCTACAGGGATCTGTGGTTCTGATGATCATGTACTGAAAGGATTGCTCCCTATGCATTTCCCTTTAATCCCAGGCCATGAAGGAGCTGGTATTGTGGAGAGTATTGGCACAGGAGTGAGCTCAGTGAAACCAGGTGGGTAATGGGCCATAAAAGCCTTTCCATGAACAACCTGCCAAAGAGCTATCTTTACACAGTGAAGAAACTTATAATGCATTAACCTATTTATAGAAGAAATAACTTGGTTTACCTCTAGATTCTTCTAACTAATTATATATCATGATATTAAATGTATCTAGTCATTCCAAGAGTCACACAGTTTCCCTGCTGTCATCTCTAGCAATCCAGGGGCAGTGGTTGGGCCAAGTATATATTCATAGCCAAATGAAAGTTGAGATGGGACCAGTGGACTTCTAAATAGATTGAAAACCTCTTAGGGTCAGGAAATATATATATATATATATATATATATATATATATATATATATATATATATATTCTCCAAATGTTTAGTACAGGGCCTGTGTCAGGGGTAAAACATATTGAATGGGTTTGACAAATGAATAAATGTTCTAAACAACTAGAACATTGAACTTGAATTTTTATTAATAGGATGATAGTACTATTTCAAAGAATCAAAGAAAGCAAGTATATGCTCTTTCCAAGACTAATCAAAAGGGACCTTGGCATGCCTATTCTGAGCATGTCTGAAATGATCCAAGTCGCCCTGACCAGTTTGGCTCAGTGGATAGACCATCGGCCTGCGGACTGAAAGGTCCCAGGTTTGATTCTGGCCAAGGGCATGTACCTTGGTTGTGGGCACATCCCCGGTAGGAGGTGTGCAAGAGGCAGATGATCGATGTTTTGCTCTCATCAATGTTTCTAACTCTCTATCCTTCTCTCTTCCTCTCTGTGAAAAATCAATAATATATATATATATATATATATATATATATATATATATATATATATGAAATGATCTGAGTGAATAAAAACAGTCACATGGATTAAGATACTAGAAACACTCACAGCCTGTAGCCACACACACACAGAGAGCTAGGAAAGTGCATGGTCAGAACATTCACAACCTGCCATCAAGGTATTCATTTGCCAAGCAAGTATGGATGTCTACCCTACATATGACACTAGTTATAGTAGGAGGGACAAAAGTAGAAACTCATGGCCTTTACATCTCCAAGAACATAATGCAAATAGGAGGGATATATACTGTAGCTACTCTTCAGCTAGAAAAATTCCAGTGCAAGTTTTATTGAAAATGATGAACACTTGAAGAGAAAGGACGATAGCAGAACTTCTGAATTTGAGATCCAGTACCTTTGGGTCAGTGAAGGTACGATGTGCCCTATCTATACTATGAGAGATTTTTTAATGCCAACTAAGCTCTGCAAGAGGTCGAAGGGGAATAGTTTCTGCGTTGTAAAAGTTTGTAAGGACTAGTATAGGAACAATATTGTAGAACTCTGCCGAGGCCTTTGTAAGTTGTGATGATCATGTTGATTTTCTTCCCTGACCCTACACTTAGTCTGTCCCCCTAGGGCCCAAGAAGGCTAGCTAGTAACTGGATCCAAATGTAATCAATATTCTTCCCACAACTCTGCAACTTAAAAGCCACCCTCCATAGAAAGTGCTCCAGACGCAGGAAGAGGAATTGCTTTTATTCTCTGAAGTTACCATGTCTTGGAATTTAGCCTCACTAAGAAAACATGTCAGAGGTCTGTCTGCTATGGGTCAGTGTGGGGAGACTATGAGGAGGCCTCCTAATAAAAATAGAATAGTGAGAGTGGATATAATAATCAGGGGCATTTTATTTTATAAATGTGATTGCAATAGCATTATAGTTGATGAACTATACGTGAATTGCATGAATGTGGGGCAGTGAGACTCAGTAAAGAGAGTTCTGCTGTTATCTAGCCAGGCCACTTTAGGCAGGTGACAACTACTGTGGAACTTAAATCTTTCAAAGGGATTAAACTAGATGATATCACTAAGATTCAGTCCTGATTTCATTATTCTATTTTCAGAATAGAGGCAAGCCAACTCACAATTCTCTATCAAACAAGGGATAACTCCAAATTTCCATTATTTGCCCAAAAGAATAATGGCATTTCTGAAACCAGGTTATATGGTTTCTTCTGCCAAACAACCATGGGAAATGTTATACTGGCTGCTGTAATCTATCCACCCCAAGTTTTCAAGTCATCCAATGAAATCTTTATAAACACATTATTGTATTTCTGTTCCAATAATAATTTTAACTAATGATCACTTTTTCCCCCCTATATATAGGAGATAAAGTCCTCACACTCGTTCTTCCACAGTGTAGAGAATGCAATTCCTGCTTGCACCTCAAGGGAAACTTCTGTGAGAAACAAGAGTTAGTAGATTAAACCCTCACTCTTTTACTAAATTATTTATATTGTGCAAGCATTGACCTGTTGCTAAAGGTGCTCACTTTTCTGTTTACAACTCCATGTCCGTGCTGGTACCTGTGCCTGTGTCTGTGTCACTGTGGATTAGTGTTCTACCTGCTTCTGGATTAATGATGGATGGGACGAGCAGATTTACCTGCAAAGGAAAAAAGATTTATCACTCTTTCCGCACAAGCACCTTCTCTGAATACACTGTTGTGCCTGAGTTTTCAGTTGCAAAAATTGATGATGCTGCTCCTATGGATAAAATTTGTCTCATAAGCTGTGAGGTACCTACAGGCTATTGGGCTGCTGTTCACTCAGCCAAGGTGAGGAAGACCCCTGTGGAATAGTATGTGTCATAGTGATTTGCCTAGAAAACATTAAAACTAGACCAATGTTTCAACTGATATTCCAAAAGTCTCAATGGTTGTTTTTGTTTGTTTGTTTGTTTTCTTAATTATACATGTCCAGGTTTGATTCCTAATACAAACATGTCTGGTGAATTTGTAGGTCACCCCTGGTTCCATCTGTGTGGTCTTTGGACTTGGAGGAATAGGCTCAGCCATTGTCATGGGCTGCAAAGCCTCTGGTGCTTCTAGAATCATCGGAGTTGATATCAATGAGGAAAAATTTCCCCGGGCAAGAGCTTTAGGGGTCACTGATTGTCTGAACCCTCGGAACCTCAAGAAGCCAGTCCAGCAAGTGGTCAAGGAAATGACAGTCGTTGGTGTTGACTTTGCCTTTGAGGCCATTGGTCTCGTTGATACCATGGTATGTAGGTTTGGGGCACAATGAGATGTTTAACCAATGAATACACCTTAAATATCCTCATGCAGGTAAGTAAAAAATCTCCTGAACATATGTTTTGGAACTGTGAACCCCAAATCTAAAAATAGAACATAAATTTACTCTAAGGCATTCATTTTTATAAACAAACAAAATAGAAACAGACTTAATGATAGAGGACAGACTGACAGAGTGGAGTAGAGCAAGAGGGTTGGGTAAAATAGGTGACGGGATTAACAACAACAACAAAAACCTCATAAACACAAACAAAAGTATGGTGATCATCAGAGGGAAAGGGGGCTGGCAGATAGAAGAGGCTAAAGGGGGAATAAATGGTGACAGAGGAGACTAGACTTAGGATGGTGAACACATAATACAGTATGCAGGTGATGTATTATAGAATTGTATATGCAAAACCTATATAATTTTGTTAACTAATGTAACCCCAATAAATAACTTTTGAAAATGAAAGAAATATATATTTAAAGATATGTCATTATAGTATACAAAGTTTAAACATGCAAAGGCCCATAATACCAATATTCCGTTTTCTTTATTCCTAGCTCTTCATATATGTGTTTATTTAACTAGAGGCCTGGTGCATGAAATTTGTGCATGGGTGTAGGAGGGTATCTCTCAGCCCAGCCTGCACCCTCTCCAATCTGGGACCCATCGGGGGATGTTCGACTGCTGGACGAACCGGCAGTTGGACATCCCTCTCACAATCCGGGATCACTGGCTCCTAATCGCTTGCCTACCTGCCTGATTGCCCCCTAACTGCTTTTGCCTGCCAGCCTGATTGCCCACAACTGCCCTCCCCTGCGGCAACCCACCTCCCCCACTGGGACCTGCCTCCTCTGCACAAGGCGGTGGAGACACCAGGACCAGCCTCCTCCACACTGTGCAGAGTCACAGGTCCTCACTGTGCAGAATGGCTGCCGGGCCTTGCCTCCACTGTGCACGTGGCCATCTTGTGATCATGTGAAGGTGCGATGACCTAGGCTATTATTAGCATAGGTCAGTGATGGCAAACCTTTTGAGCTCAGCGTGTCAGCATTTTGAAAAACCCTAACTTAACTCTGGTGCCGTGTCACATATAGAAATTTTTTTATATTTGCAACCATAGTAAAACAAAGATTTATATTTTTGATATTTATTTTATATATTTAAATGCCATTTAACAAAGAAAAATCAACCAAAAAAAAAAATGAGTTCGCATGTCACCTCTGGCACACGTGTCATAAGTTCACCATCACTGGTATAGGTTATATAGATTATTTATTTCCTATCAGATATTTATGTGTGTCCTGTGTCAGAATCATCCATTTTTTTTGAAAAAATTAGCTTTTATGCACCTGTGTTACATTCTAGGGATACAAGGGTGAATAGAATAGGCACTGCACTCTTGGATCTTACAGGTTAGAAGAGGGAATATAGACATTCAATACATTTCAGTACGTAGCTAATGTACTTAGCCAAAGATTGAAGTAGAAGTAGTAATATAGGCAATAGGAAAGAGACAAGGCAAAATGGAGGAAAAGGGGGAAGACAGCAGAATTAAGACCCAGAAAAGAAGTGAAAACAGATAGATACAGCCCTAACCGGTTTGGCTCAGTGGTTAGAGCGTTCGCCTGTGGACTCAAGTGTCCCAGGTTCGATTCCAGTCAAGGGCATGTACCTTGGTTGCGGGCACATCCCCAGTAGGGAGTGTGCAGGAGGCAGCTGATGGATGTTTCTCTCCCATCGATGTTTCTAACTCTCTCTCCCTCTCCCTTCCTCTCTGTAAAAAGTCAATAAAATATATATTTTTTAAAAGAAAACAGATAGATATGAAGAAATACACTATACATCTTTAGAAAATTGACTTTTTAAATTTAAAAAAATGAAACTTCACACACAAATATGTACATATTTGTTTTGTTTTGTTGTAATAGAAATGAGTTGGACAGAAAGTCATGACAAGTAAGAAGGTTAGACAAAGAATACAGGGTATGGCCTTTGAGGCAGTGGGTATTTTATTTAATAAACACATGGTGCTTACTATTTGCCAGACAGTCTTCTAAATGTTTTAAGAATGACAAATCACTTAATACTCATAACTCTATGAAGTAGATATTATTATTGTTTTTTACAAATAAAGAAGTTGAGGCATTTTAAGGTTAAGTAACTTACCTAAAGGTCACACAGATAGCCGAGTCTGTGCTTTTACCACTAAACTCTATTGGGTCTCTACTGGGATCCCATCACTGGCAGTGTTGAAGTTGAAGTTGAAGTAGCATCTGCCCAGGAAGAGGTTAGAAATCCTTCCACCTCTGGTGGTACTTGCTATTTATAAAAGGAAATGTACTTATATTGATGATTATCATTGTCAGCTTGCTGCTTGGGATTCCTGCAACCTGAGCTATGGTGTCTGTCTGATCGTTGGGTTGGCTCCACCAAATACAAAGCTTTGCCTTGAAGCAGAAATGATTATCACTGGACGGACAATGAAGGGTGTAAGTTTAGGAGGTAGGTGGGTGAATAGATGGAACCAGTTTGTTGATCTCATGAAATCATTTTTAATTTTGTAGAATTATGGAATTCAAAACTCCTCTCCTTGAAGAAACACAGCAATAATGGTAGAAGTCTCCAAAGATTTCTCCTCCAATGAGTTTGTGCATTTTGCAAATCAATTTTAGTTTATTTAAATAAGCAACTTTTTAAAGTTTGAATAAAATATTATCTCATGCAAAATAGTTTTGGTATTTTTTCAGTGTTTGAAATAATTCAGTCAACTTTGGTTCCAAATTGGTGGCTTCAGTTTGTTGTGCTATTTTAACAGCAATGCTCTTTGGATAATTATATCCACCAACCTGGTGTTTTGGCACTGATTTTTGCCTTCCCAGAGGAGCCCTTATTTCTGAGCAACACTGAGCAACAGCTTTAATAAATTAGCATTCCCATCTCCACCCGTTCCTTTGATGGTAAGTCCCAAGCCATCATTATATGTGTAAATAAAGAGAGGGGAAGATGGTTGTGCAATAGTAAACCCAGGAGGCGGGGGGGGGGGGGGGGGTCAAAGACTGGTAGTTGAAAAGGGCCATTTTCCACTCAGTAGCATGTAAATATTGACCCAATTTTTCTTCAAAAGAGTTCTAGGTAACAGAACTCTTTATGGAAGCCACATTTAGCAACAGAGGTCAATGGCTTCTGATGTACAAATCTATTATTTTTTATGTTCGATGGTAAATTTTCAGAGGAACACTATCCATCTCCATGAATTATTTGATTTTTTTTCCTTTTTGTTGGTTTGGTATTTCTCATATCTTATTACAATAACTTTTTTTGTTTTTGCAGATTATAAAACCAGAGACTGTATTCCCCAACTAGTGACTTGTTACCTGCAAAATAAAATTAATATAGATCCATTAGCAACCCATCAGCTTCCTTTTGACCAAATCCACAAAGCTTTCGAGTTGTACCATGCTGGAAAAGTGTGAGTGTTTTATTTTATTATCTTCTATATTCTGAACTATATTCAGAGAAAATCATTCTTCAAGCATTTCTAAGCGGTTTTGTGAGAAAGAGATGGCTACTTGGGCCTTCAATATTTTTCATATGCTCCACCGTATTTGCTACTAGGATAAGAAAAGGTCTTACCTGCAGGCCCTTTTTTGGGAAAGACCCACATCAACCTATTTCAAAGAAATGTTCAAGAATTTAGTTTAACACTAAGAAACATTCTAACCCACATTAGTCACTTATGTGTTATTTTTCTGGTTAAATAAATAACCTAGAATTGTTGGAGTCCAGCCCCAACAGGTCCAGGGGTTCCCAAAGGTGTGGACGGAGTCGGCGAAGAAGGAATGACACAGAGGCAGCGTTCAGTTGATCAGCATAGTTGGGTTTTCTCTTTATTGTCCTGTTACATCTGTATTTATACCATTTGACCCTATAAGCATGCCTCTATAATCACATCATGGTATGTTTTGGGTCCTCCCGTCACCTTCTACAGTTCCTTGTTTCATGTCCATAGTTTTTTATCTGACCTTTGCCAAAAATCCCATCTCCATCTAGTTCTGTTGATTTTAATCCTATCCATTCTATTCCAAGGTGTTATCTCCATTCCAAGGTCACTACTCTACTGTTCTGTTAAGCTACAAGGAAGTAACTGAAGGAGATTATCCTAAGTAAAGATCATGTAGCTTAAGCGTGATTGTTCGTAGTTTAGGTGATTAACTACCCGGCTGGCACTTAGTTAAGGGGTTTTACTGATTTATTCCCATCCTTAGTCCTGTTAATCCCTAACTCCAGGGAAAAATCCCCACTTGGGGAAACAACCTTTCTTGGGGAGGTGGTCCTGGTTAAAACACATGGCGCTAAGAGGGGGAGCAAACATATGCCATATACGCCAGGTCCCTTGAAACATATGCTGTGTAGATGTTTCTTCCCTGCAGCGACTGTGTCAAGCAGCAAGGGTGGACCGGCTTCTGGCATAGAATAAATGAGTTGACTTTACTAGAGTCTTACAAAGAATCTTAGAGGCAGAAGTTTAGACTCCACCCAAGACACAAATCCTTTCTGCATTATTTCTGACAAATGGTCAGTCTGCTTTAGCTAGCACACCCTCAGGGATAGATTATTCACTCATTGTGTTCATACATTCATTTATTCATTCAAAACATATGTAGTGATGGCACACTCTATGCCATGAATGCCCTAAGTGCTGAAGATACATTGGAAAACAAGCAATAAGCAATAAATGGGGGATTACTCCTATGATGATTCCAGTTTGATTCCCCGGTTTGATTTCCTCATTCTGATTGCAAGCACATCTTTCTTCTCCAACTGCACCTGTATTCTTTACTTGTTAAGCGATGTTTAAATAGGTTTAATCTATGTTTTTAAATTTTACACTGCTATCCCTTGTTAGTTTTGACCTAGCATGTCAGCCATTAAATCAGAAATGCAAAGTCAAGGAATCTCATATGAAATTATAGGAACAAATTATGAAGAGTGGAGGGAAGGGATTTATCAAGCAGTAAGCATACTGCCAAAGGAAAGGAACCAAGGGGACCCATTTTTTCTTCCCTAACTAGACATGGGACTATATTCTAAAGCTAGAAAAAGCTTATCAGAAGCTGTAGCAAAGGCTTTTAATGTTTTTGTGGTCATGCAGCCAGAAGAAACAGTGCTGAAAGCTGGGCGCTTCCATTCATGGCTGATCCAGATGGTGATATGAAAGATATCCCAATCAGATGGTGTGGTGATATTTCTTACAGGTGAACTAAGGTGAAGATGGAGCTGGGAGTGAACATGGTTAAGCAATGCAGACTCTCATGATACAGTGCATAATTGCGTTGCTGAAATCATTGTTTCTCAAGCAATTCAATCATTTTAACATTGCACTTTTATGTTTCCAGCATCCGCTGTATTCTGCTGTTCTAAGATCCAAGATGATAAAAGGTACAAGATAATCCTTGGACACTTCCTTCTTTTCCTGTTTCACTTTCCTGATGGTTCCAGTGCAGTGGAATAAGGGGCATCAGAGATGGAAATGCAATGTGATTGTGCAAAATAAAACAAGTGCGTTTTGAATGTAATCATAATAAAATAACTTCTCAGAGAACAAATCTATAATAATAAAAGCATGATTTGCTAATTAGACTGGACAAAGCCGAGGCTGTGAGGGAAGCCTGGGTCCTGAGTGCCAGAGGGAAGCCAGTGCCAGCAGCCGGGGGAAGGCCTACTCTTGCACGAATTTCATGCATCAGGCCTCTAGTATTATATAAATCATTCTGTGTCCTTTAAAAAAATGATGGGATTTAATTGGTGATATTGTTGACACAACTATCAGCCCAGCTGATCTCTGTCATCAGTCCATGAAAATTGTCACTGAGTTATCCCTTGTTCACATCCTCAAGTTACCTTCATGATGTACAAATTTCTCTGTATCTTTCATGCCACTCTAAGTTTTATATAATGATTTTGCTGTTTCCACAACATGCTGGGGGGTCATCTATCTTTGAAAGGCTAAAGGAGTTCATCACCACCAAACCAGTATTACATGAACGGATCTTCTTTAAAAAAATAGAAGGGGAGAAAAGATTAAAAAATATTAACAATAAAATGGCAATAAATACATATCTATTAACAATTGAATCTAATAATCAAAATAAATGAACAAGGACTCTAGTGAACAAAATCAAATGATGAAAAAAATGGAACCAGCTCCAGACGGTATGGCTCAGTGGTTAGAACCTTAGTCTGTGGACTAAAGGGTCCCTGGTTTGATTCCAGTCAAGGGCACATGCCTGGGTTGCAGGCTGGTTCCCCAGTGGGGAGCGTGCAGGAGGCAGCCAATCAATGATTCTTTCTCATCATTGTTGTTTCTACCTCTCCCTTTTCCTTCCTCTCTGAAATCAATAAAAACATATATTTATTAAAAAACTGCTTCAGAAGAAAATTAAAAATAAACTGCTGCAGAAAATCATGCCAGGTGACAACAGAACCAATAACCGCATATGATGCTATGTGATCACATGGTAATCATTCGCTGAACATTTTTCCAAGCAGTGACTCTTGGATTTAAATATGTAGACTATAGCTGTAGATATGTAATATTTATTCATGTCAGTGAAATGACTACCGTGTTTTTTCCCCCAACATATGGCCTTTTTGCTAAAATTGTTTTAAAAAATAACAGCTAATTAATAACAAAAAATAATAATCTGTTAATTTAATTATATGTAAATCTTGGTTTTAACCCACCTCCAGTATAGCAACCTACAATTGGCGGGTTCTCATGGGTTTCAAGTTTCTTCCTGAGAAGCTAAGAGTTTGTTCCCCAAGTTGGGCTCCCCAATCCTTAGCACCTTTACTGGAGAGAAAAGGCCCCAAAGATGTCTGGCTTTGGAAATCAACAGGGCTTACATCCGGAGGACCCAAGGATCTGTGGGGACCTGGCATACTTTCTTGGAGGGGCTTGCACAGGGGTTCACTTGTTCTGGGACCCAGCACAAAGCACTTTGAGAGGTACCTGGACTATATGTGAAGGTGATACCTTTGCTAATTTTAAATCATCTACCAGAGGGTCAGGGACCAGTTGGGACTTTCTTGGAAGACAGAGGCACTGGTGAGTGCCATTGTTACACTATCCCTCTATCTAAAGCTGTGGGCAGGCCCCGCTTTCTGCCTACAACTCCGCAGCAGTCTCACTAAAGCTGGTGGGCAAGTGCCATCCACAGAGGGGACATCTCTTGATTGCCTGGCCCTGGAGGCCAAAGAGGCCTGCATTCCTGGGACCCATGTGACTGTAACAATTAAAAAGACAGTTGTAGGCAGGCTACCATACCCAGGGTGCTGCACAGACAGCAGACTCTAGCACATCCCGTCTGTGTGTAGAAAAGGTCCATTTGTTTGTCCTAGAGCTTCAACCTGGGGGACAGGCTTAAGGTCTGTCACACGTCCAGAGGCTACAGAGGCACTCTCAGAGAATGTGGGCAGGGCGATATGATCTTTCCACAGCTCTCCGTACCTCCTGAAAAGGAGCTTACACACTTGTCCGAAGTCCCAATTTTTACAACTGTCAGCCAGGGGACACCTTCAGATTTCCATGGAGGTCAGGCTACTTACATAATCACAAAGGTTCAAGAGACAACTAAGAACTAGGTCAAGGTTGAAAGATAAGGTTCATCCCCTATGTGATACCACTCCTTCAAGACTAAGCGAGGCAGCTGTTTTGCAAATGCATAGGAACAAACATAGTGAGTCAAACAAAATGAGGAAACAAAAGAATACATTTCAAATGAGAGAAAAAGACAAAAACTCAGAAAAAGAACTTAATGAAAAAAATACTATAAATTAAAAACATAAACATAGATTACTTACTCTCTGATAACCAGTTCAAAGTAATGATCATAAACATGCTCACTGAACTTGAGAGAAGAATGGATGAAGACAGTGAGAACTTCAACAGAGAGATAAAACTATAAGGAAATACCAAATAAAAGTCACAGAGCTGAAGAATACAATAACTGAACTGAAAAATACACAAGAGGGATTCAACAGCAGACAATGAAAAGATGAAAAGACTAAAAGATAGGGCAGTGGAACTCACCAAGACAGAGCAGAAAAAAAGATGCACTCGATTCTTTAGTACACATAATGCAATAAAATATGATTCCTCATAGATCACCTAGTGCAGTGGTCGGCAAACTCATTAGTCAACAGAGCCAAATATCAACAGTACAACGATTGAAATTTCTTTTGAGAGCCAAATTTTTTAAACTTAAACTATATAGGTAGGTACATTGTTATTAACTTAGTTAGGGTACTCCTAAGACTTAGGAAGAGCCACACTCAAGGGGCCAAAGAGCTGCATGTGGCTTGTGAGGCGCAATTTGCCAACCACGGACCTAGTGCATCCTACTACTTACATAGATGAAGAAACATTCAGAGAACTTGTTCCTGAGTCACAGATTTATAGGGCCCTTGTAGCTTGAATATTTTGTGGGAAGTCATACACATACATTGGCTCAATTCAAATAAAAACCTATAAAAAGGTCTCTGATGAGTAGCCACCATCACTTTTTCATTAACTTTTTTATTCTTCAGTGACTAGACCAAGGTGTGGCATATATTAATTGACACAATAAAAAAACTTGATAAATGAAGGAATAAATAAGATAAAATATGAGAAAGGCATTAGGACACTTTTTTAAATCCTCATCTGAGGATATTTTTCATGGATTTTTAGAGGGAGTGGAAGAGAAATATTGGTGTGAGAGAAACACATCAATTGGTTGCCTCCTGCAGGAGCCTAGACCAGGGCCCAGGCTGGGGAGCAGCCTGCAACCCTGAAACCAAGGTACGTGCCCTTGACTGGAATCGAACCTGGGACCCTTTGGTCCATAGGCCAATACTCTATCCACTGAGCAAAACCGGCTAGGGCAACTATTGTTTTTTGTTTCTCAAGTATAGTTAACCAGAAAAGTCCTACTCATCTCCCGTCTGGATTGCTCAAAACACAAAGTGAAATGGGCAGTGAGGAAACCTGAATAATTAAATGCTTGGACAACCTAATGAAAGTTCAAATCATGACAGTTTTGGAAAAATGAAGAAAGTGTTCAGCTTACTGCATTTTAATGAAATTGTTGTAGAGTATATAAGTCACAATATATGTTATGAAATATAAAACATTTCTTAGATGATACAAGAAATATTATTCCACAATGGGGGGATAAGGACACATATGTAATACCTTAATCATTAAAGAACAAAAATAACTAATTAAATACCTCTAAAAGCTATGAAAAAAGCTATGAATGACTATACTTAACTACAAAATATAAGATGCCATTGAAGTGTGACATATTACTTTAATATTGGGATGGGAAGACTGAGCGAAGTTTACAGTTTTTTGTACCCCTTGGACTCAATGCCATAGGATAAAATCTACGACTGGAGATGGTAGAGGGAAGGTCTTCGAGGAATCTCAGCTGTGTGAGTGTCCACAGTACACCTTCATGTTGACATTCTTCCTTGGGAGGATTCAGCTCAGATATTTTGGCACTTGGCTATCACTAAGGAACCAAGTCCCCTTATGTTATTGTCACAGTCCAGTTTTATTCCCTAGTTAAATACAGAAAATTTACATTTAGAAAAAAGGAGGGTCCAGATGACGCAGTTACACAGCCCTTCCCTGTAGAAATTGTTTTTCCATAATACGCATGCCCGTGACTCTCATTTATGGGATCAAATCCTTCTAAGACCTTAAACGCTCCTGGATGTAAATCAGTCAACTTTCAATCTTCTGTAGGCAGGAGCCGTGGCTGGCTGACTCTCAGTTCTGCTTAGCACTGTCCAATTCACAGTCAGTTGTTGTTTGATATACTCTGACTCTAAAACAAGTTTTATGTATTGGGAATTCCTCTTCACACATATATACCCCAGTAAAACAAATTAAATGTAATATACACGATGGGAAATAAAATCCATGAATAGGTGTCAATGACACCAGAATGATTCTACCAACATGCCCTCCCAGGCATTTTCTTCTCTTTATCCTGGATGGACCTGCTCTGGGGCTGCCTGTGAATCTTCCTTGAATGGAGACTTCCTCAGCGGGGAGAGAAAAGGAAGTCTGGTCTATGTCAGTTTCGCTGTCATGGTAACGTCCATCAATGCCTAAACTGGGTCAATATTGTGCATTCCAGAAATCTGATAAAAAAAAGACTTTTGTTAGTAAGACATGAATATGGTTTTATGAATAGGCATTACAGTAAAAATCTAAACAATCAAAATTTAAAACCAATGTCAATAAATGCTAAGATGTTTTGCTTATTTTTTTAAAAAAGAAATATCCCATTAAGTAATATACTTGTTAGGAATTGCCATAAAATAGTACTTTTCAAATGTATTGTGGAAGAAGAAATAAATCTAATTTGTACTATACTGATAGGATTTTATGCTTCAGCCTCTGAAGGCAGCATCACACGAACTGCTCAGAGACAGCAAATGAGCAAAGATGGCAGAAGCCGCTCCTGACTCCTTTGGTCTTATTGTGTCTGGTCTTTCTAGGACTGCCAATCTCTTCTGATTTTCTACCATATCCTTTCATCTTTCATTCATATTATTGTTTTTTTCTTGGAAAATATGGCTTACCCTATTTTAGGATATTAGTAAAGAAATTAAGGACTAAATACTAATCACCTGACCTATCATTTCAATTTAAATTGTTAATGTAACCAATGGAAGAACTAAAAGTAATATAATGAGAAGCTGTAAGGAGAAGAAGGAAGGGGAGAGCTGGCTGTCTCTTTCACAATATTAATATAATTTTTGAAATTAATAAATCAGATAAAGTACAGATATATTATTTCATTCTATGGAGTAACCACTAGAAGAGCTGAAAACAGGAAATTTTGTGTGTGTGCCTCTGATTATAAGCACTTCTGTTCTATTTTATTTTTTGTTATGCACCTACTATTACTTAAAAAATGGAAACTGATAAGGTTAAAATGGGAAGTTGAAGATGGACTCTCTAAAACCTGAGATGGAGGGATTCTATTCATTAACTCTGAGACAGGGCCCAGTTACCCTGGATGTTCTAATGCTGGTGGTCTTACCAAACCATAATTTGAGAAACATTGATTTAAGTATAAGCCCATTTACGTAAAGTTATATATCTTTTTTATAGAGATATATGTAGATAGATAGATAGGTAGATAGGTAGATAGATAAATAGAAAGATAGATGATAGATAGGTAGATAGATAGATAGAATTAATAGTGTTCTGAAAGGCTGTTCACTCAAAGTCAACAATACCTATGCAAGTGTTGGGAAGCTATTTTTTTATGTTAAAAATTTTCCTATTAGGAATAAGTTTGCTTTTTTAAAATATATTTTTATTTATTTGAGAGAGGATGGGAGAGGGAGAGGGAGATAAAAACATCAGTGATGAGAGAGAATTATTGGCTGTTTCCTGCATGCCCCACACTGCGGATTGAGCCTGAAACACTGGCATATGCCTTGACCAGGAATCAAACCATAACCTCCTGGTTCCTAGGTCGACATTCAATCACTGAGCCATGCCAGCTGGGCATCAATGAGTTTTTAATGCAATAGTTACATATAGTTTTCAAAAAAACAAGGTTATATTTAATTGTTTAAAATTCTTTCATGAAAAAAGAAAAAGAGTAAGCTTAAAGAAAAAGACAAAGTACATAATAAAAATTTAAAATAAAAACACTGAGACAGAAATATAAAATTAAATTTACAAATGAGATGAGAGCTGGGGTAGGGGGAAATGGGGATAGGGAGGCAGGTGAGAGTGAAGAAGGATAAATGGTGATAGAAAGAGACATAACTTCCTGCCCCTGTCCAAGGAGCAGCAGCCCTGTGAGCAGCCAGCCCTGCCCACCCGAGGAGCAGCAGCTGCACGCGGCCTATCCCCATCCGAGGTGTAGCAGCAGCACAAGCAGGCCGTCCCCATCTGAGGAGCAGCGGCCACACACAGCCTGTCCCCGTCCGAGGAGCAGCAGCCCTATGCAGCCTGCCCCTATCTGAAGAGCAGCAGCCATGCAAGCAGCCTGCCCCTTTCTAGGGAGCAGCAGCTGCGCACAGCCTGCCCCCACCCACCCGAGGAGCAGAAGCCATGCGCAGCTCATCCTTGTACAAGGAGCAGCAGCCGTACAAGCAGCCTGCCCCTGCCAGCTAGAGGAGCCAACACTGCCGCAAGCAGCTGCAAGAACAGCACCCACCAGAGGAGCTGCTACCAACCAAGGAGCAACCACTGCTGCGATCGCCTGAGGAGCAGTCGCCACCAAGGAGCCACTGCCACCTGAAAAGCAGATCCTTTGGTGAGAGCAAAAATGAGAAGACAAAGAAACCCCCAAAGGAAAGGAGAACTCACCAGAAAAGGAGCTAAGTGAAATAGAGGCATGTAATATGTCAGAAAATGAATTCAGAATAAGGGTCATACAGTTCATAAACTGGATGGATGAAAAAATCAACAACTTATGTAAGAATCAAGAAGAAATAAAGACTGATATAGCTGCAATAAAAAACACTATGGAAAGTTTCAACAGTAGACTAGGAGAAGCAGAGGACTGAATTGGCAAATTAGAAGACAGGGAAGCAAAACACACCTAAACTGAACTGCAATTGAAAAAAAAATGAAAGACAGAAGGAGAGCCTCAGGGAGCTTTGGGATGACATAAAATGAAGGAACATATGAATAATAGGGGTGACAGAATGACAGGAAGAGGAACACGGGTTAGAAAACCTATTTGAAGAAATAAAGTCAGAAAACTTCCCTGATGTGGGGAAGAAAAGTGTCACATAAGCACAGAGAGTCCAAAACAAGATGAACCTGAAAAGACACACACCAAGACACATCGTAATTATGATGGCAAATGTTCAGAACAAAGAGAGAATCTTAAAGAGAGAGACAGAAAGTTACGTACAAGGGATCTTCCATTAGATTATCAAATGATTTCTCAACAGAAACACATCAGCCAGAAAGGAATAGAAGGAAGTTTACAAACTGATGCAAAGCAAGGGACTGAATCCAAGAACACTCTATCCAACAAGGTTATCATTCAAAATGGAAGGGGAAATAAGGAGCTTCACAGACAAATAAAGGCTAGGGAGTTTATCACCACCAACCCAGAAATGCAAGAAATGCTAAAGGGACTGGTGTAAAAAGAAGAAAAACAAAATGGAGAAGAAAAAACACAGGCACAAAAAATAAAAATAGCTACAAACAAATACCTACCAATAATAACTTTAAACGTAAATGGACTAAATGCTCTAAACAAAAGAAATCAAGTAGCTGAAATGGATAAGAAACCATATATATGCTGTCTACAAGAAACCCACCTCAGAACAAGGGACTCACACAGACTGAAAGGGATAGAAAAATGAAAATGAAAAAAAAGCTGGGGTAGCAATACTTATATCTGACAAAATAGACCTCAAAGTGAACGTCATAACAAGAGATGAGGAAGGCCACTTCATAATACTAAAGGGATTGATACAACAAGAGCATATAACCCTGGTAAACATATATGCACCCAATGCAGGAGCACCCAAACACACACAAAAAAACTTCCTGGAAGATATCAAGGGAGAGATTGACAGCAATACAATCATAGTAGGGGACTTTAATACACCACTGGCATCACTAGATAAATCCTCTAGAAAAAAAATCAACACAGAAACAGCAATCCTAAATGACTCATTAGATCAGATGGACTTAATTGATATCTTCAGAACATTTCACCCCAAAGTCATGGAATATACATTCTTCTCAAGTGCACATTGGACATTTTCAAAGATAGACCACATATTGGGGCACAGGCAAAGTCTCTCCAAATTCAAGAGATTGAAATCATATCAAGCATCTTCTCAGACCACAATGGCATAATATTATAAATAAACTACAATAAAAACAGTCAAAAAAATTCAAACACTTGGAGGCTCAATAGCATGCTATTAAACAGTGATTGGGTTACCAAAGAGATCAAAGAATAAATTAAAAACATCCTGGAAATGAATGACAATGAAAACACAGCAATCCAAAATCTATGGGACACAGTGAAAGCAGTCCTGAGAGGGAAGTTTATAGCTCTACAGGCCTACCTCAAAAAAACAAGAAAAAATGGTAATAAATCATCTAAGTCTACTACTTAAAGAATTAGAAAGAGAGCAACAAGAAAATCCCAGAGTGAGAAGAAGGGAGGAGATAATAAAGATCAGAGCAGAAATAAATGACATAGAGACCCAAAAAATAATACAAAAGATCAATGAAACCAAGAGCTGGTTTTCTGAATGGATAAACAAGATTGATGAACCTCTAACCAGGCTCACCAAGAAGCAAAGAGAAATGAAAGAGGCGAAAGAACAGACCCCACAGATATACAAAGGACTGTTAAAAAATACAATGACCAACTCTATTCCAACAAACTAGACAACCTAGGGTAAATGGACATATTCCTAGAAAAATACAACCTTCCAAAACTTAATCAGGAAGAATCAAAAAATCTCAATAGGCCAATAACTATGGAGGAAATTGAAGCAGTCGTCAAAAAGTTTCCAGCAAACAAAAGCCTGGGGCCAGATGGCTTCACAGGGGATTTTACCAAACATTCAAAGAAGAACTAAAATCTATTCTCCTCAGACTATTCCAAAAAATTCAAAAGGAAGGAACACTTCCTAGCACATTCTATGAAGCCATCATTTCTCTAATACCAAATCCAGATAAAGACAACACAATGAAAGAGAATTACAGGTCATTATCCCTCATGAACATAGATGCAAAAATCCTCAACAAAATTCTAACAAATCGGACCTAGCATTACATCAGAAAGGACATACACCATGACCAAGTAGGATTTATCCTGGGGATGCAAGGCTGGTACAATATCCGCAAATCAATAAATGTGATGCATCACATAAAAAACTGAGATAAAAATAACATAGTCATATCAATTGATGCAGAAAAAGCATTTGACAAAAATCCAACAACTTTTCTTGATAAAAACCTTCAGCAAAGTGGGAATAGAGGGATCATACCTCAACATAATAAAAGCCTTACACAACAAACCTACTGCCAACATCATACTCAATGGGCAAAAACTAAAACCATTTCCCCTAAGAACAGGAATAAGACATACTACTGTAACTGCTAGCCATAATGATCAGACAGGAAGAAGCAATAAAAGGCATGAAATTGAAAAAGAAGTAAAATTGTCATTATTCACAGATGACATGATACTGTAAATAGAAAGCCCTAAAGACTCCATCAAAAAATTATTAGACTTATAAATGAATTCAGCAATGTAGCAGGATACAAAATTAATATCAAGAAATCTATGGCATTTTTATATACCAATACAGTAGTTCCTCGGGTTATGTCAGAGATCCTTTCCTATGGCGCGACATAATGCGATTTTTGCCGTAAGTCAGAACCCACCTACATAAGCACCTACGTCACTCACAAGGAGCACATACATGGCAGTAATGAAGTGAAACAGTAAAAAAAATTTAAAAGAAAGATAAAAATTCCTGACATTTACTTGTGGTAACTACAGTAAATAATAACAAACATAAAGCACATATATACATATGTCGAAATGACAGAACTTTTTAAAAATATAAATAAATGAGAGATGGTGACATAACCACAAAACGACATACATCAAGTCCAACGTAACCCAAGTACTGCCTGTAGTGAACTTGCAGAAAGAGAGATTAAAAAAAAAATCCCATTTACCATTGCACCAACAAAATTAAGATACCTAGGAATAAACTTAACTAAGGAGGTAAAAGACCTGTATGTGGAAAACCACAGGACACTGAAAAAAAGAGACAGAGGAAGACATAAACAGATGGAAGAACATACCGTGTTCTTGGATTGGTAGAATCAACATCACAAAAATGTCCATACTACCTAAAGCAATCTATAGATTCAATGCACTCCCCACTAAAATACCAACGGCATATTTCATAGACCTACAACGAACTCTTCAAAAATTCATCTGGAATAAAAAAAAGACCACAAATAGCTGTAGCATCCTGAGAAAGAAGAGCAAAGTAGGAGGGATCTTAATACCAGATATCAAGCTGTATTACAAAGCCACTGTTTTCAAAACTGCCTGGTACTGGCACAAGTACAGACATATAGACCAATGGAATAGAATAGAGAATTCAGAAATTGACCCAAGCCATTATACTCAATATTTGACAAAGGAGGCAAGAGCATACAATGGAGTCAAGACAGTCTCTTCAATAAATGGTGTTGGGGAAAATTGGTCAGATACATGTAAAAAAATGAAACTAGACCACCAACTTGCACCATACACAAAAATAAACTCAAAATGGATAAAGGACTTAAACATAAGATGGGAAACCATAAAAAATATTAGAGGAATTCACAGGCAGCAAAATCTCAGACATATGCCAAAGCAATTTCTTCACCAGTACTGCTCCTAGGGCAATGGAAAATAAAGAGAAAATAAACAAATGGTTCTATCTACTTAAATAAAAACCCTGGGTGGTGTTCATCACGACCAGTCTGGCGACCAAGCGGAAGGAAGTCAGTCCTGCAGGGGTTGTCTTGGAAACGGCTGCACCCTCCCCCGAGCTGTTTCCTGGAGCTGTTTCCTGTAAGGGCGGGGTTTGAGGCAGGAACCCACCCTGGGAGCGTGGAGGCATTATATCTTTATATAGTGTGCCACACCAGCACAGCCAAGGGTGAACCTGGATGGGGGCAGCTGAAAGGCTTAGAAAAGACAGACAAGAGAATGAAAGCCAGGTCTTGGTGGGACGCTGCTTCTCTGAGAGACAGTGACCATGCCCACAGCCATGCCTTTATTTTATAGCAGATGCTCCAAGGCAAAGTAAGGGCATGACCAAGATGTTTACAACATTCTCCTGGGTTTCAATCCTACTCAACTACATGCACCTGAACTCTATCAAGCCTACATCACTCAGGCACGTGGGGCCAGGTGTTCGGACCATAGGTTCAAGCTTACAACTACAGCAGTTGGCTATAATTGTGCTGGGAGGGCCCTGCCCTCCAAGCAGGGACTTGCACATGGCAATGAGAGGACTGTGCCCTCTCCTCAGTCCAAGGCTTGAACCTGTCCAAAACACTGTAGTGGTCCCCAAAATAAAGTTTTAATTCTGTTTCTTTGTTACTAAGGTTGTGGCCCCACCCCATAACAAAGAAACAATTTCCGGAGGATGGGGCCCAGGAATCAGGATTTTAAAAAGATTCCCAGGTGATTCTAATATGCAGCCAAGGTTGAGAACCACTGCTATAGATAATATTATAAATATATCTAAATGTGCAATTCTTTGTCCAAAAAATGAGCATGTTCAAAAATTAAGTGAAGAAAATTTGGATATACTCAATGGAGATTTTCACACATATTTGAGTGATGATTCCATTGATTCCACAGATGATGCTCAAAAGGAAAATTTTCCCATTGAATTTCTTAATAGTATTACTCCTTTGGGAATGCCGTGTCACAAATTAAAATCGAAAGTGGGTACAATCATCATGCTATTGAGAAATCTCAATAGTAGATGGGTCTTTCTAATGGTACCAGATTTATTATCAAAAGATTATGACCTAACATTATTGAAGCTGAAGTATTAACAGGATCTGCAGAGGGAGAGGTTGTTCTGATTTCAAGAATTAATTTGTCCCCATTTGACACTGGCCTCCCATTTAAATTGATTCGATGCCAGCATTTGTGATGACTATTGATAAATCACAAGGACAAACTCTAGATAAAGTAGGCATATTCCTACCTGTACCCGATTTTGCACATGGTCAGTTACATGTTGCTTTCTCTTGAGTTTGAAGAGCATGTGATGTTACAGTTAAAGTTCTAAGTACTTCATCACAAGGAAAATTAGTCAAGCACTCTGAAAGTGTTTTCACTCTTAATGTGGTGTACAGGGAGATATTAGAATAAGTTTAATCACTTTATCAGTCATTGTTTGCATCACTGTTGTTTTTATATCATGTTTTTGTTGTTTTCATATCATGTTTTTTGTCATTTTTATATCATGCCTCTGTTGTTGTTATATCCTTTTGTTACTGTTTATTTATTAATAAATTTATATATTATTTTCATATGCATTTTACTAATTTCCTTTCATCTCTCACACTTCTATTATAAAGAAAGGGCAAAAAGCAATATTAAAATATCTCCACTAATTAATTCCCTTTTTTAAAAAAATATATTTTATTGATTTTTTACAGAGAGGAAGGGAAAGTGATAGAGAGTTAGAAACATCGATGAGAGAGAAACATCAATCAGCTGCCTCCTGCACACTCCCCACTTGGGATGTGCCCGAAACCAAGGTACATGCCCTTGACCAGAATTGAACCTGGGACCCTTGAATCTGCATGCCGATGCTCTATCTACTGAGCCAGACTGGTTAGGGCAATTAATTCCCTTTAAATGTGCATGAATTTCTTGCACCGGCTACTAGTATCAAAATAAAAAGCTTCTGTACAGCAAAAGAAACCATCAACAAAACAAGAAAGCCCATTGCATGGGAGAACATATTTGCCAATGTTATCACCGATAAGGGTTTGATCTCCAACATTTACAGGGAACTCATAACTTAACAAAAGGAAGATAAACAACCCAATTAAAAAAATGGGCAACAAACTTAAATAGATACTTTTCGAAAGATGACATAAGGAAAGCCAAGAAACATATGAAAACATGCTCAAAGTCACTAATCATCCGAGAGGTGTAAATCAAAATGACAATGAGGTACCATCTCACACCTGTCAGAATGGCTATCATCACCAACAAATCAACAAACAACAAGTGCTGGCGAGGATGCAGAGAAAAAGGAACACTCGTGCACTGCTGGTGGGAATGCAGACTGGTGCAGCCACTGTGGAGAACAGTATGGAGTTTCCTCAAAAAACTAAAAATGGAACTCCCATTTGACCGAGTGATCCCACTTCTAGGAATATATACCAAGAAACTAGAAAGATCAATCAGAAAGGATATATGCACCCCTATGTTCATAGCTGCACAATTTACCATAGCTAAGATTTGGAAACAGCCTAAATTCACATCAGCAGATGAGTGGACTAGAAAACTGTGGTACATCTACACAATGAACTACTAAGCTGCTGTAAAAAGAAGGAACTCCTACCATTTGCAACAGCATGGATGGACCTGGAGAGCATTATGTTAAGTGAAATAAGTGAGTCAGAGAAAGATAAATATCACATGTTCTCACTCATTTGTGGAATAAAAGAACAACATAAACTAATGAACAAAAACAGGTCTAGAGACAGAGAAGCATTGATCAGACCGTCAAACCTCAGAGGGAAGGTAGGGGAGGGTGGGGATAAGGGGGAGAGATCAACCAAAGGACTTGTATGCATGTATATAAGCCTAACCAATGGACATAGACATGGGGTGAGGGTGGGGGGGGATGAGGGCTTGTGCGGGGGGGGGGGGGCGGTGGTTATGGGGTGTTAAGGACACCTATGTTATATCTTAATCAATAAAGAAAATTTTAAAAAAATTTGGGGTGGTGAACACACAATAAAATATACAGATGTTGTATTATAGAAATGTACACTGGAAACCTATTTACTTTTATTAACCAATGTTATTGCAGTAAATTCAATTAAAATTTTTATTTATTTATTTTTGCACAAATAAAATTTTAATATCATAAAGCAAATCAGAAAACAGCAAAAAAAAATTTAACCATTCACAATTAAAGTGGAAAGAGACAAAATTATAAGGTAGCCATACGTGGAATGATTTCATTTTTATAAAGGACCCAGAAAATGAAAAATTTAAAATCACTGTTCAGGCCACTTCACCAGCGGAACTGCAGTATATCTCAGGAGTCTTCCAACTTGCTAGAAGATGCTATCAGAAAAAAGATCAAAGCCAGTCTCCTTATGTTAGGCTGAGCATAAATGAGCATATCCCTAATGGCTGTCTTGTCCTTTCCTACAAGTCACAAATTTCTCTCAGGTCTCCGAAGGTGAATCTAGATGTCTCAGGTACAAAGGGGCCACATCATTGGTTTTAATTTCATAGCATCTCCAACAGTGCTCTCTGGGTGATGTGAACCATTCTGTATTGAGCAGAAATTCCCCTTCAGAACACCCACAGCGAGTTCTCACCTGGCACTGTAGTAGTTTTGGATGAGTCTAGTCTTTATTCTTGTTCTATCAAGAGGTCCAGGGGCCCCATATGCAAGAACATTCTTTGGGGTCTTGTGCTGTTGACATACAGTTTCCATGTTCAGTACTAGCTACCATGTGTCTAAGGGACTTAATACACTTGATGCTGGAGTGTCCTCCTAGTTCTAATCTTTGAAAAAGAGAAAAACCAGGCAGTGACACTTAGTAGTAGGCCAGTACAAAACACAATTACATTTTCTCCTTTTTACAAAGACCTGACCACTCAAAATAGCCACCTCTCTCTTTTTTCTAAAGATGATTCAAAATATAGGAACAGGGCTGACTCAGTTGATTTGATTAGGGAAAAAATGAGGTGATTTGGGGTGGGGTGGGGTGGGGTGGGAAGAGAGAACACACAGCCTCTGTAGACCGTACTATTTCTAACCCTACACTCCAGTGCAGAACCTTTGCCTAAGGAAAAGAAATAAGATGAAATAAAGGAGTTTTAAGATAAGCCAACATTGAGGCAAGTTTCAACCAGAGAGGGAGAGACACTCTGTCTTGTTTACACCATTTTTATTCACCATTATTTTCATCAACTCAGCAAATATCTGAGAAACAGTGGACAACCAGTAAATATCCTATATACTAGTAATAAAAGCCCAGTGACCATAACAGCAAAACAACCAGAATGACTGGTCGACCAGTCACCATGATGTGCACTGACTACCAGGGGCCCAGACGCTCAATGCAGGAGGAGGGGGAGGGGGGCGCAGTGAGTCCTGGAGGCACATGCTATGGCCCAGGGATCCCAGGAACCGCAAGCCCAGAGCTTGCTTTCCAATAAAAATAAATAAATTGGGGGGGGGGGGGAGGGGGAAGCGGCCAATGCTGCCACCCTGGGAAGAATGGCTCCAGGAGAGAAGCCTCCCCAGGCCCCGCCTGGCCCAGCTGGCACACCACGGGCTCACAGGGACTCACTGGTGACTCCAAAGCCGGTCGCACTGACAGCTGCCCCCCCCCGCCCCCCCCCGCCCCCCCCCCCCCCCCCCCCCCCGGTCCAGCTCCATGGGGGACGGAGGTAGTGCTGCAGCGCCACCTCAGCTCTGACTTTCAGCTTCTGGCTTCCTGCCCCCCCCCCCTTTGCATACTACCTGTGCTTGGGGGTGTGGCTTCCCCCCATCCCCTTCCCCCCTTCTCCCCTTCCCCCCTCCCCCCCAGCCAATAGCACTGCAGCACAGCCAGAGAGTGGCAGGACACAGCCACCAGCACTGGCTGGGCATTGATTTGGCCATGTGACTAAAGTCCATGTGCAGTTACACTGCATGTTTACATTTGTAGGGAAGCAGGGGGCCCGCTCCTGCCACCCACATCACCTTCTAGGCTAAGAAAGGCCCGCTGATCTCCACGTTTCTCCTCCCGTCTGGAATCAAATCCTCTTGGGGATGCATGATCCCAGCGATGGCCCCAACACATGCTCGATGTCACTGTCACAGACATTCGCAGTTATCATAACCTGTTCTTCAGCCCATAGTGTCCTGCTCCACCCACTGCCACTCCACACCTGTCACCCCCTACGGACCACCTTATGTTTTCCTAGCTGAAATGTGAGCAAGATCTCAAAGGACCCCCTTCAATAGCTCCCTTGCCCTACCTTTCTTCCTCTAAAAACCTTGCATTTTAAAATTATATATTTGATTGGTTTCAGAGAGGAAAATAGAGATAGAAGCATCAATGATGCTTCTGCATGTTACAAACTGGGGATCAATACCTCCCCTGACCTCTCCTCAATCCCTCCCCTGGCCAGCAGGCCCCCGGTGGTGGCACAGCACTGAGGGAAGGAGAGGGGAGGAGGTGGGGAACCATGGGGTGGCGGGGCACTGAGGGCAGCGTCAGTGTCTGGCATCTGTTCCTTCCGCACCCAGCCTGGCCACTGTCACCTCCTCTCCTGACCCCACCAGGGCCTTTGAGCCCTGATCGGCCTGGCCCTGATTGGCCCTGATCACCCACCAGGCCTAGGGACCCCCACCCATGCATGCATTTCATGCACCAGGCCTCTAGTATATTTATAGATTGAGTGCCAAGGTTGAGAAAACTTCTGTTCCTAAAACCAGATGACATAGATTACTGTGGTACTTGAGCCACTAAATATCTATTTTTGCATAAAGCAGTTTGACTTAGGTTTCTGTCCTGACTAATACAATGTTTTGTTTGTTTGTTGTTATATTTTTAATTTAATTTATTGTTTAAAGTATTACAAATAATAGTGCATATGTCTCCTTTTTTTTCCCATTGAGCTTCCCCTAGCCTTTCCTACCCCCCGGCACATGCACTCACCCTCCACTCCCTAGTGTCTTGCATCCATTGGCTATGCTTATATGCATGCGTACAAGTCCTTCGGTTGATCTCTTTAAATAATATCTTTAATTTTGATCCATATTTCACACTCATTCCTTCTCTGTTATCTTTCACCAATCTTTACCATTTTTTCTAAACTATTTTCTCTTCTCATCATTTCTTAATTTTTTTCATTATTTCCCTCCCCCCACCCCCTCCCCCCTCCATCCTCCGCAAAATCATGATACTTGAAACTAGAAATCTTATTTGAGCTCTAGCTAAAATTATTTCATAAAGGAGTGATATGAACAATTAGTCAAAGATTAGGTTAAAGATAAAATGAGATTATGCATGTAGTATTTCCAAACCATAAAGCATCATTGTATACCTTGTAAGAGAGGGGGTTATTTTTATTTCATATCTTTTACATTTCCTTTTAAACACTTGTTTATTTTCCTTATTTTTCTTCCAATGATCCTCCTTTCTTTCCCTCTATATTGTTCTCATCCTCTTCCTTCCTCCCCCATTCATAGCTTTCATTTTCCTTCTTCCCCTTTCCCTCAATTTTTTTATTTCTCCCTTTCCTTTCTCCCTCCCTTCCTGATTGGTGTGCAGTGTGATGAGTCACCCTGAGGGGTGAAATACTCAGTCTAAATTGGTGAGAAGAGTCAGAGGAGTTTGCACTCCTGCATCAGCCAGAGAGAGTAATGGAGCAAACTGAACTCTCCACAGACACAGCTAACAAAGTAAGTCATGGTTTTCTCTTGAAATGTGTATGATCCTATTAGTAGGTAAAACCCAATATCTAATGCTGCATTGAAGTTGTCATGGAATATGTGTGCACCATGCTTTACACAGTGCAAGTATTCCAGGTAATTTGTAAGTCAAATTTTAAGAAACAAGATCATAACTGTGATAAAATAAGAACTGCTATTATTTAAAGAAACATCTTACTCTTTCTGTAAAGTAAAGTAATCTTTTATAAAATTAAAATCAGACTCAGCTGGTGAGACAGTTTGCAGCCGGGAAGGGCAGAACTCCCCTGGAAAGGTAAAAAACCAGGGATTTGGGCAGGAAAGTTTGCCAGACCTCTGAGCCCAGAGGGTCGGAGGGAGACCGTGTGGCAGACAGCCAAGTCCCTTGGGACAGGCACAGCCCCTGACGGGGGAAAGGAGAACCGTGGGATTCCTGGCACCAGGGGATTTGAGATCTGGGTTCTGTGATCACGGAGGACTGAGCCTAAAGGGGGCAGCCTGAAGAGCTGACCAGACCATGCAGTCCCGGTAAGAGAAGAAGCTTACAGAAACCAAGCCTTCCCCGTTTCCGCAGCCGGCGTTTGTTTGTTTGTTTTTACTGAATCCTGTTCATAAAACATTTCGGATACAGACACTCACCTGTGCTGAAGAGAGGGAGAAGGTGCAGACAAGTGGAATCTGGGGAGAGACTGAGGAGAGAGGGGGGCCCGGGAGCGGTGGCAGCGAATTGAGTGCTGAGACACCCCTGAGCCCAGGACTGGGGCAGCCATTCTCTCTGGAGGGTGGGACTCCTCTACCTAGCCCCTAGGCAAGGAGCACAGCCACACCCAGATTCCACCCTGAACGAGATCAAGGATTAAAATAATCTGATCAGTCCCTGGGAGTTAACAGGGTCTGGCCTATAGAGGGATTTTCAATCCCAGCAACAACACAGAGCAAGGTAACGATTAAAGAACCAGCTCTGGATAGGACTAAAGCGAGCCAGACTGATGAGTAGAAGAACCTAAGGATCTTCACTACTGCAAATTTTTTTTTTCTTTTTTCACCTTTTAACTAAAAACCAATTTTTTTTTCTTCTTTTTCCATCACCTGATTTTACCCTTTTAATTACTACATTTTTATTTTTAACCAGGATTATTACTGCTACCATTTTACCATTTTTTAAAGTGCCATTTTATTTTCTCTTTATTTTATTTTGGGATTAGTGTTCTCCATTCTATTTTCATCGTTCCTTTAGCATCAATTTTCCCTACCTCAATTTTACCTCTATGCTAAAACCCTCTCCCTCACTTTTCCCCTTTTGTTGTCCTGTTTCTCTTACTCTATTCCTGCTTTAGATTTTCCCTATTCCTTCTGTTTACCTCCTGTAAAAATTTCACCCTACTTATATGTCCTATTTCCAATCCACTGCTCTAAGTCCTTATACACATATCCCTTATCTTTCTTCACTATCCAAAATTTTTTCTTCTTCTTTTATCTTTCTATTGTTTTGTTGCTGTTTGCTTGATTGTTGAGTATATTTTTGTTGTTGTTGTTGATTGTTTGTTTGTTTGTTTTGTGTCTGTGAGTGTGTGTGTGTGTGTGTTTTAGGACTGATGTGAGGCTATTTGTCTTTTTCTTTTTTTCTGCTGGTTTTTCCCCTCCCTCACCCCGCCCCACCCCCCGTTACTTTTGTGCTTCTGTTTTCCCTTGCCTCTCTTGATATTATTGGTTGTTTCCAGTTTGCATTCATCTCCAGGGAACTGTTGCTGAAATTTGTTGGGATTAGTGGTGGTTCTATAGAAGTTTTCTCCTCATATAAATAGTCTGTTCCCTTCTTCTACTTCAGTCTCTCTTTTGGCTCTTTTTTTTTTCTTTTTTCTTTCTTCCCCCCCCGCCCCGTCCTTTTTCCCAATTTCATTTTTTCACTCCATTCCCCCTCCCCCCCACTTTTCGTTTCTTTTCTTTTTTCTCTTTTATCTTTTTCTCTTCTTTCTTCCTTATCCCCTAATTCTCTTAATTCGGGTGGTCCCCTTTATGTGGGGTTATTAATATCGTGAATATATTTATGTTTAGTGCCTGGTACGTGGTGCCTTGTGGTGTTGTATTTTGTGCCTTTTTTTTTTTATTGCTTAAAGTATTACAAAGGGTATTACATATGTATCCATTTTATCCCCCCGCCCTAGACAGTCCCCTAGCCTCCCCTATCACCCAGTGTCTTATGTCCATTGGTTATGCTTATATGCATGCATACAAGTCCTTTAGTTGATCTCTTACCCCCCTACCTCCTGCCCCCCAACCCTCCCCGGCCTTCCCGCTGCAGCTCGACAATCTGTTTGAGGCAGCTCTGCCTCTGTATCTATTATTGTTCAAAAGTTTATAATGGTCTCTATTGTCCACGAATGAGTGAGATCATGTGGTATTTTTCCTTTATTGACTGGCTTATTTCACTTAGCATAATGCTCTCCAGTTCCATCCATGACGTTGCAAATGGTAAGAGTTCCTTCTTTTTTACAGCAGCATAGTATTCCATCGTGTAGATGTACCACTGTTTTCTAATCCATTCATCTACTGATGGGCACTTAGGCTGTTTCCAGATCTTAGCTATGGTGAATTGTGCTGCTATGAACATAGGGGTGCATATATCCTTTCTGATTGGTGTTTCTGGTTTCTTGGGATATATTCCTAGAAGTGGGATCACAGGGTCAAATGGGAGTTCCATTTTCAGTTTTTTAAGGAAACTCCATACTGTCTTCCATAGTGGCTGGACCAGTCTGCATTCCCACCAGCAGTGCACAAGTGTTCCTTTTTCTCCACATCCTCTCCAGCACTTGTCGTTTGTTGATTTGTTGATGATAGCCAGTCTGACAGGTGTGAGATGGTACCTCATTGCTGTTTTGATTTGCATCTCTCGGATGATTAGTGACTTTGAGCATGTTTTCATATGTCTCTTGGCTTTCTGAATGTCCTCTTTTGAAAGGTGTCTATTTAGGTCCTTTGCCCATTTTTTGATTGGATTGTTTATCTTTCTTTTGTTAAGTTGTATGAGTTCCCTATAAATTTTGGAGATTAGGCCCTTATCAGATATGTCATTGGCAAATATGTTTTCCCACACAGTGGGTTTTCTCGTTGTTTTGTTGATGGTTTCTTTTGCTGTGCAGAAGCTTTTAATTTTAATGTAGTCCCATTTGTTCATTTTTTCTTTAGTTTCAAGTGCCCTAGGAGCTGTATCAGTGAAGAAATTGCTTCGGCATATGTCTGAGATTTTCTTGCCTTTGGATTCTTCTAGAATTTTTATGGTATCCTGTCGTACATTTAAGTCCTTTATCCATTTTGAGTTTATTTTTGTGTATGGTGTAAGTTGGTGGTCTAGTTTCATTTTCTTGCATATATCTGTCCAATTTTCCCAGCACCATTTATTGAAGAGACTATCTTGGCTCCATTGTATGTTCTTGCCTCCTTTGTCAAATATTAATTGAGCATATTGGTTCGGGCCGATTTCTGGGCTCTCTATTCTATTCCATTGATCTATATGCCTGTTCTTGTGCCAGTACCAGGCAGTTTTGAGAACAGTGGCTTTGTAATACAACTTGATATCTGGTATTGAGATCCCACCTACTTTGTTCTTTTTCAGGATTGCTGCAGCTATTCGGGGTCTTTTTTTATTCCAGATGAATTTTTGGAAAGTTCGTTCTAGATCTCTGAAGTATGCTGTTGGTACTTTAATGGGAAGTGCGTTGAATTTATAGATTGTTTTGGGTAGTATGGACATTTTGATGATGTTGATTCTACCAATCCATGAACACGGTATGTTCTTCCATCTGTTTATGTCTTCCTCTATGTCTTTTTTCAACGTCCTGTAGTTTTCTGAGTAGAGGTCTTTTACCTCTTTAGTTAAGTTTATTCCTAGGTAGCTTAGTTTTTTCGGTGCAATGGTAAACGGGATTGTTTTTATAATCTCTCTTTCTGAAAGTTCACTATTGGTGTATAGAAATGCCTCAGATTTCTTGGGGTTAATTTTGTATCCTGCTACATTGCCAAATTCATGTATTAAGTCTAGTAGCTTTTTGATGGAATCTCTAGGGTTTTGTATGTATAATATCATGTCGTCTGCAAATAAGGACAGTTTTACTTCCTCTTTTCCAATTTGGATGCCTTTTATTTCTTCTTCTTGCCGAATTGCAATGGCTAACACTTCCAGTACTATGTTGAACAGGAGTGGTGAGAGGGGGCATCCCTGTCTTGTTCCTGTTCTTAGGGGAAATGGTGTTAGTTTTTGTCCGTTGAGTATGATGTTGGCTGTGGGCCTGTCATATATGGCTTTTATTATGTTGAGGTATGATCCTTCTACTCCCACCTTGCTGAGAGTTTTTATCAAAAATGGGTGTTGAATTTTGTCAAATGCTTTTTCTGCATCAATTGATATGACCATGTGGTTTTTTTCTTTCAATTTGTTTATGTGATGTATCACGTTTATTGATTTGCGGATATTGTACCATCCTTGCATCCCTGGGATAAATCCTACTTGGTCATGGTGTATGATCTTTCTGATGTACTGCTGGATCCGATTTGCTAAGATTTTGTTGAGGATTTTGGCATCTATGTTCATGAGGGATATTGGCCTGTAATTCTCTTTCATTGTGTTGTCTTTACCTGGTTTTGGTATTAGGGTGATGCTGGCTTCATAGAATGAGCTTGGAAGTGTTCCTTCCTCTTGAATTTTTTGTAGTAGTCTGAGGACGATAGGTTTTAGTTCTTCCTTGAATGTTTGGTAAAACTCCCCTGTGAAGCCGTCTGGTCCTGGGCTTTTGTTTGATGGAAGCTTTTTGATGACTGCTTCAATTTCTTCCATAGTTATTGGCCTGTTGAGATTTTTAGATTCTTCCTGATTGAGTTTTGGAATGCTGTATTTTTCTAGGAATTTGTCCATTTCCTCCAGGTTGTCTAGTTTGTTGGAGTAAAGCTGTCCATAGTATTTTTTAACAATCATTTGTATTTCTGTGGGGTCTGTTGTTATTTCGCCTCTATCGTTTCTGATTTTATTTATTTGGGTCCTCTCTCTCTGCTTCTTGGTGAGTCTGGCTAGAGGTTTATCAATCTTGTTTATCCTTTCAAAGAACCAGCTCTTGGTTTCATTGATTTTCTGTATTGTTTTTTTGGTCTCTATGTCATTTATTTCTGCTCTAATCTTTATTATCTCCTTCCTTCTGCTCACTCTGGGGTTTTCTTGTTGCTCTCTTTCTAATTCTTTGAGTTGTAGAGTTAGATGATTTACTACCATTTTTTCTTGTTTTTTGAGATAGGCCTGTAGAGCTATAAACTTCCCTCTCAGGACTGCTTTCAATGTGTCCCATAGGTTTTGGATTGTTGTGTTTTCATTGTCATTAGTTTCCAGGATGTTTTTAATTTCTTCTTTGATCTCATTGGTAACCCAATCAATATTTAGTAGCATGCTATTCAGCTTCCAGGTGTTTGAGTATTTTGGGTTGTTTTTATTGTAGTTTATTTCTAATATTATGCCATCGTGGTCTGCGAAGACGCTTTTTATGATTTCAATCTTCTTGAATTTGGGGATACTTTGCTTGTGACCCAATATGTGGTCTATTTTTGAATATGTCCCATGAGCACCTGAGAAGAACGTATATTCTCTGGCTTTGGGGTGAAGTGTTCTGAAGATGTCTATTAAGTCCATCTGATCTAGTGAGTCATTTAGGATTGCTGTATCTTTGCTGATTGTTTGTCTATAGGACTTATCCAGTGCTGTCAATGGTGTATTAAAGTCCCCTACTATGATTGTATTGTTGTCGATCTCTCCTTTGATATTTTCCAGGAGTTTTTTTATGAATTTGGGTGCTCCTACATTGGGTGCATATATGTTTACCAGGGTTATATCTTCTTGTTGTATTGATCCCTTTAGTATTATGAAGTGGCCTTCCTTATCTCTTGTTAAGGCCTTCACTTTGAGGTCTATTTTGTCCGATATAAGTATTGCTACCCCAGCTTTCTTTTCCTTTCCATTTGCCTGAAAGATATTTTTCCATCCTTTCACTTTCAGTCTGTGTGAGTCCCTTCTAATGAGGTGGGTTTCTTGTAGACAGCAGATGTATGGGTCATGTTTTTTTATCCATTCAGCCACTCGATGTCTTTTGGTTGGAGCATTTAGTCCGTTTACGTTTAAAGTTATTATTGAAAGGTACTTGTTTGTAGCCATTTCTTTTTGTGTGTGTGTGTGGCTGTTTTCTTTCTGAGCTTTTTATTTCTTCTTTTTATACCAGTCCCTTTAGCATTCCTTGCATTGCTGGCTTGGTGGTGACAAACTCCCTTAGTCTTTTTTTGTCTGTGAAGCTTCTTATTTCCCCTTCAAGTTTGAATGATAGCCTTGCTGGATAGAGTATTCTTGGATTCAGTCCTTTGCTTTGCATCACTTTGTAAATTTCAGTCCATTCTTTTCTGGCCTGATGTGTTTCTGTTGAGAAGTCATTTGACAATCTTATGGGAGATCCCTTGTATGTAACTTTCCGTCTCTCTCTTGCAGCCTGTAAGATTCTCTCTTTGTCCTGAACATTTGCCATGGTGATTATGATGTGTCTTGGTGTGGGTCTTTTCGGGTTCACCTTGTTTGGGACTCTCTGGGCTTGTGTGACTTTTTTCTTCCCCACCTCAGGAAAGTTTTCTGATATTATTTCTTCGAGTAGGTTTTCTAATCCTTGTTCATCTTTCTGTTGTTCTAGTACTCCTATTATTCGTATGTTGTTTCGTTTCATGTTGTCCCAAAGCTCCCTTAGGCTCTCCTCCTGTCTTTTAATTTTTTTCTCCAATTGCAGTACATTTTGGGTGTGTTTTGCTTCCTTGTCTTCTAATTCACTTATTCGGTCCTCCGCTTCTCCTAGTCTACTGTTGATACTTTCAATGGAGTTTTTCATTGCAGCTATATCACTCTTCATTTCTTCTTGGGTCTTACTTAGGTTGTTGATTTTTTCATCTGTTTCTTCTAGCTTCTTCCATATGTTATCGATTTTTTCATCTGTTTCTTCTAGCTTCTTCCATATGTTATCGATTTTTTCATCTGTTTCTTCTTGCTTCTTGCAGAGGTTGTCGATTTTTTCCTCCATCCGGTTTATGCACTCTAGGATCCTTATTCTGAATTCTTTATCTGTCATGTTGCATGCCTCTGTATTACTTAGCTGCTTTTCTGGAGAGTCCTCCTTCTCTTTCCTTTGGGGGTTTCTTTGTCTACCCATGTTTGATCTCACTGACATATCTAGACGTTGAGTTGTTCAGTGGTTGCTCCCTTGGTGGCAGTGACTCCTTGGTCTGTGGTTGCTCTTCGGGCGGTTGTGGTAGCAGCTGCTCTTCAGTTGGCAGCAGCTCCTCTGGTGGGTGCTGTTCACAGCTGTGGTGGCTCTTCCGGCTGGTGGGGCGAGGTTTCACGTACAGCTGCTGTTCCTCAGCAGAGGATGAGGTGCTCAGGAGGTTGCTGTTGCTTGGATCTGCTGCGTTGATTTAAAGGCACAAAATACAACACAACAAGGCACCACGTACCAGGCACTATACACAAATATATTCACGATATTAATAACCCCAATTAAAGGTGACCACCTGAATTAAGAGAATTAGGGGATAAGGAAGAAGGAAGAGAAAAAGATAAAAGAGAAAAAGGAAAAGAAAAGTAGGGACCAAAAAAAGGGAGTGCAAAAATGAAATTGGGAAAAAGGAAGGGGGAAAATAAAAGCGAGAAAAGAAAAGAAAAAAAAAAAAGAAAGAAAAAAAAATAGAGCGAAAAGAGAGAATGAAGTGGAAGAGGGAAGAGACTTTTTATATGAGGAGAATACTCCTATAGAACAGCCATTAATCCCAACAAATTCCAGCAACAGCTCCCTGGATATGAATGCAAACTAGAAACAACCAATAATATAACGATGAAAATAGAATGGTGAACACTAATCCCAAAATAAAATAAAGAAAAAATAAAATGGCACTTTAAAAAATGGTAAAATGGTAGCAGTAATAATACTGGTTTAAAATAAGAAGGTAGTAATTAAAAGGGTAAAATCAGGTGATGGAAAAAGAAGAAAAGAAAGAAAAGAAAAAAAAAAGAACAGAAAAAAAAAGAATGAAAAAAAAATTGGTTTCTTAGTTAAAAAGTGAAAAAAGAAAAAAAATTGCAGTAGTGAAGGTCCTTCGTTTCTTCTATTCTTCAGTGTGGCTCGCCTTAGACCTTCCAGGTATTCAGGAGAGTGTTGAGTTTCCCTGCGATATACTGTTCCTCTGTGTTGTAAACCACAGTCCTTATTTTAAAGCATGCCGCATTTATTTCCCAGACTGCCTTATTTTGTGTTTAGCAAAGAGTCAGTTTGTGGGTCAGCCTCTGGGTGGCAGTGTTCTGGGGTTGGCCTCTGAGGCTATAGGGCCTCTCTGTCCAGTGGAAGTTCACTGCCCAGAGCTGACTGCGTAATAGTTAGTTACCGGCGCTATGTTGTTGCTGGGATTGAAAATCCCCCTATAGGCCAGACCCTGTTAACTCCCAGGGACTGATCAGGTTATCTTAATCCTTGATCTCGTACAGGGTGGAATCTGGGTGTGGCTGTGCTCCTTGCCTGGGGGCTGGGGGGAGGAGACTCCCTCTCAGGAGCGGGTGGCTGCCCCAGTCCCGGGCTCTGGGGTGTCTCAGCACTCAATTCACTACCACCTCTCCCGGCTCCCCCTCTTTCCCCAGTCTCTCCCCAGATTCCACTCCCCAGCACACTCTCCCTCTCTTCAGCACAGGTGAGTGTCTGTATCCGAAATGTCCCATGAACAGGATTCAGTGAAAACAAACAAACAAATGCTGGCCGCGGAAACGGGGAAGGCTTGGTTTCTGTAAGCTTCTTCTCTTACCGGGACTGCATGGTCAGGTCAGCTCTTCAGGCTGCCCCCTTTAGGCTCAGTCCTCCGTGATCACAGAACCCAGCTCTCAATTTTCCTGGCGGCGCCAGGAATCCCGCGGTTCTCCTTTCCCCCGTCAGGGGCTGTGCCTGTCCCAAGGGACGCGGCTGTCTGCCACGCGGTCTCCCTCCGACTCTCTGGGCTCAGAGGTCTGGCAAACTTTCCTGCCCAAATCCCTGGTTTTTTTTTACCTTACCAGGGGAGTTCTGCTCTTCCCGGCTGCAAACCCTCTCACCAGCTGAGCAATTTCGCCAATTCGGTGTGAGTGTTACTAGCTTCAGCTGCTCGTTCCATTTGCGTATTTTGTGCCTTTAAATCAACGCAGCATATCCAAGCAACAGCAGCCTCCTGAGCATCACACCCTCTGTCTGAGGAACAGCAGCTGTACGTGAAACCTCCCCCCATCAGCCAGAAGAGCCACCACAGCTGTGAACAGCACCCACCAGAGGAGCTGCTTCCAACTGAGGAGCAGCTGCTACCACAACTGCCTGAAGAGCAACCACAGTCCAAGGAGCTACTGCCACCCAGGGAGCAGCCACTGAACGACTCAACGTCTAGATATGTCAGTGAGGTCAAACATGGGTAGACAAAGAAACCCCCAAAGGAAAGAAAAGGAGGACTCGCCAGAAAAGCAGCTAAGGGATACAGAGGCATGCAACATGGCAGAAAAAGAATTCAGAGTAACGGTCCTAGTGTGCATAAACCGGATGGAGGAAAAAATCAATAACATATGCAAAAAGCTAGAAGAAACAGATGAAAAAGTCAACAACTTAAGTAAGACCAAGAATAAATGAAGAGCTATATAGCTGCAATAAAAAACACCATGGAAAGTATCAACAGTAGACTAGGAGAAGCGGAGGACCAAATTAGTGAATTAGAAGACAAGGAAGCAAAACACACCCAAACTGTACTGCAATTGGAGAAAAAAGTTAAAAGACAGGAGGAGAGCCTAAGGGAGCTTTAGGACAACATGAAACGAAACAACATACGAATAATAGGGGTGCCAGAAAACAGAAAGATGAACAAGGATTAGAAAACCTATTCGAAGAAATAATATCAGAAAACTTCCCTGAGGTGGGGAAGAAAAAAGTCACACAAGCACAGAGTCCCAAACAAGGTGAACCCAAAAACACCCACACCAAGACACATCATAATTACCATGGCAAATGTTCAGGACAAAGAGAGAATCTTACAGGCTGCAAGAGAGAGATGGAAAGTTATATACAAGGGATCTCCCATTAGATTATCAAATGATTTCTCAACAGAAACACATCAGGCCAGAAAAGAATGGACTGAAATTTACAAAGTGAAGCAAAGCAAAGGACTGAATCCAAGAATACTCTATCCAGCAAGGCTATCATTCAAAATTGAAGGGGAAATAAGAAGCTTCACAGACAAAAAAAGGGCTAAGGGAGTTTATCACCACCAAGCCAGCAATGTAAGAAATGCTAAAGGGACTGGTGTGAAAAGAATAAATAAAAAGTTCAGAAAGAAAACAGTCATACACACAAAAAAAGAAATGGCTACAAACAAGTACCTTTCAATAATAACTTGAAACGTAAACAGACTAAATGCTCCAACCAAAAGACATCGAGTGGCTGAATGGATAAAAAAACATGACCCATACATCTGCTGTCTACAAGAGACCCACCTCATTAGAAGGGACTCACACAGACTGAAAGTGAAGGGATGGAAAAATATCTTTCAGGCAAATGGAAAGGAAAAGAAAGCTGGGGTAGCAATACTTATATCGGACAAAATAGACCTCAAAGTGAAGGCCATAACAAGAGATAAGGAAGGCCACTTCATAATACTAAAGGGATCAATACAACAAGAAGATATAACCCTGGTAAACATATATGCACCCAATGCAGGAGCACCCAAATTCATAAAAAAAACTCCTGGAAGATATCAAAGGAGAGATCAACAACAATACAATCATAGTAGGGGACTTTAATACACCACTGACACCACTGGATAAATCCTCTAGACAAACAATTAGCAAAGAAACAGCAATCCTAAATGACTCACTAGATCAGATGGACTTAATTGACATCTACAGAACACTTCACCCCAATGCCACAGAATATACATTCTACTCAAAGGCTCATGGGACAGATTCAAAAATAGACCACATATTGGGTCACAAACAAAGTCTCCCCAAATTCAACAAGATTGAAATCATACCAAGCATCTTCTCAGACCACGATGGGATAATATTAGAATTAAACTACAATAAAAACAATCCAAAATACTCAAACACTTGGAAGCTGAATAGCATGTTATTAAATATTGAATGGGTTACCAATGAGATCAAAGAAGAAATTAAAAACATCCTGGAAACTAATGACAATGAAAACACAACAATCCAAAACCTTTGGGACACAATGAAAGCAGATCTGAAAGGGAAGTTTATAGCCCTACAGGCCTACCTCAAAAAACACACACAAAAAGTGGTAGTAAATCATCTAACTCTACAACTCAAAAAATTAGAAATAGAGCAACAAGAAAACCCCAGAGTGAGCAGAAGGAAGGAGATAATAAAGATTAGAGCAGAAATAAATGACATAGAGACCAAAAAAACAATACAGAAAATCAATGAAACCAAGAGCTGGTTCTTTGAAAGGATAAACAAGATCGACAAACCTCTAGCCAGACTCACCAAGAAGCAAAGAGAGAGGACCCAAATAAACAAAATCAGAAATGATAGAGGCGAAATAACAACAGACCCCACAGAAATACAAATGATTGTTAAAAAATACTATGGACAGCTCTACTCCAACAAACTAGACAACCTGGAGGAAATGGACAAATTCCTAGAAAAATACAACATTCCAAAACTCAATCAGGAAGAATCTAAAAATCTCAACAGGCCAATAACTATGGAAGAAATTGAAGCAGTCATCAAAAAGCTTCCAGCAAACAAAAGCCCAGGACCAGACGGCTTCACAAGGGAGTTTTACAAAACATTCAAGGAAGAACTAAAACCTATCGTCCTCAGACTACTACAAAAAATTCAAGAGGAAGGAACACTTCCAAGCTCATTCTATGAAGCCAGCATCACCCTAATACCAAAACCAGGTAAAGACAACACAATGAAAGAGAATTACAGGCCAATATCCCTCATGAACATAGATGCCAAAATCCTCAACAAAATCTTAGCAAATCAGATCCAGCAGTACATCAGAAAGATCATACACCATGACCAAGTAGGATTTATCCCAGGGATGCAAGGATGGTACAATATCCGCAAATCAATAAACGTGATACATCACATAAACAAATTGAAAGAAAAAAACCACATGGTCATATCAATTAATGCAGAAAAAGCATTTGACAAAATCCAACACCCATTTTTGATAAAAACTCTCAGGAAGGTGGGAGTAGAAGGATCATACCTCAACATAATAAAAGCCATATATGACAGGCCCACAGCCAACATCATACTCAATGGACAAAAACTAACACCATTTCCCCTAAGAACAGGAACAAGACAGGGATGCCCCCTCTCACCACTCCTGTTCAACATAGTACTGGAAGTGTTAGCCATTGCAATTAGGCAAGAAGAAGAAATAAAAGGCATCCAAATTGGAAAAGAGGAGGTAAAACTATCCTTATACGCAGACGACATGATATTATACATACAAAACCCTAAAGACTCCATCATAAAACTACTAGACTTAATACAGGAATTTGGCAATGTAGCAGGATACAAAATTAACCCCAAGAAATCTGAGGCATTTCTATACACCAATAGTGAACTTTCAGAAAGAGAGATTATAAAAACAATTAGATTTACCATTGCACCAAAAAAATTAAGCTACCTAGGAATAAACTTAACTAAAGAGGTAAAAGACCTCTACTCAGAAAACTACAGGACGTTGAGAAAAGAGATAGAGGAAGACATAAACAGATGGAAGAACATACCGTGTTCATGGACTGGTAGAATCAACATCATTAAAATGTCCATACTACCCAAAGCAATCTATAAATTCAACGCACTTCCCATTAAAATAGCAATGGCATACTTCACAGATCTAGAATGAACTCTCCAAAAATTCATTTGGAATAAAAAAAGACCCCGAATTGCTGCAGCAATCCTGAGAAAGAACAAAGTAGGTGGGATCTCAATACCAGATATCAAGATGTATTACAAAGCCACTGTTCTCAAAACTGCCTGGTACTGGCACAAGAACAGGCATATAGATCAATGGAATAGAATAGAGAGCCCAGAAATCGGCCCGAACCAATATGCTCAATTAATATTTGACAAAGGAGACAACAACATACAATGGGGTCGACAATGCGTTATCATCTCACACCTGTCAGAATGGCTATCATCAACAAATCAACAAACAACAAGTGTTGGAGAGGATGTGGAGGAAAAGGAACCCTTCTGCACTGCTGGTGGGAATGCAGACTGGTGCAGCCACTGTGGAGAACAGTATGGAGCTACCTCAGAAGACTAAAAATGGAACTCCCATTTGACCCAGTGATCCCAGTTCTAGGAATATATCCCAAGAAACCAGAAATGCCAGTCAGAAAGGATATATGCACCCCTATGTTCATAGCAGCACAATTCACCATAGCTAAGATTTGGAAAGAGCCTAAGTGCCCATCAGCAGATGAGTGGATTAGAAAACTGTGGTACATATACACAATGGAATACTATGCTGCGGTAAAAAAAAAAAAAGGAACTCTTGCCATTTGCAACAGCATGGATGGAACTGGAGAGCATTATGCTAAGTGAAATAAGCCAGTCAGAGAAAGATAAATACCACATGATCTCACTCATTTGTGGATTATAGAGAACAACATAGACTGATGAAAAGGGACAGACCCAAAGACTAAGAAACAGCGATCAGGCTATCAATCCCCAGAAGGAAAGTAGGGGAGGGCGGGGGTAAGGGGAAGAGATCAACTGAAGGACTTGTATACATGTATATAAGCCAAACCAATGGACATGGACAACAGGGGGATGGGAGCATGAGTTTGTGTGTGGGGGGGAGGTTGGGGGTTAATGGGGGGGATGAGGACACATTTGTAATATCTTAACTAAAAAAAAAAAAAGATAGTCTCTTCAATAAATGGTGTTGGGAAAATTGGACAGATATATGCAAGAAAATGAAACTAGACCACCAACTTACACCATACACAAAAATAAACTCAAAATGGATAAAGGACTTAAATGTACGACAGGAAACCATAAAAATTCTAGAAGAATCCAAAGGCAACAAAATCTCAGACATATGCCGAAGCAATTTCTTCACTGATACAGCTCCTAGGGCACCTGAAACTAAAGAGAAAATGAACAAATGGAACTATATCAAAATAAAAAGCTTCTGCACAGCAAAAGAAACCATCAACAAAACAACGAGAAAATCCACTGCGTGGGGAAACATATTTGCCAATATCATATCTGATAAGGGCCTAATCTCCAAAATTTATAGGGAACTCATACAACTTAACAAAAGGAAGATAAACAATCCAATCAAAAAATCGGCAAAGGATCTAAATATACACCTTTCAAAAGAGGACATTCAGAAAGCCAAGAGACATATGAAAACATGCTCAAAGTCACTAATCATCCGAGAGATGCAAATCAAAACAACAATGAGGTACCATCTCACACCTGTCAGACTGGCTATCATCAACAAATCAACAAACGACAAGTGCTGGAGAGGATGTGGAGAAAAAGGAACACTTGTGCACTGCTGGTGGGAATGCAGACTGGTGCAGCCACTATGGAAGACAGTGTGGAATTTCCTCAAAAAACTAAAAATGGGAGAACCAAGATGGCGGCATAGGTTAACGCCGGAGTTTGCCGCTTTGAACAACTACTTCAAAAGTGAAACCAAAAAACGGAAGGGACATCACCCAGAACCACAGGAACGCTGGCTGAGTGGAAGTCCTACAACTAGGAGGAAAGAGAAACGCATAGGGACACTCAGAGGAGGCGCAGTGCTGAAGTCAAATTCTGAGGTGCGGAGTGCGTGGAGCGGGCTGGCGGCGGAGGGCGCGGTTGGCGTTTTCAATCGGGAGGGAGTCGCAGACTCTGAGCAACAGATCCGAGCGAGTCTTTAGGGACCCAGACTCAAACGGGAGAAGCGGGACTGTCTGGCTTCGGTCAGAGCGAGTGCAGCTTTCTCTCCCAGCTTTGCAGCGGGTGCTGGGACTCAGAGAGGCAGAGCCCCTGGGGACAGGACTGAGAGCCGCCATAACTGCTCTCTCCGGCCCACCCTGTTGATCCTGTGTGACCCGCCCCGCCCAAGCCCAGCGCAGAACCATTTGCCGGATAGCCTCAGGCAAAGGCTAGATTAGCACCTCCCTAGAGGACAGAAGTTCTCTCACTGCTGACACAGCTGATTCTCATAGCCACTTGGCCTGGAGGTCAAACCCTCCCTGGAATTAGCTACAACAATCAAGATTTATCTATAAGACTGCGAACAAAGACCACTAGGGGGTGCACCAAAGAAGCATAACAAAATGCGGAGACAAAGAAACAGGACAAAATTGTCAATGGAAGAAATAGAGTTCAGAACCACACTTTTAAGGTCTCTCAAGAACTGTTTAGAAGCTGCCGATAAACTTAATGAGATCTACACGAAAACTAATAAGACCCTCGATCTTATATTGGGGAACCAACTAGAAATTAAGCACACACAGACTGAAATAACGAATATTAAACAGACGCCCGACAGCAGACCAGAGGAGCGCAAGAATCAAGTCAATGATTTGAATTGCGAGGAAGCAAAAAACATCCAACCGGAAAAGCAAAATGAAAAAAGAATCCAAAAATGCGAGGATAGTGTAAGGAGCCTCTGGGACAGCTTCAAGCGTACCAACATCAGAATTATAGGGGTGACAGAAGATGAGAGAGAGCAAGATATTGAAAACCTATTTGAAGAAATAATGACAGAAAACTTCCCCCACCTGGTGAAAGAAATGGACTTACAGGTCCAAGAAGCGCGGAGAACCCCAAACAAAAGGAATCCAAAGAGGACCACACCAAGACACATCATAATTAAAATGCCAAGAGCAAAAGATAAAGAGAGAATCTTAAAAACAGCAAGAGAAAGAAACTCAGTTACCTACAAGGGAATACCCATACGACTGTCAGCTGATTTCTCAACAGAAACTTTGCAGGCCAGAAGGGAGTGGCAAGAAATATTCAAAGTGATGAATACCAAGAACCTACAACCAAGATTACTTTATCCAGCAAAGCTATCATTCAGAATTGAAGGTCAGATAAAGAGCTTCACAGATAAGGAAAAGCTAAAGGAGTTCATCACCACCAAACCAGGATTATATGAAATGCTGAAAGGTATCCTTTAAGAAGAGGAAGAGGAAGAAAAAGGTAAAGATACAAATTATGAACAACAAATATGCATCTATCAACAAGTGAATCTAAGAATCAAGTGAATAAATAATCTGATGAACAGAATGAACTGTTGATTATAATAGAATCAGGGACATAGAAAGGGAATGGACTATTCTTGGGGGGGAAAGGGGTGTGGGAGATGTGGGAAGAGACTGGACAAAAATCATGCACCTATGGATGAGGACAGTGGGTGGGGAGTGAGGGCGTAGGGTGGGCCGGGAACTGGGAGGAGGGGAGTTATGGGGGGGAAAAAAAGAGGAACAAATGTAATAATCTGAACAATAAAGATTTAATTAAAAAAAAAAAAAAAAGATAAAAAAAAAAAAAAAAAAAACTAAAAATGGAACTCCCATTTGACCCTGTGATCCCACTTCTAGGAATATATCCCAAGAAACCAGAAACACCAATCAGAAAGGATATATGCGCCCATATGTTCATAGCAGCACAATTCACCATAGCTAAGATCTGGAAACAGCCTAAGTGCCCATCAGTAGATGAATGGATTAGAAAACAGTGGTACATCTACACGATGGAATACTATGCTGCTGTAAAAAAAGAAGGAACTCTTACCATTTGCATCGGCATGGATGGAGCTGGAGAGCATTATGCTAAGTGAAATAAGCCAGTCAATGAAGGAAAAATACCACATGATCTCACTCATTCATGGATAATAGAGACCATTATAAACTTTTGAACAATAGATACAGAGGCAGAGCTGCCTCAAACAGATTGTCAAACTGCGGCGGGAAGGCTGGGGAGGGTTGGGGGGCAGGAGAGAGGGGGGTAAGAGATCAACCAAAGGACTTGTATGCATGCATATAAGCATAACCAATGGACATAAGACACTGGGGGGTAGGGGCGGCTAAAAAAAAAAAAGAAAAAAAATTAAAATCATCCTCCAAATGCAATCACTGATTAATTTAGGTGGGGAAATCAATCAATAAATATATAAGCTTAATCTGTATATAGATTTAAAAATAAAAATGAAATAAATAAATAATTTACAAGACACAGGAACTAAGTACCAAGGTAAGATAAGATGTTCTATGTTCTATGAGTGAAATTGACTAAACAAAGAAAATTAATATTTTTGTCTTGTATCATTTCTTATAATTTTCTTTGCATTATGAATTCTAATCTGTTTTAAATAAATGGTTAATATTAAAAATTATAATGCAGAAATTTAGAATCTAAAACTGAACTGTGCTCCAAAGGTCAGTTGGCCAATATTAGCATCGTGTATCATTTGGAATGCAGAAAAGATATTTCCTAAGAATAAAGTGTATCAATCAGATTTATGTGATAAAACTATTTTTTAAACAAACACTATCTGCTATATCATAGGATGACATGAGATGCATATAGAGAGAAAAACATTCATCTAATATTTCTACAGACAGATAAGTATATAGATATCACTGGTTTCACATTACAACATTGTAAATTATTATTCACACATGTGATTGCTTTCATTGAATGCAATAGATCATCTGCATTTCAAAGTGACACAACCAAAATGATCAGTCAGCATAGAAGTGAATTTAACTATGTTTTTCACCTAATTTTAGTTTCATGGCAGTAAATTTTCATTTTTTTTTAAATAGGTGATTTTATGCCGGGCAGCCATTGCCTGGAGGGCAAATGCTCCCCTGTCCATTGAACTACTTGAAGTTGATCCACCAAAGGCTTGTGAGGTTCGAATTAAGGTAAATATAAATGATACTTTTTGCAGGTATGCATGTGGATATTTGTGTTTACAATGATTTTACAATTTTAGAAGAACAAGTGTCATTTTTTTGCAAGATTAATCAATATTAAAACATTTATTCATAAAATTATTACAATAGCAAATTAAATATATAAATAGTGAAAAGGCATTTGATAAATTTTAACAATCACAACTACTACTGAAATAAACAGAAGTGGCTGAGCATGATAAATTCTATTATCAAAGCCGACAATCAAACATTATAATAAATGTAAAATAGTAAGCAATCTCATTAAATCCAGAAAAAAAATGGGGATGTCTTCAAGTATCATTTGTTTTCAAGATTATTTTGGTCATTTTAGTGTATGCAAAAATAGAAGAAAATAAAAGGAGTGGTTTAAATTTGGAAATGTTGAACAAGTTATCTTTATTATAGATTATATAATCATATGACTAGAACACCTAAGAAAATATAGTAATATATATTTTTAAAATGATTGGAATTAAGAAGAAAATTTGTGTGTTTTTTTGTTTGTTTGTTTTTTATTTTTGTTTTTTATCTTTAGAAGCCACATGTGTCATTTTCTATTTAAAAATAATTAAGGGTCTCTCTGATTTACATGTAGATCTGTATTAATATGTATAATAGTGAGATTATTTCATTTTGTTAAAGTGGCAAATATAATAAATGCTGAAATGTCTTTTAATGTTTTAGATGCACTTTTTTTAATACTTTAAAAGTCAACACAGGTAATTACTGACCAAAAAACTTCTTGGGTTTTTCACAATTATAAAGTTATTCCAAATGCTGTTATATAATAGGGCAGACATTCTTCTCAGTCATGGCTGAGAAAACAAGGGTTCCCTGCCCTGACCCAGCTCCTACTTATAGAAATCTGTGGAACCCCACCAAGCATATCAACATATGCATAATCAGTGTCCCAGAAGGAGAAAAGGGGGCCTAGAAAATTAAAAAAATTAATTGCGGAAAACATTTCCAAATATGCTGAAACATTAACCTACATATCTGAGAAGCCCAATGAATTTCAAGTAGGATAAACACAGAGATCTACAATATCATAGACATATCAAGCCAAATTCTGTGTTCAAAGACAAAGACAAAGTTTTAAAAGAAGCCAGAGAAAAATGACACATCATATATGGGAGAACCCCAATAAAATTAATATAAGAAGCAATGAAATCCAGAGGGTGGAGAGATAACATATTCAAAGTGCTTGAAGAAAAAACTGTCAACCAAAAATCCAGCAAAACTATCTTTCAAAAATGAAGGTGATTTTCTCTATATCCTGGCCAACACTTGCTGTTTGTGGAAAACAGTATGGAAGTTCCTCAAAAAATTAAAGATGGAACTGCCTTATGATCCAGCAATTCCACTTGTCCTTTTGGATATCAGCTATAAGTCATGCAACAGGTTGCCATGATCAGGATAGGAAACATAACATGTTTTAACTTTTTCTATTGAGGATGGGAGGAGGGCATTAAGAGCAATGCAAAAGAGAAGCATATATACCTTGATACCCAGGAGTCTCCTCTATATATTTAAGTATAGGTATCAAAATAGACCATAAATTTTGGGTTGTCTATTTCATCATATCCCATAGAACACATAGCTCTTCCTGGCAAAGAGCTAGAAAATACTTCAATGATAATGTTAAATTCACTGTGATGTTAAAGAGGCCTAAATAAAATTATAAAGACAGAGGCAAACTAAATGTTTTGGTCTGTTTTCTGAAATAGCTATACTGCAAGAGTGCAATCAATAACATATCAAATATATAGTCAAGGTTTTAAAGAATATATTCTGTTGCTAGTTTGGGAAATATTGCATTTTTCTGAAAGATCCAATTTTATGACAAAGCATTTTATCTCCAATCATTTAATCACCTTTCAGATTCTATCTTCTGGGATCTGTGGTTCCGATCTGCACATCCTAGAAGGGAGAAACAAAGTACCTCTTCCTGCAGTTTTGGGCCATGAGGGAGCTGGAATCATAGAGAGTGTTGGAGAAGGTGTAACCTCTGTGAAACCAGGTAATTGGACAAGATATGGTGCCAATCCAGTAAATTCTCCTTTCCTAACTCACTCCCTGACATTTCCCCAAACCACCTGAGAGAGCCAAACTCATCACACAGTAACAAAAATATTTAAATGCATTCACACACATACATAAAAAATAGCCTAGGATTCAGAATCTTCAAAATGGGTGTTTATCTGAAAAAACTCAAATAAAAAGAAATTTTCTCCACTCATTTCCATAGAGATTATCTCTAGTCTACCCATCTCAAATTAAACTAAAAGCTGCAAATATATACAAGATATTGGAATATCATCAGATTAAAATTATGTATGGTTAAATTTTTTTTCTAGATAGACACACATGTCACATATGATAATCCTTTAAATTGTCTGTAGCATCTATAAAAGTTTCATTAAGAATTTGCAATTACTTCTTCCACATTGGATACAATTCGTGTTCCAAACACTTTGGATAATGCTTTACAATATCACATTTTCCAACCACAAAGATGTCATAGATATTTTATACCTATTTTATGTATGAGAAAATATAAGCTTTGGCCAGCTAATCATCTTATTCAGTTGATTTAGCTACTTAATGGCAGAGCTAGCATTGAAATACAGGTTGTCTTACCTCAAATTCTGCGCTCTTACTCAATAATATATCTCATAATTAGTACTAATTCTAGCATTAACACTACAGTATTAATTCATTCTTTCAACAAATATTTATTAAGTAACTACTGAGTGTAACACTCTGCTATGCTCCTGGCATAGAACACTAATCAAAGTGGACAAGCCTTATACCACAAATTCTTAGACTTAGGTCTCTATTGCCTTTGAGCCTCAATGTTATTAGAGAAAAATCTTCAATTTTTATTTTGTATTTTAAAGGTCTATTTGCAAACTTGGAAGGTTGAACACAGGTTCAAGTTGCCTTTGTTGGGGTTGCTCTGCTGAGCCAGGACACTTTGTGAGATTGGGGTCTGGCCACTGACCGTGGGGTGCAATGCCGCTTCTTGGGGTGTATGAGGAGTGCTGAGCACCCTGGGGAAGTCCAGAGCGGAGCTCTGTGCAGACTGTGGAAGTTGACTGCGTGCTCCCTTTAGATCTGTGTATATACCCAGATGGTTTTCATCCACTTTGAGTAGTTATCCGAAGAAGCCTATGACTTCTTACCTTCGACTTTCTGAAAAACAGCTAGCCATATATAAAGCTCAGAACCCAGATGCAAAAAATTCAGAACTACCATATTTTTCTGTGTATAAGATGCCCCCATGTATAAGATGCCCCCCAGTTTTCCAACCCAAAATTAAGAAATCAATATTTTAAACATAAAACAGAACACATTTTTATTTAGTAATTGCCACAGGTAATGTTTACATACCAGTGTTATGATATTATGCAGCATATCACTTTATTCAGCCTCTGTTGCATCACTGCTCTCTTCTTCATCACTATTAGTTCCAGACATATCAATTTCTTTGAATTCTATTGTATCACTGCTGTCTTTTGAATCACTGTCTATATATGTGAGATCATCCTCATAAACTGGTGGCATTTTCTGAGCTAACTTTGTTTGTGTTCTCATGGCCAACCCTTCTCTCCTCATGAAACTGAAGCAGCATTTTGCCTTTTCTGTAAAATCAACAATGTTCATTTCACTTGCAAACATTCTTGTCTGACATTGAATAAGCTTGGTTGACACACATAAGCCACTCTGGCGCTGCTCCACAATCCAAGTCTTAAGCCTCTGCTCCAAGTTTGCCCATTTTGCTGGTTTTCCTCTTAAGGTCTTTTTTTTTTTTTTTGCATCTTAAGTTGTTCTTCCTATTTTCTCCCTGTCTGATCAGACACTCCGTGGGAGGAGGTCCAAATTGTCTCTCTGCAGCTCTATTTCCATGCTCTTTTGCATAGCTGATTGCATTCAGTTTGAATTTTGCAGAGTAAGACAATTGCTTACTGCTATTTATCTTTTTATTGTTTGACATCTTCATGGGCTTGGAATGCTCTAGTCCCTGCTGCATCTGTGCACTCTCCACCTCCAATTACAGCATCAGCTGACGTCAATAACAATAAGGCTCATGATTGGAGAAAGCCTGTTTCACAAAGTATGAGCAGCTATGCACCAGCATAGCTCCCTCCTCGGCTGACTTCCACGTACAAGATGTCCCTGAATTTTCAGTCTAATGATTTTAGAAAAAAATAGCATCTTATACATGTGCAACAGTGACAGAGTTGAGTAGTTGCTTCAGAGGCTATAATTTGCAAAGCCTAAAATGTTTACCACCTGACCCTTTACAAAACAAGTTTGCCAACCCATGATCACAGTATAGTGTAGTATGACAAGCATATTAATATGTTGGGATAGGTTTTTTAACTGATTGAAAGGTTCTTGTTTTAGAATCTTTGCCACCATTGTCTTAAAAGGAAAGAGGTCAAATCACAGAAGAAGGTAAACAAACTGTTGCCCCAGCGTTTTAGCAAGAAAAATAATCTTGTTTCAAATTATGTTGTATGATAAAAGAGTTTCACTTAGTGTGGATGAGATTCTCTTCAATTATTTCCTATGACTTAGTAAGAGAATCTTAAGAGTTTTCCAGTTAGCACATATCACAAAAACCTTTCCATCTTTTACCACTTGCTTATCCTCTTAAGAGTCAGCAAGTTTTCAAAATTCACATTACCTTTTGGAGCAAAATAATTCATCTTTCATCATCAGTTTATAAGAATAGGATAACCCAAAATTTATATGTATCTTAATATTATGCAAACTTTTTAGGAATTCTGGATCCAAATCTCCAGAAAAATTTTGAGGATTTCTGTTGTTTGTGGATAGAAAATAAGTAAAAAGTCATTACTTGTTCTATACTGAACTTGACAAAAGTATGTACTGAAGATAAAAATATAACTTAAGAGGAAGATTAAAATTTAAATATTTGAAGTTAGGCATTTTCAAACAATTTTCCCCTGGGGTTATGAATACAGGACAAAGTTGGCTATTAGTTAAACAGATACCGTGGGGAGAGTGGTTGGGGAAGAAGAGGTGTGCGAGTGTCTATCGCAGCTTTCCTCAATGGGGTTTCCGGGAGAGGTTAAGTCCTAATTCCCTGTGGCATTTAGAATGGTACTAATTATGTACCATACTTAGGAGAATGGAAAAAATCATCCAAGTCATATACTGTGTTCTATGCTTCAGAGGAGCCCAAGGAGCACATGGGAGTCAGTGTTTGTAATATAGGATGGGTGAGGTTGAGAAATGAGTTATGTAAACATCTTTGCAATTACTTTTTTCTGTGCTCTTTTATCATTCAACTACGTAAACTATTTTATACAGAACACGTTCAAGTCATATCTTCCCAGTTACATTAGGAAGTTCAGTAAGTTCAAGGATTTACAATTTAATAGGCAGTGTGTGTGTGTGTGTGTGTGTGTGTGTGTGTGTGTGAAAAGCGCTAGAGCAAAACCATTTTATGATAACATCAAATTTTATTTGGTTTTCTTTGTTTCTAAAAGAATGTCATTGTTGATGCTTTAAATATTAAGATAATCTGAGTCCTCGCCTTGCTTAGTAAATTTCAGTACACGTTGAAGACTGGTATGCATATGCCAAATGCCTTGCAGTTTAACAGTATGCCCAAATTTTCTATTATAAAGAATAAGAAATTATGTCACTGGCCACTCATCTAAAGCCTTACTTTTTAGACTTAGGTTGACCTAACAGAGTAATTGCTGTAGGAGCTAAAAGAAGAGTGCTAGGGGAAAAGATGCTGAAGAAATGAAAATGGTGTTTATGCTTTTCTGAGCGTATGCTGTTCAGAGAAAAAGAGATTGCTATACATCTGTTCATTAGAGCACTAGTATTAGGCTTGAAATATTTGATGGCAGGAGAGGGTTGTGTGATAATTTTACTTCTGATGTTTAAAGGATATTATGTGAAGATTCAGCCTACTGTAATCATGTAAATTTTGCTGTTGCTTTTGGCTAAAATGCCCTTCTTGAAAATGCCATTTTAAAAAAACAAGGTGTATTTTTTTATAGTTGCTATGAATGTGTGTATTTAAATTTCTGAATTAAAATATAAGTTGATTTAAAGTAAAAAAAAATTAAAAAGGTCTAATTTGCATTAAAATTGACTTGTTTCCAATCCAAAGTGAAATAATTAACTTAAGTAATAATTATCATTAAAACAAATTGATAACATGAACTATAAATAATTTACTATCAGTAAATATAATGCTTACTAGAGGCCTGGTGAACAAAATTCATGCTCGAGGGGGAGGGAGGTCCCTCAGCCCAGCCTGTACCCTCTCCAATCTGGGATCCCTCTCACAATTCAGGACTGCTGACTCCCAACCGCTCGCCTGACTGCCTGCCAGATTGCCCCCTAACCACTCCCCTGACAGCCTGATTGACGCCTAACCGCTCCCCTACTGGCCTGATCTCCCCCAACTGCCCTCCCATGCCAGCCATCTTGTGACAACATGGAGGCAGCCATCTTGTGATGACGTGGGAGTGGTCATCTTGTGACACAAGGGCACTGGGGTCAATTTGCATATTACCTCTTTATTATATAGGACTAGAGGCCCGGTGCACAAAAATTTGTGCACGGGGTGGGGGGGGGGGTCCCTCAGCCCGGCCTGTGCCCTCTCGCAGTCTGGGACCCCTTAGGAGATATCGCCCTGCTGGCTTAGGCCTGCTCCCAGGTGGCAGAGGGCAGGCCCAATCCCTAGGTGCAGCCCCTGGTCGGGCTCAGAGCAGGGCCGATTGGGGAGTTGGGTGCCGCCCCCTGTCATGCACAGAGCAGGGCGGATTGGGAGGTTGCGATGCCACCCTCAGTCACGCTCAGGGTAGGGCCGATTGGGGGGTTGGGGCACCGCCCCCTGTCACACTCAAGGCAGGGTCAATGGGAAGGTTGGGGCACCGCCCCCTGTCATGCACAGAGCAGGGCCCATCAGGGGGTTGAGGAGCTCCCCCCTGTCACTCACAGAGTAGGGCCAATAGGGGAGTTGGCACACCGCCCCCTGTCACACACAGAGCAGGGCGAATCAGGGGGTTGGGGCACCGCCCTCTATCACCCACAGAGCAGGGCCGATCAGGGGGTTGGGGCACCTTCCGCTGTCATGAACAGAGCAGGGCGGATAGGGAGGTTGTGGCCCCACACCCTGTCACACACAGAGCCGCAGGGTGGTCAGGGGCTTTGGGCGCTGCCCCCTGTCACGCTGATCCCGGTGCCAGGAGGCCTCGTGGCTCCGCTGATCCCAGTGCTGGGAGGCATATTACCCTTTTACTATATAGAATAGAGGCCTGGTGCACGGGTGGGGGCTGGCTGGTTTGCCCTGAAGGGTGTTCTGGATCAGGGTGGGGGTCCCCACTGGGGTGCCTGGCCAGCCTGGATGAGGGGATGATGGCTGTTTGCAGCTGGTCACACACCCTTCAGGGTGGGGGTCCCCACTGGGGTGCCTGGCCAGTCTGGGTGAGGGGCTGAGGGCTGTTTTCAGGCTGGGGCTGAAGCTCCCAACTGCTCCTTTTTTTCTTTTTCTTTTTTTATTCTGGGCCAGCTTTAGCTCTGAGGCTCCAGCTCTTAGGCCTCTGCACCTGAAAGCAGGTATCTGGTTTGTTTCCATTCTCAAAACTCTGTATCAACTCCAGCTCTGAGATCCCAGCCGGCTGAAAGCTGGTTTCTGGGGTTTTGTTTAGCTTCTATATTTGTTACAATGTTTCAAACTGCAAGCTCAGAGGCCGGCAGCGGCAGGCAGGGAACGTTGGAGTCCTCCATCACAGAAGCAAGCAAGCCTCATGTTAGTTTCAAGCTGCCTGGCTGCCGGCCGCCATCTTGGCTGACAGTTAATTTGCATATTGCCCTGATTAGCCAATGGGAAGGGTAGCGGTCGTACGCCAATTACCATGTTTCTCTTTTATTAGTGTAGATTGCATTCCATGCCTCTGCCCAAGATTCTAATCACTTTGTTTATTCTTTTTTCCTTAGGAGATAAAGTCTTAACGTTACCTCTTCCAGAGTGCAGAGAATGCTGTTTCTGTTTGCACCCCAAGGGCAACGTATGTGTGAAGGAAGAGTTAGTTTCAATTTCTCTGACTTCATTTCATCCAATTTGTTTTCATTGGGATAGGTATTGACTGGGAACTAAAATCCTGTATTTTTATGTCACACAGTATTCTTTTTCCAACTGGATTAATGTTAGATGGAACCAGCAGGTTTACCTGCAAAGCACAGAAGATTCATCATCTTTTTGGCACTAGCACCTTCACTGAATATACTGTTGTGCATGAAATTGCAGTGGTAAAAATTGATGATGCTTCTCCAATGAATAAAGTCTGTATCATTAGCTGTGAGGTGCCTACGGGCTTTGGAGCCGTGTTTAACACTGCAAAGGTAAGAATGTACTTTTGTGCTGTTTTCAGTGACTTTACCTACATCCTGGGAGCCATTCCATCAGAGAGCTTCTCCCATTAGAGATAAACCAAAGTGGCTTTTTTCTAATAGAAATTTATCTTCTGGGTTTGTAGGTTACTCCTGGTTCCACCTGTGTTGTCTTTGGACTTGGAGGAATTGGTTCAGCCATAGTCATGGCATGCAAAGCCTCTGGTGCTTGTAGGATCATTGGGGTTGACATCAACGAGAAGAAATTTCCCAGGGCAAGAGCATTAGGAGCCACAGATTTTCTCAACCCTCGGAACCTCACGAAGCCTGTTCAGCAGGTGGTAGCTGAAATGACAGGCTTCGGTGCTGACTTTGCCTTTGAGGCCATCGGACTCATTGATACCATGGTACGTGGTTTTGGGGCACAGTGAGGGGAAGTTGCTTGCCAAGATGTGGGTACATATTAAATTAACTTTATGAAGACATGAAATTACTATAATTTTTAACTATTTTTGAGCACACCTTATGAGCCTTGCACCAAGATATTTATACACTTTATCCCCTTTAATCTTCATATCATTTTATGAATTAAGTACTAATCCCCATTTTCAAGATTTAAAAACGTAATTGTGATTAAGTTAAAGCAGCTTACCTAAGATCTCAAGGGGGGGGGGGGCTGGCGGGGGATACCACATTCTATTCTATTCTATTCTATTCTATTCTATTCTATTCTATTCTATTCTATTCTATTCTATTCTATTCTATTCTTTCTTTTTCTCTCATACAGCACCCCTGAAAATATGTTTTAGGATTGTGAGTCAAAAGAGGTATGATTTCAGGGTACTGAGATGCTAATCAGTCTACTGCTGAAATTAGGTTGCGGCTTTGGAGTCATGCCGTCGGAGCTATGGAGTCTGTGTGATTATGGGAGTAGCCCCCAACCGTGAACAACTCTCCTTTGATCCACAGTTGATTAACTCTGGGAGAACCCTGAAAGGCAGCTTTTTGGGAGGTAGGTCTTTGATGCCACATCACCTTTTCCAGAAACCTGGTCACCCTGCATTGTCTTTGGCAAGAAATGAAGGAATGAAAAGGTAGGAAAAATAAACCTCTATGAAAGGAAATAGTAGACATGTTAAAATAGAAAAGCACACTTATGTCTTCCTCACAGGTATTTATTGCCTGTGGGAGAAAAAAACAGATTAACATTTTGATATTATTAAGATATAGAATAATCATATTGCAGCATACTCATTGGCACTCAGACATTCTATAATTGGTGGAGAGTCATTGTATGTCTCTGAGTGGCTCCCCAGCACAGGATTAGACTAGAAGAAAATCTCAGTGTATTGAACCCCAATTCTCACCATACAATCACCCTAATTTTTTTATTCAAGAACAAAACAAACAACTCTATTGTGGCATATTTGAATTTCTTTTTCCCAAACACCTCCAAACCCCTCTCTTGGCATGCTTTACACCCACAGATGCTCCCAGACTAGCACTGACCAAGAGAGTTTTCTGCAATGGTAAAAATGCCCTAGAGCTGGACTGTCCAATAAAAGAGGCACAAGCCATATATAACTATTGAACATCTTATGTGTGGAAACCAGAAAACTGACTTTTCATTATATTTAATTTTAATGAGTATACATTTAAATAGCCACATATGGCTAGTGGCTACTTTATTAGATAGTACAGTTGTGATAGCTTGCTCTCTGACTTTTGCTAGCATGCTCAAATAAGATTAATTTGGCATAAACTTAAAAACAAGGGTGTTGCTGTCAGAATACTCACCATATCTGTTCCTTAGCAAGTTATTTAAGCTCATTAATTGCCAGTACTATTTTCTGGAATGTAGAGTAAATAATAGTTTTGTTCTTACATAATATAGAGATAATGAAATGAGAAGATGCAGATAAAGCACTTGGCAAGAGAAACTGACACATAATAGGTACAGAATTAACATTAAATTGTAGCAGTAACAACAATGATTACTGTAGCTTATGAGGAGGAAGGCACATATATTGCAAAAGATAACTGGAGGCCTTTTTGCTATCCTAAAATATCTGGGTGCTCTTCCTTTTCTTCAATGATTTAGCTTTGCATCAGTTGATTGAATGTAAATAAAACTGGATTCATACCTAGATGTCAAATACTGGAAAAAACTTTGCCATTGACCAACCTCTTATATAAAAGCTTGTTTTCCCAGAAACTCTATATGTCTGAATTTTCCTATTTGAATAAATACTCAATTTAAAAATTGAACTATTTCAAAAGAGATTAGGCCGGTGCTTGGAATGGTGAAGCATAATTGACACTGATCATTTTTTTTCAGTGCTAGTTGTCCTTGGCTTCATTGGAGAAATGTATTTCCATTCCTAACACTCCTCATTATGTATCTGCCGTGTCTCCTTCCTTCCTCATTAAATGCAAATACGCCAAGGAAAATCACCCTAATGAAACTCTCATTCAGATGGAAAAATCTGTGATGGCTTTGTCCTTTCACTTCCATGCGGACACATTTCTAAGTTTCTCAAAGTCCTACATACCAATTGCCTAATACTCACATATTTTAGTACAAATTTCCCTATTAAGAAACATAAAATATCTACAGCCAGGGCTCTGATAAAGAGTACGAACTATCTTTTTAAAAAAAGAAAAAAGAAAAGAAAAGAAAAGAAAAGAAGAAACTCAACTTTTTTGTGGTGCTTTATTTTTAAACCACCTATATATATAAAAGCCTAAGCAACCATCCGACTGTGCGACCATCTGACCGATAGCTATGATGCGCAATGACCACCAGGGGGCAGACACTCAATGCAAGAGCTGCCGAGCTTCTCAGGTGATGCACCTGGAACCACAGAGGAGGAAGCCCAATTCCAGGGTGCATCACCTGAGAACTGCCCTCTCACAATCTGGGACCCTTCAGAGGATGTCGGAGAGCTGGTTTTGGCCTGATCTCCACAGGCCAGGCTAAGGGACCACACTGGTGCATGAATCCGTGCACCTGGCCTCTAGTATCTTATAAAAACATAATGTTGTATAAACAGAACTCTGCTAGCAATATAAAAACCTGGGTTCTGGGTTCAGCTTCTGCACTTTCTGGATGTGAATCAGAGTTTTAAAACAGGATTTGATTTCATCAGACATGGTAAGATGACAGACACAGGGACAATTGCCTTGAAAGAAGAGTTTATTGCTCAGAGTTCCCAAGAGAAGGGGTCATGCCATACCATATAGGTCCTTATGGGGAAGCACCGGGGCTAGACAGGAGACAGGAAGAGCTGAGGGAAAGCATGGGTCAGAGACTTACTGTGTTTTTCATGAGAAGGAACGGGCAAGATGAGTCGGAAAGCTAAGCAAGTTTCAACAGGTACTAGGCTATAGGAATGGTCCTCAGTTATCTGGTAACTGGTCCTAGGATGATTTAGGGCAGAGGAATAGTATCCCAAAATGTTGGAGACTGATAAAAAGAGAGAAATCAGGAATATGGACTCAAGACTGTTTGGTTTGCATATCAAAAGCAGTCTGTTCACTACCTCTAGAAATCAGTAAACCCTGGGAAAGGCAGTCTCTCTCCAAGTCTAGAAGGCCCCAAGATATCAAAGCATCATAAAATATAGAAAATTAAAAAATAATAAATACAATCAGTGAAAAATACTTAACATCTCTAAACCTCAGTCCCCTCAAAGTTATAAAAATGGGAAAAATAATACCAGCATCTTCAACTAAACTATTCTCCAACATACCACTGAAGAAGTAGAAAAATTTATTTTTGAGGTTGAAATGTTAAGGTTTTTGTGTGTTTTTTTACATATTTTTATTGATTTCAGAGAGGAATGAAGAGGGAGAGAGAGATACAAACATCAATGATGAGAGACAATCATTGATTGGCTGCCTCCTGAACATGCCTCCTATCCCAGGCACCGAGCCTACACCCCTGGCATGTGCCCTTTGCCAGAACCAAACACGGGACCCTTCAGTCTGCAGGCCAATGCTCTATCCACTGAGCCAAACCAGCTAGGGCTGAAATGTTAAGTTTTGAAGGAGATATATCTGGAGCCACAGGTAGAGGGAGAATATGGTAACTAAAACCAAATCAGCTGGAAGGTAAGCTGTTTTAAGAAGAAATCCTTAATGCCCTGAAGGCAAAGGAACACTGTGGTTTGATGGTCTGTGACCATGACAGTGTCAGGTCACTCCAACAGTTCATCCCAGCCCTGACACTGTTCACCTACAACGCTGGTGTGTCATGGTACTCCTAAGTGATAGCAGAATTTTGCAATGGGATAAATTACCTTACTTCTGAAGATTAGGAAGAGGATCAAGAGTGAAATGGATTACTGCCTCCCATGAATGCGTTTGCCAATTTTACACATAATAAATTCATTTGATTCTTTAATTAGTTTAGTATTTTTTAGGTTTCTTTATTGTTGTCCTTCTTTTCTACAGAGTACAAAAGCAGAGATTGCATTCCTAAACTTGTAACTGACTACCTGCAAAAAAAAATCAACATAGATCCACTTATAACGCATACATTCCATTTTGAAAGAATAAACAATGCATTTGAAGTGCTCCAGGATGAAAATGAAAATTGGTGAGTCTGTGCGCGCGCACGCACGTGTGTGTGTGTGTGTGTGTGTGTGTGTGTGTGTTGTGTGTCTGTGTAAGATGTATCTGTATGAGATATCTTATACATGTAACACATCCAAAATTTTATGAAAAATGAGGTCTCAGATCAAGTATAAAAGAGGCGGGGCATGGAAAATGGTTTAGAAAATGGCAATGAAATAGTGTTAAGTCAGTGTGAAGAGCGCTAAACATTTTACTCAGTCACTGTGTGATCTAAACAGCTACCTTTGCCCATGATATTGTCCTTATCTAAAAATGGGGATAATGATACCTCTTCTTGTTATTGGACGGGCTCTGCACCTGGGTGGGTCTGCCTAGGGCCACCTGAAGTGTGTGGGTTCTTGACTTCGTGCAGGAAACATTTCACAAGTCGAGTCCAGGTGGCTTTTGAGAGTATGTTTAATAAATCTGGGGCAATGATATGAAAGAAGGGTTTGATGTAGAAGAAGTAACAGGAGACAGCTGAGTGACAGAAGTGAGCTCACTGGGAAGTCAGAGACAAAGGGGGCCCTGGAGACAGATTCAGAGAGTAAGCATGGGACAAACTGCCACTGCTCACTGCTCCCTTGGCTACAAGACTCATAGGGTCCTTTGGAGTTTAGGAGATGCATGCCTGTGAAGGAAGAAGTTGGGGAAGGGAAAAATGTGAGTAGGCGTGCTCCCAGGAGGGAGAGCACACCCTAGATCCCTTGTCTTGAGGCTTTTTAAAAAATCTTTCCTTGGCTGGCTGGAATCTTAGGGGAGGTCTCAACAGAGGGTCTTAACAGAATATTCATTAGCTTTTTAGGTGTGTCCTTCAATATGTTCATTCATTAAAATGTGTGTATAAAGGGGCCAGGATTATTTTCTGGTTTGGTTTTATTTTTAAAGAATATTATTGAAGAGGGACTGGGCTGAAGCAGGTCTGTCCCAGGACAGTCTGTACTACATAAACCATTTGCCCCAAAGTGTCCTTGGTTAGGGAAGATAAAACCTTGTGATTTATTAGCTGGCTGTAAACTGCTCAAGTGGTTTGGCCTTGTGTAATTATTTTGTCTCAGTTTCCCTTTATTCCACTTGTCAAGGAATTCCCCTAGCTTCTTACTATCCTGCCTCATTCCCCTCTATCCCTGAAATCTTTTCGGATTGATGAGGGAGGACAGTCCGTTTTCAGTAACTGGATTGATGAGGGAGGGCAGTCCGTTTTCAGTAACTGCTTCCTGCTGACAAGGGTCATAGTCCCTGTGTATGTAAGGCGAGAATGTCTCTCCCTGCCTGACCTAGGGGGGGCAAGGGAATGGAATCTGGGACCAGAAGAGAGAGGTCATTAGCTAATCCTTCTAAAGTAGGGATAAGCTGGAGTTCCTGAAGTGTCATCATCCTAGAGGTGACAAATTTGACAAGAAGGTTAGTGGAGTTGGGGACAATTCTTTGAAAGCCCAGTCACCACCATATCTGTATCAGGTTTTTGGGTTTTTGAAGAGGAGCTTGAAGTTCTCAATGGGTTCAAAAGAGTAGGTCTCAGATTATGGTTCTTGTGGGGATTCACAAGAAACAGGTTTAATTTGAGATAAGTGAACCCAACTGGCTATCCCTGTGAGCTTTATTGCAGTTGGGTTGCTTAGTAGAACCTGATATGGACCTTAGCACCTGGGTTAGCATTAAGTACAATGCCTGAAATATGTGAGTTGCTCAGTAAAAATTTGTGTTTAAATGAGTGAATTAATGAGTCAAGGTCCCTAACACAAATGCATTTAGAACTGCATGTATCGAGGGTACCTGCCAATATACAATGTAAAGGTACATTATTCTTCATGATAGAGCCCTGTTTCACAGCTATGAAAAGTGAGGGCATAACACCATAGGAGATGAGGAACAAAACTAAGAAGCTAATGTTTAAAGTGATTGCCCTCACGTAGCCATTCACAACTGAAAAGTAGAGAGAGGGGGCTATGGTAATTCTTCTGTCCCCACCAGACAAGCTCATGGCCAGCTGAAGGGTGATTAAAAGTCACAGAATGAAATGCACGCTGTCACTGTGGATTCTCATGAGATGACTTCTCAAGGGTACATAATTCTCTCTTGCCTTATCATCTTTGCCTCTTTTTCTAAAAATCAAATACCATGTTTAGTGACTACACACTAAACTTGATTCAGAAACACTTTCTGGTGCCTCGAGGGGAGATTAATATAGAGATAACAAATGGGGGTTGGTAGATAAGTTTGTCTCTTAAAATGCTCATGCTACAATTATTTTGTGCTGCCCACATTTATGCAGGCAAGTCAGTCATTTCAATGTTTGAATTTCTGTGTTTCAGTATCCGCTGTGTCCTCTTGTTTTGAGATTCCCAGATGATAAAATGGAGCGTGAATTTCCTCAGCAATGCTATTTGCTTCCTCTTTCACTACCTTGATGACTCCATTGCAATATAGATAACCCAAAATTGGACAGAGAGCACTTCTGGAATTTTAAGAAATAAAACTGTTATAATAAACTATTTTGAAACTCGTGTTTGCATTTCAGCCTAAAGCTTAAAGAGAAAAAACAGGGATATCTTAGTGATGGAATGCATCTTCTGCCCATCCTAACGATTTCACTTTAAAGGTATTATGTGATGGATATGCTTCATTAGACAGCTTGCATATTTTGAAAACTGATTTAAAGCATGAACCCTTCTCCACCACTCCATGTGTTGCTGAGTTGGCCTGTTATGAAAAGCACATCTACCAATAGTCTGCCTTCTTGGGCAAATAGTGGGAAGAGAGTTGACTAATTCTTTGAATCTGAGCTTGACATACGTTGGGCATTGTTTTTCTAGTTGGAGATGAGGGGGCTGTTAACAGTGGTTCAAAAATGGTGAAACTCCTTGACACTCAGTCTTACCTGCCTTTCTCAAACAAAAATGATATACGAACAAATAAAACAGAAACAGACTCCTAAGTACAGAGAACAAACTGAGGGTTGCCAGGCAGGAGCAGAGTAGGAGGACTGGTGAAAAGGGGGAAGGAATTAAGTACAAATTGGTAGGTACAAAATAGTCATAGGAATCTTTTCTATTTCTTCTCAATATGTTGTTCTCATGTGGAGGGCCTACAGTTTGGGGGTGCAATTAAGCCTTTTCCATTCCCTTTCTCTGCTCCATTTCCCCAGCCCATGACTGAATAGAGAAATCTGGTCATTGATTAGCAACATGATTTGGTCCCAAATTGGCTGCAGTTTGGGTGTGCCAATTCCATCAACCAAAAACCATGGAATAAAGAAACAGTGGTTGGCAGGATTCTGGTAAAAAATCACCATTCAATATCTTTAACAATAGTATAGTTACAAGGATAATGAAGAGGTGGTTGTTTGGCTCTGCCTTTGGCTAGAGACTAGATTATATGAAAAGCATTCTAGGGAACCCCTAGAAATGTAAATAATATGCAACAAACATCCTTTTAAGCGTATGTCTGAGCTAACAAGACAGTAGGGAAAACTCCAGGGGAGCAGGAAAACCAAATGAGAAATGAGCAGCAAAGTTACATCTGACCTGATGATTTTTGCTGATCCAATAAACTGTGGGTTGGGTATTAAAGGCAAAGCAAAAAATATGCAGCTTGGACCTGGTACAAGGTGGGGAGCTGGAATGAAGACTTATGCATGCCCCACATCTTCCAAGAGCTGCAACCTCAAGTAAATCAGAGGGACTAGTAAATGTTCCACCCACCAGAAAAAAAAAAAAAGACTATAATGTCTTTTCACAGCCTTGGAGAGGGAAAAAATTCTTTTTGTGTTTTGTGAAAACAGATGTGCTCGCAGATGAATTAAATTTGAATTTATTTTGACTGCCAGGAAATTTTACTGTGATAGTTCTAAGTACATCACATTCTAGGTCTCTGGAATAAACATATTTTTTCAGTTTGTGAATCAGAAGCTCAATCAATTTAAAATAAGCCAGAAAAGGACAATTTTTTTAATGGAGTAGAAAAAGCAGGATAAAGAAAGAAAAAAAAAACTCACTATGATAAAAATAATTCTAAAAATATTAGCAATCAAAATACTGTAGACAGATTAAACTCACTAGTACAAAAAAAAAGAACTGCAAAAAAATATTAAACTTTAGTCAGAAGATTTATTGTTAGTAGTAACATCCTATATAATAAAACCCTAATATGCAAATCAACCTAATGGCGGAACAACCGGTCTCTATGATGTGCACTGACCACCAGGGGGCAGATGCTCAATGCAGGAGCTGCCCCCTGGTGGTCAGTGCGCTCCCACAGGGGGAGCGCTGCTCAGCCAGAAGCCGGGCTCATGGCTGGCAAGCTCAGTGGCCATGGCGGGAGCCTCTCCCGCCTCTGCAGCAGTGCTAAGGACTCCTTGGGGGATGTTCTCCTGTTGGCTTGGGGGAGCGGGCCTAAGCTGGCAGGCAGACATCCCCCAAGGGATCCCAGACTAAGAGAGGGTGCAGGCCGGGCTGAGGGACTCCACCTCCCTCCCCCCCCCCCAGTGCACGAATGTCGTGCACCAGGCTTCTAGTAGTTAAAATATTAGAAGATACTATTAAGTAAATGTATTACATTTATTATGAAACAGGAGTTCTACCATGAATGAGATACAAGTACAAAGGGAGCCTGATTGCTGGAACAGGAATGATTGAAGACAAGCAAAACCATATCAAAGAAACACAGCAGCCAGCAGGATGTGGTTCCCACTGGTCAAATTTAGGACAATTCAGGCATCCAAAGTAATAAGAGTAATGTCTTTCACTGATTACAACACGTTGAATTTTTTTAATGATTTTATAGAGGACTTCTACTTCTGGGAAGATGGAGTAGACATATTCCCTAATCCTTCCACTAAATATAATAAAGCCCCTGGACATTTTACATAGAACAAACACAAGAAAATTCTTAAAGGTGTAGAGAAGGCAGAAAGACTAGAGTCTTGGAGACCAAGGAAGGGTACGGGTGTGTGTTCCCTGGGTCTTCTTTAAGCCTCATATATCCCGGAGTTGGAGTGAAGAGACCAGAAACCTTGAAATAGCAACATGCACAGACAAAAAGAAGGCCCAGCAAAAGGCCTGTTCTCTAGACAAAGAACTGAGAAAGGGCAGCCTAGCAAGGCGGAAAGCTTTTAGAAAATAACTGCTCTACTCCCTCCAAACATCAAAGGTAAAAACAACAACAACAACAACATGACCCCTCCTGTACCCATGGAGCAAAGACTAAGTAAGGTGCTTATACTTTCACCCTCCCCAGACGGTAAAAGGGCACCAAACCCTACCCACTACCCACTCACTAGGATGAGATCAGAAAAGACAAAGAGATAGTCTGGGAATTTCAACCACATCCAGGAGTAACAGGCAACCACCTCAAAGTGTCTGCGGGGAGCCTGGACTTTTATGCACATGCAGCAATAAAGAGGTGATCCCTCCCACTCCTTCCTGAGATGGTGTTAGAGAAGGCTGGTGGTGTCTTTGAGGCCCTATGCTAACGAGGCACTTTCCAACCAAGGAGGTGTCAGAGGAGGCCTCAGGGAGAGCTGGAATGCTCATCTCCACCCACAGGTAAGACAGAGCAGTCTCCTCTTGGGGAGTTAATGAAGGCTGAGTGGGGAGCCTGATTCATAGCCGCACCTGAGTGTAAAAGACCTACTTGACAATGATGAGGCAATCTCCCCTTCCTCTGCCAGAGCCAGCTAGCTTGTCAGAGAGGTCTTCAGAAAGAGAGTCAGCTAAGTGGAGCTTCTCAGACTCAAAACAAATATCAAACTTGGACTTCAAAACTATCCCTTCAAAGAAGTCCAGATTGAATTAGCTCAGTCTATGGAGCAATTTAGGCCCCAGGGCATTGGGGAAAGAATAAAGCAGTCATCTAGCAACTCTTAGAGCTCATGGGATGGGCATGGTCAGGGAAACAGCCAGATGGAGCCATACCAAAACCACTGTCATCGCAGGGTGATGAGGAGTTCTCCATGGCTGTGCCCTCTGAGGATCAACATCAGAGACTTCACACAGGGGAGGGGAATTAGACTCTCGCTGTGGTCGGCAAACTGCGGCTTGCGAGCCACATGTGGCTCTTTGGCCCCTTGAGTGTGTCTCTTCCTAAGCCTTAGGAGTACCCTAATTAAGTTAATAACAATGTACCTACCTATACAGTTTAAGTTTAAAAAATTTGGCTCTCAAAAGAAATTTCAATCATTGTACTGTTGATATTTGGCTCTGTTGACTAATGAGTTTGCCGACCACTGTAGAGTATTCCAGCTAGTTACTAAAAATTAAACAAAGGCAACCCAGGGGTGGGATTTTTAATTCTCTATACTATATAAAAAGTAAGAAGGAGCCCAGCTGGTGTGCGTCAGTGGTTGACCTCTGAACCAAGAAGTCACAGTTCACTTCCCGGTCAGGCACATGCCCAAGTTGTGGGCTCGATTCCCAATTGGGGGCATGTAGGAGGCAGCCAATCAATGCTTCTCTCTCATCATTAATGTTTCTATCTCTCTCTCACTCTCCCTTCTTCTCTGAAATCAATAAAAAAATATATTTTTAAAAGTAAAAAGGAATAGATGAAATCAATTTTAATATTGTTTTATCAAACCACACATATACAAAATGTTATCAATTCAACACATAATTTAAAAATTTTAAGTATTGATTATTTTAATTACACTTACAGCACATCTTAATGTGGACTAGCCATAGTCACGTCTTCAATAGCCACACGTGGCTAGTGGCTACCACATGGACAGTACACTTCTATAGTTTCTGTATTCTCAACATGCATTTTTTGAAATTACAATTAAAATGCATTCTTATATTCTTTTCATAACTAAAAAATTAATAAAAAGAATGTAAATTGAAAAGCAAAATAGTGTATGCTGTTCAATCTGAAAATCAATTTTTTTGAAAACTGCTTTATATTCACTAAGAAAAGTTTAGGAAGGCCAGAGGTGCCTGGATAGTGAAAATGAGCACTATTACCCCTTTTTCTGAAAGGCCAATGGGCTGCCTTGTCTTGTGTGACCTTTCCCCTTAGGGAAGTGTTAACATAGCAACAGTGATGAGCAGAGGATCCCTGCTCTGCATAAAGGCTCCCGCCCAAATGACAGGCTGCTAAAAGCCAGACTCCACCAAAGTCTTTTTTTAATGAGATATTATTGACATACTAGTGGCCCGGTGCACGAAATTTGTGCACAGGGGAGGGTTCCTCAGCCTGGCCTGCACCCTCTCCAATCTGGGACCCCTCGAAGGATGTCCTACTGCCAGTTTACAGGGATCGGGCCTAAACCGGCAGTCGGACATCCCTTTCGCAATCCAGGACTGCTGGCTCCTAACCACTCACCTGCCTGCCTGCCTGCCTGATTGCCTGTAACCACTCTGCCTGACGGTCTGCTTGCTCCCAACTGACCCCCTGCTGCTGGCCTGCTTGCCCCAAAATGCCCCCCCGCCAGCCTGATCACCCCAAACTGCACCGCCTGCTGGCCTGCTTGCCCCTACTTTCCCTCCCCACTGGCCTGCCCATCCCCAACTGTCCCCCTGCTGGCCTGCTCACTCCAAACTGTACCCCCCCCCGCTGTCCTGATCACCTCCAACTGACCCCCACTGATGGCCTGCTTGTCCCCAACTGGCCCCTCTGCTGGTCTGCTTACCCCCAATGGCCCCACCCCCCACCAGCCTGATCACCCACAACTTCCCTCCCCTCTTGGCCTCTAACTGCCTCTACCTTGGCCCCGCCACCATGGCTTTGTCCAGAAGAACATCTGGAAGGTCTCCCAGTCTAATTAGCATATTACCCTTTTATTAGTATAGATGAATTATTTTATAGAATGGGAATTTTATTACAGATGGTTTCCCATGGCATTTTTTCTAAAGAAGTAAAAATTACTTTAAAAAATGTTTCAGGAAGACTTTGAGAAATTTACAGTATCTGCTTTTCTTCCAAGAAAGTTGTCACTTTAATGCCAGAGTGAGAATTATTTGTATGCTTTGTATGTCAGCATTGGGCCACTGTGACTGGGGCACTTAGCTTGACTTGAGAGTAATTATGTTGCTCACTGGCTGGGAGGAAGGGTGTGTGGCAGAAGAGATAAATACTCGGTTCTGGATTATTTATAGATTGCTGACTTTCTGGATTGATTGTGCAAGCCCCTCCTTTTATTGATGTCCACCTTCTATTGACAGACATCTACCCTGGGAGAGAAATGAGATGGAACTCTCTTTCTTTTTTTTTTTTTTTTTTTTTTTAAATGTATTTTATTGATTTTTTACAGAAAGGAAGGGAGAGAGATAGAGAGCTAGAAACATTGATGAGAGAGAAACATCGATTAGCTGCCTCCTGCACATCTCCTACTGGGGATGTGCCCGCAACCCAGGTACATGCCCTTGACCGGAATCGAACCTGGGACCTTTCAGTCCGCAGGCTGACGCTCTATCCACTGAGCCAAACCAGTTTCGGCGGAACTCTCTTTCTTTTCATTGTAAAAAGCATTTGAATTCCTAAGGTGTGATAAGGCCACCCAGCCATCCACAGTCAAGGTACACATTTTTTTTTAATTTAAACTTTCTTCTATAACTGTTTTCTTGTTACTTAAAAGCTAGTTTTTTTGAAACTACTTCCAAAGCTTTTCAAGCTATATATGTCCTTGGAATGAATTTATAAATTAGAATTGAGCCCGGCCAGTGTGACTCATTGTTTTAGCATCGACCTATGATCCAGGAAGTCACAGTTTGATTCCAAGTCAGGCCACATGCCCGGGTTGTGGGCTTGATCCCTAGTATGGGGCGTGTAGGAGGTAGCCGATCAATGATTCTCTCCCATCATTGATGTTTCTTTCTTTTTAAAAAAAAAAAATATATATATATATATAATTGTTTTTTTACAGAGAGGAAGGGAGAGGGATAGAGAGTTAGAAACATCGATGAGAGAGAAACATCAATCAGCTGCCTCCTACACGCCTCCTACTGGGGATGTGCCCGCAACCAAGGTACATGCCCTTGACCGGAATCGAACCTGGGACCCTTCAGTCCACAGGCCGACGCTCCATCCACTGAGCCAAACTGGCCAGGGCTCATCATTGATGTTTCTATCTCTCTCCCTCTCCCTTCCTTTCTGAATCAGTAAGAATATATTTGAGAGAGAGAGAGAGAGAGAGAGAGAGAGAGAGAGAGAGAGAGAGGAGTGTATATGTTTGTAAATAACAAAACATGTATTTGATGCTCTTAGAAAGTCTTATTTTCTTTCATTAAAACTTGTGCAGTATAGGGAACACCATAGATTCTTTTAATTTGAAGAAAGTTAGAGGGAAAGGTACTAATTCAGAGTTCCTTGGGAAAATGTGTCACTTATATATTTTTTTATGTTTAGTTTTTTTAATCAAAAACTGAAATATTTTCTATTCAGAAAATATATTTGGATCTAAATATCTTCTATAATTTAAAACCTAAAATATCAATTTAAATATTTTAAAAATTGTTGGGATTTTTTTTTTTTTTAATAAGTTAGGTTACTGAAGTTCTACATGTTACTGGATCACCTGGGGTAATTTTCTGATTGGAAAATTAAGAATTATAGTCAGAGGGGAGGACATGAGAATTTTTAAAGAACATATTCAATTTACTTTAGAAGCCGAACCTCTCTTATCATGTGACTTGTTTTGTATGTTCATTATACTATATTATCACATAAGCATTGCTGCTATTGGAACAAACAGTGACAGTTGATTCGGGTCATTTGAATGTCCACTGTCTGTTTTAATTTGTATGTTTGTTTTGACTCTGTCATATGCTCAAACTTCAGTGGAAGTCATGAGAACCTATCATTATTGCCTGCTCCCTCCTTAACTTTGGAAATATTCTTTTTTACTCAGAGGGACCTTAACTTTGATGTAAGGGATTGTTTCTGTGGACAACTGTTTTCTTCCTTGCCAAGTAAGAGAGTTGTTGTGAACTCTTCGTGATGCCTTCCCCAGGATATTTGCAGATTTGTTTGGGAAAAGTCATTTCATCCCCAACCTTTGCATCTCAGATGCTGAGGTACTGGGGGTGCCATGGTGATCACGGGGAAGCAGGCCAGCCGGCATCCCTGGCCCGGGGTCCGGGGGTGCCGGCTGGCCTGTGCCCGGGCTCTCTCTACCTCCGATCACCATGGTGATCACGGGCAAGAAGGCCCTAGGGGGCCCGGGGGTGCCAGCTGGCCTGCGCCCAGGCTCTCTCTGCCTCCGATCCACGATGCGATCACCGGAGCCTTTGCCCACCCCCCACCTCTTGCCTGCTGCCTGGGTTTTCGATCCCTTTCGCCTCCCAGGATTGTGCCTATGTATGCAAATTAACCGCCATCTTTATTGGCAGTTAATTTGCATATCACCCTGATTAGCCAATGGGAAGCGTGTCGGAGGTACAGTTAATTACCATGTTTATCTATTATTAGATAGGATAACATCATATTAGTTTCAGGTGTACAACATAATGATTTGATATATGAATATATTCCAAAATGATCACTGCAATAAGTCTATTTAACATCCATCACCACACAGTTACAAAATATTTTCTTGTGATGAGATCTTTTAAGATCTACTCTTTTAGCAACTTTCAAATGTACAATACAGTATTATTAACTACTAGAGGCCTGGTGTATGAAATTCGTGCATGGGTAGGGGGTCCCCTCAGCCCGGCTTGCACTCTCTCCAATCCAGATCCCTCTCACAATCTGGAACCACTGGCTCTTAACCGCTTACCTGCTTGCATACCTGATGCCCCTAACTGCTCTCCCGTGCTGGTCTGATCCCCCTAACTTTTCTCCCCTGCCAGCCTGATCCCCATAACTGCCTAACTGCTCTCCCCTCCTGATCTGATCCCCCTAATTGCCTAATTGCCACCTCCTCCCTTCTCCCTTCTCGCGCGGTGCTGGCTTTCTCCCTTCTGCTTTCTCCTGCAGCGACTTCTCCCATGGCCTCTGCAAAAGGGACCATAGCACTGGACCAGCCCTCACAGCCGCTGCGGCGGCAGGCCCTCGGCCCTTGCAGCTGCTGTGGCTTTGTCTGGAAGGATGTCTAATTAGCATATTACCCTTTTATTAGTATAGTCACCATGCTGTATACTACATCCCTAGGACATATTTATTTTATAATTGGAAGTTTGTACCTTCTGACCTCCTTTAGCCATTTTGCCCACCCCACATTCCCTCCTTCTGGCAACCACCAATCTGCTCTATGTGTGATTATTAAAAAATATTCCACATATAAGTAGAAAGAGTACACTCTAAAATAATGATCTAAAGAATAGTAAATACATAAACCAGTAACATTGTCTTTTATAATCATTACCATGTACTATGTAGGGAACATAATTGTGTGTGCTACACTTTTATATGACTGCAGTGCAGTGGGCTTGTTTACAGTAGCATCAGCACACCCATGTGAGTAATGCATTGAGCTACAATATTATGATGGCTACAAAGTCACTAGGCAATAGGAATTTTTCAGCTCCATTATAATCTTACTAGAGGCCCGATACATGAAATTCATGCAAGAGTAAGCCTTCCTTCCCCCGGCTGCCAGCACCAGCTTCTCTCCAGCACCCAGGAGCTGGGCTTTCCTCACAGCCCCAGCTTCATCCAGAAGGTCATCTGGAAGGATGTCTGGAAGGACATCTGGTCTAATTAGCATATTATACTTTTATTATTATAGATGGAAGCACCGACATATATACAGTCTGTCATTGACAACAATTTTATGCAGCTCATGACTGTATTTCCTAATGCAGTCCTTTACATGTTATCTAACCACAACTGTAGGTCAGTGCATGAAATTCTGTATCACCAATATTTGGTCCATTAAAAGATGTTGTGTGTGTTTATATAATCCCTATTATGCCCTACTCAATTGTTTGCTTCAAACCAGTCTGTGTTTATTGTTCCACGTGCTTCCTGTTTCCCTGTTTCGCCTTCTCCCTCCTGTCTGACTGGGAGGGTCTCTCCATCACTCTCTGTGTGTCTGCTCCACCCTTGCTATTCTGTCTCCTCACATACTAATGAGGGGATGTCTGTTTGTGTACTTCACTTGGAATTTAGCATGCATACCTTCTTTTTTTGTTTGTTTTGTGTGTAAAGACTGCTTTCTAGGTTGGATTTGAGCCAAAAAAGTGCAGAAGTCAAAACCACACACACACAAAAATAATGAGTAGACTTTTTCTTTTTGTTATTCCCCATTTTCTTCCTTGTCTTCCTCTTCTATGTAGGAGAGCTGGGTTTGGATCTGTACTGAAGGCAGTTTAAGGGATTAAGTTTGCTTAGCTGTTTTTAGCCTTAAACTTCATGGTGATTAAGTTGACATTCATTTCTATCAACCCCTATTTCATCAGTGTAAAGCTACTACATCAACACATTTCCATAGAGACTGACATACACTCCAGCACTCTCCTCCTCTTCAGAGCAGAGAAGTCAGATGTCCATCAGTCACAGGAGAAGTGCTCACTGACCCTGGCATTCCTGCTCCATGCAATACCAATCAGCACTGACAGAGCACCTCCCTGTTCCAGGCACTCAGCTGGTTACAGTGAGGAGCCAGTGATGGATAAGAGGCATCTACTCCTGCGGAAGGCAGTACAGGGCAGCGCTTACAACATAGCCTTGGATTCAGGCAGACCTTATCCTTACGAGCTGTGTGAACTTGGACTTATTATTTAACTGTCCTTGGCCTTAATTTCATTATCTGTAAAATGAGGATGAATCATAGTACCACCTCAAAGGGTTGTTTGATGAGAAAATGATATAATTCTTTTAAAGCACTTATCAAGGAGACTGATAGAAAGAACAACCGTCAATAAATATTAGCAACAGTAATTAGGCATAAAAGCAAGCTCACAATCAATCTATGGGGAAAAAGACACGCAGTCCTGTCAGTCTGGAAGGGCCGTATCACAGGTGTAAGTTAGTGCTTTGGGGACAGAGATGGAGGTGCCCTGCTGAATGAAGGACTCAGAGGGAGCCTTGTCGATGAGCAGGCACTTGCAGGAGACTTTAATCTTGGAGAACGGAGAAAAATCCTCACTGGGTCATTTCTATTGTCCTTTGTTCAGTGTAACTAGTATGTGTGTGGTTTCCAGAAACTAGGAATTTGACTTTTCTTTTATCCACATTGAGAGGCCTCCTAAAATCCTTTGTACAGTCAACTATTTAATTAGATGTAGTTTGTCAAGGTGGATAAAATAACAGAGGACATGTTTCTCTATGGAAATTGAGAATTGCTAAGGGAACATTTCCATGACCGGTTCATGACTGTGTTAGTAAGCCTTAATTATACACAGGATAAGGCAAACGTAGATTTACAGTTGTGAGTACATGAAACACAGAGTCTGCTCTTGTATTATTATTATTTACTAACTATTGTATTACTTTCCATACAAACAACTGTAAAGCTATATTTGCCCCACCCTGTATTTGTTGAGAAACAACTGAGAACTGAGAAGCACTCCCCTACCAGAGAGGCAAAGGAGGGCCCTGTGACTTCAGGTTGCTTCCAGCTTGGAAAGCACTGAAGGAAAGAGGAAGTCCCACATCTTGTGTCTGGCATTTAAGGATCTTCATTACCTGACTCTAACCTTCTCATCTACCTTAATTTTCCATCTTCTCCAATGAAGGGCTTATATCCTTTAAAAGCTTGTATCCACCTTCTCCCCTAAATGGTAATCCATTCTCCATTCAGCCCTTGCTGATCATGTTCCTTCTCCCATTTTTGTCCTCTTGGCCCATTCAAATCTTGTCCAAACCTTGAGATCCAGGCCATACTCCCCCGTCCTCCCCTCTCCATGAAGATAAGGTAGCTCCATCTCACAGTCATCCCTCAGCACCAGTATTGCTAAGGTGGCATTAGGGTCCCATTCTCTTTGCCTGCTCTCTGTATTAAGTGTACAGATCAATCTCTCAAATCCTACTGGAAATCCTTAGTCATGGGTCTTCTTAGCTTTCATTAATGTGCTCAACTACATTTAGTACCATGTATATAATAGGTGTTTAATAAAGAGTGGTTGGATACCTGTGCTCATTTCCCCTAGGGCAGGCACATACTGATGGTGAGGAGTCCCATATTGAGCACAATTCAGCACCTCCTCTTTCAGAGCTTGCAGATTAGCAGTGTGGTCAGCATTTGTCAGGTAGACAAGATGGAGAAACTCTCATATGAGGTAGGAAGTGGTCAGTGCCCTAGATTTCCGAAGTGGAATTCAAAGGAGGAAGACTCTACCCTGTCTTTTCATTTGTGCATTTTCAACACCTAATGCCTGCCACATAGTGAGTGCTCAGATATTTGTCCACTAAACTAAAGGAGTGACTTCTACTTATAGAGTCAAGAAAGCCTTGAAAGAAAGATATTTTATTAAGACTTATCTAGAAAGATGAGTTGGATTTGAGAGGTATAGATGGAATTAATAGCTTGAACAGAGAAGTTTAAACAAATACTTTTCTCTTAAAATCCTCTTTTACACATTTTCCTGTTTACTCATCTCCCACACCTGACAGCCTAGAATATGAGGGGAATTAGAGCCATTGCAATCTTGTTTTCCAGGCCCCAGTGAATCTGGAGTCCTGAGACAAAATCATGGCCTTCCATCACTGCGTGAGTACATGGCTCCATGAACTACCAACACCACATTGGGACAAGCTCCACAGAGTCAGGGCAGCTTCCTTCCTACCATCTGGCAAAGTGCTCTGCTCTCACCAGCCCTTGCCCTGCCTTCTGTAAGTTTAGATTGGTGAGTGGGAGAGCAGAGGATACACAATTGGGTATCAGTTCCGATATCAAGAGGGATATAACAGGTCTGGAACCACATCTGGAATGTCCAGAGTTAATCCTGTCAACCACTAAAGCAGTGGTTCTCAACCTTCCTAATGCCACGACCCTTTAATACAGTTCCTCATGTTGTGGTGACCCCCAATTTCATTGTTACAAACTGAACATAATTAAAGCATAGTGATTAATCACAAAAACAATATGTAATTATATATGTGTTTTCCGATGATCTTAGGCGACCCCTGTGAAAGGGTCGTTCAACCCCCAAAGGGTCGCGACCCACAGGTTGAGAACCGCTGCTCTAAAGGGTCATAGAGTATCTCTCACCTCTACTTCTCTCTCTCTCTGTCTCTTTCTTGCTGTAACTAAGCCCAACTCTATATAACCTTTCAATCCAAGCACCATCTTCTAAATTCAGATTCTCCAGAAGATATTCTTTGTTCAGCTTGGGTCAGGGCTGCCCCCTGTGGTGCGAAGTGTAATGGCCCCCAGAGATTTCCACCTCTAATCCCCAGAACCTATGAATGTGTTGCTTTACATGGAGAAAGGAATTGTGCAGGTGTTATTAAAGTCAAGATCTTGAGAAGAGAAGATTGTCTTGGATTGTCTATATAGACTCAATTTAATGACATGCATTCTTAAAATAGGAGAACCTTTCCAGGCTGCGGTCAGAAAGAGCAATGTGACTACCACAGCCACCAGATGGACACATTACAAAAAGCTTTAATTGCAATTGTAACAAATTACAGACTCACTTGGAATATTAACAGGAAGGCAAGGACTGGCATCTCTAATACAGTTATTCAGCTAATAATGAGCAGTGCTGGCATTTGATTCCAAAATTTAGGAGGGAAAAACCAGCATCTCTGCAAGAGACCCATCTCCTTTTTACCGAGAGGCCTCATAATTGATAAGAAAGTATGAGAGCCAAAACCGGTTTGGCTCAGTGGATAGAGCGTCGGCCTGTGGACTGAAGGGTCCCAGGTTCGATTCCGGTCAAGGGCATGTACCTGGGTTGCGGGCACATCCCCAGTGGGAGATGTGCAGGAGGCAGCTGATCGATGTTTCTCTCTCATCGATGTTTCTAACTCTCTATCCTTCTACCTCCCTCTCTGTAAAAAATCAATAAAATACATTTTAAAAAAAAAGAAAGAATGAGAGATTATTGTAACTGGAAGACAAATAGAGCTAGAAACATTGAAGCATACAACAGACTGACATATTTCAGAGGAAAAGTGGGGGCAGGAATAGATTAACCAAAGAACCTGTATGCATATATGCATAACCCATGGACACAGACAACAGTGGGATGAAGGCCTGGGAGAGGGAGGGAGCAGTGTGGAGGGGGTTAATGAGCATAAAAAAGGGGACATCTGTAATTCTTTCAACAATAAAGATACATTTTTAAATCCTTCATTTCTAGAGGATAACATTTCTTGACAAACTGATAAGATTAACCTTATTTTTAAATATCTAAAAAGAAAAAAAATGAGCACAAAATGTGTACATAAATAGTCTGAAGACTTGAAAGCAGGTTGAGGGATGAGGTGTAAAATGAAGGGTAGCGAGCAATTTAGTACCAGGACATAGAACTCCGGGCCAAGATTTTAAGTTCCTAGAGCCATTTTGGAAAATACCCACATTAGTTACTATTAATTACTATACAATTCATATTTAATTTTCATTTTAACACTGCAGCCAAGTTGTGGAGGGAGCTGAAATGCTTGCCAATGATGTTGTGTCTGTGGAGCTGGGAACCTTGCGATGAAGAGCACTGAGAGGGGATTTTGTTTGCGTGTCTCCTGAGGGTCTTTGGAAATAACCTAAGAGAAGCCAAACTCCAAAACCACAAACATGTTCACGCCCGTTTTCTCTGTGAGAGCCAGAATACAAACATTCCAATGTCCCACAAGTGTTTTGTTGACTTATTTTAAATCATTTTATGATGTGCTTGGCAAATAGAAATATAATTCCTGAGATGTAGAAATACCAAATGTTCATAATACTTTAACATAATACAAGATAATACAAATTCCATGTTGCAAAAAAATAAAAATATCTTAAAAATAAAAATAGCATTTTAATGATGGCAAGATTCCTTCTCAAAATTTAAAAATATTATTACTTCCCATGAAAAACACAAGTTATTACTATCAATATCAATATTCATGGAGTCCTTAATTTGTTAGGTAATTTGCAAACATTGTTTCATTGAATTCAGTCCTTGTAATTAATATGTAAGTATCATTGAAGTATTTTTTTTTTAATTTCTTTATTGGTTAAGGTATTACAAATGTGTCCTCATTTCCCATTAACTCCCAACCTCCCCGCCCCCCCCCCTTCCCCATGCTCTCATCCCCCTGTTGTCTGTGTCCATTGGTTTGGCCCATATGCATGCATATAAGTCCTTTGGTTGATCTCTTCCCCTTACCCCCTCCCTCCCCTACTTTCTCTCTGGGGATTGATAGTCTGATCACTGTTTCTCTGTCTTTGGATCTGTCCCTGTTCATCAGTCTATGTTGTTCTCTATATTCCACAAATGAGTGAGATCATGTGGTACTTATCTTTCTCTGACTGGCTTATTTCACTTAGCATATTGCTCTCCAGTTCCATCCATGCTGTTGCAAATGGCAATAATTCCTTATTTTGTACCACAGCATAGTATTCCATTGTGTAGATATACCACAGTTTTTTAATCCACTCATCTGCTGATGGGCACTTAGGCTGTTTCCAAATCTTAGCTATGGTGAATTGTGCTGCTACGAACATAGGGGTGCATATATTCTTTCTGATTGGTGTTTCTGGTTTCTTGGGATATATTCCTAGAAGTGGGATCACTGGGTCAAATGGGAGTTCCATTTTTAGTTTTTTGAGGTAGCTCCATACTGTTCTCCACAGTGGCTGCACCAGTCTGCATTCCCACCAGCAGTGCAGAAGGGTTCCTTTTTCTCCACATCCTCTCCAACACTTGTTTGTTGATTTGTTGATGATAGCCATTCTGGCAGGTGTGAGATGATACCGCATTGTCGTTTTGATTTGCATCTCTCGTATAATTAGTGACATTATTACTTCCATGAAAAACACAAGTTATTACTATCAATATCTAATATTCATGGAGTCCTTAATTTGTTAGGTAATTTGCATAGATTGTCTCATTGAATTCAGTCCTTGTAATTAATATGTAAGTATCATTGAAGTATTTAATCAATTTGCCCCATAGTAAAAGTAGCGCTATCCAATATACTAGAAAGTCTTAAAGAAAAAGTTGGCAATCAAATTGTTGTCAATTATATTACTTAATAATTTATAGTTACTTGAAATTGAGGATTTCTGGTTCTGAATTCTATTGGCATGGTGTAGTAGACAGAATTCATAGGTAACTTGTAAGATTCCCACCCCTGGGGTGCACACCTTTTATGATCTTCTACACTTAAGTGTGGCTAGATAGAACCTTTGAATATGATGGGCTAGTCACTCCCTTGTTTAGCTTATGTTAGGTTATATTATATGGCAAATGGTAATGGGTTAGTCACTCCCTTGACTATGTTATATAAGACTGGAGGGAGGTTGGAAGTCAGGAGATTAAAAGCTTGAGAGGCTATGGAGTGAGCCATGCTGAGATTGTTTTTGACCTACAACCAGCCAGAGAATAGGAGCCTTAGTCCTTCAACCACAAGAAACTGAACTTAGCCAACAACATGACCTGAGAAGAGGACGCCAAGCACCCAGGGTTGCATGGATCAACCCTCACCCCATTCACCTGATGTTGAAGAAATACTGAGATACCCACATACACACACCAGGAGGTAGTCACTCTATCTCCCCACTGTTACACAGGAACATCAAAGTCATAGCACCCAAGACCTCAAAGGACAATAGAAGTTGTTCTTCAGCCAGCCAGACTGTGTGCGTACCTCCTGCTTGCCACTGTGTTCTCAGAGGGTATTGCCTCCCCCACCCCACCCCAAGAAACTTTTCCTTGCTTAGACAAACTCATATCCAGCCAGGAAAAGGAGGCCAGCTCTATTGTTGCACGAAATCCATACAAAAAAACCCCAAAACACCAAAAAGGTCCAATTCAGATTTCTGTCATAGCCCTTTTTTGCCATGTAGTCAGCTGCTGAAGCCAAAAAGAACCTGAGGCACCTACACCCAGGTGCAATGAGCAGGTGCGGCTCTCCCACCGTGACCAAGACAAAGGCACCTTTTCGGCTCTCCTGAGACCAGTGTCATGTCCGCTGACACCACTGCAGCCACTCTGGAACTCTCCTCTCACTGCTCCTGCAATTCAGCATGACTCCTGTTCTGCACAAGGTTTTCTTAAATCCCACGTCCTGCCCAGCCCACACTCAGCCTCAGGGAAGGCCCTTCTTCCAAAGGCTCTCTGGCAGCAGGCTTCGTTCCTCACTTGGGGAATGGTTGTTAAAACTGAACAACGTGTGTCCTGGGGATTTCTATCATATTTCTGAACTTTGACTATATGGAAGCTGAGCTACTTATACACAGATTAACCACTACAAGTTGATGATTAGTGATGAAAATGCTAATGTTCTTGTTTCTCCCTAAAACTGTGGATGCAAAGTTCAACAGAAGACCCAGCCAATACTAGATTTGAAACAGACTGCAAACTTCATATGTTATTTCGTGCTAAGCCTGTAATAGTTGCAGAACTCTGATAAGTGAACGTGGTTTTTACATCTATCTTCCCAGGATCTGAAAAGTGTCTTACATAAAAGAGTGATCTTGAAGCAGATAGCCGAAGTGTTGCCATAAACACATAAAACTCCAACCTTTGCTTTTAATGAGCTAAGTTTTTTATTCCCATCTCTCAGAGAAAAAACTGCATGAAATGAGAAGACAGATCCAGCTCCATAACCAGTGGTGGGGAGATTTGAGAAGATGAGTATCCAGATGTTTAGAGACCCACGTGTTTTCAGAGATTAGTGGGAACTGTGGTAGATAAAATGGATCTCTTGTCCCAGGACAAGACACAGATCTTCTCCTTTGAAGCAGTGCGTTATTCTATAGATCTGAAAAAATAAATTCATATGTGAATACATAACACATTCATATAAAAAGAGACCTGGTTGGTGGTCACAGACTATTGTAAATTTCATGTTGCCTTTAACTCTGCTCTAGAACATCAGTTGATCAAATTTCAAGACTTGCTCCATTGATTCTTGATCTTAGAGGTCCTGAATGAAGCTTTGTGACGTAAGTCACAGGGACAAAGACATAGTGGGATATTAAACAAGTATGTGTGTTTTTCTTGATAATATTGCAGAGGTGAGCTAAATGGTCAAATTACTTTTCCTTTTGGTTGGGCTGTATATAAATTCTGTTTGGTAACCACAGTATTTTATGCTGCCATCTGGCCCTGGCTGGTTTGGCTCAGTGGATAGAGTGCCAGCCTGCGGACCGGAGGGTCCCGGGTTCGATTCTGGTCAAGGGCACATGCCTGGGTTGCATTCTTGATCACCCATATGGGGCGTGCAGGAGGCAGACAATCAATGATTCTCATCATTGACGTTTCTATCGTTTTCTCCCTCCCCCTTCCTCTCTGAAATCAATAAAAAAAAAATTTAAAAAAAAGCTGGGCAACAATGTGTGGTTTTGATTAATAATAATTGATTTAAAATTATGTTTGGTAAACAAATTTTCTCAAAACCTGAAGTCCATGATGAGGTTGTAATAATGAATGGGGAATTGATAAAGAAACACAGGTAACAGAGAAGAGACTTATGGCCAACCAGTCTTTGATGAATAATTTTACCAGGAATTCTCAATCACTTTTGGATTACTCTAGTTTGTCTCTAAATACAAATTAGCACCTTCTTTATCCATTCATCTATTGATGGGCACTTAGATTACTTCCATAGCTTCGTTATCTTATATAATAAGAAAGGAACATGCTAATTAGCCTGGGTATGCTAATTAGCCATGACCGGATATACTAATTAGTCATGACCAGTATGCAAATTGACCATCACTCCAACACAATAATAAGAGAGGGATATGCTAATTAGCCCTGATATGCTAATTAGCCATGGATGGTATGCAAATTGACCATCATTCCAACACACAAAGATGGCCACGCCCATGTGGTCAAAGATGGCCACCACAAGATGGCCTGCAGGAGAGGGCAGTTGGGGGGGACCCAGGCCTGCAGGGGAAAACAGTTAGGGGTGACCAGGCTTGCAGGGGAGGGCAGTTGGGGGGGGCCAGGCCAGCAGGGGAGGGCAGTTGGAGGAGACCCAGCTGGCAGGGGAGGGCAGTTAGGGGCAATTGGGCAGTCAGGAGAGGGCGGTTAGGGCTAACCAGGCTGGCAGGGGAGGGCAGTTAGGATAAATCAGCCAGCAGGGGAGCAGTTAGGCCTCAATCAGGCTGGCAGGGCTATGGTTAGAGGGTGATCAGGCCAACAAGGGAGGGCAGGTGGGGGTGACTTGGCCTGCAGGGGTGGACAGTTAGGGGCAATCAGGCTGGCAGGAGAGTGGTTAGGGGCAATCAGGCAGGCAGGCAGGTGAACGTTTTGGAGCCAGCAGTTCTGGATTGTGATCAGGCCTAAATGGGCAGTCGGACATCCCTTGAGGGGTCCCAGATTGGAGAGGGTGCAGGCTTAGCTAAGGGACACACACACACACACACACACACACACACACACCCATGCACAAATTTCGTGCACCAGGCCTCTAGTTGTAAATAATGCTGCGAAGAACATAGGCATGCATGTATCTTGAATGACCCAGGGTTACAGGAAATTACATATAGGAATTCACAAAGATGGAGTCTATCCTTGAAGAATGTGACTTCCACTGCCTGTGTCAATTGAAAAAAAAAAATTTGTGTGTAAATGGACCTGTATATTCACACCCAAGTTGTTCAAGGGTCAACTGTGCTTCAAAGGGAATCACTTGTTTAGAAATACGGAGAGCCAGAAAAAAGCACTGTGCTAGGTACTGGGGAGAAAACTGGGAACGAGGCAGGTTCTGTGCTTGTGATACTCTGCCTGCCCTCAGACCCATTCTCTGCCCTGCTCTTGCCCTCGGGGGCTGATTCCCCAGCAAACACTTGGCCTCCATGGTTTCTGGATTCTGACTCGGGGAAGTCAATGAGTCACCAGCAGAAGGTCAGAGGGCAGCATGCGAGAGGGTCAGGGTGTTTCTCCCCGTCTTCCTTATCGCCTGCCCTGACGTGGCAGTCACTGTTTCTTCTGCCCGTGGCCACGGCTCCTGGCAGATAGCCCCTCTGCTATGGCACCAGCTCCTGCTACATTCTGGTAACTCTCTCTTGTCCTTGACCTTGAGACCTAGGGGCAATCACAGTTTCCCACTGCAGTGAGACCTTAGATACTTTCTCACTGCGTGTTGGAGTGACTAACTGCTGACACCTCTAAAAAGCCCTTAATTAAACTTTCCTCAACTAAACTCTCGTTTGATGAAGTCTACTGTTCTCTCCTAGGATCCTGCCTCATGTAGGTCCTGCCCTCATTTTGTTCACCAGGCAAGTCAAGAAGCTGTGAGCACTCGGGGTGAGATGAACTGTGATGAAAATCCTAGGTTCTGGCCTACTGGGTTAGAAGTTCACCAACATAAGGAACAATGGGAAGAATATAAAGTGGAAGTTATAACAACCCAAAGCAAACACTTAGGGGTCACTGAACCAAACCATTCTTTCGGCTTACGTTTATTTATTTAGAACTGTTAGAGGTAAAGACTGGTGTAGGGGAATTGGAGAATTTAACCTGGGAGAATGAGATCAATTCAGTGGGATTGAAAACTAATAAAAGTAAATTAAGAATTAGCAGGAGTCACTGTAGGGTTGTAAATACTCTCCAATAATTCCTCAGTTCATGAAGTGGGTTGTCAGCTAGAGGCTGATTTACATAATGAATAACAGAGCATTTCCTCTACATTTTCTCTCTTTCCTAAAGCATTTCTGGGTCGAGCAGGACAAAAGTGGGGGGGTGCGCCCCGAGTAGGGTGCACAGCTGGCTCCACACTGCAGGGTTAGGTGTCTCCCTCAACCACAAAACTTTCAGCGGTGGCTTCATTTTCCTCAACTCTACTGGGAACAGGAAACAAACAAGGCAGCAGGAAAAGTGCCCCAAGGCCCATGCTGCAGGGAGCAGGTATTACTGACTCTCCTGCTGCCTTCACTATGAACTGGCTCATGACGCTTTGGCCTAGCTAGATACTGCCACCTGCCGTCCTTTCTAAGTCCTGAAGAGGAACCCAGTCCTCCTGGATCAAGAGCCTTTCATTTATGCATTTACTTCAGAAACTACTCTTGGTAGCCTCTCTGCCAGCAGCTGGAGATAGAGGACCTGACTCATGAAGGAACAATCACGTATGCAGAATACTACAGTGTACCCTGCCCCACACAATGGCAGCATGATGCCAGGGTACTGAGAGAGCAGAGGGCACTGAGGTCAGACGAGTAATCTTCTGGGGAGTAAGACTAAAGTAAATCCTAATGGATAGGTAGGAATTTGCTAAAATAAGGGGGATTGATGGGAGAGGAATAGCAAGAGAGAAAGCAAGAAAGAAAATGAAACCTGAACATGGTGGGTGCAGGGGGAAGGCAAGCAGTGTTCGATGGGAGGTCAGCTGGCCCATCACAAGGGGCCTTTGATTGATGGTCATATCCTGGAGACAAAGTGGAGCCCTTAAATGATTTTTTAACTTGAGTGACATGATCAGATTTGTCCCATGATGCCTCAGCTGGGGACTGTGGAGGAGCTCATTCGGAGGGAAACAGGGCAAGAGCAGGGTACATGGAACTTCCCAAAGTTCTGAAGGAGGGTAATAGAATAGAAAAACTTCTCAAGTACTGTGAATTTTCCAAAGAATATGGAAAATTAAGTTAGACACACAGACTATTTTTTTTGGTGAGTAATGAATAAACTTAAAACTCAGTAAATCTAAATAGGAGAATATAATGATCCCCAAAGTGTTACGAAGCTTGTCTCCAATGAACGTTGAGGTACTTAAGTTCATGGTATTTAGTTCCTGAATCCTGTCTGGGTTTTCAGGGCAAACAAGGCAGTGAAAGACAAATCCCCTTCTTCTTAAGGGAAAGGGGACAATAAGGAAGATTCCTGCTCTGATGGAAAGGAGGAGAGCGCAGCAACAAGCCTGACCCCTGAGCACAGTGCACCTGTGCTTGGCAGGAATCCATCCTTTCAGGGGGGGGCCATGTCTCTCACTCCCACATGAGCAGGGGCCCAGGCAGAGCTGGTCCACAGTGCACAGGGCATGCCCTGTCCACCCTACACACCCTGTCCATGCTGGCATCGTGAGGTGTCCAGCTCTGAGGCCTGAGGTGAGAGAAGGGGAGTTGGTACTGCTTTCGACTTTGCTCTCAAAGGGCTTTTCTGCATTTTAAATAATAGAAGTAGAGAGTGCTGAATTTGACCATTCTTGTGGATGGGCTTTAGGGATTTGGGTGAGTCATTTCAAAGCCATTCTACAATAGGCAGGGACATGTGCTAGACGGTTTTTGCAGAATCTGGACAGAAGATGTGGGAATAAACCAGGGGAGAACATGCTAGCAGGGAAGAGGGAGAGGGAATTGACCGATTCATATTTAGAAGGAAAAATCTACAGGCCTTGATGATTCGTTAGATTTGGAGCTGGTGCAGGGGAAGGAATCCAGTGTGATGCTCAGCTTTCCAGTTTGAGTGGATGGTGGGGCCACAAACTAAAATGGAGAAACCAGGAGGCAGACCAGCTCTGGAGGCAATGAAGGGTTCCATTCGGTCATGTTAGTGTGAGTCATCTATGGAGCATCCAGGTGATTATTTCCAGGAGTTGGGGAGTTAATCCACATGGGTAAGATCAAAATGCTAACCTATTCTTAGGGCAAAGTAGTGGGGCATGGACTCTGGGATATTTCCATTGTGTAAATTTTGAAAAGGAGAAAAATATTTTTGGATAAAGGTAGAGAAACCTCATATTAGTGGTCTCCTAAGTGAGGTGGGGAGACATCACGCAATGATTAGGTGTTTTCCTTTTAGGGACTCCTACTATTTCTGTAAGCATTGCCTCAGGCACAGAAACCAAAGGAACACGCCGGACCTCCTCTATGAAAATCAGTCTGGTAGCCAAAGGCTAACGGAGCCTTTGAAATAAGCCTTCAGTTTTAGGACACATATCCATTTCTCCATTTTACCCTTTCTAAAATTAGAGGAAATAATTTCGACAAAATGAGACATTTCCCATGGTTTAATCACTTAATAAAGCAACTGAAGAAAAGAGGTGAGACTTAACATATCTTTAAAAAGGTAAACTTGAGGTTATGGGGAAATTGGGTTTTAAAAAATACCATGCTTTAATGATAGTTTTGTAATGTTTCTGATGGACAATTGACCAAAATAGATTAGAATTCTGCAATACCAAGCATCCTAGAAGCAGGTGGGGATGAAATAGGGTCTCCTAATAGTGCTAGAGCTGAAGTGCTAGAACCCCTCTCTCCCTCTGAGATAATCCTTGATCAAGCTGACTGACATGAGGGTTTCTCTTGATTTCAGCCAAGCATTTTCTTGGAACCCAGTGGCTTCCTGGCAAGAGCATATTTCGATGTTTCTCATTTGCCAGAATGAAAACTCTAGCAAGGGTCTCCTATTTTGCAAAAATAAATTATAAGTGCTTTGGCACTTTTTATTCCTAGGGAGATTCTCCTCAGTCTTCTTTTCCAAAGTAAAGAGAAATCAAGTTTACAAACATCTCAAGATGGTCCATTTTAATTAGAACCTTTGAAAGTTAGAGCTAGATGGGACCTCAGGAAACAGATACTGAGAGCTTTAAACACATGCCTTTCGAGTCAGGCCACCACATCATGCTTTGAATAAAGTTGTATCTACAACTAGAGTTCAATATTTGCACTTCATGGGTGTTTTTCTGTGGGAAACTTTGTTTACCAAGAGCTTTGTTGAATGAATAGCACTACATTTGAGGCATGCCAGATAGTTATGTAATCATATGATTCTTTGCCAAAACTTGCCTTGAAATTTACAAAATGCTAGCTAAGTGAGAACACTGTTTTTTCCAAATGTGCAATTGCAAATTCAAGTAAACAGTATTTTTAATTAAATTATTGACTAGAACTTTAAGAAGTGTAATTCATTCACAGAAGAGAAAAACAAATAAAATTTGTAATGAAATGTTGGACTAGCAGGAAGAGCAGTCCCCAAGAACATGTCATGGTACCTCAGTCATTTCTTTGGCTAACGTGATGATGTATTGTGTGAGGGATACAACCAGGAATATACAATTCTCTTAATTCAATCAGTAAGTCAGCTAAGAATGCTTACATCCTGTCCATTGGACACACAGTGTTCTACTTGGTACTGTTTTTAAGAGAGAACTTGGAGCAGAGTCCCTATCTTCTGAAACGTCACATGTAGAATGGGTTGAACTCTCTGGGAAGCATCGGTCACTTCTCTGTAGCCTGTGGGGCGACTGATAATGTCAGAGAGAAGCAAAAAGAACCATGGAACCTAAGGCTGGTTGCCTGGGGCAATGGGATTTTCACTTTCCTCCCTGAAGGGAATCTAACTCTATGAGGAACAAAATGATGGATAAGTATATGTGCACAAAGGAGGTAAATACTATAAACTAGTTTATGAGGCCGCAGTTAGCTAGTTGTTACCTAGGAGTACGCAGAATCCTAGTAAAGAGGAGTGAGAAACAAGAAAGGAAATGCTGCTGGAAGGAACTTCTGCAGACTGGAGTTGAGGTCACGGGGAAGGAGCCTTCCTGGGAAAACTCTACAGTGTTTTTCTTCCTCTGGGTGGCAATCATCTCATATCGGTCTTGGTGATAACCAAGCATGTTCTTTTCTGGACGAGTGTCTGAGCATTGAGCTGACCATTGAGAGAAATAAACATACAAAAATGTCCATAAGAAAGTAGCACTCTTCAGTTTCATGAAACTAAACAATTGTATTAGCATTTTGAGGCAAATATGCTGGCCTTTTTACAATTCCCAGTAGGAGATGGTCAGCTTTTCCAAATTACTGGCCTTTGGGCATGTGGCTCCTTCAACTGGGAGGATCTTGCCCCTCTCTTCACGGGTCTGCTCCAGCTCACCCTTCCGACGTGAGCTTGAATTGACCTCCGCATGGCCTTCCAAGGCACCTTAGAGAAAGATGAAACTCTTTCCCTTTTGTCTCCTTTTTTCTCTAACATGATACTTTGGTCCTTGCTTCAGTGAACACATCATACATTTAAGTGGTATTTTTATACGTTTTTTTTACTGTCTGATTAAATGTGTCTCTCAGAACACTATATGCTCTATCAGGACAGAGACAGTCTCAGTTTGATTCACTGTGAGCTACGTGTTTACCTAACTCAGAGATTGGTACAAAGTGGAAGCAGGGAGAAAATGCTGAATAAATGAATACTCATTTAAGAGATTAAATTCTAGATTATTTTTAAACAAGAAGGTGAGCATTTCATTTAACATTCCTCTAGCTATTTCTTGCTTATTTATCCTTTGATTTAACACCCAAGAGCCCAGTTTGACATTGCTTCATGGTTTCATTGACTAAGAATGAAAGATGAATTTCCTGATCTTGCCTTAGAATCAGTGTTTGCAGATGATTTGAAAAACTGTTTGTAGGCAGGTTTCCCTGGCAAGATGGTTGAAGTTCTTTTTGTTCACTATTTGGCCACAACAAGCTCGGAAGTGAGAAATGATTCCATGAAGTTTCACAATAAATATTAAATATGTAAAACTGTGACATGTGTAATATTTATAAAAACAGAATTTATAGGAAGTGGAATAAAGTGGAATTCATTTCAAAAACAGGGATCTCAGAATATTAATGTTAATTCCTTCTTTGATTTATTTCTTTTGATGTAACTATATTTATATATACATTTAGATATCCTATTTTTTTAATTTGAGATAAGAGACACAAACATTAATTAATTCTACATATATTTGTAGTTAATAATATTTTTTTGAGGGGCAGTTTTTCTGTCATTAATTAAATTGTAGCGTCTGAACTATACATACTGCTAATGGATAAGAGAAATGTCTCTCAATGATTCTTAGGTGGAGATTTTACATATATAATTTATTAATATATGTATGATATGTAATATATATTTAAAAACTGACTATTTATAAGTGCTTTGAGATTGCCATACCTAAACTTAGCTGCTATTGAAGGTACTTTACAAAGGAATTCTATATACTTTCAGGTATTTGAGCTCTTCAAAAAATAAACCTAGAGTAAGCTTACATTAACAAACTGGTAAATGAAAAATAATTTTTACTCAATATGTTCAAGCCACTTTTCATTGGGAAATATTTATTATGCAAAATGGCTCATAATTACCTGGACATTTTACAATCAACCAAGGCAGGACTGCCCATGCTATCTTACACTCTTATATCAAGATCCCCAATTTCTGTTACATCTACCTTTTTCTTATAAACTATTTCATGAGTTTTCAATTGCTTTAATACTTTATCTATAGCCAATAAGAGTTCAATAATTAATGAAACCTCCCTCTTCAAACAAAATATATTGCCACAAAAGATTTTGTAAAATACTTGAATTTTAGGAATTTTTAATGTCATATATAGATAGAATTGCCAGTGTAGTTGTACCAAACTGAAAATATATTTTTGTTGAAAGGGGTCATTGCTAAGTAAACAGACATTAAAGGACTTAAAATTCCACTTTATTGAACCAAACATTAAAATATATATTACAATTTGATTCTATCAGCATTTTGATATTTAAGTAGCATTATGAAAGGTATGTATTCTGAAATATTTATATAGGCTGGCAAATAGTTTCATGTGTACTGGTAGTATGATTTCTCAGATTCACCTAGTTATATAATGATGATTCATAAAGTTAATCATTAAAGAACTTCCCTAGTTCTTTCCTAATCTAATCAACTTGTGCCATGCAAAGAATTGACTTTAAAACCAAATTCAAATTAATTCATAACAATTTTTTAAATTTAAATTGCAATAAAAAAGGAATGTTTATAATATGTTTTAAAAAATCCACAAAATGAGTATTACTTTAGGAAATACATATGTCATCTTTCCATGCTAAATCTGCTCTAAGTGGTGGCAGTTGGTTAAAACCTGTATTCCAACTTAAAAATGCAAGCATGCTTTTTCAAAATATATCATTACAGCCTTGCAAAATGTAAATTTTAAATGTTAATATTGTTGACCCAAGCCCCCTGCTAATTCCCAGGTGTCAATCAGACTTTAAATATGTATTTCATAAGGATTGTGTCTCTTCACCAAGTCCTCAGCTGCTTGTCCACGATTCACAGAGGGGAGAGTAGAAGGGAAGCCAGGTCTCCATCACACAGCACAGACTCCTGCCACTTAGAACGTCAGAATAGTTCGGATGCTGAAATGTAAAATGATCATCTTTAGTAATTTGTGCCCATACCTTCCAAACAAGAACAGTTTATGAAATTACCCTTTCTATCTGTTATAGGAAACTTAGGTAAATTCTATTGTTGGAAATCCTTCCAGGCTTGAGGTCCATACCAGTGAATTTTCCTTCTCCCGAGTCTCTGATAAGCACATCCGCAGCAGGCTGACAGGGAAAGGGACTTTCTGGCTGAAGAGAAGGCATGAAGAAGCCTATGAAAGGTGATGCATGGTGCTTAAACTATTGGACGCCTGGAGACTGTGGCAGTAGGTGAGACCTTCTCCCTCACTTTATCCCCACAGCCTGGCCCTGAGGGTAGAGCAGGTGCTAAGCCCTTACTGTGGAATGACCACATATATTAGTAAATGAATAGCAAAGGCTTTCAAAACCATGCAAAGGAATTGCTGTTTTGGGCAACTTTGAGTTTTAGCAGCGTAGTGAGGGCCTGACCACTATGGGAAAATACAGGAAAGCAGGAGACCTGTTTCACGCTACTGTGTTAACGCGCCCAGGGGAGAGATGGCTGGACTGAACTAAGTAATGCTCTGGACGATGAGAGGGAGGCGAACTGGAGGAGACCCTGGGGTTGCATCGCTGGGGCTCAGCATCTGTTTGCATGTGGTGGACAACGGTGAGGAAGTCAAAGGTGATGCTCCGCTGCTAGTCTGTAAAAGCAGAAAGGGGGCACTGCTTGCTGAGGTGAGAGGTACTGGTGGAAGAATTATCTGGGGTGAAGTTAATGCAAGTGGGACACAAGTGCGGCCATGCAGGAAGTAGGTGGAAATGAAGAGCTTGGGTTTAGAAAGCTCAACTTGTGATATTGGAAGCAAAATTCCTGAGAGCAGAATTTATGTTTCAAACTGGCCATATTAAGCTATTTGTTTTGCTTAACTGAGTGAAGGTTGTTCTGACCATTTAGCCCATTGTTTCCTTGCTTAAAAGCAGTTTGAATGTATGTTCATAATACAATGACCTGGTGGTCTAGACCAGATGTAGAGACACCAGACAACATTGGAAACGCACTCAAGGGGAAACTTAAGTGAGAATTTGGATCTCAGGTTAACATACAGTTAGTTTCTTTTGCTAATGACACCCAAGACCTTGGAACACAGTGGATGTTCAATAAGTATGTAGAGACCCAGTGAGTGAAATGTCATTTCATCTAGTAGACAGGCTCCCTGATTGCTGTTCCAAGCATCCATGAGCAGACATTGTAGTGAGGTTTGTGTGGATTTTTCCTATTCTACCTCTAACCTTGCCCAGCCCTCAGAAGTAACAACAATAGTGACAAGAACACGCATGTTTGGCCCTGGCCGGGTGTCTCAGTTGGTTGGAGAGTTGTCCTGTACACCACAAGGTTGTGGGTTTGATCTCCAGATTGGGGCATGTTCAGGAGGCAGCTGATTAATGATTCTCTCATCATTGATGTTTCTATCTCGCTCCCTCTCCCTTCCTCTCTGAAATCAATAAAAATGTTTTTAAAAATCTATGAAAACATATCCTTGGGTGAGGATTAAAAGGAACACCCATGTGTGCCTGGAGCCTGCCAGCTCTGTGGGAGGAATCCGGGGCGTGGTGAAAAGAGCACAGGCTTTGCATTGAGCTTGCATCCTGGTGCTGCCCCTACAAGGTCTGGCAAGTTATTTGTGTCTCACAACCTTAGTTTGTTCAACTGAAGATTGTTATCATATCTCACCTGCAAGCATCTGAAGAAAGCACATTTGAAAAAGCACTTTGAAAAGTGTAAAGCAAGAAAATGTAGCATTTCTTGAACAAGCTAGCATCTTTATGATGAAATAAAGATAGCCAAGATGAAACCAATCCGGTGTAGAAAAACAAAAGCCCAGAGGATTTTTAAAAATTTAATGCAGGACAATGACGTACAAAGTCTACAAAAAAGTAATCAGCCATATCATTTCTTACTAGCTTAAAAAATGAGAAATAAAATATGAAAGAAACTGGTATTTTTATAAATATTGAATTGTTAAGGTAGCCTGTGGAGCGGAGATGAGATCACCATAAAACAAAACAAAACAAAAACAAAAAAACAAGTACCTTTTCCCTGAATAGAGCAGTTCGAATCCTTCTTGGATTTTTTTAAAAGGTAAAACATGGGTTATCAACTGGTCCAGGTCAAATTTCTTTGCCAGGAAATCATTCACTATTTTTGGAACATCATCTCTACTTTTCCAACCTGTAAATAAGCACACATTTTCTCTTTAGACTTTACTAAATAATATTTATATTTTATTATATTTGTATCTTGTCTCTTCTGCATTTTTACCTTTTCCTATATGGAAGTATTCTCAACTGCACACCAATAAGCTATTCTCCCAAAGGCCAACCCCTCTCCCCCCCATAAAAACCTTTCATGACCCCACATCTCCTTCTAGCTGCCCCATATCTCTGTTCCTTTTATAGAATTGTGTTTTTTTTTACTTTACAGAAAAAAATGCATCTCTAATTCATTGTTTCCAGTTCCACTGCCTGTCCTGTCACTATCTCTTGAGCCCACTCAGCTCTCTGCTGTTCAGCTCTTGTCGAGGTCACCCTGACACACACAATGTTCAATGCGAGGAAAGCTTGTTCTCTTTCCACAGCATCATCTGGGGCATGACCATGAGAGGCTGCTTTGCATAAAGGCAGTTCTTTAGAGCTGGCTTCTTAGGGGAAATAAGACGTGAACTGACGAACAAACACTAAGAGATATTGACTTTGACCATTTGTGCGAAGTGGTGAGATTACAGATTACACAGGAATATTAGAAGTAAAATTCAATTATTCAGTAAATACCTATTGAGTATACCCTAGTGCCAGGTACCAGGCAGGGACTATAGCAAAGCAAAACATATGAGGTCCCTGCTCCCAAGAAGCATGGGAAGCCTCTCATTTTACTGCCGAGAGACTGACCATAAACAGGCAAATGCAGAGGACGTCAGCCAGTGACAGCAGGAGGAGAAAGACAGAGTAAGGGGCCATAGGCAGTGCTAGAGGGACAGGCAAGGTGGGAGCAGGAGGGACTGCTATTTCATGAAGCTCAGGGAAGGCCTGCCTGTTAAGTGACATTCATACAAAAACGTGAGGGCAATGAGCTGGGCAGGAATCTAGGGAAGGAGTATTTCAGGGAGAAGGCAGAGTAAGTGCAAAAGCGTTGAGGAGAGTTGGCAAGTGAGAACAGCGAGGAGGCCAGTGGCTGGAGCAGAGTGAGAACAGAATAGCAGCTGGGGACGGGGGACCAGATCACAGGGCACCTTCTGGCCATTGCATGTTTGGGGATTTTATTCTGAGCGAGAAACTTTAGTAAACTAATTACTAAAATTCTGTGGCACCCCTAAACAGACATTCTTTTTTTCCCAATCTGACAAAAAATAAGCATAATTTTGATCAATTTACAAAAAAAAAATTAATAGTAATTACCTACTCCTTTTGCTCCAAAGTGACTTTTTGAAAAAAAAAAATCAGGTGCTTATAGTTGTTTGTAAGCATTCCTGGTAACAAGAATTAACCAATTGGATGCAATCTTATGTGACATAACCAGTAAGATGCAACTTTATTATATAGTCACAGTCTGGTTGCTCTATGGGAATGTTCTATATAGGGGACAAGGGCCAGGGCAGGGAGACCATTTAACAATGCTGAGAGTTGCTGATGGTGGCCTGGACAAGTGATGTTGAGAAATGGCCAGGCCCTGGGTATACTTTGAAAATAGAGCCAACAGGATTTGCTAAAACATTCATTGCATGAAAGAAAGAGTGTAATGCAAGGTTTGGGGCCTGATCAACAGGAATGATGGAGCCATCTTTTACTGAGATGGGAAGGCTGTAGGAGGAGTAGGTTGGGGGTTAGGGCAGAGGTGGTGGCATCAGGAGTGGTTTGGGGTAGGTTAAGTTTGCTTGTCTATCAAATATCAAATATCAAAGTAGATATGTCAGGTAGGCAATTGTAGCTCACTTGGGGGCCTAGGCTGAAGATATAAAGTTAAAGCCATGAGACCAGAGGGAATTACCTTGGAAGAACATGGAAATAAGGAAAGGATCTGAGGACAGACACCAAAGTTGGAGATCTGAGGATGTGGAGGCGCCAGCAAATATTCCTGGAAGGAGTGACTACTGAGCTAGGAGTAGAAGAAACAGAATAAGAACAACAAACAAAATAATATCTAGGAGCCAAGTGAACAGAGATTTTGAGGAAAAGGGAGACATCAGCTGTATAAAATCCTGCTGATAGTTTATATACAACCAGGAGTGAGAATTTATCATTGTCTCTTTCAGTCATTTTGGTATGAATCTCAATTGACCCAATAAAATGAAACAATCCATATTTGTTTGTTTGTTTTGGCTTTGGGTTCAGAAGTTTTTTGCTGATGCAATTGTGGATTGAACAAAGTCTATTTTTTATACGTGTTCTTGCATATATTGAGAATAATGGATATAATCAGCACTTCCTATCTGATAAAGCATTCCCATAGAAAGATCACTGGTGCCTCTCATTGGGGCCTTTGAGGAACTTGATTTGAAAATGTTACTATTAAAAATGTGCCCAAGAATATTAGCCTTAAATCAGGTGAGAAGTGGGCCTTGTTTTGTGTCATTGTGGTCACAGTCTCATGTTAGGTCACTTCATACCCATCCTTGGAACAAAGGCCTTTAAGGGAGATCTGATGAGACAATAGGCTTCTATCACTTACCCAAGGAACAGAATTCAAGTCCTCCTGAGTCAGAGGCTCCCCCATCCTTACCTCCAAAAATGCATCCCTTCCACGTGCGTCCAGTGAAGAGCAGCATAGGGTCGTAGGTGAGCATCTTGGCTGATGGAGGAGCACCTACCACCACGCTGGTCCCATAGTTCATGTGGCAGGATGCGAGGGCATCAATCTAAGTTTAAAATGAAGAAGGCTATTTGTTTCTTATGTTTCACAGTATCTCATGGGCTCATAAGTGTCCTACATACTCTCACAGTTCTAGTAGATGGAACTTGGGAATAGCCACAGTTCAAGTTCCCAAGTCATGATGCTAAATTAGGCCCACATGCCTTTTGTTTTTTGTTTGTGTTTAAAAATTCTCAACACAACTCTAGTCTTAATTTAGTCTTTCATACATTTGCCCTCTGAGGCAGAAAGCAGAAATTACTGTGATTGATGCTCTTGACATTTTCAGTGTGTCATGGATCACAAAGCACAGTGGGAAATTCCTGTGTTATTTTCAGACCAATATCACCATTTCAGATAAGCCTTGGAAAATTATTTGAACTAAACTAACTCTAATTAACTATACTAAGTGAATTAACTTATTTTTTAAATTTAGTGTCAAAGTAAATAAAATGTGAGATAAAGAAGTTTTTGTGGTTTTTTTTTGTGGCATCTCTGAAATTAACTCCACATTTTCTGGTCATTCACCCATCGGGGTTTTTCATTAATAGTTTTTTGAATAGATGCTAGATTGTAGCAATGGATGTTGGCATTTTTCAGAGATCAGTGTTGATAAAGGTACCATCTGAAAATCAACAGGCCCTAACAGTATGTCCAATAGTCTATGTTACCTCTGTAAACATACAATCTAAAATGATATTTGTTACTGTGGGATAATTCTAAGTGCCCTAGGAAAAGAATGTGATAAACAATGGTAAATTAAAGACTAGTTATTCATAAATTACCAAAATATTAAAGTGAATTAAATGTACTACTCAATCATGAGCAAGATTGGCTTTGTCTAACATTTCAGAATCTCCTCAGCCTGCCCAAGCTGGGGCTTTGTTAGCCAGGAGCTTGGCACCTGTTTCTACATGGAGGGCTGGTGCTGCAGGCTGCCACAATGGAGCCATGTTTGAGAAAGTTGAAGGCTCCTATTTTAAGAAAATTTAGATCGGAGAAAACTAATCTCAGGTGTAAAGAGTGAGAGTTGGATACATCCAGGATTTGGAGGAAGAGACTGCCAAATTTGGAAAAGTCCATTTCCTCCCTGGATCTCCTCATCTCTCCTCAGGGAGTCACTTTGTGCTATTTGGCTTGCTAAAGTATAAGCAGTGGGCTTGCCTTTGCCAATAAATTTACATATGCAAACAAGGAAGAGAAGGCAGAAATTTGTTTAGATGATTGACTAACTTGCACTCCAGTTACATGAGAGTGGTGTGGTGTGATACTTAACTTTAGTCACGCAGACCTGCTCATAAGCTTTTGACTTTTAAGCAAGGTTGTTTCACATCACCAGCTTTTGCCTAATACGTACTTCAATAGTTGTTTGTTAATAAAGCCATAGAAAATTACTTTTACCTTTTATGATCAAATAGCTTACATGTTGTGTGGTTCCCCTAATCTTGGCTCTTACCATTGTGTCAAGACGCCCAATAACTTCAAAACTGTAACCCACAGTGTTGCCTGTCATTTCTGACAGCACTTCACTGATAGGCTTAGTAGAGTCCTTGGGGCTGATGCAGTCAGTGGCTCCTACAGCCTTTGCCTTCTCAAATTTGTCTTTGTTGAGGTCAATTCCAATGATCCTGGATGCACCAGCCGACTTACAGCCCATGATGACTGAAAGGCCAACTCCTCCCAGGCCAAAGACAGCACAGGTGGAACCAGGGGTGACCTGTGGAGAGAAAAGTTCATGCAAGTGTTAGAGGTGGGATAAAACACGTTAAATCTGTAAAGTATTTGCAATATTAAGAACACAAAATTCAGAGGCTGTTAGGATTGGATTACTTATTCTGTTGGTAATGCCACAAAGAGGATTAGAAACAGAAGGTCTGAGAACAGAAAAGGAACAAAAACAGTATTTGCCAAGTAAATAAAAATCTACACTAATAAAAGACAAAGATTCTAATTGACCATAACTTCACTATGCCCAAACCATGTCCACCAGCCAATCAGAGCAACTATATGCAAATTAACCCAACCAAGATGGCAGCTGGCAGCCACGGAGCTGGAGCAAGCAGGAGGCTTGGTTGCTCCAGCAATGGAGGAAGCCAAGCTTCATGCCTGCTCTGGTTGGCTGTGGCCTCCGCAAAAGGCAACAAAGTTTCCATTATAGAAGCTAAATAAATCCCAATACCTACTTCCAGCCAGCCTCCACTGGGAGCTTGGGTGACTGGGGGCTGTGGCCAGCCTGCAAACAGCCATCAGCCCCTCACCCAGGCTGGCCAGGAACTCCAGCAGGGACCCCTACCCTGAAGGGGCTGTGGCCACCCTGCAAACAGCCATCAGCCCCTCACCCAGACTGGCCAGGCACCCCAGCAGGACCCTCCACCCTGAAGGGGCTATGGCCAGCCTACAAACAGGCATCAGCTCCTCACCCAGGCTGGCCAGGCACCCCAGCGGGGACCCCCACCCTGAAGGAGCTGTGGCCAGCCTGCAAACAGCCATCATCTCCTCACCCAGGCTAGCGATACCCTCTTGCGGTGAGGGTCCTCGCTGGGGGGCTTGGCCAGCCTGAAAACAGCCATCAGCCACTCACCCAGTCTGGCCAGGCACCACAGCCGGACACCTGCCTCCCTGAAGGGGATGTGGCCAGCCTGAAAATGGCCCTTAGCCCCTCACCCAGGCTGGCCAGGCACCCCAGTGGGGAACCCCACCCTGAAGGGGCTGTGGCCAGCCTGCAAACAGTCATCAGCCCCTCACCCAGGCTGGCCCCACCCTCATGGGGTAAGGATCCCCGCTAGGGGGCTTGACCAGCCTTCAAACAGCCATCAGCCCCTCACCCAGGCTGGCCAGGCACCCCAGTGGGGACCCCCACCCTGAAGGGGCTGTGGCCAGCCTACAGTCATCAGCTACTCACCCAGTCTGTCCAGGCACTGCAGCAGGACCCCCCTTGCTGAAGGGGGTGTGGCCAGCCTGAAAATGGCCCTCAGCCCCTCACCCAGGCTGGCCAGGCACCCCAGCAGGGACCCCCACCCTGAAGGGGGTGTGGCCAATCTGAAAACAGCCCTCAGCCCCTCACCCAGGCTGGCCAGGCACCCCAGCGGGACCCCCACCCTGATCCGGGACATCCTTCAAGGCAAACCAGCCGGCCCCCACCCATGCACCAGGCCTCTGTCTACACTAATAAAAGAGAAAAATGGTAATTGGCGTACGACGATATCCTTTTCATTGGCTAATCAGGGCTATATGCAAATTAACTGCCAACTAAGATTGGCAGTTAACTGCCAACTAAGATTGGCAGTTAACTGTCAACAAGATGGCGGTTAATTTGCATATGTAGGCACAATGCAGGGAGGCGAAAGAGAAAGCAGGAAGAAGCCCCCTGCCACTGACAGTGATCGGAAACCCAGGGGGGAGCTAAGAGCTGGGGGCCAGGGTTGCCCTGGGGCCGCCTTTGCCCTGCCTCCCAGCCATGATCGGAGAATCAGGTGCCTTTTCCGCCCTGGCCAGTGATAGCAGGAAGTAGGGGTGGAGCCAGCGATGGGAGCTGGGCATGGTCGAAGCTGGCAGTCCCAGGAGCTAGGGGCCCCTTGCCTGGGCCTAAAGCGGAGCCCACGATCGCGGAGCCGCTGCAGCTGTGGGTCCCCGCTGCCCGGGCTGGACCCCTCAGCCAGAGGCGTCCTGCAGGGGCAGGGGCGGAGCCCGCGCGATCGCGGCGCCCCCCGCTGCCACTGCAGGTCCCCACTGCCCGGGCCGGACACCTAGGCCAGAGGCGTCAGGCCTGGGCAAGGGGCCGATCCTGCGATTGGAGGGTGATGGGGGTCAACGCCTGAGGGCTCCTGGTATGTGAGAGGGGGCAGGCTGGACCGAGGGACACCCCCCCCACACACACACCCAGTGCACGAATTTCGTGCACCGGGCCCCTAGTCCTATATAATAAAAGGATAATATGCAAATTGACCCTAACAGCAGAGCAACTGGGAATCACTAGTCACTATGACACACACTGAACACCAGGGGGCAGACACTCAATGTAGGAGCTGCCTTCTGGTGGTCAATGTGCTCCCACAGGGGGAGCTCTGTTCAGCCACAAGCCAGGCTGACAGCTGCCAGTATAGCAGTGGTTGTGGGAGCCTCTCCCACCTCCTCAGCAGTGCTAAGGATGTCAGACTGCACCTAGGCCTGGTCCCCGCTGGCAAGTGGACATCCCCCGAGGGCTCCTGGCCTGCCAGAGGGATGTCTGACTGCCAGCTTAGGCCCAATCCCCCCAGGGAGTGGGCCTAAGCCAGCAGGTGGTCATTCCCCGAGGGGTCCCAGACAGCGAGAGGGCACAGGCCAGGCTGAGGGACCCTCCCGAGTGCACAGATTTTTGTGCACTGGGCCTCTAGTCCTTTATAAAAGGGTACATCATATAAAAGACTTTTGTTATGGGAGTTTTTAACCTCATCTAATCTCATAACAGGATTAAATGAGCTCTAAGGTCTCCACAAAGCTATGCTAAATCTGTTTAAGATTTTGGTCTGAGAACCAAGATGGCGGCATAGGTTAACGCCGGAGTTTGCTGCTTTGAACAACTACTTCAAAAGTGAAACTAAAACACGGAAGGGACATCACCCAGAACCACAGGAACGCTGGCTGAGTGGAAGTCCTACAACTAGGAGGAAAGAGAAACGCACACGGACACTCAGAGGAGGCGCAGTGCTGAAGTCAAATTCTGAGGTGCGGAGTGCGCGGAGCGGGCTGGCGGCGGAGGGCGCGGTTGGCGTTTTCAATCGGGAGGGAGTCGCAGACTCTGAGCACCAGATACAGGCGAGTCTTTAGGGACCCAGGCTCAAACGGGAGAAGCGGGACTGTCTGGCTTCCGTCAGAGCGAGTGCAGCTTTCTCTCCCAGCTTTGCAGCGGGTGCTGGGACTCAGAGAGGCAGAGCCCCTGGGGACAGGACTGAGAGCCGCCATAACTGCTCTCTCCGGCCCACCCTGTTGATCCTGTGCGACCCGCCCCACCCAAGCCCTGCACAGAGGCATTTGCCGGATAGCCTCAGGCAAAGGCTAGATTAGCACCTCCCTAGAGGACAGAAGTTCTCTCACTGCTGACACAGCTGATTCTCATAGCCACTTGGCCTGGAGGTCAAACCCTCCCTGGAATTAGCTACAACAATCAAGATTTAACTATAAGACTTCGAACAAAGACCACTAGGGGGTATACCAAGGAAGCATAACAAAATGCGGAGACAAAGAAACAGGACAAAATTGTCAATGGAAGATATAGAGTTCAGAACCACACTTTTAAGGTCCCTCAAGAACTGTTTAGAAGCTGTCGATAAACTTAATGAGATCTACACGAAAACTAATAAGACCCTCGATCTTATATTGGGGAACCAACGAGAAATTAAGCATACACGGACTGAAATAACGAATATTATACAGACGCCCGACAGCAGACCAGAGGAGCGCAAGAATCAAGTCAATGATTTGAACTGCGAGGAAGCAAAAAACATCCAACCGGAAAAGCAAAATGAAAAAAGAATCCAAAAATGCGAGGATAGTGTAAGGAGCCTCTGGGACAGCTTCAAGCGTACCAACATCAGAATTATAGGGGTGCCAGAAGATGAGAGAGAGCAAGATATTGAAAACCTATTTGAAGAAATAATGACAGAAAACTTCCCCCACCTGGTGAAAGAAATGGACTTACAGGTCCAAGAAGCTCGGAGAACCCCAAACAAAAGGAATCCAAAGAGGACCACACCAAGACACATCATAATTAAAATGCCAAGAGCAAAAGATAAAGAGAGAATCTTAAAAACAGCAAGAGAAAGAAACTCAGTTACCTACAAGGGAATACCCATACGACTGTCAGCTGATTTCTCAACAGAAACTTTGCAGGCCAGAAGGGAGTGGCAAGAAATATTCAAAGTGATGAATACCAAGAACCTACAACCAAGATTACTTTATCCAGCAAAGCTATCATTCAGAATTGAAGGTCAGATAAAGAGCTTCACAGATAAGGAAAAGCTAAAGGAGTTCATCACCACCAAACCAGGATTATATGAAATGCTGAAAGGTATCCTTTAAGAAGAGGAAGAGGAAGAAAAAGGTAAAGATACACATTATGAACAACAAATATGCATCTATCAACAAGTGAATCTAAGAATCAAGTGAATTAATAATCTGATGAACAGAATGAACTGTTGATTATAATAGAATCAGGGACATAGAAAGGGAATGGACTGACTATTCTTGGGGGGGAAAGGGGTGTGGGAGATGTGGGAAGAGACTGGACAAAAATCGTGCACCTATGGATGAGGACAGTGGGTGGGGAGTGAGGGCGGAGGGTGGGGCGGGAACTGGGAGGAGGGGAGTTATGGGGGGGGAAAAAAAGAGGAACAAATGTAATAATCTGAACAATAAAGATTTAATTAAAAAAAAAAGATTTTGGTCTGACTAGCATTTACTTAATAACCATATGTCTGAGTCATTTTAAAATAAATTGGTTTTTTTTTTAATCAAAGTTAAACCTCCATGTTTCTTTTTATTAAGTATATTTTATTAATTTCAGAGAGGAAAGGAGAAGGAGAGATGGAAACATCAATGATGAAAGAGAATCATTGATCAGCTGCCTCCGGCACACACCCCTACTGGGGATCAAGCCCTCAACAATGCAACAAGAGCATGTATCCTTGGGCAGAATCAAACCCGGTACCCTTCAGTCTGCAGGCCGATGCTCTATCCACTGAGCCAAACCTGCTAGGGCACCAAGCCCTCCTTGTTTCAATAGATGATCTATGTGTTGTTCTGGGTAGAGGGGACAATCTAAAGTTAGCAGAAACAAAGGCTCTGATTAAGTCAAAGAATCAGAGGCAGATGAGAGGAGGTTCAAGAAACTATCACTCTACAGATGGGTGACTGAGTTCTAGGGAGAATTGCTTAGAGGTGCAGCTCCTTAGTGATTAAAAATATCACCCTTCATAGCCACCATAGTCTAATGCTCACTAGAGATTACATAAGGAAGTACTATAGTGCATAAAGGAGACTCGTTCCATACCTTCCTGGAGCTTATCATCTAATAAGTACCACTAAAGATATGAGCCTTTGAGATTTGGGACACACACTATTAATGAAGCAGCCATGTTCCCTTGAATAATGGGAGAAGTTTCTCTTCATTGGAGTAGACAGAAAAACAAGAAGTTCTCTGAGCAAGAGTGATAGGAAACAACTACAGGAGGATTTGGGAGATGAATGTTCCAGACAATCAGAATAGCATGTGTAAATGCCTCCATGCAGGAACAGCTCAGCAGGCGTCAGGATGCTAAAAGAGGCAGGTGTGGCTGGCTCACAGTGGGTAAGATGAGATTGTTCCAAGTATGAAAATTACTGAAGGATTTTGTGGCAAAACTAATGTGTTCCATTTTTGTTTTATGAAATTACTCTGGCTTATCAATGGAGATTTATTTGAGATGGTTAAAAAGAGTAACAAAGACAACAGAAGGGAGGCCATTGCATCTGTCCAGTCAAAAATAATGATGATAGTCCACTGAAGAAAATGGAGATATTTATAATATACCCTGTATGTAAAGTTAACAGGACTTGCTGTTGGGATTCATCTAAGGTGGTGGAGAGGGAAGATAAAGAATGAAGAAAATTGGAGTGGGCAAAATATGTTTGAGGGGCAGGGAGTAAGAAAATTAAGAATTCCATTGTATACCTATTCAGTTGGAAATGCCTGTGAGACATCCAAATGGAGATGTCTGGGAGGGAGTTGGAAAAAAGAATTTGGAGAGAGTTTAAGTTACAGATTTGAACTCAATGAACATATATAGTTTTTTAAAGACTTTGGAGTTGATAGCATACCACATTATTGTTTGTCGAATGGCTGTCCTATTACAAATTATTACATGTTATTCTACTTACTTCTTGCACTCATTAAGAGTAAAATAAATTTAGTCCAAATAAGCATTCTTAAAAAATCATTCATATGCCAAAAACAGACAATAAGCCAGAATTTTATTTTGTTGTTGTTCTAGGAAAAAAACAACAACCCTCATTCATGTTTTCATCTTATATACCAGCTATTATGGATTTAATTGTGTTCCCTTCAAATTCATATACTGAAGTCTTAATCCCAGTTCCTCAGAATGTGATCTCATTTGGAGAGAGGATCTTTGCAGAGGTAACCAAGTTAAAGCAAGCTCATTAGGGCGGGCCCTAATCGAATATGGCTTGTATCCTTCTGAAAAGGGAAATTTAGACACAAAGACTGTTATAGCTGACAGGCGATGGGAAGAGACACAGTGAGAAGAGCCAAGGAGAGCTGCCTGGAACAGATCCCCCACTCATAGCCCGCAGAGAAAACCAGTCCTGCCAGCACCTTGGTTCTAGTCTCCAGAATGTGAGACAATAAATTTTGGCTTAGGACAGCCAGTCGGTGGTACTTTGCTATGACAGCCCTAGCACACTAACAAACCAGCATTGGTACCTATTTTGTGAAAGAAAAAGGATGTGTTTCCGAATCTGAATTTTAAAATTTAGAAATAAACCTGAAGGAAATGTCGAGGAAACACAATTAAATCTAGGTATTTTATTTTCACTTGTTTAGAAGTAAAATGTCTAATCTGAATTTTTCACTTTTCCTCCAATTGATTTGGCATTGTGTAGAAACAGCCTGCATATAATGTTTTCAAAAGCCTTTAGGATTCCAAGAAAATCATTGAAAAAGCAAAAAGGAAGAAACTAACCCATCCTGCTTCTTACCTTGCCAGTTTTAATCGCAGCCCCATATCCTGTGGAAAACCCACATCCAATTAAACAGACTTTCTCAGGAGGAGCTGAGTCATCAATCTTAGCAACAGCGAATTCATCCACCACTGTGTACTCAGTAAACGTACTGGTGTTCATGAAGTGGTAGACCGGTTTGCCCTTGCATGAAAATCTGGTAGTGCCATCATCTAGTACTCCACGACCGGTAATGCTATTTGACACATCAAATACACAGGTCAGTTAATTCAGTGCAAAATTTAGCACTGGAACAATTTAAATGGCATAAGAGTAAAAATGTCCAAAACCTACTCGCTCTTAATGCAAAGGTTTCCATCTGGGTTGCGGCAAGCATTGCATTCTCTACATTGAGGCATAAAGAGGGGGATGACCTTGTCACCTAGAGGGAAATCACCATGATATAAGATGTTGGTTATTAACATTAAAATATGAAATAAACAATTGTGAATTGGGCCCATGCCACATACAAGAATTTCTTAAAAGTATTCTAAAATGTATAAGCAGCAGCAGATTTGCTTGCTAAAGTTCGAGACTGCCAAATTAAACTTCACTCAGTGTCATTCAATTCTCCCTGTATCCTTTTATCCTCCTAAATTATGACAAGGCTGTCTCTGCTAATCCCTAGTTGTGCTGTTTCCTTTGCTAGGATAATCAGACCCTACTTATCTCAAACTTGTGACGTGTTATCTGCACACCTGGTTTCACTGTAGTGACTCCTTCTCCAATGCTTTCCACAAGGCCAGTTGCTTCATGTCCCACAATCACTGGAAACCTGGACACCATTAGTCCTTTAATCACATGGTCATCTGTGCGACAGATTCCTGTGGCCAAAATCTGTGCTCAAAGACAAGAACATTGCACCAATCAGCACACTGGTCACTTCACAGTTGGGAGGACATCTACCTCAATCTTGAAAAGATTATAATTGTTTATTCAGTTTGATTGCCAAATATAATAGTGTTGACTCATAGAAGATTCTGAGCTTAATACCAACCATCGGACATGATCCCACTCATCAAGGGATTGATTTACAATATTGCTGCCTCTGACCCTACTTTGAATCTCAATGTCTGTCTATAGCAAATTGGTGCTCTTGTGAGATATGCAGATGTTACCATGTGACCAGTACAAAAGTAGATTCTTATAGCCAGGCCCTCTTAGGACCTATTAATGAAGGGTGATGGGAATGGCATGCATGAAGGTAAGTGAGGAGCAAAATCTTACTAGAGTGTATAAGTAACAGAAGATCAAAGAACGACCGGCAGCAACATCTACTCAACAACCTGGTGTCCAAACCAATGCTTAGGCTGTGAACAAAGGAACAGGGAACACTCCAGGAAGCTATTGTTTCTCCAGACACAAGTGAATTTCTCATTCTTTGGGAAAAGTAATCTCAATACTATCTGACTTCCAAAAATTTTTAAAAGAAATCATTAGTTGTGATTACTAACCATTTTTAAAAATCAGAATCATGTCAATAAAAATTCAACAAGTAAAAGTTTTAATAGAGCAGATTAGTAGTGCTGTTTTTAATGAATAATTGCCATTAATTTCATAACCAACATGACAAGACCCTTAACAATAAACAAGAACCACTAAGAAAAATAATGTATAAAATTTGAGAAACACCTCTTTATTCAAGAATCCAACTTCAAATAATGATATATTCAAGATAGTTGGGGTAGCATTTTAGGCTTATGTATTCTAAGGCTCCTTACCTTGATACGAACTTCTTTAGCCTTTGGTGGGGCAACTTCTATTTCCTCAATGGAAAAAGGTTTATTCGGCTCCCATAACACGGCTGCTTTGCATTTAATAACCTAAGAAATTGGTGAGAATTAAAATGGGTCTTAATTATGTCTGTATATATGCATAGTCCACACAAAAATTTTAAAAAAATGAATAAAAGATTTTATTTGACATTCTAATTTAACCAGGATTATTTTCATTAAAACTAGAATTGTAATCATTAGGAATCATCTTGTGTGCTTTGATATATGAGAAATGTAACCTGAATGATTGATCCATAGTCACATGAGAAGCAGGGCTGAGCTAGGCCTGGACAGCCTTTCCAGCCCTTTGTGGGGGGTTTTAGTGAAACATAATACTTCACTAAATTAGGTTCTTGTACTACAACTTCAAACTAACAAAGCTGTCATCTTTGTATCACTTATCCACAAGGGCAAATTTATAAAACAGATAATGCTGTTGATTTTTCTGTAAGAATTTAAGCTAGTATTTAATCGCTGTATAATCATGTAACAATGGGGAGGAAATTAGAAAATTAGCATGGTTAGAGATGAAGAGAACCACAAATGTCATGAAGTATATAGAATGAGTTCCTGGGTGACTCAACCTGTCAGTTTGCATCTCTGTGTCCCTTTTTTATACCTAGCCCAGTTTTTGCATCTAATTGGGTCTTAAATGCTTAAAGCAGAAAATTACAGAAGTAAATATTTTTGATGCATCCAGTGCTTAATCAAAATTAAAAGAAAAGCAGGAAGAGATACATCCACTCCTATTACTGCTGCCCTCCTACATAATATACTCACATTTAAATATACATGCAAAGGACGTAAGGAGGAAAATATAATAAGTTAATAAATATATAGTGCAGTAATTGTTCTCCTCAGTTATAAACAGGTTTTTATGTTTATAAAAATGATAAAATGTTCTATTTTAAGTCCATAATAACTTTTTATTTAATGAGACTACCCAGTATAGTAGAAGGGGAGGCAAAATAGGCAATTCATTATCCTATATAATAAAATGATAATATGCAAATTGACCAAATGGCAGAATGACCAGTCACATGATGCACACTGACCACCAGGGGGCAGACACTCAGCGCAGGAGTTGCCCTCTGTTGGTCAGTGTGCTCCCACAGCGGGAGTGAGGTTCAGCCAGAAGCCCTGAGCTGGGCTCACAGCTGGAGAGCACAGCAGCAGTGGCGGGACACTCTCCCACTTCCATGGCAGCGCTAAGGATATCCCCCGAGGGCTCCCAGACTGAGAGGGCTCAGGCCTGGCTGAGGGACCCCGCCCCCCCCCCCGCCCCCGCAAGTGCATGAATTTGGTGCACCGGGCCTCTAGTTAGAAAATAATTTGTAAGTACACATCAGGATACTAAAATTTTTTTCTTGTAGATGGTAACATTTAAAAAAAGTTTTCATTGATTTTTAGGGAGAGAGGGAGAGGGATAGAGATAGAAACACTGATGAGAGAGAAACATTATTGATCAGCTGTCTCTTGCACACCCCCTACTGGGGATTGAGTCTACAACCTGAGCATGTGCTCTGACCAGGAATCAAACTCATGACTTCTTGGTTCCTGGGTCAATGCTCAACTGCTGAGCTACACTGTCCTGGCATAGATGGTAACATTTTATTTTTTTGGCAACTATATTGAGATATCTTTGACAAATAAAAATTGAATATATTTAAGAACTATAACTTGATATTATATGTATCATCACAATCAAGCTAAATAACTTATCCATCATCTCTAGATAGTTAGTAGAGTGTGTGTGTGTGTGTGTGTGTGTGTGTGTGTGTGTGTGTGTGAGTGTGTTATGTGTTAAGAAGATTTAAGATCTATCCTTTTAGAAAATTTCAAGTATTTAATGGAATAGTGTTAACTTATCATCACCACGCTGTACATTACATCTCCAGATCTCATTCATCTTGCATAACTAAAACTTCATACCCTACTTAAGAGTATCTTGATCTTAGACACAGAGATCAGACTGGTGAACCCCAGAGGGCAGGAGGATTGGGGAACTGGATGAAAGAAGTAAAGGGATTAAGAAGTACAAATTGGTAGTTACAAAGCAGTTATAGGGATATACAGTACAGCATAGGAGATACAGTCAGTAATGCTGTGATGACTGTGTATGGTGCCAGGTGGGGACTGGCAGTGTTGGGGTAACACTTTGTGAGGTTTGTGATTGTCTGGCCACTGTGCTGTACACCTCAAACAAACATGGAGTAATGTTGAAGGTAGACTATAGTTAAAAAAAAAAAAAAAAGGAAACAATAGATTCCTCAATAGAATCCTTTCAAGCTGCTGCCCCAGAGCTGGAGCTCAGATGGAGTGAATAAGGGTAAGTCTGTGCTCCTGGCCCTTTTAAAGGAAAATCTGGGATTGCCATAGCCTCCTTGTTAATCAGCCACAATCCCAGCTTGTTTTTACAGCCTAAAGTTATGGGAACTTCTCTTCCCAGCTCTGGAACCCTGGGCTGGGGCAAGGTATGGGGATGGGACCCCTTGCTCCTCAAGGAAGGCTTCCTCAGCCAAGATATTCCTCCCAATTAAAATAGTCACACATGGGTGTTGGACCAGCCTGTTCCTCACCTCCACCCCTCCTATCAGTCTAGATGTGCTTTCTTCTTTAATTTTCTGGTTGTAAAACTACTATTCAGCCAGGTTTCAGGAAGCTCTGAATGATGTTATTTTGTATTTTAGTTGTAATTTTGATGTGGTTGTGGGAGGCTGCAAGTACCTGTGTTTACCTATGCCACTATCTTGGTTCTCTAGGGTGATTATTGCTATAGGCCAGATTGTGTTACCCAACATTCATATGCTGAAGTCCTGACCCCCAAGTACCTCAGAATGTCTCTGTAATTGGAAATAGAGTTTTTAAAGAGGTAATTAAGTTAAAATAATGTTATTAGAATGGGCCTTCATCTAATAGGACCAGTGTCTGCATAAGGACACAGACATATGCAGAGAGAAGACCATGGGGAAACAGAAAGAAGATGGCCATTCACAAGACCAGGGGAGAGGCTCAGAGGAAACCAACCTTGCTGACACCTTGATCTCAGACTTCTAGTTTGCAGAACTGTGAGAAACTACATTTCTGCTGTGTAAGCCACCCAGTCTGTGGTCCTTTGCTATGGCAGCCTGAGCAAACTAAACATTTATTACTAGAGGCCCGATGCACAAAATTCATGCAAGGGGCTCAGCCCTCGCAGCCACGTGGCGCCTCGGCTCTCACAGCTTGGGCTTCCTCTGGAAGGTCATCCGGAAGGTCATCCGGAAGGTCATCTGCTGTTCGGCCATCAGGCTTAATTAGCATATTACGCTTTTATTATTGGAGATAACCAGGGGAAAAGCAATCCCCAATGTAAAGGGAGCCCTTGCTCTCATGAGCTACACTGAAACACTGGAGCAACTTGGAACATATATAACCCCTATGCAAACCACACTATCACATAACCATCTCTATCTCAAAATTACACAGCTTCTCTACTAAATTATCTTAAATTATACACTGTATTATTAATTATAATTAGGAAGTGCTGCCTTAAGCCTACTGAGTTCTCCAGCATTGGAAATGTTCTAACAATGACTAGATATCCATTTTATGGAGGCGGCATAACTAGTTGGTTGGATGGAGTTAGAGATTGTAAAGATACCTTCCAACCATAAAATTCATTAGAGTCGCTAGCTTCTATAGTGCAAAATTAATTTCCCAATTAATTTAGTTTTTGTTGGGTTACTGACCCAAATTAGAATGCTTTCATTCAACTTCAATTCAATTCCAGGATCAATGATTTCTAATTCTAACAACATATGGCCTCCTCACTTGTCACATTACCCAGACTTCAAAGACATCTTCATTTTTTGGAGCCTTAAGTCAGGCTAAAGGCAAAGTTACTTAAATAAAAACAATCAAATGAATAAAACAAAGAAAAGCACCTAATGCTATAAGCAATCATCTATCTTTTAAAGCAGTGGTTCTCGAACTTCTGGCCCTTTAAATACAGGTCTTCATGTTGTGACCCCCAACCATAAAATTATTTTCGTTGCTACTTAATAACTGTAATTTTGCTACTGTTATGAATCGTAATGTAAATATCTGATATGCAGGATGGTCTTAGGCGACCCCTGTGAAAGGGTCGTTTGACCCCCAAAGGGGTCGCGACCCACAGGTTGAGAACTACTGATTTAATGCAAGGAACTGTACTGACCAATTTGTAAATGAGAAAATGCCAAAGCTGTTTCTAAAGTTATTGTCAATTCATTTTTTTAAAGAATAAATATACTTTACTATAATGTATTCCTGTTTATAAGGATTTTTAAAAACTTATATTGTGATTAAAACTATATCCTTAACAAATCTTAAAAGCATGATACTTTGATGTCTACTCTGCATTCCAGAATTAGCATTTTTCCATGATTAACAGCAGGAAAACCTTTCCTAACATCTGGGAATGAGCCCTGGTCTCCCACGGAAACAGAGCTGAATGCCGCATGTAAATGAGACGATGGAAAGTCTCTTTATGGAAATATTTTGCTTCCAAGAGCAAATGCCTAACTATCCTAAAATTAAGTTATTAATGTTGTCAGTATAAACCACTTTAAACAGTAAAAACAGTATAAACCATTTCTCCATTTTCCATCAATGTCTTACTAAGAAACCTTCCATATATTGTTTTATCTCATTTTTATTGGCACATTGATATGTCCCCCACCCCCCACCCCGTGTCTCCTCCCAGGCACCTAATTCCTCAAGAAATATCCCAAATAATTACTTTTAAGTGTTCAAGTTCTAAAAATCAAGCCCACATTATTACAACAAGATCATGAGGATACAGAAATGTTCTTACTTTTCCAGCAGTGCTCATCCTGCCTTCCCCCTGGTTCTGTATTTCAGTCAACAGGCTGTTTCTCGCTGATGTTTGGCTCACTCTGCTGTAACAGCATCTTGTACCCTCGGATAAATAGTCCAGCTCAAATCCGCCTTCAGCAATATGACTCACGAAAACTTTTCAAAGGTCCATGCCGCCCCACCCTTTGCAGAGCAAGTCATGAAAATAAATACAGTGACTTTTGAGCAAACCAACACTAGGGATCTAACAAAGATAGAATAATCCAACCTATTGAGAAGGGTTATTGTTATCTGGAGGCATTGTTATCTGCCTTAGAGTTAGGGATTTAGACACAGGTCAGGTTAGTGAATTCAACACAGTTCAGTAAAAATACATTCTGAATACGTTCAGCCGCTCTGCCCGGTTTCAGGATGTGTGTGAATATTTGTATTTGTGCTCTGCTTCATTCTGCAAAGACTTGATGTAGTTTGTGGAAAGCCTATAATTAAACATAAATGGCAATGGGGCCATGGAGATGCAATCAAATCAGAATAGAAGGTATGGGCGGGAAGGAGAGTCGGGGCACATGGAGCTTAGTTGTGGGCCACAGTAGTTTCTAGGTGTTTGGGGGATAGAAAGAAAAGTGAAGCTTGTTGCCCCTAAATGTGGTCCAAATTACTATCTGGACCCAAATCCCCATTATACACAGAGCTGTCTCATTTGGTTGTGTAGTTTGGGCCTGGCACGTGGGAGCACTGTGCAGGGCAGAAGGCAAACTGAAACGCAGCCTGCACGCTGGCTCTCAGAGGCCAAAGGGCTTCCACCTACGTGGGCAAGTGCTTAACCTCCTGAAGTAGCTGTTTAACCGCTTCACACGCTACTTCTTCATATAAGATGCAATGACACTGAAATGTACAGAATGCATTGCTGCGAGAGTGTCCTAGACAGATTTTATTAATCATAGTATTGGGGACACACTGGCACATTCACCTCCAAGTAAATTAATTCTACACAAGGGAGATTTTACTCTTGTGGACTGAAAGAGCAGGAGAGTTTTTCTAAGTCTTTAGACAAAGATGTTTAGACTCCAAAGTCCTTTTCAGGTAACCGCTATACACAAAACTTTATTTTGAAAAACTATTATAAGCTTTACCACAGAGACCGCTCTCAATGCATTATATCAAGTATTATAGACACGATTTAAAATATATTTACGTCTAATTCAGAACCAGTCATTAGGATTAGCCCTGTAGCCAAATTAGAACCACCAGGTAAAATAAAAGCACTACCAGGCGATGAGGCTTGAGTGTGAGCCATTGTTTTAGCTGCAAAGGCTGAGAAACCAGGCCCGCCTTGCAGGCATCATCAGACAAAGTGCAGCAGGTGTGGACACACAAGTATTCTGAGACTCAGCCTTCAAACCAAAGAAACCAAACTTTACCTCAGCAACGGAAAGTTGTTTACTTATGAACAAAGACAAAAAAGAGCACCAGCCTGGGAAGTGCCAGCACAAATACAAAAATACTCATTTGGTAAACTCCCTCCCAGTTGAGGCCCTGGCACAACCTTATAGCACATTAATCTAAAAAACATATTTTACAGAAAGTAGGGGTGTTGAGTGCGGTTTAACATCTGTGTAAGCTTTATGGTCCTACTCCCTTCTCCAGGAGAACTGATTGGATGATAACATGTCAAAAGCTGCAACGTGGAAGGTAACCTATTAAAAAAGTTCACAGTCATGCTGGATCACACAGCACATCCGTCCTAATCTTAGGTTTGGAGGAGTTGCCAGCTGAATGTCTCTTGCAAACCTTTCCACAGTGTTTCTATGAAATTCTGGGGCCCAATCTCTCAGGTTCCTAAATCTCCTACTAGTAAACGCTGTGAGCCTGGTGCCGCTTCAGGAGCCTCCAAAGACATGTGCGAATCTCCAAATACCCATGAACTCTAATGTGCCCAGGACAGAACGCACAGGAGGGGCTTTGAGAATGAGCTGCGGGAGTGAGGGCTCCGGTGACAGACACACCTGCCTCAGGACCTGGGGCCTCGCGGAAATATGCACAACCTCGGCTACCACACTGGTTAAATGGGAATAATAATCAATGCGTTACACGCCTGTCCTGGGGGTCAGTGGTGAGGATGGTAAAGCACTTCCTATACTCCCTGGATCAAAAAAGTAGCAAACAGCATTATTATTAACTAGGTTCCCATTGGCAACCAAAGGTTCAGATTTATTTATTTTTATCCTATATCTCCTCAGGACAAAATAGCACTATTGAGTGTCTATCACATCCTAAGAACTTCAATTTTAGGTCACAGCATTAAGAGCTCCTGGTTTTAGTCCCATAAGCTCTCTTTGAAATGAACAAAGGTTCATATTTTTAAATATTTAAAATGCAACCACTTTAGACAAAATGACCTGGAGTCCAGGCTCAAAAATAAACTGTTTTGCAGAAATCAACTATGCAGTCCCAGAACCTCCCCTAAACGCTTGGGGCTAAGACTCCCCTGCCCTGCAGGTGCCTCCAGAAATTCAGGTGGAGCCAAGGGGCACAGTATGATCCACACGTGTGTTTGCCCGGGACCAAGGGGGTCCCAGGACGCAGGAAGTCGGTGCTTAACCCAGGAGAGTCCCAGGCAATAGGGACTGTCACCCTGTGCACACTCGGCACCACCTCGCGTCCCTGAGTGTGTGCGCTCCACGGGGTCCTGTCCGCCTCGGAGCGTCAGCCCTCCTCTCACAGCCCTGACCCTTCACCCTCAGTGACCGCTTCTGTCATGGACCCCGACCAGGACTCTGCTCACCCCCGGCCCAGAGGACAGCAGGGAGGACAGGGTCACTGCAGCCAGGAGAACTGGGTGAAATATCTGCTCCAGTCGCGACTGCTAAGGGCCGTGGCAACACACTCAATGCTCTGAGCGTCCGGGGTGAGGAAACCACACCTGCTCCGAGGCCTGTGGAGCCTCAGTGCGGCCCTGTGTGTGGAAGCGCTCATCACGCCGTCAAACACTCAGAAATGACAATAAGGATAACGCTGGGACCGAGCCAGTAAGAAAAGGGCCTTGGCGTGCACAGGGAAAGGACCCTGGTTTATTGCTGAATCAGCTTAATAGCAGAAACAGCCAAGCAACTGTAACACTGAGCAGCACGCAACGGCTAGCCACCTGGAATCACCATGAGCGCAAACAACCTTTGCTCAGCCAACGCCAAGCATTCAGGGTGCGGCTTCATCCAGGCCTTTGTTCCTCAGGTTTCCTCTCCAGCAGGCAGCGCAGGCGGAGGCAGGCTGGGGCCCGCTTTGACCCTTGACTCTGCCAAGCCCTGTGAGGGGCCTGGCTGGAAAGAGGGGCGGGTGGGGTTCCCGCAGCTCTGCCCTCCCAGGAGAGGATTTGGCTAATCCTTCCAGGACGCTGTGCCAGCTCGCAGAACTGCTGTGTGGGATGGTGCTGGGCAGGCTCAGAAAACGCTCTTCTGCGACACCTGCCCGGAAAGATGCACAGATTTCATAAGGGGGGGCTCCGCCTCTGCTCCCCCGAACTCCCATCCGCTCAGCTCTCCCACTGAGTGCGGCTGGGGCGCTCCCATCAAGGAGACCAGGAATCCTGGGCAAATATGAACCCCAGTTGTCAGTTCCCCTCATGACCTCCCTTAAAAAGAAGCCCACGGAGGAATCCGTGTGCCAGGAATCTGGCTGAGAATGAGAGGAAAACGGGTCAGGACACCAGGGCCCGGCCACTCTTCACCTCAGGGAGGGGCAGGGGCTGGTCCTGGCAGAGAAGCTCAGCCACAGACATCCCAGCAGCGGGAGGGCAGCCTGGCAAGAGCTGGAGGCAGAGGCCTGGGAGGCAGGCAGGCTCCGGAGGGCACTGCGTGCGCAGCTAGTTCAGCGATGTGTCCTCTGTTGGCATCCATTTCCAGGGCTCCCGCAGGCTTCTCCGTAAACATGGAGCAGGACTCCAGAAGGCCAGCTCCAGAAGTGGCTGCAGACGAGTCCCCCGCAGAGTCCCCCACGGAGTCAGCAGGAACCGGGAACCGCAGAGGTCCCAGGTCTGCAGAGCAGGGCTCAGGGCAGGCCTGTGAGGGGCCCACCGCCCCCACACCATCCCAGCTCCCGGGGCCTGGCCACCACCTGTTCTGTATAAGCCTCTGGGAAGAAGGGCCCCTGTGGGAGGGGGAACTGCCGTGTGTTTTCCACAGAAGTAGAAATATGAGTGAACTCTTAAGGCTATTTGGTCTCAGTCTAAAGAAGAATTTTCCAGTGTTAAATGGGTTAACTTACAAAGTTTTTGAGCTGCTTATCACTAAAAGGGCAGAACCACCCGCAGGTAAGAGTGCAGGGCGAACTCCTGCCTTGCTGGGGAGGTGAGAACAGCCTTAGCATCATCTCAGACGGGAGCATGAGAACTGATCATGGGAAATGTGGGCGCCAGCAAAGACAGCACATGCCTGGGCTTGAGCCCGGGGAGGGCACTGTGAATGCCTTCCTTTGCTCCATGCACTGCTGTGTCTGCTCTAAAATGGGAAGCCACGCTGGGCCCACATATCTCAGCAGGTAAAGTGCAGAGTCCTTGGGTCTGTCTTCTAGAACAATCATGTAACGTTAACCTTGAAACGTAGGCATGTTTGCAAGGAGAGGCGAGGAAAGTGAAAGAGGGGAAGATGAGAAAGAAACAAACTTCACTGTATAAGAACCACCACACTCTAACTTCCCAGCCGTTTCTTCCACCTTCCTGAGCCTTGAAAGCGTCTCCGGGTGCAATGGGAACGCTGCTGTCACAGTGAGTCAGCTGTTTCTGTGGGTGCTGCCCCACCAGCGTTCCTGGTGTGTTACATTACCTTGAGGTGGGTAGGGAGCAGATCCAGAAGAATGCTGAGTCCCAGCTACATGGGATTCTGAAATATGATGAGGTGTCTTAGGTCTAGAAATGTCTCTGCTTTGCAAGTTCAAGAACTTAATTTTATGAGTATGCCCAAGTTTGTGTGGATCCTGAAGGCTGAGTCATGTGAATCACACTCATGAAAATATGATAAACTAGATACCAATTTATTAATTTATAATTCATAATGTATTAATTCGTAATGCCTGGCACTATAACTTTGAACAAATTCTGCACAAGGAACATGATGGACAGATGTAATATGCAAAATATTTATCAGCCTGAAAGGCATGGGTACCAGTTAATGAGATGGACCCACACTCATATTAGGGAGATGTCCACCCTGGAAGTGGGGGCAGGAGTGAATATTTGAGTCACTCTACCACCTGCCAGTCACAAAAAATATGATCAATTTACTTTTTTTCATTGAAAACATACAGTGACCCTTTAAGGAAGCATTTAAGAAACTAGGGCTTAGAGACTTAGACAACTTGTCCTTGGTCCCACAGGTAGTGAAGATAGAGTGTGATTTTAAGCACAGGTCCATGCGCACCATATTGCAAAGGAAAGCTCCCCCTGGTAAATTTACAGCGGAAACAAGTTTAGATCAGATGGTCAGCTGCTGTTGATATGACAAAAGCAAAGGATAACATGATTTCTTAAAGGAATTATTTAAATTCTTAAAGACTTTTCCTAATGAATGATACTAAAAACTAAGAGCTGGGCATTTATTTTATTTTGGCAAGACTGGGCTCAAATGTCTCAGCTCTCTGGACCATCAGGGTCATTTTCCATGTGGCAAACCTGGCTGTTCGCCAGCGCTTGGCAGGAACAAAGCTGAAATAAAAGTGCAGCATTTTATTTCTGAGTGATGCTTCTCAACTTTGGTTGCACATGAGGAAGACCGGGAAGCTTTTAAAAAACATGATTCAGGACAACTGCCACCCGCCTTCAGTTAAAAATAATCTTGTGATATCTTCCCAGGTGATTCTAGTGTGAAGCCTGTATGGAACTACTGTTCTACCAGTGTAGCGGGCCCGCTCAAGTGTCCATGTTCCCACATCAATCCTCTGTCAGTTACTCGTCCATGATGAGATAAGTGCCACTCCTGAGAGAGTTGTATAGTTTTTATATTCATTTATATTTTACTAAAGAATCAGTCCGTGATGTATTCGGGGAGGGGAAGAGGCTTCCCCACAGATGGTTTGGGAAGCACAGCTCAACACCAGGTATTAGGTCACCTGGCTTCATCCCAAAGACCACACTTGCTGCCCTTCTGAGCCTGCTACGGGGTCCTTTATCATTTATTGTTTCATTATCAGGGTCAAATATAGCATCTGCAATGGTTGGCTTATCTTTGCCTGTTTTTCTCTGAGGACATAGTTGCAGCACTTTCTCACTTCTATAATGTACCTGAGGAAAATGGAAATGTGTGAGTGTAAAACACAAATTGCCACGAAGTGATGACAGTGACATGAAGGGCTCCATTGCACTTTGAGATGAAGAAGTGGGTGCCTCACTTAGAGTAAATGCGAGGCTCCTCAGTGAGTCCCAGCAAGGGGGCAGGTACATGTCCTATCATGGCCCATTGGACAACTGATGGCAGTCCTGTACCATCAGGACCGGGTGGCCAGGCAGGAAGGGGCAAGGAAGCATAATCCCATGAAAAGGGACCAGCTGTGCAGAGATTGGACTGCTTGAGTGTTTTAAGGGTGACCCACCATACAGATTCAGGCAACACTAAGTCACAAATCATTTAAGGTATATAGCCAAAAGCTGATTACCTTCATATTAGGCAAAACACTGATACTAAATTGTATTAAGGCAAGTTATGTCAGCCAGTTTTAAATCCAAAGCTTACAAATTTTAATCCAGGAATAGCCTGTTTAACCAAACATCTTTAAAACTATTTTTATGAAATGTTGTTTTGCTTTAGATGCCCCGGGCCTCAGGGTGGGGCCTATCCTTAGATGCCCTCCCAAGACCTCGGTTTAGCAACGCCCAGGAAACCTTTTGTGCCAAACACAAACAGAAAATTTATTCAACAAGTAGCTCATCAAACAAGCATTGTTAAAGAGCAGAGTCATGGTGAGACTGCAACTTCCCTCCAGCAGGGCAGGAGGAAGCCACAGTATGTGAACAACTACTTGATTAGCTCTCCAGTACCAAAGGTCACCTGTGATCAAGAGAGCTTGACTGGGCATATGAAAAAGGAAAGAACTGAATCAAATCGGAATCTGAGAAACTCAGTTCAATTGGATCTCCTAAAAGTCACAAATGCTATTGTTATTGTGGTAATTAGCTGGCTAATATTAACAATAGGAAGAGTGCAAAGGGGAGGCCAGGCATAATGAGCATGGTCACCTGGGAAGCTTCACCAGAAAGCTACAACTTCACACAGCATTGTTCTTCCAAGGGGATTAGCACCCCTCCCTTCCCCCATCTGGTACTGAATTGTTGCAGGGAGAAGGGGAGATGGGTACATGTGCAGTGAAGTTGGGGTAATGTAGGGAGGGCGCTTGCCTGTCAGTCTAACCTGGGAGGAAATAATTGGCTAGAGGGGTAGAACCACTGCAAGTGCATGAAATCCTGAAGGGTTAATTGGTTAAACTGCTAGTTATAATCCCCAAAGCGTTCTCTCACTCTTGCACTCCTATTGCTCTTCTTTGCTCTGTAACCCGCACTTGCCCAAGTGCTAAACCACAATGTGGCCTTAAGCAGCAGCATGGCCCATGGCCATGCAGACCCCACACACGATGGTCTGCAGCTGAGAACACAAACTAAGCTAGCCAGATGCTGGACTGGACTGGACTTTAATATGGAGCAAAGACTCTAGGCCAAGCATGTCCCACTCAAAGGCTAACACGGGCCAAATAAACCAGGCATGCGGGCTGCAAGTTTGACATGCTTGTTCTAGGCAATAGCTTTAATTCTTGACCTGCTGAAGGCAAAATTGGACTTTTCCCCTGATGGGGAGAAAGGAAATGAGACATTGAAAACCCAGAAGTTTAATTCCACGCAATCAAAAATTACTTATTCTCCTGGGCAAGTCTCAGGAAATTCCTTTCCTTGCGACACTACAAGAATTCCACTTCCACTGGCCACAGGTGGGGACACAATGGGCACTCCACCAATAACATTACCAGTGTAAATGCGTATTCATTCATTCAATCACTCAATGAATTCCATTCATTCCACAAGATTTTATTAGTTTCTACTACGGGTATAGGTGTTAGGATATTGGTGGTGGTGTCAGGTACTAAAATGATTATGAGGTAACTTCTGTTACAAGAAACTTAGAATATAACAAATTCTTAATAAACTTTTGTTTTAGCTAAATAACCCTACAAGTTTCTTTTGAAGAAAGGTCAAGATAAAACATGGGCAACAAAGCATGAGCATTCTTTAAATCTTGTCTGAGCATGCATGCGTGCATGCACTCGCATACACACACACACACACACACACACACACACACACACACACAATACACAGGCCAAGTACATTGTCTAAATAACAAAAAGGGCCAAACGCCCTACTTTCCCAGTGTGGTGATTTAAAAAACATGTTCACAATTCCTGGATACTCTTCCCTTAAGGAAGTGGAGCTTCCCCTCTCCTTGAGTGGGCTGAACTTAGGGACTTGATTCTAACGAAGAGAATCAGGTGGAGTTGATGATGTGTAGTCTGAAACTAGATCATAAAAGTCATTGGAACTTATTCCTTCATGTCCTCTCTCTCTTGGATCCCTCACACTGAGGTAAGTCATGTCCTGAAGAGCCCTGTGGAGAGAAACTGAAACAATGTGAGATTGGAAGTTGAACTTTGGCTTCAGCAAGTCCTCGGGGACTGCAGCCCTAGCTGACAGCTTGAATGAGGCCTCATGAGAGACCCTGAGCCAGAACCACCAACCTCAGCTTTCCTTGATTCATAACTCTCAGAAACTGTGCAAGATCAATAGTAGTTGTTTTTAAACTGCTAAATTCTAAGATGATTTGTTACACAGCAAAGATAACTAAGACACCTGGTTAAAATGGGTAACTACTGCTTCTTTACCAATTACAAGTTTATTCCTCTTTCCTCCTTGATAAATGTTATCTTGATATATATTATTCTTGACACATTATTAAAATTCACAGTCAGAATTGCTTTTGCTTACTGACAGTGCTCCATCCAGGGCAAAGCCTCACTTCCTTAACTTCCCTTGACTCACCTAACACAAGAGCCAAGTGCGTAAGTTCCTGACTCTCTTACTGAGATGGCTCATGCTTGCTGAGGTTGTGCTATCTCTTGTTGCAACAGGAAAATCAACCCAAACTTCGATTGCAGGTGCCTTTTTGGTGGATGGAGACTAAAAGTGTCAACGATATTTTGAAGTTGTATTGGGCAGTAGACTTCCTGTACTGTGCATGGATGGAAAGTCATTTAAGTTGGTAATAGATATAATTATAAAAATATTAGCGAATATTTATTGAATGTTCATCAAATACCAGATACAGTGTTAAGTGCTTCACATGCATTGCATCATTTTAATAGAGTAAATTAACTTTGTGAAGTGATTAATATTATTCTCTTCATACTAGAAATAAGTAAATTGAGGTGTTGAAAGGTTAAGTAAGTAACCCAATGTCACACAGCTAGGCAGCAGTGGAATTTGAATAAAACTTCATCCAGACCAACATTCCTATCGTTCATGGATTAATGCAACCAATGTGAACCATAACATCTACTTAATTCTAAAAGCCAATGATTCCAAATATTTCCTTCAGTCCAATTGCCAGCTACCCCACTAACTCCCACTGTGTCTGGAATCCTACCTTTTCTAACCACCTACAAGCAGGTTTCAAATACTCTGTATCAAGTCCTCTTAGGGACAGCCAAAGGTAAGTTGGAGGAAGGCTTCCATGGCTCAAAGAAAGTTTGGAAACTATGAATCTAACCTTTTTTTCAGTAATAGTCACAAATCTGGACACCAATTCCCCACATACTCTTAGAAGATTGAAGTGCAAAAATATTTGCCTGGAAGTAAAGTAAACGTTCTACTTTTCCCCAACCCAGTAAATTATTGGAAGAAGAATAACGAGCTGAGAAAATTTCCTAAGCAATTATTCCTCGTTTCCTATTTGTTCCTATATATTATTTCTCATAAAGAATCATTTCTTCCAGAGCAAGAAAAATAAAGTGTCCGAGACATGGGAATATTGGCATGACAGAGAATCAGGAAAGAGCGCAGCCATGAAGTCAAGGACAGTGGATGAGGGAGATGAGGTGCTTCCAGTGACTAGGCTCTGCGAGGTACATGCATTGTTACCAAAAGAAGGAAACCAGTAAATTAGAGCTGTTTGAATGAGCAATCATTCCTAAAGGAGCTGGCAAGTGAAACGTGATCACTGTCTGATCCTCTCCTCAGACTTCTGCCCTTGTCTGCATACTCTTCACCAGCATCCCTTCACTCCACTCATTCATTCGTGTATTCATTCTTTTAACACTGGCTCAGCATCAGACTGCATGCAAAATAAAAGACACATTTACAGTGTGGTAAAAACATAAGGTATGGTCACATGAAAGTTTGGTCAGAATAGAAGCAGCTAATGTTCAATTAAACAAACAGCATTGCATTCATCCAGGGGACAAGGGCACTGGAGGTCAGCATGGGCTTGGAGGCAAGAAGAGCCACAGAACAGCCCTTGCCTGTGCCTACTTCCAGGTATAATCATGTGTATTTAGTCACGAACCTCCTCTGCTTCATCAGTCTTTGCTTTGTCTTCCCACTAGATTGACTTATACAGCTCAGGGTCCCACAAAGTACAGCTTCCTTCTTGTAATGCTTTGAGATCTGGGCCTTTCCTACTTCCCCCTCACCAGATTTGTTCCCTTCTTTCTTGTCTGGCTTTGCTCTTTGAGAGGAGAGAGCTCACCAATCTGTCTAAAAGGTCATTTGGGCTCATGTATTTAAATGGTAATGTGCCTAGGAATGTTCTTAGCTCCAGATTTTTTCTACTGCTGGGACTTTCAGAAAGGTATCAAGTCATTTGGGGGTAGCCTGAGGCTCCATGGTCACACTATATTATCTACTCTGTTCCTTTTGGGATCTCGGCTTCCAGAACCCAACCTGGGTTTATGCTAAAATACAAGCCACTGTGTAAATGCAGATTCTGTTCCTTCCCTCTATCCATCCACCCTAGTGGAAATGTGAATGCCAACAAAGCAAATGAGGAGAATCTAAATTAATTAACCTAATTACTCATCAAGGTAAGCAAATTATTAATTTTTTCAAGTGCACTATTAGGTTGAAATAGCGCCTTTTGAAGAGAAAAATGAGAGAAGACAACAACAAATGTTTTGTATATTTGAATGATTATTATTAAAACAAATATTAATGATTCATCTAAAAGCCTATTAACCATATTTTTTTCTTCCCATCATTCTAGGTTTGCTCAGTCATTTTCAGTGTTTTATAGTGAAAAAAAAATTTTGCAGTTAAAGAGTCTGCTCTTAGCCAGGTACTTGCCTATATCTTGGAACAAGTTCCTACATATTTCAGGGCCTCAGTAAATGAGGCATGTCTTGAAGGAGTGTTTTAAAGATTAAATAAGATAATGTAATTAAAATACACATTGCAGTAAGTACTTACTATGTCAGTTTTGATTATCTGTGATTGCTAATCATTATTTTGGAGTGTAATACTTTTCACTTTTCAACTCAAATGCCTACAGACATATCTTAAGCTCAAAGTAGTCTTGTTTATATCACCTGTTTACTCTCCAAGTTCTTCTGTCCAACCTGACATCGAAACAGTGATCTGTCTCCAGGGAAGGCTACCTAGTTAGATTAGTCAATGGGTTCTCTTGCATTCTGGCTAGGTTTTGGCCAAGGTGGGAGGGGTCACAGGCAGGGGATCAGAGGGCAGAAGAATGAGGTCAGGTTAAGTATTTATTTCTAAGGGGCCTCTCTGTGGGTCCCTCCACCAAAGGCCACAGTAGACACCAGGAGGCTTTCTATGTAGCTCTCTCTTGGTTCCAGTAAATGCTCCCCTCTCCTACCACTTACTACCTCCAGGGTACTAGACCACTTTTTATTGTCTTTTAAAAGTCTCATCCACAACTGTATAAATAATCTTTTAAACTCCTCTCAGTAACTCAGCTCAGAGATGGATTCCATTCCAAGCTAGAAATGACACAATAATTATTACACTTTCCAATATTACTACTTCCAAGCTTAGATTAGATTTTGTTTCAATGTCAGGTTATATTCATATTTAGTTTAATCAGGTTCTTCCATGAGGCCTTCTATCATTGCTAATAGAAATGTGTGTTCTTCCTAATGAGAGAATGCAGGAAAGGAGAGGAGTAGGGGAAAGGAAAAAGGGTGATTTTATTTTTCATTCCCTAAACAGAAAAGCCAGCAGTCTTGGGACTTGGTAAGATAAAAGTGCCAGGTGTTTCTCACAAATTCTGGGAAAGCCACAGAAAGTAAAAGGGGGACCTTGAAAATTAATCTATACCAAGATATTCAGCAGAAGAATTTAAAAGTCTATAGACAAAAAGGTATATAAGGCAGAAAACCCCCACCCAACTGGCTCTTCAGAGTAGTTGGAGTCCATCTGCACTTGATAAGCCAGATGATAGACTTGCTTGCCTTGCTTCTTTAATAAATTTGAATGTTGTACTTTTTAAACAAATTACTTCCTAAATAAATTCATTTTAACACAATGCAATAACCTGGAGTCACTCATTAGAATTCATTCTTATGAGTATGACAAGAGTGGAGATGGGGACAGTTCTCTGACTCGGGGGACTATCTGCTAATATCTCTCTGGTGTCTGTGAGAGGTACCTGTAACAGAACAACCTGAAATCTAGCTGAACAGAATTCCTGTAACTAGGGATATAAAAGAGAAGCCACGTTCAGACTGGTAGAAAGGATGAAGCTGCTGAATGGGCGTATGGTGTGACAATGAAAAAGTGGAAGGAATATCTTGGCTACACAGATCCCCCAGTGAGACATCCCAGCCCCACACTGGGCTCCCAAACCTGGGACCTTATTGCCAAAAAGAGGAGTCCCCAAAATATGTGGTTGTGAAAACCAGTGGGGATTGCATCTGAGCACGATGAAGGGCTGCTAAAAACCAAGGTGCTTCTCTTAAAGGGACCACCCCACTGATGAGGCTCAAATACACAGAAGGGCACATACAATCCACACAGGATCAGATGAGGTTCCACTGGGCCCTACATACATCTTCTACATGGCCACTCTGCCAAGACTGGAAGACAGACCAAAAAGGAAAAAAAAAAAAAAGAAAAAAAAGAAACTAGACCAATTTATTTCACCATACACAAAAATTAACTCAAAATAGTTTAAATGTTAAATTGTAAAACCCCAAAATCATACAACTCTTAGAAGAAAACATAAACAGTAAAGTCTTTGACATCACTCTTATTAATACTTTTTGATATGTTTCCCTAGGCAAGAAAAACAAAAGAAAAAAATAAACAAATGGGACTATATACAACTAAAAAGTTTTTGCCCAGCAAAGGGCACCATCAACAAAACAAAACGACAACCTACTAAATGGAAGAAGATATTTGCCAATGATATATTAGTTAAGAAATTCATATCAAAAATATATAAGGAACCTGTACAACTTAACACCAAAAACAAACAAATAAACAAAAAAACAATACCATACCATCTGATTAAAAAATGGACAGGGAACCTGAATAAAACCTGTATGTCCAAAGAAGACATACAAATGGCCAGTAGATATATATATAAAAAAGATGTAATATATCACTAATCATCAGGGAAAGGGAAGTTAAAACCACAATGAGATACCACCTCACACCTGTCAGAATGGCTATCATCAATAAATCAACAAAGGCTTGAGACTAGGATCCTAGCCTTGCCCCCACCCAATCTGGTCTCAGATGCAAACTGGGACCCTACAGTCACTCTGGTAAAAGACCTGCGGCCACAGCTGCAGACCCACGGACACCAAGACTCCAGGCATCCCAGCCACGGATTTCTGTCAGTCACAGAGCCCACCCCCCTCCCCACTGGCCCGCAGCAGTGGCATAGGAACTGCTAGACCCTCTCCACACAAGAAGGCCTCCTGCCCACACAGTGGCGGTGGCACTACCTACATTTGAGACTGGGTGCGGGGACACGGGGAGTTTGTTTCCCACAGCACACACCTGCACGACCAGACCCTGCGCCCACACAGGGAGGCTGTGCTGAATTTGAGCCTGGGCACATGGACATAGGGAATCTGTTTCTTGCAGCATGCACTCGTGTGACCAGACCCCAGGCCCACACAGGGCACTGTGCCACCTGACTTTGATTCTGGGTGAGGGCACACAGAAGTCTGTCTCCTGCAGCGCAGGAGTGGACCTCCTGCCGACACAGGGTGGCTGTGTAATCCGGTCCCCTAAGCAGACCTGGGACCCTCACTCTCCACGCGAGAGGCAGCACTGAGAACCAGTGACTTGACTCTGTTTCTCACCATACATACACAGGATCCCTGACTCCAAGTACATGCACATTAAGAGCCAGTGACTCCAATTCTCGGTGCATGCACACACAGGGACCCTGATTCTCGGCATGAGGTTGCACCAAGCGACAGAGACTCCAATACTTGATTCTCGGAGTGGGCACAGCGGGATACTGACTCCTGGCACACGCTAGGGGACTCTGATTTTCAGCACACAACAGCGGGGTCTTTTTTTCAGCATGGTGCAGGCGGGGTCCCTAATTCTAGGTGCAAGCATGAGGCCACACCTAGTGCCAGTGACTCTGATCCTGGGTGAGTGTGGCTCCCACAGACCCACAGCAGCCACACATCTTGGTGTCAGAGCTCTTCAGTGACACTTAGGTGGTGTGAAGCTTCTACTGCACACAGCCCGGGCCCTCACAACTCGGTGATTGGACCTTCTGGTGATAGTTAGAATGGGGAGACAATGAAACAATCCCCAGGGGAAAGAAAAGGAGGAATTGCCAAGAAAGGAAACAAGTGAAACAGAGGCATGCAACATGACAGAAAAAGAATTCAGAGTAATGGTGGTACAGTTCATAAACCGGATGAATGAGAAAATCAACAACCTATGAGAAAATCGGGAAGAAATCAAAAGTGGTATAGTTACAATAAAAAATGCTATGGAAGGATTCAACAGTAGACTAGAAGAAGCAGGGGACTGAATTAGTGAGTTAGAAGATAAGGTAGAGAAACAAGCCAAATCTGAACAGCAACTGGAGAAAAAAATTGAAAAGCAGGAGGAGAGCCTAAAGGAGCTTTGGGACAACAAAAAACTAAGTAACATACATATAATAGGGGTGCCAGAAGGACAAGAAGAGCAGAAAGGATTAGATAATCTATTTGAACAAATAATGACAGAAAACTTCCCGGATATGGGAGAAAATAAAGTTATACAAGTACATAGAGTCCCAACAAGATGAATCCCAAAAGACCCACACCAAGACACATCATAATTACAATGGCAAATGTTAACGACAAAGAGAGAATCTTAAAGACTGCAAGACAGAGACAGAGAGTTACCTACAAAGGATCCCCCATCAGATTATCAAATGATTTCTCAACAGAAACACATCAAGCTAGAAGGGAATGGAATGAAATATACAAAGTAATGCAAAGCAAAGGTCTGAATCCAAGAATACTCTATCCAGCAAGACTATCAATCAAAATTGAAGGGGAAATCAGGAGCTTCGCAGACAAAAAAAAGGCTAAGGGAATTTATTACTACCTAGCCAGTGATGCAAGAAATGCTAAAGGAAATGCTGTAAAAAGAAGAAATAGAAAGGGGGAAAGGAACACAGGCAAAAAGTACAGAAATGGCTATAAACTAGTACCCATGAATAATAACATTAAACGTAAATGGATTAAATGCTCCAATCAAAAGACATCGAGTGACTGAATGGATAAGAAAACATGACCACTGTATATGCTGTCTACAGGAGACCCACCTCAGAACAAGGGACTCACACAGCCTGAAAGTGAAGGGATGGAAAAATATCTATCGGGCAAATGGAAATGAAAAAAAAAAGCAAGGGTAGCAATACTTATATCTGACAAAATAGACCTCAAAGTGAAGACCATAACTAGAGACAAGGAAGGCCACTTCATAATTCTAAAGGGATCAATTACAATAAGAGGACATAACTCTAGTAAACATTTATGCACCCAATGCAGGAGCACCCAAATACATAAAAAAAAATCTGGAAGATATCAGGGAAGAGATTGACAGCAACACAATCATAGTAGGAGACTTTAATACCCCATTAACATCACTGGATAAATCCTCTAGACAAAAAATTAGCAAAGAGACTTCCAACCTAAATGACTCACTATATCAGATGGACTTAATCGACATCTTCAGAAGATTCCACCCCCAAACTACAGAATACACATTCTTCTCAAGCACACATGAGACATTGTCAAAGATAGACCACATATTGGGACACAGGCAAAGTCTATCCAAATTCAAGAGGATTGAAATCATATCAAGCATCTTCTCAGATCACAATGACATAAAATTAGAAATCAACTACAATAAAAACAATCACAAAATTTCAAACACTTGGAGGCTGAATAGCATACTATTAAACAATGAGTGGGTTACCAAAGAAGAAATGAAAAACATCCTGGAAACAAACGACAATGAAAACACAACAATTCAAAATTTTTGGGACACAGTGAAAGCAATCCTGAGAGGGAAGTTCATAACATTACAGGCCTACCTGAAAAAAAAAAACAAAACAAAAACAACAAGAAAAACTGGTAATAAACCAACTAACTCTGCAACTTAAAGAATTAGAAAGAGAGCAACAAGAAACACCCAGTGTGAGCAGAAGGAAGAAAATAATAAAGATCAGAGTGGAAATAAATGACATAGAGACCAAAAAAAAAACAATACAAAAGATCAATGAAACCAAGAGCTGATTCTTTGAAAGGATAAACAAGATTGATGAACCTCTAGCCAGGCTTACCAGTAAGCAAAGAGAGAGGAACCAAATAAACAAAATCAGAAATGAAAGAGGTGAAATAACAACAGACCCCACAGAAATATGAAAAATCATAAAAAAAAAATACTATGAGCAACTCTACTCCAACAAACTGGTCAACCTAGAAGAAATGGACACATTCCTAGAAAAATATGACCTTCCAAAACTCAACCAGGAGGAATCAAAAAAATCTGACTAGGCCAATAACTATGGAGGAAATTTAAGCAGTAATCAAAAAAATTTCAACAAACAAAAGCCCTGGAACAGACTGCTTCACAGGGGAGTTTTAGCAAACGTTCAAAGAAGAAATAAAACCTATCTTCCTCAGACTATTCAAAAAAGTTCAAGAGGAAGGAGCACTTCCAAGCCCTTTCTACAAAGCTAGCAATACCCTAATCCCAAAACCAGATAAAGACAATACAAAGAAAGAGAACTATAGGCCAATATTTCTCATGAACATAGATGCCAAAATTCTCAACTAAATTCTAGTAAATCCAATCCAGCAATACATCAGAAAGATCATACACCATGACCAAGTGGGATTTATTCCAGGGATGCATAGATGGTACATCTGCAAATCAATAAATGTGACACACCACATAAACAAACTGAGAGATAAAAACCATATAATCATATCCATTGATGCAGAAAAGCATTTGACAAAATCCAACACCCTTTCTTGATAAAAACTCTCAGCAAGGTAGGAATAGAAGGATCATACCTCAACATAATAAAAGCCATATATGACAAACCAACAGCCAACATCATACTCAGTGGGCAAAAACTAAACCATTTCCCTTAAGAACAGGAACAAGACAGGAAAGCCCACTCTCACCACTCCTGTTCAACATAGTACTGGAAGTACTAGCCATTGCGATCAGACAAGAAGAAGAAATAAAAGGTATCCAAATTGGAAGAGAAGAAGTAAAACTGCCCTTATTCACAGATGACATGATATTGTACGTAGAAAACCACAAAGACTCCATCAAAAAAGTACTAGACTCAATAAATAAATTCGGCAATGTAGCAGGATACAAAATTAACACTCCATGGCTTTTCTATATACTAATAATGAACTCACAGAAAGAGAAATTAAAAAAGCAATCCCATTTACCATTGCAACAAAAAAATTAAGATACCTAGGAATAAATTTAACCAAGAAGATAAAGGACCTATACTCAGAAAATTTCAGGATGCTGAAAAAAGAGATAGAGGAAGACATGAACAAATGGAAGAATATACCATGTTCATGGATTGGTAGAATCAACATCAATAAAATATCCATACTCTACAAAGCAATCTATAAATTCAACACAATTCCCATTAAAATACCAATAGCATACTTCAAAGACCTAGAACAAATTCTTCAAAAACTCATCTGGAATAAAAAAAAAAAAAAAAAGACCCCGAATAGCTGCAGCAATCCTGAGACAGACGAACAAAGTTGGAGGGATCACAATACCAGATATAAAGCTATACTACAAAGCCATTGTTCTCAAAACTGCCTGATACTGGCACAAGAACACACATATAGACCAATGGAACAGAACAGAGAACCCAGAAATCGACCCAAGCCATTATGCTCAATTAATATTTGACAAAGGAGGCAAGACCATACAATGGAGTCAAGACAGTCTCTTCAATAAATGGTGTTGGGAAAACTGGACAGATACTTGCAAAAAAATGAAACTTGAGGAAGTCGCTTGCCCTCTGTGAGCTGCAGGAGCCTCACATGGTCAATGGGCCACAGCTGCCCCTTCCAGGAATGTGGGCTGATTGTGTGTGTGTGTGTGTGTGTGCAGCACTTGCCCTGAGGGCACTCCACTTCCTAGTCAACACCCCTGCCTCACCACCCTTCCCTCAGCCTTCTAGGGACTGCACAGTCTCTTCTGAGTCTCTTGCATGGACTCTGGAAGGGCCACTGCTCTCCGGTCTCCTTTTCAATCTCTGCTGTCACAGTCCCAGCAGGAAAGAGAGGGCACACACACACACCATTTTCTGGAAGGACTTTGGCAATGGGACTGTTGACCAGTGGGAGATCGGAGCCAGACAGCCAACCAGGGAGGTGGCACCCCAGAAACAGAGACCATGGGAGGTCTCAAGGGGGTGGGGCCACATGATTACATGCAATTGGGCACCTGAAGAAGGGGGCAGGGCCAAGTGACCAAGCAATCAGGCAAAAGTGGGCACAGGATGCGGGGGGGGGGGGGGGTGGGGGTGGGGGGGAGAGGGGGGAGGCAAGGGGATGGCAGAGGAAAGAGTGGGGTGCGGGCACGAAGATTTAGGAGTTCCCCAGGAAGCCAGCCGGTTTGAAGACTCCAAACAAATTTCTTTCTCTTTTTTTTTTATTGATTAAGGTATTACATATGTGTCCTTATCTCCCCATTGCCCCCAACCCCTCCCACTTATGCCCTCACCACCTTGTTGTCTGTGTCCATCGGTTAGGCTCATATGCATGCATACAAGTCCTTTGGTTGATACCTCCCCTCGTGCACTGCTGGTGGGAATGCAGACTGGTGCAGCCACTGTGGAAGACAGTATGGAGTTTCCTCAAAAAACTAAAAATGGAACTTCCATTTGACCCAGTGATCCCACTTCTAGGAATATATCCCAAGAAACCAGAAACACCAATCAGAAAGGACATATGCATCCCTATGTTCATAGCAGCACAATTTACAATAGCTAAGATTTGGAAACAAATATCTTTTCAAGGTAAAACATAATCTGCCAGGGGAGGCAGGCAGCAGAAGCCAAAGGAAAAATAATGGTACTTTGTAATCTGAGCCACAGAAAGCGAGGAGTACAGGGGCATTCTCCTCACTTAGCACTTCCCACAAGGCAGGGGGCCTCCACCAAGGTTACCAGCTGGGAAGGACCCTGGGACAAAGAGAGCAGCTGCCCGCCCAGAGACCCTGGGGGAATGACGGGACTCCTGTCCTCTGTACTGGTGTAGGGGTGTGGGTGGAAGGGGCAAGCCCATCAGAGCAAAGGGGCACAAAGTGAAGGGCTGCCTACCCAGAGGTCACCATAAAGGAGGCACAGTCTGTGGGCAGCCCAGGGTTCTATTTTTAGCTCTGCCCTTTAACTGCTCTGTGCCCTTGAGGAAGTCGCTCACCCTCTCTGTGCTGCAGGAGCCTCACCTGTACAATGGGCCACAGCTACCCCTCCCAGGTGTGTAGGGTGATTGTGTGTGTGCAGTACTTGCCCTGAGGGCATTCCGCTTCCTAGTCAACACCCCTGCCTCACCACTCTTCCCTCCCCCAGCCTTCTAGGGGCTGCACAGTCCCTTCTGGACCTCTTGCATGGACTGTGGACAGGCTTTTGCTGTCCTGTCTCCTTTTCAATCCCAGCTGTCACAGTCCCAGCAGGAAAGAGAGGGCACACACATGCCATTTTCTGGAAGGACTTTGGCAAAGGGACTGTTGACAGGTCGGCGAGCAGGGCCAGACAGCCAACTAGGGAGGTGGCACCCCAGAAATAGACCAACTGGGGTCTCAAGTGGGTGGGGCCACATGGTCATGGGTAAGAGGGCACTTGTGCAAGGGGGTGGGGCCACTGGCTCAGTCAGCTGTGGGCATCTTATCAAGGGTTTGGGGCCAGGAGTTCCTCTGATCAACGGGGTGGTGCCTTGTGATTGGCTGGAGGTCGGCAAGTGATCAAGGGGGCGGGGCCACGTGAACAGCCAGAAGTGGGCACTTGAAAAGGGAGTGGGGCCACGTGATGGGCCCAGACTTGGGCACCTGATCAAGGGGACATGGCCATGTGTCAAACCAGAGGGGGTGCAGGTGGACAAGGGTGGGGACTCCTGATGGTCCAGAGGTGGCATGTGAATTGGGGGTGGGGGGTAGGGCTAGGAGATAAAGCTGATGCCAGAAAGAAATCAATTTCTTTTCCAGGAAAAACAAAATCTGGCAAGGAGATAGGCAGCGGAAGCCAAAATAGACTTATTGGTGGTGATCCCTTCATAAAGTATATAAATATCTAATCACTGTTGCATATCTGAAACTAAAATAATATTGTATGTTAACTGTAATTGAAAAATTATTTTATTAGTGAATGGTAGTCCATATTTCTCTAGCATACTTCAGTTTGTAAGGTCTATTTGTAGGAATTATTTTACATGTAACTCTGCTTATCCGGGGATGTAATATTATAAGTATTTATAATACAACTGTAATGAAAAGAAAACTGAAGATCATTGTTAGTAAATGGCCATGTCAAGTTGTAGAATGTCAGTTCTACTACTGAAAGCAACCTATTGAAGCAACGCTAAAATTTATCAAGAGAATCTAATTGAAAAGGCTCTACATACGCTAACATTGCTTTTTACCTTCTAAGGGGTTTATGTGATTAAGAAACTGAAGGGCCACAGGTGTTGATCCAAAGGCTTCTCCTTGCCTTGGCTGAGCTGGGCACAGCAAGCCTGTGTATAGCGTGCTGCCGCCACCTAGTGGTAAATATGACACTTAAACCTTGTGACTAGAATAAAAATCTCAGAACAAAAGTGGATTAGCAACATTAATTTGGGGGCGGGAGGGCAAAATGGGGGGATAAGTAATATTACATATTACACATATGTAATACCTTAATAAAGAAAAAAAGAAAAAGAAAAACCTTGCATCCTCGCTCACCTTACACACACACACACACACACACACACACACACCCTTTTGACAAAATTAGATATTATATAATGAGCTATTTTTAACATGGGCATGCCAAGACTCCTTTCCCTACATTTCTCTATTCATATCCTATGATAAGTTTTTTTTTTTTAAAAAATGTTATAAATTAAAAAAAAATTTTAAAAGAGCAGAATTTTATCATCCTAGCCCCTCAATATCAGAAATATCTAACATGGATATTCAAGTACAGAGAACAACCTTTCAAGTTTTTTTATGAACACTTAAGCATCAAACATATAGCATTTCTCCCAGTGGGCACCATATCTCTTCTCAGAGCCAAGAGAACAATTCAGAAGCACTCGTTCTGAGTTCTCACAGAGTTGAATCTCTGTTACAGAGATCACAGAGTAGGAGTGGATGGAATTAGTTTCACACGCTGGGAAAAGTACATGTGCCCTCTCCCCCTTTCTGTTTGCTGGCTGGTGATCCTGCACATCAAATCAGCTATGGAAATTTTCAAAACAGGTGTCCTCAAGTTGGGATGTGGCTTAAAAATCCTTGTCATTAAGTGAAATAAGTCAATGAGAGAAAGACAAATACTATATGACTTCACTTATACGTGGAATCTAATGGACAAAATAAACAAACAAAATAGAAACAGATTCATAAATACAGAAAACAGACTGGCAGCTGTCAGAGGGAAGGAGAGTTGGGGGGCTGGGTGAAAAGGTGAAGGGATTAAGCAAAGAAAAAAAAACCTCACAGACATAGACAACAGAATAATGATCACCAGAGGGAAAGGTAAAGGGGGGATAAATGGTGACAGAGACTTGACTTTGGGTGGTGAACACACAATACAATACAAGGATGATGGATTATAGAATTATACACTTGAAACCATATAATTTTATTAACCAATGTCACCCCAATAAATTCAATGGAATTTTTAAAAATTAAAAAAAATCCTGGAGCTTTGGTTCAGGCAGATTTACCTGGAAATGAAGACTTTCTACATTCCAGGTTTAATTACCCTCCTTTTTGTTTCTTAGGTGATAAGATAAAGGGAGCCGCTCAAGGTACTAAAGAAGTGAGTGGCTAGAAGAGTATCTAAGCATTGTTTATGTAATTTTATGGTGCATATGGAGAATACAAATATATTCACCTGAACAGTTATTAGACCCTTTAATTTGAACATTCTGTATTAGAAAATTAGGAAATACAAAATAAAACTTTATTCAGTTATAAAATGGGAAAGAAACAAAAACAAATACCACCACTCAGTCACCTCACAGAATCATGTAAAAACACACCACTCAAACCTGTTCTTGTTTGAACCTATTAAGTTTTAGGGCCATTTGTTAAACAGCAGTGAATAACGGAAACATGCTATCGCACTTGATATTAAGTGCAGGAAGCAGATTGCATCATACTGATAATATGATTTCCATTTATGGGAAAAGGGCATATTTTTATGTTTCAAGGAGCCAAATGCATAGGAGAAATAGAGAATACAACTATACCACTAATAATCATGACATCTGGGCGGAGAAGGCCATGGGAGCCGGAAGAGTACTGTCTATACCAGCACCACCCAGCAAAAATATATGAGCCACAAGTGCAGCACACATGTAATCTTTCATTTCCTAGCAGCTGTAAGAAGAAAAGTAAAAAGGAACAGGTGAAATTAATTTTAATACTGTGTTTGACCAAATAAGATATATTCAAAAATATTATTTCAACATATAATTGAGACAAAGAACACTGTTAATCAGGTATTTTACATTATACTGACAGCTCATCGTATTATAGACTGTTTCAAGTGTTCAATAGCCACATGTGACTAGTTGTTACCACAGTGGACAGTATGCCTCTATACGTTTCTATATTCTCAACAGACATTTTTGGATTTTTTTTACGACTGAAATGCATTCTTATATTACCATTACAAATAAACATAAGTAAAAACGGTATAAATTGACAAAAAGTGGTTTATGCTGTTCAATATTTAAATGAATTTTTTAAAAACTACAGTATACTCACTGAGGAAAGTTTAGAAAATAAAGACTAGAAGAAAACCAGTCAAGATCGCTTGTCATTTCTATATCCAGAAAAAACAAACACTTTTAACATTTTGGAGACTTTTCTTACAGACCTATTCCCATAAGTTATAGATTATATGTAATATCACCTTCATTTTGAGGGGTTTCATTGCTTCCATTAGTTGGGAAGTGCTACGTCTGTCTGTGTTAGGTGTCCTTTGTGGCCCTGCCTTTCGAAAATTGGTTACAAAACTGAAGGTTGAATGAAAACAATGAACTCCAGTCCCTCTGACTAGAAGAGATTTAGAAAGTACATGTGAAAAGGACCCTTTTTTACTTTTCTCTTTGATTTTTAAGATATCCAGCATTGACTTTTTATTCCTCCTTGGGCTGCTGCTTGGTATTTCCCTCCATAGAATTCTTAGTGGTGTGCTGTTCAATTTTTAGGAGGGCTGTTTAAACCACTGTATTGGCATGTCATGGAGGCGGGAGTTGACAGAATTCTCTGAACTCTGAGTGCGGCCTGGGGTGAAGGAGTGTGGGACTCAGCCACTAAAACCTCTCCTTCACGTTTCACGGGGTTCTGTCTGCTTGTCTTGTACTTTTTGTGAGGTAGAACCACAATCTGCTGGAGAGACATTAATTAGGCAGGGCTGGGTTCACATTTATACTGAACATTACTGTCCAACCAAAAAGCCTTCCCGTTTTTGTCCATAAAGGAGCAGCATTGGAGGCAATGAAACACGTGTTCCAAAGGACCTGCTCCCAGCATCACACATTTGCCGTAACTCCTATTGCAGGGTTCAGGGGCAGAGAAGTTAGAGGCAGAGAAAGAGAGAGACCCTTTTCTATAAAGGCAGCGCATTAAAAGTGCTCAGATTTGCCCCTTCATAGAGAGCTCTGGTAACACCCGCCCCCTTTTAAAATGATCTCTTGTCATCATGATTCCTCCATTAAAATTATCATTTTCATTAGAAAATTACTTACAAATAGAATAAATGCTCTATGCCTCTAAAAGATTCCCACGAAATTTCAGTGATTGGGTTCAAGTGTAGAGAAAAGGTACTTCTCTGGTTCCATACAAATTTTAAGACTCTTTTTTCATGAACATTATTTCCTTTATCCTCACAAAAATCTTATCCAGTAGTTTTTATTATCCTTCTTTATCCAATGAAGATCTAATCAAAAGAGTATTACGTAATTTATAAGGTCAAACCTCTAGTACAAATCAGAGCCAGGATTCAAATTCAAGTTTGTCTGTCTACAAAATCCATGCTCTTACCACTAACTGCTCCTCCAACAGCACTTACTCCAGGCTGTGGCTAAGTATGTTGAATTGTATCATCTGCAGCCTTTAATCAAATTCAGCACAACATATTAACACCTGACTTTGCATATTGCTTTACTATATTTGCACAGCACTTTCACATCCTTCATGGATTTTGGATGATGCTCTGAACCAATCTTTAGAAATCTGAGCAATATTTAATCCCCACATGGACCAGAGTCTGAGAATATGGCTGCTAGTTCAATAAGCCTGAATTAGAAGGCCAGCTCTGACAACGTCTGTGTGACCTCGTATAATTCCCTGAATCTTTCTGGGTCACAGAGGTCTTGTATATTGTTAGTATATTAAATAATGTATGCATGTTAGGTATTTAGGTCAATTATTGGCAATAGTAAGTACTCAGGAAATATTGAAGTGCCCAGATACACTTCTTTTGTCATTTATATTCCAAAGGGCAGGTAAAATATCATTTGATCATGACAATTTTACTACTAGTTATCTACCCAGAGGAATGAAAACATACTGCTACACAAAGACTGGTACACAAATGTTCTTAGCAGTTTTGTTCATAATAATAAAACATTGGAAGCAGTAATCGGCTGGTGAATGGATACACAAATTGTGGTACATCCCAACATAAAATACCTCTCATCAATAAAAGGGAGAGAACTATAATGCAAATAGCAACATAGACAAATCTCCAAAATATTGTGCTAAGTAAAGGAAGCAGATCCAAAAGCTGTATGTCATTTGTGTAACATTCTCAATAAGGTAAAATCATAGGGACAGAAAATAGATTAGTGTTTGCAAGGCTATTGGGATGGAGGAGGGAGACTTCTGTGAAGGGTCATGACGAGGGAATTTTTGTGGTGTTTGGCATATTCTATATCTTGATTGTGGTGTGCACATTTGTCAAAACTCATTGAACTGTATTCCTTTAAAAACATGAATTTTATTGTACACAAATTCTACCTCAGATAAATAAACAAACAAATAAATAAAAGTTAAAGTCACAGTTAGATACCACTAATCACCACCCAAACTCTCTAAAGATGTAAAAAGACATTAATATCAAGTGTTTGTAAGGTCATAGAGCAACCAAAATTCTTATACATCACTGGAAGGAGCACAAATTGACACTATGACATTAAGAAACTTTTGACCTTATCCAGTAAAGATGTATAACCTATGTCTCAGAATTCCACATATGTGTTCAATAGAAATTCATGCACAAAAATGTTCATAGAAGCATTATTCCAAAACAGCCAAATGTATATACAACCCAAATGGTCATCAGCATAAGAATAATTATGGCATTTTCAATAATAAGATACCGTACAGAAATGAAATTCAATTACAATTACTTCCAACAATATGAATGAATTTTGTAAACATAATGCTGAGCTAACAAAGTCAGATTCAATACAATGACAAGAAGGGAAACATGTAGGGCTAAGAGACCACCCACCATGTCGTGCTTGGCCAAAACATAATTGCAAGAGCCACCTCTTTCATACGTTAATTTGCCTTCTTATATGTTAATTAGACTCCAGCAGCACTTTTACAGTAAATCCAAAATGAAGATAAGAATAAATAGACCTAATAAATTCACAGCTCCAAGATCTGGCCACACCGCTTACACATGGCGAAAATGGGCCTAACAGAGTCCTGCAAACTTACACTGGTATTAACCTGCTTGGGCTGCCAAAACAGAATGCCACAGACTGGGTAGCTTAAAATACACACACAAAACACTTGTCACAATTCTGGAGGCTGGAAGTCCAAGATCAGGGTGCTGGGCAGGGTTGGTTCCTGGCTAGTAGCGGATGCCTCCGTGCTATGTCCTCATAGGCCTTTCTTTTATATTTTAATTTAAAATTTAAATTAGAGTTTACTGTCAATATTATTTTTTATTAGTTTCAGTTGTACAGTATAGTGGTTAGCCATTCATATACTTTACACCAAGCATGTCAAACTCGCGTGCCTCATTTAAGTAAACGAGGCATGCGGCCCACCGGCCGCGAATTTGACATGCTTGCTTTACAGTGCTCCCATGATATTTCCACCCAAAGGGCATCATATACGGTTATGACAATATTAAAGACTATATTCCCTGTGCTGTACTTGACATCCCCATGACTATTTTGTAACTTCCAATCTTACTTCTCAATCCTTTCACCTTTTTCACTCAGCCCCCCTGATCCCCTCCCCTCTGGCAACCATCGGTCTGTTCTCTGTGTCTATGAGTCTGTTTCTGTTTTGTTTGTTCATTTATGTTGTTCTTTAGATTCCACATAAAAGTGAAATCATGTGGTGTTTGTCTTTCTCTGCCTGACTTACTTCACTGAGCATAATGCCCTCTAGGTTCACAGGGCCTTTCCTCAGTGTGTGCATGGAGGGAGAGCGAGCTCTGGCGGCTCTTTCTCTTCTTGTAAGGACACTAGTCTCAGCAGATTAGGACCTGTCCTATGACCTCTTATCCCCTGAATTACCTCCTTAGAGGGCCGATCTCCAAATACAGTGACATTGGGGGTTAGCACTTTAATACATGAATTTTGGAGGACACAGTTCAGTCCATACAATACTCAGAGTGTCTATGGATGACAAACAACGTGTGGAGTGTCCTGCTTATAACTACCACAGTGTTTTAAAAATTGCCAATCACCATTCATAAATTTCTGCACATATTCTAAGAAATTTCTCCATCTATTTTTTATCTTTGATGAAAATAATAGTGTCTTGGGCTGGTAGTCTGCTTGTTACCATGGCAACAAGGATATATGTGCTGCCCTGAGCAGTGTAGCAGTACCTCCGTACCTTGGTTGATGGAATGACTGCAAGCTCTGTCCAAACAAACCAGTTGTATCATTTTCTTTTCTAGTAACGAGGTGAGAAAGTTCCCCATAGGTCTTCATACAGTAAACGTAACAGAGCCTAGTTACATAGCCAGTAGTGACTCCCTGTAATGGCTTCAGCCCTCTTTAAGGACAGGTACAACCTCATAGAGCGTAGATCATTCTTACCCAGGGGATAGGTACAAACGTCAGGTTCTACAGTAGAGATTTAAAACCCAATATGTGTTTTCTCCCTCTTTGGTTAGTAACTACCCCTGTGACCATGTGAGAAGCTACATTTTCCATTCTTCCTTGCTACTAGAAGTGACTAATGCATCTAGATTGTTGTCTGGGACTCATGGAAATGATATGAAGGGAACACATAACCAGCACATGTCTTTGGCTCGCTTACCCCTCTTTCCTTCTCCTTTCTCTTGGACTATGGATTTGATGTCTGGAAATACAGCAGCCATTTGGATGACTAGAACTTTAAGAACCATCTTAGGCAAGCGATAACTTCAAGGAGGGAAGCCACATATTAAGGAAGATGGAACTAAAACATGGAACAAATCTAAGTCCATAATGACCCCATAGAGTTTCCGTACCAACCCTGGATTGTTGAACTCTTTCATATGAGGGAGAAATAAGTCTCTTACTAGCTGTGTAAAGCGAATTCCCAACTGATACAGAGTATAGAACAAAAATCTCAAAATGCCAAAATTACCTTAGAAAGTCCTTTAAATCCCCCCCAAAATACAATAAAGTAGCTTAGGTCTTGAATAGATTATAGGCATGCAGAGATCTTGAGCCCTTTAATTCGGGGGCCAGTCAAGAAAATAGACTGAGAGTCCATCCATACATTGTTGTAAATTCGTAGTTGCCCTTCAGAAATGATCTACATTACTTTCAGAGACTGTAATTCAGAACTTAAAAATCATGTGTGCTATGAAAAGAAAAATGTTGGGAAGCACCAGTATATATAATCCTGATAGCTGATGACAACATATGCATATATGCTATATGTGTGTATGTGTATGTGCATATATGGAATTACAATGTATGATTCGATCTTCACTTTTCATAGGCAATGCTATTACTTCAACTGTATTACTTAATGTTTATGACTTTTAATTAACAGTTCGATTTTTTTCAAGCCTGTTGAACAGCAGCATGGTCACCTGACCACTACTAGAGCAGGATGGCTGTGATATCTTTAAAATCCTTCATATTTTCTTGCCATAGGTTTTAGGGGAGCTAAGCTTGAATACATCTGTATGTATGTGTTCTTTAAGCAGAATTGGGGGGGGGGGAATTATCAATACAATTAAAATTGCTTCCTTTTCTCTTCTTTCTCTTTTTCTTGTGTTTGATTCGATCTACCACACATCTAAAACTAAAGTCATGCTGCCATGTGGTTCTGTCAAGCTGTGGGTAAATGGAGCTCTGAAGAGAATGGCAAATGCAGAAGTTCTGGAACTCAGAGTTCTCTACGGAATGTTACCAGGTTGCTAAGCTGTGTAATGTATCTTAACAACTGGGGAGCCACGTAGGCTCCTTGGAGCAAGAGTGGGAGAATCTGGAGGGAGATAGCTATATTCTTCTGGAAGCATTAGACATTAGACTGTCTCTGCCAATTAAATCTCCCTGCTCAAGTGCAAACATTTAAGGAAATTAAGGACAAGTCAGTATAGACCTATTTTGAGGCTTGAAGGGTATCAACAGCCTTGAGTTCCTGTCGACCAGACTGCCTTCTTTTAAAACTGTCCTCAGGTACAACTTTAAATACACCATTTAAAGATAATCTTCAAAACTTTTAGGTGTGATTCAGTTAATGACTCAAGTTCATCTTCTTCTCAAGACTATGTAAAAGCCAAATAAGTCTGTTTTGAGGAAGTAAAGTATTATCTTTTAGAGTAGCCACCTATTTTGAGGCGATCATACAAATATGCTAAGTTTATGAGATAAAGACATTCATTCTGTGGGAAACATTTAAGTTCATTTAATAAATACTTATTGAGCATATACTATGTGATAGGTACTGGGAATACAGAGGTGGAAAGTTGGACTAGAGAGAAGCAGAAAATAAAGGAAATGTAAAAAAATATGTCAGGGAATGACACCCTATGAAGACAGCTTAAGGAGGGTCAGGGTAGAGAGTGACTGAGGCTGGGATGGTGGTGGGAACTACTTTAGAGAAGAGTAAGGAAGCCTTGTGGAGAAAGCCTCGTTATAGTGACAGCTGAAGTGAGGGAAGAAGCCATGGGAAGATCTCAGGGTCCTGCACCCTAGGCTAGTGGGCCTGAAAATGCAAAATGGTTCAGCCTTCATCACCTAAGTAATAATCTTTGCATTCCTAGGGATTCATAGTAACTTTAGCTGTTCATTGAGCAGATAATAATATTCTCCTTTTGTAAGCATAAATTTTACATATTTGCTATTTTGGACCTAAAACATTAATATTTGATGCAGATGTGTGGTATTTTTCTAAGTAACAATGGCCAGAGTTAGGACCAGAGGGATTGCTAATACTTTGAAAACCACCTATTTTGAGGATTTTGTAATTTAAAGGAAATTCAATAATTTAGAGGCCCAGTGCACAAAATTCGTGCACTCAGGGATGGCGGGCGGGGGGTGGGGGAGGATGTTCCTCAGCCCGGCCTGTGCCCTCTCGCAGTTCGGGAACCCTCAGAGGATGTCTGCCTGCTGGCTTAGGGGATAAGGCCTAAGCCGGTAGTCAGACATCCTTCTCGCAGTCCAGGGCTCTTGTAGTCCAGGTCCCCTCGCTCCTTACCGCCCGCCTGTAGTGGAGGCAGGAGAGGTTCCCACCACCACTGCTGCACTCACTAGCTGTGAGCCCAGCTTCTTGCTGAGCGGCGCTCCCCCTGTGGGAGTGCACTGATCACCAGGGGGCAGCTCCTCAGTTGAGCATCTGCCCCCTGGTGGTTAGTGTGCGTCATAGTGACTAGTCCAGTGATGGCGAACCTATGACACATGTGTCAGACGTGACACACGAACTCATGTTTTTGGTTGATTTTTCTTTGTTAAATGGCATTTAAATATATAAAATAAATATCAAAAATATAAATCTTTGTTTTACTGTGGTTGCAAATATCAAAAAATTTCTACATGTGACACGGCACCAGAGTTAAGTTAGGGTTTTTCAAAATGCTGACACGCAGAGCTCAAAAGGTTTGCCATCACTGGACTAGTCGTTCCACCGTTTGGTCAATTTGCATATTAGGGTTTTATTATATAGCATCTAAATTCAAGAGATTACAGGAAAGGAAATATTGTCCCAGAAGTACTTACACAGTTCTCTGAAAGGTGAATAGTAATTTTAATTAGCTCTCTCCACAGAGTTACCTCTAGATGGGTTTTTCTTTTCCTCTTCAGAGTGTAGCATCAGAATTAAAATAGAATTATAAATGGAATGCAGCTACTTTTACTCAGCAAATCTTTTGGGTGTGTCTTTGAAGTCAGGAGGTCTCAGCCTAGGTTTTGCAATACACAGGTAGTGAGCTAAGACTCTGGATATTTATTGATAATAACCAAAATATTTATGCTCACAAATTATTTAGTTTTTAAAAGGAATTATTAATACCAAGAAGGGTGATTTTATAACAGTATCTCTGGCTTTGGTTGCAATGCCACGTGCTTACCTGATTGGGAACATTGGCATTAAAACCTGTTTAGAAAGCTCTTCTGAGCAACAGTTACTGACACACCATAGTTGTGGTGATTGAAAATTTGTTTTTAGTACTTTGCTTCCCCACAATTTTGGGATGCATTCTTTAAAACCTGAACACATGATGGGAATCTGTCTTTTATGTGAACATCATCTGTTATGCTTATCATGGTGGGGAAAATAGGCTGAGAACTGTTGCTCAATATTATATAGCAAATACCTATTAAGCTAAAATACTGGAAACAAGTGTGTGTTTTTTGTTTTCCTTCTGTGTTTTCTCAAAATACACCTATTATTTATCACTAAACTGTATCTGAGACATCATAAGTGATCCATAGCCCATTTGTATAAGTAACTATAACTGAGTTAGTCTACAGAATCCATCCATGACATACATTGACCAGTTTTGCATTGATGGGTTTCTCTAATATTGATTTAGAAAAAATTTTAGCCACTTCATTAAAAAGTAAATAAGATTTATGATTCACCAATAAAGATAATGTTTATCAATTAATAAATAATTTATCTCGGGGAAACCAAGATGGCGGCATAGGTAAACACCGGAAATTGCTGCCTCCCACAACAACTTCAAAAATACAATGAAAAGACAAAACGGACATCATCCAGAACTACAGGAAGGCTGGCTGAGTGGAAATTCTACAACTAGAAGGGAAGAGAAAAGCACACTGAGACTCAGAGGAGGTGTGGAAGTAAAGCGCAGAGGTACGGAGGCTTGAGTGTGTGCGGAAAGGGGATGGCACCTGAGGACATGGCTGTCTTTTTGAATCGGGAGGGAGTCACAAGCTCCCGACTGCTCTGAACTCCAGTTCCAGGAAGTCTCTGGGGACCCAGGACTCATACAGGGAGAAACTGGACTGTCTGGCAGCGGGCAGAACTCGGAACTTGAGGGCAACTTTCCCTCAGAGGTGCTTGCAGTGATTACCACGGAACACTGAGATGTGTGGCCCCTTAGGACAGGGCTGAGGATCAGCCAGAGCTGCTTGCTCCGCCCTTTGATTCCCTGAGACCTCGCCCCACCCAGGCTGTGGCAGAGGCTTTTGCATATGAATGCCCTGGCCCTTTGCAACCTGAAAATTACCTAACAAATTGCAGCTGGGCCAGACAGACCCAGAACTTCCAAGAGAAGGCCCAAGGCCCCACAGAAGCTTGCATTGCTTCACAGCTGGGCCTAATCTGGGCACTTCCAAACTCCAAAAACGGAAGGGCAATCTGCAGTTCTCTTCATAGCTCCTGCTGGGTAACCTCAGGCAGAGGCTAAATTAGCACCTCCTTAGATCCAAGAGCCAGGGTACCCAGTGGTCAGAGTGGGACCATCCAGATTACAACTCCTCAGATCCATAAGGGACACACTCCGGGGGCAGACTCAGTGAGCACCAAAGCCCCACTGAAACAAGTCTTGCCCCAGAAGGGTGTCTTCAGCACAGAAGTTCTCCCACTGCAGACACAGATGATTCTCACTGCCAATTGGCCTGGAGGTCATTTCCTCCCAGTGATCCTACAACCATCAAGGCATAACTACAACAAGACTGTGCACAAAGCCCACAAGGGAGTGCACCAAGAGTGTCCACCTCAGGTAACTGGGGAGGCTGAGCCACTGGACCCTACAGGACACCTAGCACACAAAACCACTCTACCAACACAGGGAAGCATAAAAAATGGGGAGACAAAGAAACAGGTCACAAATGACAGAAATGGAGGAAAGCAAACGACTGGATATAGAGTTCAAACCCACGTTTATAAGGTTTTTCAAGAATTTTATGGAAACCGCCGATAAATGTAGTGAGACCCTGGAGAATATGAAAAAAGACCAACTAGAAATTAAGCATACACTGACTGAAATAAAGAATAATATACAGAGATCCAACAGCAGACAAGAGGATCCCAAGAATCAAGTCAAAGATTTGAAATACGAAGAAACAAAAAATACCCAACCGAAAAAGCAAAAAGCAAAAAGAATCCAAAAATATGAAGATAGTGTAAGGAGCCTCCGGGACAACTTCAAGCGTACCAACATCAGAATTATAGGGGTACCAGAAGAAGAGAGAGGGCAAGATATTGAAAACCTATTTGAAGAAATAATGACAGAAAACTTCCCCTACCTGGTGAAAGAAATAGACTTACAAGTCCAGGAAGTGCAGAGAACCCCAAACAAAAGGAATCCAAAGAGGACTACACCAAGACACATCATAATTAAAATGCCAAGAGCAAAAGACAAAGAGAGAATCTTAAAAGCAGCAAGAGAAAGACAGTCAGTTACCTACAAGGGAGTACCCATATGACTGTCAGCTGATTTCTCAACAGAAACCATGTAGGCCAGAAGGGAGTGGCAAGAAATATTCAAAGTGATGAATAGCAAGAACCTACAACCAAGATTACTTTATCCAGCAAAGCTATCATTCAGAATTGAAGGTCAGATAAAGAGCTTCACAGATAAGAAAAAGCTAAAGGAGTTCATCACCACCAAACCAGCATTATATGAAATGCTGAAAGGTATTCTTTAAGGAGAGGAAGAAGAAAAAGGAACTCTTACCATTTGCCACAGCATGAATGGAACTGGAGGTCATTCTGCTAAGTGAAATAAGCCAGTCAGAGAAGGATAAATACCACATGATCTCACTCATTTGTGGAATATAATGAACAACATAAACTGATGAACAAGGACTGATCCAGAGACGGAGAGGCATTGATTGGACTGTCGGGCCTTGGAGGGAAGGTAGGGGAGGGTGGGGGTAAGGGAGAAAGATCAACCAAAGGACTTATATGCAAGCATATAGGCCTAACCAATGGACACGGACAACGGAGGTGTGAGGGCATGAGTGGGGGGAGGGGGGTTAGGGGGGTAACGTGGGGATAAGGACACATATGTAATATCTTAATAAAAAATATATTAAAATAAATAAATAAATAAATAAATAAATAAATAAATAAATAAATAATTTATCTCCTGGTATCCACTCCTATTAATTCTTTATTTTGTATTAATTCTTTATTTTAATAATATATCCTTTTCATATTTCTCTTGTCTTTGGGGAAGAAATATCTACCTTTTTTATGAGAATAAATAATTCTTTAATTTCTTCTGTGTTTATAAGTCTTAAAAAAATTACAGCTTAAAATTAATGCTTGTCATAAAGAGAAATCTTAATAGAGAAATATTATTCCAAAGCAATTCATGGACTTTGTAAAGATATCCATGAAAATCACTGGACAATATTATCAGTGAATTAAAGTGTTGAAATCAGTACAGGCAACAGGTGAAAGAGAAAGATGTAGTCATTATTAATAGTAGGCAAAATAGTTTTGCTTTTCTTCAGGCTATGAAGGTAGATTTTAAAAAAATCAAAGACTATTTGTAGAGTAGTTTTTAAACTTACAGAAAAATTGAACAGATAGTACAGTGAGTTTCACATACAGGGTATCCCCCCAAAAGTGTATACACACTTTGAATAATTATAAAGGCATAATAGATTAAATCTAAAAAGAAAGAAACATCAATTGAGCTATTAGCTATTAAAGAGTGTTTACATTTTGGGGGGACACTCTGTATATATCCCCCCTGCCAAATTTCACCTATTATTAACATTTACATTAGTGTGGTAAAGCTGCTACAACTGCGGAACCAATATTGTACATTATTATTAACTAAAGTCCATCGTTTACATTAGAGTTCACTCTACTTTGTTCTATGAATTTCAACAAATACATAATGTCCTGTGTCCACTATTACAGTAGAGAACAGTATAGTATAGATTAGTTTCACAGCCCTAAAAATCCCTGTGCTCCACCAATTCATTACTCCACCATTTCCCTTTGGGACTCCTGGTATCCACTGATCTATTTACTCACTGCATTGTTTTGTTTTTTCCAGAATGTCACACAGTTGAAATAATACAATATGTAGTCTTTTCAGATTGGCTTCTTCAATTTAGCAATAAGCACTTAAGTTTCCTCCATGTCTTTTCATGGCTTGATAACTCATTTCTTTCTAGCACTGAAGAGTACTCCATCGTATGGATGTACCACAGTTTATCCATTCACTGTCGAAGGACACCTTCCATTTTGGCAATTATGAATAAACATTCATGTGTAGGTTTCTGTGTGGACATAAGCTTTCAATTCTTTGGGTAGTTCTTTGGTGTCTACATGGTAAAACTGTTTAGCTTTGTAAGAAACTACCAATATCGACTGTGCTATTTTGCATCCCCCTAACAATAAGAGTTCCTGATGCTCCACATTCTTGTCAGCATTTGTTGCTGTCAGTGTTTTGGACTTCAGCCATTCTCATACATATATACTGGTATCTATTGTTGTTTTAATTTTTTATTCCCTAATGACAATGACGTTGAGTATCTTTTCATATGCATGCTTATTTGCCATCTGATGATCTTCTTTGACGAGGTGTTTGTTCAGATTTTTTGCCCAGTTTTTAATTGGGCTATTTGTTTTCTTACTGTTGAATTTTAAATGTTCTTTGTATATTTTGGTTACAAGTCCTTTATCTCAGTCTGTGTTTTGCAAATATTTTCTCCCTTAATTTTCATTCTTTCGACAGTGTCTTGCACAGAGAAAACCATAATTTTGCTTTTCCTCAAGTTGGAGGGTAGTTTTATTTTATAATCATTATATTACTTTCCAGAACAAATCAAAGTATAACTTTGTCCTGAGTTATTCACTTACTTCACCTGTAAAAACTTTGAAGTTTAAATAAGACATTCAGTAGTACATAATGTATATGTTAAGTTTTGTAGAACTTTAAATGATATCTGAGGATAAAATATTTATACTTTACCTTTATTACTTTAACATTATTTTGAAACTTTTAATAGAAACAATAAAAGCTATAACATCAGATTATTAAATTTTCTATAAGCACTGTATACCTTTTGAAATATAAGAGCAAGATGAATTTCAGACTCTCTGCAATTTTCCAGGAGGAAGAATAATTCTTTGCACTGTTTGCTTTTTTACCTTTTATGCCAGAATTTAAAGTACTTCACTATCCTTCAAATTAACTAAGAGAGTTGATGTGGGAAAAACACATCGTAGAGTAGCTAAATATTCCAACAGACATGTAATGACTTACGGGTTGCAAATGAGCAAGCCAAAACCTAGGACGTAAAGCAAGCCACCCATGGTTACCTTGCTCATTAATGGCAAAGCTGGGACCATAAATCTCACTTTTTAATTATAGCTCAACATCCTTTTCACTCTCCAAACTGCCTACTGTGCCATTTTTCCCCAATACAAAAAAAAAATTAATTTACCGACCTGATTGTACAAAAGTCTCACATAGAAAGAAGAACGAGTAAGTCTAAGGTTTAATTTTCACAAAGAGGCTAGAACTACCTCCTAATTACTCATAAGTAACAATAAGAAAATGTATTTATTGTTATGTAATACGTTATGAATTTAAAATATTGAAATATATTTTATTCAGCCAGAATAATTTTATAATTTATGAAAATCAGATGTTTTGTGGCAACAGGGCTAGTAATTACTATACCATACACTCTGAATATATACCTTGAAAAGCTTGAATACAGATTGTTCTAGCCTAGAAAGACAGTCAATGAACTAAAAATACCTGCCCCAACAAATTCTTGAAATCACTTTCTAGAATATGGAAATATTTTGACACTGCAAATTATTCTGATCAAAAAAACTCCCTGCCTCGGTTAAAAATAAAATGTATATGTCCTAATAGTGCTGCGATAAATAAGATTTTTATGTAAGATAGAAAAAACATACAATGAACACACAAAAAACTCCTTCTTAAATTTCAAGACCAGTATACCATCTTTAAGAAAAGTTAAATAACTCTTTCTTAGGTTCCTAATCCAGAAATTTTCTTACCCAAATGATCGTGAATTCCCCAAGAGCCATAACATTATCTCTTATCCCTTAGGACTATGGCACTGTATGTGCCTAATAAATGATTGCTGAGTGAGTGAGGGAATATCATTAAATAGTGCTGAACACTGCAAAGAACAACATGCCAAAGGTTCTGCAGTTGGTAAATGTCATATCATTCTTTTGCTATTGGACTTTTTTTCTTCTTCAGATTTTACCATCTTCTCAGAAGATAACACAAATTTAAGATGCAGATTTTATTAAAGTACAATAGGAAAGGTCCTTATTTAAAATTAATTTAATGTAAAGCACTTTCATGGGTATTGTATTTTAAAACTATTATTTTAATTTACTATATTAAAATTGATAATAACCATGTTATCTATTTTTATGTTGGAAAGTCAACCAAGTGACCTTAAATGCAATTCAATATAGAATATACTCTAAGTTTCTCTCAAATGTTTTGATTTTTCCAGGAGAAAATTTTTCTGTTCCACCCATGCCTAGATTGATTTCAAAGTTTACAAAAAATGTGGTCCGAAAGCAGAATAGCTTCACATTGCTTTGAAACAAGAAATAATTTAGTGCAAACAAAGAAGGTGGAGAAATAATTGCTGTGTAAGAAAATGTCATGAACCCCTTTGACGGAACGATTGTCATTCTGTGATTTCAGGGTATGAGCACCTTTGGAAGTGGAAGCCAGGCTAAGGTAGACCCCAAGGCATTTTGTGGCAACAGTGGAGAGGGAGAAACCAACACTCCGTGAACATGAGCCTCAAATCCTCAGCGTCTACTCCTCAGTTTGAGAGCAAAAGCAGCCATAGTATGTCTAGAAATGGAAGTTGTTATCTAGTCAGGCACACCCCTCATCCCAGAAGGGTCTGCCACATCAAAGGTAAGGTGACTCAGGTCCTAGAATGTGTCTCTTCTCTACACAGGCTACTTGGGGATTCAGGTGGGTAAACACAGAGGTGCAGTTCAAAGCATCGAACCCCTGCTGAGGCACAGGCACTGACTATGGCGACCAGATGCCAGGACTGGAGCTAAAGCAGAGGCTGGCGGCACCCCCTGTGCCAGGTCTTCATGCTTGAATTACCCCATTATTAGGAAAGGAGGCCACTTAGGGAGTTCAGGGAAGCAATGGACAAATGGTATAAGATTATTTCAATATTTTAACAACTTGCACAGCCATGCTAGCATCTGCATGCTAAATACCAGCCCTGAAGAAGCACGTTTTACCCACCCCACTTCTCTCTTCTTCCCTGCCTCCCTTCTTCCTTTCTTCTTTCCTTCCTTTCTTCCTCCCTCCCTCCATTCCTTCATCTTTTTCTCCTCCCATCTTTCCCTCTCTTTCTTTCACATTTTAAGATTTAGTTCCCGTAACACCATTTATTTATTTAATTCTTTATTGATTAAAGTATTACATACATCTCCTTTTCCCCCCATTGACCTCTCCTCGGCCACTCCCACGCCCCAGCACATGCCCTCACCTGGCTAGTGTCTGTGTCCATTGGTTATACTAATATGCATGTATACAAGTCCTTTGGTGGATCTCTTAACCCCCCTCTCCCAACTCCTTCCCTCCCCTGCCTTCCCTCTGGGGTTTGACAGTCTGTTCAATGCTTTTCTGTCTCTGGATCTACTTTTGTTCATCAGTTTATACTGCTCATTATATTCCACAAATGAATGAGATCATGTGATATTTATCTTTCTCTGACTGGCTGATTTCACTTAGCATAATGCTCTTCATGTCCATCCATGCTGTTGCAAATGATAAGAGTTCCTTCTTTTTTACAGCAGCATAGTATTCCACTATATAGATGTACCACCGTGTTTTTTTGTTGTTATTTTTTCTTTATTGATTAAGGTATTACATATGTGTCCTTATCCCTCTATCCCCCCCCCACCCCCTCCACTCATGCCCTCACCCCCCTGGTGTCTGTGTCCATTGGTTAGGCTTACATGCATGCATACAAGTCCTTTGGTTGATCTCTCCCCCTTACCCCCACCCTCCCCTTCCTTCCCTCTGAGGTTTGACGGTCTGATCGATGCTTCTCTGTCTCTGGATCTGTTTTTGTTCATCAGTTTATGTTGTTCATTATATTCCATAAATGAGTAAGGTCATATGATATTTCTCTTTCTCTGACTGGCTTATTTTGCTGAGCATAATGCTCTCCAGTTCCATCCATGCTGTTACAAATGGTAAGAATTCCTTCCATTTTACCACAGCATAGTATTCCATTGTGTACCACAGTTTTTTAATCCACTCATCTACTGATGGGCACTTAGGGTATTTCCAAATCTTAGCTATGGTGAATTGTGCTGCTATAAACATAGGGGTGCATATGTCCTTTTTGATTGGTGTTTCTAATTTCTTGGGATATATTCCTAGAAGTGGGATCACTGGGTCAAATGGAAGTTTCATTTTTAATTTTTTGAGGAAACTCCATACTGTCTTCCACAGTGGCTGACCAGTCTACATTCCCACCAGCAGTGCACAAGGGCCCCTTTTTCTCCACATCCTTGCCAGCACTTGTCATTTGTTGATGATAGCCATTCTGACAGGTGTGAGATGGTACCTTATTGTCGTTTTGATTTGCATCTTTCGGATGATTAGTGACTTTAAGCATGTTTTCATATGTCTCTTGGTCTTCTGTATGTCCTCTTTCAAAAAGTGTTTATTTAGGTCCTTTGCCCATTTTTTTATTGGATTATTTATCTTCCTTTTGTTAAGTTGTATGAGTTCCCAATAAATCTTGGAGATTAAATCCTTATTGAAGATAACATTGGCAAATATATGTTCTCCCATGCAGTGGGCCTTCTTGTTGTTTCATTGATGGTTTCTTTTGCTGTGCATTTATTTTTTCTCCTACCTCTATGGTTTCTCCTTTCCGGCTTTTATTTTTGCTGATTCTGCAGTAAATGTTGGAGTTCCTCCACAGTGCGGTCATTGACCATTTTCTCTCTCTAATTTACTGAGAGCCTTGTCAAATTTACCCATTCACAAGTTTCAAATACCCTCTGTAGGGCAAATATTTTCAAAAGTGTATCCTAGACTCCTCTTCTAAACTTTAGACCTTTATATTTAACTGTCCACATGTGAAACACTGGATGCTTCATGGGCACCTCAAACTTTGCTCTTTGAAATTGAACTGACTGCTCTTCTCTTTCATTTCAATTCCAGTTATGATTTCTAGAATTAGCAGATATAGCCTCAAAAGATTTCCAAAGAAAATTTTTTATTCAGCTGAACATATATTTCTGTGAACATATATGATTATGAGCAAGGCTTCGTGGTAGACATTGTAGGGGATTTGAAGACATAAATGTCAGTCCCTTGCCAGCAGTTTTATACTACGGTATAGACATGATAATTCAAGGAAGAATGTAAAAAAAGGGGAGGGGGATATATCCAGTACTTTCAAGCATTTAAAACCAGAAAAAAAATTATATTCAGTTAAATACTTAGTAGTATTTGCCTTCATAGAAGAAGGAAGTTACGATTAAAATGCAATGTTTTTCTCATGTGGGTTGCTAAAGACCTTGTCCTCAGTTTTTGCCAAGACAATAGATTCCTAGGACATTATGACTTCTTTATTTTAACATGTGTTTGCTTTCCCTTGGCCTTCACTTTCCTAATCTCCTTTAGGAATTCTGTGCTTCTCATCTGGGCTTTCCTCTTGCTCTACCCTCAAGTTCTGTCTTAATTTTCTCTGTGCTGCTCTCTGCCCTGGCCCATCCCCCTCATACCTTCTTACCTGGATGAGGGAGTTGGTCTTTTAACTGATCTCCCAACCTCAGGTGAGGCTTGCTGCACTTCTACTTGTACCATACAGCTGCACAAATGATTTTTTAATGAAATCACTTGCTCAAGGACACACAACTACTGGATGGCTGAGGTAGCTCTAAATTATGTTTAAAATATGTCAGTGGCTCTACAAAATATTTGGGTGTTATTAAAACTCTCTCCTTTCCTTCAACAAGAATTTAGCACCTCCATGTGGCAGCCACTCCTTGAGAAACTGAAATGGTGGTGAGCAAAACAAGCACACCTCCTATTTTCAAGGAGCTCACAGTTGAGTGGAAGATATTTGATACTAATCAAATAAAAATATAGGTTGTCCTCCCAAAATGTATACACACTCTCTGAATAATTATAAAGGCAATTCGTTTTCAAAATTGAGCGATCAGCTGTTAACGTATGTATACATTTTTTGAGACACCCTGTATTTAGTCACAAGCTTCAACAGTTACTGTAGTACATGCTATAGTGCACCAACCACCTACCTAGGTCATGGCTTCAGGACCAAGGCACCCAGCTACCCACCTGCCAGGTGTGTCAACAACTAATGGCTTATACAGAGCCCCTCTCTGGGAATTGCTCGCAGCTCAAGGGAGCTCTCATGCACAATGGGAGTTTGACCAATGAGAGGTTGATGGGAGTTAGAAAGGCCTGACCCCCTTGCCTTGAGTTGAGGCACCTCCCCAGAGCCATCCACTGCTCCTTGTGGAACTGACTGAGGCCTCTATGGTATCTGTATTGCAGTTCAACTTTTGCCCAATCCTGCTTCACTGGCCTCCTTATACATGTTGTTCCCAAGAACACTCCCCAATAAATTTTCTTCACACAACTCTCCATCCCAGCTTCTATTTCCAGGGAACGTGATCCAAGACAATGCCTCTAAAAGAAAATAGGGTGGTACAGAAACTTGACTCCCTCAAGGGGCAGCTGGTCTTTCTTGGGCCCAAGATTCCACTACCTAATTCTCCTGTATATTCAAGGAAGTAAATGAAACTCCCACCAAAATTGTTGCTAACCTCCTTCACTGCTGGATTGAATTTCATATTTCTGTGACTAGCTTTAAATCATTGAATATTGTCCCATTTGACTCTGACGCCACTTTAATGGCAGTCCATTTGACACTTTACACATTTTGATTCCTTCCTTCCCTCACAATCTACCTTACCCTACCTTACTCTGCCTCCTATTCCTAACTCCTTTCCTAACTCTTGGTTAGAAAGATGGAATCTAAGTTCTTTATAAAAATGAAAAAAAAATGTATGAATGAACAAGAAAAACAAAGTTGAAAAAAATAGAGATCGAGGGGGGAAATGCATACACACATACATCTTTTATAATTAAAGGAGGTAGACAGAAAATAGGATATTTTACATTAATTGTCTCTTTGTTAATGTTATATGCTTCATTTGATAAACAATTTTTCACTATGCATCTGGATCAGCCACTAAACCTAGGTGTTTAAAATAAAATGATAAGAAGTAATGCTACCTTCGAAAATTGTATTCTCACTTCTATTTGGAACAAGTTACTATAAGTAAAGTTCGAAGTATTAGCTTAAATCAAAGCTTTGCATTTGGCTATGTTATCTATTCATTATTAACAAATAATCATAAAGCACCTACTTTGTGCCAGGCACCATTCTAGATACTGGAAATAGGACAGAAAATGAAACAAAAATCCATGCTTCACATAGTTTCTATTCTGGGGCAGCTCAGCCTAGTAATGTGCAAACAGATACGACAGGTGACAAATGCTATGGGAAAAATAAAAGAGCAAAGGGAGATAGAGTGTAATGGGCTGTATTGTCAGCAAAGACCTTTTTGATGTCATCTGAGCAGATAGATAAGAATGGTGTGGACCTATTGTACCAGAGGGAAATTCAGAAGAATGGCAAATATGAAACCACTATCGAGACCCTTTCTGTGAAACAAAGCAACCATCTACCATCATCTCTTATAATTCACCGATTAACATAGAGCAATGCCCTGCATGTCCCCATTCCCTAAGCTGTCCAATTCGACATACATGATATAGTATTGTACTGAAAAGATGGCCTGTCTATAAATCAATAATTGAGCCAAAAGCAAATAGCTATTACAGCAGAGGGAACGAACCCAGAACTCTGACATGAGAAAGGAGGTTTTGTACCACATTCACCTTCCTTCCTTCCCTAACAATCTACCTTACCCTGCCTCCTATTCCTAACTCCAACAGCTTTTCACCACCTGCCAGTACAAAAGAAGAGCCAATGTATGCCTTTTAGGATGCCTTTCTACATTGAGGCATTCTAGATACTTTCAAAAAATCTCAGTCTGGTGTTCATGAAGAAGGCTAACATAATCTCTCCTAGTCATTATCAAAACTTGGGAAATGAGAGGTCTATCTGGAATAGAGGCAGACCTACCCCACTTGACTCAGATCAAGATCAAAGATGTGGATCTGGTTCTCAGGCTAACAAGATGGCAGGCTATTTCAAGGAAGCATGGATTGCACATATAATTTGCTACACTGATTTTCAAAGACTCGCAGTGGTTCATACAACTTACACACATTTAAGAACATCTAATTGGGTGGGATATTACTGATCACTCAAAAAACACCTGCCCCAAATCTAATTGGTGGTTTGGTCTTCTTGTCCTTACTACTCAGGCTTGAATAACATTCCTATCTGTACTGTGAAGGATGATGAGAACTCATTGTGGGATGTTGACCAGTTCAACCACTTAGAGACGACGGACAATATACCATTTGCCAAATGCAGTCACCCACCCAGCACTGCAGCCCTGGAGAGCCCAGTCAGAGGAGTCTCACCAGCCACCAAAAGTGCCAATTTACATCCCCCACGGCCTCATTCTGGTGAGTCCCACTCAACTGATGAAATCTTTCCTGAGGCCTCCAACAAACTATCAGGGAATGGTGGGGGTGAGTGGAAGGAAATCTATATGATTGCTAATACAGCTGCAGTGATTTTTAAACAGCCATGAAATCTTCTCACTGTGAAATAGGTTATTCATTATAAAAATGTTTTACCCCTCTAATTTCAATTCAGTAGTTCAAAAATGTTAATAAATATTATAATAATTATTCATTGTATCCAAGACATATTTGTGTGGTTCTAATCTCTAGTTTCTCCAAATTAGTTAAGAGATACCAAAAATGAATCTTTAGCCAGCATAGATGGGGAAACTACTTCAGACAAAAAGTGAGTTGGGGAAATGCAATAGGCAAGGAATTTCATGTTTACATCTTCCCCACTGAATGGCAAAGTCTGTGTTCTTGCCATTCTTGACATCTCCCCAGCTTCCAGCACAGTGCCTGGTCTTTCATAAACAATTCAATGAATTAATGTTTATTGAATTGAAATGAGGCAAGATTAATCAAAAGTATAGCATAAAGTGGTTCAGTGGTTGAGCATCGACCCATGAACCAGGAGGTCACGGTTCAATTCCCAATCAGGCACATGCCCAGTTTGTGAACTCTATACCCAGTAGGGAGCATGGGGGTGGCAGCCATTCAATGATTCTCTCCCATCATGCTGTATCTCTCTCCCTCTCCCTTCCTCTCTGAAATAAAACAAAATATATTTTAAAAAGTACAGCATAATGATTATAGTTAACAATACTGTATTGCATATTTGAAAGTTAAAAGCTCTTTAAATTTCTCATCACAAGAAAAAATTGTAACTATGTGAACTGATGGATATTAACTAAGTGTATTGTGATAATCATTTTGCTATGAGATCATTATGTTGTACACCTTAAACTAATAAAAGAAAGGCACATATGGCAAAATCTAAAGATCAAGATAAAATAGAAGGAATTCTGGATAGTAGAAATTATATCCTGTTCTCTTTCTCCTGCCCTGTATTACTAAAATTTGGGGGCACATGAAAATTATTTTGGTATAATATGGTAAAATATACACCTTTCAAAAGATAATAAGAGGGATCACTAACAGCGTACTTACTATGTGATTCCATTCTACGGTCTGCATGCTTGTTAACTCATTTCATCTTTTATTTAGGAGTTTCTCTTCCCACCTTCCCACTAGCAATGAAGAATCAAAGCCTACTTATTCCACCTTCTTATAGTGTCCCTTCTTATGCTGTAAAGTGTAGGAATTTAAAAATTATATTGTAGGAGTCCTATGATGGGAATTAGGTATTGCCATCTGGCAAAATTTATATCACAGATGTCCGGCTGAGGTCATCTTTTTGGTTTATGTCTGCTATCAAGTATGACTGGAGACAAAGATATTTTTGTTTTTTGCTACAACATCCCAGTGTTCAGATACTGGATTTATAGGTGTCAAAAGGCAAAATCAGCCAATAAGATGGCTTTTGGATTGTAGCAGTGATCCAGTGCCTAATCTTTAGCCTCATGGATGTGGTGATAGCCACTGAAGTGGCCATGACCTCCTGACTCCCCTCCCTTCTGCCTGTGATAAGGCTGTGCTTCCTTGGTAGGCTAGGTGCATGATGTTGTTTTTGAAATGATTTATGAAGGGTCGAGACCAGAGTTCACTGATCCAGCCCTTCCAATGATATTAGAAACAACCAATTCCCTGTATTATTTTTGCTTAGAATAACTAGAGTGGTTTTTGTTTCCCACAAGAGTTCTCTTAATAGATTCACACCCATGACTTTGTTTTCCATACTCTAAGTAATGAATTCAGATACTATTGGGTATATACACAATTTTTTTTCACCTTTAAAAGAATTGCTGTATGTACTATGGGTTTAGTAAAAAAGATAGCATCACATAAACAGGATATATCTTTAATTAATGCAAGGGAAAATTAAGCAAATGTTTAAGTAGTTTTAGGGTAATTTAGGGGGATTTAGTTAGATGACTGTATGGAATGGATGGGGTTGAGAGACTGATGAAACAAGAAATCAAATAAAGAATCTAATTTTAACTCAGCATACATCTTCACTTTCTGTCCACAGAGCAAACAGCACACATACAATCTCTGTAATTAGAGAAAGTGACAGTTACATGAACAGGAACCAGAGAAAAAATTATTTTACATTGAAATAAGTACTTTCAAAAACAGTTTACCCAGATCAAGAAAGCTCTTGCAATGTTTCTTTATATCATCTTCCTGGCTATAGAATTCATTTTATAATATAGATATGCTTTTATTATGTTATTGTAGTATAATTCTACCTGTGAATTTTTTAATATTTATAAACAGATCCAGGGGTTGATCTTAATTGAAATTTAGAGATACTTCCATCTATTTCAGCAACTGACATATATGGCATGTGATAGGACAGTTTTTTTCAGTTTGATCTAAGTGTATTTTCCCTCAATATCATTTCAGAGCCCTGTAGAAAAATCAAGGAGTGCTTCAAAACTTCCAGTGAGAATCCCTTAGTAATTAAAAAGGTAAAGAAACAACTATTTACAACTACCTATTTAGTTTTACTTTTATCATTCCCTCTCCTCATTCTTCTTCATGTACTTTTCTGAAAAGATACCGTGTTTCACAATATTTTTTACAGCTTTATTTAAGCATAATTAACATGATGTAAAATGCACACACAGGGTGAGGCAGAAGTAGGTTTACAGTTTTTTTATGGAAAACAATACAATCAATAATATTATTAATAAATAATCATACAAGAATAAACTGTACTCACAGTTGTAAACCTATTTTTGCCTCATCTTATACTTACAAAGTACACAATTTGATGATTTTTGATAAATATATATCCACACCATGGAAGCCTCCATAGCAATCAAAGTTTTCTCATGATCCCGGTCCTCCCATGGGCAAACACTAAAGATTTAGCATGCAATTTTTAGGATTTTATATAAATGAAATTATATACTGAGATTTCTTTTTTTAATATGTTTTCTTTAATTCAACATAATTATTTTAAGATTCATCCAAGTTGTTATCCTATATAATAAAAGCCTAATATGCTAAGTGTCCAGTGGTCCAGTTGGCCGTTCAACCAATCAAAGCGTAATATGCTGTTTTTAATCTTTATTGTTGAGATTGTTACAGATTTCCCTCTCCCCCTCCCCCCACCATAGCTCCCCTTCACCCGGTTCCCACCCCACCCCAGGCCCTTGTCACCCTGTTGTCTGTGTCCATTAGTACTGCATACATGCATATAAGATCTTCGTCTAATCTCTTCCCCCCTATATCCCCTTCCCTCTGAGAATCGTCAGTTTGTTCCATTCCCATGCCCCTGATTCTATTCCATTCATCAGTTTATTCTGTTCATCAGATTTATTATTCATTTGATTTTTAGATTCACTTGTTGATAAATATGCATTTGTTGTCACTTTATTGTTCATAATTTTTTATCTTTACCTTCTTCTTCTTTCTTCTTCCTTCTCCTTCTCTTCCTCCTCCTCCTTTTCCTCTTCCCCCTCCTCCTCCTCCTCCTCCTCCTCTTTCTCCTTCTTCTTCTTCAAGAATACCCTTTAGCATTTCATATAATACTGGTTTGGTGGTGATGAACTCCTTTAGCTTTTTTTTGTCTGTGAAGCTCTTTATCTGACCTTCAATTCTAAATGATAGCTTTGCTGTATAGAGTAATCTTGGTTGTAGGTTCTTGCTATTCATTACTTTGAATATTTCTTGCCACTCCATCTGGCCTTCACAGTTTCTGTTGAGAAATCAGCTGAGAGTCATATGGGTATTCCCTCGTAGGTAACTGACTGTTTTTTTCTTGCTGCTTTTAAGATTCTCTCTTTGTCTTTTTCCCTTGGCATTTTAATTATGATGTGTCTTGGTGTGGTCCTCTTTGAATTCCTCTTGTTTGGGGTTTTCTGTGCTTCCTGGATTTGTAAGTCTATTTCTTTCACCAGGTAGGGGAAGTTTTCTGTCATTATTTCTTCAAATAGGTTTTTAATATCTTGCTCTCTCTCTTCTTCTGGCACCCCCATAATTCAGATGTTGGTAAGCTTGAAGTTGTCCCAGAGGCTTCTTACACTATCTTCAAATTTTTGGATTCTTTTTTCTTTTTGCTCTTCTGGTGGGGTGGTTTTTGCTTCCTTGTATTTCAAATCATTGACTTGATTCTTGGGAACCTCTAGTCTACTGTTGAATCCCTGTATATTATTCTTTATTTCAGTCAATGTATGCTTAACTTCTGACTGGCCCTTTTCCTTTTTTGGGGGGGGAGGGGCATTCTCACTAAGATCCTTGAAAGTCTCACTAAGTTCCTCAGAGGTTTCTAGATGATTCTTGAGTAACTTTATAACTGTGGTTTTGAACTCTACATCCAGTAGTTTTCTTTCTTCCATTTCTTCAATTTGTGGCATATTTCTTTGTCTCCATATTTTGGCTGCTTCCCTGTGTTTGTTTCTATGTATCGGGTAGAGCTGCTATGTCTCCTTGAGTTGATAGAGTGGCCTTTTGTAGTAGGTGTCCTATAGGGCCCAGTGGCTCAGCCTCCCCATTCACCTGAGGTGGACACTCTTGGTGCACCCCTTTGTGGTCTGTGTGCAGTCTTGTAGTTGAGCCTTCATTGCTTAGAGGAATTGACCTCCAGGCCAATTGGCTGTGGGGACCAGCTTCGAATACAATGGGAGAGCCGCTGTGCAGGAGACACCCTTATGGGGCAGGACTTGCTTCAGTGGGGCTTTGGTGCTCCCTGAGTCTGCCCTATGAGTGTGTCACTATGGATGTGAAGAGTTGTAATCTGGTATGGTCTCACACTGATCATTGGGTACACTGGCTCTTGGATCTCCAAGGAGGTGAAAAGTCAGCCACTGCCTGAGGCCACCCAGCAGGAGCTACAGAGAGATCTGCAGATTCCTCCTCTTTGTATTGGCTTTGGAAGTGTCCATGCAAGGCCCAGCTGTGAAGCAAGGCAGGCTGGTGCTGGTGCCGACCTTGGGCCTTTAATTGATAGTTTTGACACTCCCTGACCCAGCTGCAGCTTGTTTGACAGGTTTTAGGCTGAGAAAGGACAGGCCATTCATATGCAAAAGCCACTGTGCACAGCTTGGGTGGGGTTGTAAATTGGGTGGGGTGGGATTTCAGGAAATCTCCAAGGCTGAGAAAACAGAAATGGCTGCACTGGATAGATCTCAGCATGGGAACAATGACCGCTGTGAGCACCTCTGTCTGAAAGAAAGCTACCCCCGCATTCTTGCCCTGATGACAGACAGTTCAGTTTTTCCCCATATGTGTCTGGGTCCCCCAGAGCCTCACCCAGCACTGGGTCACAGAGCAAGCGGGAGCCTGTAAATTCAGTTCGCAGTGCCAGGGACTTCTTTCCCCAGCTCTGGGACCCTGGGCTGGGGGTCTGGAGTGGGGCTGGGACTCCTTGCTCCTCCAGGTGACCTCCAAAGAGGTGATCTCCCTCCCGATTAAAAAAGCAGCACACTCGTGTGCCAGAGCAGCCTATTCTGTGCCTCCGCGCCTCCTACCAGTCTCAATGTTCTTTACCTCTCTAGTTGTAGTTCTTCCACTCAGCCAGCTTTCCCGTGGTTCTGGATGATAGTTGTTCTGTATTTTAGTTGTAATTTTCCCCCCATTTATTTATTTATTTGTTTTTAATTTCTTTATTGGTTAACATATTACAAATATGTCCTTATCCCTCATTAACCCCCAACCTCTTCCCCCCCCCCACTCATGTTCTCATCCCCCTGCTGTCCATGTCCATTGGTTTGGCTTATATGCATGCGTACAAGTCCTTTGGTTGATCTCTTCCCCTTACCCCCACCCTCCCCTACTTTCCCTCTGGGGATTGATAGTCTGATCGCTGTTTCTCTGTCTTTGGATCTGTCTCTGTTCATCAGTCTATGTAGTTCTCTATATTCCACAAATGAGTGAGATCATGTGGTATTTATCTTTCTCTGACTGGCTAATTTCACTTAGCATAATGCTCTACAGTTCCATCCATGCTGTTGCAAATGGCAAGAGTTCCTTCTTTTTTACCGCAGCATTGTACTCCATTGTGTAGATGTGCCACAGTTTTTTAATCCACTCATCTGCTGTTGGGCACTTAGGCTGTTTCCAAATCTTAGCTATGGTGAATTGTGCTGCTATGAACATAGGGGTGCATATATCCTTTCTGATTGGTGTTTCTGGTTTTTTGGGATATATTCCTAGAAGTGGGATCACTGGGTCAAATGGGAGTTCCATTTTTAGTTTTTTGAGGTAGCTCCATACTGTTCTCCACAGTGGCTGCACCAGTCTGCATTCCCACCAGCAGTGCAGAAGGGTTCCTTTTTCTACACATCCTCTCCAACACTTGTTGTTTGTTGATTTGTTGATGATAGCCATTCTGACAGGTGTGAGATGATACTGCATGGTTGTTTTGATTTGCATCTCTTGTATAATTAGTGACTTTGAGCATGTTTTCATATGTCTTTCGGCCTTCTGTATGTCCTCTTTTGAAAAGTGTCTATCTAGGTCCGTTGCCCATTTTTGATTGGATTGTTTATCTTCCTATTGTTAAATTGCATGAGTTCCCTGTAAATGTTGGAGATTAAACCCTTATTGGTGATATTGGCAAATATGTTCTCCCATGTAGTGGGTCTTCTTGTTGTTTTGTTGATAGTTTTCTTTGCTGTGCAAAAAGCTTTTTATTTTGATGTAGTCCCATTTGTTTATTTTCTCTTTAGTTTCCATTGCCCTAGGAGCAGTATCAGAGAAGAAATTACTTTGGCATATGTTTGTGATTTCGCTGCCTGTGGATTCCTCTAGTATTTTTATGGTTTCCCGTCTTACGTTTAAGTCTTTTATCCATTTTGAGTTAATTTTTGTGTATGGTGTGAGTTGGTGGTCTAGTTTCATCTTCTTGCATGTATCTGTCCAGTTTTCCCAACACCATTTATTGAAGAGACTGTCTTGACTCCATTGTATGCTCTTGCCTCCTTTGTCGAATATTAATTGGGCATAGTGGTTTGGGTCGATTTCTGGGTTCTCTATCCTATTCCATTGATCTATATGTCTGTTCTTGTGCCAGTACCCTGCTGTTTTAAGAATAGTGGCTTTGTAATACAGCTTGATATCTGGTATTGAGATTCCACCTATTAGTTGTAATTTTGATGTGGTTGTGGGAGGCAGCAAGTACAGGCGTTTACCTATGCCAGCATCTTGGTTCCTCAGTGTTATCCTTTCTATATAATTTCAAATATATCATTTATAATTCTTATGTCCATGGTCACAAGGAATATTTCTGGCAGTGAGCACCAGGGATCCTGAGCTTTTCAAATTCACAGTGATGGGGATCAGCTGACAGTAGGGTCTAGTCATATTGTGTTAGGATGTCTTTGCTCTCCTTCTTGTAAGCCTCATTCACATATTTCTGTTAATAGGCCACTGGACTTTAGAGAAGAACTGGCTGATTGCAATAATTTTGGGCAATGTGACCAACACCCTTTAGAGGGACATGAATGTCTACACCAGCTAATTGCTCTTAGCCCAGAATAATCTGAAAGTTTTTAAATTAATTGAGATTTGTTATATGTCCCAGAATATGGTTGATCTTGATATATGTTCTAGGTGTCCATGAAAAGGAATGTTCACTCTTCTGCTGTTGTTGGGTATAATGTAACATAAATATCAATTAGGTCAAATTGGTTGATATTCTCATTCAAGTCTTCAATGGCCTTACTGATTTGCTGTCTACTTTTTCTATCAATTATTGAGAGAGGTGTTGAAATCTCTGACTATAATTGTGGATTTCTTTTTTTTTTTTCACTCCTATCGTTTTTTTAAACAGGTCATATGAACCTTTTTTTTTATTAGAAATATAACTATGTAGGTTTTTTATGTCCCCTTGATAAAATATACCTTTAATCATTACTAAATTACTGTCTTCAATCCTGATAATATTATTTGATTTGAAATTTATTTTGTTATAGAATTGTTCAGGTTTTCTATTTCTTCTTGAATTGATTTTGATAATATATTCTTTTTCTAAAAATTATTCATTTCATATAATCGTTCAAATTTATCAACAATGTTATACATAATATCCTCATATTCTTTTTAAAATATCTGCAGGATATGTTATATGTACTCTTTTACATATCAGTTTTATTGATTCGTGTCTTTTTGTTGGTAAGTTTCAACAGTTTATCAATTTTATTACTATATCAAAGAACAACCATTTGTATTTTTTATCCTCTATATTATATATTTCTTTTCTAGTTTGTTGATTACTACTATATTTTTTCTCTTTCCATTCACATACTTATTGTTCCTTGTCTAGTTTCTTTTATCTTTCTAATGTATATATTTTAAAGCTATAAATTTCCCTCTGAGGATTGCTTTAGCTACTTTCATAATTGTGCTATGTAACATTTTCAGTAGTTAAAATTTTTTCTAATTTGCATTATATTTCTTCTTAAGTCACAGCTCAATTGCTGGATATTATGTATGAAAAATTACGTGTAGGAATCTGAAGCCCGTGGTAAATGAATTTTCTTTGGGAGAGAATTTGTGTTTGTTTCTATAGGAACCCAAAGACCCTGTAAGCCTAAATCAATTTAAACCATGTTTAAGCCTTGATCAATGACTATATTTCTTCAAGGACTGTTACATTTATAGGTCACCTTCACTTTAAGAGTATAGCCCTTGGGTGGCTCCTGTCTGGGTCCTGAACTTTAAGTCCTATTATTCAGGACCTTTAGATCAAAAGGAAAGTTCTCATTCTCCAAGGTCAACGATTTAAGGGCAAAATGGATATTGCACTGGTTAGCTTCAAGTTTTTCACTTCCCTTTCCCTTTTGACCTATTCATCTCTATTTAATTCACTCCTTGACATTGCTTTTTTGTTATTGTTGTTTTATTTTAACCTGCCTTGTAGTTATGCTTAGTGGGAGGGTTACTATTCCCCAAAACTAGAAGTCTACATAAGAAACTTAAACAAAAGAATGAATCTAAAACAATACAGCTTAATTTCACCTAACGTCAACAGTTAAACATTGCTCAATCAAGCCCAGTCATCATAGCCCCCAGCTGTTGACACATTCAGCCACTAGTGTCTGTGTGTCTTTGTATATCACTTGCTTCTGAAGGTTAAGAAGCCTTTATTGGAATAGGCACACACATCCATACCTGCTTGGACTTTATGCTCTTACAACCTTTCTTTTCTTTTCTTTCTATTTTTTTTTTTTTTATGGCAAACAGTATAGTTTACCTCCCAACTCAAGAAAATAGACTTTCTATTTCCTTTTCCAACTAATCAAGGGAAACAATTAAGTTTTCTTCTCTAATCCTCCAGCTTTCAGCTGACATTTAGCAGAGTAAGGAGACAGCAGTTCACACTATCCACAGACACACCACAAAGCCTCTTGACTAACTTTTCCAATCATAAAAGAGAAATACTCCCAACTCCACAGAAAATCTTACTATGTGTCATGAGTTTGTTCTTATCTGAAACAGCAATATAAATAAAATTTACACATTAAACATTTAAAAATTACTATGTTGATGTTCAACGAAGGGTTTTAAATGGTTTCACAAAAAGTAAATAATGTATTACTATTTGTTCTGTCTCCAAATGCAAATATTTGAAAATTAGATATTTAAGGGAAAGTTAAAACTAACCCCTTTTTGCGTTTTTGTATGTTTCTCATTTAGCTACAATATTTCTGATTTGTTTTACATTTAATTTTTTAAAAAAATATAAGTGGATGAAAATGCATATTTATTATATCTTTGATTTAGGAAAGTGAGGTAAAAAATCCGCCCTCACCTCCCAAGGCATGCTCTACTATGGGCCCTTGTTCTTCAGAGGCGCTGAGTGCCAAGACTAACGCCCAGGAGAGCACCATATGCATACCAAACTACCTGGACCAGGAAATCAAAGTAAGGGGCAAGTTTATTTAATCTCCAACTTGGGTACAGCATGAACAAACAAGAATAATTCACATCTCTTAGCATCTTTAAAACTCTTGGGTTCCCCTTGGACAACTGAATTGATTTAAAACCACTTAGCCTGAAATCCAAGGCCTAATGTTATCTTGTAGTCTTACTTCTCCCTGGAATCCCATCACTCTTAAGAAAACAGTGTTTGACAGCTGTCAGTTTGTTTTCTGTATCTATGAGTCTGTCCCGATTTTGTTTGTTTGCAGTGGTTCTCAACCTGTGGGTCGCGAGCCCTTTGGCGGTCAAACGACCCTTTCACAGGGGTCGCCTAAGACCATCCTGCACATCAGATATTTACATTACGATTCATAACAGTAGCAACATTACAGTTATGAAGTAGCAATGGAAATAATTTTATGGTTGGGTCACAACATGAGGAACTGTATTTAAAGGGCCAGGAGGTTGAGAACCACTGGTTTAAGGTGAAGGATTTTAAAAACCTCATAGACAACAGTATGGATATTACCAGAGGAAAAGGGGGTAGAAGAGGGTAAAGGGGCACCAAATGGTGACAAAAGGAGACTTGACTTTGGGAGGTGAACACACAATACAATATACAATGATGTATTATAGAATTTTACACCGGAAACCTATATAGTTTTATTAATGAATGGCACTCCAATCCAATAAAAATTAAAAACAAAACAAAACAAAACAAAACAAAAACCCCCACAGCATTTGGTTTAGACATAATGAAAGGCTTGGCATTTGCCAAACAAGCTTGGTCCTATGTTTCCCATGTTTCCCTTCTTTAGATCCCAGGGTAGCTTCCACCTTACCTCACTGTAAGACTCACTACAATGAATTAAGGGCCAAAATATTGTAATGATAACTCTGACAGAATTTTAAAATAAGTATCAGTAGTAGCAATTGCAAATTAACAGGACATGTTGTAAGGCAAGCATGTCAAATTCAAAAGCTAACTTGGAACAAATAAACAAGGTTTAAGTTTATGTGGGCCGCAAAAACAAAACAAAAGCTTCAATTTTCATGGAAATGTAGGTTTGTTTCAAAAAGTATAGTATAAAAAAGAACAAGAGCAATGATAAAATTAATGTTGTCTTCCTGACACTTGGAATTTCTTCTCTGCTACCATCTTTCCTACTTTGGGGGAAATCTTGTTCGCCGTGATTACTTCCAAAACTGACCCAAGGTGAATGTCAGTAATTCTGGGTCTGACAGGAGACTTATTTCCTTTCATAACTGTAAACAACTGCTCACACCGTTATATTGGCTGGGCTGCAAAAATATTCATTGTGGGCCACGTGCGGCCCACGGGCTGTGAGTTTGACATGGTTGTAAGACTTGTTATTGAATAATCCCTGATAAGGACCTATGTTAACAGTAAAGGATAATGATGTCAGGTTTGGGGGATGCTGAAGTAGCTGGAAATTAAGATTCTGAGGAAAAGGGGTCTGTGGAGAGAATGAGCTCCGAAAATCTGCCCAGGGTTGCACCAGTCTTTAGTCCAGTATAAGCTGCGCCTGCAGAGGAGGAGATTCTGAAACCTGGCGGAAGGAGGCTAATGAGAGGAAGCATGTTGCTTAGAGAAGCTGGACTTCTGACCTGCCAGACTGAAGAGACCTTGTTGAACACACCAGGAATTCAGTTGAGACCCCAGAAAGGTCAAACCTCATAAAACCAATAGGGTATTCTAGCCCCACAGTAGGGGCTACTATGGACCTACATTCCCAAATCCTAAAATCAAATTTCAACAGATGAAACTCACCTGCCAATATATTTACTACCTTCTGTAACAAAACTCAGTGAAAAGAAGGGAGCATATTCCACTCCCTCTCACTAAAAGGATGCTTATATTCTTTCAAAGTTGATCAATGAGTAATCTATGAGTTAAAGAAGCTGGGAGTAATACACAATCACCATATTGATGAAAATACCATTAGAGGCGGAGTGGCCCAGAGGGTACAAAGGGTTCTTCTTCCTATTTTTGCCATAGCTATTGATTTATTGTAAAATTAGAAGCAAATTTAATTTGCTGTCTTCAGGATGTGACATTATTGAGGACAAGAATCGTAATAATATAACAAAGCTCAATATAAGGCAGTGGATTTTTCTGCCCTTTAATTTCAATTCTGTATCGCCAGTATCTAGCTCAATGGCAGACACTAATATTTGTTGAATTAATAGCATTTAAAAAAATATTTCAGGCAGAGAGACTAGGAAAAAAGATGCTGCAGTATCTCCAGGAAGAATTGATGATGCGTGAGACTGGATTGTCAGGGCTGTGCCGATAGAGAGAAATGGAAATATCTGAGAAGTGTTTAGAAGGAAGAGTGTACTGAACTTGTTTGGCATCATCCAGGATGAATCCCAGGCTGTGCCTTGGACATACATTCATATATGCTCCTGCTGTGCACTGAGACAGGGGAACCGGGAGGAACAGCGAGTTCAGTGCAGGTTTTAGGGAGGGAAAGATGGAGATTTAGTTTTAGATATTTTGTGCAAAGTCACTATAGTACAGCTAAATGGATACATCTAGTAGACTGCTGGTTACATAGGACTGAAGTTAAGGAGAGAGGCATGAATTTCAGATATGTCTAAATTCTAACAGCAGATGGAGTTTAGGGCCAAACTGGAAATATCATGAGCTTAATACTTTGCACTTTAATACTTAATTATAGTCCATTTTATTAGAATTCATTATTTCATATATTAATCTCCTCTATCATCCACACTTCAGCCCTTACCTCCTGATAAAAACTGTCAAAGAAGGATTCTGATTTACAAATGGAAATTAGATTCCTATCCCAATGGGCCAATCACTATCCAGGGAACTGAAGAACAATGATGAATCCAGCTCGATTCACTCCTGTAGAGAGGAGCAAGCAGTACAGAGGGGACAGTGCTGTGACTGGAAGGTCCCCATTAGAACCCCATGGTGCAAAGGGAAAGGATGAACTCCCCAAAAGAAGAAAAACAAATGTCTCCTCCAGATAATGTTGGTAATGAACAGACAAAACAAGGGAAACCGCATCCTGTAACCTAAACTATTACTACCTGTATTGGAGGTGTTGTTTCTTTAAAGATTGTGCAGGCTCCCAAGCTAAAATCCCAGTTGATTTAATTGAACACTGTGTACATAGTGACATCTGGGAGGATGAGACTGTGGAGAAAGTAAAGGGAACTTTATAAGCCTTGTGCCATTTATTTGCTCACCATGTAATTCTAATATTCTGTATCAGATTCTGGCAAAGCTCTGTAACATTTTACATACTGATTCTCTGGCCGAAGTTCTACAGTGGCTGCTTCACGCAAGTTCAAAAGGTGAGACTAACACAGAGCCTGTTTCTCCCTTTGGTATGGATGGCAGCACAGCTGTCCAAGATCCAGATTCTAACAGCTCTGCCAATTCCCCACCCAAACCATCTCCTGGCCTCCTTTAGGCCCTTCTTGGCCTAGTCCATGAAAACACATGCCAGTCTTAATGGGACAACCATAAATAGCATAGAGCAGCTATCCTCACACCTAGCTGGTCATCAGGCCAAACATCTGAGGTGGGTAAAACCTGAGAATTTGCATTTCTAAGAAGTCCCCGCGGATGATGTCAATAATGCTGGTCTGGGGACAACTATTTGAGAACCATTGTACTAATCAAAGTTCGGAAATACCAATGTGCCAAAACAGAGTAATATTTTAAATGGGAGCATTTGGGAAATAGTTCCTTACCCTAGGAATTCAAGACTACTTGGCAGGCAATTGAGAAGTATTTGGGGGTAAGAAGTCTCTAGTTATTCTCTATTATATTTCCTTTTTAAGAATGTAACACAAAATTACACAAGAAATAAGTGCTTATTGTTAGGGGCCGGGGAGGAACCAGAAAAAAAATAAAAGAAGACCAATAATAATAAATAAAACTATCACAGGCATCATTTCAGTGAACAGTGTATTTCTTTCTAGATATGCTTGTAACTATGATTTAACTATCCATCTGTAAGATCACATTGTACTTATTATTTTTAGAGGTATATTTTTTCTTTTCTTTTCTTTTTTCATGTGGCAGTGGCCTGTAAGGCTGAGATTTATACTCAATATTTGAAAACTACTCCACTGCCATTCATGGGCAATCCCTCAGCGAGTTAACTACTCTGGGCACTACAGTACCACAGGTCATCAGAAACTAGGTTGTTGTAAACCAACTTCTCTGCAGAAATGTTGATTCCCACATAGGGGCCCACCCAGAAAACAGATCAGCAGCCTTTACACGGGCGTGCTGGGTGAGAAAAGTAGTTCAGTGTGTCTAGACAGTGATCATTACAACCTTCATGCCGCTCTCACCCCTTTTGTTAAATCAGAGAAAGAGTGGGTCTCAGCTTTGATTCATGCTGAGCTGTCTGAGATAAACTTGTTGACTCGCCCGCTGAGAAGAAGCGTCTCCGCGGAACCAGCAGCGGTGACTGGGAAGCTAACCAAAGTTAAATCTCCTTCATATTCACCTGTGAAATCAAAAGTGCTGACCAGACCTGGAGAAGGACATCAACTGGCCAGGTAATTAGACACCCTGGCCACGTAGAGGGCATATGTACATGAAGATTTTTAATTCTCTTTTCATTATATTTAGAAACATGCTGAGTTTTTAAGACTCCTCTTTATCCAGTAAATGACAACAATGTGTATTTAGTTTTGTAGGGTTTTTTCATTTTCATAAATGTAATGAAAATCACTCTAAATACTATTTTTTAATACATATATTTTCTTGATTTTAGAGAGGAAGAGAGAGAGAGAGAGAGAGAGAGAGAGAGAGAGAGAGAGAGAGAGAGAAACATCAATGATGAGAGAGAATCATTGGTCGGCTGCCTCCTGCATGCCCCCTACTGGGGATTGAGCCTGCAACCCAGGCATGTGCCCTGATCAAACCTGGAACCCTTCAGTCCGCAGGCCAGTGCTCTATCCATTGAGCCAAACCAGCTAGGGCTAAATACTATTTTTCAGAGCATTTTTGCAGAGGTTAGGTCTTCCTTACCCAATAACCTTTCTTTTTGAGCAAACTTTTCTTTCCTCTAAGGCAAGCATGTCAAACTCAAAGGCTAACAGAGGCCAAATAAAAGAGGCATGCGGCCCATGGGCCACGAGTTTGACATACTTGCTCTAAGGGCAAGAGTAGCCACCCAAAATCTAAGAAAATATAGTATATTTTTTTAGTTTACTTAAAAATAAAAGCTATAAAGAAAATCTAAATTGTATTGTTATTGTATAGCTTGTTAAATGCGTATCATAGAGGCATCACTTTTTTGTATAAACAATGGAAGGTTAAAGTACATTGCTTCACTTGATTATCTTTGACATACTCCTGGGGGTTGTCAGAGGGAAAAATAACTATTAAGGGGATTGGGAAATATTTCAATTGAAATTCTTTCTAAATCTTACAATTTCAATGACAAAAGAAAATGCATCTTTGTGTATAACATCATGATGAAAGAATGCGGTAAGATGTTATTTAAGCTGGGAGAGAGAATCTCGTTGCTTTAAAATTAAAAGTTGAATAACCCAGAATTCAGTAGCTATGGCATCTTGTTCTTATTTGACCTATCTGCCAAAACTTCCCTACCATCATTGGTTTAAAAGCAGGCAAAGGGGGCTGGAGGAATGGAGACATCTGTAATAGTCTCAACAATAAAAATAAAGAAAAACTAAAAAAACAAAACAAAACAAACAAACAAACAAAAGTTGAATAAAACTTAAATTCAGAGACAGTAAATATTCAAAACACATAATAGGTCACTTTAAAAAGTATTCAGACAGAGGAGGATTTTGTAGCATTGCAATTTGTCTCCACCTTAGTTTCATAAAATTAGAAATCGGCATGCCCTGACTGGTTAGAGCATTGTCCCAGACACTGAAGACTGGTGGGTTCAACTCCTGGTCAGGGTATTCAATCACATATGGGAGGTAACTGATTAACAGATGTTTCTCTCCCCCCCCCCCCTCTCTCTTTCTCTCTCTCTCTCTCTCTTCCTTCCTCCCTCCTTCCCTCCCTCCCTCATCAATAAAAAAAAATAAAAAATTCTCAGGTGAGGACTAAAAGAAAAAAATTAGAAACTGGGAGGTTGTCAGGGTCAGTCTCTCTACCTTAGTATGATGTACTAGTTTAGATATTTACCCAAAGTCAGAAGAATTTTTCATTGGAAAATACATTTAATACTATCTACTTTGAAACACAAAGAATTGGAATAGGCTATTTAAGACAACATTACTTAGCTTATATGATGATAATGCACCCTATAGAAAATACTTATTATACTTACTTGTATCTGTGAATTTCATTTTCTTTTTCTCCAATTGATTTAGAGTGTCAAGTCAAGGATCTGAAGAAAACAAGGTGGTACCAAAAGGTTAAGTATAGTTTGTGATAATTACTGAATTGTTATAAGGAGACTAGTAAGTATCTCGCTAGTAAACTACAATAGTGACTTCCAGCTACTCTAAGGGGCAGCATCTGCTGAACTTCTCATAGAGATACATTTGACATAAATTTGTTTTGAAAGGTTAAGTGCCTCAGGGACAGACACTCTTTGAGAAGCAAGACACAGGGAACTCTAGGTGACAGGAGGAGCCCTGGATTGACTTAACAAAAAGACAATGATCTCAGAGTTTTGGTTCTTCACAGCTTAACTGTCATTGAGCCAAATGATTTTCACTAGACACAAAGTCAACCAGAGAAACAGTAAAATGGCAATCAGCCTGCAGATGCCCCATGAGATAGCTGGTATATGAAAGAGAGGAGCAGTTTTGTGTCCCTCTCAGAAGCCCAGCCCCAGCCTATGATTTGGACCACGAAAACTCAAGAATTGTGGAAAGACCTACATTGATCCAAAATAGCCCCACTGAAATATCCCAGTGGGATTGGTAGCTCCTAGCCTTAAAATAAGCACAGTAACAATGACTATAGAGCAATGGCTATAAACTATGTCTACTAGCCTCAAACAAAAGTCTGCCTTATTATTTCTACAAGTTCCCCTTAAACCAGGAATGATGTGGTAATTAATTAGAATTCCAGATGCTAGCGGGTTCTGTTGGAGTTAACCAACCCAAAAGGGGCTCTATCTGCTAATAGGCAATAATAAGTGTAATTTGGAAATTAGAAAATATCCCCTTATTCTGACATGCCAAGGATTGTCTATTGTATCTGTCTTCTATAAAACTCTTCACCGCAGGACTACAAAATCCTGATAGGGATGTTTCTATTATTCAGTTTTATGTTTTACCTGTTGGTCCCAAATCTATTTTACCCTGTATAGATATTTGGAAAACTTTTGTATAAGAATCCCTAAATCATACACCTTTGTGTCCAGTGTTGATATTTAGCATCTCCCCAAATCCTTATTCTTCCTTGGATGTGACCATGTAGGCCTTGTAGAGGTCTCATGAGTGCAAATAACTTGTTTTAACAAACTTGTCTATTTTTTGTCTATCAAGACAATAGATCCTTCTCCTTTTTCTCATTAGTCCCATGATGCCCATCAAAAGCCCTAATTTATTCTTACCAAAGTAATGTTTAATTCTAAGAGCAAAGAACATACCTACATGCAATAGAACAAATAACTCATTCAAGATGAGCAGATGATACAAAAGATGAGAATAGATTATTTTATGAATTTGGAGCGTATTTGGTTCACCTAAACGTCATATAGATTTTTTGTATGTTATTTGCTACTAAAACATGGCAGAAGTCCCATGTCTCAATTATGATCTTATTTCGATTTTTTTTCTATTTTAGAGGCTGAGCACAAACCTGCAATGTTTATAAGAAGAAATAAGATGACAATCCCAGTTACAGAATATTTCAGCAAGTCAAACTCTCCTCCCAGGCCTAAAACTCAGGAGAGCATATCAACAAAACCAATGTCAGCAAGGAGTATATACCCAGAATACAATCTCCCTCCCCAGAGAACATTTTCTCCTTTAACAAACCAAAGGTAGAAAATCTAAACTAGGCTAATTCTCTCATACACATGATCTTCACTTTGTTATAACATCGAATTATTATTTTTTAAATATTTTGGTATCAGGGAATCAATAGCTCCTCTAACCAGGTGGCACATGTAAATCTCAAAGCACCAGCATATAATGCTACTAAACAAATATTACTGGAGACAATATTTCTATTTGTAGTTAATTTTAACACCATTTGTAAAAAACAATGTTTATTTATATACTATATTTCCAATCGGGCCCTGATGTTAGAAAAATCATCCATAATCAAATTTAAGCAGTTATGATTCCACACCTGCTGAAAACTCTGACAGAGACACAAACAGAATTTTAACATCTGAGCTTATTTCTATAATCTACAGTGTTAAAATCTTGTTGGGATATTATGAAAAAATGCTCACCTCCTTCCAAAAAGGAAAAGCTATAAAAATTATCCCTAATTTATAAGCCAGAAAGAAACTAGTTCCCACTCATTTCTAATTGTGAATGATATTAACAAATTTCCTAATATTGAGCATTTGTATTTTTCCTTAAAATAAAACCACTCTTGGGCCATGGTTATTATTCTATCAGTGTACTGCTGGATTATATCTACCAATTAGCCATTTTATTATTTAGAATGTTTGCTTGATATTTAAAAGAGATACTATAAATTGTGTGTCTGTACATGTGTTCATGTGTGTTTGTAATCTTAGTGTTTACAGTATGTCAGGAATCATTCTAAATACTTTAGATATAGTAACTTTTTAAAAATATGTATTTTTACTGATTTCAGAGAGGAATGGAGAGGGAGAGATGAAAGAGAATCACTGATCAGTTGCCTCCTGCACACCCCACACTGGAAATCAAGCCTGCAACCCGGGCATATGCCCTGACTGAGAATCGAACTGAGACCTCCTGGTTCATAGGTCAATATTCAACCACTGAGCCACGCCAGCTGGGCTAGATATATTAACTTTTAATTGTCACAATAACTATTTGAGGTAGCTACTATTGTTATTCTCTCCTTTAAAAAAATAAGAAAACTGAGGAATACAGAGTTCTACTCATTGGGATGGGATATACAGTGGTAACAAGTGTCATCTTTCAAACACAATAGAAGTTTATATCTCACCTAGGAGTTCAAAGTGTATGTTTTAAGTCAGCAGATGACTTTGCTTTATTGGTGATCCAGAGGTCTGGGATCCTTCCATCTTGTGGCTCAACCATCACCTATGGTTTCACCAATTGCATCCTGTTGGCAAAAGAAAAGGAGAGTGGAAGAAAGTATAAATTTCCTATAGCTGCTGTAATACATTACCACAAACTCCGTGGCTTAAACAAACACAAACGTAGTTTACAGTTCTGGGGACAGAGGTCTGCAATGGGTCTCAATGGGCTAAAGTCAAAGGATTGGCAGGGCTACATTCCTTCTGGAGGCCATAGGGGAAAATATGTTTTCTTTGCTTTTTCCAACTTCTAGAGGTTACCCATACTCCTTGGCTCCTGATTCCCTTCTATCTTTAATGCCAACAATGGCCGGTGGATTCTTTCTCAGAACACATTACTCTGACACTGAGTCTTCTGCCGCTCTCTTCCTGTGATTACATTGGGCCTGGATGTTTTCTAGGTTATCCAAGATAATCTTAAGGTCAGATAATTAGCAATTTAATATTCCCTTATTATATAACATCACAGGGGTTAGAATCTTTGGGGGGGGACCTTCTGCTTTCCACAATGAGAGTACATCTGCTGAAAGTCTTGGCTTTCAAATGGCAAGCATCAATCCCAATCATATTCCATGATTAAGAAATAGTCTAACTGAAAGGGGCTGATAAAATTCTTAAGTAGCAATCATATTCCAGTACTATACTATAGTCTATGGAAAGGAAAATTGAATTTTGGTGGACAGTTAACTTTCTCTAACACAAGGGTTTAGTGAGTGTTTCAAAATGTGGCTAGAATCTATGTGCTTAGCCACTCGGCACTACTGATATGTATCACGACCATACCCCATAAAATTTATTAGCATAAGTTTTTAAGGTGGGATTAATACCTGGATGCAATGATGGGTCAATGTATGAAAATCAACCAATGTAATACCACATTAACAAAATGAATAGCAAAAATCTCACCATCATCTCAATCAATGCAGAAAAAGAATTTGACAAAATTTAACATCTTTTCATGATAAAAATACTCAATAAACCAGGACTAGAAGGAAGTGAACCTAACGGAAAAAGCCATACATGAAAAACACAGCAAATATTGTATTCAATGAGGGAAAGACTGAGTTTATCCTCTAAGATCAGGACAAGGCAAAGATGCCCACCCTCACCACTTCTATCCAACAAAGTACTAACAGTTTTATCCAGAGAAATCAGACAAGGAAAAAAAAGACATACAAATTGGATAATAAGAGGAAGAAAATAATTAGTGTCCATACTACCCAAAGAGATCTGTAAAATAAATGCAATCTCTATCAAAATCCTAATGGCATTTCCTACAGAAATAGAAATGCCATCCTAAAATTTGTATGGAATCTCAAGGGACAATGAATTTAAAAAAAAAAGTTGGAAGCTTTATATTCTCTGATTTCAAAACATATAACTTGTTCAATATAACTTGAAAGAATGTAAATTTAAAAGCGGTTGGACACAAAGTTGTAGATATATTAAAACAAACGTGTTAATTTTGTTGTTCAAATCTTACATATCCTATCTAATTTTTACCTTGGTGATTGATTAATCAATAAAGATGTGTACTAAATTTTTCCAACTATTATGGTAGATGTATAATTCAGTGGTCTTTGTAATTCTGTTTATTTTATGCATATATTTTGAAGTGATGTGTAAACATAGTTTAGAATTTTATAATTGTCATGACCAACTTTATCTCTAACACTGCTTTTTACATCTGACATTAAATAACAAGTTCTATGTGGTAAGGTTTTTCTCCTGTTCCACAAATTTATTTTCTACTTTAATATATTATCATAGAAATTGCTTATATTATTTCTACTTTTAAACTTATTTTCCTTTGTGGATATATGAGAGAGAGAGAGAGAGAGAGAGAGAGAGAGAGAGAGAGAGAGAAGGCACATGGGCATTTCTTTAATTATTGTCAGCTGAAGCCAGTGATGTTGGCAAAGCCACGTCCTGGCAAAGCCACTTTGCCAAAAAGCAGGAGTGTTTTCAGCTTGACCTTCAGCCCAGGTGCCAGGGGGCGGGTTTTGTTATTTAAATCCAGCCAAGCACCAGGAATGAATATGACTCGGGCCCACCCAAGAATGCACATAATCTCCTTTGTCTTGAAGTAAAACTTCCTGTTTTTTGCTGTATAAAATAAACATGCTGTATCGGCTCTGGGTCCCAGTCCCTGTCTCTCCATCAGATATCAGTGGTCCCACCCAGACCCAGCTTTTTTCTTCCACCTCTGTGTCTGTCTCTTTCTTCCATTTTCTCAATCCCCAGCCGCCCCTACTCAGGGACCAGACTGCTCTCTAGCCGTGCTGGACACGGAGAAAAGAGAGAAATATTTACATATATATATATATATATATATATATATATATATATATATATATATATATATGTTTATGAACATTCCTTGGGCACTGGAAAACTGCTTTTAGACTATAGAACTTTATATATACATATATATATATATATTTATACATATAATCAATTATATCTCATTAATTATAGCATTAACATCTCCCATATATTTCTCTTGTCCATTTGAGCTGTCATGGGTTGGAAAGCATGGATCAGTCTCCTTATACTAATGCATTTCTTATTAATGTAATTTCTGAAGTTTTTCTTTTTTTTTTTTTAAATATATTTTATTGATTTTTTACAGAGAGGAAGGGAGAGAGATAGAGAGTTAGAAACATCGATGAGACAGAAACATCGATCAGCTGCCTCCTGCACACTCCCCACTGGGGATGTGCCGCAACCCAGGTACATGCCCTCGACCGGAATCGAACCTGGGACCCCTCAGTCCGCAGGCCGACGCTCCATCCACCGAGCCAAACCGGTTTCGGCCTGAAGTTTTTCTTAATGAACTTGAATACTATGCTATCAGATGCATAGAGATATTCACAACTGTCAGACCTTGACTAAGGATTGCTTTCTTGAACATTACAACATGCCCTTCTTCCCCATTTGTAATGTGTTGAATCTTTTCCAATGCGAACATTGTGATTTGTCTTCTTTTTCTTTTGTTAGCTCAATATGCTTTTCTGTATTCTTTTATTTTCAACATTGCTGAGTAACTTTATTTCAAAACAGCATATGTTTAGGCTTTGGGTATTTAAAATCCAATTTCAGTGATTTTAGAACATTTGTACTTGCTGATAGGAGATTTGGCCTTGTGCAGTCATTGTGTTTTATGTTAGCACTAGAGGCCCAATGCACGAAATTCGTGCAAAGGGCTGGGCCTTCGCAGCCCCAGCTGCCTTGGCCCATCGCGGCCCCAGCTACCTCATGGCCCCGCCCACTGGTCGTTCTGGAAGTTCGTTCCACCATCTGGTCTAATTAACATATTAGCTCTTTATGATTGTTTGTATTGCTTTTAAAAATGTTTCACTAAATGATCTGTGGTTTCCATATTTTATCTGATGAGTATTCACTCTGGTAATTTAGAAAGTTTGTACTTTAAAAATCTCACCTAGTAGATTCCTCAAAAAGCAGAGCCTTAAACAAAGCATATTATTGTTCGTTTTTCAGTCAGGCTATGTCAAAAACGAAGAATGAGAAACAAGGGAAATGAGGCAAATGGAAGGAATGTCAGTACAAGACTAGTACCAAGTTAGCTGCTTGGTTTCAAACCAATTGATTGCTCAATCCTAAAGGTCAAATGGGAAAACATTCCCATTTTACAAATGAGGACACTGAGACACAGAAAGGTTGAAGAAGTTGCCCAAAGTCACATGACTAACAAATGGCAGTGCTGAGATTTAAGCCTACTCTCTCAACTAACACTATTATCTTTTCATTCTGTCACGAGTTCCTTTCTTCACCTTTCCTAAGTGCCTACTCTCTGTGCCTGACAGGGTGCTAGGAAAACAAATAATCATCTCTATGCTAAGTGAGATCAGTTTAATGAGCACTCTAGGCCATTGCTGTCATTAATGCTAATCCCTGCCATTCTTTTTTCCTTTTTACAACTGCTGTCTGTACATGTTCTCAGTGCTCTATGGACAACTCTTGCCTTTTACCTGTATCTCCTCAGTGGCCCTTTCCATATATAAAGTGAAATGACACATCACTTTACTTGGTAATTATCAGTAATTTGTGTGTTTCATAATTGTTCATTGAGCTCCCAAAAGATATTCCTTCAGAATTGCTTCCTATTTTCCTTTTTCAGTTTCCAGTATTTTTCAAATGCTTCAAAGTGGCAATGCAGTGATCTCTGGGGAATCAGTGAAAAGCAGCAATTTTCAACCAGCATGCCACAATTTTTTTTTTTAAATCTACAATACCTATTAGGAACCCTGACCTCTTTTCCTTTAGATTGTGAAAAAAAAAAAGACAACTGCAAACATAATCGCTGCCCAGTGTGAATGAATAAATATAGCTATTTTTTTGTCAGTTTGGCAATATATATATTTTTTGGTGTGCCACAGAATTTTAGTAATTAGTTTGTGTGCCAGGAGATGAAAAAGGTTGAAAATCGTTGGTCTAAAGCAGTGGTTCTCAACCTGTGGGTCGTGACCCTTTTGGGGGTCGAACGACCCTTTCACAGGGGTCACCTAAGACCATCGGAAAACACATATATAATTACATATTGTTCTTGTGATTAACCACTTTGCTTTAATTATGTTCAATTTGTAACAATAAAATTGGGGGTCACCACAACATGAGGAAATATATTAAAGGGTCGCAGCATTAGGAAGGTTGAGAACCAATGGTCTAAAGAATGCTCCTTCCCATACAATGAGCTTGCTTTATGAAGACCATAGATTTTTAAGAAATGATATGAGAGAAAATCCTATTATTTCAGCAGACATATCACTTTTTGGCATATTTATTTAAATACTAACTGAATTTCTCACCTTTATTATGTTCCAATACAAGTGACTTTAATATTATTGGTTTTAAATAGTAAGGTACCTCAACAAACCAAAAGTGTGTTAAGGGAAAAGAATATATTAAGAAAAAGGATTACTACTACTTCAAAAACAAAATTTTAAATACCTCAGAAATTATTTCTAATTGTAATCTTCATCTTCTTGTCATCAGCAGCCTAAATAAGATATGGACTTGTAGTAGATAGAAGTGTGTCCACCTGAAAGATGTGTTCAAATCATACTATCTAGTACTTGTGGATGCAACCTTAGGGGCTTTGTAGATGTAATCAAGTTAAGATGAGGTCATACTGAATTAGGGTGAAATCGAATCCAATGATAGGTATAAGAAGAGGGACACAGACACAGGCACAGGACAGGAGATAGAGGGTGAAAGGTCATGTGATGACAAAGCAGAAACCGGAGTGATGCAGCTGCAAGCCAAGAACACCAGAGATTGCTGACAACCACCAAAAGCTAAGGACTAGAAATAATTCTTCACTATAGCTTTTGCAAGGAACAAGATACTACCGACACCTTGATTTTGGACTGGTAGCCTCCACTGTAAGATAATAAATTTCTGTTGTTTTAAGCCACCCAACTTGTGTTAATTTGTTATGGTAGTCCTAGGAAATATAGTTAGGGAAAATTAAGCTATGTATATAGTGCCGGTAATGATTTTCCCCACCTTTCAAAATTAAACTGTGCCTATTCCTTATGGAACAATTTAAGTAAAAGGTATAGTATATCATGCTACATAACCCTGTTTACTCAGAAAAACCTGAACCTTTGAAAAATACAACTTAAGACATAAGCTTTGTTCATCTAGAATTGTAGGGACTTGGTATTTATGTACCTTGCTCACAGACCTTAGTTTAAAGGGGTAACTATAATAGCTAGAGGCCCGGTGCATGAAATTCATGCAGAGGAGGGGGAGTGTCCCTCAGCCCGGCCTGCACCCTAATACGGGACCTCTCGGGGAATGTCCGTCGGTTTAGGCCCAATCCCTGTGGGATCGGCAGTTGGACATCCTTCTCATAATCTGGGACTGCTGGCTTCTAACCACTCACCAGCCTGCTTGCCTGATCCCCCTAACTGCTCTCCCCTGCCCACCTGATCCCCCTAACTCAGGGGTGGGCAAACTTTTTGACTCGAGGGCCACAATGGGTTCTTAAACTGGACCGGAGGGTCAGAACAAAAGCATGGATGGAGTGTTTGTGTGAACTAATATAAATTCAAAGTAAACATCATTACATAAAAGGGTACGGTCTTTTTTTTTTTTTTTAGTTTTATTCATTTCAAAAGGGCCGGATCCGGCCCACGGGCTGTAGTTTGCCCACGGCTGCCCTAACTGCTCTCCCTGCCGGCCTAATCCCCATAACTGGCCTCCCCTGCCAGCCTGATCCCCCTAACTGCTCTCCCCTGCCAGCCTGAACCACCTAACTGCATTCCCCTGCTGGCCTGATCCCCCTAACTGCTCTCCCTTGCCGGCCTGATCACCCCTAATTGCCTCTGCCTTGGCACCCACCACCATGGCTTTGTCCAAAAGGACATCCAGTCTAATTAGCATATTACCCTTTTATTAGTATAGATTACTAAGAATAAAGCAACAAAACCAAGAGACAGAGAAGATCTATACTAAATCCAATAAACTTTCTAACAAATCCTATATAATAAAAGAGAAACATGCAAATTAACTGTCCCTCCTATGCTCAAGCCATGCCCACAAGCCACACCCACCAGCCAATCAGGAGCAAGTAAGCAAATTAACCCAACTAAGATGGCGGCAGCCATGGAACTAGAGCGAGCAGGAGGCTTGGGTTGCCCCTGGCGAGGGAGGAAGCCAAGCTTCCCGCCTGCCCTGGCCGAACCTGGGCTCCACTCAAGGCTACACAGTTTCTATTATAGAAGATAAATACCAGAAAAAAAAAAGAAAAAAAGGAGAGGCTGAAAGCTTGGGTCGCTGGGGAGCGTGGCCAGCCTGAAAACGGCCATCAGTCCCTCACCCAGGCTGGCCAGGCACCCCAGCGGGGATCCCCCCCAACTCTGAAGGGGCTGTGGGCAACCTGAAAATGGCCCTCAGCCCCTCACCCAGGCTGGCCACACCCCCATGGGGTGAGGGTCCCCACTGGGGGGCTTGGCCAGCCTGCAAACAGCAATCAGTCCCTCACCCAGGCTGGCCAGGCATCCCACCGGAATCCCCCACCCCCGAAGGGGCTGTGGGCAACCTAAAAATGGCCCTCAGCCCCTCACCCAGGCTGGCCAGGCACCCCAATGGGGACCCCTACCCAGAAGGAGGTGTGGCCAGCCTGAAGACAGCCATCAGCCCCTCACCCAGGCTGGCTAGGCACCCCAGTGGAACCCCCACCCTGATCTGGGACAGCCTTCAGGGCAAACCAGCCAGCCCCTACCTGTGCACCAGGCCTCTATCCTATATAATAAAAGGGTAATATGCAAATTGACCCTAACAGCAGAATGACGGAATGACTGGTCACTATGATACACACTGACCACCAGGGGGCAGACGCTCAATGCAGGAGCTGCCCCCCTGGTGGTCAGTGTGCTCCCACAGAGGGAGCTCTGCTCAGCCACAAGTCAGGCTAATGGCTGCCAGTACAGCGGTGATGGCGGGAGCCTTTCCTGCCTCTTCAGCAGTGCTAAGGATGTCCGAATGCAGCTTAGGCTGGCTCCCCGCTGGCAAGCGGAGATCCCCTGAGGGCTCCCGGGCTGCCAGAGGGATGTCTGACTGCCAGCTTAGGCTCAATCCCCCAGGGAGCAGGCCTAAGCCAGCAGGTGGACATCCCCCGAGGGGTCCCAGATTGCAAGAGGGCACAGACTAAGGGACCCCCCACCCTGAGTGCACAAATTTTTGTGCACTGGGCCTCTAGTGTGTATATAATTTAAGATGCTGGTGAGTAAAAAGAACAGAAACTTCATTGATCATCAAGGAAGGCTTCTGAAATCTTACTATAGCTGTGACAAAGAATCACTTACTTTAAACATAACTACTCTTCAGTTCCTGGTAGGAAACTAAAACATCTCATTTAGCCCCTTATTCCCTTGCCAATGTCCTTATACAAATGTTTAGTTATAGATTTTGCACTTCAGGAAATTCAAATTCCTTAGTATTGTTGAACACAACCATTCACACAAATACACATATATGGTAACTCAATCCTGTTTATCGTTAAATAAGAATCATACATGATGTGGACAAACATGTACATACAGTATATGAATATTTTCATACATGCTTATATTAGTTACAGAAATATGTATTTACATGAGTTTGCTTATGATAGTAGGCAGATGCACATATAAATTTATTTACTTTAAAAATCAACCGATTTTCAAAAAAACTTTAAAAAGTTTATATGGAATGAAAAGATAGCTGCTGAGAGCTATTTCTTTTTAAGTAAAGATAAAATTGATCCTTCAATGGCCTTTTAATATAGTCTAGCCTGAAAAATTAAGTTTGTAATTGAAATAATTTATCACCATTGTTTGAATTTAAAAATATATTTAAAAATAAAATAAAAATATATTAGATTAATTCTTCAGTGATTACATTAGAACCACCAAGAGGCAGAAACAGAGACAAGTCCATAGTACAAAAGAAATAAATTGTAGAGTATTTCGGTTGGATACTTTTTCCTAAAATCACAATATTCCCTTGAAGTTACTAAATTGAATATGAAAGTTGCAAATACATTTCCCATACTGAAAATGGTGCACTTACAGGAAATTTGTGAATATCTGCTCCACAAATAGGCATAAATCAGAAAGAGATTGATATAAACATAAAATAATAAAACTAAAGGATCAGAAGGCACATTCTGAATAATACAACCCAGTAAATAAGAGAATGAAGATTTATTATTAAAGTAAAATCCTCAAAAAAACTTATTTGAGGCTTAGAAAACTATTTTTAAAAATTACATCTTTTTAAAATCTTATGCAAAAACAAAAAATACTTTCTTACAAGGACTTTTTATCCACTCTGTAAGTTTATCTACTCTATAATATTCACAACAGAAATAACAAAAAATAAAATTTTCTTCCAATTGGAATAATGTACGAAGCACCTCATTTTCTTAGTTTTTCCTTAACCAGAAAAAAAAAAAAATGCACACACACAAGAACACCCAGATGACATTCCTATGGTATAGAGTGCACTGTAGATTCAGTGCTATTTTCTTTATCCTGCTTTTCTTCTTCATGTGGTGAATCTAGTTCATTTCTGCTAGTTTCTTCCTCACTGGAATCACTGTCCAATCCACTTTTAACCCTAGCAGACGTCTTGTCATGCAAAGAACTTTCACAGGTTTTGTCTGTGGGAACAGCTCCTTTCCTTTGAGGTAAAACAGTAAAAAATGCTTCTTGCCAGTCTCTTGTTTCCAGGTATTCCAGAATAATCTCGAACACTGAAACAAAGACAAACTCTATACATTTCTTAGCCAAGTTCATCACAATGCTGCATACTATATTTTAAAATGCATTGATACTATGTCCTAATAATTTCTACTTTGTTCTTATCACCTTGTTTCCCTATTGGCTCTCAGAATCAATTTGCCCCAAAGCTCTCAAGCCTGTTCTTTAGCTTTTTCTCAATTCCATTCTTAAGCACTTAGAAGCTTACCATTATTCCTTGTCAGTAATAATTAATACACAGAGAATCTTTTTGCTTCCTTCCTATTCTTTATCCCTTTCACTTCTTTATCCTTTATGTGCTAACATAAAACTAGAAAAAAAAGGTTAGGATTAATCTAAATTTCTTCTATTTTTCATATATAGCGCCACTTACTCTAGGGAAGATCTTGCCTGCTTTTTGTTTCATATTTAGAGTTAAAATTTAATACTATCTCCAAATTACTCTCACATTAATACATTGTTGAAGGGTCAATTTGGATTACTTCATGGAAAAGTAATTTCCACAATCTATCAAAGGTCTTAGAAGCTCAGTCCTGGAATCAGTAAATTCATTTATATAACTCCCTACAGTCTACCACAAAGTTCTTAGCACATAAAAAGAGCCCAATAAACAGTTGTGCATCAACAAAAATCTCTACTAAAAACTCCAGACAAATGTCTAAGAATGTCCTTTATAATGTTATTTACAATAGTAACCAAAAAAATCATCAACAGAAGAATGTTGTAAATAATATTATATATGCATAGGGAAGGAACTGGAAGGAAACACACCAAAAAGAAGAATGGTTAATTATTATATATTCAGATGATGAATATTATATAGCCATTAACAATAATTCAATGACATGAAAAACCCTATCTAATAAAGAGCTAATATTCAAATGTACCATCACTCCAACACACAAGATGGCCATCAGGGGAGGGCAGTTGTGGGCAATCAGGCTGACAGGGAAGGACAGTTGGGGGGGACCCAAGCCTTCAGGGGAGGGTAGTTGGGGGGGACCAGGCTGGCAGGGAAGGACAGTTTGGGGCATCCAGGCCAGCAGGGGAGGACAGTTAGGGGAGACCAGGTCAGCAGGGGAGGACAGTTAGGGGAGACCAGGACTGTAGGGGAGGACAGTTAGGGGAGACCAGGTCAGCAGGGGAGGACAGTTAGGGGAGACCAGGACTGCAGGGGAGGACAGTTAGGGGTGACCGGGCCAGCAGGGGAGGGCAGTTGGGGGCAACCAGGCCTGCATGGGAGGACAGTTAGGGGTGACCAGGCCTGTAGGGGAGGGCAGTTAGGGGTGACCAGGCCTGCAGAGGAGGATAGTTAGGGGTGACCAGGCCTGCAGGGGAGAGCAATTAGGGGCAACTAGGCTGGCAGGGGAGGGCAGTTGGAGGTGACCAGGCCAGCAGGGGAGGGCAGTTGGGGGCGACCAGGCCAGCAGGGGAGGGCAGTTGGGGGTGACCAGGTCAGCAGGGGAAGACAGTTAGTGGTGACCAGGATGGCAGGGGAGGGCAGTTAGGGGCAATCAGGCCACAGGGGAGCAGTTAGGCGTCGATCAGGCTGGCAGGGGAGTGGTTAGGGGTGATCAAGCTGGCAGGCAGAAGCAATTAGGGACAATCAGGCAGGCAGGCAGGCAGGCGAGCAGTTAGGAGCCAGCAGTCCTGGATTGTGAGAGGGATCCCAGATTGGAGAGGTTGCAGACTGGGCTGAGGGATGGGGACACGGACACACACACACACACACACACACACACACACACACCGTGCACAAATTTCGTGCACCGGGCCTCTAGTATAATTATAAGTGAGGGAAAACACCCAGATTTATAATATTTTATGTAATGGAGTAAGAATCCAATTATGTTATAAATAATATTATATATGCATAGGGAAGGAACTGGAAGGAAACACACCAAAAAGTTAATACCAAGTATCTCTGGGTAGCGAAATTATAGGTTATTTATTTTTATGTTTTTCTGTATTTTCAAAATATTATAAAATATGCATGTATTATTTCTATATTCAAACAAATTATAAATCATTACATTTTATAATTTTGTTTCTAGCAAGGTGTATATTTTATATTTTCACAATGTTCACTCAGGTACATTTTCACTTTATCTCCTTATAGCTTACCATGATTAATTGCCAAAACTTTTCTACTATTCATCTTCACAAAATTTCCAAGGGGTAGCTGTGCATGATCAATTCCATGATCTGATGCTTGTTTATATGTGAGTCCCTAAAACAAAGACACTATAACTTGGACTAGAACATTAAATTACTTTAAAGTCTACAACAAATAAATAATTTTTAAGAAAGACTTAGTTCAAAGACCATTATCTGACGTGAGTGTGTTTATGTGTGTCTGTGTTTGACTGCTAATTTGGAAATATTCTCTTGACAATAAGGATAGTTGGAATGTTCAGGCCTTTTGTTTTAACCAATTTGCAAGTGAGGAAACCAAAGACATGTTCCCTGCTCTGCCACAAAGCTCCTAAGGGGCAGAACCATAGGAAAAACTTGCCTTATGCCTCCTGATTCAAATACCTTTTCACCATTCCATACCACCTTTCTCTTAGAATTTAAAATACTCAATCAGAACTCCTAGAGAAACACCATCATTCTTTTCATGAATACAAAAGACATACAGATAAAATTATGTTTCAATTACATAACAATAGGAGGCACAAATAACCAAAACAAATACTATAAAAAGCTGAATTGAAAAAAATTTTTAATTGCCTATAAATTTAATTTTTCCCTTCTGTCAATTAAAAGAATATTGAATATGAATTTTCTTTCTTCTCAAAATTAAAATCCTTAAAGCCTAGGTCTAACCAGAACGGAAATAGCCAAAAGATAGTACAGAGAAGGAAGAACTAAATTTTTAACCAGTAGTTTGCATATTTTAGGGACAAATAATAATGATTGAGACAGATGCTTTTGAAAACAAAATTGTTTTAGTTCAAAAACACATACAACATGAAAGATAAAAATTTGGTTTTATATAAGTAACAAAAAAGAATATTTTCACTAAGAAAACAATAAAAAGGCTAAAGGTCATTCTGATAAAATTCCCTCTGATGCTATAGAGATGCACTGTCCAATAAGAGCCACATGTGACTATTTAAGTTTAATTTGTTACAATTTTAAAATATTCTGTTCTCAATTATACTATACACATTTCATGTGTTCAATAGCCATAGGACTACCACACTGGACAGAATGATGTAAGTATTTCCAACATTAGAAAAAGTTCTACTGCACAGTGGTGCTACATAAGAATACTGATTTTGTATTATTCTGATGACAATATTTCCTCAGACACTTAGTAAACATGCTTTTTCTTTAGTTGGGTTGAATTTAGCATGTTGTTAAGTAGCTGGCAAAGTATAAAATGATATTTTCTCTTAGAAAGTGTACTTCTGTAATTTTTCATTCAAATGATGAGGAGGAGGTGGAAAGATACAAAAGTAGAAATATAAGAGAACAGAAAACACATCCCATGAAAATCACGTATTTAAAATAAAAATGATCAGTTTTGTTATAAATTTTATCAGAGGCCTAAAAACTGATTAATAGCAGCATCTTCTATCAATACAGCATATTGTTTAAGCATCTGGGCTCCAGAACAATTTACCAGGTTTCAAATATCTGCTTTACTACCTACTACTATTGATTTTAGACTTATTTTCTTTAGGCCTCCATTTCCTCAGCTTTAAAATGCAGAAAATATCAGCACTGACCTCACTGGTTTATAAGTGAGGATTAACCATAGTAATGTACGGGGGGGGGGGGGGGGGGAGCGGCAAAAGTAGGTTTATAGTTGTATGTGAAACACAGAGTTTATTCTTATGTTATTATTTATTAATTAGTGTATTATTTTCCATATGAACAACTATAAACCTACATTTGCCCAATCTTGTATGTGAAATGTTTTGCTTAGCCAAAAAGGTGATTGAAATATAGCTGGCACTCAGTAGAGATCAGCTATCACCAGTATTATTGCTACTATCAAAAAGTATTATTGTTATTATTAAGAAAAGTGATATATCAATTTTAAGTACAAGCAAAAGCAAAAATAAAAACTTAGTACCTTTTGATGGTTGTGATCTACTAATCCTCCAATCACATAAGCCTTTGATTCATCTAATTCCTTCAGTACATTTGGTGAATCTGATGTAAGATAAATCAGATCTTCTTTCTTTATGAATTCAATATAGTGTTCTGGTTTAATGTGGATATCCTTTAAGACACATGGGGACAGATGTGATTAATTAATAGGATTTTGTGAAAATTGGCTAATAATCAATTTGAAAGGAAGTAAATCATATGAAAAGAAGTCTGAAAGAATGCTGCAATGCATTATTTATAACCTACTACTTAAATTCCTTGTCACCTCACACATCAATTATTTAAGTGGCTTCCTGATGCTATTTCCCTGTCATTAGCCTCAGATCCCTCCAATTTACTTCCACACAGTAATGGTAGCCTCATTTTCTAAAAACACTACTTTCCATGTTTTATTTTCATCTGTAGGATAAAACTGAAATTCTTTAACTTAGTAACTCTTTCCTGAATGTGGCACTAACCTACCCCTTCTAAGTTTATCTCTGCTCCAACAAAACAAAAGCATTTTGTCACATATTTGCTCACATTATTTCCTGGTTTTCTCCAATTATTTCTTCTCTGTCTACACAAATTATTAAAAGAAAGTGCTTGTAGATTTAATAAAGTCCATGAATCCATTTCTACAATGATACACAAATAAAATCATCTTCATCAAAACTGTTAGATCAGAGGTACAAAACTGAACACCAGTTGGCAGTCAGAATTTTGCAAATTATATTGATAGAATAAAAGAAAATACATCATCAGATTCAGATGACATTCAACCAGGACATTCAACCTTTAAGGAAATAAAAAATGAAGCAGAACTTGTCTCACCTAAAATGTATAACCTACCCTATATAATAAAAGCCTAATATGCTAAGTGTCCAGTTGTCCATTCAACCAATCAAAGAGTAATATGCTAATGATATGCTAAGGCCACTCAACTGCTCGCTATGATGTGCACTGACCACCAGGGAGCAGACGCTCCAAATGGTAGGTTAGCTTGCTGCTGGGGTCCAGCTGATCGGGACTGAGAGAGATGGGCTATGGCAGCTCTAAGGATGTCCGACTGCTGGCTTAGGACCATGGGGAGCAGGCCTAAGCCATTAGTCAGACATCCCCCGAAGGCTCCTGGACTGCAAGAGGGCACAGGCTGGGCTGAGGGGCCCCCTAACCCCCAAGTGCATGAATTTTGTGCACCGGGCATCTAGCTGATTAATAAGCAATCACCTTTCTAAAAATGTTTTATTATAAATTTGGGTCCTATAGTTAATAAGCGCCCCAAGAGGGACTTGAAATTAAAGACCGATGAACTTATGTTTTTCTGGAAAGCTGGTGGTATAAATAATAAACTTAACAAGCCACAAAATAACTGAAAGTATGCCTTCTCTAACTGATTACATTATTTCTCAGGAAAATAGTACAGATAATAAAATAAATGCAGTCATTATGGGATTAGAGAGTGTAAGAGGAAAAGTTTGTCGTGGTGAGAACTGGCTTTGAGAAAGAAAAAAAAATACAAGAATAACCCAGTACTTCTCTGAATAAGATTCCTCATGAATTGGTACTAAAGCCAATCTATTAGTCATTTTTGCAAATGACTGAGAATGGTTTTGTCCTATAACAAATGTGAGGCACATATGTAATTTTAAATCTACCTGTGGCCACATTAAAAAAAGTGAAAAGAAATAAGTGTAATTAATTTTACTAATACATTGCATTCAACATAATATACCCAAAATGTTATCATTTCGACATATAATCTTTTTTAAAATTTCAAGGAGATATTTTTACATTCTTTTTGGGGGGATAGGTACTAAATCTTTGAATCCAATATATACTTCACATTTATAGCACAATTCAATTTAGACCAGTCACATTTCAAGAATTCAATAGCCACATGTGGACATGGGAGAGCACAGATTTAGAAGCAACAATGCAAGTATATTTTCAAATTTTAGAGTGACTTCACTCTTACAAATAATGCAACGCCAGTTTGCTATGTAGAGATTGAATAAACACCTTTAAAATTTTTCCTTCTTAAAAATATGTTTTAAAGTTGGGGGCAAAATAGAAGTGAGATTTAATGGGAGCAAGTACAAACAGACATCGCAGTCTTTTTAGCTTCCCTTATTCCCTTAAACTTAGGTACGGTGACACACAGGGTTTGGAGACTGGTGACTCCTATATTTATTAACATTTGAGTAAAAAATGTAGACCTTTAAGCTTAAAACTATTTGAAATTATGGGAGAGTTAATCTACTGTAGTTACCTTCCAGTTGACCCAGCCTTTGTCATTTTCATCCATGTTCTTTTTCAACTGGCCTCCATGGCTTGTCAAGTAAAACTGATAGAGTCATCAGCAAGGGAAGAAAGAGCAAATGACTATTAAAGTGCAATATTTTATTTCCCTCATACACTAATCTGATTGTCAATGAAATACAATATATTTTCATTCTAGAAAAAAATAAATTTGTGGCATGCTTTAAACACACAAAAATAAAAAAATACAAAACATGTCATTTCTACCACAATAACTTCCTTATGGCATCTACATTTTCATCCCATTTTTCCAAGCACCCATAATCAGCCTTTCCCTTAATGATCACTTTTCTACAAACTCCCCACTCCCATGTCAAGTTTCCTTTCCCTTTCTTTTGCCACCACTGTTATTTGTTACCAGTCCCAAGTCTCCATAATTCTTTGATTCTAAAACCTGACACTATTTCAAGTCTAAGCAAGGATGGAAAGAATATAAAATGTAAAAATATAAAATTACTATCACTTGATAAGAAGAAAATATCTAACCAAACATTTACTAAGAATTTCTAGTTCTCAACCTCAGTGAGCCAGTATTAATTTTAGGTCACCGAGATTTCAAACAGCAGGCACTTCTTGACAGCAGGCAGCTAGTCTCACAAAGCACTCCCTCACTCTAGCTAAGAAAGTACTTTTCAAAATTATCAATGGCTCAGAATCTTTTAAGTAGAATAAACCTACCAACAGGTAACACAGCACACATCAGTTCCCCCTAATCTCTGGAATAGAAGGAATGAGAGCTAAGAAACTGGTATATGTGTATATCCTTCAGTGAAGATGTTCACTACACAGAAATGAGCAGGTCAGTGTGGACAAGACTGATGATAACTGGGCAGTGTGTTTGAGAACGCATATGTGAAAAACTGTTTAAAATATTTTATCTTTGTAGAAAACATGTTTCAAATAGGCATTTTGTTCTCGAAGAAGGATTATCTGTAAGACTCTTGTAAAGGCCGGCAGGATTATCTATGCTGTTTCCCAAGGGAAATATAAGAAAGGAAATTGGAGTCTGTTTTAAATCTCTCAAACATACCTGCACAGGATGCAGTGCTCGTCGATTTTCTGCATAACATCGTTGAATCTGCTTATGAAGTTTCTTAATATCCTATAAAAGAGTGCAATTTTTAAAGCATCGTTTTCAAAATCACCTATAGCCATTCCACAATCTTAGTGGAACAGAATAAGCAGAATAACTAGACAGGTACATTTTTTTTCTTTTGAAATACAAGTCCTTTCTGATAATTTCTATTCAATTTCCTTATGTAACTAACAAAATTACTATAAGTCAACACTCTGCAAGTGAACCATTATTTCATATTCTGCATCTACTTAAAATGCTAGTTCATGCCCTAACCGGTCTGGCTCAGTGGACAGAGCGTCGGCCTGCGGACTAAAGGGTCCCAGGTTCGATTCCGGTCAAGGGCATGTACCTTGGTTGTGGGCACATCCCCAGTAGGGGGTGTGCAGGAGGCAGCTGATCGATGTATCTCTCTCATAGATGTTTCTAACTCTCTATCCCTCTCCCTTCCTCTCTGTGAAAAACTCAATAAAATATATTTTTTAAAAAAATAAATAAATAAAATGCTAGTTCATGAAAAAATTTACTCTACTTAAGAAATTCTCTTACAGCCATACTATTACTATTTTTATAACTTACCAATGGCTTGGAAAGTAATTAAATTATCTTCTCTTCACTAGAATTGTTTAAATAACCAGGCTTCTCAAACTACTAAATAAGAAATAATTCTATTAAGACAATCATACTGCTTATTTTCTTAATTGTGATTAGGACAAAGAAAACCACTCACAGATCTTTATGATCAATATGCAGTTACTGAGTTTTATAATCTAATCATGGTGTTTGTCTCTCCTGTCAACACACACATATACATAAGAGGAATTTATTAGCTAGTTTAATTTAGGGGTCACAGAGTTTAGAAAGCCTGATTTAAGATGCATTTTAGTACATAAATTTATATCAAAGTGATATTACAGATTAAAGTAAGAATTACTCAGCCTAGTTTACCTACAGGGTTTTTCTGACAATGATTCATACCTTTAATACCATCAAGCTGTCAAAACTACAGTCAATGATAAGGCGAAGTGTGCTGTGAACAACATCTCTTCGAATACGTTTTCTATCATTTCCATCTGAGTTTGATTCCAGTTGACACTGCCGCTCCAATTGCTTTCTCTTGCGTTTTTCCTTCCTCTTTTGTCTAAAATCAGTATTGAAATAACTTTTTGGTGTAATTTATAGATTCACATACAAGACTCCTCTAAATAGATAAAGAAACATTACTTTTTTAAATCAGCAGGCTAAACCATATGAAACTGCCACTTTTATGGACCAAAATTGGTCAGATATCAGCAATTTTACACAGTCCATCTAAAAATTTTAGAAAGGAAGAAAATGGGTTTGTAAAAACAGTATAATGCTTTTTACACAAATCCTTACTATACTACTAATAAACTCATTTATTATTGGTATCATATTATAAGAAAACTTTACAAATACTTAATTTGAGAGCTGTGATATGTTTCACTTGTATCATTCTTCCCCTACATGATTTTCAAGCAACATTTATATGGTGTAGAAAAAAGGCAAAGTAAAATTGTTAGTGAAAAAAAATCTCTTATACTTTTTTTCTCTAATCTGCATCAACTATAGTTTATTTTCTCTCAGTAAATTTTGGCATTATACAGCGGTGGGCAAAAGTAGGTTTACTACTGTAATACAAAAAAACACAACAAATAATAATACAAGAATAAACTGTTCCGTATACTCACAACTATAAACCTACTTTTGCCCACACCTGTTTAATGACAGCTTCAACCTAACTGTTCTCAAAACCTGCAATAGTTCTTCTAGAAAAATCAATGTTAGGCCTAAATTTGATCTTTCTGAGGAGGTTATTTTTGTTCCATATCTAGGACATGGATGCTAATTATATCCCCTTCCTAAGTTGGTTATTTCAGAAATTGTGCTGCTACTCACAATAGATTTTGGGTGAGAAAAAGTGTGCAGTATAAATTCATAAACACTGCTAAAAAGAAATTCAAAACATAGTTTTAACAGCCAATTGACAGTGTTAGCTAACAATATGCGTAGTCCCAATTTTAATTAACACAATTACTTTTAATGTGTCAAAGGACCATGAAAGGCCCAACATTCCATATTTTTGAATAGGGGAGAATGCATTTTGAAACATACTTGCGGAGTTCTCGTTGTTCTTCCCATTGTTTCTGTTTTATTAGCTTTTTCATTTGTCGTTTAGATATTGGTTCAAACTTTTCATCTAATCTTGGCTTCTGACTTTCCTTTTGATCTTCACTTAAGTCTTGCTTTCTTTCAACATTAGAAGTCTCAATAATTGCTGGCACCATTTCAGATGACATTATTTGATGCCTCTGAAAAATTGAAAAGCAACTTTGACATAGATGATTCACACACAGAAAAGTAAACACCAAATAACCAATAGATGTGATTACAATTAAACCATTTCAGAAATGAATAAAAATAAAAATTTAGCCCTGGCTGGATGGCTCAGTTGGTTGAGCATTGTCCCGTACGCCCAAAGGCTGCAGGTTCCATTCCGGTCAGGGCACATACTTAGGTATGTGCCTAGGCACCTAGGTTGTGGGTTCTATCCCAGAGTGTACAAGAGGCAACCAATCAATGTCTCTCTCTCTCTCTCTCTCTCTCTCTCTCTCTCTCTCTCTCTCATCTATCAATCTCTTCCTCGCTCTCTAAAAATCAATAAGCATATCCTCACCCAAGGATTTTTTTTTTAAGTGAAAATTTATACAATTAAATGTTATTTACTGACAAAGACCATGTAATGAAATGGGGTGCTTTCATGGCACAATTTTTCCAGAAGGCAACACAGATTTATGTTTCAAGAGCTTTAAAATACTAATACCCTTCACTCAGTAATTTACTTCCTTAGAATAAATTCCTGTAAATGAATCAGAAATATACACAAAATGCAAAAGAGTATGCAGTAGTCCCCTCTTATCTTCAGTGGACACATTCTAAGATCCCCAGTGGATGCCCAAAAAGGTGGATAATACTGAACCCTTTATATACTATGTTTTTTTCTAAACAAACATATAATAGTTTAATTTATAATTATAATCATAGTAAAAATATTAAAATTAATTTATAAGTATGTTTATATTATAAATATTAGCATTTTTTAAATTTTATATAATGAGATTAACAATAGAAAAATTTTATACTGTAGCATAATAAAAGTTATGTAAGTATGGTTTCTCTCTCTCTCTTATAACTGAGATGGCTAAGTGACTAATGGTTGGGCAGAGTATACAGCAAGTACGTTGGACAAAGGGATGATTCACATCCCAGGTGGGATGGAGCGAGATGGCCTTAGATTTCATCACACTACTCAGAACTGTGCAATTTCAAACTTACGAATTGTTTAATTCTGGAGTTTTCCATTTAATATTTTTAGGCTGGTTGATCACAGGTACTGGAAACCACAGAAATCAAAACAGTGTTTTGTATATACTGCAGTGTTATTTTCAAGAATGAAAAATTAAAAACTACTTGAATGTCAGCAAAAGGGATTAAATAAATAAATTATAATTTATCCATGACAGGGGCTTGGAATACTAAATGGCCAGTAAAAATAATGTTTTCCAAAATTATTTAGTGATAAAGAAAAACGGTTATGTTAGATAAGAAAATCAAAACAAGAAATATATACATTTTATCCAATTTTGTTTTAAAAAGCATACACACAAAAATGACGCTTACCCATGATATTCTGCATTTTCTAAAATGAGAATATATTGTTTTATAATATAAAAATATTAAGCACTTAAAAAATACTTTTTGTTAATCATTATCCGAGGATATTTTTCCAGTGATTTTTAAAGAGTGAAAGGGAGGGAGGGGGTGAGGAAGACAGAGAGAGAAACATCAATGTGAGACACATCAACTGGCTGCCTCCCGCACACACCCTAACTAGGACTGGGGATATACACTCATAATTAGTTTTGACAAAAGATATGCTATAGATCTGTGTAGTTTGGATAGTGCGGAAAACAAATCTGGTTGCCCCACGTCCATATATTTCATTATCAATATGTAATTGTAAATATTCCACTTTAGTCATGGCTAAGAAACAAAATATTTAAGTTGATTCTGAAATCAGCTGTAGAATACTTAGGGCCATCTCAAACATCTTCATTTAGATTTAGCCACCCAAATCTTTATGTCTATTACCCAGAACTGAACTTCCCTTCACATTAGGGAAAAAAGCTAAAAATACTGAGATTTCTCTTTAACAGATTTTTAACACCAAAGCTTAAAAATGTATTTATTATTTATCCCTACCAAAGACTAAGCATGAAGCTTGCAGATGTTCTAATGGCCTTAAAGAAAATTATATGACTTCTCCTACTTATAGAAATAGCTAAGAAGTCTGCAGAGAAGGTAACATCTAAAAGAAAAATCCACACAACTCAGAAAATGAAAGGACAAAACCTTTGCAGAACATAATTTGAGTAGTAGTTTTGTTACATGGTTCTTGCTTTCTTTAAAAGTACAATGTTATAATAGGACATACAGGGGTAACTAAGCAAACTTGGAAAGTTTACCAAATTTTGACTGCGAGATAAGAAATTTTAAGCTGTGCTTTGGGAGCTACAGCAAAAACCCTGGTGTTTTACTAGGTCACAAAATTACTAAAAAGGAAAAAGAATCATCTAGTAATCCAAGTAAGAGTTCACAAGTTTTCCTTATACCACTAACCAAACCATATCCTTAGTTTACAGGCACACCTGCTAGATATGACAAATCAAGTTTGAATCTACATGGAAAACTCCATATGGGTAGGGATGATGTCTACTTTTGCCTTACATTATATTGCCAATACCAACACGGTGCCTGGCACTAAGCTATTTATTATATATTGGTGAAATAAATAAATGAGTGACTATGGTATTATTACAAAGGATTTTTTTTTAAATAATGAAAATAGTAATAGCAAACTATTATTACAGTGCTTAATTTAAAAAGTATCTAATTTAATCCTTAAAACCAACCCTATGAGGTAGACAAGTGTTATGCCTACTTTATAAGGAAAGTACAGTTGAGGTTAAATAGCTTGCCCCAAATTACAATACTAAATAAATTCCTAAGAAACAAGGCAACTAGAACAAATTTAGCACAAAGTGGGTCCTCAAAACACTTGCTGAATGAATAGATAAATGAAGTAATAGGGTTGAGTCAAACACAGATCTAACTCTATTTTCCAGGAATCCAAAATGTTATTTAGAAAATAAGGATTTTCAAGAGAATGTAAAAGAGCTATGCCGCTTCAACCCTGCTGTTGAAGGGCTCTGAGATTTGTGTCACTGAAAGGAGGAAAAACAGCTTTATTCATATGCTACCGCATAAAAAAAATTAGGACAGACTTCCTAGAGAAAATAGCCAAAAGTTCATGTTTTGAGGCAACCTGACTTGAAATACATGACAATACTGAATAAAAGATACAAAGGGAAAAACAAGAAAGGTATAGCCAAAACAAGAACCAAACAAGATCTAGAACAGTTCCTGTTGCGTCTGCTGTGCAACGGCAATTGGAAGTTTCCCTAGATTTAAAGTAGGGAGAATTATAATAACCCAAGACAGAAGGTAGGAGAGATGGGAGACCATTTAAGATGAGCCCTTAACCTATTGTGGGAGGTGGGGCTTCCTCACGTAAAAGGCTGAAAATGGGTAAAATCCGACTTGCTTTTAGAAGCTGAGGACTTGAGAGAAACTTGAAGGAAGCGGAAACAGCCTGTGGGCCAAGCCCCTGAGGTGATGTATGAACTTAGGACACCACATGATTAGAATTCTGAGTCACCTATGCAAAGTCCACTGTGGGCCGAAGCACTGAACGGGCCAGGAGTGGGAGCGGCCGCAAGGTCAGTACCGGACGGTTGGTTTGCAGAGAGGAGATGCTAACTCCATGCAAGATTAGTCTGCAAAGCAAAATTACAAAAAGAAAAGGTAAAAATAGAAACAACAAAAGCAACAATCAGGAGATAAATTCATTCTATATAAACTGGAAATAATAGGGTGATATGAAAATGACTTTAAAATAAGTGGTTGGAATCTTTCAGAGACTATAAGGAGTAAGAACCATAAAAACAAAACAGGAAATTGGGACACAAAAGCAGGCACAAAAGAATACATGAAATATCTCAAAGCTGTTAAAAGACCTGGATTATAGAATGAGAAATGGAAGCAAAAAGGTAGAGATAAATGTATAACCTTGAGTGTATCTATTAATAATTTTTAAAAAGCTGGAAAATAAAGTAAGCATTCAATTTAAGAACAGAGAGACAGAGGAAACTCTATAAGCCTGACAACATTAGGAGAAAACTTTAAAATAAATACTGTGATCCCCAGGATCACTTGTGTTTTACTTCCTTTCCATAGATACTACATTAAAGTCAGTAAGGCATGTATCCAAAACAATGTAGGATGGAGAAAGCATAAGTTAAACCTGTCCATTAAGCTAAACATGCAAACTTAAAAGCACAATTAAAATTCACAGGAAACAAATTACTCTCTTCATGAAACAAGAATATTTTAAGAGAGACTATTGCTGTTACCATTGGCATAGTTTTTTGCTATAGTTCTCTATTATATTAAAGAACTGCAAGTGTTGACTGGCTCTATAATATGAAAATTTCAAAAAGCAATTTTATAGCAACCTTTTACAGCTCAGGCACACCAGGGGGAGCTTTTGCCTTTCCCATCTGAGAAGTCTGCGTTCAATGTAACTTGGCCCATCACTGCATAGCAACATTTTTAAACACCCTGTCCAACACATAGCAAGATCACACACTGGTCAACATCACTGCCATTTCTAAAGCTCTTCCCAATTAAGAAAATGCACTGCAGAAAGTGAGTTTTTTTTTAAAGATCTGAATAAGCTAGACAGAAATGTTAGCTGGCGGTCCTCCGTGTTATTGTTTACAGCATACTGTACATACAAGGACACGTGCCATTTCCCACTCTCTGTACCTGCAATAAGCAGTTCCTATGCACTAGCTTGTTCAGATTACATGTCAAGCAAAATACATGTGCGATGTTGACTAGGTATGCCTGCTTTCCTATTTCGGTTTTTCCAGTTTGTAAGCTCCGTGGCAGAGCTTTGCATTCCTCCTTCACATGCAGCGACACTCACAGTACATGTTCATTCATCCAACCCTGTGCCGCAAATATTTCAGAACGGTGTTTTGTAGCAATTATGGAAACATTTGTGTGAAACTGTTTAGCATAGAATTTTTTTAAAAGATGGTTAATTTAGTCACAGAAATAGGTTGTGGTTTTATAAAGCTAAGAACGTATAAGTATGACTTAGACCATTTGATGTGGGATGAATACATAATAAAGTGTTTCATTATTTATTTCCGCTTCTTAATACGTATTTCGGCAGGAAGAACACATTTGGGAACAAAAGTGAATGGCCCAAGAAAAGTTAAAGAAAACAAAAAACTTTCATGGATTTTATTGATGGGGCTAAAATACTAGTAAAGTCTTCATAAATTATGACAGACTCCCTCCCAGAAGGATCCCAACGAACGCTGAAATAGCTGCAGAATGGCATCAACTGACCTGACGGGGAGAGGGAAGGAATGGCCTTTTTAAAACGCGCCGCCCACGTCTGCATAGCAAACGCGCTCGGGTCAACTGTCAGGCCCTGGGCGGAGTTGGGCCGGGACGGGGAAAGAGGGAGGATTTAAAAAACAAGTGAGAAAATCATCGCTTGCTCTCCTCTGTCTTTACAAATACGCCCGAATTCTAACACTTAAAATAGTATTTCCGTGTAATCAAGTAACACCTCGGTTTTAAAACCGCCCTGAGCTCCCCACGATGCGGCCTAAAAGCACCTGCAGCCACTTGCACGGGGTCCCTACAACGCAGAGCTCTGCCAGGTCGGCCTCTCGCTGGAGAAACGAGACGAGGGTTCACGAGGTACAGCGACCTGCCCACGGTCTCTGGGCACCAGGGGCAAAACCACAGCTAGTTGCCCGGCCCTTCCGGCTCAGGCTTCCCCGCCCTTCGTTCTCCGGACACTCACACTCTTCGCAAACTAGGGACTGGATCCCGACCCCCAAAGAGCTGTCCAAAGCCGGAGACCCACCGCAGAGGGCGGCGCCTCGCCCCGCCAGGCCACGCGCCGGCCGACGCACGCCAGAGGCGGGACTCAGTTGAAAGCACCCAATCAGGGAGCTTCTTGGAGAGCCAAGGGGGACGCGCGCTACCTGACGTCACTTCCTTCGGGACCGGGGTCCCGGCTGCCACGCCCATAGCCCCGCTTCCCTCTTTCCCGGAAGCCCTCGTTGCTAACCGAGGGCGGCTTTGGCTGATCGCCCTTTTTGTGGCCGGAGGAATCGAAGGGTAGGCGGGCGCGAGCCTCAGCTCCCGGGGACTTACCGAGCCGAGGGGTTTCCGGGGAACCTGAGAGCACGCGCAGAAAGCCCTTCTGGAGTGGTCTTGGTACCCGCACGAGGCCTCGTTGGGAAACTTCAACTCCCAGAGGCAGGGATGGCAGCTGCACGTTGGCGGCTTCGGCGGCGACGCCTGACGTCATGTAACTGCGCCAACTCCGGACCCGCAGCCCGGGAAAGCGAGCGGGGAGGGGTGGAGAGGGGGGTTCACGTGGGGCGGGGTCAGGAGTTCGGGTTTTGGAGTGGGAGGTCGTTACAGTGATGGGGTTTTTCCATTCAAAAGCACGTGTGTCCCTACGGGCATGTATTCATTCATATGTTCCTGTGGGGTGATGGGGCAGGGGGGCTTGAGACATTCCTGCTCTTGAAAATTAAAAACACGAAACAGTGACTCGGTTATTACGAAGGGCTCTTCATTCTTCTGTGTTGGAGATGAGAGGAAAGCATCTCTTGCCTAAATTTGTTATAATTCATAGAGAAGACGGTTATCAGTATCCTATATTTTACACAATTCAAATGGGAAATCAAATTTTAAAAGATTCCCAATAAGGTGCGTTTAAGCTGGAATGTTTAAGCCGGTTTTCTTGCTTACAGTTGGAGATCTTACTCTCCATTCATTCCTTGAGTTCTTTTTCCTATGGTGTTTTGCAAAACATCAGGTGACATTTCATTGTTTATAATACTTGACCTTATGTAATCTTTTTGCTATATATAGACCAAGTCAACGGAGAGAGAACTGAAACATAAGCCAGTAGATTGTTGTTTTCTGCTTAGTTTTTTTTTTTTTTTTTGCTCCTACTTTTAACAAGTGATTATTGCAGAATTTGAAGATACGAATAAAGTTTGAAAGGAATAGAAGACTGCTATCAATATGAGAACAATTCTGAAGTACACTTTTCTTTTTAAAAAATATATTTTTTTATTGGATTCAGAGAGGAGGGGAGAGGAAAAGAGAGCTAGAAACATCAATGATGAGAGAGAATCGTGGATCGGCTGTCTCCTGCACCTTGCCTGCCGGAGCCCAAGCCCACGACCTGGGCATGTGCCCTGGCCTGGAGTCAAAGCATAACCTCCCGGTTCCTGGGTGATGCTCAACCTCTGAGCCACACCGGTGGGGCGAATGCACATTATTCTTGATATTTGAAAACGTATCTGAACATGTCTAAAGGTTTCAGTGAATAAACATTAAATTCAGAATTTGAGTTTTCTAGAATTGAAATGTATCTAAATTTAATCACAAAAATGACTTCCCTTGCTTTAAACTCTCAAATATTTCTTGAAAAACATGTCAGCTGTAGCACTGTTGTGGGTCACTCTGTTTATTCCTCATCTCAAATCTAAAAGATCTCATAATTGAGCATTGGATCCATTTTTGATTTGTTAGTAGGGAATCTTTTTTCAGCTGCCTCCATATCAGGGCAAAGAGTAGCTGAGGGAGGATTAGTAATTGGATATGTAGCCCTTCACATGTAGGTCATTAAATGCAGGCTGGCACGGTGATGGGCAGATCTTTTAACAGCTGTTCAGTTGTTCCTCAGGGATCTGTGTTATGAAGAATTATATATTTTTTTCATAATTAATAGTTGGCACCCTTAGATATTTTTTTTAAAACTTAAGTTACTTTAAAAACCCTCATCGTGGAGTCAATAAGTTTTCTTTTAACTTTATAATCGTGGTGCAAAATTTGAAGTGATTGTAGCATCAATCCTAAGCAAACACCAAAAAAGTACCAGCAAAAAAAAAAAAAAGTAACAAAATAATTTCATGTTTATTAATTTGTAAAATTCATGTTTGACACATTTTTTGAGTTCCATAGTTTTTGTCTTGGTTTTGATACAAAGATAACTCAATCATGGTTGGTATCTTTAAGGAATCCCTAGTCTAGTTGGAGAACCAGCAGCAAGTAAATACCATATAACATACGTGAGATGCTTGTACATGGAAAGGAGCAGCTGAATGCACCTAGAACCAAGAGGCATAGTTTCAGAAGTTGAATAAGTTTGCTCCATCTTGGAAAGTAAGTAGGGGTTTTCGAGATAAAAAGAGAAAGGTATTTAAAATATTGGGAACAGTGAAAGCAGAGACATGTCATAGCTTGGCACATGACTGAAAAGTTTTGAGTAGGATGAGGAAGGAAGAGAGAAGAGCTCTGAGGATTTTTATAATCTGGACAACTGTATGAATGTAATTGTGCTAACTGGATCATTTAGAGAGTAGTGGAAGAAAAATAGGTTTTGCAAAAAATAGTTTGGTTTTGACTATGGGTTCTGTGAGTCTAAAGGACGTCTCAGTTGAAACAGATTTTGAAATCACGTAGTTGGTAGATTAAGCCAACATAAGAGATTTAAATCAAAGAGATGTTAGTCCATGGTTATAAACCTATAATGGTTATGAGGACTGGAAGGTAAGAAGGGAGAAAAACCATCTGGGACAACAGTGTCACAAACAGGAGAGCACATTCTCTGTTTAATTAGGGTACAAGTTCCAAGTAGAAATGTGGGCCTAGTGACATCAGATCTCAATTTTTTTTAAAAAATATATTTTATTGACTTTTTACAGAGAGGAAGAAGGGAGAGAGATAGAGAGTTAGAAACATCGATGAGAGAGAAACATCGATCAGCTGCCTCCTGCACATCTCCTACTGGGGATATGCCCGCAACCCAGATACATGCCCTTGACCGGAATCGAACCTGGGACCTTTCAGTCCGCAGGCCGACGCTCTATCCACTGAGCCAAACCGGTTCCGGCGAAACTTGGTTTTTAAGTGTTGTCAGCGATTTAAAAAAAAATACTGAGCAGGCTAAACAAAACATGTCTGGGAACCACATTCAGACGATCGGTTGCCAGTTAACTTGGACTGTATATTGTAGAGTGAGAAGGGGACTACAGAGAGAACCAGAATTTTAGGACAGAGAAACATAGTAGTAAATACAGTTATGAGCTCCTCCAAATGTTTGGCCTGAGAATATTGGGCAAGCAATCACAAATGTCATTATTTTAGGCCTAATTCTGATATCCCGTTAAGTTTGAGAGTACTCTGCAGCAAGTTGAGAGTGGGGAGGTATAGGAATAGAGCACACTTGTGAGGAAGGTCAGCACTCCAGATCTGCAGGTATGACATTCTCATGTTCAACCAACCAAGCATCAAAAATATACATATTTTTAAAAATTACATTGTTGCTGATGTGTACTATAGGGTGGGGCAAAAGTAGGTTTACAGTTGTGAGTACAGGAAATAATAGTTTATTCTCATTACTTACTAATTATTATTTTTCATACGAACAACTGTAAACCTACTTTTGCTCCATCCTGTATGTAGGTAAGACTACAATGGTTGTGCTCTGCTGAACATATACAGATTATTTTTGTGTGTGATTATTCCCTAACAATACAGTATAACAACTATTTTCACAATGTTTACATTGTATTAGATATCACAAGTAATCTAGAGATGATTATACAGTATAAAGTATACAGGAGGATGTGCATTGATTATATGCAAATGGTACCTCATCCTATATATAACTAGTGGTCAGGTGAACAAATTCATGCACATTGAAAGGAAATTAATTAGAAGAAATATTTTAATATTGCTATTCACCCTTTCTCTATAATAGAAGTGTCAGAGATGAAAGGGAATTAGTAAAATGTACATGAAAATAATATGTAAATTGATTAATAAAAAGCAATAACAACATGATATAACAAATATTTTCCATGAAATTTTTACTGTCAAAATCTTCATCATTAATATTTTTATTTTTTCTAATATATTTTATTGATTTTTTACAGAGAGGAAGGGAGAGAGATAGAGAGTTAGAAACATCCATGAGAGAGAAACATCGATCAGCTGCCTCCTGCACACCCCCTACTAGGGATGTGCCCACAACCAAGGTACATGCCCTTGACCGGAATCGAACCGGGGATCCTTCAGTCCGCAGGCCGACGCTCTATCCACTGAGCCAAACCGGTTAGGGCTATCATTAATATTTTTAAATATGCCAGGTATTCTGGAAAATTTATATCATTTGGACAAACTTTGCCTTTGCTACAACATCGAATAAATTTTTCATCAGATGGTTTTTCATCAGAGAAATTTAGGGATTGGCAACATTGACATGTAACAGTCATTCCACCACAACTGTGTTCTATAACTGCATCCTCATTTACCTCATTTTCACTATGAAGGCAGTTCCTACCGGTATTGGCAGTACTTGTCGATGACTGTTCTTTAGACATATTCTGTTGATGACATTGCTTTCTTTCAGCCTCAGAGGTACGTTGCACCAATATTTGGTCTTCAGATACATTCTGTTGAGGATGCTGGCTTCAGAGGTATGTTGTGGCAATAGTTGGTCTTCAGACATATTCTGTTCACAATTTTGGCTTCTGAATGTCAACAAAAACATGACATCATTACCCGGCGCCCATAGCCACTGTTTGCGGGCTGGGCTGGGCTGAACTGTGGGCCACATTTTGCGACATGGCAGCATAGCTGCGAATTGGTGGGCTGTTGCTCTGGGGTGGTGGCAGGGCCTGTGTCCCTCTTGGGGGAAGCCAAGTGTTGCTTTGTCGGTGCCAGGTCCGCAGTGCCGTTTCTCTGTGTGCATCATGGCAGCTTCTGCATTAAGCATGTGCCCCCTGGTGGTCAGTGCACATCATAGTGACCAGTCAGACAGTGGGAAGGACACTTAGCATATTAGCTTTTTATATCCTATATAATAAAAGCCCAGCAACTGAACAGTGGAACGACTAGAATGACTGCTCAACCAGTTACTATGACGTGCACTGACCACCAGAGGGCAGATGCTCAACACAGGAGCTGCTCCCTGGTGGTCAGTGTGCTACCACAGTGGGAGTTGCCGCTCAGCTGACTGGGATGAGCGGCTGCTCCCACTACGAACCCTGGGCCAATGGGGGTTGCTTTCATTGCCTCCTCGCCCCAGGCTCTTCCTCCTCGCTCCCTGCCGCTGCCTCCAGTCTCCCCGCAAGGCCGCACTGCTGCCGCTGGGCTCACAGAGCTGACCTCGGAGGCTGGGAGGTGGGTTCGTGGCCGCCGCAGAACTGAGGCCTACTCCCCCGCCTCTCAGTGCAATTGTCCCTGGGCCCAGTCCTGACCAGGTCCTCTGGAGAGGCAAATGCTCCAGCTCCACAGAAGATGCCGGACCAGGGGGCAGCTGCTCAGAGGGCGGGTCCACAGCTCCTTGGCAGACCAGGATGAGTGGTGATACCACAGTGGGGTGATCCCACAGTGGGCCTATCCCTGTAGGCCACACTCCCTATCAGTGCACGAATCCCATGCACCGGGCCTCTCTTTCTCTCTCTATGTATAAAACCCTAATATGCAAATAGACTGAACAGCAGAGCAGCTGAACAACCAGGGGGCTTGTGCGGAACATGGCGGGCATCGGCAGCAAGCGGCAGAGCGGGAACATGGCGAGCATTGGCTGCAGTGGGATGGTGGAGCAGTTGAACGGGGCGCCAGACCAAGGCGGGGTGCTGGTCGCTGTCATCGGGGCATGCCTCTGGTGGTTACTGAAAATTCTTTGCTCCTGTGCGCCATGGTCCCACCGGGCACTCGCACCCACTGCCGGCCCTGGCCCTGCTCACATCTGCTGCCAGCACCGGCCCCACTCACACCCTCTGCCAGAGCTGCCACTTGCACCTGCTGCTGGCGCCCAGCGCTGGCCCCAATCACTCCGTGCTGTCAGTAGGTGCAAGTTGGGCTGGCGCCGTCAGTGTGTGGCAGTGACAGCGGTGGGAGCAGGGCTGCCGGCAGATGGGACCAAGGGCCGCGGCGGATGAGGCCAGGTGGGGCATGGAGGATGGGCCGAGACCCGCCCCTGTGCCCAACGCAGCCTCGTGGCCCATAGTTCCTTTCAAGGTGCACAAATTCATGCACTGGGCCCCTAGTATATAGATAATCATGTGCTGGGCCCCTAGTCCTATGTAATAAAAGGGTAATATGCAAACTGACCCTAACAGCAGAATGACTGGGAATGACTGGTCACTATGACACACACTGACCACCAAGGGGCAGACGCTCAATGCAGGAGCTGCCCCCTACTGGTCAGTGCGCTCCCACAGTGGGAGTTCTGCTCAGCCACAAGCCAGACTGACTGCTGCCAGTACAGCGGGGGTGGTGGGAGCCTCTCCCGCCTCCTCAGCAGCACTAAAAATGTCCGACTGCAGCTTGGGTCTGCTCCCCGCTGGCAAGTGGACATCCCTCGAAGGCTCCCAGGCTGTCAGAGGGATGTATGATTGCCAGCTTAGGCCCGTTCCCTGGGGAACGGGCCTAAGCCAGCAGGTGGTCATCCCCCAGCGGTCCCAGACTGCGAGAGGGCACAGGCTGGGCTGAGGGACCCACCCCCCACCAAGTGCACAAATATTTGTGCACCAGGCCTCTAGTATATAGATAAAAGCCTAATATGCAAATCGACCGAACAGTGAAACAACTGGTGGAACGACCGGTCACTATGATGCACACTGACCACTAGGGGGCAGACGCTCAATGCAGGACCTGCCCCCAATCGCCCCGCTGGTCACCCCGCAGGGGCCATGGCCAGCCGGCGAGCGGGCAGCCACTGCCCCCCGATCGTCCTGTCACCTGCAGAGTGAGGTGACCAGTGGCAGCAGGGGGTGGGGCTGGTGAGTGGGCGGCACCAGCCCGGCCAAGGCGGGTGCCAGCAGCGGCCCTCTGTTCACCCCGCCAGTCGCCACACAGATGGGCCCTGATTGCTGGCCAGGCCTAGGGATCCTACCCATGAATGAATTTCATGCATTAGGCCTCTAGTTTTATATAAGGGACTCGAGTGCCCTTGGATTTCACTATCCAGGGGGGGGGGTGGCATCCTGGAACCAAGCCCCCAAGGGACAACTGTACATTAATTTCTAGTTAGGAAAACCAAATATAAACTAATTTTTTAAAATGTCTTGAAAGTTATGTAAAAGCAGGAACAACCTATCATTTCAACTTGAATTTTAATTGATTTCAAAGCTATAGGAAAGGTTTAAAATGGTGGAGTTGTTTTTCCAATTCCTTATTCACATCCCTCCCAAGTAATATTGAAGACTCTAGGAAGGTGACTACAGAGGCAGTGTAGCCTGAATCTCCTCATAGAAACAGATAGAGCATGTGTGATAACACTAATATCAGCATGCTCAGATCATAGCTACAAAATGAAGCGAAAAAGATTTCTTATAAATCTCAGAATATGAGTGGCTGGGAACAAATCAATTCAGTATCAATATCTGTGCAGGAGGAAACAGTAGACAGACAACATAGCATCTGAAGACTATAAGAATGGGAGGGTCACAAACTGCCAACAGGTATTCACTGAAAGCAAGGGGAACCAATGTGAAATCAGCAAAACTGGCAGATTATAATTTCAGGGGGAGCACAAAGGGATGAGCAGGAAGCTCTGAAAGTGCTGAAGGGTGTGTATGTGGGGGTACAGGGACTATGAACTCTCAAAACTTAAACCTGAGCTCCCTTCTTGGACAAAGCCCAACACTAAGGAGGAACTTCTAGGAGGAGAAATAAAAGTAATCACGATATAGACAATAAAGGCAAAGAAAAAAATTAAAACAGGTCCAGATAAATGTGGGAGAGACGAGGAGGAAGAACTCAAATAAGAAAACACCAGAAAGGAAGCTCTAGATTAGAACCATTAACTAGAAAAGATACTCTACTCACTCCTCTCTCTTAAAAGTACAGAATAACTTATTTAGCCTAAAAGTATACCACAAAGTAAGATCATAGTTTAATCCTATTAAAAGTTGTAATACAAATGAATATGAAGCAGAAAAATAGGTGAAAAATATAACCCAATATTTTAAAATGAGAAAATTTTTAAATGATAAAATATGGAAAGAACAGCATAAACCTAAAAATTCAAAGTGATTTGGAGAAAAGATTTGAAGTGACAGAACTCAGAAAAGAATATGTAGTATAACAACTACACAAATATACCCAATATCATGTCCAATATCATACTTGAAGTCCTAGCTAGTGCATTAAGACAAGAAAAGGAAATAAAAAGAAGTAAAACTATTCTCAAATGACATGATTGTCTTTGTAAAAGACAACAACAAAAAATCCCAAGTCAACAACAAAAAATCCTTGTGGAACTAATTAGTGGTTATAGTAAGATCACAGGATACAAAATTACCATACAAAAGTCAATTGATTTACTATTTACTATCAATGAACATTTGGAACTCAAAATTAAAAAAAAAAAAATTAGACCCCAGATAGAAATACTTAGGTATAAACCTAATACTTAGGTATAAAAAAATATACACAGGATCTATATCAGGGAAACTACAAAACTGATGTAGGAAATAAAGATCTAATTAAATGTAAAGATATTCTGTGTTCATGGCTTGGAAGACTTGATGTAGAAATAGCACATTTTGTACCCAGATCTTGGTTTCTAATACCATCTATAATAATAAAAGCGTAATATGCCAATTAGACCAGACGTCATTCCAGATGTGATTCCAGATGTCCTTCCGGACAAAGCTGGGGCCGAGGGAAGCCTGGGTCCCGGGTGCCTGCCGGCTGCCAGAAGGAAGTCCGGGTGCCTGAGGGAAGCCAGTGCCAGCAGCTGGGGGAAGGAAGGCCTACTCTTGCATGAATTTCATGCATCAGGCCTCTAGTCTATATATATAAAAGCCAAGTGACTAGCATGACAGAACGACCAGTCACTATGGTGCGCACTGCGGCGGCCAACCCGCCGAATCCAGGTCCCAATCGGCGCCCCCCAACCTCCGCAGCCCCTCCCCCCGGCCAGCCCCACCCCCAATTGGCTCCCATTTGGGCAGGCGGGCTGGGCCCCACCTGTGCACAAATTCATGCACTGGACCTCTAGTTCTTCGACAAAAGGAACCAAAGCTCCTTGGAGAAATGACAAGATGAAAATATGTTAGATGAAACTGGAACATTTAGTAGTGCCAGAAAGTAAGGAAATGCTTAAACACACACAGATGTCAAAGGAACACAGGAGCCAACTGAAAAAGCTCCCAATGGCCAAAGCTGTAACAATGCTAATTCCCTAACTGAATTGTATTTTATTGAAACCACTTAAGGATAACTTGAAGTGCCCCCTAAACATTTTTTCTCATTGGTTCTTTCTAAGGACAGAGTAAAGTGGTTCCAATGCTATAAAGACTTTATTCCTGTATTGCTATCATATTTCCTGACCTACTACATCTATATCTAATTGGGTAATACATTTTCTTCCACGTTTAGTGGGGTGAAATTAATTTATCTTCTAATCAAGGAAAATGAGTTAACTCCTAACAACCTCTGATATGTAACAGAAATACAACTGTACTTTGGAATTAGTCATCCATTTATTTCATAGTCTCTTACTTATCACTGCAATATAGTAGTATAGCAGTGCCATGTACTACCAGTTGAATGTCATTGCCTTAAAATATATTATTTGATTTTGACCTGGCTAGCACAGATCAGTATTTTCCCCTGTAATTTCAGCCAGGCACATCTAACCACAACAGCCAAATGCTCTGTTAGCTTCCATACCCCAAATTGTGTCGATTTATTAAAAGACAATCCTGATTAATAATTCTGTATCCATAATAAGTCAACTTTTCCATTTCATTTTCTATCTCTATTTTTGTTGTTGTTAATCCACATTCAAGGATATTTTTTTCCATTGATTTTTTTCAGAGAGTGAAAGGAAGGAGGAGAAAGAGAAACATTAATGTGAGAGAGATTGTTGCCTCCCACACAAGCCCCCACCAAAACCAGGGATGGAGCCACAACTAAGGAAATACCCTTGATGGGAATCGAACCTGCAGCCCTTCAGTCTGTGGGCCAACACTCTAACCACTGAGCAAAACCGGATAATGCTCTAACATTTTTAAGTAAAGGAGAATATTGGGTCTAGATTTCAAGGTTTGTTTATACTCCTTAAATTATTTCACTAAATCTGAGTCTCATTTTTCTAATGTAAAATAATTATTAGGATATACTATAAAAATTTAAAGTGCTTAGTATAGTGTATTCTACATAGTAATAATTCCATAGATGGCAGCTCTTGTTATTTTTATTCTGTGCTGTGCTTCTGTATTGCTTCACATGTCATGTAAAGTAGCTTTGGGAGGTACAGTATCTCCCACATATATTGTACAACTAGTGGCCTCGTGCACGAATTTGTGCATATTAAAAGGAAATTAATTAGAAGAAATATTTTAATATCACTATTCGCCCTTTCTCTATAATAGAAGTATCAACCAAATTCACAGTCGACAATGACAGATCAAAACACACACGTGTGATTGGCGCCAGTGAGAGCTTTATATGTATCGCACATGTGCGAGTCAACTCAGCCTTTTATAGATATAGAACAAACTTGCTTAATTAGACCTGCTTTCTGATTTAGCTAAACTTTTTCCAGCCCAGTGAAGCACCCCAACTTCTCTTTCAGGTAATTGTCAGCAACACAGCAGTAAATATCAACACGAAGAAGATTATTATTGTAGATCACGCAGGGAGAACAAAGGGTAAAATATTTAACTGCAGCAGTGTTTGACTATATTCTGCTCAGTGAGAAAACCTGAAGTCATTTTCAAAGTCCACTATTTCTTTCTTCTTTTCAGTCCAGTCAAGTTTCTAACCTTCCTAAATCTCTGTTTTCCGGCTAATGAAAAGAAAATAATATTTCACTGAGTCTCCTATCTCCCTACTCCAGGACTCTGTGAGGATCAAATGAGATGAGGCACAGGAAAATGCTTCACAGACATTTGGTTACAGTGTAAAGTGTTTCCACCCGGCTATAAAGCAAGTCGTGTTCCTGGGCTGAAGAAACTGTAAGGAGGCTAGTTGTCACTAGGGAGAGGAAGCCAAGTGTTGCTACATGACATCATTACCCAGATGGAGGGAAGACCACTTAGTATATTAGCCTTTTATATATATAGATGTTTGCTCTGCTTGATCAACAAAGCAACAGAGGAGAATGCCTCTTTTTTGGTAACAAAATTCAATGAATATGGAAAGTGTTTGGCATTAATCTTAAGTCTTTCAAGTGTTGTTGTAAATAGAAAAGGTTATAACAAAATAGAAAAGAATGATGTTATTTATTGCCAACAGAAGCAGCCTTATTTGAGCAATCTATGTAGAAATGACTAATACAGTGAATTATAAGAGCTTTCCAGTAGGAAGCTAATGCTCAAGTGAAACAGTATTTATTAGGCAATAGTGATATGCCTTTTATTGGTTGGACTCTGGTACCTGACAACAAATGGTACTTTTACCTGTGAGACACGTATCATGCACCATTTAGTCTGTGTAACTGAGCCTCAAATGGAAATGCAAAAGACAATTCTCATAGAATCACATAAGATTCAAACTAGTTCTTAATTGAAATAAGAATGTAAAGTTTGAGTGACTATAATGGCTTCATATCCCCTATGTATTTAATGCTGAGATTGTGGAAACATACAGAAATCTATTCATATGTAAAGCAATAAAGGACTTTCACATTACCTTGTATTTATAATACCTACTATTCATAAAAACTTACATTTCTTCACAAAGGTATTTTTCTAAGACTGGTCTTATTCATTTACCTCAGGAAAACTTGTTATTTATAAGTTATAACATTAATGTGATAGTTACAACCAAACATTTTATTTCTGGTCTTATTCATTTACCTCAGGAAAACTTGTTATTTATAAGTTATAACATTAATGTGATAGTTACAACCAAACATTTTATTTCTGTATAGATACTTTTGCCATATTTATATACAAAGGTTATGATAGCAAATGAAGTTCTAATCTCAATAGGTGACAAAGATAAACAATTTTCAACTTTAAGTTTTTTATATAAACTTTTTAGATTTTAAATTTTATGTTTCATCTTGTGGCCCTATCAAGTTGGCTATCTTTTACCTGGGTTGTGTAAACTTAAGGTTAAGATTCTAGAAAAGAGTTTTCAGAAAGACAAGAGTAGAATTGAGAACCCATTTTATAATTAAATATGACCTTAAGTATTTTCAAGTTCATTCATATAGTCTTTCACCAGTACTTTATTCCCCCTTTGCCAAAACCACCCCACATGCCACCCAAACCACCTCATTTTAGTAAGTTTGGTTCATATTAAGTCTCTTCCAGGAGTTTCCAAGGATAAAGGTTGGTTCGGTTAATGTGGTCTTAGCCATACTAGAGTATTTTCTTTGATTCTAGAGATGTTTCCTAATAAATTTTCTGTAGCAAAATTGTTAAGGGCTGGAATTTTGCCTCTGAATCTCTCCCTAGAAATGGGATTCAGAAAGCCCCGGGACTCCATCTAGCACATTGGGGGACTCAGACAACTCTGTCTCTTGTTACAGATATAGCTAGAGGCCTACTATGATATTAATACACTAGCAGTAGCAATGCTGATTTACTACAATCCCTTATAGTTTCACACTAAAGAGAGTCATCTAGGTTTCAGAAATGAACGTTCTATCTACTCTAACATTACTCTAAAGTGATTGGTGGTGGTACAACTTAATTTTTTTTAAGTTCAAGCCTAAAATTCAGAGTGATTTATTCTAATAGCATGCATACGTGTGGTATAAACAAATCCAAAGATGAGCATATAACATACACAAGATCCAGTTAAGGTTAGCTGAGTGAGAATCCTCATTACCCTCCCACATGAAATAGTAAAACATGAAGACAGGTGTTTAATATCATAGGCATGATGACTAGTATTGAATAGAAAAGTATCACCACTTTTTCCGAATTTTACGAGTAGACTAGTTTAGCTCTCAAAACTGATAATTATTTTCCCTATTGAGTAAAAAAAATGGAAAAGTGAGAGACTGAAAACTACAGCCCACCTGTGTTTAATCATTAACAGTGATCCCTTTGGTGAACTTAGGTCCTGATTTTGGAGTTTGGAATCTGACCTTTCCCCAGAGATAAACATTATCATTGCAGGTTCCAAGGAGGGACATTTCCTTGCTGCCATCAGAAGAGTCCACTTCTTAGTGACTCCTTGCTGGGTACTGGATGCATTAGAGGGTGGAGAGTCAATATGATTCTTCTAGCTGTGCTTTTTCTCTGCTTCATTTCCTCATACTCAGCTTCTGTTAAAGGTAAGTTTGTGTTGCCTTTTGCTAAATTTTAATTTTAATCATTGAAAGGGCAGTGTGTGCTTGTGTGTGTATGTGTGAATAGTGAAAGAGTTTCTAACTAAACCATCTTCAAAAGCATGTAACTATGGGATGTTTGTGAAGGCATCACTGGGTTAGAATAAAAACCGAATTCAAATTCTTCCATACAATAAGAAAACAGAGGTTCCTTTTAGATTCCTCAGTTGAGTGTGCTGCTTGTTTCAATTTCTCATTCATGGTGGATTTTTAAAAGGGAGAAAAAAGATGCCAGCTATTGTTACCTTCTGCTGTTGGTTGCTCCCTGAATGCAGCTCCTTCATTTGAATTGTAAAAGAGGACTTAAAAAAAAACACTTCTTTAAATTTCCTTCTAGTTGCTTAGCAATGTGACATCAAGAAGAATTAGACCCAATGTAAAAGCATGTGACTTACCAAAGAATTACGAATGAAATGGTAAAGCATGTATTTAATTTCATTACTTGTTAGAAGTGATAGAATCATCATAGTTGGTGAATTACATAAAATAAAAGTACATGATATAGGATAAGAAGATTTATTACCTTTTGAAAAATAGTGTTGGTAGTTACCATTTCTACTTTAAGATAAATTTGATTTAAAAAACACACACCTATGAATTGAGACCTTTGAAAGAGAAAAAACAGGAGTTGTAATTTCAAAGAGAAGTATGATTGTATTAATATGGAATCTTGTTTTAAATCACTAGTTAATACACTCCTTGGGTTTCTAAATGTTATGCCTGTAAAATTATCACTTTTTTATAGTCTCTTAAGAGGGTGTACTATAAAAGGTAATTGATCTAACACATCATTTAGCGTAATAAGGTTCAATTTGAATAACTATGTACTCTAAGTAATTGATATAAAACAGTTGATTTGTAAACTCCTAAAACCAATTTGGAATAATTGGTTTTTGATGACAAACTGAAGTTTTTCCTCAAGATTTTTTGCATGGAAAATTTTCACACGAGGAAAAGACAATCTTTATTATGGGAACAATAAATGGGGGGCTAAATTTAAATTATTTCACATAAGCAAATGACACTTTTTTTTCTTGAATTAAAGACAGTATTTCTCACCAGTTTCTGAAATGTTTGGTATTTAAAGATACAGTCCTTACTTGGATGAAAAAAAAATGTTTTGAGAAAAATGTAAAGGTTTGTAAATTATATCTGAGAATTATATAGAGAGCTTACTATTTTATTATGTCAAATAAACTCTTGTATATTTGAAATCTGAGTGATTTTTACAACATAATATCAAACCTAATATGCCATGGTTATTTTGAAAAAAATAATTGAGATATAGTAGTTATTGTGGGTTTCTCTTTTCCCCCCACCCTATAAATAAGAAGTTTGGATAACTTAATATTTTCAAATACATGCACTGATGAAGATTTTAAAATACACATAGGCAACAATAGCACACAGGTTTAGAAGATGACAGTTGGCTACAGTTTGTTGTGTACAAGTTCAGTGGTAAATCCAGATTTTTAGAACCTGAAGATTATTCAATTTAGGGGACATTTTTTAGGAAAGATTGCAAAAATACCTTACTTTTGCGAATATTACTGAAAAAAAGATGTGTATACATTGCTAGTGTCACCTTCTAAGATCTTGAAATGAACCTGGGCAAGTGAGGGCCCCAACGCTTAAGTGACATTGGCTTCATGGTACAAACTGCTTATGCCAAATATCATAAATAAAAAGTACAGGACTTTACAGCTCTCCCTCTACCTAGGTGTGATATCATAAATAAAAAGTACAGGACTTTACAGCTCTCCCTCTAACTAGGTGTGATAACCTTTTGTATTATATACTGTGACTTAGTAATAAATTTCTTGTTCTCTGTAACGATTTACATTTAACAAGCAAACTACTTAGGAAGAATTTACTTTAAGGCCATTATAAATTTTTGGGATCCCATGCAGCACCTCAAAACTCATCTGAAATTTAATTGTCAATGCAACCGCTTAGCAAATCCCCAGATTTGGGTGGGTTTTGAATGCATGTTGAACTGTGAAGAGAGTGGAGGAAGGTATTCAGATTAATATGGAAGAAGGTCTATTTAGAAGAGATATGCTGAGTGTGAACATTCTGAAACCTCAAGTTTTCCCTAGTTTTTCTGAATCATGTTTTATAATTGTGGATCTATTCTCAGTGCCTTCTTTGGGTTTTCTTTATAGCACTTTTACTTTCCATAACCCACACAAAAACTTTCTGTTTAATTTTGTCACTTCTAAACCTAAACTGTTTCTTCATTTCCAGTCTTTCTCTCAGTTTGTGGCCTTCCCCATACTTTTCAAGTCATTTATGTTAATCATCTTCAATTTTTCCCCCTTATCCTTCATCCTACCTTACTTCCAGCCTTATAGTTTTCTGTTGGAATCCTAAATCCCTACTTTGTCTCCTTGCTTAAACCAATTAACTGTCTATTGGGTTCATCTAGGTTTGATAAATGAGTATTTTAACATATTTCCTAAAGGTTTGAAACTAAGTTTGTTGTTTTTAAGTCCCTTAAAAATTCTGGATGCACTTAAAGGGGAACCTTGAAGAGGTATTGACAAGGCTTATTCTTTCCTGTGTTTTATCACTAATAAGTCAAATTCAAAAACTAATCTTATTGCCCCTTTTCACATTCTATTGTCCAGTAAAGTCAAAGTAAGAAAAATGGTCAACACAATAGTTTGGAAAGCTTCAGAATGTAAGGGAGGCTACCTTTCCACAAACTTTTCATAGTAACTTCAATCAACATCACCTTCATGTAGTCCATAAAATTTGGATCTCAGTAAATTTAAGTGTCAAATTCTGCATTATATCTGCTATGTTGAGTTTAACGCAGACTCAGCTTTTTTTGGCTCTCATATAATGCCTATCTCTCAGAATGATTGTGAGGATTAGATAAAACATGTTTTTCCTTTATGCTTGTGTGGAATTCTATACATGTCATTAAAATAAGGCCTCTCTGCCCAAAATAGCATCCCTGGCCAGAAAGCTAATGTTTGAACCTACAGGAGTGTCCCTACTTAAACTGTAGAAGAGGCAGAGGTAAGGAAGGCTAGAGGGAGTCATAGATTTCATCTCCTTCAAAGTTTCTCCTGACCTTTTCTGCCTTCTGTATCTCATAGCTGAAGTTCTGACTTGTTGCTTGGATATGGTCTATTTTTGTGTTTATACACTTGGACACTTCCATACTTCCACACTTCCTTTTCCTGATTTCTAGTTCTTGATTCCTTATCCCATTTTTTTGAAGGTTTGTTAGATCACATAACTTTGCCACACATCTACTCAGAGTCAAATTCTAAGTCTATTCAAAGGTCCTTGCCCCAGATCTCCCTGCCACCCATAGGTATCTATTTGACCTCACTTCCTTCTGCTGTCTTTCACTTACTCAGTTCCAGCCTCTTTGGCCTCCCAGCTGTTCCTCCATTACACCTGCATGAACTTTCCTCAGGGCCTTTGAACTGCTATTCCTTCTGTGGGGAGGATGAGTGGTAGGAGTGTGGAGATGCCCTCCCCACAGATATCCACATGGGTAGCCTGGAGCCTTTGCCCAGAATATTACCTTCTCAACAAAGGTCTTTCTCTCAGCATCTCCAGTCCCTTTTCTGTTTCATTTTTCTTTATATACTTTTATTACTTATAACTATATAAGCTATTGCCCATCTCCTCCTTATAAACTCCACAAAGGTAGACATTTTATCTGCTTGTTAACTGGTGTAGCTCCAGAGCCTAGAAAGGTGCCCACCACCCTGTGGATGCTCAGTACATCCTTGCTGAATGAGTGAATGAATGAATGAATGAATGAATTCCTAGCTCACTCCCTAGAAATAGAGTTCAACCTAAAGGTGTAGATAAGTATGGTATAGAGAAGAGCATGATCTCTAAAGCCAGACAAGCCTGGGTTCAAATCCTGACTCCACCCCTAACTGTCTGGGTGATCTTGGATAAAATGTATAATCTCTGGGCCCCTCAGTTTCCTTATGTATGAAATCTGATTAATAATGATACCTATTAAGTTCTTGTGAGGATTAAATATAGGTGTCCCCCCAAAATATATACACACACTTTGAATAATTATAAAGGCAGTTTTTATTAAAGTACATTTCATTTTCAAAATTGAGCTATCAGCTGGTAAAATATGCATACATTTTTGGGGGGACACCCTGTATATTAATGCACATAGAACTCTTAGTTTATTAGAGACAATGTATTTTGACCATTTTTTCCTCTGGGCAGTAGGTGCTGTATTAGATGATGGAGATAGTAGATGGTAAAGAGTTTTCAGAGGTTTTTCTTAAATTTTTGACTTTTAATTTTACTTTTTTTCTCAACTGTCTCATTTCTGGCCTACTCATCTTAACCTCCTTTCCTGACCTCCCTCATGTGCATATATCCTGAGGGGGGCGGAGTTATGGTTGCCTATTATAGTTAACTAGGAGATGCAACCTGATTAGCACTGAGGAAAAATGTATACTGAAATCTTTTTTACTACCTCCTGAGAGCTATAGGTAGGAAATATGCAAAGAAAAAAATTGGTAAGACTGTAAACTTCAAGTCATCCCTAAGAAAAACTTGATCCTACTCCCATACATTTTTTGAATTTAATTAAACTGAATTGAAGAGTGTGTGATCTCCATGTATCAACTTTTTTGGCTCACAATACTGACTTGTATACTATTTGACATTAAATTGCTTGTCAAATTAAAGCCTGTGTTCAGGTTTTATGTAGTGAAACATAATTTTATTCAGAAACAGCTAATTTAAACTTACATATGTGTAACATTGAAATGTACCTTTGTACTAAAAGTTTACTAATGAAATTGACAGAGTAAATTGCATTGGAGGGATATTCTTTAAATATTCAAAACATCCAATTAAAGGAACTGCCTTCTGACCCATAAAATAACTTTGGCAATGAGCCATTGCATTTATTTACAAATGGTTTGTATTAATTTTATAAAGCAGTCCCAGGGCTGAACCTCTACTTAAAATCATATTTATTATACCTTGATGAAGCTGAGGTGGGTGGTAGGGGAGAAATCATATAGCTTAAAGCAATACAGTGACACTTCTTTAACAATATTCTATAGTTCAATCAGAGAAATACTTAGATAATCTGATTATTGATTAGGGATACAAATGAAGGTTTATGAAATGGAAGCTTATTGTTTCTTGTTTTTCTTGTTACTGTTCAAGCCAATGATTTTAGCAGATGGAGAAGTAGAACCGCCTTTCATTTAACAAATACTCACTGAGCTCCCACTGGGCACAACTCTACTAGATGAGAATGCTTCAATTTCAAGACAGCACATTCCTGGGCTGATGGATGCCTCATTACTAAGACTTGACTTGTTTCACTATCTTTATGCAGGTCACACAACTGGTCTCTCTTTAAATAATGACCGGCTGTACAAACTCACATACTCCACCGAAGTTTTTGTGAATCAGGGCAAAGGAAAGCTCCAAGACAGTGTGGGTTACCGAATTTCATCCAATGTGGACGTCGTCTTACTGTGGAGGAATCCTGATGGTGATGATGACCAACTGATCCAAATCACGGTGGGCATTTTCTGCCAGAAAGATGCAAACATTATATGTCAGCAAAGTCCTTGAGACGTGTACCATTCAATAGCATTTGTTTTATGTTCTTGGTTGTACAACCATTTAGTTTGTTTTCTATCACTAAAACACATATAGCTGAAGTGTTTACTAATCAAAAGTGACCTGAATCTTTCCAAATTGTTGAAGTAGGCAAAAAGAAGGCATATGCTGGTGAGTAACTAGAGTATGATGTCCAGTTCTATGTGTCGTATTAATAGACACGTTAAACTAGAATCCATTTGAAATGTTCTGGGAGTCAGGAATTTAGAATTAATGTCACGTGAAAAACAATTGAGACTACTGTACCTGAAAGAGGAGATAAATTGGACCTCCCAGTTTTCCTGAGTTTCTTGACATAACAGGTAGAATTACCAATGAGGGAGCAAGCCTATTCTGTATTCTTTCTAAGGAAAAACTGGGTACTCCTCTGCATGGCAGTGTTTGGTCAGTTATAATGTTTTAGATATATGGGTTGAGAAAGGAGGTCAGGTTAGATAGTCTCTGGGATTTTTCCCAGTTTAATATATGGTGATTCCATGTTTGCTTTTTAAGCACCTAAAGGCAAATTATTTCTTTAATAAAGTCTGTTAATCTTTCACATGTTGATGTGAAATAGGTACACAAACCAAAATTTGCTTTATTGTAACCGATAAGTAGTTGCTGGTATACTTTATAATGAGGTGTCATTGCAATATATTTATTAAGCTATCTTTGCTTCTTTGGATGTCTCCAGTACCCATTGTGCCTTCCAAATTGCATCAAAATTTCATCATCCATCTCTCTGAGCCATTTCTCAATGCAAGTATTCTGCAGCAAATATTATGTATTGTTTATTCAGTAATTACACTTTTCATCTTTAATTTTGTATATGCAGATGAAGTACAATGGGGCAGGACTCCTCCCAAACAAATGGTACAGAAAGTGAAGAGATCAGATCACAACAGTTCGAAACAAATGAATGACAATGACATAAAAGAGCCATCTTCTAGTCATAATTATTATAAACCTGAAGTCACAAATTTCTTTAAGTATAGGTATTTTTACCTAATTTAAAAATCTGATTGTTGAATATCTTCTCCATTCTTTTAAAGTTAATGGCTAGTTCCTCTGAGTCATAAATTGAAAAAACAACAGAAGAAATTATGGCCAACCCTGCATATTGCTTTATCATTTTCTTTTCTCAGAGAATCTGATGAAAACAGAAACAGAAAAGTTTTCTAATAGGTTTCTTTCCATGATTCCAGATCAAAGATGTAAATGTTGAAAATGTGAATCAAAAGAGGGGAGAGAAGAGCATTTTCAAAGGAAAAAATCCAGCCAAAATCATAAGGAAAGAAAACTTGGAAGCTTTACAAAGACCTGTGCTCCTTCATCTTGTCCATGGAAAGGTAAAAGTGATTTGGGAGGCAGGGGTGGCGGGGTGGGTCGCACATCTTTTCTCTCCAACTTCACATTTTTATTCCCTTTAGTAGATACTATTCTTAGGCGATCATGGCATTGCTACTTTTATGGTAAATGAAATTTTTTCAAGACCTAATAAACAGGTTGCAAATTAAATGTTTCAGAAGTAAATCGAGGCATTCAATTCATTTCTATTTTCTAGCCATTTATGTCCCCTATTTTATAAAAATCTGTATAGTACAGTAAAATCAAGTACTTGTTTATAACAGAGATTGTTGACAAGAGATTGTTGAAATGTGCATTTTTTATTAAATTTAGAAGGATTAAAAAGATATTGTAATGCAAAAATTTATCACAGATGATTAAATAAATTCAGGAAAGTAGACAAATTATGAATGAAATAATCTAACTCAGGTATGTAATATTAATTTGTTATGAGAATATCAATATCTGACTAAAGTACAGAATTGAAGTTTTTGAAAGGATATGGTATTTCTAAGTTAGTGTTAATTTTTTTAAGAAGCATATAGAGATTATTTCAAAACTATAACTTTGAAAAGCATTTTATGCATAATGAATGGACACTATAATATCTATTTGAAAATTTGCTCAGGAAATTCTGTAAGTGTGGTTACTTGTGATTTGATTCTACTCTATTATTAAAATGGTCTTAATATGTTTGGGATTGAGAAGCAATTGTGATCAGTGAATTATTAGGCATTACATATGTGGTTTTATGACAAGTATAGATATTACATTTACATGTATAAAATGCATTAATAAAGATGAAAGCTCAATTTTAGTAACTAAAGTAGAAAAGTAGAAAAGGCCCTTATAGTTAAAACTCTACAGATCTCTAAAATTTCTCCAGATTCAAAAGTCCTAGATTGAAATAAAGATGAAAACAAATACTTTAAAATATAAAATTTAGACATGCAATACATTTCTAATCATGGTGCCTGTTTTTATAAAGTACTAAAAAGGAGCTCACAAAAGAAGGATTATTATGTGGTTGCTTCTCCTACAACCAAATATGAATCAACATCTCAGAAAAAAAGAGGGGGGACATCTGTAATACTTTCAACCCTAAAGATAAAAGAAAGAGACAAAAAAAGAATGCTTCTCTTCTTCTCCACTTGTTAAAATACCATGTTCCAGGTTTTGCTCAGGGGACTTCCTTTTATAAAGCTCATGTGCTTCTAGCCAGCTGGAAATAAGTAGTCCTCCTTAGAACAACCCCTTTTACCCTTTGTAGCTCACTCATGGCCTTTATCACTTTCTTTTGGTCATTTCTGTTCATTGCTAAAGCATGGGATTCAGTAGAGAAAATTCCTATTCTTTATATTCCAGCCCTCCCATGACCTGCATGCCCTTCGACTCCCTGCTTCCCCCCAGCACCCAGAACCATGCCTTGCACTGACTGACATGGTGCATCAGTCAGGAAGCCTTTCCCAACATTCTCTCAAACCCCCTTCTTCCCTGGGTGTATTGCCATGAAAGCATTTATCACAGGGTATTGTAATCCTCTCTTTGCCACCCACATTAACAGTCGGCTTCTTGTGGGCAGCAGTTATGTTTATGTCTATATATCCAGTGCTTTGCTCATAGTGGGCATGCAGTAGATGCTTGTAAACTAAAGGAATGAGCTAATAAGGTGATATGGGGCTAAAATGAGTCAAATTTTGAGAAAGGCTTTGCTTATTATTTGCTTAGTAATAGCTAAAAGTACTTCACACTCAAAGCCTTCACTGACTGAAGGCATTATATGAATTATCTCCTTTATCCCCGGGACAGCCCTAGGAAGCAGATACTGCTTACTTGTTCTCTTGTAATAGACGAGGAAACCAAAGTCAAGAGAAGAAATTTGCCTAAAGTCACAGAACTGGCAAGTGGTGAACTGGAATTTAAAACAGAGGGTCTAATTTTAGAATCTATGCTGCAAACCACCATGTTATACTATCTTCTAGTTGGAAAGCATGTGGGGGAAATATCACCTCTTTTGTTGACCTGATCATCCCTATTTCATTCTTCATCATATCTGTTAACTCACTTGATTTTCACACACCACAGCTTTGTTAAAAACATGAAATACTGTCATTTTCTCCTCCGGCCTTCCCATGTGGCAAAACATTTGAGCCCATAAAATATTAATTTCATTTATAGGCTTAATGACAACCAATCATTTTATAGCCCCTTGGATAGCAGTTGAGTACAAAGTCTTTTGTTACACACAGGAAAGAACTTGGTGCCCTCACTGTTCAAAGGCTGGGCTGAAGCTGCCACATCATTATTTCAGTGACTCCACTGTGCCAATTCTATAGGAGCTATGACTTGTGATGATTTACAGGTTAAAGTACATTGTGGTATCTTTCAATTATATGATAAAGAACTTACTGGAAAAAGACCCATGACCCTGGAGACTAAGAAGCTATGTGGAATTTTCAGCCACATCACTGTCAGAAAGATCATTATTTTAAACCCTTGCTTCTTCAGCTTACTATGAGAGAAGATGGAAAAGGGAAGGTTGAGCTGTTGATTGACAGTTTTTTTAAAGAGTATTTTCTACCCCAGGCTCGAATTAAATTTCATTCCCTGAAATTTCTGTGATTTCAAGGATACTCATTAGCTTGTATTTTTTGTCTTTTCTGAGCCCACTGTTTTAAGCTCCCACATTTACATTATAAAAGCTGATTTTTTAAAAGCCGATTAAAACACTTAGATACATATTTATTGAACATCTGTTTTTCATGCCCAATTATCTCCCCTACCTGAGTGTTAGGGCATGACTCTAGTCTTCATCATATCTATTAACTCACTTGATTTTCACACACCACAACTATGATTTCTATAAATCATAAATGAAGTTGGAAACATGACAGTTTTCTGTTTAAGTTGATTAACACTGACAAGCAAAAGATGCCTCAAGTTACAGCATGGATTCTTCTTGGCCTAAACTTCAAATCCAGTGAACTGAATACTTACTGAATTTTCATTTCTGGCTTTCCCTGTCAGTATTGATTAAATTAACCACGTGGCTGCTGAGTCAGCCCTTTATTTTGTGTTGCTTCTAGGCATTGGTTTGCTCTCTGAATCTGGCAGTGTGGCTTCTGTACACACACTGAGCCTCCCAACTAAATGTGATACCTTGAAACTCTCATTCTTCATAGACTTCTTTACTTGTCCGTTTTCCAATGTGCTGGTACCTATGAATCATTTGTATCAAAGATCTGTTTAGAGATGTAACTCCAGCTAAGTAAAAAAATGACTTATCTCTGTTTGCTGGGATCCTTTTTTAAAATTTTTACTGTTAATGTAATTTTGCTTTCTCTTGTTTTTAAAGAATGTATAAATTAAGGGAGTGTACAGAAGCATTTTGCCCCTAAGAAAAAAATATGAGTAATCCCTACTGATTTCAAGGGGAAATTGACCCTCAAAATTTGGCAGGAAGAGGCACCTCATCTCCTTCCCCGCAACCCACCCCCCCTCTCTCTATGTTTGGTTTCCTCGGGTTCAAGGCTTAGTTTGTCACTGGGTTGTGCCACTGTGGCTCTCCGGAAGCTCTGGGGACTCTGAATTTAGATAAGAGTCCTGTGCTCTCAGATATTCAGAGCTCATTTCAAAACTGAGTGAAGAAATCAATTTTATGGCATGAGTGTAATAAAAGTTAGTTCCTGCTGTGAAATAATAAATGTAAGATTACTGCAGTGATAGCCACATGGATTGAACTGCAATGTTCTGACTTAATTACTATTTTTTTTTAATTATCAAAAGCTTGTTAATTCTAACAATTTTGACATTGAGCTAATATAAATTCCAGTGCTGTCTGTTTGGACCTCGATGATCTGCACTAAGAGAACAGAATTTAGGCCCCCAAAGTAGCAGTCATAAAGGAAAAAGAGACTTGCCCACTTTTGTAGTTCTAGGAAAGTAATAAAAATAGAAAGAATGAAAAAAATTCTCTTTATGTCTCATAGTTTACATAGTTTAGCCTTCTAGGAAAAATTAAAAAATGTCTCCAACAGTGTTTTATTAGGAACTAGCGGTCAAGAATAAATCTTGATCCATAGAAGTGGGTCAATAACAGAAGAGCACTTCACCTTATGCAGAGTCCAGAGATTAAATCTGAGAACTGGGTTTCCTGAAATTTTAAGTCAAACTTTATAAATTGTTCAGGCACATCATTTTTTAGCCTGGAAGGACTGTGAGGATACGAATGATAAGTAGAAGTATTTTCCCCACTTAATGGCTTTTCTTGCTTTCTAAAGTATTTAAGACTCAGGCCTAAAAAGTCACAGGCCATAAGCATGTGCCACCCAGTGGGCCTTCTGAGTGTATCCAGGCTCAAGCGATCCAGTTATGAACCTATAATAGACATGATATCTGGAGATATCGTACTATGAAATATTTGAAAAGGAAGTTACAGTGTAATTCCTAAAAAGAAAAAAAGACCCAGTTCACAAAATAGAATATCAGAAACTCAGCCTGGGATCCGAGAAATTGTCCGTGATTTGTTTGAGAATATGACACCGTAGATTTTCAGATGCTGAGGTCAGTATTCCAGTTCCCTTTTTACCTGGAAAAACACAATTCCAAAACTTAAGGTTTGTCCAGTGTAATGACTAAAACTGATTACGAGTTGGATAAAGTACCTAGTAAATCTATCATTAGGCAGAATATATGTAGAAAATAAAAATAGAGATTTGAGGCAATTGTGCATAATTCAGGCAAAATATTCTCTTCTATGTTATGGAGAATTTTCACGTAGACTGAATTGTTCAGATTGGTATTAATTGAGTTCATTGCACAATTAAGGAGCTATTTTACTTGAGAAGTCATGGTTGGCTTTAAAGAAAAATAGGAAGGTATTCAGGATATTTCTAGGAGAAGTTCTCAGCTATAATTACCACAGACCTTGGGAATTTTTACAGGGAAGCTATAGCCATCCTCTAGTTTTAAATCATGTGAAATGTTTTGAGTTAATACAGGGTGAAAAATGACAGCCTGATTTCCAGAAAATGTTCTTTGTATTTTTATCCTTATTTCTTAAACATGACCTAAATAATCAAAATGGTATGAGACATCGTTATCACCCCTGTGCCTATAATAATATCAAGGATGAAACAAAGCTAAGGAAGCCATTTACTACTGCAGCCAAATCTGTCACTCTCCTCATTCCACCCTCTTTTTCCTGCCTTCTAAAGGGAAACTCAAAGCAGTGCCTGGAGCAGGCCATGCAGGAATCACAATCAGCCTGAGATCTTCCCACCTTCTGTATCTGCTTAGACTGAAAGCCAACATAACTGCTGTGGAGAGCCAGGCAGAGAAAATCACCCCTGTGAAACTGTGTCCATGGGCATTATGGCCACGTCTGGGCCCTTATCAAAGCACTTGGTGGCTGTGCTTTCTCTGCAGTCTCAAGAGTGGTGATTGCCATTCTCCTCTAAAAACCTATTTCTTTGTTGTTTTAAACCTTGGTCAGTTTTCATTTCAAGCAGAGTTACAAGTAGGAAGTGTGTTGATATGTTCAAAAAGAATGTTTCTGATTTCTCCTCCTTGGGCAATCCTTGTTTTCACAGAAATCCCAGCCTATGCTATGCCCATCTTGTTCAGAGTCTTCATTATCAGTCTCCTGCAATTTCATATTCTGATGGTCTCATTTCTTAGAAATTTAAATAACATCTTTTCACAATAAAAGAAACCCCAGTACCAGATCTCTTTCTCCTGGAATTGAGAGGGATAAGAATCTGAACCTTTCCTGTCACTTATTTAACCAAAAATGAAAAACAATGTATTTTTGCTTTATTTATATTTGTCTTTTTCTTTCCTTAGGTCAAAAACTTCTACTCATATGAAAATGAGCCAGTGGCTATCGAAAATATCAAGAGAGGCCTGGCTAGCCTATTTCAGATGCAGTTAAGCTCTGGAACCACCAATGAGGTACTTACTAATATTATTAAAAATCCGAATCTTATTTGTCAATAGAGTTCCCTAGATTATTTGTATCGCTTTCTATTTGTAGAAAGTTAGTTAAAAAAAAAAAAGTTACTACTATGGTAATACTCAGTAAAGGTAAGCTGGTGGTCATGTCTCATTTACACATGAAACAAATTGCCACTTAACCAGTGTGTACTCAAATACAGGGTAAAGGGAACTCCACTCAGTTACTCTGAGGAGACTAATAGAGTGACTGAAAGACAGAGATGTAGAAAAATGTGGGGACCCATCCATTGGCATCACTTTGTATCACTATCCCAAGGGGAGTTTATTAAAACTATAGATTCCCAGGATTCACTATAGATTCTGATTCACTAGATTAGGGAGGACCTGAGCATCTATATTTTAGAAGTTTTCTCAGATAATTTGAATGTCAGTTTGAGAACCCATTGGTCTATATTGACCCCCTTCATTTTACAGATGAAGGAACTGGGGTTGAACTAGATGAAGGAACTGAGGTTAAACTAGAGAAGTTTACGTGGTTCCCCCAACACCACACTTGGAGTAAAAGGTGGAGCTGAGTCCAAGTTTCCTAGCCTGAATTTAGACAGCCCAGGAGAGAGTGAGGAAATCTGATGGCAGGGCTGGGCCAAAGGAATGTTAGTCTGCTAGAATGGAGGGTGAGTGTGGTGCTGGCAGAGGTCTGCTGAAAGGCCAGGGTAAGCTAAACAGAACCTGTATAGGGAGACATTTGTCTACACTCAATTTGTTGATGTGACTTATAATGAGTTGAATTAATTCAAATAGGTTTTTAAAGATTTCTAATCATACTCAGCTGGTCAAAAGGCACACACACACACACACTCACAAATAACACACAACCTAGATATAACGTTAAAAGTCAACTTCCCTTACCACATAAGTACCCATTTACCAGAGGTTTTAGTTTTGACCATGCCATTTGTCCAGTTCTTAGTAGACATTAGAGAGAAGTCAGAAATTCTTTATTATTCCTTGGGCATTAAGAAGGCTCTAGTAAGATTCAACCAAAGAGGATGAAAGAGAATCCACTTGCTGCAGGAAACATTGAGTCCTTCCGGTCTTCCTAACTTGTCAGCCTGGACAAAAAGGCAACCCCCCATCACATATTAGGAACCCCAATTTTCAAGCCAATTCCCTCTGGAATTCAAATGGTCCATGTGAAAATCCTAAACACTGTATCTTTATTTTTAGGTAGATATCTCTGGGGATTGTAAAGTGACCTACCAGGGTCATCAAGACAAAGTGATCAAAATTAAGGCCTTGGATTCATGCAAAATAGAAAGGTCTGGATTTACAGCTATAAATCAGGTATGATTGATACACTTTTTTGAAGCATCTAAATAATTACATTTTGTAGAGTTGAATTTGAAATAATAGAAGATAAGTTAATGATGTAATTTGGGAACATTTCTAATTTTTAGTAGGGTATAATTTTACATATTATAAAATAAACAGATTTATTTTAATATGTTATAAGTTTGAATGATTGGGGAGGTGTGAAGGGGAAGCTCCTTTGATGATTAAAAGATAGTTTGGTATTTGACCTAATTCAAAGATTAAAAGCTAATTAAATGTCACAACTACAAATATTTACCTTTTTAGGTCTTGGGTGTCACTTCGAAAGCCACATCTGTCACTACCTATAAGATAGAAGACAGCTTTGTTATAGCTGTGCTTGCAGAAGAGACACATGCTTTTGGGCTGAATTTTCTACGCAGCATTACAGGCAAAATAGTATCAAAGTAAGACAATGCTGAAATTTAAAATTTTCTTTATTCCTCTTTCATAGATTATTATACTTGGTTTTTAAGTATATACAGTGCTTCCTCATTTTGACTGAGCTCCTTGAAAACAGTAATTTATATCTTGCACATATTTTATTTTTCACATTACGTACAATAAGTATCACATGTATTAAATACTAGGGGCCCGGTGCACGAAATTCGTGCACTGGGTGTGTTGGGGGGGGGGTGTCCCTCAGCCCAGCCTGCCCCCTCTCACATACTGGGAGCCCTCAGGCGTTGACCCCCATCACCCTCCAATCGCAGGATCGGCCCCTTGCCCAGGCCTGACGCCTCTGGCCTAGGCGTCCGGCCCGGGCAGCGGGGACCTGCAGTGGCAGCGGGGGGCGCCGCGATTGCGCGGGCTCCGCCCCTGCCCCTGCAGGATGCCTCTGGCTGAGGCGTCCGGCCTGGGCAGCGGGGACCCGCAGCTGCAGTGGCCCCACGAACGTGGGCTTCGCTTTAGGCCCAGGCAAGGGGCCCCTAGCTCCCGGGACTGCCAGCTTCGACCGTGTCCAGCTCCCATCGCTGGCTCCACCCCTACTTCCTGCTATCACTGGCCAGGGCGGCAAAGGCGCCTGATTCTCCGATCATGGCTGGGGGGCAGGGCAAAGGCGGCCCCAGGGCTGCCTTTGCCCTGCCCCCCAGCTTTTAGCTCCCCCCTGGGTTTCCGATCACTGTCAGTGGCAGGGGGCTTCTTCCTGCTTTCCCTTTCGCCTCCCTGCATTGTGCCTACATATGCAAATTAACCACCATCTTGTTGACAGTTAACTGCCAATCTTAGTTGGCAGTTAATTTGCATATAGCCCTGATTAGCCAATGAAAAGGGTATCGTCGTACGCCAATTACCATTTTTCTCTTTTATTAGTGTTGATTATTTTAAAATACAATTTCCTTAAAAATTAATTGTTTAATAAATATAATTTAAATTTTAAAAAGGCAATCTGATTTATTCTAGTTTATTTTCTAATTTCTCTGTCAAATGTTTTCAGTGTTAGTATTAAAAAGGTGGTGGCATTTGCATGTTCTCTCCTTGAGATTTTTCTTTTGTTACTGTTGTTAAGAAACATATAAAATGATTCATAGTAAAGTGATGTGACAATTTTTATATGATTTATAGTACTTACATATTCAAGCTTGTTATTCCAATTTGAGAAAAGTTCTTTGGTCAGAATAGGTCTCACAGGCTTAAGAATTAGAATTTCAAATCTAATAGTATGTGTTATTTTCAGATTTTAATTTAGAAGAACATTATTTTAGCATTAAATGTATTATATTTTATGACATTGTTTCACAACTCTTTCCTCTAAAGTAGCTGTCATGTCAGAGATGAATGGATGCAAAATCTTGGAGGAGGTGCCTAAAATTTCTGAAATGTTATTAAAGTCTCATCTGGAATAGAATTTTGTATTCTACTATTGTTTTCATAGAAATTAATATTTTTAATTACTAGTCAGGTCTTTAAGGTCTTCATTGCTCTATAACAGTGATGGTGAACCTATGACACACGTGTCAGAGGTGACACGCGAACTCATTTTTCTGGTTGATTTTTGTTAAATGGCATTAAAATATATAAAATAAATACCAAAAATATAAGTCTTTGTTTTACTATGGTTGCAAATATCATAAAATTTCTATATGTGACACGGCACCAGAGTTAAGTTAGGGTTTTTCAAAATGCTGACACACCGAGCTCAAAAGGTTCGCCATCACTGCTCTATAACAAACCACTCCAAATTTAGTGGTGTAAGAAGAAGCATTCATGTTATTATTCTTTCTAAGTCTGGGGCTTGCTGTACCCACTAGGAATGCCTTGCTTGGTGTCTGTTACGTAGTTGCAGGTAGTCACTGACCAGACCTTTTCAGAGGTTGCTCCCTCACCTCCCTGGTATCTGGACTGGAAAGACACAAACTACTGAGGCTCCTTATGCATCTCTCTTTATCTACATGCGGCTTCTCAACATGGCAGCTTCAGGGAGCCAGACTTCTCACATGGCAATTAAGTCTACAAAGGTGCACGTGCTGCTAGCATGCCAGACGAAAGCTGAATTCCCTTTTACGACTTAGCTTTAGTAGTCATGTAGTGTCACTTCTACTGTCTATTATTGGGACAGTCAGAGACCCTGCCCAGACTCAAGGAGAGAGATGTATACTCTACCTCTTGCTGGGAGAGAGGTTCATATTAGACAAGAATATTATCAAGGCCATTTTTGGAAAATAAAGATTTCCAAATTGTCTTAGTTATTAAGTGACATGTGGTTGTCTTAAAGATACCATTTTCAGAAAGGTAGGCCAACTTCTAAAGAGGTGACATTGCATATCTTGTTAAGCATCCATGCAAAACTTTCTTCTCTGTATTCTCTTGTCATTATATTTTGAAAATCCACCCTTAAATTTTCAATCTTTGAATAAAATTATTACTTCAGAAGGATTTCATAATTATCTTGAGGTTTGTGTTACCATTGGAGACATCGCAGTTTAAAAGACATGGCCTTAACACAACTTGAATAAATTAGTATCTTGTGTGCCCCAAAAATGGCAATTAGTAGCTTGTTCACTCAAAAGAATTCTGCTGATGTGATATTTATCTTCCTTGGTTATTCAGGCAGAAATTAGAGCTGAAGACGACTGAAGCAGGCCCAAGACTAATGTCTGGAAAGCACATAGCAGCCATAATTAAAGAAGTTGATTCAAAGTACAAGGCTCTTCCCATTGAGGGGCAGGTGTTCCAGAGCGAGTGTAAAGGATGTCCTTCTGTAAGTGTGAACAGTTACAGCCAAATATGGGAATAATCATGGCTTAGAATTCTATTTTACTTTTCTCTCTAATTTTGTGAAGTAAGTTTATAAAGGACTACCAGCCACTACAGAATTATAATGACAGTAGTTTAATAGTATGTATCTAAGTTGATGCATAACAATAATTAACAAATAATTATCCACCCATCCTACATAATAAAAGGCTAATATGCAAATCGACCAAACGGCAGAACAACCAGTCGCTATGATGTGTGTTGACCACCAGTGGGCAGATGCTCAACGCAGGAGCTGCCCGCTGGTGGTCAGTGCACTCCCACAGGGGGAGGGCTGCTCAGCCAGAAGCTGGGCTCACAGCTGGCGAGCGCAGTGGCGGTGGTGGGAGATTATCCCGCCTCTGTAGCAACGCTAAGGATGTCGACTGCTGGCTTAGGCCCACTCCCCTGAGGGCTCCTGGACTGCGAGAGGGTGCAGGCTGGGCTGAGGCCCACCCCCCCACCAGAGTGCACGAATTTCATGTACCAGGCCTCTAGTCTGAAATTAAAAAAATGTTATGACTTAATGACAGTTTCCTAAAAGTAACACCTTTTAAGAAATTCAGGGGAAATAATGGCCTACTGAAGTTAGGGGGAAGCGTGTGGTATCAAGAGCATGGACAGGCATCTGAATCCTGAAAGTTCTTCCACTTAGTAACAATATGTCCACAGGTGAAATGTATTACTGAGCAAGCTCAGTGTTCTCAGTATTGCTGTGAGGACAAAATAAAGAATACCTAGCCCTCTGTCTAAATGAAGGAATGCTTCTTTACCACACTCCAACCTCCCCTAAAATTACGGCCAGGATGAGATAGCACATCCCCAAGGCAAAGGGTAGATGATCATCTTGTAACATTTGTAATCCAACAAAGAGAAATTTCATTTATTGCATGAATTTGTTGTGATGTATGGCCACAGAAATGACTTTAGCGTCCTGTACTTCCTAACAGTTAATCTGTTGTCAGGAGAGCAAACCCTTGGCTTCATGCTCTGTTCATAGGTACGAGAATATACGCTTCTCTGGGATATTATTAGTGTTGAGTAAAGTAGAATCATCAAGAACTAATACAATAATTTGCTTTAAGTACAAGGCACTAATTCCTTATAGTTTCTCAAATATACCAAAGCTGAATTAAGAGAAAACAAAATAAAACAGAAAATCACCATCTCAAACTTTGTTTTTTCTTTTGTTTTTCTTCCATATATCGTGTAATGTTCCAGCGTAATTTTCTAATGTCATATGAAACAAAAATTATTTAGGAAAGTGACTAATGAAACCAATCAGCTTTTCTTATGGAACTATTAGTTTCTCCCCCATAGTTATCAAATATTATGAACCATCTAAGATTTTTTATAACTATTTCTTCATTATTATAGGAAGGATTTATGTCTTTAAGGAATTTGCTTTTTCAACTTCAGTATAATGTCACCATTACAACCCTTTAAAGAGAAACAAATCTGAACTTCATATTGATATGCTCTCTGCTCTCAGGAATGACCCAGTAAATTTTTAGCTAAGTATAGCTGGAATTTTTCTTTGCAATATCCTCTTAAGATTAGATAACCAAAGGGATTTGAAAAAGAGAAAATTATGTCTATTGCTTATTAGAAGGAATGAATAATTTAGAAACTGGTAGCATGCTGATTATCCCAGAGTTAGAGTTAAAGGTCACTAATGGGATTTCATACATTCTTTACAACTAAGAGGAAAGTGGTAAACTATGAAAAATAAGTTCTTTAGCCTATTTCAAAGTCACATGATATCATTAAATAGAACTATTTACTATTCTTAAAACCACAGTAGCACAATAATAGTGTATGTGAGAATTACCTTTATGTAAATACTGTTGTACTTACCATAGATATGAGTAATGAACACAGCCCAGACCTTAGCAATAGTAAAACATAGCATTTCATGCAAACAATAAAATAGAGAATAGAGAGCTCAAATTATTATAAAAAAATGGATTTTCAGTGAGGTCCCAGTATATAAGAAACCTTCACAGTTCTAAATGTTTTGCCCTCCAACATATTCTGCTGTTAATGAAAATTCTGCACAGTTTCACTATGGAAGTCAAAGCCTGGCCTCAGATATAATTCCCTGGTTATAACAATGGAATGACCTATAGGCCTGGAAGCCGAAGGTCCTTTGAGCTAACTACTAATAGACAAAAACAGTCCTCCTACAGAAGAAGCATACACAAGGGTAGCAGCCCCCTCTACTTGCCTCTGAGGGTCACAGGAGTGGGAAGGGGGCAATCAGGTACATTGAGGCAAGATACCAAATGCTCTTTTGCTTGTCAGATACAAGGAAAAATTTATTTCTGGGGAGGATATTGCTTGTAAATGTGGATGTTCTAAATTATGAATGGGGGATGAGCCTGCAGCCCTGTCTTGCAGCTCTCAGAGCACTGGCAGTCCATCAGAAAACACCTACAGCCTGACAACCTCTCCAAGGCTGAAGCCGTCAGAAACTTCCTGGCCTTTATTCAGCACCTCAGGACTGCGAAGAAAGAAGAGATCCTCCAGATCCTAAAGACTGAAAACAAGGATATTCTGTAAGTTCCCGGAACACTGTGTGAGGTTGTCTGTAGGAAAGCAATCCTGGGTTGTATTCTTTTTATTAAGCAGGAAACACCTCTTTTTAACCAACTGCCCCACCTCCAAATCAGTTATTTTGTTGTTTTGCATTTTCTTCGAACAGATATGACACAATACAGTCATCTAATGCTGACTTAACCAGAAATGCAATAACAAGTTTTCAGCAGTGACTCAGAATGGACTATTTTTTTAGTGTGCATGAGTAAATCAGGTCTAGATTAGTACAAAGATATAGGGAAGGACTTCATCATAACGCCATGCTACCCATGCCGCCTCACTGTTTTTGAAATTTTGTTCTTGGAGCTACTCATTGACACTTGAAAAGATTTCAGAGTTCATTATAAAAACAAAAAAGTATGAATTTTCCCACAGAAAAATGTGCTTTTATTTAAAATCCAGTGATCAGCTCAATCAAAGCCATGCTTTATATGGAATAGTGAGAACTGAGGTAAATAGCTAAAAGAATCTAAACAAAAGAAATATGTACATAATTTGGATATTTGTTGCAAGAGTGATTCATTACACATGCATAATTGAGAGAGTTGACTTAATTCTCAAATTTACATGGTCTATAAATATGAGCATTTTTGGTAGTTAAGTAAATTTTTCTGTAAATACAAATTCAGCTATATGATACTACTTGTCCTAATTGATGATATAGAACATGGCTCAACTAATTTGACAAACATTGAAAACTGGCTATTAACATAATCAAAAGTAGAAATTGGCCAAGTTATAAACACACAGAGCAGTAGTAGACACTGAATTCAAAGGACTTAATTACTCAAGAAGAAGAGAATTTAGTTTTTTTTCCTGAGAAGTCTGTTTATTCTTGAATGTATATGTTATTTACTTGCCTTGAGGACATTAAAAAAAATTATAGGAATTTCGTATAACTAGCCACACAAGTTGGTGGCTCCCTTCAAAAATAAATATTTAAAGCAGAAGTTAAAAGATGTACAAAATCATAAATTTTCAGACTCTGTTGTCATTATAGAACTTTAAAATATATTGGCAGAATGGTTTCTCTTTAGATCAAAGATAAAAATACTAACAAGGAAAGGGCAAAATTAGCTCTAATTTATAATAGGGATTAAACTAAACTTTAACCTTATTTGTAGCCTAAAAATCTTAAGGCAACAATAATTTGGATGACTTCATAATGTATTTTCTAAATCAGCTTATTTACACAATATCATACCATATCATATGTAACATGCATGTAGCATAAGATAGTAGAAAGGCATGAGGTTGAACTGCAATCAGAAGACCTGGTTTTAAATTCAACTTCCAACAGTGTATAATCTTCAAGCAAGTCATTTACATTTAGGCTCTCTAAGCCTCACTTTCAACATCTGTAAAATACAGAGAATAATTTCGTTTCTGTTTTGTAAGATAGTGAAAGGCAGGGTGGTGGAATGTAAGATTTCCCAAAGTGTCTATTGTATGGATCTTGTAATTTACAGAATATTAGCAAGTTTGCCAAGAGGAAAGGATTCTGTGAGTAACTAAGTTGAATACTGGGTGAAACCAAATCAAATAGTTTTCTTTGCTACAGACATTTGTAACATCTTTAATCTGGTAAGTTTAGGTGTAAGTTTCCTTAAACATTTCCTAAGCTCACATGACCTTGAAAATAGCTTTTCTTAAAGCATTTTGTAGGACTAGTGTTGCATGGAAATCACTTTGGGAAACAGCGATATAATTAAAACTAGCCATTAACATAATCAAAAGTGGAAATTGGCCAAGTTACACATACACAGAGAGCAATAGTAGACAGTTCAAAGGACTCAACCCAAGAAGAAGAGAATTTTGTTTTTTCCCCTGAACTCCAAAGTCAGGAAAACCTGAGTTCCAGTACGAACTATACTTTTATCAGCTGTGGGACCTTGAACAAATGACTTGATATCTCTGAGTCTGTTTCCTTATCTATGAGGGGGATATTAGTATTGAATTGACAGAGATGTTCAGTGAGGTGATCATATTAATAAGATCATGTATTTATATAGCATTTATAATGTGCCAAGCATTATTCTAAGTGTTTTACATAGATGATGTAATTTAATCCTTCCAACAATCCTAAAGTGACTACTATTTTTAACCCTGTGTTACAGATGAAGATATTAGAGCAAAGAGAGGTTACATACCTAAAATTTCTAGTGCAGTGCCAGTATAATAGACACTTGATAAGTATCTCTCTCTCAGTCTCTGTTTCATTCACTGGGTTTTTGTTGGGTTCAAAATTACATAGTACAAGTAAGTTTTAAAAATATAAAACAGTGAACCATGTATGGTGTGTTTATATGGATGTGGAATAAAATATTTACACACATACTATGTTAGTATGACAAGCTTCTGGAATTTTATCATCCCAGACTCAGCAAACCAAAGATTCTTGATGGTGGAAAACGTACTAGAACTTTCCTATAGGACTTTTGTTCTGCTCACACATAGTCTTATGGCTGAACTATATCATGGGGCTTTTTATTTTTTTTTAAAGTGAGGAAAGCTTTCTCCCTTGGATATAAATTAAAGCTAAAAGACTCTCCCAGCTTTCTGTTAAATAATACTACCCTAGTTAAAGTAGGCAATTGGGGAATGAGTATATTTACAAAGCTAATTAGAGAAATAATCAATTTGGGGGGATTTTATGTATTACTAATATAGAAAAGAATTTGAAATGAATTTATAATTTTATTTATATACTTTTTATTTACAAATCTCCAAATTATATTTGGCTTAGATTAAAATACTAAAATTGGTTGTTTGTATTTTCTGAGTATACATTGAATGAGAAAGAGGGGGCAGTTAAAAGAGAGGTTTAAAATAAAATGTGGGTGGTCTTTTTGAGGCAGTTATTCTTTTGTTCAGCATTATGCTAAGCAAAATAAGCTAGTCAGAGAAAGATAGATATCACATGATCTCACTCATTTGTGGAATATAATGAACAACATAAACTGATGAACCAAAATAGAGCCAGAGAAAAAAAATATTTTAGAATACAATAGAAGTAATCCTGTTTTTGCAGATTTTTAATATTGCCTACAATTTTGTGATATTATACTATGTTAGTACAGTTTTGGTAATATTATTATACCTAAAATCCTTTTTTCTTGAAATATTAATTTTTATTGTATGCAGTATTATTATTTTCAAAATCATTTTTCTTGAAATGTTAATGTTTATTGCATGTAACATTATTATATTTTAAATTGATTTTCTTTAAAATAAAAAATTTTAAAAATGCAAAAAAAACCCCGCAAAAAAACAAACAAACAAATAAAAAAATGTTCCCTTCTTTAGGAAATTCAAACCAATGGAGAGTCTGTAAATGGTAGCGATTTTAAACAGTTCCGTGAGCCTCCTAAACATTGACATCCGTAATGATTTTTTTATAGACCGCAGCTGGTGGATGCTGTCACCTCGGCTCAGACCCCAGACTCATTAGATGCGATTTTGGACTTTTTGGATTTCAAAAGTAGCAGTAACGTTATCCTTCAGGAGAGGTTTCTCTATGCCTGTGGATTTGCCTCCCATCCCGACGAAGAACTCCTGAGAGCCCTCATTGTAAGTCAGATGGACACTGGGAAAGTGAAGGCTCTCACCACTAAAAAGCTCTCAGCAATCGAAGCAGTAATTAAAAGTTGTGTGCATCAGAATGAAGGCAGAACAAGAGCCTTCTGATTATTCATATTCAAATTCTATTGAACTATTTTTATTCATTAATTATTAACTCTATAGTAAATTATCTCATAGTATCTTCTTTGCAATTCCTCTAAATAACGAAGTATACTTTACAGAAATTTAAGGACTGTGTTTACCAATCATATAATACAAAATTTCAGAGGGGAGAAGCCTTGGTTAATTCAAAAATTTATTTTAAAATATTGGTTTTGACTTCAAAGATCTCCATGGTATTTAATACACAGTATGTTGAAGAGATACCAGTCTTCTGATATTAAACAATTTACATTGGAAATAAAAGCTAGACTTCTCTTGGGCCCAAGATTTTTTTTTTTCTTAAGTACTTTTACCCACTTATGATCTAATCGAACAGTTCATAATCTTTTGGGAAAATGGGTCCATTTAAGAATCTGATAAAAGTAACGAAGCTCCTTTACCCCCATGCATAAAATTTTACAGGCTTTTGTTTGTTTGTTTTTGTTCACTGAACCAGTGACTCCAATCCATAAACTTCTAGGCAGTGATGGTGAACCTTTTGAGCTCGGTGTGTCAGCATTTTAAAAAACCCTAACTGAACTCTGGTGCTGTGTCACATACAGAAATTTTTTGATCTTTGCAACCATAGTAAAACAAAGACTTATATTTTTGATATTTATTTTGTATATTTAAATGGTATTTAACAAAGAAAAATCAACCAAAAAAATGAGCTCGCGTGTCACCTCTAACATGCGTGTCATAGGTTCACCATCACTGGGTTCATAGACCAACTTTAAGAATATCTGGAAAGGGGAGTTTGCAATCTAGGAACGTAATTTCCTCAGGCACTGGTTACTTAATTTCTTAACAAAAAAAAATCCCTTGGAAATGTTTAAACAGTTTGTAACTTATTTTATCCCTTTTTGGCTAATAGAGTAAGTTCAAAGGTTCCTTTGCGAGCAATGACATCAGAGAAAGTGTTATGATCACCATCGGGGCCCTCGTCAGGAAGCTGTGTCAGAGCGATGGCTGCAAACTCAAAGTAAGTGTGAATCCCATCTCATGTGTTACCTAGGCAGCTCCAGACCATCCTATTTAACACTCACATGCTGCCCACCACTGCTACTCCAAATCCCCTCTACCCTACTCTACTTTCTCTGTTTGCATAGCCATTATTGCCATCTGACACACTTTACAATTCAGTTATTTATTATGTTTATTGTCTCCCACTGAAATGTAAGCTCCATGCAGAATTGGATCTTCCTTTTTTTCAATGCCAGTTGCTTAAAATGGTATTTAGTACATAGATAAAGTTCAATAAATACTTTGCTAAAAAGTGAATCATTTATTAATCCCCCATCAATATGTATTTATTACGTGCCCACTGTGTACTCAGTTTTGAACATATGTAGGGTTTAGTTCTAGTTATTAGAAAAATATTAGACTCTAGGGCTCTCTCTAGAGCAGTAATTGTGGTTTGCGGGTTTGAGTTTTGATGGTGGAAATTATTTCCTTTATTTACTGAGGACTTTACATTTTATTTTTAATTTCATTTTCTCAAAGCTTCTCCACTTGCCTGAGTGGACTATCAATTTTAATGTCTTTCTCATTAAAATAAAACACTCACTTTGTAAGCAGAGCTAAGTATGGAAAATCCAAATGGATTATTATCCAACATAGCCCATCTTTCTATTTAATCTATTTAATCTATAAATAGATTAAAGATGCTGAATACATAAAAACATAGTCTTTTATTCTGTCTACATTTATTAGATTAGTTAGGTTCCAGTCAGCATTTTTCCTCTATCTTCAAAAGACATCACCATACTATTTTGCTTACTGAATACTTGCTATAAAAACAATAGAAAGAGAACATTCTTAAAACAAAATAGTTCCAAAAGAGACAACTCATAACTAGAATGTAAATAAGTTTTGAAAAGATCACAGAAAATGGTATTGAAAATGTTTGAGTATCTTATTAAGATCTGACAAATCAAATTTGTGTAATTTTTATGATATTAAAGAACTGTGACTTCTTATTATATAGCCACAATTATTTGAGTAGATTATATACTTCAGCAATAATATATCAAATATCTTGTCTAAAGACAAAACTCACATATAAAAACATCCATCCAGTAGTATTTGATGAGCATTTACTCTGTGCTAGGTATGATGCTAGTCCCTTAATGTAAAGACACATAGAATGTTCTACTATCTTCAAATAACTAGTTTGTTTATCAAACACAAACAGATAAATACAATAATATTGAAATATAAAAAGAGTGCTCTAAGAATACAGAAGCTGGAACAAACTATTCTGTTTGGGCTGCTGGGGAAGGTTTCACCAAAAAGTAGTTAATATTTGAGCTTAGTCAAGAAGAGCTATGTAGGTGAAGAGATGGTAGTATAGAATAACGGATATTCTAGGGAAAAAAACAGCTATGTATGAAAAGGCCCAAAGTCAAAATGTGCCTGGTATACTTGGGAACAGTAAGAAATTTGGTGGAGCTGGAGCACAAAATATATATGTCTCATTCTCTTCTACCCATGCTCACCAACTTCTCTACATAAGTAGTAGTATTAGTTTTTGGTTTTTCCTTCCTGTGTTTCTCTGTGCAACAGTAAGCAGATGTACACACACATCGTCATTTCCTTTTTCTTGCACAAATGTAGCGCACTGTATACACTTTCTCCTACCTTATTTTTTTTCACTAACTGTTTGTCCTGAATATCACCCCGTGCTGGTTTAGAGAGATCTTCCTCTTTGTTTTTTACAACCGTCTAGCACTCCATTGTGTTGATGTAGCAGTTTATGCCGCGTCTCTTATGTGGGGTTGTTAGGTGGTTTCCACTCTTTTGTTATTACAAATAATGCTAAAATGAATAATCCTTGGCACATTTCTTTTTCTTATTGTTGGGACTGTAGCTTCAGGATCAAAATGCAGATTTGTTAGCTTTTGCCAAATTATCCTCTATAAGAGTCATATCATTTTATGCTTCTTGCAGCAATGTATGTTAATACCTATTTCCCCACAACCTCAATAACAAAGTATGTTGTCAAGTTTTTTAGTGTGTTTTTATCAGTCTGATAGTCGGCATAGGTAATCAGCATAGAGAAAGTATAGTATCTTTCCTTCTAGTCAGAGACCTTTTATGTCTCCTCTAACCCCTCACCTCCTGCCCCCACCCTGGTTTGTGCATGTGTGTTTGTTTTTGTGTGTGCCTGCAGCCCAATTTCAGAGTTTACAAATCCTATAGATGATTAGGTCTTAGGAATCTTTATTTTAATGATGAAACTGAACCCTAAAACATACATAGGAGCAAAGATAAACCCAGAGGTCCCTATTTTGGTTTTGCATTAAATTATTACCTTGTACTCAATTCCTATATTTCTAGGCCAGGAAAAAAGGAATTCTCTGCTTAAAGAACATATTTGAAAAGTACCTAGCAAAGTACATGCCAAGTAGGAGGCACTTGAGAAATATTTTGTAACTGTATGGCAGCATTAGTAAATATGAAGTAAAGTAGAAACAAGCACTTTTTAAACATTTAGAAAAGACCTACAGTCAAGTAGTAAATATTTTCACCAAAGTTTTTACGTAAGAAAACGGTTACCTCTTAGGCACCATCTAATTGTTGCTTCAAAAATTCAATGAGTAGGCAGTTTTATGAATAATTAGTCAAGGGAATTTCTTAAATGACTTTGTACATTCAGAATATTTTCAAAAGGTGATATGTCCACTATTATACTCATGGTTTCCTAAAAATATGTTAATGAATACATGTAAAGAAAAGACCCCAGAGCACTTTTGTCAAGCTTTACTTGTTCATTTTCACTGTGCACCTCAGTCATGAAACCAATGCAAAATTTTCTAAAACTCAAGTTGTTTTCTTGGGCCTAAGAGTGAAGCCAGTCATGCCCAAGCCTTGTTTAATGTATGGCCATGCATATGTCTGAGACAATATGTGATTTTTTAGGGAGTGGTAGAAGCCAAGAAATTAATCCTGGGAGGACTGGAAAAACCAGAGAAAAAAGAGGACATCATGATGTACCTGCTGGCCCTGAAGAATGCCCTGCTCCCAGAAGGCATCCCGATCCTCCTCAAGTATGCGGAGACAGGAGAAGGGCCCATCAGCCACCTGGCTACCACCACTCTCCAGAGATATGATGTCCCTTTCATAACGGATGAGGTAAAGTCTCCAAGAATGTTGGGAAAAGTCACAAAAAGAAAAGGGCATGTCTAAATATGAGTCAAATGCAGATGCCTTTGAAGTCATCCTATTTTTTTCCCAAACTACCAATTTCTCTTTCCTGTTTAGAAATACCTCTTAAATTGGATTTAAGGCTATGCTGAAGCAGCCTCACCTTTTGAATAGAAAAATGTCCTATATCCTGAAGCATAAATATTAAAGCATATTCTTTTACTTAAAAAAAAAAAAAAAAACGAAGTATTGCCTTAACCGCATATCAGTTGGTGGGAGTGTCATCTCCTTGCTCCAAAAAGTTGTGGGTTCAGTTCCCAGTCAGGGCACATACCTAGGTTGTGGGTTCGATCCCTGATTGGGGCACATATGGGATGCAATTGATCTATGTTTCTCTCTCACATTGATGTTTCTCTCTCTCTGTCTCTCTCCCTCTCTCCCTTTCTCTTTGGAAATTGATAAAAAAGCATGTCGTCAAGTGAGTATTATTAAATGAAAAAGAAAGTATTTTCAGAAATACCTTTATTTCTATAAATTTTAAGATGCTGTTAAATTTTTTGACACTGAAATATCTTTCCTTAAGTATTGGTGTCTACAGCTACATTTTCAGGCAGCTATCTAAATTAAACTTTTATTAAGGCAGAGAATGTTTACAAACCCCCAAGCTAAACTGCCTGTTGAGAATGATGTTCCCAATTTTCAGATAAACATCTTTCCATTGGTTTTGTGTCACGGTTTTTTTTTGTTGTTGTTGTTTTTTTTGCAAAAATGTGATGGTTAAGGTCAGGGCCTTTTGAGACATACAGACCTACATATAAAATCTGGCTTTGTCCATTCCTAGTTGTTTGTGCTTAAGTGAGTCACTTAACTCCTATATACCCCAAAACAAGGCCAACATGTGGGAGAGATAGTAAAAGACATTGAAAGAAATATTTAGAAATGCCTAGTACAGAATACCACACACAGTGTAAGATTAGGCAGCACTTGTAACCAGCAGAATTATTTGTTGCTACAGAATGTAAATACATTGGCAAATTTTCTTTGGTGTTAATGTTTTTGTTTTTTAAGTCCCCTAATGTAACCAATGGACTTTCAGTGATAATGATGTGTCCATATAGGTTCATCAAATGCAACAAATGACCACTTTGGTATAGAATAGAGGGAGAGGTTGTGTAGGATGGGGGGGGGGGTGCAGATGAGGAGCAAGAGTATATAGGAACTATCTGTACTTTCAGCTTAAGTTTGCTATGAACCTAAAGTTGTTCTAAAAAGAAAGATTATTACAGTGTAATTTTTAAAAAGGAGAAAGGAAGATTCTTAGGTACTTCATTGTAAGGAAATATCGGTTCATGTAGCCATCTCTCCCCTGAGCCCCATTGCCACATGGTGGTAGTATCTTTAAAAAAATCTATATTAGTTAAGTAACATCATGATCTGCTATAATTACAAATGAGCCTAGAAATCTCAGCTTGCCCTGGCCAGTGGCTCAGTTGATGGGAGTGTCATCCTGTACACCAGAAGGTGGTGGGTTCAATACCCAGGTTGCAGGTTCAATTCCTGATCGGAGCTTGTGCGGTAGGCAGCCAATCCATCTAGCTTGCTTTCTCTCTCTCTCTCTCTCTCTCTCTCTCCCCACCCCCCTTCCTCTCTGAAAAAAAAAAAAATCTCAGCTTATCAAAAATGTATTTCTCATTCATGCTATGTCTAATGTAGGTAAAGGAAATTGTGGCCCAAAGTTCACTACAATAGTGAAACAAAAGAGATGGAGATGGTGTACCAGCCCTTGAGTGCCTCAGCCTAGAAACTACCCAAAGTGATTCTGTTTATGACCTGTTAGCAGAACTTTGGCCCCTACCTAATAGCAAAGGAACCTGGGAAATGTAGGAATGTATATTTTAAGAGCACTAACTATGTCTGCTGCAATGTCAATTTTAAAAGCCTAGATGTGCACTAATAAATTTGAACATCTTATGAACAGGTGAAGAAGACTTTGAACAGGATATACCATCAGAATCGCAAAGTTCATGAAAAGACCGTGCGCACCACCGCAGCTGCTATCATTTTAAATAACAATCCATCGTACATGGAAGTAAAAAACATCCTGCTTTCTATTGGGGAGCTTCCCAAAGAAATGAATAAATACATGCTTTCCACTGTTCAAGACATCCTACGTTTCGAAATGCCTGCCAGGTATGACACAGTGCACCTGCCTCTGCTTTTTCAGGCGTAGCTGTATATTGTGTGGTACACATGTGGATAACAATACCGGTGTGGTCACTAGGCTGGGTTGTGTTACACAGTGAAAGCGTTTGCCAAATTTCCCATAAGAGAACTATTTAGTGGGCCAAATAAAGCAACTTCACTTTAGCACTATGATTTAGAATTCCAGGTAAGATTTTTACTCTAGGTCTCCTGCTCAGTCTGATAAAAATAATGTGACCAAATGTGAGTCATGTTCCAGAATCCAACTATCTTTTTAATAGGACTCTTTTTATAAACTACTACAAAAGGATGTTAAGTTCTCACAAAATGGTCTGTCATCTTAACTTTCCAAATGTTAGAAATTTTTGAAGCCTCATATCACAGGTCAAAAGAATTTACCATTTAAATTTAAAACCTTAGGCATGGCCAACAGTTTAAGGACCACTCAAGGGATGAAAAATGGGACCAACAGACTTTGTTGCTCCCAGAACATTGAGGTTTTCCCAGAGGCTCCTTACACTATCTTCATATTTTTGGATTCTTAATTCTTTTTGCTTTTCCGGTGGGGTATTTTTTGCTTCTTCATATTTCAAATCTTTGACTTGATTCTTGGGATCCTCTTGTCTGCTGTTGGATCTCTGTATAGTATTCTTTATTTCAGTCAGCGTATGCTTAATTTCTAGTTGGTCCTTTTTCATATCCTCAAGAGTCTCACTAAATTTATCGGCAGTATCTAGAAAATTCTTGAAAAACCTTATAATCACGGTTTTGAACTCTATATCTAGTAGTTTGCTTTCCTCCATTTCTGTCATTTGTGTCCTGTTTCTTTGTCTCCGCATTTTGGCTGCTTCCCTGTGTTGATAGAGTGGCTTTGTGTGCTAGGTGTCCTATAGGGCCCAGTGGCTCAGCCTCCCCAATTACCTGAGGTGGACACTCTTGGTGCACCACCCCTTTGTGGGCTGTGTGGACAGTCTTGTTGTAGTTAACCCTTGATTGTTGTTGGTATCACTGGGAGGAATTGACCTCCGGGCCAATTGTCTGTTAGAATCAGCTGTGTCTATGGTAGGAGAACTTCTGTGCTGAAGACACCCTTATGGGGCAAGACTTGCTTCAGTGGGGCTTTGGTGCTCAGTGAGTCTTCCCCCTGAGTGTGTCCTTTATGGATCTGAGGAGTTGTAATCTGGATGGTCCCACTCTGACCACTGGATACGCTGGTTCTTGGATCTCTTAGGGGGTGCTAATTTAGCCTCTGCCTGAGGCTACCCAGCAGGAGCTACGGAGAGATCTGCAAATTCCTCTTCCTTGTTTGGGGTTTGGAGGTGCCCAAATAAGGCCCAGCTGTGAAGCAATGCAAGCTGCTGTGGGGCCTTGGGCCTTCTTTTGGATGTTCTGGGTCTCTCTGACCCAGCTGCAGTTTGTTAGTTAATTTTAGATTGCATTCATATGCAAAGCCTCTGAGAGCAGCTTGGGTGGGGCGGGGTCTCAGGGAATCAACAGGGCGGAGCAAACAGCTATGGTTGATCCTCAGGCCTGCCCTAAGAGGCCCCGGGTCTCAGTGTCCTGTGGTAATCGCTGCAAGCACCTCTGAGAGAAAGCCGCCCTCGAGTTCCGAGTTCCGCCCACTGCCAGACAGTCCAGTTTCTTCCCATATGAGTTTGGGTCCCCAGAGACTCGCCCGGAACTGGAGTTCAGAGCTGTCGGGAGTTTGTGTCTCCCTCCTGATTGAAAAAGACAACCGTGTCCACAGTTGCCAGCCCCTTCCGCATGCGCCTCCGTACCTCTGCACTTTACTTCCACACCTAGCTCTGAGTCTCAGTGTGCTTTTCTCTTTCCTTCTAGTTGTAGAATTTCCACTCAGCCAGCCTTCCTGTGGTTCTGGATGGTGTCCGTTTTGTCTTTTAGTTGTATTTTTGAAGTTGTTGTGCGAGGCAGAAATTTCAGGTGTTTACTTATACCACCATCTTGGTTTCTCCCACTGAGATTTTTTTTTTTAATTGAAAAGTACATGAACACAAAAGAAATTCCTGAAAGTTTACTATTATGTACTTGTAATTAGCCAGTGATAACATTAGAAGGTGTAGGAAAATGTTTAAGGAAAAATTGGCAACCTCTCCAGTTCAGGACAGCTTTCTTTTCAAGTGTATGTTGTTTATCAATGGAACCAAAGTGACTCAAAAAATATGTTTGTCCACTGCTGAGGCGTGTCCATCAGCCAGCTCCCACTGGCTCACAGCTATGTCCTCATCTTGCTGAGGAATGAAGGGGAAAGCCCTGACCCTGGTGCTGGCACTCCAGCTGGCACTGCCCAGTCCTGGAGAAGTGTGAGGAAATTTCGGCCCCTGTGTTTTCCACGGAGGACTTGGGTTTTTTCCAAATCTGACTTGGAAATCAGTCATTACAGTGAATGTGCAGCTTTCCCTTTTATGTGTTGCAGCAAAATGATCCGTCGAGTTCTGAAGGAGATGGTTGCTCATAATTATGACCGTTTTGCCCAGAGTGGATCTTCTTCTGCCTATACTGGCTACATAGGACGTATGTAACCTAAAGGGGTCCTCCATCCATGCCCCTCCCAGCGTGGGTTTTCTGGAACTATTATTAAATTACAGGGTTGGCTTTCTTTTCTTTTTTGGCCATTAGGTAGTCCCCATTCGGCATCCACTTACGGTCTTGACATTCTTTACTCCGGTTCTGGCATCCTAAGGAGAAGTAACGTGAACATCTTTCAGTATATTGGGAAGTCTCATCTCCATGGTACCCAGGTAACTCATTTTCCATTAATTTTGCTGGATAAAGTATGTAAAAAATTAGTGTGAGGTAAAATAAGATATATACTGATGGTAACATTATAGAATGTGTAATGGTGGCTGCTGCCATATGTCACACATGATTTCATCATCTCTAAGAGGCTGTATGGTTTATAGTCCCATAGAGAGTTTCAAATATGAACTTGAAGTATAAATACATATAGATTTCGTGCCAGTATTTCTCACATGTGTTTGAAAAAATATTTCTATTCACACATCTATTTCTTGGAGCTCCAGATATTTCATTCTAGAATATATTTTCTTTCTCTGGGTATTTCCATGAAGAGGTTCATTCCCCAAAATAAAAACTTTTCATAAGAGCCTGGCTGGGGTTGCTCAGTGGTTGAGCATTAACCTATGAACCAGGAAGTCATTGTTCAATTCCCAGTCAGGACACATGCCCAAGTTGTGGGCTTGATCCCCAGTGTGGGGTGTGCAGGAGGCAGCCAATCTCATTATTGATGTTTATCTTTTCCTCTCCCTTCCTCTCTGAAATCAACAAAAATATATTTTTTAAAACTTTCATAACAGAATATGGCTCTCTAAAGAGTTAATCTATGTTTTTCCAATACTGCTAGGAGAGAAAAGAATAAAGTGTAGGCGTTTGACAGCTGGCTGATTTCTCTCCTTTTGTTTTATCTAAAATTTGGTCAAGGCTTTCTAATTTTGAAATATGCTTTCTTTTTAGTTTTCATTCACATCAAATTGTAACCTTCTAAATAAACTCATTGAGGCTTAAAAATGATCCAGTGCTATATAAACTCACTCTACCCTTTGATAGAACTCTAGACAAAACAGTACACTCTTCGGTCCTGAGGAATCACCATCTGTTTTCTGATATGCACCCTGAAATGCCAGTACCCAGTAGCAAGGGACTGGGTAGGGAGGACAGAGCATATGTAGGATTCCTGTGTCTAATAGAGATCAGGGTGTGAGATTCATCGTGCTTCCTTTGAGCTAGAGAGAAAAAGTTGGACCCGAAAGGTGTGAGTCATGGCTTAGAGAGCTCCACACCCTCCCATAGAAGCAGCCTTAGGGTGACTGTCCCAACACCTCTCTACCTCCTTTTAGGGGCTCTACACAATAGCTGACCCAATCTGTATGACAGTTCTGGGGAGACTAAGGGTTTCTGGGATGACACCATCAAATAGAAAGCTCGTGGCCTATGTAGTTAGGCAGAGGGGTTTGAATCCTGCCTTAGCATTTGAGCTTTTTTTTTTGTCTCATCTACAAAATGGATAAAATAACATGTATCCCAAAGGGTGGTTGTGAGGATTAAATGAAGAAAACTAACTAGCCCTAGCCAGTTTAGCTCAGTGGATAGAGTGATGACCTGTGGACTGAAGGGTCCTGGATTCAGTTCCGGGCAAGGGCACATACCTTGGTTGCAGGCTTGATCCCCAGCCCTGGTCAGGCATGCAGAGGGCAACCAATCGATGTGTGTCTCTCACATCTATATTTCTGTCTCTCCCGCTCCCTTCCCCTCTCTAAAAATCAATGGAAAAATATCTTCAGGTGAGGATTAACAACAACAACAACAAAGAAAAATAAAGTTATATTTAGGCATAAAAGTTGTTTTTGTTTTGTTTTTGCCTAGCTGCTGCAGATTTTTGAATTATTAACCCCTGGGAAAATTCTAGCTATAGCTCACCATTGCTTACAGAACAGGCATGGAGCTTATGTTATGTCATGTTATGTAATGTGATGTCCATTTCTCCCTAGGTGGTCATTGAAGCCCAAGGACTGGAGACCTTAATTGCTGCCACTCCCGATGAGGGGGAGGAGAACCTTGACTCCTATGCTGGCCTGTCAGTCATTCTCTTTGATGTGCAACTCAGACCTGTCACTTTTTTCAACGGATACAGTGATTTGATGTCCAAAATGCTATCAGCATCTAGCGACCCTGTCAGTGTGGTGAAAGCACTTGCTTTGTTGATAGATCATTCCCAGGTAATTAATTCATTCTGCAAATTTTATTGAATTCCTAAAATGTACCAGGTATATTTTAAATGTGTTCTGTGCTTTGAGGATACAAGACAAAGGTTCATGCATCTTGGAACTCACATTCTAAGCATTCAGTCTCTTGGTATTGTTGCCCTTTCTCCTGGCTATAAATAAGCAAGGTTTTCTTTTGCCTTTATTAGCTGGTTAAGACATCTCACTGTTAAGGCAAAAGAAAAAATACTCAATATAATATGAGTATAGTATAATGTCAATTTCAGTACAACTGAAAAAAAATAAAATATGAATTCTAACATAAACAAGAAATGATGGAGGAAATAGTCTAAGATAAAACAGAGCAGACATGGCATTATCTCTGTTCACTTGGCTTTCCTGGACATGAGGGCTTAGATAGTTATTCTAAAGCAGGAGCTAAACCACATGACTTCACAAGTTACTGATGACATTTTATCATGACAACGATTATGAAGAGCCATGTAGTGCACCATTTTGACCCTAACAACTTAGTAGAGGAACAACCAATCACTGACACCAACCACATGTAGACTTTTTGCCCCAAACTCTCGTTCACAGAATCACATAAGATTTAACCATTTATCAGTAGAGAATAGGAGAACTTCCATTCACTTGAACTGTATTCTTCAGAATGATTTTCTATTTTTCTCACCCCCAAGTTTCATATTACCGTGGTAAGTTATGATGATACCATCTTCTGTGCAGTGAGATTTAGGTGACCAAGATACTGTGGATGGGAGAGGTCTGCCAAGATACTGGGAAACAGAAGAGGGTTAATCTCAATAACCTTTGAGTTCAAATGTTTCATGCTTAAAAAAATTTGTTAATGGCTTGACTTATTTCCTGCCTTACTAAGCATACCAATATAAAAAATGGAATATTGGTTAAATAAGGATCCTAGAGGAAATCCCTAACGTGATCACTTTGTACTCTAATTCATACTTAGGATATTAGTGATCTATGAGGAGATTGGATTAAAATCTACAGACTATAAGACTGTTGGAAAGTTTGCTTATGTGGTTTAGTAAATTCATGGGTAGGTTTGAATTTTGCCCCTATGCATTACTTTCTGTATGCTCTTGGGCAGGTACTTAATAGCTTTAAACCAAGATTTCCTACTAGTGAAGTAAGGCATTTGAAACAGATAGTCCAAAGTTTTTACCAGCTTTGTTGTTTGCCAGATAATTTGAGGATTCTGATTTGTTGGGTTCTGGTTATGAAATCATAGATTTTAAGACGTGGGAAAGACCTTAAATATCAGATTTTACTAAAACCCCTTCAAAACATCATAGGTTAAAACTAAATATTAATGTCCAATCTTTATTTTTCCTCACAACACTTCAAAATAGCTGTATATAACAAAAAAAATTAGGGTAGTGTAACCAAATAGTTTGATTTTTATCATGTAACAAATACTTGGAAGTAGTCATCCAGTAAGTAATGTGTTGCTGTAGAAATCCTAAGTCATTACAAGATCCAGGCTCTTTTTCCCTCAGCTCAGCCATTTTTACTTGTGGCTTTTAACCTCATGCTTGTCACCTCATGATCATCAGATGGCTGCTGCCTTCCCAGCACTATTACCTCAGTCCAAGAAGGAGGAAGGGGCAGTAGAGTCTGACTTTTTCAGAAACTTTCCTGGAAGCCCTATCCATTCCTACAAACACTAAGTATCCATAAAAGGAAAACTTTTGGTTATTGACCAAAATTATGTCATGTGGATGTTTCTAGCTGCAAGAGAAGCTGATAAATATAGTTTTTAAATGGTTGAATAGCACAGTCTTATAAAAATACAAGACTGTGTTTCTGTTCATATGAGTGAAAAGAAAGACAACCAGCAGTGCCTCTCATATCCCTTAATCCTCATGTAAAAACAGTTCTCATATTATGTCAGAACTATACACTGTATATTTCCTTTGCAGTATTACCTCTGGGGAGATTCATCCTCTTAAGAAGGCATAAGAGTGCTGAGGTTGTAATTTATATTTTAAGACACAGGAATAATAATAGTTCAGCACCATCTGTATGTGCTCAGCTACTCATCAACAGTGCCTAATAGTATGAATCCAGGTATAAAACTGGTTGTAAACATAAGTAGTAATCTAGATCAAAGTTGTCAAACTTTTATGGAAAGGGCAGAAAGTAAATATTTTTGGCTTTGTGGACACATGGACTTGTGGTCTCTATTGCAGCCACTCAGCTCTGCCATTGTAGAGTGAAGCTAGCCAATAGTGACATAGTAACAAATAAGTGTGGCAGTGTTTCAAATCATTTGTTTATAAAAACAGCCAGTGGGCCAGATTTGCTTACAGCCCATAGTTCACTGACTCCTGGTCTAGATGATCTTATTAGGTTTTTTTTATTCATTAAGCGAGGGCACCTAAGGCATATTTGAAGAGAAAGATCATCCCCAGGCTATTAAACATAACCCAATGTCTGTATATTTCAGGTGGGAGTGTTTGGAAGATCAGGGGTCATTATACAAATAAGCTGTTTGTGGCTCCCTGCTCTGCAAGGCACCCACTAATGTCGTCCCAGCTTCAGAGGCGCATGCCACATTAGGTCAAGTGCTGACACTGAAGGAAATGTTGGCAGTGGGTGGCCTGTCATAGCCACTAGGGCAGATGGCATTACTCTGTGCTCACTCTCTGTTTTCAGATCATTGGATTACTCTTCAGAGAAGGATGTCTGATAAGTCAGCATAATAGGGGGACCCTCTTTAGTCATAATAGGGGGTACCCTCTTTAGGCAGCAAAGAACATATTTTCCTGAACGGAAGCAGTGGAATGAGTTGTGAAAATACCAGTGTTGGAGCTGTAAGAAACACCTTTGGGACCAAAAGTAAAAGATGCAAGGGGTCGTGTTAGCTACAAACGCAAAGCTTCAGCATCTTGTTCCTCGAGTTCATAGGCAAAAATTTAAATAAATATGCGCTCTGGGTCAAACACGGGCAAAGCCTCTGCTCTAACGCTTTTGCAGTGTTTCTCAGAACACGCTTCCCTGAACACCACGAGACAAAAAACAGTTATGATTTTGTTACAGCCATGGGAGGGAGTAGAACAGTCTCCCCAACCAGAGGCAGTCTGGGTGCTCATTCTGGCTCCACAGGTAGCCTCCACGCCTGATTTTTCTTTTCAACCTTTAGATGTAATGTCACCATGGAAGATTAGTATGGGAGTTGCATGAGATGTCAAATGCAGAGCTCTTAGGAGACAGTTGGGGCTTAAAGACTGTTCGTTCCACTCATTTTATACCCCTGGAAGGGACAACCACTGCACTGTGTGGCTTACTCCCTCTCACGGAGTAAAGAGTGTCACAACACTTGGGTTTTGTTTTTGTTTTTGTTTTCTCAATACTTAATCTTTTATTGCTGTCTTTTTTTTTTAATTTTGTTTTATTGCTTAAAGTATTACAAAGAGTATTACATATGTCTCCTTCCCACCCCCTCCCCTTGACCTCATTGTTTGGTTTTGTTTTGCTTTTGAGAATGTGGGTTTGTTTTGACATCCACCTAATGTATGGCTAGTAGGAAAGCCAGAGTCCACATCACAGACCGTAATTTTTCAAACTGAGAACAAAGACAGAAATACTTCTGAGGCAGGGCACACAGTAGGGCTCATTTAGGAACAATCACAATTAGAGAGCAAACGCAGAACTCTGATATTATGGTTCTGCAGTTCATAGGCATAGGTTCAACTTTGGATGGGATTATTGTGGCTTTATCAGGGTAATTTGTGTTCTTTTTAAAAGAATATATTTCTTTATTGGTTTCAGAGAGGAAGGGAGAAGGAGAGAGAGATAGGAACATCAATGATGAGAGAGAATCATTGATCAGCTGCCTCCTGCACACCCCCTACTGGGGACCGAGCCCACAACCCAGGCATGTGCCCTTGGCCGGAATCGAACCAGGGACCCTTCAGTCCGCAGGCTGACGCTCTATCCACTGAGCCAAGCCGGCCAGGGCTAATTTGTGTTCTTTTATATTAGTGTCTTTAGCTCTATGTTGAGAATCTCATTCTTTTGTCCAAGTGTCTTTCAGTTAAAGGTAGCTTCATGCCACAATGAGACTTTTTTAGTATACCTGGTTGTAAGCCAAGTCCTTTGACTGACATTCCCGCCACATTTTTTGGAAAGTGAGGATAATTCCAGGAGATCAACAGAATCCTTTCTAGAAAGCAACATTGTGTCATTTATAGTTGATGAAAACACGGTTTGATCTGAGTAGGGCAATGACATAAAGTTGGTCATGCTGCCAGTTACCATAAACCTAAGATCTTTGAAGGAATATCAAAATTAAGGATGCTGAGCCTTTCCTCCCAGACCATTATCATTTCCAACACTGTCCCCAGGCAATCTGATTCCAATCCAACTAAAGAAGTTTTCAGCCAACGTCCCCAGAGCTAATATACTTTGAAACTGCAAGACTTAAAGGCTAAATGCTGGCACAAACAGTACAAAACAATGAATTTCAGAAAACTATAAAATCGCTTAGAAGGGACTACGTTGGTCAGCGACTATTGTCTCTCTGGAATATGCTGTTGAGTTCATGTTGGACACAACATATTATTTGATGTCATTTCAAATGTCAACGAGCAGGGTAGTAAGGCTTAGTTCAATTGCCTCGCCTTCCTTTCCCAGCTGGACGAGGCAATTCCTGGAACATCTACATTGTACTGGCCGTTTTCATCATCATTTTCATTTGCCAGCGGATGCAGTTGTCTATATTGGACACAGCATATAACTAGAAAAGTGGTAAAGGACCACTAAGGGTCAGCTAGCCAGTCCCTCATCCCCACTCCAAAGCCATAGCTGGATTCCTGATGGAGATGCCTTCATTTTCTCTAATCTGGTGGTTCTCAAATTTGAATGCATCAGAATCACGGGAGGACTTGTTACAACATAGGTTGCTGGACCCCACCCTCAGAGTTTCTCATTCAGTAGGTATGGGATTTGTGTTTCTAACAAGTTTCCAGGATGCTGATGTTATTTGTCAGGGAACCACACTTTGAAAACCATTTCCCCTCCCAACTCAGAACTAAAATGTGTTTCCAAGCCTAGAGAAAGACTCCAACATTAACACAGCTCAAATGGTATTATCTGCAGCAGGAGGTTAAGTGTTCCTTTTCAAAGGGGTTGGCTAAATAGTGATTATTACTACTATTATTACATATTTTTGCTTCTAGGAGCTTCAGTTGCAATCTGGACTGAAGGCCAATATAGACGTCCAGGGTGCTCTTGCCATTGATATTTCAGGTGCAATGGAGTTTAGTCTGTGGTATCGTGAGTCAAAAACTCGAGTGAAAAATCTGTAAGTATTCTATGCAAATAACTTCAGAAATTAGGTTTTGGAATTGTTTTACTTTATGACTTTTCAACAATCCATACTTTTTTTTCTGCCTATGTATTTATTTATTATTGAATTTATTGGGGTGACATTGGTTGATTTCAGGAGTACAGTTCTACAGTACATCATCTGTATATTGTATTGTGTGTTCACCACCTCAATTCAAGTCTCCTTCCATCACCATTTGTGCCCCTAAACCCTCTTCTACCTTCCCCCTCACCCCTTTCCCTCTAGTAATAACCACACCATAATATGTGTCTATGAGTTGTTGTTTTGCTTAACCCCTTCACCGTTTTCACCCAGCCCCGCAGCCCCTCTGACAGCTGTCAGTCTGTTCTCTAGCTCTGAGTCTGTTTCTATTTTGTTTGTTAGTCTCCACATATGACTGAAGGTGTATGGTACTGGCCTTTCTCTGACTGACTTATTTCACTTAGCATAATGCTCTCCAGGACCATCCATGCTGTAAGATCTTCTTTTCTATGGCCAAGTATATTCCATTTTTGTGAATGTACCACAGCTTTTCATCTACTGATGGACATCTGGGCCGCTTCCAAATCTTGGCACTAAGGTTTCCTTTTCTACACATTCTCGCCAGCACTTGTTGCTTGTTGATTTATTGATGGTAGCCATTCTGGCAGGTGTGAGGGGATATCTCATTGTGGTTTTAATTTGCATCTCTCTGATGATTAGTGATGTTGAGCATCTTTTCATATGCCTGTTGGCCATCTGTATGTCTTCTTTGGAGGAATGTCTATTCAGGTCCTTTGCCCATTTTTTAATGGGGTTGTTTGTTTTTCTGGTGTTGAGTTGTAGAAGTTCTTTATAGATTTTGGATATTAACCCCTTATCAGATGTATATCATTGATGAGTTTTTTCATTCAATGTGTTGCCTTTTCAGTTTGTTGATGGTTTCCTTTGCTGTGCAAAAACTTTTTAGTTTGATGTAGTCCCATTTGTTTATCAGAATCTATACTTTCTATTTGTAATCATTAAATCATAGAGTAGGAAATAACCATGGGAAGTCATTCTTTCCATAGCTTCTTACAAGCAGGTCAGCACCTGATACAACTCAGCCAAGAATCTTGACTTTTGACTTTTAAAGACGTCCATAGACAGCATGCCCAGGGGATGAGAGGTTCATCTTCTCGTGGTATCCACTTCAACAGCTGGCAGTGCTGTTAGGAAACTTTACTCTGAAGCAAACTTTTTTTTTAGATTATCCCTCTATTTGGGAATCTCAAGGTTTTACTCTTTCACTGTCTTCAGTGGATAAAAATTTTAAAATGGTCACTTTTATGCAGAATCTAACTACTAAATATTCAGTCCTTAAGTTTTTTGTTAGCATTCATTTTTCTAAACAAAATGTTCTCAGCTCCTTTAGTTTTCCTAATCTACCTCTCAGATTAAGTGAAATGTTTCATTTTGAACACAAAACAGTGTTTCTGAACCATTGTAATAATCAAAAGAATTATTCTTCTGTTTATTATAACATCAAAGAAAAGGAAATTGAAATGCAATTGATTTTTATCTTTTTGGATATTTAAACTATGGTGTGGGATGAGTGAGACAAGGTGATAAAATTAAATATTTTGGTTTATTTTGAACTATAGATGAAGGAATTGAGAACAATTAAAAGCTGGCACATTTGTGGCCCACAGTGTTACTAAAACGAACCAATGAATGAGAAATGGAGTGATCATCGCAGTGATCAGCAATATAATTTCGGGCTTCCCATTGAATCAGTCATCTGTTTTCTCTTTCTGAAGTAGTTCTAGATAGAAGTGTCCCCAAATTATACTGAATTTTAAATTTTTTTTGTAGAAAGAAATCTACAATAGCAACAACAAAAAACTCTGGATTTTTAAGGACATTGTATCCCTAAGAATCTATCAGTATCCACATTATAGCCAATCTATCCTCAATTTTTAATTTGTTCATTTAAAAATACCTCTTAAGCCTTTGTTGAGTGTTAAGATACAGTGAGGTATTCAAGGATTTAACGGTACACCTGTGACCTACTTTTACGCTGACAACAGTAGGTGGTAAGCTTTAAGTTGCACAGCAAAAATGAGTACCTCTATCAAAAAAGCTTGGACATACAACTCTGATTTAATTGTGGGAGTAACTTCCCACAATATTACTGAAAGTCTACAATTAAATTAGAGTATTCCTAGAGGTAAGCCTTCTACTGAGTTGTTTATCTTCTTCATTTTCACCCAAGCCACTCTCCCTAGACAGTTCAATCTGTCTATCTAGTCCTCTGAGCAATTTTTGGAGAACCCACCATATCTGTCATTCCTGGGCCACCCACTGTGCCCCACTATAGGAATGGTTTTTTGTGACACAATATTTTTTTCAAATAGACTTAGCTCTCTAGAGACCCTTTGGAGAAAGTAATAAAATGGAATTGAAATAGCTACCTAGACGCCAACAGAGAAACCAAGGGAGCAAGAAAATTATTATAAACATTAGCTGTCTTCTTGCTGACTTTAAATAACTCAGATATTTCTGACTTTCTGAGAAGAGCAGGTTCCAGGAATATTTTCATCTTGGCCCTTGGTATGCCCATACCAAACAGTAGTACATGATAGACATTTTATTCCCACATCTAGAATTGAAGGCTGGGGGAGGGTTCAGGGGAAGAGCAAATCTTCGTTCTGCAATCCCTGGGCCTAATCAGGCCCTGGTTACCAATAGAATTCTGAACACATTTAGGTCACATATTAGCTCCTTTCCTCACGGTCCTCAGCAGCATGAGTTCAGATCCTGGGAAAGTATAGCAGTTATTCCAGCTCAGTTCAATGTAATGTTAATAGTTTTTTCTGCCTCAAATCTTTAGGTTGGCTGTGGTAATAGCTGGTGACATCACTGTGGACTCCTCTTTTGTGAAAGCCGGCCTGGAAATCAGTGCCGAAACAGAGACCAGCATGGAGTTTATCTCCACCGTGCAGTTTTCTCAGTACCCGTTCTTAGTCTGCCTGCAGATGGACAGGGCTGAGGCTCCATACAGGTAAGAAGCAGTGCTCGGGGAATGTTCCAGGACCAGCCCCAGTTCACCAGGAACTCACACCCAATTTTCAGCATTCACTTTCAGAAATTAAAAGAAAATGGTAAAAAGAAATTCATGAAACAAATTATCTTTAAATTAGTAACAATTCTTGATAAGGCTAAAAATTGAGTCAGTCTCTAGGATACCAAGGAACTGTAATGATCAGTTCTTTCAATTCAGAAGGTATCATATTCTATCTAGAAACAATTTATCAAGGAAACAAAGGGATCAGATTTACCATAAGAATTGCCATGTAGTTTCAGCAAAAATACTGGATGCATATTTACTATCAGCTGTATCTTCACAGTTGTCCACTGGACAGAGAGCTCAAAACAAAACATGAAATCATTTACCATGGTTAAGGAGCCCAACTGAATTCACAGTTTTTAGGTAATCCATACAACAGCAACTCGACCTTGTTTATGTTTTGGCTAAAGCTTGAGAGTTTGAGAGTTTATAAATTTTTCAGTAGAATTTTTAGTGTCTCAAAAACGGAATATATAATTGTTCATGTAAATTTCCCAACAACTCTCCCACTCTATAGCTTTTACACTGTGTCCTTCAAATCATGTGACCATATTCATAACAATACTATCATGTGGAAGTAAAATGCCTTTGGTTTAGGTGATGCTGTGAGTTGCAGAGGTTTCCTTGACAGATTGTTAACCATGAAAGCAATTTGTCTGCTTAAAACAGCAAGCCATATCTTCCTCATCTTCTTTGACAAGTAAGCCAGAGTTGAGCACCTTCTTTATATTCTTGACATTTCATGATCCATATAAATATGCATCAATGATATAAGTATAATTATGAGTTGGCTATATTTTTACAGAATAAAATATAGTGGATTGTAGTCAGAATATTAAACTGTTGCTAGTTTATACTAACGTATATATAGAGTAAACCTCCATTAATGCAGTTTTAAAAACCACCCTTCCAATGGTCAACATGTAGTAACCACCGATCCAGGCACCGGGCTTAACTGGTTTGGTTCCACATTTCCCTTTGGCTACAGCTTTGGGAATGTTTCCCCGGCAGCTTTCTCATCTTAAATCCAGTTAAACTTGCTCCTTTCTCACAAGGGGACTGAGCCCAAAGTGGGGCTCCTGGAATGAGGGGAGGGGGACATAGCAAGGCTTGCAAAGCTTAACAGCATCTCCAAAGAGCTGAGAGGAATGTAGTCCTCCGTTCCAGAAAAATGTCTGGCAGCCTCCTATATTCCAAGCATTTGAAGTGTATCTGTTTGTATAAAAAGAAACGGGGAGAAAAACATCACCCCATTCATAGGAATGGAAGCCGGTTGCCCTTGGCACTCTGGTCCTTTCTCAAATCGCTTTGACACAGCAGCTTCAAGTGTACATAAGAGCTTGGCTCTGACAGGCATGAGGTGACTTTACTATGTGTGTGATTTTGCTATTGTTGTTGTTATGCAGGCAATTTGAGACCAAGTATGAAAGGCTGTCCACAGGCAAAGGATACGTCTCACGGAAAAGAAAAGAAAGGCTGGTGGCAGGATCTGAATTCCCTCTCCACCAAGAGAATGCTAATATGTGCAAGGTGGTGTTTCCCCCTCAGCCGGAGAGTGCTTCCAACGGTGGGGGCTGGTTTTAAAACTGATTGGTGATGTTTCACTTGAATTCATCTCCCCAGGAGGGAAACCATGTGACATGCCTTAGTGCTTGCTCTCTGAGAGCACAGTGTTTACATATTTACCTGTATTTAAGATTTTTGTAAAAAGTTGTGAAAAACCTCAAATGACCAAATTTGGACCTATTCAGAATACTAACAGTATCAATTTTGATCCAAAATAATGTGATGCTTTTAGCAAATTCTATTTGATATAGTGAGAATTGTTCTTCCCTATAAAGAAACTATTGTTTATTTTAAAAATACCATGCACACACTCAGAAGAACCCAATTTTGTTTTAACAATTTTCATTGTGTATGTAGCCCTTGATATAACCTTAAACATATATTGTTTCTACCAAACATATTCCTGCAGGAAACAAAACAAAACAAAACCGTCCTTTTTCCATGGGGGGTGTGAGGGAACAAGACTTTTTAAATACTTTTTTCAGCCAGCTTCATGAATTGATATTTATCTCTTCTGTTGTTAGTTTTATTGAGCATTGAGGGAGAAGGCATACAACATTAACATACCATCTTATCTTTCTGCTGACCAAATAGTCCTCTGCATTCCGCCCTACAAAAACACTGGACTTAGCACATAAGATTTAGAGATATTAATTTCAGAAACTCCATTTGATTTTTTTGTGTGCTGTGTCTCTTGGAGACCGTAATGTGGTGCACTGTCCTTTATAAGGGACATCTTGATGTAGTCATCATTTTATCTTTTATTCAGCTGTTTGGTCGTGAAAGTTCTAGTCTGTGTGACTACAATCTGTACACAATCCAGAGTTGGCTGAGAGAATTTAGTACTGATGGATTTGGACTTCTAAAATATGAAATCAAGGAAAGATTTTTATTTGTTCAAATTAGAAGAGGCATGTTAAACATTTTTAAATATTTATTAATGAAAAGTGTGTTTATAGTAATAAACCCAAAACAGATAACAGATGTTCATTTGTTCATTAAGTACACACAAACACGTGTGCACGCACACACTAACACACACAGGAATTGATCTAGCCTATTATTGGCTGTACATTTAAAATGATGTGTGATGAAATAAATATGTGGAAATCCTCTTGAGTTTTTTTTGTCTTCTGTTACTTTAAACACCATATCTCTCTGCTCTTGCCAATTTCTGAGCCCAGACATATACACAAGTAGCCTTTGCAACCCTATAGAACAGGCCAGAGATTCCAAAAGGAGGTCAGAGCCCTTTGGGAAAATGGGCCACTGAAAATAATAGCAGCCAGAACCGCGTAAGGACCTGTGAAGTTGAAAACAAGCTTTAAGCCCAGTTTTCATAAAACCCTGGACCAGCACCCTTACTGTTATGTTACTAAGAGGAAAGAAAGAAATCAAAACCTTTAGGGGATGTGATATGCCCTTGGTGGTGACATTGGCCTTGGAGGAAGCATCCATAGCAAAGCAGTTTATTCTCTCTTCAGGGACCAGTGCTCTTACACTCCCTTCAGAGGAAAAAAAAATAAAGGCTAGATTAACTTTGTCAGAAAAGGAAGGAAAGCAATATTTCTTAAGCACGATCTTTTAAAAATGTTTGCAGACACCCTGAAACAAGCATTGCTAGTCTCCATTTAAAAAAAATCATTGAAGAAAATGAGGATCAAAAAGGGACTCTCTCATTGTGGACTGGTGCGCTAACACGATGGGTCAAGACCGGAGTTCTCACTCAGGAGCAGCAACCTTCTTGTTGCCTCCAGACACTTATGGCTGCCAGTGCCCTGGGGTCCAGAGCAGTGGTTCTCAAAACCGTGTCCGTGAGAACCGCCTGGAGCACTTCTGAAAACAGATCACTGAAGCTCTTTTCCATTTTGGCTTCAACTGGCCTGAGTCAGGCTGAGGATTTGCAATGATAAAGAGGTGAAGTTTCCCAGTGAAGCCCAGGCAGTTAGTATGGGGACCACACTTTGAGAGTCATGTTCTAGAGCAGTGGTTCTCAACCACCTGGCCCTTTAAATACAGTTCCTCCTGTTGTGACCCAACCATAGGATTATTTTTGATGCTACTTCATAACTGTAATGTTGCTACTGTTATGAATCATAATGTAAATATCTGATATGCAGGATGGTCTTAGGCGACCCCTGTGAAAGGGTCGTTGGACTGCCAAAGGGGTCATGACCCACAGGTTGAGAACCGCTGCTCTAGAGAAAAAGGAAGACACTTAAAATCATAAAGAGATCATTGGTGTGATGTTTGTAAACATACACACACACACACACACATTCTTTGTGTGTAGTTCATACTTTCTGCAGTAAAATATGTATTCCAGCAAACCAATATGAGTCTTCTATTCCTCCATCTTCAGGGTAATTTCCAATAAGTGAAGTGCTAAAATATGAAGTTTCTAAATAGTGTGTTTGCATGTTTTGCGGGGGGGGAGGGGTAGCAGAGTTGGGATATGGGAGGTAGGGAGATATCTCAAAATCTCATGTGTCAAAAATTTTAAGAATGTTTATATCCTTTTATTCAGTAATTCTACTTAGAAGTCTATCTCAAGGAAATATTCAGAGATGCCTGGAAAGATTTGTGCTCAAAGACATTGGTTGCAGCATTATTTTCATAGCCCAAAATTATAAAAACTAAATATTTTTAAATATGAGATTGATTAAACATATTATGATATAGCAACATGAAGAAATAAGATACAGCTGATAAAAATCATTCCTCTAAGAATATTGGAAAGAGGTAGTTTTATAATTTTATGAAGTAAATAAGTAGTCTACAAAACACAATTATAAGCATTTATTTTTAAGGTAGTAGGTCCCTCTGAATAATTAAGAAGTTGTCCTATTTTTCAGTTTTTAGAATATTTTAACATTTTCTAAATTTCCTTCAAAGAACATGCAAATAAATTTGAGGATCTTTACCCAACCTATATAGTAGTGAATTTGAAATTTTCAGAGGTAGAAATGCTATAATAGAGAGATATATCATAGTTAATATTTCTGAAATGCTAACTACAGGCCAAGGGTAATATTATCTTGTTATGATTCTCACATTACAATAATCTATAGAATATAATGTTATTCTGCAATACTATATCCAGTGTGTAAATACATATGCATGTAATACACATCTGTTCTTAGTCTATCCAAGTAGTACTGAAGGTGTAGAAGCTTTCCGAGAACACTCAGGGGATTATCTGTTGATAAGGTTGTAATTTCAAGGGGCAGAAAGAAATACCAGTTTTTTGCCATGTCTTTGATGACTCTTTTCACAACACTTCTGTTGGGATAAACCTCTTATCAAAGGGCTTTGGCCATGCTACTTCTATCTACACTCCCTCCGTGTCACCTTCAGTAGCCCCCTTACCCCTAAACTAAACAGCTTCTTCACTTTCAGTCTCTTGCTTTTGCTCTGGCCTTCTGAGTTCTCTTCACCCTTAGCCCTCTTTGCTCCCTGCCCACTCCGTGCTGGGTGATTGGCATGTATCTCTTCTTTGTGGCCATTAGCCAGTTTCCTCTTTCAATCACGGCGCCTTTGACAAGACAGACTAGC